>NC_140032.1:44257263-45588657 GCF_963513975.1 Fringilla coelebs
AGGACTTACCAGTGAGTTTGCAGGTGTGGCCATCAGGCTCCAGCAGGTAGCCAGGGAGACAGCCACAGCTGTAGGACCCCAGGGCATTGAGGCATGTCTGGCTGCAGGCTCCCTTGCCCCACTCTGTGCACTCGTCTATGTCCATGCAGGACAGACCATCCACAGCAAGCCGATAGCCTGGGCCACACCAGCACCGCTGGGGGGAAAGGAACCATCAGCTCCCTAACCTGGGGACATGAGGCTCCCTTCTGCAGCTGGAGCAGGGCATCATGGTATGACAAGCCCCTGCCCCAGGGCTGCTAGCACTCACAGGGCCCTGGGGTGAGGGGTAGCAGAGATGAGTGCAGGACCGCTGGCAGGGCACAGAGCAGTTCCCCCCCTCGTCTGAGCCATCCGCGCAGTCCTGCCGGCCGTTGCACACCAGGGATGCATTCAGGCAAGACCCCAGCCCACAGGGGTACTCATTACTCTGGCAAGGAGCAGGGTGGCCTGCAGGGACATGTGGGGAAGGCTGCCCTGAGCCTCATCCAGCAGCTCCTTCTGCTCACTTGGGGCAGATTTAGCTGCTCCCAGAGGCTGCCTAGAGCTCAGTGCAGGCAAAGCTGTGCCAGTAGCCTGGCTTCAGGCTATTTTAATCCAAAGGCCACTGGCCCCTACAGCGACAATAGCTACAGGGAGCCACCACAGCTGCTTGGAATAGGCAGACAGCATATGGGGCCCTTCACCTCAGCACAGACACATACCCATCTCCCTCCATGCTGGGCACCCACCAGCCAACCCCTGGGTGAGACAGGGAATAAAATAAGGGTGTTGCTCACAGCCAGCCTCGTCACTGCCATCACTGCAGTCGGTCTCTCCATCACAGCGCCAGACATCAGGGATGCACTCATGGCCACTGGAGCAGCCCCACTGCTGGTCCTCACATGGCTCTGCTTCCCAAGGGCAGCCCTGCAAGGCAGAGGGTGAAAAAGGCTACCTGCCCTCCTGGGCATGAGTGGGGACAGGCTGTGTCCCCACTGCTACACTCACCTGCTCGTCTGAGCCATCCCTACAGTCAGCAGCACCATCACAGCGCCAGGCCTCTGGCACACACTCCCCACTGTGGGAACATGTCACCTCACCCTCACGGCAGAGCAGCGGCCGGGGCACAGCACAGCCCTCCTCATCTGAGCCGTCCTGGCAGTCATGGTCACCATCGCAGTGCAGGGCCAGGGCCACACACTGCCCACTCTGACAGGAAAACTCAGTTGGACCACACTCCTTCAGCACTGTGGGCAAAGGCCAGGGCTGAGCAGGGGCACTGTCCCCATCCTCTCAGCAGGTAGCCCTGGGCAGTGCCTGCTCCTGGACCCACAAGAAACCTTCTACATCCACCTGTGGGGCAGGCAACCCGAGTCCGTCCCATTCAGCCCCAGGGTCTTACCACAGCCCTGCTCATCCGTGTGGTCCAGGCAGTCGGCATGGCCATCACACAGCCAGCTCCTGGGGATGCAGCGGGTGGCAGCGTCGCAGCGCAGGGCACACTCCTGCGTGGGGGTCCAGCAGCCCATCTCATCTGAGCCGTCGGGACACTGTGGCACCCCGTCGCAGTGCTCTCCCGCCCTGACGCACACGGCTCCGCTTGCACAGTGGAATGCCCCTGGGGAGACAAGGGGCTTTGCACTGGCTGCAGAAGGCAGCCAGGGTGCCCAGACCATCTTCTAGCCCTCCAGTGACCTAGAAAGGCCCCACAAGGGACAAGGTTTGGTCCCTCCTAGACAGTGCATCTCCAGCAGCCTAGGTCCTGAGCAAGGTGATTGTGGCAGTCTCAACTCAGCCACATCTAGGCCACTATGAGCAGTGACATCAACTCTATCCTTTTACCAACAGCACTTCAAGCCCAGTGCCAAGCTCAGAAGGAACCAGCATGTCACATCACAAGCATCAGAGCACAGGACACAGACTTTACCAGGACCCTGTCCCAAAAACCCCACTAGGAAGCAGCCAGAAGCCCTGGCACAGGGTGACCCAGCTGCACAGGGCACGGAAGAATGGCTCCTACCTGGGGTGTTGCAGAGCTGGGCGCACCCATCCTCATCAGAGCCATCTGCACAGTCCTTCTCTCCATCACACAGGTACTCCTGGGCCACACACCCCGTGCCATCACGGCAGGGCACATGCGTGCGAGAACAGGACAGATGGAGAACTGGGGTCAGGGGGTGTGCAGTGCTGAGCTGGAGGGGTGGGGTAGGTGGCACCACCCGTGCAGAACTGTTTGAGCGTGGCGTGGTTGTGGTTGGCTGTGGGGCAGTGATCTTAGTTGTAAAAGACCGAGGGGTGCTGGTGGCTGGCTGCACAGTGGTAGTCTTGGTCAGTGTGGTCCAGGCAGTGGTTGGTACAGGGGTGGTCTTCTTTGATGTGGACTGTCTGGTGGCGGTTTGTGATGTAGCAGACTTGCTGGTTGGTGCAGTAGTAGTGCTGAGTGCAGTGGTGGCCTGGCTTGGTGGTGGTGTTGTGGTGGAGGTGGTAAGCTGAGCAGCAGTGGTGCTTGTGGTCGTCCTCATAGTGGTGGTCACAGGTGAAAGAAGTGGCACAGCAGACCCTTTGCTTGGTGGCACTGGCAGAGGATTTGGGATTTGTTGGGACTGTACCCTCCCCACACTCCAGACACCTCCCAGAGCACCCCACATGACCAGCAGTAGCCAGGCACCCTGCCACAGCTCAGAGTAGCACGGGCCACCCAGCCCCCCATCAGGTACAGCAGCAGCACCAGGCACAAAGCCATGGCCACTCTTACCAGCCTGCAGCTCTGAGCCCACGAAGGCCACCACTCCTTGCACACCTGCTGCCGGCAGGGACAGCACGAGGGCCAGCGTCCTCCGGTCCCACAGCAGCAGAGCTGTCCCATTTGCTGACAACAGGTATGGCTCAAAGGCAGCCACGAGGCCATGGGACCAGCTGGGTGCTAGGGTGACTGCTTGCCGCTTGGTCAGACTCAGCGCCTGCAGGCCTGTGAGGCAGAGGCATGGTAGGACCTGGAGCCTGCCCGCACCCCTCATGGCTCACCCTGCACCCCACAACCCACAGCTATGGCAGGGACCTCATGGCTGAGGCCAGGGTTCTGAGTCTGCCCCACGAGCATCCCACGGCCCAGGCAGGGAACTGCTGTATGTGGGGCATGGCTGATCGCCCCTGCCTACATCCACCACCTCCCCTCCCTGCTTCAGATACCAGCAGGGCTCACCCAGGGCTGAGCTCCAGAGCATGGTGAAGGCTCTGCTGTCCATGGCCGCAGGGAGGTCTCCAGGCCACGTCTCATTCCAGGCATCCCATGGAGCACCCCCCGCCAGGCTCAGCGCCTGCAGGGGTTGCCCGCGGGCCAGCCAGTACAGGGCACCATGCTGCCAGTCCAAGAAGAGGTGCTGGATGCTGCTGCGAGCGCGGTGCAGGACGCGCGGGGCCTTGTCAGATGTCCGGATCACACCGATGTCCCTCCGGTTACATGCGAGCCAGTACAGGTCCCCCGAGCGGATGTCCACACGGGCAGAGCAGACTTGGCAAGAGCAGGCAGGCAGTTATGAGGCTGTCCTATGACCCTGCACCTCTGCCTGGGTGCCCCTAGACCCTAAACCCAGGGCATGGCTGCCCACTGCCTCGATGTGGCTTCACTGTGGTCTGCACAGACCACTCAGACCACTGTGGTCTAGACGCAGGAGATCCTCAGGCATCAGGAAGTATCAGGAAGGGGAATGTGCCCTCTATCTCTATCTCTATCTCTATCTCTATCTCTAGAGTCTCACCTGGCAGCCCAATCACAATGACCTCTCTCCAGCCAGGGTAGCCGACAACACGCAGGAGAGTCCCATGGTCATCTGTCCCATAGAGCACTGACCTCTGCCAGTCCACATCTTGCAGGTGGAGGGGCTCCTGCCACTCCTGCACCTGTTTGGTGTGTGCTCCAGGGCCCACATGCACCAGGGAGATGGACTTTCCTGATGCATACACGATGGACAGCTCTGCGGAGCATAAGGGCAGTGTGTGAGCACAGCCCCAGGGACACCGGACGGGGTCACCAGAATGAACCAAGACAGAAATGTCACAGCACTGGTGTGTGCTGGGAACCTCCCACCAAAGCCACAGCCCCTTATGGCCCTCCTCCAGCTACCACACAAATGTATATCATCCCAGAGAGCCAGACCCTGCTCACCTGCACACTTCCCCGAGGGCAGGAGGAAGAGACCCTCTGGACATGCACACTTGTAGCCCCGAGGATGCACAGGGGACAGGAGGCAAAGGTGACTGCACAGGCCCAGAGCACATGCAGCAGTGTTCCCTGGGAGCAAGAGGATGTTAAAAGCTCAGGTAGTCATGACCCCAGTATCTCTCCCAATCTCCAAAAACCACAGACTGTCCTGGGACTGGATAAGGTCTGGAGGCAGGGTAGCAATGTCATGTGAGTTAAGGGGGCTCAGGTCTACCCAAAGCCATGGGGACCTTTCCTACACTTTTATAGGTTCCCTCTGTACCAACCCCACAACCCTTCATCACAGCACCAGGCAAAACATTGGGCAGGACCTGGTGAGCTCCAGGACCCAGTGAGCCTTCCCTAGAACCCCAGGGATGTAGTGGGGGTTGCTGCCATGCTGCCAGCCCTGCAGCAGTGCAGCACCTGCAGGTACTCACTGGGAGGCTGCTGCAGTGCATGTAGCACAGTGAAAGCTGAGATAGAGGCACGGAGCAGCACTGCATGCTCCTGGGGAGAGGCCCAGGTGGCTGACACCAGCTCCGTGCCATCGGTCCAGAAGAACCGGCTCTCAAACACGGCCAGGCCCAGCGGCTCCGTGTGGCTCCGCAAAACAGCATGGAAGGAGTGGCGCCCGCTGCCATCCACCCGCAGTGTCTCGATGGACTGGGGACAAGGCAAGGCACAGTGGCCATGTGGCATCCCCACACCTTGGCCCTTCTCCTCCCAGCTCAGGGATGTATGCCAGACCTAGGCACGGCTCCCTGCTGCCTCCCATGCTTTGGCCATGGACACAGGGGAACAAGGGCCACCCTCCCAACTCCCACTTCATCATCTCCCTGGGTGTGAGAGAGCCCTGCTGCCCCTTATCCCTACCTCCTTGTACTCGCTGATCCAGTACAGCCTGCCAGCCACATGGTCCAGGCTCAGCCCCACAGGCTCCTCCATGGGCACAACTGTGAGCTCCCGCCGGTTTGAGCCATCCATGCCCGCTGCAGCAATGACTGTCCGGCCCCTCTGTCCACGGTTGACCCAGTACAGGGACCTGGGGGCAGGCACTCAGCACCACTTCACAGGATAATAGCAGTGCTGCCATGGCCCCACAGCAGGCATTGCATGCTCAGCACCAGCATTGCAATCCCAGAAGCCTGGGCCAACCCTGGCTCATTCACCGCTCACCTTGCCGCTGGATGTACTGTCAGCTGCTCTGGTGCAATGTCCTTCCCCAGCACTGTCACATAACCACGGCCATCACCCAGCCCTGCACAGATAGCTGGAGGATGGCTGCTGGCCCAGTACAGCTGCCCTGTGAACCAGTCCACAGAGATGCTGTTCACCTCTCCGGCATCTGTAGAGAGAGAGCAGTTTTAAGGCACACCTGCTCCAGGCTGTGTGGTAAACTCGGGCTGCCCCTTCCTCTATGCAGGAAAAGCAGTACTGGGGTGGCAGGTCAGCTCTCAGGACTCATCTCAGCCCTGCTACACCACGCTTAGTCCTGCTCACCTGCATAGAGAGGCTGTGTGCCTTTCCCTGGGTGGTGAACACGGAGCTCTCCATCCTCTGTCAGCCAGTAGTAGGTTTCTCGGAGCAGGTCATACACCAGGGCACGAGGTTCCGTCTCCGTGGAGAGCAGAGGCCGGTAGGCTTGGGTCCGTACATCCAGAAGGGCCAGGTCCTGCCCCACGGCCACCAGGATCTGTGTTGAATTGTCTGCCATGGTGAGAGGAAAGTCACTCATTGACTAGGGGCATGGCTAGCGGGGAGCACTGCCCAGCCCTTGTCCAGCCTGGGCTCCCCTCCTCTCCCTACCTGTCACTTCGCAGGCGGTGCCATGCCGCAGGGTGTAGCCCTGGAGACAGGCACAGCTGAAAGTGCCTGGGGTGTTGGTGCACAGCTGGCTGCAAGGGCTGTACTCCAGGGAGCACTCGTCCACATCTGCACAGATAGATAAGGTCAGCAGCCTGCCTCAGAGCTGCCCCAGACAGCATTGCCATTGCTTCTCTGGGACTACAGGCAATCTGTCTAGATACCAGAACATGGGCCTCAGCCCCAAAATGCACCAGCTGCTGCTGGGACGTTATCTAGACTCAATCTTTATGGACTGTGTGTGACACACAGGCAGGAGCAGGGCAGAGGCAGGTGCTTCCCCAGAAGCACGGGCTCTGTGGAGACACTGCTGTCAGTGGCCAAGGCCACACGTCACGGAAGCACATGCACCCTGACCTCCCCTTACCAGCACAGCTTTGCCCATCTGCCTGCAGCACCCAGCCAGCCCCGCAGGAGCACTGCACTCCCCAGTGCGTGTCAGTACATGTCTCTGCACAGCCCCCGTTGCGTACAAAGCAGCTCCGACCTGTGGGGATGCAGACAAGGGTGACATGAGGCAGGACAGCTCTGTGGCTCCTCTCCTCCTGTCCCCACCCAGATGGGCAGCAGGCAGCAGCTGCCTGTAACTTACCACATGTGCTGGGCTCATCCGTGCCATCCAGGCAGTCATCCTTGTCATCGCACATCAGGGACTCCAGGATACACTTGCCCTCATCACACCGCACCATGCCAGGCGTACAGGGGGCTATGGCACACACAGCTCATGTCAGCAGGGCAGACCAATACCCTGGGCACAGGGAAACCGTGGGTCCCAGCCTCATGGGGAGGCCCTGCAAAGCATCAGCAGCTTCCTGGGAAGCTTGCCACCATCCCAAGGAAAGCTGGGGCCCAGGAGAACAAAGCACTCCCTAATTCACACATGGCCCAGACAGGTCTCACCCTATGGAGGAGCATCCAGTGTTCTTGCTTACCACAGACATCTTCATCAGAGGAATCACCGCAGTCATCAATCCCATTGCACTTCCACTCAGCCATGATGCACACCCTATTCCTGCACTGCCACTGCCCAGGCAGGCAGGGGTGCTGGGGACACCCCTCCTCGTCCCAGCCATCCTCACAGTCTTGGTGCCGATCGCACAGCTCCCAGTGCGGGATGCAGTGGTGGGTGCCGGGACACTGCACCTTCTTTGACCCGCACACTGAGGAAACAGCGCAGCACTCACCAGCCTGCCCTGCATCCCCAGCCAGCCCCACTCAGCTCCAGCAGAGAGTACATACCACAGTCCTGCTCATCAGAGCCATCCAGGCAGTCAGCAGCACCATCGCAGCGCCAGCTGCTAGAAACACACCGTCCATCGTCACATTGCCACACGTGGGGGTCCCCACCACAGGCAACATCTGCAGGGACAACACACAGTCACTGGGACCTACTGCTACAGCAGAACAACAAGGGTCCACTTCATCCTGGCACGGGACAGGTGCTGGCAGTGCCCAAGGAGCATAGAGTTCCAGGATGTGTTCTCATGCCACAGATATTCCCAAGGATCTCTGGAGCACATATGTCCTTGCAGGATGCTACACAGGCAGAGCTGGCAAAGGAGGTGTCTCTTGCCTGTCCTGCCCCACCACTCTCCAGAGCACCAGGGCCCCTTGATGTTTGTGCAGCACAGCTCCCCAGGCCACCCCATGACACCGGATGGGTGCTACTCACCGCACTGCTCGTCTGTGCCGTCAGGACACTGCTGCTCGCCATCGCAGAGCCAGGGAACGGGGATGCAGCCGGAAGCGCAGGCGGCCTGGCGTGAGGCTGCACACGTGAGGCTGGCAGCCGCTGCGGGCAAGAGGGAGCCGGGCCCGGCATCAGGCGGGGTGGCCGCAGCGGGCATCCACCTGCAAGCGCCCCCGCAGCTCCCCGCCTGGGGGTCCCCGCATAGCCCAGTACGGGGAGGGACCAGTCCCATCCAGGGGCAACTCTGGATCTCCTCTGGGGCTGGAAGCAGAACTGCTCCTCCGTCCCCGCTCAGGGTAGGCAGAGACCCCCCCAAGCCTTCTAGGCATCGGTACAGGGCCCCTCGGGACGCAGGAGTCCCCATGCTGTCAGGGTGACAAGTATGCACAGGCGTCAAGGACACGCCAGCGGGAGAGGAATGGAACGGGGACATCCTCAGTGGCAGGGGACCCCCCAGTGCCCATCGCGGGGGGATGAGCAAGCTTCCCTGATGCGGCGGGCGCCCACCGCAGCCCCTGGGGATGAGGCAGGGACTTTCCCCCGACCGGCCCGCCCCCCCCTCCCCGGTCCTAGCTCACGGGCGCGGCGTGTCCCGGCGCCAGCGGCGCTCCCAGCCAGCGGCAGCAGCGGCGACAGGAGGATGCTGAGGAAGACGAGCACCCGGTGGAGCGGCGGCGGGGGGCGGCCCATGGCGGCGGCGGCGGGGAGGGGCGGCTCCGGGGGGCCCGGCCGGCGGAGGGAGCACGGAGCCGCGGCCGCCGCTTTTATGTCCGGGCGCGGACGGCCATTGGGCACCGCGGGTACCGCCCGCCGCCCGCAGAGACCCCCGCCCGCCCCGCCACCGCGGGGGCTGCGCCGCGCTGCCCCGGGGAGCCCCGGCCGGGACACGGGGTTCGCCGGCCTCGGGAGGGGCAGCTGCGGTCCCGGGCCGGGCGCTCTTGAGATCCACCGCCCGCCAAGAGCCGAGGGGCACGGGGGGACCCCTGGCCCCCGCCCCACTTCGTCCTGCCGGGAGGGGGTTGTTGTGAGAGCCAGCCGTGAGAACCGGGCCCGCAGCACCTGCGCCGGCCGTGGGAAGGCAGCGACAGCCTTGAACGAGGGCGCACCCCCCGAAAACAGGGGGCTGCGCGCACCCCCCAGCCCGCCGGCCTCGACCTTGAGCGCTGTGAAAGAGCCGCTGGAGCACAACAAAGAGAGCGAGAACAGCGGCCGGGGGAGGAAAACAGCCTGGCGAGAGGATAAGGCACCTGCCACTGCGTGGGAAAGGAGTCCCATCCACCAGGCAAAGCGGGGGAATCGCCCAAGCCGCGGAGATGGCCCCGGGGCACGGGAGTTTGCGGACCTCTCGCTACACACCCGCGGGAAACTGCCGGTGTGCTGCCTTGTTGGCTTGTCTCCCGGCCAGCTGCGTGCGGTGGCATGAGTGTCTATCCGCCCCCAAGACTGGTCTGTACTCCAAGCACATCCATGGCCTGTGGGTGCTGTGCACTCATCCTCTCCAGCCTCCCCATCAAAAACCTCCCTTCATGAGAGCTGAGCCTAGAAAGCTGCTGCAGTGAGTGCACACTTACTGACACCACTGTCTTTCTGTGAGACCTTCTGGCATGTGCACGTTTTCTGGCTTGCTCAGAAAGGGAAAGCTCCAGGATGATCTCCTGCATGCTGGGGAAGAGACGGAACCAGCCACAGGGTTGGCCCAGGAAGGGCTCTGACACTGCCAAGTGAGCTGGAAGCTCAGGGCAGACACACCCTCAGGCAGATGGAAAGACCAGGGTGTTGCACAGCTCTGGGTCAGGAGGCCCAGCACACTGGCACAAGGGAGATACCCCAGGCCAGTGGCACAACATTTGTCCTGAGGTGTGGTGCCCACACCCAGCTGTCTCTCTGGGCAGCATCTCAGTAGCTCTGGGCAACTGACTTCCCCAGGAAGCACAAGTGTGCAGATCCTAGGGATCATAAGCATCCTTGTGGCAGGAACATCTGGCAAAGTGGTTCCTAGTGGTCAGGGGAGAGAGTAGAAAGGACAGAGCAGTATCCAGGCATCCCCAAGACTACCCAAAAAGCTCCCATGCCCTCCTCACACCTGTAGGACAATGCTGAGATTTGTGTTAGGACCATGGGGATCTGCCCTGTACCCCAGCTCTGCCACCCCTCAGTGTACCCACACCACCAAAGCGTAACTCCTCACACTGGCTGGCTGGGAAGGGCAAGTGGCAGCAGAGGGACTGTGAAAAAGGGTCCAGAAGTTAGTGGGTACAGTAGAAATGCCCAGTGCCCATGAGCATCAGCTTGGGGAGCTGGGGCAGCAGTGAGGGAAAGAACATGTGGTATGGCCAGCCTCTTGAAATGCAGGAGATTTTTTTAGAAGCTTGATTTAAAGTCAAAGTATTTCAAACACTTGTATATAGACAAAGGAGCATACAGGTTATATGTAGGTATAGACAATAGCCCACTGTACATAATTGTATTTATATGTACCTACAGTGACTTGTTCTCTATGACGTACTGGTTATTTTTTTCATGGACTTTTGGAGAAATTTTTTGGATATTTTCTGGTTTTTCTTTACAGTTGCATTAGTAGGGAAGTTTTCTTTTCTCACTGACATTTAGATTTTCCCTTCTTTGCCTCCAAAATCTAAGGGGATGTTGATGATTGGAGAAGGCTGGCACCAAAATGAGAGGGAGCAAATCTGTGCTCACACGAACAGCAGCATGAAATATACTATAAAAAAGTCCAGCACCATGTCCCAATAACACCTTTAACTATTCCAAGTACAGCATTTTTTTTCAAACATTCAAAGGCAGTTTCACATTAAATAGTATTATTGATTTTATATTGTTCATAGAAAATTACATGTATCTTTTCTGCTGTATGATTGATCATATTCTCTTCTGTTATTGCTGTATTCCTGTTCCTTTCCAGTCACTTTTAAGTACTCTTTTCCTAAAGATAAGGGACATCATGCTGTTAAAAAAATAGACAACAAAAATTCTGTGGGACACTCTGCCTCATATCAGTTATCAAGCTTCTGCAATCTTGTTTCCATAAAGAAAGGACAGCTCTACTTGCCTCAGTGCTGTGTGGCCTGCTCAAAATTAAACAGCCTGCAATCTGTTGACTAAAATTTATGCCAGTGGGAAAACTGGATTTCATGAAATACCTATTTCTTTCTAGGAAATCATCTTATGAAATGCTTAAATAAAAAAAAAAACAATTGGAGAGCATTACAAACTATTTTTCAAATACTGAAGCTTTTTCCAGGTTAAAAAACCCCCCCCTTTTTCAACCCTGTGCCTCCAAGAACTACAACTCCTATTTCAGGGTCTGGCCCACAGCCACACTGATAGCAACACTTCCATGAGATTTGCAGAATGGTGCCCTGGTCTGGTGCCCAGACTCCCTGACAAATCCGGTCATCTCAGTAACTCTGTCCCAGGACAGCCTTGCAAAGTGGGTGACGGATGCTCTGCTAGAGGGGTAGGAAATGGTTGGACACATTGTCTTTCATTTGCCGTTTTTCTACTTTGCTCTCTTAGCAGCATTGTCTTTGTTTTGCTTAAATGTCCCTCCAACCTAGGCCCTCATGGCCAGCTCAGTGCCCAGCAAGAGCAAACAGGGCTGGTGGCAGCACCTGCCTCAGGGCATTTAAAGAGCAACAGACTGGTCTCATAAGTGGCACCTCCAGCCTCTGAGAGCCTCAGCATAGGCAGGAGGAGCACCAACACCGAGATCTGTGTGTGGGTAAGTCCTCCCACGTCCCAAAGGCCAAACAGCCTTGAAAAATTCAAGTTTGCAAACTTAAGGCACCACTGGGGAGAACTGGGAAATATTAGCACCTGCTGTGATACAGCCTGGCAAGATGCTTAAAGAAACAGCATTGTTTACCACAGTATTATTTCCCTTAGTTACAAGGGGTTTGAAAGGAACAACATTCAGGCAATTTGGAGGACTAGTTTTATGAATACACTAAGGAAACTATTTCTTGTTCTCTGCAGTAACAAGAGGTACACTGCTTTCAACACCCTAGGCAGGTTGGAAATTTGATGTGTTTGCCGCCATGCTTTTTATTTCAGAACACAACCAGGTAGGAAGATCTTTTTAAGAAGCAAGTGAATTATCAGGATAAGGAAATTGAGACAGTTTTGAGCTTTCGTTGATTTAGGGAAATAAACCCACCAGGTACTGTCTACTGCCCTGAAAGGTTCCAAGAGTGTTTGCTTCTTTTCAAAAACCTCTAGGCTTGTGATTATATCCCCCACATCCTTGTCACCCTACAGTTCCCCAGCCCGCCGAGAATTAACTTTGAGATCTGGAGAAGATGGAGAAAGAAATCACGACCTCCACTTTGAGATGCCACTTCTCCCTCACAGTCTCCCGTCCGGGCTTCACCCTTCAGGATCCGCTTGTGGTGCCTCTCCGCGCCGCCACTGGGGAGCAGCAGAAGGCTGCAGGAAGGTCCTGCCTTGTTCTGCTCTCCCAGGCTCTGCGAGTAATCCGTGAGTCACGGAGGCAACGGAGAAGGAATTCAGGACGTCCCCACCTACAGATGCCATAGCCCATGCTGAGCCTAACAGCAGCCTGTCACACGTCCCAGCTTTCAGCCTCACAGCTTGTCACCAAACCCTGCTCAAAGCTTCCTTTGCTGGGGAGGTGGGTTGCTGCAAGAAGGCCAAGCCCAGGTTCAGCTGAGGACAGGATGGTGAGGGGCAAGTCTCCTTGCCTGCCTCTGGGGTTCTGATCCTTCCACACTGGGAGCAGGAAGGAAAAATCACTGTGAGCCTGCACCAACAAGGCAGAAGCATCTCCCCAGGACTGCAGGCATCCAGGGCTCTGTGAGATAGCTGTGCTAAGAGGACATGAGGGATCTACCACTTGGTGACACATACATTCATCTCTGTGTATACACACATACATCTTTAGACAGATGCCTATACAGATCTACACACACCTACATGGATGCTGAAGGACTGTTTCCAATCTTTTGATACCCTGCTTCTCCGAGGTGTCTCTTGCCAGGCAGGTCCATGAGGTCAGTGTATCCTGTACATGATATTTAGAACAGTGTGAAGTGCTGCTGTCCCCCACTGCTGCACGGCATGCCCAAGAGAGTGGGAAGGTGAGCAACCCACCCCTGAGCAGCTGAGTGTCCCCAGCACAGATGGGGGAGATTGCCTGTGAAGATTGAGCCTGTGACTGGAAAAAGGGCAGCATTCACTGCTGCTTGTAATCACTGGGATTGTACTCATCATTATGGAAGCCTTGTCAGCTGTGATGAGCAGTGGCTGACCCTTCACTGTCTCCTCTGGGCTCGTCTCTCTGTCCCACCCTGCTTTCCAGCAGTCTCCACTCTTTAAAGCAGCCACACTGTCACACACACTTCTTGCTCACCCCTCCAGCCAGTCCTGCTTTCAGGCAAGATGCCACACTGGACAGACGTGTTTCTAACTTTTGTGACCAGGGTCTGGAAGTTTTTTTCTTTTTCCAAGGAAACAAACAGCTGGACACAGCTTGCTCTATTTGAAAGAAAGTAAAACTCTTCAGAAACAAAAGGAAAAACAAAACCAAAAAAAAGCAGCACTCTACCTTCCTATTCTGTTTTCCATCCTCTATTTAGTAAGTCCAAGTTCTTCCTTGTTCATACCCTGTCTCTGGTTCTACACACATCCCTTCAACACAAGAGTGAAAGCCCAGGTAAAGGTGCTTTCTCACTGTATTCCCTGGCTGACCTCATTGTGTATCAGAGTAAAACTCAAATAATGAGAAAAGGCCTTCCTCTTCCAGAAGCAGGCAACCCAAAATTGCTGTCATCACACATCCCCGTTAGCATCACATCACTGTTTTTAGCTGCTCAGTAAGGCATACCAAGAAAAAGAATTGTCTTGGTCATCTCTCTCTAGATGCATAAAACTTCACAAGAAAATCTGATTCATCATTGCTTGGAAAACTAGCCTGGCTTTAACACACCCCCAGAACAGTTCCTCCCCACCCGCCTTTGATCACATTTCTTCAGGATTTTTTAAAAGGGAGTTTGGCTTTCTGATTTCCATCTGCCTGCAGATATTTGCTCATTCTCTGTATAATGAAGGCTGCATCTGCACTTGGCCACTAACACAAGGCTCAGCTGGAGCAGATAGCGGGCACATCATGGCTTCTTCAATGCACCCATGCGTGTTCCCTCCATGAGCATCATGGTGCAGGTTGGGATCTAGGTGCACTTGGCTCTCACTCCCAGGAGCACAGTTGGTGTCCTGGACCAGGATGCCCCCCTTGTCTCACAATGTTGCCCTGGGGCCACTGATTCCTGCTCTCAGTGTTTGCACTTAAGCCTCACCTACTTTGATTGCTCCAGGCCTGGGGTGACAGTGCAGCCCACTGTGATGTGAAGCACATGCTGAAGCCACTCTTGAAGGAAGCGACAGCAAATCTCATCTTCAGCCAACACTTTTCAGGGTCACTTTTTTAATGACTGAGCAGTACTGAGAGCTGCAGGGAGACAAAGGAGGCTATAAAACAGGCCAATCTGCCCTCCTCTCAGGCTATCACTGATGATCTTACTGCCAGCGAGCAGTAAAGCATTATAACCCTGGGACAACCTGTGCTCCACATATTATCCCCTTTCTTGTTTCCCAAGGAGCTTTGAACAAAATTAAGGGGGAAAAAAAAGCCACAATGAAGAAGAAATTATGCTTAAGGAAGAGAGAACTGGGAAAAGATGCAGGTCTCTCTGAAACCTCACCCAAGTTTCACTGATCAGCATTTCTTGGGCCAGACATGGTGTCTCCATTTAATAGCCCTTGATGGCTTTTTCTTCAAGATATTCCTTTTTGAACTCTTGCAAACCTCAATATCCTGGAGACTTCCTCCTCTCAGTTCTGCACTGTGGAAAGAAACCAGCTCCCCTTGCTTCCTTATAACAGGACACCCAAGAGCTTAGCTGGGTGAAAGACAGTTCCTCCTTGCCCTCTCATATCTGCCCTCTCATATCAAGGCTGAATATACCTACCCTGTCCACAGTGTAGAAAGGATTTCTAGATCTTTAAAAATCCTTGGTGCTCTTTGGCTCTGGGGAGACCACTGCTGTGCAGAGCATCTGAGACGTGGGCACATCCTGACTGCAGATAAACTGCAGTATTTCCATTTTGTCCCATTCCTAGACATTCCAAAATCCTGTCTCAGACAGGACAGGGGTTAATCCATGCTTTGACATCCTGAGAGCTGCAGCTAGCAGCCAGGTGCCTGTGAAATAGGGCATCCCTGCTGCAGCTGGCACATACTTGCACAGCTTCCTATGGATGTCCGGCTGGGACATGGTGTGGCCAGCCCTCACTCTTCAGCCAGAAGTGGTGCTTCCCACCTTGCACCATCAAGCTGGGTCTGAGCCCAAGCCCAGTGCAAATCCCAGATGTAGGATTTCGTGTGTAGGAGTACTCCTTACATCCCTATCTGTGTGTTCCTTACCTAGCAGATGGCAGGTGGGCAGTTGGAGCAAGAAGGGCACCAGCTCAGGCAACTGCAGCTGTTTGCTACTGAAGGGTCGACATTTTGTGATGGGCTTTGGTATGTGCTGCATTTAGTCTTTATTGTTGAGTGTCTGTTTGCCTTGAGCCTGGAACCAGCAGAGAAATCCCAAAGCTCAAGCAAAGGGGAGGAGCACTCCATGAAAATTTGATGGGAGCGAGAGACATAAATAGATAGGGTTTGTATTCCTCCGTGGAAAAACACTGCATAAATCCTTCTAACAAGATTCCAAAAGTGTCATGCAGGACAGACATTTTGGCTTTATTTCATGGTTCATGGCAGCTTTGCTCTTTGCCAGATCAAGCTGCACCACACAGAGATTCACACTGACTCAGCTTTTAGCCCCATGAAAAACACTGCCGCTGCATTACTGCCCAAAAACAGGCACCCAGGGAGCTGGGGCTGCATCCAGAGCATCTTGCTTAATCTCATGAATACCAGTCCCTGCAAAAATAGAAACAATTGCCTTCTCACAGAGGAGCTTGCTGTATCAAGTTCCTAGTGCTCGCAGCAACCAAGTTCAATTAGTGTTATCTTTGTGGCTGGTAGATTAAATTGTTTCTTTCCTGTAATGTTAAATAAATAAGGGACTTCTTTTGTGTTTTGGTGAGGTAGGAGGTTTGGATTATCTTCTTACCTTTATGACATACTGTACCCACTTAATTTTTTGCATTGATGACATGGAAAGTGTCTTTGAAGCCAAAAATGCAGTGTTTTTGCCATACATAGCAAGTGTGTTGGCAGAGACACTGGTTCAGCTAAGCAAGCAGCCCACATTATTTAAAACAATCCTAAAGTCTCCAGAGCTTAACATCTGGGACAACTCTGCCATGTCGAACTCACTGGGATGAGACTGGAAAACAAGTGGAGGAGAGAGCCCTGTAGCCATGACTCTGACACTGCCTCAGTTTCTCATAAGAAGTATTCAAATGGGCTTTCTGCTTTAGAGGCTAATTCCCCATCTGAAGGCAGGGTTTTTATTTCCAAGACGTAGTCTTTCTTTCATTTAACTGCCAGAATTTTAATTTAATCAACTTCTAATGAATAAATGCAAAAGATTTTGCCTACACTACTGCTCACTGTAACTTTACCTTGTCTCGGGTGGCTGTTAGTAAGATGCCCCACCAGCTCTCCCTGGAAAACCTGAGGGAAGATTTTTAAATCTCCTGTAATCTGTCTTTTCCAGTGGGATGCCCAGAAGCTACCAAGGTCCTGATTTTTAAAGGGTGCAAGGCTTTTCTCAGAGACTGGCAGTCTCCCAGGAGGTGCCCAAATGCATGGGGAAGTGCTGACATCCACCCTCCAGGACACAGCCACCTTTCTGGAAGCAGTCTGTCTCTGCATTTTTCCTTCAGAGCAATGTAGGAGTGTCAGCATTGAACATTTCCTTGAACACTGAACACGTTCCTTGCAGGGACTGTGCCGCTAAATCCTGGCACATAAAGCACTGCTCTCATTTTCTCCTTTCAGGGTGGCACCATCTTCCATTCTGCCCAGCTTACTCTGGTTTAACTCCTTTTCCTACAAGCAGAGGCTGCTTGATACTGGCCACTCAGTCTGAGTCCCTTTCTTCAAACCTTTTAAACCCACAGGTCAACAGCCAGCCATAAGTCAGAATTAGACCCAGGGTCTCCAAAATATCCTGGTTCCAGGAAGATCAAGCCCAGCAGAGGCAGCAGACCTCCTGGCAGGACCTCACCCCATCTCTGCAGTGCTATCAAACAAAGACGTTGAGCATCAAGGCAATGGGTTACTGGCTCTGCTTTCCAGGGGACTATTTGCTTTTCTCTTGCCCTGAGCACCCCTGGGTTGTCCTCTTGCCATAGCAAAGGAAGGGCTTTGCAGGGAACAGTAGGCTTGAGACTTTCAGCATGCCTCTCCTGCAGTGAGTGGATGCTGCCAGTCTCTTTGGAAAGCCCTGGGGTTGGCTCTAGCAATATATCTCCTGCAAACTAGAGCTCTGGGCAGCCACAGATTGCAGCACCTAGCACAAATACATGGCCCAGCTACATTTTTTTTTCTGGGAAACAAAGATGTGTGAGCCTTAGGACTATTTACTATCAGGTCTAGCTTTATAGAGGGGTAGCTGTGCTGATCCAGCCAAATATGTTCCCTGTGGCCTTGTGGCTTTTTTGGGAAGTACCAAGGGGCAGATGACACCACCACAAGCAAACAGTACTGCCTGAGCTGGTTGGGAGGGAGATGGAGATGGCACATGGGATGCTGTCATACAGGAGATGCTGGGTGTGATTGTCATTGCATCCCTCATGGCTGGGGTGAGAATCTGTCCTGAGCAGTCTGTGTGGCATGGATATACCAGGATAAAGAGAGGGCAGCCCAAAATTTCAACATGTGTTAGCTGTCCACACATCTAATGTATGCCTCACCACAGTCTACAGCTTCCTCACATGGGGAAGAGGAGGAGCTGGCACTGATCTCTTCTCTGTGGTGACTAATGGACAAGCATTAGGTTGGGTATCAGGAAAATATTCTTTACCCACAGGGTGGCTGGGCACTGGAACGGGCTCCCCAGGGAAGTGGTCACAACACCAAGCCTGATGGAGTTCAGGAAGCACATTTGGACAACACTCTCAGACACAGGGTGTGATTCTTGGGGCTGTCCTGTGCAGGGCAAGGAGATAGACTGGATAATCCTTTGTTATTGCCATCCAACTCTGTATATTCTATGACTCTGTGATTCTATGCCAGGATATAAATTGCCTTATGCATGAAGAAAGAACACATATTTAACTTTGCACCCACCATCAGGGCCCCCATCTCCAATTAAGGCATTCCCAGGCCTTTGGGGAGATGATAAAAGCAATAAAGGAGGCAGAAAGTAATTAGGAAAAGCTCAAGGGCTGTAAAACCTTCCCCCCTATTAACTGCACTTGCATACAACCTGCCAGGCTTTTTGGTCTTTCAGAGATAACCCTGGGGTTACACACTCAGGAGCTCAGTCTGTCTGAGCCTGCCAGCACCTCCCAGCCTCAGTGAGAGCCCCAAACCCAGGCAGCCTCCAGGGCAGCCTCCAGCACAGCACAGCCCAGCAGGTGTTCCAGAGGCCATGGTAAATAGCTGTGGCTTATTAAAACAGCCCCAGCCTGGCAGCCAAAAGTAAAGCAGCAGGAGTGAGACTTTGGTCTTGCAGAACTACCATGAAACCAGCTGCCAGATGTTTCCTTGAGCGTATCTGCCTACCTCTGGAGGAAGGGATGAAGTAAGATGCTCAGTCTCAGTGCAGACACTTGGGGTTTGGTGTTATGTAGCTGCTGCTGAGCCATACCAGCCCAGCAGGGCACAAACATTTCATCCTGATATTACCTGAGAGACAATCAAGCAACTGCCAAGGCCTGGCCCCATCCCAGCAGGATGCCAGGGAAAAACTTCTTCACAGAGAGGTGTCTAACCTCAGGCACCCAAGAGGGACACGGGATCCTGGTGGCTCCTCTCTCCAGCTGCAGCTCAAGGTCTGGTAGGGGTCTGTGCTTGCTTTGTGCTCCAGGGCTGTCCAGGCACAGAGCTCACCACACTCTTCAGCAGCCCTGCTCAGCATAAATCTAGTACTTGTTTCCATCTGAGGCCTAGATATAAACTTGGAAAGTGTAGAGGCTCTTCCCAGTCACTCTGCCTGACTTCAAAACATTGGCAAATTACTCATTAGTGCAGTATGGACTGGATTAAAACATTGTAATATATGGTATTTCTGTGGGTGTTGGAATTAGTGGCATTTATTTAAAGTTTAATGTACTGCCTAACAATTCAGTACTTTAAAATAATGTGGAAATTATCATTGAACATTATAGAATGCAAGAAAATAATAAGTTCTGGAAAGAAATACCAGTCATATAGGGCCAGAGCTGCTAAAGAGCACAGTCACATGCTCACCATCTCTACGTGATCAGCAGCCAGCACAGACTTCCTGCTCCCATGCAATGAGGGAAGGGGATGCTCCAAACCAGGCAGGGAAAGGCCACACTGAGTCCTGTAGCACCTACCACAGGGGAGCCTCAAGACCCTTCTGCAGATCCCCTGTTTCACTGTCTCAATCCTACCACTGGGCAAAGCAGAGGGACTTCTTACATCTGCTCAGCACTGGGCACAGTTAAGGTGATTTAGTCTGAAATTCCTTAATGCTTCATTTCTGGCTTCTGGCCACATTCAGTTTCCTGCACTTCTGTGGAGGTAGTGAAGCTTTCTACTGCTTCATTCAGCCCTTGTTTCACTTTGCTCTTGGACACCACTAAATGGGGCAGAGAGAATGGAAGCAAAGCAGGCCAGGAGCAGATATATATGCTGGCATACTGTTTGCAGTTGGTTTCCCAAAAATTTGAGTTTGTGGATAGGATTGATGGCAGAGAATTTTCCACATGTTTACATCGCATCTCCACTGGATATGAAACAGGCACTTTACTCAATTGGACTCTTTGCCAGCCTTTCAGCCTCTGCCGAGCTGGGGCTCCCACGTTCCTCTTGCATTTGCAAGAAGGGAAATTTGGGTTTCTGCTGCCATTTGGGTTTCAGGCCTGCCTAGAGGAAAAGTCTGGGTTAGATTAAGCTCTGTGGTGACGGAGAGCCCGAGGAAAAGGCTGCACAGAGGCACTTGCTTAAGGTACAGCTGCTTGTGCCTGAGGTGGAATAGCAGAGACCTCCCAGGAAGTCCAGACAGCCAAGGAAAAAGAAGTCTTGCAGTCCCCAGAGGGATGACAGGGAAGCCACAGTGCTGATTGCTGGAGGCACCTTCTGGAAGGCATTTGATAACCATGTTTGCTTGAAGCCTGGAGCTAAGACTGAACTAATCAGTCATGAGCCCTGTGCACCCCAAAGAGCACTCACCACCAGCACAGGGGACTTGGCAACAATGCCCATGGAGCACATCTTTGTTGGCTACAACTGCTCAGCATAAGCACCCACTTGCTTTTCCCTCTAAGCCGAGTCCAGGGTGAGACTGAAAAGCATTAAACAACTAAAAAAAAAAAAAAAATTAGAGAGAGTTTGAATATCCTTTTTCATGAGATGAAAGGAAGAGCAAGATAAGGACGATGTTTACTTATAGGTTAAATAATAGTCTCCAATACTCACATGATACACAGTGGCTGGCTGCCATGTTGCTTAGTGCTGGGCTTATCTAACACGCTGCTCCCAGATGCCAGCCCATGCCTGTCTCTTGCAGTCTGTAGCGTGCTCAAGAAAGGAGTTTGCCTTACCTTGTGCTGGGATATCTCAGAAAACCAAGTAAAAGAATTCAGGAAAGCTCAGAAGCTTCTTTTCAACGATCTTTGGTCACTGTCAGACCTGGTCACTGAAACAGAAACTGGGTCACAACCTCTGGCAAAACCCATCCAGCATGGGAAAGGCAAACCATGAGGGAACCTCCAGGCACTGCTCCATGCTTTGGAGCTAAAATCTGACTTTGATCTGCCTCTGAATTTACACCTTGCTCTGATGGCAATGTCTGGACTGGCTTTGGGTCAGACGCTTCAGCCCAAATTCCAGGTTGGCTGTGGACAGGACAACTATAAACAGCACTGCAGAGACCTGTGAGACACGGAAATGCAGAAAACCATCTTTTCCCTCTCCCTGTGATGCTCCCCAAACTAGGCCAACAGAATAGTAACTCGTGATGAGAATGCCATGGCTGGCTGTATCTCCAAAACCTCACCCAAGGAGACAAAGACTGAGGCTGGGGAACTTGGAAGGGCAGCAGGGTGGGCTGTGACTCATCACAGTCCTGGGACATCCCAGAGGGAGGCCAGGGAGGGCTGTGCACCCTCTGGGGCCCTACCATGGTGGCCAGGCTTGGGAACCTCTTAGATGACAGCGACAGCAATGTTTTTGCATTTGACACATGTCACACAATTCAAAGGGCTGTGTGGTGTGCATGGCTGGGCAGGCAGGGCCACTCTTCATCACTCAAAGTTCCATGGAGGCCTGCTCAAGCTCTGGGAACTGCTGGGGAAAATGACCCCCCTGCTCCTGCAGCTCTGTGTAGGGCAGGCCAAGGGCAGTCTCCACAGTGCCTTTGAGACACAGCACATACCACTTGCCCTATGTGAGTCTCCTTGGGAGTGAAATGTGACACTGAGTGTGTGGGGCAGGTGTCATCTCCTTGCATACCAAGCCCCACTGCCCCAGCCCATGTATCCATATGAGGCTTTCCCAGCTGCCCTTATTCCTATTTCAGGACCACTTGCATTCCTGGCTCTTATCAGGCTTTTTCTAGACACGTGAGCCCCCAAGCTCAAATGCCACTAGCCCACATCTGGGCCCTTTCCTGTCCAGGCACTGAGCCAGCTGCACAGAAGCTGGGGTGTCAGTGTTGACAAAAGGGCAGCTTTTGGATGATAATTTGTTTTTTTGCTCAGAGAATCACAAAAATCACAGACTCTTAGGCTGTTACTTCTCATGGTCCTGTGCATTATCAAGCAGAGACTCACCTGCCACAGGGCAAGCATCTTTGAGTTTTATGCCAATGTTGATCACCAGTGCATTTGCTGCTGGTCCCAGCTCTTCCAGTACAGGATGGCTGGAATTACCAGGGCTTCCTGGGCTCCCCAACTAAAGCATGTAGGTGGGGAAGCATCAGGATGTCACTGCTTGTCTCCACAGGTGATTTCAAGCTATTTGGAAACCCCCAAAACACTGCCAATTCAGCTTATGGCCAGACTTACCAGAATGATGCTGTTAATTTTTGGGCTCCCTAGCAGCCTTGGTACTTTTAACACTAAATGGTCTTGTTTGTGATTTTCTGATCACTAAAATCAGAGAATATGGCTTTCACCTGCTGAGTGTAACATCTAGAGGGTATTAAAAGACACATGGATGTGATGCTTAGGGACATGGTGTAGTGCTGGATTTGGCACTGCTGGCTTAAGGGTTGGACTTGACAATCTTAAAGATCTTTTCCAACCTCAACAATTCCGTGATTCTACACAGTAGTCCTCAGGTAGGGAGGAGTTGGGCTGTCTTGCTCTTTGCTCTACACCTGACCTTCTCTCCCCATAGAATTTTGCCTTCTGTGAAGATTTTTTGGGAGAAATTCTAATATACCTGTGACACTGAGTAAGCTTTTTTGTGAAACCTTAAGCTCAAGTGTTGTCCATCTCTCCCCTCACCCTGTCTGGGAGAGAGCTGTGGCAGATACCTAAGGAAAAGAAATGCTGGGCAAGCCTGTAATGGTTTCTCTTCTGATTACTTTCCCAGCCAGGCTAATTTGCAGATCAAGGATTTCCTGGAAATGTGGGAGTGTCTTTGCAGGCAACAGTGGCATTTTTGATTCTGTGAATATATCTGGTCCCTTTTTGAACTCACATCAGTTTTTAGTATCCACAAAGTCTTCTGACAGGGAGTGGCATATTTTATGTACACCTCCTTTACAAGTGGAAAAAATAAGAGTGGTCTCTTGATAGCAGCTGATGGGTTGACAGGATCCCTGATATGATCTTCATTCATGTAGAATTCACTTCATTCAGAGTGAGTAGTGAAAGTAACCAGCCAAACTTACTTAAGACTGTAGTGCAGATGGCAGATGAGCATGTTGTGGGGAACAGTGGTACCCAGCAGGAGCCCATCTGGTCTGCAGTGGGAGCTAAGGCAGGCAGGAATCTCCAGAGGTGCAAGAGTCACACTGTGCACTGTGGACAAAGGTCTGTGAGCCACTTCACTTGTGCACAGCCTGCAGAGAGGCTTAATTGCTTCATGCAGAATAAGATATCCCTGTATTAGCAAGGGATGCATGTGTTTACCTTAGGCTAGGATATCTTGCTGGATATTAAATGTGACATCTCACTGGATATTAAATGTTATGTTAAATGCCACACTGATACATGAGTTCTCCATGTCTTGTCTGCCTCTCATCATTCTGTATTTGCTTACTGTAGTACATACTCTTAATTTTAAGCAGTGTGGGGGTTTGCCTGCTCCTGTGAGAGCAGTGGTCCACTGAGATGGGTATGTGAACTACCACAGACTGCATCAGGGGCCTCAGTAGCCATCAATGCTTTCAGAGAGCAACAATTTCAAATGGGGAAATATAATCATACAGTCATGGATAGATCTGTGCAGAATGGTGCTCCGGAGGTGTCTGTCCCATCCTCACTCCTTGTGTGAGGGACACTCACACTCAGCTCAGGATGTTTGGACCAAGGCAAGATTGGTTCCCAAGGATAGAATTGTGACCATCTCTCTGGGCCGTGTACTTCCATCCCATTGTTCTGGAGCAGTGGTTTCCACCTATCTCATCAGAGGTCCCCGTCTTGCAGAAGTGCCTGTTGGCTCTTGTCCTCTCACTGGGCACCTCTGAGAAGGTTTGGCTCTGCATTCACTGTCACACAGAGTGGGGTACTATTTGTTCTTCTCCTCTGGGCTGAAGAAGCCCATCTCCTTTGATGTCTCCTTACACGCCACATGTTCCTGCCTGGTGGCAGCCCCTGGGCTGAAGCCTGTCACCATTTATCACACACTGGGGACCAAACTGGTCACAGTGCTCCACATACAGCCTTGGCAGTGCCTGGCAGCAGGGAACACAGCCCTGACAATTATTTAAGAGACTCACACTTTGGAATGACAAGGAGAAAGCAATTAAACCAGGAGTGCTGTGCATATTGCAACCACGATGTCTGATCATAAGACAATAACACACTCTTAAGGGAGAGTGAGCTGCAAAACAAAGGAAGTCCGCTCAATAAATAGGATGTGTGCTCATGCAGATAAGAAATTCTGGGGGCCAGCAGCACTGTGAGTAGGCAGTGGTCAAACCCGTGACAGACTATGCACTGCAGCATCCATACCAGATGGGGACATTGCTGCCTTTGCAATGTTGGTGTCAAATGTCCTCCCCTCCCTGAGGCAGCTGCTTCCAACCCTTTATCAAGAGATTTATTGTAATTATGTTATTCAACTTTCAATATTACAGATTGCTTTGCACTTAAGTCCTAATTTGAAATTTATGCTTTATATTTTCAATTATGATTTGTATGTTGTAATTATGTACAAGCATTTTTATTGCCATATAATAGATAAATAAGTATTTTCATATTTGGTGGTGTCAAATGGAACATATTCCCACCCCTCCATTACCCAGACTGCAAGGCAGCAATAAACCAGGAGTAGTGATGAACTTGGCCCCCAGTCGATGCGAGAGCTGAGGCTGTGAGCAGCCAATGACTCACACATTGAGCCAGTTCCACATCAAAGCCCCTGGGTTAACCAGGGGCCACCGGTTGCTATTTATAGCTGCTCTAGGTCACATTTAAGCAGAGGTTTTAAAAATCTTGGGGGCAGGTTGAGTGCCAGGGTAACTCCATCCAGCACATGGTTGCCTGGACAGGAATGGTGCAAAGCCCCAGTTGTGCTGTTGCACAGGCTGGATCATCCCTGGCTGCCAGTGAAGCCACAAGCAGCTTGGGTTAAGCTTTTAATCAAACAGTACTTGGTTATTTAATTTGATTGAGCTAACTCTGCCTACCTCTTGGAGGACTAAGGAGCAAACTCCTTACTGGAGCAAATCCCACCACAGGCCCAACACTAAAAGCTGTGGGACCGAGGGCTTTAAAGGTTGTCCCAAAGATGTCAAACAGCTCAAAACCAGCTCACATCAGCCACAACCTGAGGTTCATTAGGCATTGTAAAGATTCCCAAGGAGAATCCACCCAACAGAGGGAGGGGAACCAACCAGACCTTGTAGGAGGCAAAGTCAGAAGACTGGGCTTGAGTAATTTCAAGACCAAGCAATCAAAGAGAGCTGAGAAAGCTGGCAGGGTTTGAGGTGAGTCATTGCTCTGTGGGTCAGCCAGCTTAGATATACAGCCCATCTCCAGGATGTGACAGCAACTTCCTGCCTCTGGGACGTGCACTTGAGGAGATCCAAAGTGCTCTGTGAGTCTCAGATGATAAGGTTACAGCAACCAGCCTCAGAAAATAGTGTTTGGTCTTTTCTGGGTTGTTGCCTCACTGGGAGCCTGAATATCACAGACGACTGTATTCTGAAGTAACCCTTAGATGAATGGTAATAAATAGAGCAGAGCATTTGGTAGTGTCTGCAGTTTTTCAACATTGCACTATGAGTTTTGATGGAGTGGTACTGCAGAAAATGGCCTATTGTGGCCTTTGGCTTTCAGGCAAAAACACCTAAGTTATCACTACAGCTCTGGAGGTGAAAAAAAAATCAAAACCCAAGGTGTTTAGCTGCTATGCACTGTTTCACCTCTTCTAGATTTCTTTCTCCTTTATTAGGAGTAGATAAGCCAGCAAATTCAATTTCCAGCCTATTTGTGGCGACTCTCGGAACCATAATATTTATTTCAACTTGGTGATTTTCCTGCAGCGCCTAGCTATTGCTGTTTTTTACAGTTTTGCTGGTGCTACTGGATTCAAATCGCTGTGAGCTGGTCTCTTATTTACAAAGCCAAAGACCTTCTCTTCCACCACCTGCTGTGTCTGCACCATCTTGACTTGCTTTCCAACACTTTAACTTCTGCTCAGCAATCAGTAGCCTTCAGGGAAACTTGAGGGACAGCACACTGTTTGTCTTACTTTTGGGAGGAGGTTGCACTTTCTTTACTCTGGTTTTCAGCCACAGCAGGGTCCCAGTAGCTGCTGATGAAGGGAAGCTGAGTAGATCAGTAATATGAGATGAGCAAAGACTAGAGGAGGAGAAAAGCTGAAAGAGACAGATAAAAATGCTCACAGGCTCCGTGGGCTTGGGACATGAGCTATTCCTGGCCATCAGCACTGGGACACTGCTTACTGTACCATTCAATGGCCTGACTCCCTCCTACCCAGCCAGAGACAGAGGCAGCCTTCCTATGAATAGCTAGCCTGCTTTCCAGAGCCCATTGGAGTTATTCCTGCCCTGGGTGTGCCTCTTGTCTGCAGGCACAATTCCTAAATTCTGCTTCATCCAATCCAAGTTTAGAAGTCCTTGCTGTGGTGCAAAGTGACTGTGCATAATCCTGTGAGGTGGAGATGAGATTAACTGGATCTTGTAAGATCAGGCAGGGAGAGAGCTGTCTCTGCAGGATCCTAAGTTCTCAGGAGACAAGGCAATGCCAAGGTACTTGTAGACATTGGAGGCATTTGTATGCTCCAAAACTGGGATCTCAAGCGACCTACTTAGTGGCATTTATTGTGCAACTTCAGAAGTACATGATCTCCAGAGAGGGGCAATTTTTGCTAGCAGTTAGTTTCTGCAAGAAGGAAACTTCAAGATTCTAGTTAATTGGGTAAAAACCCTTGAATAACTCCTGCCCACACAGGATTAAATTAAAATTTCCAAATAAAAAGGCTAGGTTACACTTGAAAAACATTTTCAAGAAATGCAAAGGCTGATGACTGGAATAGCTTCAGCTGACCTTCCCCAGTACCGTAAGATTCTGCCTTTATCACAGACATTGCCTTTGGCACTTGCTCAGGATACTGTTTAAAAGTCAGGCATCTTGTTCCTTCTGATTTTCAGATTCTCTCTATAGTGAATGCACAAAGACAGGCAGGTCCAGAAAGCAACAGATCCCATCTTTCATTGACACTAATCTTCAGATGAGACAAAATGCTTCATGGAGGGATGGACCAGCAGAGAGCCTGGATACTCAGAGAGGCTCAGCTGAAGGGTATGAACCCCTGAAAGGAGCTTAGGATCATATTTATCATCAAGAACTACATGCACTCGTCAGTCTGGCTTTTTCTCCCCAGCCTTCATCAGCATACAAGTGGCTTTCAGGCAAAGCTCAGCCTCTTGCACAAAGATAAGCCCTCTGAGTCCCCAAGTTCAGATACATACAAGTTCCCAAGACAACTGCTCCACCAAATAAGGTTTGCAAACTTTGTAGCACACCAAAGTTAAAATATATTATTGCTTCACCATAAGTTATGCATCTAGGGCAGGTTCAAATTCAGACAGTAGGATACCTGTATGGTATAAAAAAGGCAAGCTGTCAATGCACCTGGGCTGATTCAGCCTGCCTGAGAGGAGCTGAGCATCTCTCCAGATTTGCAATCACACCAGTGTATCCACTGAAACAGCCCAAATTCCTTTTCATACTCTTGCCATTCCAGCCCTTGCTGTCTCTCTCCCGCAGGAGCACATGGGGAATTTGGAGGATTTGAGGTTTAGTCCATGCTGTGTCTTTATGCTCCTTTCTTTCTTCCTTCCTGTTTGCAGCTTTTTTTCTTTATTTACACATAGTATCTGCACAACCAGGCATTCAAACAAACAGCAAAAGGGATGGAAAACCACCATGTTTCTCTGCAACAGCTGAAGCATAAGAAAGAAGAGTTTCTGGGAGGTCAAACCAGACATTTCCACAGTGCATGCTCATAGAGGAAGGAAGGCTCTAGAGAAAAAAAAAAAGTAAGGATGTTGCTGCACTGCTTTATGCAATCTTGGGACAGACAACCAACCTCCTTTCTATTGCTATGATTTTTCCAGAACCACGCTGACAAGAATGAATTCTGTTGACTGCAGGGAGGCAAGGTCCTTGAGCAGCTTTCTGAAAAGAACATTATGTATGTTGAAAAAGCAGGCGGTACCTTCCTCTTCCTGCAGGGACTCACCCCCTCTTGGGTCTCAGTCTCTGGAGAAAAGATTTTTTTAACTTGGTACCCATACCCACCCTAGCACTGATACAACATTTTCAACAAACACATTTTATGTCAGGCCAAGGACTCCTCTCTTTGTTGTTCCTGTCTGCCTGTCATTTGGTTTCTGTACTGTCATCTGTCTCCTTGTGCTGTCCTTTGAGCTCTTCCTTTGCTGAAATCCCATTCCCCTTTTTTTCTCTAAGTAGCAGCATTTGTTGTGGCTAATTTGCCTTCATCATTCCCCCATAATTTCCCTTTCTTTGCAATGATTTTAAAGTCTCTGTTGTTGTGAATTTTTGATATTAAGAACCACAATTTTGTAATACCCAGTCTTTCTCTACCACACACACTGGTACCAGGCTGGGCTTTGTATTTGGCCCCAAACCATCTTTGCTGTGCATGTTGGCCTGGAAGGGCAGGTGCCATGGTCTTCAGTGGGCAGAGTACACATTTGTCGGAGTGTTTGACCATGGGTGCACACGAGATCCAAAGGGAGCCATGCCAAGATAAATACCCCACCTCAGGCCTGCAGCCAGAATATTGAAGCAATTCTTTTCTGGACAGGAGAAGCAGTGGGGCCTCTGCCCTGGTGCACACGAGATCCAAAGGGAGTCATGCCAAGATAAATACCCCACCTCAGGCCTGCAGCCAGTATATTGTAGCAACTCCTCATTTCTGGACAGGAGAAGCAGTGGGGCCTCTGCCCTGGAGCACAGCTCCCCAAAGCACAGTCAAGAGCCTTAGCCAAGACTAGGAATTCCTTTGATACTGGGGCACATTGAATGCTTTTTGCTTAATTGCCTGGGACAGACACAGGAATTTGAGACCTATGGAAAAAAAAAAAAAGAGGAATCCCATCACTCAAAAGGACTTCTCAAGTCTGTCCTTTGGTGAAGCTGTGTTTTCTATGACACTAGAGAAGCTGGACTGGGGCCTGAGAGCACTAGGAGCTCCCAAGCAACACATCAGGCTTCAGCACACACTTACAGATGATGGTGAGAGTTACCAAGCTGACTGCAGTTACCAAGTTGATGGTGAGGGAATCCATGTTTCCTACAGCTTTCTGTCACATTAGCCATAGCTGGCTAAGGGGCTGTTTGCGCTGGCTGGCCAGCAAGGGCAGCTATTGATCAGTGGCTGCTGGCCAGCTGGCCTCTGCAGCCAAGCCCCGCTCTGCTTTTGGTGAGCAAGGATGCTTACTACATCTCTCCCCATGAGCTGTTGAGTCTCATGAAGCCTGAAAGGGGTGGGAGGGGACTGCTGATTTGGGAGACGGCATGAGATATGGAATGGGGTGCCCCATGGCAGCAGCCCCTACACAGCTCCCTATTACATCAACCACTCCACTGGTTTACAGCCCTTGCCCTTGAGCCTTGGCCCTGCAGCCTGATGTGGTGTGGACATATTTCACAACACTCTTGGCAATGAGGGGCAAAGCCCCTTTCCTGCTGGGGCTGCCCACTGGCTGGCTGCTGGGAAGTTGAGCTGTCGCAGCAGTCTGCACATTCCCAACGTGGAGACGATGCTTCATCCACTCATGTCTCCAGCAGGGCACAGAGGAGGTGGCAGGACCAGGAGGGGTCCCTGAGGACCTATTCAAGACTGCTGGTAGAGTAGCTCTTAAGAGAGCATGGCAAGGGAAGGAAGGCCCCTCTGGAGGGCTGGGGAAGCTCAGCCTCCCCTCAGGCAGCAAACCAGCAGGGCTGCACCCAAGAGGTGCAGGAGCCACCATGTCCTGTACCAGGATGTGCTGGGGTAAATATCCATTGAACGAGGAAGAAAAGCCAAGTGAGACATGATGGGAGAGTGGGACCCTCCTTCCAGAGCTGTCTGTCATGGATGGGACTCGTTCTCACAACACTCCCCCAAAGAGAAGCAACGTGCAGCCTATTCCTCATGCCAGGGAACAAGTTTGTCTCATCCCTCTGCAAAGCAGGAGGGGCGTGGGGAAAGCTGTGGGGAAATCACAAAGATTACTACCCAAGGCCATAGCACTGAGCTAAATATAGCCCCTATCTTGGCTTCCCAGAGATAAGATCCTGTGTCCACAGTCTGCCACAATGCCCTGCCCAGACATCCACCTACCTTTGCTTCAGGGGCAAACACGAGCCACAGTTGTGCAACACCCTGCCCAGCTCACAGCAAACAGGGGCAGAAAAGTACCCTGAGCCACCTCATGTGCATTCCGTGGCTGGCTGGGCAAAGCCTGCACAGCCCAGAGGTGATCCAGCATCTCCCTCGGCACCTCCATGGTGCCCAGCTGCCAGTAACACACAGGAGAAACCTGTGCTGGACCAGAGTGACAAGTGTGAGTCAGGCCGGGGCTTCTACCAGTTTTGGGGCTCATCCCATTAACTCCAGCACTTCCACCCAAACCGCTCTGCACCAGTGACACTGAGCCAGGGCATAGTGCCTCTGCCTGGAGAAGGGGAGGCAGCACTGGAGGGGGTCCATGGGCCATGTTCACCTTATCCCATGTCTGTCTCCTGGGGAAATCTGAACGTGGGTCCCTTCATCTCTGCCGTAAACCCTATCATTAAGTAACGCACGCTAAAATCCCACCATACCCTCAGCACATGAAATATTACTGTAAATCTGCAAAACTCCTGCAATGGGTACATCGTTCAGCTCTCTCTCCCCAGCTTTAAATGCTACTATTGGTTTTATCAAAACAGAATTTATTTTTTTAAAAAGCATGTATTTTTCCGTAACAAAACCCTTTTGCCTTGCAGAGTAATACGTTTTTTAAATGGCAGCTTGCAGCAGGAAGTCTCCAGCTTTAACAATAGCTGTCTGTGTTTCCACAAGTTAATGGAAAACAAATGTTGACACTTCAGTCCTGCTTTCTGCTTTGTAAGGAAGGTGAGAGAGACCATTGCTTGCAGCTCTGCAGTTAGAGGCCCAATGTGGCACAAAAAGTATCCTCATTGCTACCATGGGGAGAAGGAAAATGCACCATCCCAACCTTCCAGCAGGCTTTACAGCCTCTGCTGCTTTCTCATGGGGGCGGCATTTGTCCACAGAGACACTCCCCTGACAGGGACGCCAGCTCCATGCACGCTTTCCAAATCATTGAGGACACTGGGCTCTGCGCTGACATGGACTTGGGAGCAGCCCAAAGGAACAGAAGTGGGAACTGGAGGCGGGAGGACAATTGGGAAGACCCATTGGCCCAGCTGGCCCTGCAAACCAGTCTATGACAGAGCATCAGCTCACCTGGCAGATGTTTTCAGGATGTTGGAAACGCCTTTCCAGCCCTGCACATGTGCTGGATAGGGATTCCCATGAAGCCAATCTCTTTGCCAGCCATGCTCTGTTGGTGTTTTTTCCTCATGGACAGAAGCCACCTCTACAAAAAAAAAAAAAAGCTTTTTTTCTTTCCACTGCACATCGTAAATATTGTCTGGAAAGCAGATTTTTGAGCATCCTCTGGAGAATTCCACCCAGGGCCAGCACAGCTCTGGCGCTGTGGCCACCAGATAGGAGTGTGAGAATCACCCTCCTCCCCACCTGGCCCTGAGCACCCAAACACCCTGGGCCAGCTCAGACAGGAAGACTGGTGCCCCAAAAAGGCTTTCCTGTCTCAAGAGTACATTCCCGTGGGTTCAGCAGCTTACTTGTGGCACCTAGAAAGCCTACTCTGCCCTTCTCAGTTTTGGCCCCTCAGTTCAGGAAGGACACTGAGGTGCTGGAGTGGGTCTAGAGAAGGGCAACAAGACAGGTGATGGGTCTGGAACATAAATTCTTTGAGGAGCAGCTGAGGGAGCTGGGGATGTTTAGTCTGGAGAAAAGAAGGCTCAGGAGAGATCTTAATCACTGTCTACAAGTACCTGAAAGGAGCGCCTTCTCTCAGGTAACCCGTGACAGGACAAGAGCACATTGTCTTAAGCTGCAGCAGGAGAGGTTTAGGTTGGACATCAGAAGGAATTTCTTCACAGAAAAAGGGTGGTTACACATTGGAATGGGCTGCCCAGGGACTTGGTGGAGCCGCCCTTCCCGAGGTGTTCAAGGAAAGACTGGACCTGGCATTTAGTGCTGTGATTTAGTTGACATTGTGGCGCTCGGTCATAGGCTGGACTTAATCATCTCAGAAGTCTTTTCTAGCCAGATTCTGTGATTCTGGACACGCAGGAACAGCAACATGGCACAGGAACCGACGGATAGTGAGGAAGCAGGGGGAGCCGACGCCGGACACAGAGCTTGTCACTTTACCCCAACGAGCTTGCCGTGCCGCGGGGAGAGTGGCGATGCTGCTCGGCGAGCTCCCCCCGCACGGCAGCCCTGGCGCTGCCCCAGGAGCTCCCCCGACGGGCGGGCCGCCATCCCTCCCTGCGCGGCCCCTCAGGGCCCGCCGCGGCCCCGCCCACTGGACCGGCCCCGCCCCCTCGCGTGCCGGGCTCCCGCGCTCGGAGCGCGTTGATTGGCTGTCGCCCAGTGGGGCGGGGCCGGGCGCCCTTAAGAGAGCGTCGCGGGGCTCCGCGCGGCGCGAGGCGGTGCTGCCGGACCGGCCCCATGCACTGCACCAGGTACGGGCGCGCCGCGACCCCGGCGCCGCTCTGCTCCTCCTGCTCATCCCCCCCTCTGCCTTCCCCGCCTGCTCGCCTTCGCAGCCTCCTCGTGTGTGCGGGAGCGGCTCTGGCGCTCCCCGCCGCGGCGGTGCTGTTCCTGGGGGAAAGCGGGATCCTGCGGCTTGGCTCCCGCAGCCCCCGGCTGAGGAGGCAGCGGTAGCCCCGGGGCTGCCCCTCGGCGGGGCTCGGCTGCGCTGCCGCCTCTCCCGGGTCCGGGCGGCGCGGCTTGGCTGCTGTTGCGGAGGGGGCGGGCTGTAGCGGGTGTGTGCCGCCGGGCAGACGCCTGTGGGAAGCGGGCTGTGCCCGGGGGGCGGCCCGGCCCCCTGGATCGGGGAGGAGGAGGGGGTGCGGAGCGGCGGAGCGCTGCTTCGGCCGGGCCACGGCTGCGAACTTTGGCTCCGTAAGTGCTGCTGCGAGTGTGCAAGGGGTCACCTGGCCCCAGGTAGCGAGGGAGGCAGAGCGGAGGTACCCGAAGGGGTTCGATAAGGGAGGTGTAAGTAATCCTTGGCTCTGGCTTAATTCTCCATCGCAGAATGGCAGGAGGAAGGAATGAGTGACAGCCCCTCTGGAGAGGATAAAGCTACAGGAAGAAGTCCGAGGGCAGAGTCAAGTTTGCTCTCCTTTTGAGGGGCGATGGAAAGGAATTGGCCCCTGTGCCTGCACAGGGCTCCTTGCCTGCACTTTTTGCTTCCTGGAGCTTTATTTCATGAATGAGCTCTCGAAGCTATATTCCTGCTCCCACCTCCAAAGCATCTGGAGTATAGGACAACCTTCCTCAGCCCCAAAGGGGAAACCTGCCTCTGGCTGAGAGCTGGGCATCAGTAGAGTCTCCAGTGCAGAAAAAGTTGTCTGGGATATCAAATTAACTGGCAGTTCATTCCTATTCCTACAAATGTGCTTCATAAAAGCACAGGGCTTATGCTCATACTTGGTTGTGAAAAGCTCTTGCTATAGTTTTTAGCTTGGAAAAAAGCTCCAGGTTATGCAGCTGGGCATTCTATGTCTCTTCATTCTAAAACTGTGACTAACCAAGGCTTCCTAAGAAACCTGGCTTCTCAGAAGTTACAGGAATTCAGCTGAATCAAATTTCCCTGGGAAAAGATGCAATGCAGATGAAACTGACCCAAGTAGGAGAAGAAGCATTGGGAGCAGCATTAATCTGAAGGAGGAATGACCTATTTAAAGTGTGTATGAACAAAAACTTGGCAAAACCAGGTAGAGATGAGCAGAATAGTGTTAGCAGACAGGTGGATCTGAGGTGTCTATTTTGTGCAGCTGCCCTTGAGCTGAAAGGAGGCACTGCAGAAGAAGTTGGCTGGTGGGTGTGTTGGGATGCAAGCCTTGGCACGTGTGCTCTGAATAAACAGATACCCTTGCTGAGTGGATGCTGTGAAAGCCTGCTCACAGCTGCTGTGTTGGTGTTACAGGGTGGGGAGTTAAAGCGCTGAATTGGAGAGTGTGGCTCTTGATTTTTCTTGGCACGGGAGCAGCCATCAAGTACTAGAGCGGGCTGTGCATGGTTTTGGCAGCCAGAACTCTGCTGCATCACAAGGCCCGTGGTCACTGCTACTGTTGCTGCTTCATCCCTCTCTGTGTGGTGGGAGCAGCTTTCAAGCCTGGCCTACTGCCAAGCAGGAATTTTATTAAGGGAATACACTGTGTATAAAGGCAGCTGCAATACGGTTGACTTAAGGGGGATGTGTGTGATAAGTCCATCCAGCAGTTTACCCAGAGCCGGGCCAAAGAGAGTCTGCCAGAAACATCCATCGGACCGTCAGTGTAAGGGCAGGAGTGATGGGTGCAGTGTTCTGGGAGCTGCCTGGCTGCAGAGGCGTCTCCAGGGTGCATCTGGCAAAATGTCCTTCTGTGGATGCATGGAGAGAGAGAGATGATGCTGCCTCTCTGGAGGAAAGGGCTGGGTGCTGGAGGGGAGGCTGTAGTGGAGGGGCACATGGCTTGTGGGAGAAGGAATTATTTCCAAAACTCCAGTGAACCTCGAGTAGGTGAGTTGTATTTGGTAGAGCCCTGTGACTGTATGGATGTTTTACAGGGGCTTAGCCCAAACTCTGTGGAGGCTTGAGGTGCAGACTCCGTGCTGGAGGTAAAACTGGCTGATGTGCCTTCTGAGCTGATGTTATTTTAAAATGGAGTAGAGGGAAGAAAGCTCCAGAGCAGTGCTGGCTAAGCCTGTGCCCTGCTGCTGTGTCAGACTGTTGCTATCTTTGCAATACTACTTGGAGGCATTTTGGATGGAGCAGTTCTGGGAGACCGTGATGGGCAAAGTGTGTAGCTCAACTGAATGAGTGCTTTTTGGCTGACACCTGGGGTTTTATGAGAGGTGAAGTCAGTTGTGTACTGCAGTTTATGACAAACTGAGTTCCTGCTCTTACAAAAGCTTGAGAAGCCCTGGGGAGAATCTCTTCTCGAGGGAGGAAAGCACAGCAGGAGTACTGCTTTACGTAGCACTGAAATTTGATAATCTGGGGATTTTGTGAGCATTGGCAGGATTGAGCCATGGGCTTTGCTTTGGATTGCAAATGCTCTGGAGCCTGCTATTGCTGGCCTAGTAGGACAGTGCTTTTGTGTGTGCCTTCAAAGGGTGACTCTGTCCCTGTAGCAGTTGGAAGAGCTGTTCAAGGGCACAACATGCTCTGGTCCTGCTACTTCTGTAGTGTTTTTCTCCCTGTGTCTGTAAATCACACCATGCAGGTACCTGCCTTTAATTAAGAAGCAAGCTTATTTGGGATGGCTTGGGGGGAAGAGATATATCAACTTTGACAAAAGTTGTATTAAAGTGCTTTTCTGGCATCAACTGACCCTTCTTCTCATCTTCCAGAGTGTTAGACTATTTCCCTCACAAGCAAGCAATGGCTGTGGACGTGGCGATGCAGCTGTACCTGTGCTCCTCACCCTTGCGAAGAGAGAAGTGCGCCTGCAAAATTGCTCCAAAGCCCAGCAAGCCGCTGCGGCCCTGCATCCAGCTGAGCAGCAAGGCTGCGCTGAAGGGCGCAGAGGAGGCAGCAAACTCCTTCACACACAGCAAGGCGAAGAAGAGGGTGTCCTTTGCAGATAGCAGAGGCTTCGCTCTGACCATGGTGAAGGTGTTCTCGGAGTTTGAAGATCCGCTAGATATTCCTTTCAACATCACAGAGCTGATAGACAACATTGTGGGCCTGACAACCGTGGAGAAGGACAGCTTTGTCCTGGATTTTGATCAGCCCTCCATAGACTACCTGGACTTCAGAAACCGCCTCCAGACAGACTGTGTCTGTCTGGAAAACTGCATGCTAAAGGAGAAATCTATTGTGGGAACAGTGAAGGTGAAGAACCTGGCTTTCGAAAAGACGGTGAAGATCCGGATGACGTTTGACACGTGGAAAAGCTTTGTAGATCACCCGTGCCAGTATGTCAAGGACACGTACGGGGGTCTGGATCAGGACACGTTTTCCTTTGACATCAGCTTGCCTGAGGGAATTCAGTCGCACGAAAGAGTTGAGTTTGCCATTTCCTTTGAGTGCGATGGGAAGGTGTACTGGGACAACAACAGGGGCACAAATTACAGGGTCATACGGTCAGAACTGAAGTCTGCCCAGGAAGCTGTCCGCCCCCCGCAGGCTCCTGACTTTGGCAGCGCATTTGACCGGTTTGGGAGCCCTCGGTGCTCCTATGGCCTCTTTCCTGAGTGGCCCAGTTATTCAGGCTACGAGAAGCTCGGGCCCTACTATTGACCCAAGGACAAAGGCCAGGCTGACTAACTGTTGCTGGTGTGTCTGCAGGCCTTGGGGCTGGTCTGAACACAGGTGTATGAATAGGTGGAAGAAGTATGGCTCTGTGTAGCTTAGCATAAGCCTCCCAGTAAAACCAGATGTGCAGTGCTCTGCTGGCAGGGGGCTTATAGTCAGAGAAGCAAATCTGGCTCTCTAGATGATCAGAGGACCATGGACTGCTCATATCTCTTCAGCACTTCTTCCTCCTCAGTAAAGATGCAGTGTCCAGGGAAACACTACAGTGCTTATATTGCATGTTCAAGCTGTGTAGCGGTGGCTGCTCTGTACTGCCTGCCTAGTATTAAAAGGCTCTTTCAAAGTATTTCCTAGTATTACATTGTTAGTGGGCTCTACTACAGCTGCAGGGCTCTCCTTGCAAAGCCAGCCTGTGCCTGTTAGGAAATAGTGTGGTTGGATTGCTGGGAATGGAGTCCTCTCTTTGCACATAGCCTTGTAGTGAGGCCCTTCCTACTTGAGGCAGAAAGCATGTTTTGAAGTGAAAATGCAATGTGATGACAGGAAGTGTGGCCCTGCAGCCTGCCGTATTAGGAGATGTGCCTGTGGCAGAGGATCTGATATGCTTAGTCACTGGTTGTTATATCAGATGATCTTGAAAATCTCTCATACCATTGGTGTTACCAAAAATAGAGATTAGCTGTTGCTGTGTGGTGCTTGTAACACAGCTGTGGGTTGACATCCTTGACTGCCCTCTTCAAAACCTTCCTGTTGGTTTAATCACAAGTGACCAGTGATGCTTTTTCTCCTTGATGGACATCTGAAGTTGGCTGTGCTGGACACTGAAAATGCATTTCATCCTCCTGTGGACTGCAAACCAGAGTTTTGTCCAGCTGGGGCCCAGGGTCCTGTGCAGGAGACTCTGCTCAGGTGCTGCAGGAGCCAAACACAACCAGACCCCATGGCTGTCTATGCTGTGTCCTGTACAGGAAGGTGACTGTTGTGTACCTACTGTGGTGGGAGTGCCTCAGCTGAGAAAGGGGTGGTATGTGCAATCCCAGCAACGCTTTGGGATGAACAGGCTTTGGAACTGATGTTGCTTTTAAGATCTGGTAATGGTTTGTTATTCTGTGCCATGGACTGCTTGGCAGATAAAGGCATAGCAGTGCTCACATGTCAGGGTGCTGTGGCTGTGCTGAGCTTCTCTCTCTGCTGAAGCAGTATCTGCCAGTTTGACCTGCAAATGCCCAGACTTTGCATCTCTGGCCATGAAAAGTTGCTCACCCCATCTATGCAAAGAACTAGCCATGAGGAGAGTGGGGTGTGGGGTTATCCTGACAGCACCCCTGCATGTGAGACAAATCACAGATGTGAGCTGTCCCTGTGATTAAAGAGGTGGCTTGGCTTCTGGCTGTGTGCTGGGCTGGTGAGCTCAGCAGTGCCAAGCAGCCTCACAGAGCTTCTTGGGTGCTAACCTAGCAGAATAACTTAATCCCTCAGCTCAGAGTGCTGAACAGTCTGTAGAAATAGAGGTCAAGGGAATGCTGCTTTTTCTAGTGCATAAGCTTTACATAATTTTGGGTGCCTCTAGTAGCCTGTGGATGTGCTGGAGAGAAGCAACAGGCTAGACTACTTAACTTTGTTAACATAGCTTTTAATTCTGGAGACTGCTGTACAAATCCTTAGAAGCCGTTTTACTCTAACCTAGAAGGGATACTGGGATCACTGTTGGATATCAAAAGGGACAGGAGCTTGCAGGAAGAATAGCTGGCCTTCAGCTGCTGCTTTTTCAAAATACAGAATCAGTGTGTGTCCTCAGTGTGCCTGATCACTTAGTTGAGGTTGTGAATCTCCTTGCTAGCCCAGAACTCATCAGGTTTGGTTCTTCTGTTCAAACAGCTTCCCAAGTCAGCCCTTAGAGCCTGCATCTGATCTCTGGAGGGGACCGTTGCCTAGCTTGGCTTAGTTTTAAACTTAAGGCAAGTTTGTGTGACACTGATACTTTTTATTTATTTAGTGTACAGTGTTGATGTTGTAAGACACTTGACTGTAGAAAAGTCCTGTTCTCCTGGCACCTTCTTGTGCCCATGGAGAGCAGTTTGTGAGCCAGAAAAAGGCATGTGGGTCTGGGGTGCTGTGGATGGTGGTGTCTCCTTATGGGCTTGTTTTCAGGCTGTGCCTTGGGTGTGCTTAGGGAGGAACATGGAAGATAAGCTAGAAGAGCAGTGCCATAGGTAAAAGCTAGGTTGGGAACTGGCTATTTGATCAATAGCAGTTTAAAAATACTACTTGTGGCCTTTCCCCTTTTCCCTTTTTCCATTGCCAATGTGAACATAGAAGTGAGGGGGTTGCTCTCCTTGCTCTATGCCTGGAAGTGCCTTGTAGGATGTTTTGCATGTTTGTTTTTAAAAGATATTTTTGTACACAACATTCAAGTGGAAAATGCACTTTATAATTGCCATGTAATGACTCTTTTAAAAATATGGCTGTTTTTATCTGATTGTTAAAATAAAGGTGGAACAAAATGTTGGCTGTGTATCTTATTTAAGCACCCATGGGGCTGGGGAGGCAATTTGGACACGGGTCCAGCTTCCTGCAAGTGGCCATTGGCAGGGAGGAGCACACATCCACCCTGAATTCTGCTGCCCGAAAGAGGAAAGAGCTGCCTATTCCTGCTGCCTTGCTGCCAACACAAATGCTTCCCTTGCCTCCGCAGCCCTGGGATGGGAGGAGCCCAGACCCTTTTCTCCGCTCCTAGGTTTCCCCACTAATCACTGTGTTCCCGAAGTACTCTTCACTCTTCCCCTGCTTGCAGTGCCACGAACAGCCTTTTCGGGTTTCTCTGCTTTTGTTTTGAGTCAATCTCCTTCTTCTCCCCTTCCCCCACCTCGGTTTGATCTGGGGTCAGTGCTTTACTCTGTGAGAGGTGTTGCAGAAGGAGGGGCAGGCTCTTTTCTAATACCAGGATCAAGTGAAAGTTAGACCCTTCCTTACCTCCAAGTCATTATCCCTGTTGTCACTACAATAAGAAGCACGAGGAGGAAACATGCCCCTTTGCAGAAAGGGACCAGCTGGTGTAAATGCCAGCCAGGGCCAGCTTTGGCATTTGACCTGGCTTTCACCACAAAGACTGAGCCTCAGTGATGCTCTGAAGGTGTTGTATTTCAATCAGCTACTGAGCTGGGTGGGATTTGCTGCTTACAGATAAGGCAAAATGAAAAGCTGTGGGGGAAGGAGATGTGTTTGTCTTGGTGTGTGCTGGTTTTGAGCAGCTCTGTAGGCAGTGCTTCCCATCTTACTGCAGAGCCTTGCAGAGAGTGAGCTTGGCCTTTGCTCTTTACAGTGATAAAACAGAGCACCTACTGACTGTGGCTCTTTCCAAGTCCCTTGCTGTCATAAAATTACTTTTTTAACCACTACGGTTCTTTCAATCAAGCATGTAACACAGGGCTCTTTTAAAAGGTAATTGGATTGTTTTTCTGGCTGCATTAAAGCGAAAAAAATAATTAAAAGGTATTTGTGTCCCTGCCTCAGGTGCTTAGGATGGCTTGGCCAGGGCTGTTTTCACATCTGAATGCTGGCCCAAGCTCATGAATGAGAAAACTGCAGCCAGACATTTCCTGTAACCAGCTTTGTGGCTGAAAACCCCATCTGAGGACAGTTTCAGTTCAGGACGTAAGGGAAGTCCAAACCATCTAGGGTAGTTGAGGAGATGGTGCAACATCAGAAGGGCCAAGAGAGCTCAGCTTGGGTTTCTCCCTAATGCCCAGCTGTTATATGCTAGATGACACAGATATTGCAATTGCTGCATTTATAAAGCCCTTGGTGGCAGGTGTGATTGTGTACTTGCTGGTTAATATACAAAGATTTCTTAGAATGCTCATGCCATTGCACCCCCTCCCCCAACCACTTTTCTCTCTGTATCCTGAGGGATTTTGATGCCACCTCCAGGTGGAGATAAGTAAGCTGTGGTATCATGTTGATCTTGGATGTGTTTGGAGGTTCAGGTTTCCAAAGTTTGTGTTCTGGGGACAGTTTGTTTAAGAAGAGGAGGGCAAACATTCCCCTGCTCCACATCCACCTCCCACGGCCTGGGGATGCTGTCCTACGGGGGGCAGCTCTGCAGAGCCGCTGCTGTCACAGCAGCCTTTGGAGCACACCGGACTGCCGGTCCTGGCTACAGGGATAAAGGCAGGATCTAGGCTCCCTGCACCTGCATCCTGGCAGGGCAGAGTCCCAGGTGTTGTATGAGCACCCCACCTTCTTGCTTCAGATGTTTGCCAGGGGGACCCATGTGGGGATGCTCTGGGGAAAAACTGCCCAGAATGAGATAATATGCAGAGGAGCATGTCTCTTCCAAATCATGGGAGTGAGAATATGTCCAGGTAGTACTTTGCTGCTGGACCAAACTTTTCCTTGGTTTTAAATGCAGCTCTTAGAGCACTTGCAGTGGAGAGTGAGCTGTGGAAGACTGTCTGCCTTGCAACTGGAGGGCAGCATAAGAGGGGAGAAAACTAGAGCAGGTCATTTCCCAACAGCAGTCAACTGTTCTTCAGTTTTCCACAAAGCAGCAGCAAATGAGCCTCTCTAAGAGACTGGGTCTTTGGGGGAAAGTCTCTTGACCGCAAGGCAAGGGATAAACGGGATCAGCACGTTTCAGCATGGCCCATGGAGTTCCCTTTGTTGCATCTCCCTTTCTCAGGCTCTGCCCTTTTCTCTCTTACACACCATGACGCTGTTTCCAGTGTAGCCATCACCAGACTGAAGCATCTGCTTGATTTCACAATGTCTTCCACAAGCCTGTGTGTGGTCACAGGGGGCAGGAAGGGCGCTTGCGTGTAGTGGGAGGAGGCTGTGCTGAGGACACAGCTCTCAGCGGCACCAAGAGCACCCTGTGCCCTTGGGAACAGCACAGAGCTTTGCCAAAAAGCCAGCAGCATGGGGCTGGGTTGTGATGTTCCCAAACTCCCCTGGTGTTTCCATGGACTTGTTCCTACTGGGCAGTTCAGCTGGCTCTAAACTACTGCAATAAACCATATTTATGTCCTTGGGGTTTTTTTTTGATGGAACTAAGCTTCAAACCGGCTGCTCTGGCCCAGCAAGGTTCTGCTGCTCTGCAGCCAGAGGAGCTGCCCAGCCTGTCTTTATCCTCCCCCTTGGAGGGGTACCCTGCCAAACAGTTAGCTGTTTTTAAAGACTGGTTATTGACATTTACACAAGGCTTAAAGAAAGAAACAGGGTGTCTTTGTGGAAAAATAACTGCAGCTGGCCTGTTCCTTTGGCACAGATAAGTCAGACCAGTCACCAGTTTAAGTACTTTGGCTCCTGGAATGGGATTTGGGCAAGCCCTTCCAGCTGATGCATTAGTCATGGATCTCTTCTCCCCTCTGATGCTGCTATGCAGGCTCAGGAGGAGGGAAGGCTCCAACTCCATAACTCAGGAGAAATATGTTTAAAAGGCATAAGAAGAGGGTGAAACATGCATAAATGCTTTTATAGCTTCCACTGTTTCTGGTGTGGGAATCTTGTTGAGACCATGGTAATGTCCTCTACCTAGTGAATCCTTGACAAGCTCAAGTGGGAGGAGGTCTCTGAGATGTCTGCTCCAAGCAAAACCACTCTCACAGCTAACTGTGGTCACTCAAGGCCTCATCCATGCGGATGAACTCAATGATGGAGATGCCACCACATCTCTGTGCCCTGTTCCAGGGCTGCACTGCCCTCCTAGGGGAAAAAACCTCTCCTAGGTCCTCAGGAATCAAAGGACTCTGCACAATGTTGTAGTCTTGACAAAACACCTGGTTTCTTCCAGCTCCTGGCCAGATTCAGGACATGTAGATGTGGGGGTACAAGGTAAGCAGCCACAGGACAAGAATATTTCAGGGCAGGCAATTCCTCATACATGTAGTTTGGAGCAAGGGAGCAGCTGCTATGTGCATACAGCAAGGTACTTGCCATCCTCCAAGGCATCCTGCAGTAAAAGGTAGAGCCATATTCCCAACACAGTTGCTGGAAACCCGCCTCTCAAGAGTCAAAGGCCTGAACTGACCTACAGCCCACCTTCCAATCTAAGCAAAACAGAGGCCAGTTTCCCTCCCAACACTCAATATTTAGCAATTGGGAACTCATGATCTCCTACACCTGCTTCCCATCATTACGGCCCCTGGCAGAACAGAACTGGAGCATTATCAGCAGGAGTGTCACTCCTCAGTGTTTGTGTGGTGACACTCCAGTGCTCTGGAGACAGCCACTTTCACAGGAAGAAATACAATAGCCCTCTCCAGTCCACCGAGGCTTTTATGACATTCCCTTTTCCCTTGGACACCTGGCAGGTGCTACTTCTCCTGCATTTCCCTGCTTGCTGTGAGTTATTGGCATCTGAGTGGCCATCAGAAATGCAGTGCTTCTTTATCCATGAGCTTGGCAGAATGTGTCCTTGATGGTGTTGCAGGCCAGGCTTCAGGGTAGCTGTAGGTGATGTGGCACCTTCCACCCCTCGTGCCACAGCACACTGGGTCACTGGGCTAGGAGACATGGGAGCAGGTCTCCCTCTTGGGCTGAGGACTGTCACAGTCCAGCTTTATTTTCTCCAAGAAGCTGTCTCTGAGCAGATCAAGTCGCAAAAGGAGGCAAGCTAAACCTAAATAAATCTTCCAAACCCTCTGCTTCTCCCTCTGCAGTGGCTTCAGCAGAAGAATTTCACTTCAGAGACCACAACAATTATCTCTTGAATGCTTTATAGCCATGCAAGCAATCATAGCAGACACACACTAACTTTTAAGTTGGTGGTCAACAAGATCTCTTAGACAACCAATGAATCTACACACAAATCTTTCAATGCTTCTAAATGCCCTGCAATAACAGCCCAGTGCTGATAAACAGTGAGCCATAAAGCCAGCAGGGATGCACTCCTGGAGGTTAATAGCAGGATGACTGAGCACTTTAGTAATTTTTCCTTTTTTTTTTACAGGACAGCAGTGCAGAAGTAAGGCATGTTACAACACTCAGAAATAATGCTTGGTCTGGTAGACATGCACAGGTGAACAATCCAGGCTGCAGGTCTCTCCTGGAGTAGAGAAGATGGTCTCACCATGTAGGGCAAGGGACAAGCCCCTCATGCTGGGTTACACTACCTGGCATCAGAGACACTCGCTGCTCTTGCTTTCTGTGGGCTGGAAGGGCTAAATCTATCAAAGCTGCAGCTGGAGACAGCTTGGGAAAATCCTGCATCACATTTGAATGTCTGGGATGAAAAAGTGCCAGCACGCTTGCATATCATGCCAAGCTGAGCCAGCAGAGGCTCTCGGGTTTCTTCTGTCTGTGTACAATTAAGGTCAGGATCAGCATTAAAGCACTGCTCAGGTCCCCAGACTTTGCAGCTGCATGGCCACACTGGAGAAGGCACAGCACCTCTGAACACCTCTAAGCTGCCTGTCAGCTTGAGCCATGCTTTCCAAGGGGCTGGGAATTGGCTGCAGGTCGCTGTTGACCGATCCCCTTGGTCTTCTGTGTCTCACTTTGCTGAGCAGTTACTCATCTCTTCTTGCCATCAGCCAGCTCCCTGCAGCGAAGCCCCCCCAGCGATGACAAGCATCTTCCCCCATCATGGGTAGAAAGAACAAGGGGGAAAGACAATTGACAAAGTGAGAGATCTGTCAGAGTCTGGAAAAAGCACTCATCTGACAGGATCTCGCAGCTCCACCCTCAGGGAATCTGCATTTCTGGCTCTCCATCTGCCTGCTTGAGGGAATACCCTCCTAGAATCAGCCACAAGCAGAGAAACTTGTGAGCCAGTTCTGCACAACTTGGTCTAAGTAAGGGTCCTCCCAGCTCTATCTCCAGACAAACAAAGCAAAGGCTCTTTTCTTCTGAAATATACAGGAGGTCATGAGCTAACCTGCAGCTGTATTTTCAGCTCTGATATTGCTTTTCAGCTCTGCTGCTTGTGTTTGTGCTTGGCTGCTTCCTCCTTTCCAAATTCCAGAGGTGGGTTTGTTTCCTTAACAGAGAATGAAGAAATTTGGATAGAGTCTTACAAGAAAGGATTAGATGCAGTTTATAGCATCTTGTACCAAAGGAGCACTGAGAACAGCAAGAATTATCAAACTCATCTGAGCTTGAATCAGTAGCCAGATTTTTCGAAGATGCAGGTGACCCAGTAAGAGGAATGGGTGAGCAGTCACCAAGGCAGGTTACACCCAGCTGCAGTATAGACCCTGAGAACAGAAAATTTTGAATCCTGGACACATTTCCATAACTCACTTTTCCATTGATTGGAGAGAATGATCTCTTCTCTGTTTGGCATGGAGCAGTTCTGCAGCCCAGCAGACCAAGCTGCAAATAGAGCCCCAGGGAACCAGACCACTCCAAACTGGTGCAGTTTTTGAACTGTGGGGATGAATCATCCAAATAACTTTCTTCAGGCAATGCAGGGAAGAAATGTCACTAACCATGTGAAAATTGAGACCATATGCTTCTAGGATGTTTTTGAAAGCAGTATCCTTGGGAAAGCTACTTGAGTGACTTCAAGGCTGGTTCCCAGGTCAGACCCCAGCAGAGCAGTCCCTCCTCTTCTGGTGCCAGGGACTCTCTCTTGACTCTGGTCATTATTTTCACTGCAGCCAGTATCTATCTTTTTCTGCACCACCTAGTGAAAGGCTGCAAGTCCTTCAAGGCCAAGACAGAGCTTGTGTTTTGTTTGTTTGGAAAAAAATGAATGCCAGAGAAAAACAGATGCCTGAGAACTGCCTCTGGCATCTCCCATCTGTGCATGAAGACAACTCCTCCAGAGCAGCAGCAGCCTCTCCTTCCACTTGGCAGGTGTTGTTGGACCAGAGCCATAGGTACAGGATCTATTTTCTGCTGAGCATGCAAAGGAGAGGTGGTTGCCTGGCACAGCCTTGTATTTCAACAGCTGATCTGATAACACAGATGTGCTGGCCTCTGTTCTGTGATCATTCCCTGAAGAAGCAGGGTGATCATTACTTTTTCTTTCCATGAGGAAGCTATTGGATATAACCTGGCACCTCAAAGGGATTTTTTTCCCTGTGCAATTAGGAATTTGGGGTTCTTTCACATTCTGAAAGGTGGCATTTTGCCCCTCTTGGGAGGCCTGTCCCTTATCATGCAGCTCTCCGTGCACCCTTAATGCAGCCACAAGTGCGTGTGCCAGAGCCTCCCCAGTGCTTTGACCTGGTTACTCCACCCTGAACAGCCCTGGCTACAGCACCCACATTTCCAAAGGTCATGCACCAATGGCTGGGAGCCTGGGAGAAGTCAAAGTGAGCCCTAATAAGGCAAGGCAGCTAGTTATTGCTAAGCTGCTATTCCTACTGCAAGAAGCCCTGGAGCAGCAAAACTGTTCACTTCATGTATGTTCATTAGCAGCATGGATAAGAGCAGCATTGATTGCAGGCTATAATTAGATCTCTGGGACCTTTTTGGACTGGCTTTCTCTGGCATTGTGCTACTTTGAAAGGACTTCCAGTTTCTTTTCTGAATGGTTGGGATGGCATTTCCCTATTCAGCAGATTTGGGACCGTTTCTGTTTTCTCCATTGTGGCTCACAGAGCGCTCCCAACTTGGTGCCACAAGCACTACGCCACAGAATTAGCAAAAGCTCCATTGTTTGACCACTCCTGGTCCCTTGAGCTGTAGAGTTGGCCAGACTGCAGCTCTCTTCTTAGAACTGCATGGCCAACCTGCCAGGCAGCCCTCCCCACTTCGCCTAGCTTGCCAAGATGCAGTTTTGTGAGTACCTTCCTCTAGTGATGACTCTGATTCTCCTGGAATCACTTTCTTAGCGTGCTCTGTGCAGCCAGCCTGGAGCATTCCCACAAGAAACGGATGCCCTGAGCCAGCACTGAGCATGTACTCAGGGAATGGTGGCCTACATGGAAATTATTACTCCTCTCTTGGAATGCTGGAAAACAGCCTCAGCATCCACTCTGTGAAAAGCAGGGGAGGAAGAGTCAAGGGAAAGATGCATAGCATGAAGGGCTGGAGTTGAGATATCAACAGCTCACGTGGCAAACAGGACCAAGGGTGTCTCTGCTCGTGGTTTCCCCTCCCAGTGCTGATGTGCTGGAGACAACCATTAAGCACAGCCCTGTGGTGGGCGTCTTTCCTTGCCACATTCCCAGATCTTTCCTGCATCTTCTCGCGCACTGCCCACTCGGCAGCTGGCAGGCAGGGGCAGAGGTGCTGGCAGCCCATCTGGGATTAGGAAGCCAGAGGCAAACATGCACACACCAGATCTTGGCTGACCTGTGTGCTGAAGGAGGGTACCTGAGGAAGGAAGTTTTTATCTCTTTTGAACCAAATACATCTGGTCCAGGTAGCTCGGTTTGCAAACTGCAGATTGAGATGCAAATTGAGCTCTGGGTGGGAGCCCAGGGAGACAAGAGGCCAAGAACTGCCAACCTTTGGGATAACAAAAGGCACAAAGACAGGTGGTGCCAGCCAGGTGAATGGACACTTGAGAGACACAGCTGAGATAAGAATTGCTGACCTTTTTGATAACAAAGGAGATGAAGAGGGGTCATGCCAGCAGAGAGGGGTCTAGGAGCCAGGAGGAAGAGTGACACTTGAGTGAGGGTAGATTTTGAGGGTATAAAACCCCGGGGTTCCCTTGTTGGGGGTCCTCCTCGAAGGCACCAGCTCCAGATGTGTCTGTGTTACTGTGCCATGAGTAAGTGGCTTTATGGAATGGGACATCTGAGACTGCTGTGGGAAACCTGGGGTCAAACTGGTAAGGAAACCTGGTCTGACTGTGTGTGAGTGGGGTGTGCAGGGAGTCATGGGGGCGCCTGTTGGGTCACTGGAGCCACTCACCATGAAAGGGGTTCAGTCCCAGCACTCTGGCCTTGGGAGTGTGACTCTTGAGAGTCTCCTGCATGGTCAGACTGGGAACTTTCCTTAACACCCAAGGCCAAACCAACTGAGATTAAAGCATATTTCTGAGTGGCACTCTCTTTGAGGAGAGAAATTCACCCAGGACTAAAGGTTTTGGAGATGAACCTCTTTAGTCTTCCTGCCTTGTCATCAGAGACTCATGCTGATGTGTGACCTGAACCAGAAATGAGTGCCTGACTCTTTGCAATACCTTCACACAGCATACAAACTCTGACCCACTCAATGCAAGTTAACCGTGCTATTTTCTGCAATGTCAACACGAATTTTATCTATTGTTTATCCTTTAAAGCTATGCAAATCATTTGAAATAAGTTTATCTTTATGCCAGGGCCTCCCCTTCCCTTCTCTCTCTATTCCCTGATCTTAAACTGCTGTTCTACCAGTTTAAAGCTAAAGCAGTTTAATGTTAAAGCTCTGCTCTAACAAATGACTTTGTGAAACTATTTGCTTACGTTTTAAATTTGTTCTCTGTGTGAGATCTAAGCCAGATCTGCTGAGGTTAGTGGCTCTCACAGGGGTTTATTGCCTGTTACTCCTCTGAACCCAGGAAGAACCAGTCCAGCAAAGGGAGCAGGTGTTTTATTCTGGTGGTTTTTTTAATTACCTGTATCAGCTGTTCACGTGCAAACCACACTGTCTAGCCACAAGGTCATCATTGGGAGAACATGGCTTGGCTGGACCTGAGAAACTTTATGATAAGCAAGGGGTGAAAAAGAAATTCCAAGCCCGAGTTTCAGAGTCCAGCACAGGTTCTCACCCAGCTCATGCTGATTAGCAGCCAATAATTTAACCAGCAGAAGCAGAGCCTCTCTCTGCCCAGACAGCCATGGATTGGAGGAAGGGATGGCCACAACCATCTTGTTCCAAGGCATTTGACAAGGCAATGCTTAGCTTGCACTGGATCCAAAGTCCATTAGTTTAGCAACAAAAAAGACCAGACTTTCTAATGTAACCTGATACCACTATTTAATGTCTACTGTGTCAATTATTAACAGAGTTCCACCCAATGCCTTATCGCTGGGACGCTGGAAGAATTTACTTCCAAGGGCAGGTTTGATATGCTTTGCCTAACCCAGATTTTATAATTACCCCCAATACCTTAGCCTTACTTACACTTATAAATTCTCAAGCACGATGCGGCTTACTGCCCTTCCATGAAAAGTAGAATGAGGGAAAGAAGTCACTGCTCTGTGTCTGTTGGAAGAGAAGAGGCTGGAGGGGAGGCAGAGAGGGCAGCTTCATTTTCCATTGGTACAGTTTGCACTGAAAATGCACACACCTGAAAAGAAATGGAATGTTTAAAGGACACTCAGGCAGGGACATGTTTACAAGGTAAAGACAAATCCTCTTCTGGCCAGACAGTAACTCAGGTCGTCTCTCTCATACCATAAAACCACTCCTGGTCTCCTCTCCCTGCCTTGGTTTCTCTCTGGACACCCACTGTTGCTAAAGGAGCACATCCTGCCCTCCTCACTTCTACTGGGGCAAGGTTGCTCCCGAGATGTCCACAGCTCAGTGGTACCCAAACATCTGGGTGCCCCTGCTCCACGCAGGCTGAGCAGCCAACCATGCCCTGACGTGAGAAACGTGACAGCCATGCTGCTCAAGGGCCTGGCTTCTCACCCAATAACTGCCTGGAAGAAGGAGAAAAAATTGTTTGCAAGAGTATCATGGAGAGACATCAGGACGGGGTTATTAATAACAGGCAAGACAGAACCTGCAGGCCACATGTCACAGCGTGGTGAGGCCGTCGTGTGGGATGTGCAACTCAAAGTGCCTTCGTGGAGAGGCAAACCTAACCCCCACTCCCATGGACCTGCACCTGCTCAAACTGTACACTGAATGTCCTGCTGCTTTGGGGGGTTGTTAGGCTGCCTGACCCCTGTATCTGCTAACTGTCAGGGAAGTCCCTCTGCCCCCAGGACTGCAGATCCAGGGGCTTTTTCCCCAGAATATGCTGCATTTATTTGTGCCACCTCAAGAATTTTCCTTTTCCTCTTTTCTGGCCAGCTTCCTGATTTTTCCAGGGCAACTTGGGTTATTATTTCACACCATGTTCAAAACCCTAAAAAGTTACCTGAAGAGAGTGTGCTCACTTACTATTGAAATATGCCATCTCAGTCTCTCCTGTACAGAGCCTTCAACTTTGCACACAGACCACAGCTTTCTTCCTGTGGCACCTGCTGTCCAGCACCTCACATGTCTCTGGTGATATTACAGCATTCCTCACAAATCATTCCCTCACAGAGTTCAAGTGTCTGCCTTCACTGCCAGCACTATGCTGGCTCCCACTTTACAGCAGTGAAAACAGATTTATTAATTTAATTGTGTTACTAAAAAGTGAAATTTTTTCACAGTATTTGCAAACCACCCCTCTTCCCAGATTTCACCATGACCAGGAAAGGGAGGAAGATGCTACATTTACTTGAAGAAGTGTTTGGCATGCAGCTAAAGAGCAGAACGTGGCACAGTTAAACAAGAACAGGGTATATCTAGGACCAAATAAATCTGCCTAGACAGACAGCCTCTTGCTTTCCATGGGGCAGCTCCCAGGGAAGGCCCAGCTGCCCATGTGGAAATCACCTTCCAGGACAGCCTCAGGGGTGACTCCATCCACACACCCACCCAGCTGAGACAAGATGCCCTGTGCAGGGCCCAGCTAAACAAACATCTACTCCTTTATGGAGAGGACATGGAAAGGGCCAGTGGTCTGGGAGGGACTGGCAGTCATGCTGAGGGACAGAAAAGCCAGCCTAGGAGAGGCTGGAGAAGGCTGATGAGGAAAGGATTCTCCTTGGTGGCTTTGCTCTCCCCTTGTGCCACATCCAGTACACAGTCACCAGGAGGGCAGTGCTGGGTGAGGGAATGTTCTCGTGGCTGCTGGAGGAGGGAGGGAGCTGGAGAAGGAGCCCAAGGCCAAGAGGGCAGGTAGAGATGCCCCAGCACCACGGAATGGGAATGATGGGAGACTAAGGCTGAAGGGAATGTGAGAGAGTGAGAGAGAGGCCTTTTCTGTTTCCTCTGTGTGCCTTCACAAGTCTGAGGAAGGACAGCAGAGTTCCCCAGGGCCATCCTCCTGCACCACAGTGCTCCACATCAGAGGAGAGGAGCAGCTAGCGAGAGGTCACTCCTCTCCCCAAGACACAGCAGCAGCCACAGAGGAGGATGCCTCAAGGTGAAGCAAGCTGCACATTTCTCACCTAACCAGCAAGCAGCACTGTCCATCAGACTCCCCCAAGGAAAGGAGGAGAAAAAATGTGTGTCACACCCTGACCAGAGGGCAGCCAGCAGCTCTGAGTCACACCAGCTGTCACAGAACTGCAAAGTAACCCTGGGGCTCAGCTGAGCCAACCCATCTTGCACCAAAATTATTTCAGTAAGGCATATGGGACTCTAAGTCAGAAAGGCCATGGGAAACACCCATTGAGAGATGTAAAGTTTCCCCAAAGTGCTTGTAGGGTGGGTTAAGAAACCTTCCTCAGGTGGCCATGAATAGCCATCCAAACACAGGGTAGCAGGATCAGCTGTGGCTTTGCTGGATCCACCTTTTGCCTTTTTGGAGGCAAAAATTCTCCCCATGAACTAATATTAAGTTGCTTAGGACCAGAGTTTTCACAAAAAAAGTCTGGGCCAGAGAATGTGTTGGTTAAGAGGAAAATGAAGATATTTAAAAGGCCAAACATCAAGCTTTTGAAAACTGTGTGATGAAACATGTGGAGAAATCCAACCCTAAGTATCCCCTGAGCCTTGATTCACATTCTCTTTGACCCTCCATCCGGGTTTGGGGTGAGGAAAGAATAAAAATGTGGCCATTTTTGTGGCATAGGCAAACCCCTTCCCACAAGGGTGTTTGAATTCATCATGAGAGAGGCCTGAAGGCTTGAGGGAGCAGCGTCTGCCTATAGCACAGCAATGGCTTTCTTCCCACTGAAACAAACCCAGGCACTGAACTTGGGCCTTTCATTCGCTCTTCTGGGAGTTTTTTAACCAAAAAGAAGGATTAGCATGGAAAAAAAATATTTCTGTGGGTACTGCATCAGTCTGGGGCTTCCTTGACTCATAGTGTTGGCAGAGCAAACCCTGGACTTCAAAGTTGGGTCCATGCCTTGGAGCCTTTAAAATCCCATTGGAACTCAGGTCCTGCTGCCTGGAAAGGCTCCGTGCCAGGCTCTGAGCCTGCTGCTTCTTACCCAGGGCAGGGTTATTACTGCCTGTTGGCTCCAAACCTTTTCCCTGGTGAGAACAGTCACATTTTCCCCAGCTGCTGCAAGTTTCCTTTCCTCAGTTTACCCTCACACCAGAGACAGCTGTGGACTCACAGGATACCTGTCCTCTCCCTCGGTGTGAATCCCCCAGAGGGAGATGGGGAGGAGACAGCCCTCCTTCCCACTCCTCCATGGAGATGGGGAGAAGACAGCCCTCCTTCTCACTCCTCCATGGAGATGGGGAGGAGACAGCCCTCCTGCTCACTCCTCCATGGAGATGGGGAGGAGACAGCCCTCCTGCTCACTCCTCCATGGAGATGGGGAGGAGACAGCCCTCCTTCTCACTCCTCGATGGAGATGGGGAGGAGACAGCCCTCCTGCTCACTCCTCCATGGAGATGGGGAGGAGACAGCCCTCCTGCTCACTCCTCCATGGAGATGGGGAGAAGACAGCCCTCCTGCTCACTCCTCCATGGAGATGGGGAGGAGACAGCCCTCCTTCTCACTCCTCCATGGAGATGGGGAGGAGACAGCCCTCCTTCTCACTCCTCCATGGCACAGGGGAACGTGAGCATGTGCCACTGTTCCTCTCTCCGAGAGAAAGTGGACAGAGCCCATTGCAGACACAGATGTATAGCCAGCTATTCCAACATTCTCCTGACCCAGCAGTGTCAGATCAGGGGTGCTGGTAAAGCACTGAAGCCACTGTCTTGCATGGAAGTAACCAACAGAGATTCTCAGCTCTTCACTATGAGAACTGATCCCGAGAATTCTGGCAGCAATCAGTGCTGAGACACAGAGATGGGAGAAGCCTGGAAAGGTAGGGGAGGTGAGGTTTCCCAAGAGGCAAGGAAGAAATGGCATCTTTCTTCAGTGAGGTCATGAGGCTGGGATGGCAGCCTGCAAAGATGGGCAAGGACCCGCAGTGCTGGGGCTTGGTGTGGAGGATCTGTTCCATGACCCTGCCAGGCACTGGGATGAGGTCAGTGGTTCCCAGGGTCCTTCTTTCTACCCTTTCTAAAGATGGGTGCAACGTACCCCTTTTCCATTCACCTCCAGCTGCCTGCCATGACTGGTGGCAGGCGGATTGAGGGGTCAGTGTGGCTCCTGCAGCCTTTGCTCAAATGGTTTAATGCAGACAGAACAAAGGTCAGACAGGAGAAAGACAAGAGGGAAGCCTGGACAGCTGCCCAAGACCACTGAGGAGTAGTCTGAGTGGGAAAGATCAGCCCTACAAAGCTCTAAGGTCCAGCACTGCTTCTCTGGGTTTGCTCCTGCAGCAGAGCTGTGTGACAGTCTCCCAGCCCAGCTCACACTGACGGCCCTGAATGTGACCGCAGAGGAATGCTGCCAAGCAAAGGCATTCATCATACATGAAGGCTGTGGAGGACATTCTGGTGATGATCACCACGTTTTAAGCCTGTTGGCAACGTTTTCAGATTTGGCATTGTCCCCATGAAGTCATCTAATGAGCCTGTGCTGGAGTGAGAATCTCACCATCTTTCATATAGGGAATCAAACCTCACGTCACTCCCTGCTCCCCTGCCCCTGTGTTTCTAAATCCTGTTTAAAAACAAGATGCTTCTGAGTTCAGATTCCCTTAGTTAAAGCCATATGAACTGTTACTATCCAAAACAGTTTGTTTGAATTGTGTACACTGAAAGACTCTAAAACTGGAATCAGAAAGCCACTCAGAAGTGGTAAAAATGGCTGCAAAACCACTCCCTCTTCATTTCTGTTGCTTTCTTAACTAGTGCCTGCCAAAGAACACAAATGCTTTTTAATTGTTAATTCCTCAGAGCTGCTAAGTAGACTAATACCAAGCTAGCTGAAGTCTGGCATATCTGCTTTTTAAAATATGTTTTTTAAATAAGCGCACTACATTTCCTTCAAAAAACATCTTTGCTGTGCAAAAGAGCAAAAGCCAGCAGTCTGTGTTTAATTGAGTCCCTCCATGTTTGGCTTGCATGCACTTCAGAAGGCTGACAGAAGTATGCAAACATGGGAACAGGGCCAGCTTTTGCAAAGTTAATGAGGAAAAAAGCCCACAGTCACTGCTTCCGCAGGAGCGCAGCCTCCCATGAGCTGATCCTCACACAGCCCACAAGGAGAAAAGCCCACAGCAGACACTTGTACTGATCTCTTCCCTTCTCCCTCCAGCAGCACAGGGACATCAGGTGTGGGTCATTCTTTAGCCCACGAGGCTGTGAGATGGTTTGTTCAAGTCTCCTGTAGCTGTCTGCAGTCTGTCAGTCAGCTCTGCCTTGGTCAAACATTGCTCCTGGGGGGCTCAGAAGTCTGCAGGAAGGTGAGCACTGCTGCAATAGGCTGTCAGTCTGCTCTAGCAGAAAACACCCATGAAACTTCTCTCCCAAGCAAAAATCAAGGCTGAGCATACCAGTAGCGGGAATTCTCCTCCAGGGACATCACACTCTGAGATTTGGTGCAAGACCACTGGTGGTGAGAGATTCCCCATTGCTCTGGCTCCTGAGAGCAGAAAAGCCAGACTGGAAGTGCAGAGATCAAGGATGTTTGTGTTGCTCCAAACACAAACACTCGACACTTGGCAAACCCCATGGCCCATTACAACAGTTTTCAGCCCTCTCCCAGGAAGAGGGCAGGGGAGGAAGTCTTGGTGCCAACCCTGAGGTGACATGTCCAAGTGCCAGAGCCCCACAGTGACCAGAGGTAAGAACAGAGTATCAACTCCACAGGCAGGCACAGCAGCGTGGGACACACTGGGCTGCTCTGCTCCGGCCCTTGTCCACCCCGAGGCACCAGGGCTGCACAGGAGACCCCCCAGAAGGAGTCACTGTGCAGCTGGCACTGTGTCCAAGCTGAAAAACCAATGATTTGCCTCTGGCAGAATGAGTGTTCTCCATTCTCAGCTCTGAGCTCTTGAGCAAGGAGACCTTGCTGTGTTTCACCACTCAGAGACCTTTTCTGTGTTGCTGTGAGGGTGAGCTAAGGACGCACCAACCACCTTGCAGTCAAACACAGGGCAATGAGCTGACCGTGTAAAGCAGATTTCAGTATGAGCACAGCCTACCAGTAATTGGAAGGCCTTCTCAAGCAGAAAGACTCTCAAAAGCATTCAAAAACATCCAGAGCCCTACAGCCTTGTGTAGCAACACCAAGAAAAGAAATTCCAAAGAGAAGATTTACTACTGGACAAACACAGACAAGGGACTGGCCCTGAATTTCTTAACAACTCTGAAACTCAAAGCTTCCTTCTCAGATGTTGTTTTCTCTTATGCACAATCCTTCAACAGAGAGTTTTCAGCAGTACAAGCAGAAACTATTGCAGCTGGCTTAAGGGACTGCCAGCATGGTGAAAATGCCTGCAGTGGCACAAGGATCCAGTGGGATCTATTTTCTGCAGGTTGCTGACCTCAGATATATCGGTGCCTTTCATCTCCCACTGCTAGTTGTCCTTGCCTCTCTGTGCAAGACTGCCTGAACTTACTTGGCCAACATTTTGCTCCAGTTAGATCTGGAAAAAAGAACACCTGAATAAGCAATGACCTTTCTCAAGGTGAGACCCTCATTGCCCCAGTGACATTTCCAGTTATTTGACATCTTGAGCAATACAAAATGCATGAATTTTTCCTCAGCTGATCTTACAAAGTAAACAAACCAGAACACAATGCTGCTACAAAATTGCTACATCACAGGAGACTGCAAATATCTGAAAATTGAAATAAAATGTAAGGTAAGTATGATTTCAATACTTTCTGATATTTTCCTTGCTAGAGACAAAAAGACTTTCTGTCTATTAATAAAGCAAGAATTCTCTGTTTCATGGACAAATAAGAACCTGTGGTATCAAACATTAGCAAGTCTGTAAAAGAACCTAGGGCTGGGGAAAAAAAAATCAAACAAAAAACAACCACTAGCAACTTGGGAAAAAATGCTGGTGCTTTCTTAGGAATTTTAGGAAAGGTTAAAACTTGAAATTGGCCTAGGCATTTCAAGTGATGGTTATGGCTACTTGCACCTTCATGCTCTTTCTGGAGATTGGTACTAGCACGTCCATGACTTGGAAGCCATTGGTCCTGCTCACCTCCAAGTCCTTTTTGGCTGACGTTGGAAATGTACTTGGAGTCATCTTGGACACCTAAGAAAGGGCCAGATATAGGCAGTGAACCAAACTATGAAGTTCCATGTCCTGCCTTGACTCTTTCCTCAGTCCTGCCTCTCTCTGAGCACAGTCAGACCCTTCCTGCCTGACAGGACAGTTCCCCCAGTGTCAAGAGCTCAGAAGTACATTGAGTAAAAGGTGAGAGCAGCATTATTTCCCCACACCCTGCCTCTCCCTGCAGCCATGGCTCAGAAGAAAGGCATGTCTCTCCATCACACATGCACCATTTATAACAGAAGCCACCCTGTCCAAGGACTGTTCCTGCCTTACCAGTAAGGACTGTGGTTTTCTGCCAGCTTGTATTTTTGGAGGCTGTTTACATATAATGACTGCTCAGATCACTCCAGTTTGTTGACATCTTTTTTTTTTCTGGAGGTTCTCAAACTGGACACTGTTCTTCTGAAACAAAGCTACAAAAACCAACCATCTCCTTTGTCAAACGGGTAGAGGCTCATCAGGAGAAATCACCCCTGAGGGCAAACAGCATGTAGCTCTAGAACATCAAGGATACTTTCTGTCCCATCCAAAAACAAGAGCGAAGCTGGATAAGCAGCAGCAGGAATTGTCCTTAGAGGTGTGACAAGCTCTGCAGAAAACAGGGCAACAGCTGGGAGAGAGGGTGTACTTGTGGACACTGAAATCATGGTAACATGGACTGCAGGAAAGGCTTAGTCACTGGCAAATATGTATGTGGGTTTAAGGTTTATGCTACAATTACATTTGCATACTATTTATTCATTTTCTTTTCTATATTGTGCAATTTTGTTTTCTGAGTCCCTTAGCATTCACTGAAGACTCCTTTTTGTATTAAGCCTGCCAGTTTTGGGGTTAAGATGAACTGGAATGAATGCAGTTCATCTTAACTGTTATATACAGAGGTTACATAGTGTTATATACAGAGGGTGTCCTACAGCCATCAGAAAAAGGCAAAGAGAAAGGAGGTGCCACCTGGAGAAACCTTGAGATGATTCAAGAAGTAGGTGCCAGCTAAGGTCTCAGGGGACCCTGAGCGAATACCACCACCAGTGGCAAGATAGCATTGGGAAGAAAAATTGCTGAACTCCAGGGAAGGTGTTTCAGATGCCCAGCTGCATCCAGCATCCATCCCCCCACCTCCAGCCTCCTCTAAAACAACATTGGCTGCTTTACTGCTTTGGTATTAGCAGCCTGGTGAAAGACTTTGTGCCTGATTTGCCAGGTAAAAAAGGGAACCAGTTTGCAGTGATGCTGTCACACAAGGTCAAAGCCACCTGTGAAATAGTGCAGGCCCCAGGCCAACCATAGAGACAAGTCCATAATGGCATTTGCTGCCAAATTTGCAAAGCCTTTAACTGCAGCACTATTATCTAAATTTAAGGGTAGCAGGACTGGCTGAATTACTCATTGGCAAACCTTAGCTCTGCTACCTGTTCACAGATGTTTACAGATGTCTGTTACACAGAACAGTACAAACTGTTCATGCAAAACACATTTTAGCCTGGGAGCTGTCTGCCAGCCTTTACTTCTGTAACTCCCTGCCCCGTGGGTTGTGCCAAGGGTGGTATCCCTGCTCCCTCCACTACCTGTAAACCCTACCTATGGGCAGAAGAGAGACACAGCCCATAGGGAGGAGCAGGATTCTGCCTGTAAAGCACATGGCTAGGTTTCACCACCGTTTTTGCAGATGCTTATGCATGTATTTGCTTGTATCCACTTTGCATTCTTTCTTGTTCTCCTCTGTGAGACCATCCTCTTTCTCTGGTGGGGCATTTCTGCCCGTCTGAGGGACCACACTGAAGGCAGTGGAGAGTCCATTGTTAGAGGCCCTTCTCTTACTGCTGTCCCTCTATTTAGAGCCAGCCCTTTGCCCCTTTCTGCCTTCAACAGTCTCAGTCATTTCCAGTTCTCCTGGCTAAATAATTAAAACAAAGTACTCCCATGCTTGTGCAAGAGGCTAGTGCTGTGCCACCAGTGTCACATGCACATCCCTTTGAGGCCTTGCACTACCTTTTCCAGAGACAGGACTCTGTTACCCGAAACAGCCTCTAGTGCAGAAAAACTGCTTTTTGAGAAGAAGGAGGGATGGAGCTGAAGGGAGCCCAGAAAGACTGGCTGCTCCAAAATTACAAAGGGGAAAATAAATAAATAATATCATAAGATAATAAAGAACTAATTTTTTTCCTTCCATTTTTCCATTCATTTTGCAGGGGAGGGACAGTTCTCTTGACAACGCCTTTCATCTATAATCAGCTGTGTCTCAGTGTCTTGCAAGACTGTTCACTGCCCAGCGCTCTGGTTTGCTTCACTTGTTTTCACACAGTTGCACAGAAATTTGCTCTGTCCTGCCCATGCAGAATGTACCTTTTCATGTTCCACCAGGACAGACAATAGTCTCAGTCTTTGTGGTTTGTGCAGACAACCACAGAGGTACTTTGGCAGGCATAAGTTGCACTGAGAGGGAGTGACACCTAACCCTGAAAGTATGAAGACCAGGCATCCCAAATGGGATTCAAGAAGAACCTTCAACCTTCAATCTCAGAATCTGAAAATCTGAAATCACTTCATCCCAGCTTAAACACTAGCACCAAACCACTATCAAAAAATAAACACCACACTTTTATCACTTCAGATTCTCCCCAACTTTGAACCAGTTCAAGACTTTCTAAAAGCCAAAGGCTAAGCACCCCGACTTGCAGTTGAAGACTTTGGCAAGTAATTGACTTCCAAATCAGCTCCTCCACCACCCCTGTGCCAAGTGCAAAGTAGAGTAGAATATGATCCCAACCTTCACAATCAAAGAGCAGTTGCCGCTATTGATTTTCACTGAAGTGTGGAAACAAAACACCTAAATCCAGATCTAGCTGTCTTCCTCCCATGCTTTTTGGGAAGGCTAGTAAGTGAGCTGAAGAGAAACACATCCCCTTTTCCCAAAGCCTTTGATGTCCAGGAAATCATGTCTGGGCCTCAAAATTGCATTCCCTCTCCTGGCTCCCTGAAATCCCCATCTCTCTAGCCAAAGTTCTGTGGAAGCTTGGATGCTGCACAGCACCAGCAGCAGCAAGTTTCCACCTCCCAGCTAAGTCATGTAAAGAGGCAGCAAAGACCAATGGGACAGTTCATCCTCTGACAGTACCTGCCTCTTCCTGTTAAGCTGACTGGGCCGTGGGATTGCTCCAGGGACACCATTCCAGTGCCCACACATGGGTATGAGCAGCAGCGCTACTGGAAATGTCTCAGGCCTCCAGGCTGGCCTCCAGCTGCTGCTCAGATGACAGGAGGTCCTGCAGGTCCCACATGCTTTGTGCAGACAGCTCAGATACCAGAGGGCACCAGACACCTATGTTTAGGTAGCTAAATCTTTCCCCTAGCAGGCCCTACAGGTGTAATTCTTAAAGAGCTTAAGATAGAGGGATGTACGTGTTGTTTGTGCAAAGCTGCTCTGAGAGAGGAAGAAATAAAGTGGAATTGGAACAGGACTAGTTTGAAAGCTATAACTGTGGCAAATCCAGCAAGTGACAACCATTTCTAACCAACAGGCATCCTTCTGTCTTCTTGAGGAAACAACTCCCTAGTTGGTCTCCATTTACCATTAAACTCTGCTGAAAGTGCATGCTCCGTCATACTTCTGTACACCATGCCTGGAAAGACTCACAGATTCCTTTTTCATTCCAAAGCCTATCACTTTAGGTTGTACCCTTCAGAGTGGATCAACAAAATTGTTTTGTAGCAGAACACTACAGTCCCCTGCCATCTTTTGAGTTTTCTCTCGTGTCGGTAGGGTGGCTCCAAGCACAGCCACATTGCCCTCTGTATTTGTGTGGGATGTGTTCAATCCAGTAAGTCATCAGTGCCTTTACAGCATCTTAAATGGCCCACAGCCACCCTGCAGCCTGAGGATTTGTCTGCTTATATACTCCTAAGACCAATTTCCATGCTCTCATGAAGCCAAAATAAATCAAACAACACGGATGGGTAGAGGATCCTGGCATAACTATAATCCTAGGATTATCTTGTCCTAGCTCTGTGAATCATTAGGGTAAACTCACTGTCTTTTGTCTCTTTATCTCAAAAATTAATAGGGCCAATCCCATTCCTTTATTATCCAACCAGAATATTTTTATGCCTTGAGACTTCAGATTTGTCATGTCAGGGTTTAGGCTGCCCATTGTTCATTCCATGTAGGTATTCCTGGAAGTGCTCAATGCTAGGTTGAACAACCTGATCTAGTGGAAAATGTCCCTGCCCATGGCAGAGAAGCTGAAACCAGATGATCTTTAAGGCCCCTTCCAACCCAAACCATTTTAGGATTCTGTGAGCTGTAGGTGTGCTAATTTTGACGACCTGCTAACACATGTGCCATCAGCACCGTCATTCTCAGACACCTTTAATTAGTTCTTTCTGATGCTTCTATACATTCCTTCTCCATTCATGTCAGTGCACCTTCCACTAATCTTTACAATCCCTGGCAGCATAAGAGAGCTGAGGAGCAATGGCTGATGTTCTTTGCAATCACCACAAACACAGTCCAGAGGGTTTTATGCTGTCAGCTGAAGTGACTGCATGCACTCAGAGCTCTTGGAAGTCTCAGTGCTAGAGCCAGGGTAGACTGCAATGCCACATTGCTCAGGAAAGCATTTGCAGAAGACACATCCTGCAAGTCCAGAGAGGACATGCAGAGCCAGCTGCTTTGGAGACCAGGAGCTTGTGTGGAATTCCCCCAGGCAAGAGCCTGCCTTCAAAAGCTCAGCCAAAATTACAACAGCACGGCTACTTCCTCTGGTGGCAACCTACACTAGAATGTTGCCTACTGAAAAGAAATAGTAGAGGGCTTAGGGAGGACAGCAGCTGGGGACACAAGGCAGCTGGTTTCCATTTCTAGCACTTTCCTTTCATTGCATAAACTTGAACAGCAATTTAATTCTATGCCTGGATTTCCTCTTTAGAACAGGGCTAGTAACTTCCCTGTAAAACCACAGTTGGTGTCAAAAAGTCACTACACTCGTCCATTTCCTTAAAGCAACCACAGGACTCAGCACACACTTTGGGAGGTTGCATGTCTGACAGCAAGGAGCTGCTTAACTGTGGCAGGATGCCATGGTCAGCACCACAGCATAGGGAAGCAGAGGAAGAAAGAGGTAAAACAAAAGGGAAGCTGCATCCCAGACATGCAGAGCACAGCTGGTGCAGGACAGTGTGGAAAGCTTGAAAAACAAAAGTGGGACAGAAAAGCAAAAAGTGAGACAGAAAGGAGACCGTTGTACTTCAAGGTAGGTATGTTGTAGACATTCTGTCCTGCCAAAAAAAACATAAGGGAACAGAGCAGTGGTTGTCTGCCAGGTTGAAAGTTAGGTGGTGTGGATAGAGGAACAGAGGTCAGCATGAAGACAATTCAGCCCATTCTACACATGCTCCAAAACTCAAAGATAAGGGCTGGGAGGAGCACTTTAAAGATTACAAATGCTTATATGGCCCTAGAGCACAAGGAGCTGGCTGAACTGCAGGATTCAGTGCTCAAGGAGATTTTGCACAATTAAAAATTTTTCTGCAGATGGCAGAAGAGGATGAACAGATGGAAAGCTCCCCACAGCAATGGCCATGTGGCTGCAGCCACCAGCTCAGTTGCTAAGATGTGAAGACATTTCATATCCAGTGTGAACCAGTGGGATAAGCTTCCTTTATACCCAGCAGCACACAGCCAAGATCCATGCTCTTCATCTCTTAGACACAAAAGCTGATGTTTCCACCTCAGAGCATTTTGCTCACTACCACAGCTACCAAGAGGGTCTGCGGCCTCTTGAGTCAGAAAAGTAGCTCTACAATCTTGAGCATGACTACTACCTTGGTTCAAGACAGAAGTTTCATCCAGTGTGATACATCTGCTACACCACCTACAGAAATGTTTCGTGCACAGACTGAGCCAAGCACAGTGGAGCTCATTCACTCTCTGCCAAACCATGTCACTAAAAAACAAAAACTCCAGTGTCTGTGTCAGTCAGTACCCACCAAGGTGGGGCAGGTCTCTTGGCGGGAGGACAGCATGGCAGCGTTTCTTTTTTCTGCCTGAAAGGGAGTTAAATAATAGGCTCTTACAATGATTATGTTTTCATAGTGAAAGAGCACTGTCTGGAGATTGTTCATTTTGGAAGCCTTGATCCAACACTTGCAGGGACATCACCATCTCCCAGACTAGAGTGGAAGAAAACGACCTCCTGCTATGTTAAAATCATATGTAGACCTCTTCATCTTCCCAATCCCTCAAATACAAAATTGTGAAGATTTTTATAAGTTTAAAAATGTTATTTTCCTCTTTCAAGGCCAACACAAACTTTTCCATGCTTGAAGACTAATGACAATCTATCAGAAAAATCAAAGACATTTGAACAGATTTACTTGCAGAATCTAGTAAAGCGTCACACTACGTCCTCCACATGATGCTACACTTACCAATGGAGCTCTAGTGTGAAAACAAATACCAATCACACAAATACCCACCACACATCTAATTTAATTGTCATTTAGTTTCAAAATGATCCTGTCCTTACCATGATTTTTAATCTCTAATGGTAGCAGCATCTCCAGTGATGTGCATGTGGTAGCATGCTTGAATGAAAATGCCATTAAAACATGAGAATTTGCCACAAGCTGTTTGCCATGACATGTGAAGGAAGCCAACAGAATCTCCATTTCCTTATACTGTCTTCCCTATTGTTGTGTCTCCTAAATGGCTGTGGCAGCATTTAGGAACCCCAGCAACACACTCCACAAAGCAGCAGTCCCTGATCTGATAAAGTTTCTGTAAGACCTGTGCATAACAGTGAGGCCAGCAGTGCAGACAGGATTGCAGCAGAGTACAGCTACTTCCAGACATGGCTTGTTAGAAAATCAGTACAGGCAGGGTCAGAGAAGGACTATTTCATATATGCAAAACAAGCAAGAAAAAGGAGCGAACCAGCAAATTTCAGAGAAGCCAGCCCCCAAAACCAGCAAATGTGAAGTTTTTGAGAAGGGTCCAAAGAAGAAACATGCCCATGTGACTCTGCAAGGGAAAAACAAAGCATTAGCATAGCTGAAGAAAACGGCTCCCAGAGATCTGCAGCACACCACCAGACAGGCTTTGCAGGCACCACCACAATTCCCTACAATGCAGGAAGCCTGATTTTTGTTTCAGCTGTGCCTCTCCCAGGCTTCTCAGCTCAAATAAATGCTCCTTATCTTTGGGTCTGCCTGTTTACTGAAGTCTGCCTAGAGTGATATGACCCAGATTGTGCTTAAATACAGCCAAGCTCATCACACTAGCAGTCAGTCACCCTCTCTGGACATGGTGCTTGGCATTCTGAAGAGCCTGTTGTCATAGTTCAGCTGAATCAAATGCTCAGACTACATGGACAGGTAATATCTGGCCTAGATGGCCTAGATCAACTAGTAAAATGTCATTTCTCCCTTCTTTTTAGTCCTCTGTCATCTCAGTCCCAATATGCACGAATGGAAATGAATCACAAACATAGGAGTGTTTTCAAGTGAGCAAAGGAGGGCACACTGAGTCTCACAGCAGGCTGATACACCTGCCTCTAAATTACATATAAAACACTTTCATGCTGCACAGAGCATAAGTATTCAACTACTTACCTAGCTTGAATTCAAGCTAGGAATTAATATGAAATAAATTTTGCTCAGCATGGGACTCTGGGAAGGTGTGACATGCTCCACAGCCCAGGTCCTGCATACCACTCCAAACCTGAACACAACCACAATGAAGCAATTCCTGCTTATTGGGACATCTCTGGCTCATAGAGATCCATTTGGCTACATGTGCTTTTTAAAAATTAACATTGCTGAAACAGGGCAAATAAACAAAGGAGGTCAGAATCACCTGCAAATACTTTACCAATGCAAGATCACTACTACTATTCACTTCAAACAGCAAAACCTCATAGTTAGCACTAATTTAGCCAGCAAAGTAGGCAAAAACTCCACCATGATATATCTGCAAGTAGCACCACAAGCTTTACAATTAAGATGTGCAGTCATGACCACAGCAAGTTAAGATCACAGGACATAGTGCTACCCATGGGCACTCCTGAACTGAGTGGCCACAGAGGAGACAGATGACTGACCCATGGAATCACATCCCTAATCAGAACACACCCAGAGGTCACCTCTGCCATAAAGAGTTGTTCAAGGCTCCTGCCATTTACTCAGAAGACTTTTTTCCATATGGAGCCACTTTAGTGCAAAGCAGTCACACTCTTTTTGTTTAAACAGCTCATCCCTTAAGGTGTTTCAGGTTTTCCTCCCACACCACACTCTAGTTTAAAAAGGGCAAAAGCCAGTCAGCATTGGAGGCTGTGAATGTGGAAGGACTGAACTAGAAGAAACCCAAGAGAGAAGCAACTGATCAACCTCCAAAGCCTTGTCAGCACCCATACTTACAGATCAGCACCTTGTTTTCTGTTGGAGGAATGTGTCCTGGAATGAAGTGTTTGCCTGCTCCCAACCATGGCTCTTCAGCTGAGGCCACAGCTCAGTACAAGGCAGAGCAGAAGTGTGTACTGACACCTGGCTACCTCGTGGATCTCCACCTGGGGAGTCCTCCTGGTGAGATGCCCTGCCATCCCATGGGGCTGCCAAACATGAAGTCCTTGAGAAGAGGCTGGAATGGTCTTGGTTGCAGCAGGAATGGTGTTCTATACATTTGGCCCATCTCAAAAGCCTGCAGTCAGTAACTGGGTCTCCTCTACCCTCCACACAGACTTCCAATTTCTTTATAAAGAGCCTGTTGGTTGTTATTAGAAAGAACATACACAGATCTTACCTGGCACAAGCTTCTCTCCAGAAGAGACAAATGTTTATTAGTGGAAGAAAAAGGGAAAAGGAGGAATTAAAAAAAGCCATGAGAAGTGTGAGAGGGTGAGAGAAATGAGTGAAAGAACACTGCTTTCTCAAGGTCACTGAAGAGCAGTCAAGGCCTGCAGTGAAACACCAAGAGCTATCCAAGGGCATGACAACAGTGAACTGAGCTTTTTACTTATTTCCACTGCTGAGAACAGCCCCCTCCTCATTGCAATGTTCATTTCCAACAAAATATGGAAACAAATACCTTGTTAGACCAAAATATTAAATTACCTTAGCATCAGACAAGCTCAGGCAAAAGCAGTTTCTGTGGAGAGCTGAGCTGCTGTGAGTGGCCCCTGTAGCCACACCTCCAACAAGGAGCTAATGGGAAGCTACGAACTGTTGTAACCTCTCTTTCCCATTTGCTCAGGCATTTGCTCACTGAAACAGAGGCTACTGCTCTTTAACCTGTCTGAGAAACCTTTTCCCCTAACATAACCCCAAGATTCTGTGAGGCCCTCTCACGTTCATATAAATATATATTAAGAAATCTACTTGAAAGCACTCATGTTGAAATTAGTCTGCAATCCCTTTGTTTAAAGGTGCTGTTCCACAAACACTGTCTGCAGTAGTAGTAGAATTGTTCAAGTACAGCTCCTGAAATGTGAAATAAAAAGCAACAACAGAACAAAGCCTCTAACTTGAACAAGGCAATCAATGTCTGAATGCTTTTTTTTTCTGCATAAAAAGGAGATTGGATTGTTTTTTTACATAGTTGTCAATTATTTTTTCCAGCAAGGGAAGATTCCTCTAATAAATTAAAATATTCATTACAGCAGATGCTCTCAGCAAGCTTCTTTGGATGAACAAATAAGATCAACCTGAAAAAACACTGTTTGACTGAATATGAGCATCACTAGTAAAATCACCAAACCATTTTTTTCCCCTGTGGTATGAAGTATCCAGGAAAATTTATTTCAATACTGAGTGTTGTGAACTAGTCACATGCATGGGATTTAAGCCCTCCAGCCATGGCAATGTTGCTGGTCCCCTAGAAAAGACAAATCATGAGCTGAGCTGATGCCAAGACCCCCAAAACTCTTGAAATCATCTCATGCTTTACAGACCAAATTCAGTACCTGACATGTTTAAAAATATGAAATTATTTTAATAAGATTGTTTACATTTTAAACAAATCAGCAAACATTGTTAAAATTCACTTCATCTCAAAATCACAGAACCAAGTATTCTGTGAAGACACTTACACCTTAAAGTTTGACATTAATCCAACAGATAAAACAGTATCTGGAATGATTCTACTGATTTCTGCAGCTCACTGATAGAAAACATCCCAACCTACTCAAACAGTAAACAGAAAACAGTTATGATTTAACCCTTATCTCAAAATATCTTTCTGAAGTTACTTAGCAAAAATAAACAACTCAGTACTTAAAATAAATGATGTACAATTACAACAACTCTTATGCAAGCTGTAGTATAACCTGTAAAAAAAAAAAAAAAAGTTTCTCATTTGACTGTGAGCCTGGTTCCAGACCTGTAAATAAAGACTAGTGATAAAGTCTCTGGCTGCCACCATGCCCAGGGGAATTCTGCTGAACTAGACTCAATTTTGTCAGAGAAACTTGCACAACTGTAACTCAGACACAAAAAAAAGTAAATTACCATGGTACTTCAGAAAAAGAGGATACTACAGTCACTACAGTGAAAAGCATGTATATAAGAATTTGTACAAAATATGGGCTGACAGATAAATGGCATTTTAGGAGAAAGCATATCAGAGATTTGTATTTTACCTTGTGAAAGTCCATCAAGTAGGGCTATAAAAGGAAAAACAACTATAAAGTTCAACAAAGTTCTCTACAAGAGAGCAACTATCTCCTTTCAGGCAAAAAAACCCAAAAAAACCTTTCAAAACCTTTCAGGGGAAAAAACCCAACACCAAAAACCATAACTCTGAAGCAGTTATGACTGTCCAAAACTGTAACTCAAGAAAGAAATCATATGAAGCAACTGAGAATTGACTAATACTTCTCCCTCCTTCCCTCCTGCATGAATTTAAAATGGAAGTTTTCACAGTTCCATTGATGCAGTTTAACAGTCAGAAGAGCAAAGCAGGGCTGGAAGAGTTGGATTACTCAAACAGTCAGTGTTCTTAACAAAGTTTATTAATTGGTTATTTTGTGTCCTGAATGCAGGTGGTAAAAAGGGTGACTTGTAATACAGGGATAGCAAATTTATTTTCTTTTTTTTTTTTTTTTTTTTTTTGTCAAACCAAGAGCAACCAAAATATATTATTTCACTTTTCAGAACAACCATTCTAATGCAAAGTTGATCACATTAATGGTGCACTTTGTAACAGCCCACAGAGACAAAGCAAATTAGTACTTTGGCCTCTTTTGAATATCGTCTTATCTGAAGCCTGGGGAGTAAGCAGAAGTTGCTAGTAATTAACTGTGGCCTTTAACAATAAAATTATATTAATCTTCCAATGCTAGACTTTGTAATAAAGGCATAGCTCCCTGGTGGCAGAAGCACAAGAAGATACCAAAAACAGCTGAACATGTCTTAGCCATGAATGAGAAGCTTCTTGTTTTGTTTTATGTAATAATCACAGAGCATGAAATTTGGACAACTTGGCATGTTTTGAACTTACTTTTACTTCACTCATTTTTAAGAGCAAATGGCTGATGGTGTCTAAAAACAACATTAAATGAAGGGCAGCTTTGCAGGAATAGGAGATGGGATCCTTAAAGTGAAAATCTAAAGAACCTTCTTGTTTGAAACAATAGAAAAATACCATCATTCTACATTAATGAAATTTTTATTCAACACCCAGCTCTTCCATCTGATGGGGAAGCAGACAAACATATCCCTTAAAGAAGAACCTCAAACAACAGAGTATTCTTCTACTGCTTTAGAACTGATGAATGCACACCCATTTCTCCTAGACTTTGTAAAAAAATAAGAAAATTGGTAGGAACCCTTAGCAGAGTGCCTTATCAGGAAGGGCCAGCCCAACCACTGCTCTTTCAGTTCTTCCAGGAATGGCTTATTTGTGTGCAATGAATAAGCAGATGCTAGATATCATTGGAGTACATCACAGTGAACAAATACTGCCCACAGGCTGGGGTGGTACAGCAGCACACAGGCCCAATCCCTCTTAGCAGGTGTTCAAATTACACCTTCTTAAAAGCTTAACACTTTGTCTGGATTCCAGATATCAACCTCACTGCTAGCAAAGTTGGAAACAGCAACAGAAGTCATCAGTACAAAAAGAAATTGCTGTAATAGGCTTCAAAGAACAAATAGCTTCCATGCTCCCCTTTATTTCAACAGAGATGATTAGTTAAGGTGCTTTAGGATTCTGCACGGCAGACAAGCTGGCAGAGGTGGCCATTTAATAAGCTCTGGAGTCTTTAGCGGCTATCTGAGGGCAGCCCCCGGGGCAGAGCCCTGATCTGCTAGTTTCTGTAGCGGGGCATCTGTGGAGCAGGGGCTCCCTCTAAGGGGACTGAGGAGGAGACTGTCATCAGCTGTCCACCGTGAATTCTCTCATTCACCCGCAGGTCACAGCCATCCTGCAGCATCCTTATAGCTATCCTTGCAATGTTTTTAGAGTCATCAAGTCCACTGTGAGGTCTCCCATCATAACTCATGCCCAGATTTTCAAGCATGATTGTCAGCTTGGTCTGTTTCCTAGGAACCTGATGGAGAAAGTGAGTAACATTCAAGGATTAGGTTTGGTATCAAGTCTTTTTAATCTAACATGAGGTAGTAGAAACACATGCAGATTTTAAGCCTACTTAAGTCACAAATGACTTTCATGTTGCCTTCTGTCAGATCACTAACCATTTAACTTCAAAGCACTTTGGTAAGACAGAGACTCTCATTTTTACAGAGGAGAAATAGTCAACAGGAGTTTGTCTAGACCTGGGACCTGGGTCAAGAGCCTCTGACCAGCACCAGCTCAAGATACACTTGTGCTGGCAAGGGTGGAAGCTGTGACCTAGATAAGTTTAACCATCTTTATAAAAAAACAAAAAACAGAGAAATTGCAGAGGGAATCTGAGTTTGGTTTTCCTTTAAAATTCTAAGGGATTAAAGAAGCACCAAGCTTCTGATTCTCACTGACCATCAAGCTCCTGAATGCCCTCAACCACCACAAGATCTGAACAGCAACACCTCCAGCAACCCTGTAATATTTGTCCAGCACAAAGTAAAGCTCTTCCCTAATTAAATGTCAATCTCTCTTTTATCTAGAGGTTATATTTAGTATGAAAAAGCCCTTCAAAAGAAGACCAGTAGCTAGGCTGAAATCCCTTTCAAAAAAAGTATTTTAGTGTAGGCTAAATGGGAATTTGCTAGTATCCCCAATAACTCATTTTATGGTAGTCTAACAGAAAGCAGCAATAAGGTCCAGCACTGAACTCAGAATTACTTTTCTCTTGACAATTTGATTCCACTGTAGATACATCCTAATCTTTCTCTGCCTCTATTACCCTGTCAAAAGTCAAGATTCTATGAGGGGAATGGTACAACTTAGTTTTGTAGTGTATTGCATGAAAACAGGAAAAAATAATAAAAAAATCAAGACAGTCTTTTCAGCTGAACTACTTGATCTAAGAGGATCGGTGTAACATTTTTAGACAATCCTTCAAGGAGCACAACCTGATTCTTAAAAACAAGATTAAAATCAAAATGCAGTAATTATATGATCTTCAATTAGTGAAGTGAGATCTGCACATGAAACACATTTGAAAATCAGGCACCAGGCAAGTAGTTCAAGTACTATAATTTTATACTGCACAAGTAGAGATGACAACCACAACAAGTCATTCTAGACTTTTAAACCAAAACTTCCTGTAAGAGAAACAGCATTTTGTACAAACCTTGTAGAAGTTCCCGTAAGATTTGCGAATATTGATCCACTTTTTGGCAAAAGAAGGGTATTTGATACGGCTAATACGGCACTGGATGTTCAAAAATTTACTCATATCCCAAGATCTTAGAAAGTCAAAAGAGAAAAACATTAGTCATATATAATCCTGTGTTCTACTTCTTGCACAGTTGTAGAACTAAAAGCTGTCTTGTCTCTGGTGATCAGCAGAATGAAAACAGTCTAGGAAAAGCTCATTTGCTCTAGTCCCGTTAAAGAATTTTTTGAGACAAATTGGTTAACCATGGGAGGAAAAATAATGACAGGAGCAAGACTTTCACCAGGATGGTTTCAGGTCCACAACAGTTGTGACAAAATATAGCACACCAACTACCACATCAACACTGAAATCTGCCAATAAATTACATGCTTACACAGCCTTCGGGGAAGCAAGCAACACCTTAAATCTTCCTGATTATTTGGGTATGCACTTATCTCTCTACTTCAGGTAGGTTATTGAAACTAGACTGCACCAAGTTTTATGAGAAACCAGATCTCTATGAAAATATAAAGAAATTACAAGCCTATTTATTTAGCAGCCTGCCTTCTGGAAGGGAACCACCCCAACAAGTTTGTAAGCTGCAAGCTAAAGTAAAGCTTTTCTCCCCCCATCTCTTCCAGTTGTCTATGCAATCTCACCTATACAACAGATATTTCAATGCACCTGTTTTCCTTAAGGAATTTCACTGAGGGGATTCCTCTGGAGGGGAATTCCAGAGACATTTAGGCCCAGTAACATAACCAGTCTTGCATCAGCTTTGCTTTAGCATTTTCTTTTTTTAATTTACTGTTGCTTCCAAAGATAGCAATGTAATTATAGGTTAAAAATTAAAAATTGCAGAGTGCTATTTTCAGGTATTATGTGCCAGATAAAAATGGAGAATTACAGAAGCAACAAAGTATAAAGTCTTCAGCATCACTCTGATGTGTCTGCATACAGACCACTAGAAAAGAAACGGCGCCATCTGATGGATTTAAGCTTCATTTTGAATAGTTCAGTGCAGCTTTACCAATTTTACCTAAAGCTTCAATTAAAATAAAACCAGCAAAATGGCAGTGTCCTGATTCATCTTTAGCAATGCTCTCACAAATATTAAAGGTGGTTTTGCAGGTTTAGATTGCGCTGAAGGCTGCATAAGGACATACCCATCAGTCAACATGGAATAGCTGTACTTTGTTCCCAGTTCTCGTTGTCTCATCCACTCTACGACATTCTGCAGAACTTGAGGAAAAATATCAGCTTTATCAACAATGTCCTAAGGAAAGAAAAAAACCCAAAAACAACAAAACCAAAAACCAACAAAGTAAGGAACATTTTTTCAGAAAAAAATCCCCCAGCATTAAGTGTATAAACTGCATTGGTATATGGGCAATTAAAAACTTGGCTTCATCAAAATCTTTATAAAACCAGATCACACGTTAACAGATGACTGGACAGGTTTTTCTAAACTGAAAAAATAGCACCACAAAAGCACTGCTAGAAGAGCCAACCTCCTAATAGCTTCTGTAAGGGTAACAAGGTTAGTCCATAGTTGAACCTGGATTAAAACCTTTGAGGTTGTTTCCCCGGCTTCTCCTTAAGTCACTTATCACAAGTCATTGCCATTCTAAGACTCTAAACTCTTCAGAACAAAAATATTAGGAAAGGAACTGATGCAATTCAAAAGGTGCTTTGTCCTACTAAAGATTAAAATTCTCCACATGAATTAAAAAGAGAATATTTTTCCCCACAAAATGACCAACTTAGTGAAATCAGCTCTGTGATAATTGGGAGAGGGAAAAAACAAGAATTAAGAGAACAGGCCTTACAGAAAAATAACCATGAAAGACTACCATTTAAGGTTACCAGTCTGAAAACATCAACAACACATCCACATCCCTTTTTTTTTTTTTTCTATTTCTCCTTGAAGAAACAAAAGTGCAAATTACCTGGGTTATTCCTGTCAGACTGATGCAGAAGTCTGAAAGCTTGGGATTAATCTCTGGCTTCACATATTGCTGAAAGGTATCCTCCTGTAACAGGAGAATCAATCGCTCAGCTGCAGCACACTCTGCAGCCTGCAAGGCAACTTCTCTGCCTCGCCTGCTGCCCAAAGGCAACAGCAGCTACTTGTCCTGCTGCAGGCAAAAAGGAGTGTGTACCTCCTGAGCCAGCAGGAGCCTCCTGAATGGCCATCATCAGATTCCTAACAGAACAGATGGCTTTCTAACCAGAACATGGCCTTCCTCTCAGCCAATAAGCATCAAAGAGTGGGAATGTGGATTTAAGAGGGAAAAAGGACTTTTTCTGCAAAAAAGCATAGGATTTGGGAAAAGTGAAAGTAAGTAAAAAGTAAGTGAGAGGCATGAGGGTTTTTAGGTGGTACCTCTAAAGGTTCACTTGCAATTCAAGGAAAGCAACCAGCAGCACACCTCAGAAGCTTCAGGCAAGTACCTCTGGATGCCAGCCAGGCAGAGATAAACAAAATCTCACTCTGGGAAACTGAGCAACACAAGAGTGAAGACTGAAGGCAAGTTTCATGGAAAAAAGAAAGCCCCAAATCCCTGCTGTTATACAAACCCTTTTGGACAAAAAAAACCCAAAAAAAAAACCCCACTCTAAGAGCCATAAAAACAATCCTGGTAATCTGCACAATCCCTTTTCTGCTCTTAAGTCATACATGCAGCTATTCTTTATTGTAGCATCACAATGATTACTGGTAATCCTCCTTCCATTAAGAGTTCTTCAAAAATGAATCATTAGGCAGAGGTGTGTGCACATCCTCCATTTCACTGGGTGACTCAATTTCAGTTAGTAGCAGTTAGTTTATTCTAAAAGAAAGCTGTACTGCAACAGAGCACTTGAGGCTACCAAATGCCTGTGAAGTATGCTTAAAATCAGGTTACACAGCTATCAGTCTGTTGGGTACAATGTGGAAACAGCTGAGCCTGGCAAGAAGTGGAGTTCACTCAACCTCACTTTCTAGGCCTCTGCATTAGTGTCTTCTAGATCGCCTCACACAGGACCACAGAATTGATCATTTTTGATTATGATGAATGCCCCGAGTCCTAGAAATAGATTTGTGGGCCTTAAAGCAGGAAAAGAAAGGGCAGGTGGGAACATACATGGAGAACTGAGAAACTCATATCAATAGAGGGAGTTGACAGCAGGAGAATGATCTGCTTGGATGATCATTTGGAAAATGCTTTCAGAAGAGAAAGTTCTGTTTGTACCTAAGAGGCACAGAGGATAAGTCCTCATGAAAAAAAAGTATGCTATTTTTATGAAGTTCAATATCTACTTAGGAACTAATCTAGACTTTCTGATGCAAACAAGTTACTTCAAACAATAGCAGACCAACACATCCATTAGATCACTTACTATTTCCAGGGTACGTGTGTTTACTAAGACAACAGGAAATTCAATTATTTCATGTACAAATTCAGGCGGATTTCCTTCTTCACAAGTTGCTTCAAAGTCAACGACACAGATGTAGTCGTAGCAGCTGTCTCCACTAATGTGTTCCTTCTGCATCAGCTTCTGTTTCTTATAATAGTTTTTCAATCTCTTTTTCAGTACATCTTTCACTCCTCTAAAGAAACAGGGAAAGTGACAAAGATGGCACTTTTGTTTAATTATTTCCTTGCTATAAAACTGAAGCTATATTTAACATTTGAAAGCTCAACTCTTCTTAACCTCATTTTGAACACTAGCACATGTGAAGTCTGAATTCCACTTTATCATAAGAGGAGTGTTAGCCCCATTATCTATACTACATTAAACCCATTTTCTGGGATAGCCCAGAGCTGTGATACCCCTCACAATACACCACCAGAGACAGACTGGGAAGCATGGCACAGAGACACACTGCAGTCACCTCTGCTTCAGCAAGACTCAATATCCAATGCCTTTCCACAGCTCAAGTCTTTGAGATTACTCCTGGTTGACCTCTGGCCCTGGAAACAGAACACTGCTTCACCTGTGTTCCCCTGTGCCCTCTACCTGAAGTGATTCATGCCTAAGGCCTTTCTGCATCAGTGGCACAGACAACGCAGAATCCATCTTAAACATCCACATCTTACATTGTTCTCATTTTAAATTGAGCCTGAACAACTCAATTAAAATAAAGTATTTGAGATTTCAGTTGTCAGAAAAACCTCCTGGTCAAGATCCTGCTTTTCAGGAGGTTTGTGGCTATAACCAAATTCACATGGCAAGCAATTGAAGTTACTTACTGTGTCCTTTTAATATAAACATTTTAATATATGAGTGCATATGCCAGAACTGCCATGTACCAAACCAGAGCTGAATAAATGAGGATCATTTACCCTTCCAAGGAAGTTATTTCCAAAATTATTCATTGCAAATGAAATCACAGAAACTGTAAGAGATATGTGCAGCAAATGGTATTATCAGAAAAGCAGCCCAGTGATCCACAAAGAAGAACTGAAACCAAACTAATAAACATGCATTTGAGAACATCAGCTGCTTCTGCAGAGATAACTCTTCTTCACTCTGGTTTATTGGTCTAGTTTAAGTCACTGACCAGTTCATTAAAAGTTGAGACAGTATGGGAGCTGATGGAGGAGGAAATTACCTCTTTCTTTACCAAACTTATAAAAAAAAGTTGAAAATAGGAAATGATTGACTATCGCAATAACCTTGAAGGAAAGGATGGTGTGTGACAATCTGCCCAATACTCTACATTAGAGCTGATGCACTATTTGTTTTACAGATAAGACATATTCTGACTAGACTTACTTGAATATATTGACAAGAGAAACCTAGCTCGGGTAAAAAAAAAAAATTGAAGCCTTCTGCATTTACAACTAAATTTAAAAACTCATATAGAAAACTTATAACCTAAGAGAAGGCCACAAACACATCATATACTATTTGAATTCTGCTTTCAATTTTTAAATCAGAGCAACTGCAAAATAGCTATAGCAATCTAATGTGTTTTGCCAAAAATTTTCCCAAATAATGATAAGATTTTCTCCTCATGAGGCACTAAATTAATTTAGCCAACCAACTTCCCAGCACTACTTCCTCATTCCTGCTGCCTTCAGAAACAACACACTGTTTTTCTCAGCTGACCTTCTTCACAATATCTCAATATCTTGCCTGGCCACAGAATTATTAATACTTGTAGGTCATTTCCAGTACAGCAGGAACTGCACTATAGTCCCTTGCCTCTGCCCCAGTGAACACAAATCCAGCTTATAAACATTCATTTTTTCACATTTTGCTAACACATGTATTCAGAGTAGCAAACTCTCCATCTAAAGGTACTTCTCCTCTGCAGTGATTAAATCCTGAGCCACATCACCAGAGTTTGTAGCAAGTATCAGATCTGTACTGATACACTAAATAAAAATATGGATGTTCTGAAGCAAGTTGCTGTATGATGAAGGTCTGCAGCACCACCTGAGAACCACAGCAGTTCTTCTTTCCCCCTTGACCAAAAAGTGATGAGAAGTACCTTTCAGTTATGTATTCTTGCATTTCTTTGGGCTGCCAGTTGAGAAAGAACACATTAAGCAGTGTGCATTAATCCTACAACAAAAGCTGCAACAAGATTGCACATAAAACAATTGGTGTCTGGTGCTGTATCTGCTTTTCACTTTGTGCTGAGTTTTCAAGCTTCAAAATAATCATCCCTCATGACTCTACTGCTCTCAAAGATAAATCAACAATGTTTACAAATCACCTGGTTTCAAGCTTGAACTCTGCGAGTTTACTTCTGAGCTCTTCTCTGGTCATTCTGTTGATATAACCATTGGTTATAGCAATTTCTTTGTAAATCGGATCACTGAAGTCGTTTGAACTGGCAGCTGAGGTTTTGCCATTAGCTTCTTGATCACTGATCCTACAGTGCTGTCTACCCTAGAAGAAAGAGAAATCAGGAAGTCGTTTAAGAAAGTCAAAACAAGATGCTTGAGCATTTCACAGCTCGTTTTGGCACCAGATCGCAGCAAAGCGTCACACTGTTACACCGGTGATCAACCTGACCGAACTAGCTTATAGATAGGCAAGAGAAGCAATACTGAAGCCTGCTCTGAAACAATGTTTTCCTAAACAGCAACCAGAATAAAGGGACACTAATGCCCGTGTCTTGAGCCATGTCGAACAGCAGCTCTTGGAGACAAAACTTGAGTACGCATCCTAATCTCAACAGAAAGAGTTCTCTGGTGCAAACGGGCAAAGCCTTCCCGAGCAGCGAGATTTCTCTCGACGACTGAATTAACCAGAATCCACACGCGGGCCGGTGTCCAATGCGTGCAAGATAAACAAAGCAATAAATGAGATGGAAAACTACGGGCACTTCCCGGCTCCCGCCCGCCGCTCGCGGCCTTCGTGGGGCCCGCACACGGCGCGGCCGCGGACGGGCCCGTGGCACCGGCGGCGCCCCTCGGCAGGGCGAGCCCCGGGGCGGGGCAGGGCCGGGCGGGCCGAGGCCCGAGGCGGGCGGGCGGGCAGCCAGGCCGCCCCGGGCGAGCGGGCGCGGGGCCGCGGCCTCGGGCTACAGCACAGCACAGCACGGCCCGGCCGCACCGCCGCCCCGCGCACTCACCGGCGAGCGGGCTGCGGGAGCAGCCGCCGCCTCATCCCGGGCGGCCTGCGGGCGGTTCTCTTTCTGCTCCTCCATGGCGGCGGCGGTGGCGGCGGGAACCGCGGCCCGTCGGGGGCGGGAGAGCGCGGAGCCCGCCCCTGGGCGGAGCAGCGGCCCCGTGAGAGCCGAGCAGCTGCGGCCGCGGCTCCCGGCGTTCCCGTCTGGCACCAAGCACTGCGGTGGGCATGTGCCACGCGTGCCCGGCCGCCTCACCCCCCGCTGTCCCGCCAGCCCTCGGCCCTGCTCCTCTGCAGCAGCACCGCCGCCTCCTGCGCCCGCCTTAGCCCTCCAGGGCTTCTGCCCTGCAGTGCCCCCAGGGTTTGGGGTCACGGCAGCCCGCTGGAAGCGCTCTCCGTGTTACGGGAAACACACACTGGGCAGACACCTCATTTATACCTCCGTCCTCCTTTCCATGGCACTGATTTTGCACAGAGCACCTGAAACACGGATCTAGGACACCCGTGGTGTGTTGGGTGCTAGGCACCAGAAGGATGCAGTTGACCCCCAGCCTCTTCCTGCCAGGGAATTTGCCGTGCCTGCTCTTCCCCATATCCTTTAATCCACAGTCAACCAGCAGGGTGAGGTGGGCGACACAAGACGTGTAAAGCTCTCTGGATCTTCTTGGCCAGGAGGTGGAGGCAAAGCGGTGAAGTCTCTCTGTCCATCACAGGTCAGTTTATTTTCTGCTGGTGCTTCCCACAGTCCTGCAATGGAGCCCAGTATCCCTCAGTGATGGAGGCTGATGTGTATTGGCACCCGCCAATACCTCCACATCTGCCAGCCATTAAACAACCCAGAATCTTCTCTCTGCCCTGCTGTAGCTGGGACCCCAGCACCCACCCTCAGTCTCCCATCTCACTCTGGTACGCCAGCATCTCCTTGCAGATGATGACATCCCCTCCCCAAGACCTGCTGTGCAGCATTTGTCATCCTCGGGTGGGCGTGCCACAGAGGTCTGTCCCTTCCACACTGAGTGCTGACAGAAGTGAGAACACATACGCGCTTGGGGCTATATGTGCATGTCCTGATTTTGGCTGGGGTAGTTAGCTTTCTTGGAGGCTCTTGCAGCGCTGGGTTCTTTGGATTTAGTATGAGAATATTGTGGATAATACACTGATGATTTAGTTGTTGCTCAGTAGTGCTCACTCCAAGTCAAGGCCTTTCAGTTTCTCGTGCTCTGCCAGTGAGAAAGTGCACAAGCTGGGAGGGAGCATGGCCAGGACAGCTGACCCAAAGGGATATTCCACACCATGGAACATTTTGGCCAGTATATAAATGGAGGGGAGGAGGAGGAGTTGACTGGAAGCTGCTGATGCTCATCCCCCTATCACTGGGGGAGGGGCTGGGCATCAGTCAGTGAGTGGCGAGCAACTGTACTGTGCATCACTCATCTTTCTTGGGTTTTATTCCTCTCTCTTTCATTGCAATTACTATCATTAGCATAATTATATTTACTTTGCTTCCATTATTAAACTGCTTTTAACCCATGGGTTTTACTTTTTTCCTATTTTCCTTCCCACCAGGAGGTGGTGGTGGTGAGTGAGCAGCTGTGACGATGCTTAGTTGCCAGAGGGGGTTAAACTGCAGCAGTGGGAAGGGATTTGCTCCCATTTTTAATTTGTCCGCCTGGTGCTGCCACAAATGCTCCTGTAGCCAAGCAGAGGACCACCCGCCTTATTACTCTGCCTCCAAAATCTGCTCTGAACATGAGCAGGAAACCAAGCTTTTCACAAATGCAAACATGGTACCAATGAGAACCATTGAGTGGGCCACACAAACCCCTAAAATACCGTAAAAGGTAGTGGGTAAGAAAGCTGTTCCCCAGAAATCACCTGCCTTGCTAAAGTGGGCAATGATTCACAGATACTAAATAAGGGGCTGGCTCCATGCACAGATTCACTCAATGGAAAATCTCTTCATGACTTTGCTACAGCACAGATCTACAGCTAGGTGCAGACCCTTCCAGAGCTAGAGCCCAAGGAGGCACTGCAAGAGGAAAAACAAATCACACAGCCAGGACTCTCCTGGAGATTGAGATCACTTTTATTTTCAGTCATTTTGGCAAGGACGTGTGGGCAAGTGTGGGTGTGGTGCGTGTATGTCTGGGCATGCATGTGTGTGTGCGCAGAGTTCTGCCCAGTGATGTAGATTATATGGATACCTGCAGTTACAGTCCATGAACTGAGCCATGAAGCGTGTGATGAGTGCTACACTGAGGCCCACTTGCATGCCTCTTCTTGTGCTTACTGCAGTGCAGCATCCATCTCCTGGCACAGCTGTTCCAAGGATGCCAGCCCAAGATCCCATCCAAAGGGTGCGAGAGGAACTGAGCTCCGGGACCTGGCTCTGCAGGAGTGAGCCAGTGGATTTTCATCTCACTTAGTGAGTTCCTAAGTAACATCTGCAGTTCCCTTTGACACAACTGTATCTAACTCCTCACCATGAGGAGCCTCAACTGCTTGGACAAACTTTAGCTGCCTCAGAGGTACAATGGGAAAGAGAACAGGGACCCCACATAAGTTCCAGTGCTACAGCACAGCCAAGCACGCCTTGAGTTCCTGGGAAAGCAGCACCCAAATACACTACTGAGTTTTTACAGCCACCATGAAACTGTGGCAAGGGGGATGCTGCAAGGGAGGTGACCCATGCTTCTGCAGCCCTCAGTCTTTTCCATTTGATCTGAGAGACCATAAGGCAGGGTAAATCCCAAACTAACCTCTATTTCAGTTTAACTTTCTAAAGTTGAATCCCCCAAGCTCAGAGAACAGACAAAGCAGAAAGAATAGCACTGCCATGAAAGGAGACTAGTCAAAGGGATCCTGGCCTTGTGGCAGACTGGAAACAATCTTACTTCTCTGACCTTTTTGCTTAGAGCAAAGTTAAAACAGAGGTGTCCCATCACCCCGGACCCTCTGCAGCTGCCAGAAGTCTCCAAGTACTCCTGTAAGCCCTAAAATGACCTAAATGTGCAGCATCATCCTTTGGGCTCACTATCTCTCACCTCTACCTAGTTGTATGCTGCTTGGGGACATGCAATTCCTCACATTACACAGACCCAGAAGAAGGCAAAGCTGCTGTCCTGGGAGTTTGGCTTGGACGGATGCAGTTTTGAATCCCAGGTTTTGCTTCAGAGCGTAACACAAGGTACTGCAGTGCATCTTCCAGCTGCTGAAAGTCCTGGAGTGCAAAGCAGCTCACTAGCTCTGCTTCCAAATCTGTCTGAACCAGTTTCAGCAGGAAATCAAAAACTGGTCAAGCAAGGGGTCTGCAAACCAATAAGCAAAACCAGAACAATCGTCTTGGGTGAAGTAGGCATCTAGGAGATTGCCAGGAGGTTCTCCTCCTATTCCAAAGGAGTTAAATTCATTGTCAGCTCCACAGGGAGACAGCTGATGCCCCAGTCCTTTCTGACCTCTTTATAATACATCTTCAGTAAAGGCTGCAGAGTGCTCCACAGATGCCTTAGTAATTTCTAACAGTTTGGTAACTCTCTGAGCAGGGACAAGAACTGGAACATAATACATACTCTGAACTCAGGTATCTGCTGTTAGGGCACTGCATTCAAGCCCACTTTCCTTGTGGACGGATTAATGAAAAATGACAGATCCTTCAAAAATACAGGGCCCTCATCCCTGGGGCTGAGGGATATTAAGTGAGGTCCGGGGCAGGAGCTCAGCAAAGGGACACTGTATGAGGATCCCAGGATGCATCCTTAAAAACAGCGACAGCAAAATCAAAAGTACTATGAGCCGCTTGGTTTGGTTCTCCTGCACGGATCTCCCACCTGGCAACTGCAAAGGCGAGATGTTTCTGAACTGCATAGAAAATTAAATGGCTTTTGCATATTAAAAAAATTTGGATGAAAACACAGTTACACCAGTTACTAAACAGTGGGTGGATGAGCAATCACCGTTTTGTATTAAATAGACCCAACTAGATTGATCTCCATACTGCCACACTCCCGGCATTACAGCTTCAGTGCACGGCAGCAGCCTGAGTGCCTGCAAAGGCCAGGGAATGCTCCCACGGAGGTGGCACACCCTGGCAGGAGGGCTGCAGTCCCAAGGAGCAGGCTGTAAGTCCTCTTGCAGTCTGCTCTGTCCTCTCATTCCTTCAATGCTCACGCATCCCAGACCAGATGGGCACACTGGGAAACAGGCCTCCGGCTGGAAAAGGATTCCAGTTTGTGGTTTCTTTACAATGTGGTTTCCACGCAACTTCACAGCAACAAATCGCTAGTTTCTTCCTATGGAGAACGGAAAGAGAGGTGAGTAGCAGCAAAACAGGAGGAAAAGGCCGTCCAGCACGGGATGTGACAGTAGGGAATGCTCTAACACAAGTTCTGCCTGTACCAGGCATGGTTCATGGGCAGCAAGACTCAGGACAACGGAGTTTCCTAGCATTATTCCTGAGCACCATTTAAAGATCTCACCTCCCTTTCACCTTCTCCAGCCACCACAGACAATTCTGAGTCTCCAGTTTATCCACAGCAACACAGAAGCACAATCAATTAATGATTCTCACTGACGTAAGGTTCATTGCCAGAGGTAGCAGGTCAACACATGAAATCTGAGCCCAAGCTATCCTCCCAAGCTGGAATGATACCCTGAAGAGACAGGAAGCTGACTGAGCTGCCAGCTTTTATTTGGCAGCTTTTCCCCCTGAAGTAAGGTACATGGCTTGATTTCTTCTACCTGGCCTCTGGATCTCCTGCTGGAGTGGATTCTGCCCTGCTTTCCCAGCATTAAGTTCTTGCCAATAGGAAGATTTGCACATAAGGCTGGCATTTGAAGGATCAGAAACCAGGGGAATATCATCTGTGCAACTGCAGCAGGTCCCAAGAGGACACATTGCAGTGGTTGCAGGCCTGGCCAGCTCACATCCTGGTGGGCACTGACTGTATCACCCATCCCAGGTCTGCCATCACAGCCCAAAGATTTAAGAGCTGTACATTAACATAAGTTTCTTAAGTCCCTCATCTCTCAGACCTCCCCCAGCATCTGATGAAGGAATCTTGGCCCTGGAAATGCCTGCCTCCTATTGATTTACATTAAATAAATAATTGCATGGAGCAAGACTCAGCACAGTTATCAGGGCTCAGCTGCAGGGCATAAACTAACAGAAACATCTTAGAAGCCTTCAAAGCCACACAGCTGGGGGAGAAACCTGAATTTTGGTACCAGTGCTCAGCCTGCCCTTTCCCACATCTGGCGAAGGAAGATGGCTGCTCATGAAGCATGGCTGCCAGGGGGATCAGGATCAGTCTGTACTACACAGCCACACACTGCTTCACCAGATCTCCGCACAAAGATGCCTGGGTGGCTTTCCTAGGAGGATGACCAAGATCTAGATTTTTAGTGCTCCAGTGGACACAACGCACAGAGAGTACCACAATGGCAGTACCAGAGCATCCAGCCATGGCAGACCAGCAGCTGTTCAGGGATAATGGTTACACTAGGGATAAGAAATAGCATGTGCCAGAGTTACACTGACTGCCCTGCTTTGTCCCTGCATGATCACAGCATGTCTTCACCACTTCATGGCACAACATATGTGAACGCATAGGGCAGGAAACATTTCCCAGTCTGCTTCTCTGCCAGCCTCCACTCAAGACTGCTGCATGGGACACAGCCAACTGGTTTGTGGTGGAGCAATTTTAAAGGCTTCACAGTACCAACCCATTCCCCAGCAAAGCTTTGGCCAACTGCCACAAAACTCACTTGTCCAGGAACAAATCCAGGGAATCCCGCTACAGCTCATTTCAAGAGACTTTCCTCCAAGCAGGTCTGAATTAAATGGTGTACCAAGAACATTTTTACATTCATCATGAGATCCAAATGGGTTTTCAACACGCATTCAGTGGGTCCACAGAAACCTATCCCCCGTGTTTTCCCTCCGGCCAGCGGCCCTGCCATCTGCAGCAATCATTTTCCTTCATGCCTTGTCATCCCCAACCTCCAGATGACTTCATCCACTCCAGCCATGAGGCCCCCACCTGGGAGCTGCCCCTGCCCCACAGCATTTCTTTCAGGGTCCAAAGTCCAAAGTCCCATTCATCCCCATCAGCATCAACTCCACAACTGGAAAGATGGGAGCACTGCAGAGCATCGGCCATGTTCTGCCCGGTGGAAAACCTTTGGCACCAGCACTGACGGTTTATCTGGAAGAGAAAAGAATAAAGAAAAAGTAATATAGCAGGGTTCATAGCGCTTGTGATGAATAACATAAGACACATGATTTTCTCTAGGCTTCTAAATAGGGAGCGTGAAGTGAAGAAAAAGTAACACAGGCCTTTTTGAGAACACAAGTTTCCTGCCAGCAGAGTGACTGTGAAACTGGGACACAGTTAACAGACTTTGTGGAAGGCAGGCTAGAGGACAAGGAGGATTGGAGGCATAGCCTGACAGCACAGTACAATAAAAATGGCACCTGCAGGTTAGAAACATGCTGTGCCAAGTACACACACACACAGGAGAACCAAATGAACAGGCAGTAATGACCTGTGGCTCAGTATCAGAGCATCTTTGCTTTCTCCCCCAGGTGGGCAGAAACCTCACCTTCACACACAGCTCAACAACCACCCATCACTGGAGCTATTCTCTACCGGGAGTGGTATTTTGGAATGGGAGGGTACTGAACAGAGAGAACAGCATCTAAAGCTACTGTCAAGACACTGAAGTGAAAGTAACAGGCATTCACAAACAGCACAGCAGCAGACACCAGCAAGACACTCAGCTGCTCCTCTAAGCTCCCTACCAAATTCCTGTGTGCCACTCCAATTAGAGAGACTCTGGCTGAATTTCTGTTTTTCTGGAAAACCCATGCATCAAAAAGCCAAGGCATTGGCTGCTTTTGTGAGCATTCCACATTTTTTCCCATCATAATACAGCTCTGTTTTCCAAGCACATTCCCACTCTGTGGAGTGAAATGCATATAGACTATAGATACACAAGAGGGTAGGGCTCCTGTCCAGGGGGACCTCACCAAGTTGGAGGACTGAATCAACAATAGTGCTGTAAAATTCAACAAGGACAAGTGTATAACTCTATTCCTACAAGAGGACAACCCCATGCACCACCATAGCCTGGAGTTGTGCTGGCTTGGGATCTGGTGGAAAACATGTTGAACACAAGCCAGTAATGCATCTTATGGCAATGAAAACGAAGTTAATAAAGTAAAATAATAAGAGAGACTCAGATGGAACAAAAGGAAAGAAGTTCTGTCCCAGAATAAAGTCTGGAGGAGTGGCAGCACCTCCATCCTTGTCATCCAAGGATGACACCCTCACCTATACAAGGTCCCAAGGAGCCTGACCTGCCTGTGAGAGTGGTCCTGCTTGAGAATGGGGTGTACAGAAATCTCCTGAGGTCCCATCCTACCAAAATCCACCTATGACTGTCTTATCTCCTGATCTTGCATCTGGCACAACACAGCTCAGAGAACACCTCAGCCCATTTTACTGTACTTCTTATCCTCTGAGTGGGCTGTCTATAGCCACAAATAATTAGAACAGTCCCCAGGCTGTGGGGCTGCTGCCTTCCAGAAAGAAGTACTTAGTGAGGGCATGTTTTACATAGGCTTTCTGGTGTCTACTGACAGGGGAATAGGTCTGCTTTCTGGTCTCACTTGGAACAAGGGCTGATCACAGTAGGAGTGGGGGGGTAAACCAAGGCAACATTAACTCGCTCGCTGCCGTTCTTGGGACAGATGATCTCCGTCAGTCCCTCTGGTCTTGGCTGACTCAGCAGTTCTCCTGTGAATAAAGGAAAACAGTGAAAATTTTTAAGCATCAACAAGGCAATTTTTGCTTTTAGTATACCCTTCCTCACCTCCTCACCAGGTAAGCATCCCTGAGTGATGCAGACAAGCACTGCAAGGGGGCTTACTGGTCCTGCAACATGAGCAGGTCCCATACATGTAATCATGATGAGTGTCCTGAGTACAGCTTGGAGACATGTGGCTCCTCACACACATAACATCTGTCATCTGTCATCTTTCCAGTCTCTGCTTTGAATCACTGCACACAGCCTCAAGACCTCCTTAGGGATTCATAGCATCTAGATGGAAGACTCCCTAATGCCTCTCTCCCTGGGTACATTTGCCACAACTGCTACGGGACTGCTGCTGCATCCTGTCAGGACCCTTGGCTATGCTGTACTCTGCTGAGCATGCAAATCCCAGCTCTCAGCTGTCAGCTCTTCCATATTGGAAGCAATACCAGTTCTGTATTGAGTCACTAGCAGTGGGGGGCTCTCACAACGCCTGGTATCCCTCTGTGAAATGAGTTGCGTCAGCTCCACTGTTCAAGTGCCAAGTTGGCAGCTCCTCACTGCTGGCACCCTTGCAGAATGTAGTTCAGGGCAAGACACAGGTCAGCACAGTGAGAGGGGAAAGCCAGTTGCTGAGATGTGCCCAGCCCTGGGGAACACTCCCCAACAGCTTGCTTAGAGCAAATCAAGTTTCCTCCTGGCTCCATTCCACACATGACTGGCCTCAGCAAGGCAGATCTCTGAGCCATCCATGCCAGATCTCCATGCCATCTCCTCAGAGCAGTCCATCTACAGCTTAGACACCCAACAGCACCAGAAACACCTCTTGATACCTGTCTGGGAGATAGGGTCAGCTCTCAAAGGCAATATGGGAACCAGCAAGGGCTTAATTCTGAGTTTGCCTGCATGGGTGCCAAACAGACCTACCCAAAGCAGAGGCACCAGGTCACAGCTGGCTTGATCAGTGACTTTCTTTACTGAGGCAGGCCAGCTGTAAGTGGGCTGCAGCCATAGGTCCACACAAAATTCTCTGGACCCATCAATCAAGCAGCCACTGTGAGCTGTCCCCGCTTCCACTAAAACACTCATGACAGATGGTCCTTGGACTCCTCTGTTTTTAAATGCACTTGCAATAAATTCCTCTACTGTCAAAGAACATCAGAAAATGTCTCCTTCTGTCTAGTGCCTATTGCAGGGCACTTCAGGAAAAACAGAAAAGAAATCACACTTCAAAGCACTGCTCAGACTGTGCAGCAATAGCACAACAGGCTGCCCCATCACAGGGCATGGAACCCTACAAATGCTGCTTCCCTCTTCTGCTTTTCTCTTCTGCTTCTCTTCTCGCTTTCAGAAAACAGAACGTCATTTCATGTCGTGAAAACAGAGGAGAGGGCTTGGCAAGGAATATCCACAGTTCCCCTTGAGAGATACTTGTAGGGCCAGCAATTCCAGTTTGCTTCCATAGTCTGCAGTCTGAATTCACATTCTGTCTCAGTATCTCCCCTCACCTCACACCTACACTTACACCTGAACTGGCAGGGCAGCTTTTAAGCAAGGAAGATGCATCTTCTAAACCAGAAGAAATGTGATGGCATTTGCAATTCAAAGTTAAGTCTGCAAGGCAGCGTCTTCAATTACATGAGCTGTCATATTTTGAAAGCAGCATTGTACCCCATCAAGCATGTACGCCACACGGCTCCAGCTCCCAGCAATTCCCAGGTTTCCTACCCCACATTGACTTCCAAACTGCAGTACTGATAACTGTACTGAAAGCACCATCTCTGAAAAACGAGTCACAAAATCAGTGCACCATTATGCACTTTAAAGACAGGGCTAATATCCACTAAATCTTAAATCAGAGGATTGCAATAAGACTGGTCTGTCTGCTTGAGCCTTCATGCCTATTTCCATCTTCCCACTTCAGAAATACTTAGATGGTGATTTCTCACAGAAGAGATTGCTGTAGGGTAAAATAGATGTCTGATTTGCAGACAAAACACTTGCCATGGCTCTTCAGTCACCCTCTTTTTTTTCATGGCTTTACCTTCCTCCCTAGGCTGTCTCTAGGATAAAGCTCACCTTACTCTGTACCCAGCCCCAACCAAATCTCTTCCAGGCCACTCCCATTTCCTGCTGACATACATGGTGCTCCCCAGAAGAAAGACTTTTCTTACCATTTCACCATAAGATATATCATACACCAAATGCACAGAAGAGCACCTATGCGCCCTTACTAGTGTTCCCCCTTTCAGCTAAAAGATGTCCTGCTGCTTCACTATACTGTTCCCATCCCCTTCTCATTGCAAACTGGTCATCTTTCCTGCACAAATTCATCACAATACTAAACTAGGTATAACTATCTAAATCACACCTCACATCATTTACTGAATAAAAACCAGTGCAAATGCCATTGCAATATGCACTGTAATGTATGCTATAACAAACTAGCATTGAGACACCCTGCTTGGATTCAACTCTCCAGGCCCAGAAACTCTTGGAGGTTTCAGAAACCTCACATTTCTATTCAGAATTTACTCAAACTGTTGGAGATTATTAATAGATAATAAAAGTCCTCAGGGCCACAGCAGGATGGGAAAGAGGAGATCCAATGAGGTATTGGACTGATTGATACAAAAGGAAAAGCTAGGTGCCTGGCATGGGGAGGTGTTTGCTTGGTTTAATTGCTAAGTTTAAAAGCAGTTAAAATGAAGCACCTTGTGTTTGCAGTACTTGTTCTGCCCCTATGTACAGGCTGTATTTTGCACATTCCTCTGTGAGCCTGTCACAAATTTTACTGGAAATCTCAGCTCTGATTGCCCCCTCCGAAGGTTGCCTGCAACAACACACACACAACCACGAGGCTTATCTTAGTCTCGAACATGGACTTAGTTTTAACATTAACTTCCACAGAAGCCAATAAGGTTTTAACCAAAACTCCAACTACTTTGTCTTGAGGCTAAAGACAATGACAGTAAAGTGTGTGAAGAAAAACTTCATGTTTCAGTAGACAAATCTGCATGACTAAGATTATTAATCTGATTTAAGAGCACAAGCCCTTTTTTAAAGGCACTTCAATGCTGGGTACTCGATGATCAAGGCCTGATGTTTAGATGCATCTAAATCCCAGATCAGCTGATAGTAGAGAGGCACCTGCGAAGCCTGGTTAAAAGCACCTGCAAACAGAGAGCAAATACTTGAGAAGATGCTCCTTTGCTTCCTCTCATTTGCAATGACACAAATGGTGCAGAAAAGTTCTATCTGTTCCATGGCCACCCTCCTGGTGTTTTGGCACAGGAACTGATCTCCACAACTTGGTAAAATGTTGCTGCCCAGCAAGTTAAGGTTGAGGCACAAACCAAGACCCTGTGAAGAAACTACCATGGTCAGTTTGGCTGCTGCCATAAGTTGGTTTGTAAACCCCCCAGGCAGATGGGCTGAGTGAGTCATGATGCCCACATTGAAAAGAAATGTGCTACACATGGGCAGTACAAAGACATGAACAAACCTTCACCCTTTCCTAGAGCTCTACCAGAAAGGCCTGTTTCCTTTCAGCATTAACCAGCTCACCTGAAGCAGTAACTTCTATGTCAGCAAGACGTTCTTTACTGCCCCTGCTTTATCCCAGAACACACACAGGCACAGGCTCACTCAAAGCTCATGCCAGTGATCAGACCCATGCATGCTGCAAAGCACACTTCACTGGCCTTTAGAAAATACCCGTGAAATGCCAGATACCCGTGACAAATCAGAGAGCTAGGAGAGAGGCTGACAGCAAGAAAAGCGAGTACTTGTAGCAGTGTTTGGTTACTCCATGCTGGCAGCCAGACAGCGTCAGCTGTAAGCCTACTTGGCTTCCTAACAGAGAGGAAGGTTTGCATGCAGGAAGAAAATCCCACATAGAGCACTCGCCTTCATGCAGTTCCCACTTGCAGCGGCTGTGCTAAGCGGCCCAAGGTTCCCCATTCATGTACCAAGAATCTGCTGCAAGGGCATAGGGACGAGATATTCTAATCCAGCCTGTCACACCATCTCCTCTCCCTCAGAGCTCCCAGGACAGCATATTTGCACAGTATCAGCCTGATGATGTTTATCATTTTCATGCTGTCAGGATCTGGGCCCCACTGGGACAAACAGCCAGAAGTTGATGAGCAGGACCTGGCCTCAGCTCTGTGGTGTTGCTTCTCTCTCTTCAGACTGCCAGGGAGTTTGAGGATATATGCTCATGCTTTACAACAAGGGAATGAGAACTAAAACGAAGCTGCTCCTACATCTTGCCCTGCTTCAGCACTGACACACTTACTCCATTATAAATCCTGCTCCATTATATAGAGCTGCTCCAAGCAAAGACCCACTGGTTTTTGCAGCCTCAGTGCTCATATGTTCACTTACCCTAAATCTCTTCTCACTCTTTCTCCTTGCTGAAGGCCTTCCAACACAAACCACTGCAAGTGCAGTTGACTGGAGATAGACTTTACATCTCAGCCTCAAGTGCTTCTCCCTCAAGCCTCCTTTGACTAATCTTTGCTTGTGACATCTCTCAGCATAGTACTCAGCAGTCATGACTTCAGAAGAATAGAGAATAGAACACTTCAACACTGCCAGCATACCCAAAGCACGTGCCTCGTGCTTGGTTTCCAAAAGCAGTCAGAAAACAGGGCTCACATGTGAGCCCTGGCTCTCAGAACACCCCCTGTGTTGCATGAAGTCCCATCCCCTTTCATCCATATGACTGCAAAGAAATTGGGGCTGGAGAAGCTACAGCTTCTGTGCCTGGCGGTTTGTTGTTTTAAGGTTCAATAGCTGGAGCACATACACAATTACATCAAAGCTGTCACAGAGGCAGGGTGAGATGAATACCCATGTGCACAGATTTCCCCTTCTGCTTTAAGCGCAGGAAATGCCCTCACACACTGGGACTTTACAGCCAGCTCTACAAGAAATCTTCCAGGAGTCTTGGCAGAAGGAAAGGGAAGGAGATGGTGTCTCACAACAAGCCTGCATCTACTCCACATCATTTAAATCTTCTCTGCTTAGATGAAACTAATTACTTGCTTCATACAAATGTTGCTGTGCATGACACATAAGCTTATTCTCAAGCACTGTGCACAGAAAATACTGCTCTGTACTGGTATGAATTTTTAATATGCTCCTTGCAGCACTGCCTGCATGTCACGCACAAAAATATTCCCCAGAAAGAGAGAACACTGCACTTGATTTATTTCTGGAGTCCTGAGTGACCTGATCTACCCTGCCTGCTTGAGGCAGAGGGCTGGATAGAGACCTCCAAGTTAGGATTTAATTTTTTTCTCACTCAAGGTCATTCTCCTGGCCACAAATCAAACAAAAAAAAAAAAAAAAAAAAAAAAAAGGGAGCAGTGTAGGGTGAAATGCCCATTATGAACAAAAGTTTCATAAGCCTCATGTTGCAGTCCCCAGTCTGAGGAGCTTAGAACTAGCAGACAAAATCAACAACAAAACTCCCAGCCTGTCAAAGAGCCCTACTGGGAGAGACTGCTGTGCAAAAAAGGCAAGAGAGAAGAAAAACTCTGTCGGTAAGTAATCATCACAACAGTAGGCTGGTGAGCAGAACCACCCATCAGGTAGAGCACATGCCTAGGAACAAATGAGCCTGGAATTTGATATAGTTTAAAAAGAAAAGGAAGGCTTGAAAAAAAAAAGAAAGTTTGCTCTGGAGATGTGGAGTGGGAAAGGCAGCCAGATGCAAGGCAAAGGACTAGCCTACAGAGGTGAGTCCCCAAGACCAGAAATTGATAGCACAGAGAAGAGGGTGCAGAGAGCAAAGGTCAGAACTTTCCAAAACATGCAAGAGGAACCAATTTCTCCTTTGAAGGGTTCAAGACCAAAAACACCAGCAGCTTCCTTGAGCGCAGAGCAGTCTCCTGTGGCTGCCCAGCTCCAATCTAGAGCATTACAACAGTTAGAGGGGCAGGCTCAGCTTTGGCTGAATCCAAGCATTGGACAACTTTCCAGCTCCTGCATTCACAGCATCAGCTGTCTCTTGAGACAGCACCTCACCTCTAGGCCTCACAGCTCTGACTGTGGACATATATATGGCTCACCTTGTACACTTCCCCCAGATGGCTGCACAAGAAATTGTTTTCTCAAGCTCTTAAGTCATGTGAGGTGAAGGAAACACAAAGCAAGCTTTGGAAACAGACAGCAATGCTTCTCAGCTTGGAGCTGACAGGTCAAGCTTCAGAACCCAGAGCTGCATTTCTCCAGGCCAGGAACCCTGGAGGTGCTGCAGAAGCTGGGCTCTGCTCAGCTCAAGCCTAGTCAGCTTTTCCCCCAGCAGCTGAGATCACCCTGCACTTTGCCTCCTACCTAAGGAGCTACCAGCCTAAGTACCCTGGCAGGAAGCCCAGGGCTGTACCAAAGGCCAAAGGCGCTCTGCAAGGCCTGTCCAGGAGACACAGGCAGACAGATGCTGTACTTGGCAATCACGAACTCTATTTTCTGCCACTCAGGGAATGGGAGAGTCTCACAAACACCAGCTATGGTCTGAAAGGCTTAAGGGGGTTAAATACCCTCCATCTTCCCCAAGTCATTACAGGGTCAGCTAGCTCTTAACACATCACTGTCACAGCAGAAGAGGACATTGACACACCTGAGCATTTGCAAAAGCTCTGGGGAAGCCCTTGGCACTGGACTGAGCACACCTCTGGGAGAAGAACCTGAGTGGAAAATGTTCTGGATGTTCCACTCAACAGCTACAGGGGGTTAATTATTCAAATTCAAAATACCAAATTACAACTCACACACTAGTTTTCCCCTCATGAGTTATTTGAGATCATCCCTTACCAGTATGGCCATACAAGGCTTCCAAGTACAAAAGCTGGAAAACTCTAAGTTTTCCCAAAACATTAGTTAATTATATTTTTCTCAGGCACATAAAAATTAACTATAGTTATAAATGGAATTCAGTTAAAAGCAAATTAAAAAACCCTTTATATTCCCCAAACCACACAATTTAGTACTTCCCATCTGCAGACTCACAAGCACAAATGCAGAGAGCAGTAAATGATCAAAACAGCTCCATCAAAATAACTCCAGGAGCAGTCGTGAAAGTTTGAGCCTTGTGTCTCCTGCTGGCAGTACGAAATAAGCAATTCTGAGGAATAAAAGATGGTTGCCATCTAACCTGCTTCTAAGCCAGTGTGGGTAAGTGATTGACCATCAATGTGGCTGCACAATGAATGCAACTTCTCTCTCCTCCTTCTGCAGTCCATGAGAGACTGAGTGTTGACAGCATGCATGTCAGGTATCACTGACATCTCAGCAAATTACCATGAGGAGAGAGGGCTGTGACTTTTGATGCTACTGCTTCTTCCAAAGAGATGAGGAAAGGGGATTGAACAAGATGCCATTTCTCCACTCTGTTCCAACAAACTCTAGATATTTCAAATAGTATTTCAGCATGAGTAGCCTCCCTTGTCCAGCTTCATCTCTACCTATAGACACTCCATCTCTCTTCTCCCTGTGCAGCAGGGAAGGTGGGAACAAGCCATCTCTTCCCTTTAGTGACCAGAGTAGAACAATGGAGAAAGGACGTGACCAAAGGGGACAAGCAAACAGCACAGCACAAAGTCTTAGAAAAATGAGAGGGGGCACTGGGGAAAGACTGAGAAAATAAAACATCCTTCAAATTGCTGAATGTTTTGCTGTCCTTCTAATATCTGAAAAGCTTTTTGAATTGGCAGGCTGCAACACAGCACTTTCTGACAACTGCAATACAAAGCCATGAAAAATTGATTAGCTTCATTAACATTTTAGGACCTTATTAGCTGGAACGAAATTGACTGTCAAGGCATTTTAAGGGAGAGTCATGGTGTAATGAGCTCAGTGCGAATTATCCTCATCCCAGAATAGAAACAGGCCTGTCACTGAGTAACCAAGCCCAGAATCTACCTTTTGGTTATTTTTAATTCTACCCCTTCAGCCGTATCTGCCATAAGCACTTTTTCAGTTTGCCAAGGTAAGGCACCAGCTGGAGAGAAAGCTGCAGCCAGCCCCAACCTGTCTGTCCTCACCCAGTAACAGCGAAGGACAACTGCACACAAAGCATCCACTTGAACACTAGACACCACTGGCTGCAGACAGTACAGACAGCAACAATTCCCATCAGTCTCAGCCCATCTTTCCAAACAGTAATTTCAAAGCTATTACTCCTCCATCACAAAGGACATGCTGACCCTTTTTTCATCTAGGTGATCAGCACACTGCAGGCCCAACTAAATGGAAAAAAAAAAAAAAAAAAAAAGCAGTTTAAAGGAGTTCCCAAAGCTATTACTATTGATAAACAGTTAACAAGCAGGGTCCACTAAAGTCTGCAGGGAGTACCAGTACTTGTCACCATCCTGCTACCTCTGTCTCTCTGTGTTTAGGTCACAACACATGATAGGTGTTGTGACCTAAATAGGTCACAACCTAAATAGGTGGCCATGTGAGAAGCCAGCCCTCAGAGCAGGCCATACAAAACTCAGTCCCACTGACTTCCAGCCTTAAGCAACTGATGAGACTGAGCCAAGACTCTGCCTGTCCTTTTACTAAATTCAGAGAATTAGTCAAGTCTGTGAGGCGTATTTCCTCACAATAGTCTCGCTACTAATATTGCACCTAGAACTGGCTGATTGTTTTCTGAGCTCCAACACAAACACTAGAAAGCAGCTACATGGTGCTACATGGTGCACTTGAGGAAAAACAAAAGCTACTTGGTGCTACATGGTGCACCTGATGCAGACTGCTGCAACACAAGGGCTCACAAGCAGACCAGACCACTAACTGGCAAAGCGTCCTTAAGCATTACTAAGGAGACAAATCTGTGTGCTGATGTCATCTGCTGATGACAGACTAAGGCTGAGAGAGCACTTGAGACAAGTCTTTTCCCCTGCTGGCTTGCTCCTTCCTCGCAAGATGTCCATGCATGCCATGGTTGAAGGTAGGATTCTGGCTCCTCTTCTAGGAAGCCCCTCTTCTAGAAGCTGACAGGTGTCCAGCTGGTTAGTGAAAAACTTGAGTTTTCCCTCGTAGTAACCTTTTACACTTTGCCACAGCATCCTTTCTTTTCTTCTCTTCCTTTTTTTTTTCATTTACTTACCTTTTGCCAGCCAAGAAAAAGGGGAACAAACCAAAACACGCATGCAAGACTTGCATCTACGTGTTCTGCCCAACAGTTTTCTCTGAGATTAGGTAAACTCCTTTCTGGATAAAAGTAACTTGACTCCATGAGTTTTGCTGTTGCCTTAGGGCCATTCCAAGGTTTCAGTGTGTTTTGCAAACTGAACTGGAAGGAACTGTATTTTCAGACCTGTGGTGGTAAGTATTCTCTCCCAGATCACTTAAGGTGAGATGCATGCGCAATATTCCTCTGTAAAGCTATTTTGGTCACCCTAAAACACTTGCTGCTCATCAGGACAACCACAGAGCCCACTTCAACACAGGAACATTTATTTTTTACCCTTCAACTGGTCTAAGGAGAAAAGTCTTTACACCAAAGGTCTTGCTCATATTCAAAAGTTAAATCAAGTGTTTTACCCACTTATTGAACCAACTTGAGGTCATCCCTGCTCTAATCTATCAACAAGACTTTGTATTGAAGTCTCTTTACTGAGGGATTTAGTCTATGCACATACATCACAAAACTTATTCTAGGCTCATGCTTAATTGGAACAAAGTGCCTCCTTGGCATTTTTCCTTCAAAGCTATCTACTTTCTACATAATAATAACTAATCCCACACTACATGCTATCCACAGGTATGGCTTTAGCTGACCACGAAGCTGCAGGATCAGAGAGGCTTCCTTAATTACAAGGACATCAGATATACCTTCCTTCTTTGCATGTATTTATTTCATTTACATTCTAGTTTGTTGAGTACATCCTTAGTCAAGTGTTTCTTCCTTATGAAACAAAGTGTGATGCAGATTTGCACTAAGATATATGGCTAAAATCAGAGGGAGCAGAGCACCAAGACCAGCCAATTCTCCTTTTGGAGGAGGAAAATTGCATAAGGCCGCTATAAAAGCATTGCTGGCACATATGGAAGTGCCCAAGCAGCACTCCACAGAGCTCAGAGCCTGAGTATCCCTATGCCAACAGTGGTGGAAACCTGATTTTTGTTTTCAATCTGCTCTATTTGTTTGGCTTAAAGTATCTTTTGTTATTACCAAAATTGCAGTCATCAAAGTTTGAGTGACCTGCTGGCTTTCTCTTGCTCAATGATAGAATAAAGCTCCATCTGTCCTTTTACTATTAACAGCTTTTACTTGCTCCCTTTTCCAGAGGGGATGAGAAATAATCTTTTAACTTTTCTTTTTGTGTTGATTTGTGATTCCTCAACTTTTTCAATAATTTAACCACTCTTTTCTGACCCCTCTCATTCCCTAATATCCAAATAGATGACAGACAACTAACTGCCGTAAATCAATGCAATAGGTAGCTTTTTCTTACAAATACCTTTTTCCCAATGAAAAGTGCTTGTTTATGAACTTAATATTACTATCTCTGCTGAGACCAATGCTTATTGCTTTTTATTCTACTGTTGGAATGCTTCCCAGTGAGAAGTCATGCGAATACAGAAACAATAGCTTTGCTACTTAACTCTTACAGAGTTCATTGCCTGCTAAATGCCATCTGGTCTGAGTTCTCAGTGCCCAAAAATCACCTGCAGCATTCATCTTTGCTGTTTAAAAATCACTTCTATGGTAGTCACATTTGTTACTGTAACAGGAAGGAGCTCTGAGGCCCAGAAAGAACTCATCAGCCTCACAGGGAAGCAGCAGTGCTACCAGGAGAACATTTAACTCCTCCACCATTTCTTCTACTCCTCTGCAACTTTCTCTCATAGGGAATTCTGTCCTAGAGCTGAGCTCTCTCCTGGTCCCCTATTTGTACTTCAAACCAGTATTACTTCTAGGTTACCACCAAGTGGATAACTCTGGGGTACTTACTCACAAGTGTCACTGTAACACAGCCTTGACCCCCCCCCCCTCCTTCAGATGCTTTATCAGCTCACCTGAACTGCAAGCTTACTGGCTCTCCTCTGGAAGGGATCTGTCTTGGGGAGGAACCACCTTAAAACTTCCCAGTCATCAACTTACACTGATCAAAGAGGAGTCTCAGGGATATCTAAAGCATACACTGGAGGTATGCTCCCCAAGAGTGAGGACTACTGGGATTGAAAAAAAACAGGAAGCAGCAAAATGCTTGCTCTCAAACACCATTCTATTCAAATAATCTCAAATGCCAAGTGCCAGAGTTCAAGTCCTTGCTCTGGGGGGAGGTGAAGCAGGTGTAGCAGCTCAAGAGGTGGCTACTGCCAGAAAAGGGGGAAGAGGATACATTTCAGAGCTACATAAGAGTTCACTCGCTGTTTTAATCAGTGCACTTTCCACAATACAATGGCAGAGTAACAACGAATGAAATAAGGTCAATCACATGCACTGTATGCCATTGCCATTACGAGAGAAGTAAATGCTGCCCTTTGTCCAGGACCACAGCTTGTTTTGAGATGCAGGAGGCCCTAGAGGACTACCAACCAGTGTTTTGGACACAGAGGGTTAAAAGAGGGAGTAGAAGTCACACTGCACTAGATCAAGCCTTTCCTTCTCTCCACCACCGGAAGTTTGCTCTGTCAGTGAAAAATTCTGAGAAAGATGCAGCTCGTACGTCTGTGCTATCTCAGCATGCAGGGATTTTGCATGCTTGGTGCTACTGGAAATGTGTCCCACAGCTCTGGAATTCACAAGCAACCACCTGAGAGCCAGACAGAGGCACCTGCCTCCCTCCTCCCTCAGTCTCCTCCTGCATTTTGTTCTTAAACACTCAAGCCAGGAAAACAGTCCTCCAAGCAAGGCAAAGCTTTATTAAAAATGACTTCTGATTAAAAAGGGGTTTTAAATCCTTTTGTAATGATGACCGGATTATCCGCATCACGCTGCATTATGCAACTGAGAATAAAGCAGCACAGAGCAAGGGGTGAAAGTGCTGTCTCTGGCAGCACCATAACTTTGTAGGCAGCTCTCAGTTCCAACGATCACCTGCAAGATTCAGATGGGATCGGGTGCACTTGGTACATGCCAGAGAAGCAGAATCATGCACAAACCTTGTATGATGTAGCAGCTGCAGAGCTGAGGCTGTTTTGCCACACAGCTTTCGACCAAAGGTGCTATTTTGGATAAATACTGATGCTAAATGTTTCAGGAAGCACAGCTAAGAGTAATAAACTCTGACCTGAAGGCTAGGCATAGGTCTGCCATAAAACATGACAACTTGTGATCCCATACTGCTGATAAACCAGAGGCTGGTCAAGAACTGCCTTCAAGGTGCCCAACCTCACTACAAGGACCATGCTGCCGGCATCGATCCTGGTGCCCAGGGGCAGCAGCAGGCATGCAGTAAGTGAACAGCCACACTGCTCAGCTTCCCTTAGCCAAAGACACCTGCCCACACTTGCATACCTGCCAGCTTTTAATGTGAAGCACTGCAAAGTCCTGGGCCAGAAGTCCAGATTCAGAGCCAACCTACCACACTTCCCAAAACAGCCCACTAAGCATCTCCTCTCATCACACCCTCTTCAGCCCAAAGGCTGGTTGGAGAAGTTTCTATATTTATTTTCACTTTTTTTCTTTTTTTAAAAATCAGATCCTGTCTTAATCACTAAACTGAACATGATTTTCCCATGTTTGGCAACATTTTCTAAACATTGTATTAAACTTCACTGCAGGCACTCAAAAAGTGTGCATGTGTGTATGTACACAACATGCTAAACACTCTTTTGTCAGAGAAGTAAGGTGTGATTTATTTCAAAGAAGGACAAAGAACAAGTTAAAACTTACAAGCAGCTTCAAAAGCTTTGTGGTAGCTTTCCATTACAATAGGCACAGAGAAAGGTAATTTTTTTTTCTGATCCTAACAGAAGGTTCCCAAACTTTTCTTTCATCCAAAGAAGTCTTTAGTTTGGCTGAGCCTTTGAGGTACAAACACATAGCTTAGGAAAAGACGCACAAAAGACTCAACTCTTGATTGTTTATTTCAGCACCTCACCCTAGGAAGGCTCCAAGATGACCACAGCAGCCATTGCCAAGCTGAATTATTTGCCTATGCAAGCATCAGTTAAGACCTTTCCAAAATCCAGTAATGATCACCTCAGAGCCTGTAGGGCTCCCTCTGGGCACACACATGCTCCTTTGAGAAACTACAAACTTCCTGCTTGCTCAAGCTGCCATGAAAATGTCACCAGTGCTGGATCACAGCATGACCCTTCATGTGACAGTATGAGCGAGACTCCCTGCCCAAAACTCCTGACAGTACAGGTTCAGGTATGCAGATCTGGCTGGACCTTTTAGTGAGGACAAAGTACACTGGAGTTTCACTCCCTACATAGCCCTCTGGTATCATCATGAACCTGAACAAAAGCATTTGGAGATGACCAAAGTTCCACAGTGAGGCTCACACTGTCTCCATTTTCACCTGCTGAACATTTCTACATGATTGTCCACCAGATGCTTAAAATGATGATAAAGTAAGAAATAAGTTCTTGCTCAGCAGATTTCTGGGATATTGAGGTCAGCAAAAAAAAAGGCATCTCTTCCCAACATCCCAACTGTCTTCCTTCACTCCATCTCAATATGAAAGCAGGCATGGGATGTTCTGAAACAAATCAGAAGGCTGTTGAAGCAGAGAAGTTAGCTATAATAAAATATGAGCTTGAACCTCCACAGAGAAAGTTTTAACAAAAGAGATGGCTTTAAAAACACCCAAACAACCCAAACAAATAAAAATCCCAAAATGAATAAGAAAGTTTGACAGCTTGAATTACATATTCCTGACACCAAGAGCTAAAGGTGCTCAGCAGGGCATGATTCCACCAGTGCATTTTCCAGGCAGGGATGGCTCAGTCCTAACAGTGTACAGTGAAAGATCCATGTATTAAAGAGAACTGTGAAACCAGAGGCATGACTAGCTCCCACATAAAGTCCCATTGCATCTTCTACTTTGTGCCAGTCAAACACCTTTCCTATACTGTCCTCCTTGAATTTGGAGGATGAGTGAAGTACCGAGAGGGAAGGGGAGGGGAGGGGTGTGTGTGTGTGTGTGTGTTAAAATCCATCACCACTGCCACTCACTACATCTACAAGATGTTGAAGTTCAGAGCCATCAAAGCTCTGAGCCCCAGTGACCCTCTACTGAGTAGGCAGAGCTCGAGAGCTGAGCGGGGCTGTAAGGGGGCCCCAACACAGCAGTGGTACATGCTCAGCAGGCTGCCCTCGGAGCCCTGAAGCTGCAGCATGGCCGCCTGACTTCACAGAAACAAATTTCTTCTTTCACACTGTAGCCATCAGTTAGCGCCCAAAAAATAGATTTAAGCTGTTCTGTAGTAAAAATAACAGCGACCAAGAAACATTATGTCAGATCACAGGAAGGGGAAGCTCTTTTTTGTTAGATTTTCTAAATTTAACCACTTTGATATACCAGAGTCATATGGATATGAGACTTTTCCAAATCTAGTGCATGCATCACTGTCTGAAATAAGAGCATGAAAATCTCTCGGACGAAGAAAGAGGCTGCTCAAAAGGAAGATTTAAGAAATGCACAGGGAGCTGAAAATTCATTTGATTATGCAACGAGTGTAAGTAGGCCTTGGTGCTTGCTGCTGACTCCCTGGCTTGGAAACCTGCCACCAAGCATCCTCTGCTTCAGTACATTCAACCCCATCCAGCAGTTCTGCCTATAAAATTGTGGTGGGTAAACCCTGGATGGATGCCACATGCCCACCAAAGCCACTCTATCACTCCCTTCCTCAATGGGACAGGGGAGACAAAATACAATGAAAGGCTCATTGAGATAAGAGCAGGGAGAGATCACACACCAGTTGCTGTCAGGGGCAAAATACACTCTACTTTGAAAAATTACTTTAATTTTTTTGCCAACTAAATCAGAGAAGGATAATGAGAAATAAACCCAAATCTTAAAACACCTCCACCCTACCCAGTCCTTCTTCCTGGCCTCAACTTCACTCCTCACTTTTTCCTCCTAATTTTGTCTACCTCCTCCCTCTCCAGTGGCACAGAGGGTCAGGAATGGGGTCTGCAGTCACTTCATCACAGATTGCCTCTACTGCTCCTTCCTCCTAAGGGAAGGACTCCTCACATTTTTCCCCTGCTCCAGTGTGGGGCCCCCTCCCACAGACTGCAGTTCTTCATGGACTGGGGTCCCCCATGGGGTCATAAGTCCTGCCAACAAACCCACTCTAGTGTGGGCTCCTCTCTCCATGGGTCCACAGGTCCTGTCTGAAGTCCGCTCCAGCACAAACTTCTCACAGGATCACAGCCTCCTTTGGGCATCTACCTGCTCCAGCTGCAATTGCTGCTGCAAAGCCTTTTGGTTTTTCTCCCCTTCTTATCTGTTATCCCAAAGGTACTACCACCATTGCTGATGGGCTTGGCCTTGGCCAGTGATGAGCCATCTGGCACTGGCTGTCAGAGAGATGGGCAGTGTCCAGCAGCTTCTCACAGGAGCAAACTCTGTAGGGCCCCACTCCCGCTACCAAAACCTTGCCATGGAAAGCCACAGCAAAAATACAGCAACACACAGCAAGGGTGTAAGAAGCACTGTGTAGACCAGGAGAGGAAATAAAATTCTCCATCTCTTCTCTTCATTGCAGTAGCACAGACATATAAAAAGGATAATTTTGTCCATCTTCCCCTGCCTGGAATATCCTGGAAATGTGGAGAGGTCCACCTGCTTGTTTGTCTCTGAACACAGCATGCTGGCTTCCTGAACTTACAGTCCAGATGAGGCTTCCCCAAGAAAGCCAATCCAAAGGACTACCCAGGGAATACTTTGAGCCAGAACTGATTATTTCAGCTCTCACTGCTTGTTCCTAGTTGGGCTGCTCAGCAATACAGTGGTGCAAAACAGAGTGACCCAAGAAGTTCAACAGTGGGACAGAGGCTGGCTGGCTCAAAGCCCACATTAAGGCAGTGGAGGCCAAGCCAGCAGCTGTTCTCTCAACCTACAGCACACTTTATAAAAACATTTTAGACCCAGAAAAAGCTCTCAATCATTAGTGAGAGTTTGTCACCACACAGCTGTTGCTGAGTCAGACACCAGTTTGTCTGGATTTGCAATTTCCCATGCCCTGTGGCTACTCCCAGGCGAGTCTGCAATTTGCAAGATGCATTCTCTCAAAGGTGTGCAGAGCAGCCCAGCTGCCACCCTACTGTCATTTTGCTTCAGCTCCTGTGTGTCCCATCATGACTAAATCCCCCTGCTAAGGAAGGTCATTGCTCCTGTGAGCCACTCAGCTTCACAGATGAAGAATTTCGAAAGTAAGGGGACGACTAAGTTATGTAATTGCCTCTAGTCCCCCTTTGGTCCCATGTAGACAAGGTCCCAGCTGTTCAGCTCTTTTTGGGAAAAAAAAAGAATTCTACATAAACAATTGGAACTATTTCCCATCACACATCACAATAAATACAGCTGTATACTATTATACATTGAGGATGTAATCCTGTAAAGTGCAAAGATCAGCAGTTTGACAGACAATCATGCTGTTTTCCCCATAATGTAGTAAAAGAGAATATGTGTACAGACTGGTGAGTTAGACATGATATAAATATAGAGAGAGGATGGAACGATAAAAATTCATGTGTCAGGAACGTCAATATGAGATGACTGCTTCTCAGAATGGATCTTTATCATCAGCCATTACCCCATCTTTTGGTACTTCATTCTTTATTGATCGCAATTTATCTGAAAATTTTAATGAGAGATGAAAATGCAACTGTTCGGACATGGGCAACAGGAATATTTAGAGTACAAGACTGATGTCAGGCAGCCTCAGACGGAGGTCCCTGCCTCTCCACCCTCCACACTCTACAGCCTGTGCATTTCAGCTCTGCACACTGCTAAGTTCTTGCTTTCTAACACTGTCTGTTCAGAGAAAAACTGCTTGCCATCCATACCTGACTGCTGCTTTTAGGAAAGAGGTCATAGGGAGTGGAGAGAGGTACTACAGCAACAGAGTTCCACAACAACAGCTACAGATGCAGCAGGGAGCTGCTGCACCATGAAGACTCATGGTCTGTACTGCAGGACAATTTTGCAGTTCTGCTGTGTCCATCATAAATTTTCAGAAACAGCATGATAAAGACGCCTTTTTCTTCTGCTGCAAGAAGCTCTCCCTCTGTATGTTGCCCATGCAGCAAGTGGGGGAGTCTTCCTAAATGTGAGAACACTTAGGGATAGTCTAGGGACAAATCAGCCCTTCTAGCAGTCCTCTGCTGCCAACCTGCTCTGATACAGAAGAACCAAATGCATTGCACACATCTCTCAAAGTCAAGCAAGACCAAATCACTGTACACCTTCAATATTTTTCCACTGCGTGGTTTTATGGGGCAGAAACTGCTAGATGCATTTGCTAGAAGCAAATTAGGTCAAGCACCTCTGTCTCAAATCAAACCCTGTAGATTTTGATGCTGTGGAAACCACAGCCAATTAATTTTTCAGGAAGTTCATAAACAACCCTACCCTGCTGTATGGCAGGATCTGTGCCTTATCAGATACCATCGCTCACTGGGTATTGCTAGAGAGAAAAACACCTGCTAAAAATGTAAAGAACATGCTCCAAGAGGAATTCAGCACATAGACTGGAAAGTTACTATGTACACATCATTCAAGAAACAAGTCTTGAGTGGAGTGTGCCACAACCTTGTATTCTGTTAGGACAAAAGCCTACAATATTAATTTTATCTCCAGTCATTTGTGGGCATGAGGCACATAAATCCCTGTCCTACCACTGTTATACCTTTGTTTTGTTCCTGGCACACTGTAACAGGAAGAGACTGAAAACTCTACAGAAAGTGATGGATACCAGAAATGAAGGAGGAAGGAGCTTTCCCAGAACAGTGTAGGTTCCCTCAGACAACACAAATAAAAATGCTTCTCTAAACTAGACTCTTGACAAACATCATCCTAAAACTGGATAAAAGAGATATCCTGGTATTGCTTTCACGAAGAGTCTCACAGAAATTCACTTGGAAAAGCTTGCAAAATCCTGCCAGTAAAAGCCCAGCAGAAGTCTCCCATCATCTTATCAGCACAATTCAATGTATCCTACAACAACAACACTACAGCTGCTTCCTGGAGTGTTCAAGCACCAAATCTGAGTCAGCACTTGGCAATACAAGGCAGGTCTGAACAGGATTTGAGACTGAACTTTATTTTGTGCTGAAGGTTACTTCCCCTCAGAGTTCAGTCTAATGTGATCTTCACAAAGCACTCAGTTTAATGGCCTTCCCAACTGAAGCACCTTGCTCATCTCAAAGCTGTTGTTTGGTTCATGCAGAGCTTGCCATGCTCAACTGCCAATTCAAAATTAATGCTACCTTGTAAAGTCTGTAGGTCCTAGGTCATTTTCCCACTCATCCCCTAGGAATCCACAGCTAAAGCCAGTAAGGAGTGTACTCGATATACCTTTGGGTAAAGTTCAGAGCTCTTGAAAATGACCACTGGGAAAACAAAAAAAACCAAATCTGAAATTAAGGTCTTGCTTTAAACCACAACCAACTCCAGCAGGCAAGCACTCCAGCAGTCACAGCTCAGTCTGAGCACAGCCTCCATCCACCGGCCACAGACAAGGCCCCCCTAACCACAGAACCTGATAAGTCTGAAACCACAGTACCACTGACCATGTTGGCAACCCAACCAGCGCTGCCACCAAGCTTTAGCCAGGAAAATACCACAAGTGCTATATGTCTTCAGCCTCCAGCAGCCTCCTGAGGAAGAACCATAAGCCCTCCAAAGTGGGGATGTTCAGTCCATTTGAACACCCCAAACTAAATTTCTAACAAAGCCACCGGCCAGTTTATTTTCACAGGTCTTGCACCCCCCATCTCAGTTCTTACATCTGGTTCTCCAGAAAGAAATTGCTGGAGAACAAAACTCTCCCAGCTGATCTAGCTGGAACTAAGGCCATGGTCACACAGGTGACCTTGCCATCCAAGACTGTAAACTTCATCCATGCAACAGCTTCCTCAAACACCATGGCCTCCTCATCCTCTGTATAAGAGACAGCTCCTTCTCGCTGTGGTCACCAGAATCCCATCAGCTCTCCTGATGTAGGCAAAACCACCATACAACACACCATGGAGGCAAGCTGAGACTCCTGTAACCCAAGTGCATTACTTTCTTAGACACAGGTAAGTTCTTATCTAGACAAAAGCACTAACACATTTTACTTGCAACAGAGGAATTTGGTGGTTATAATTCACCTTGTACTTTAGGCACTCCCTTCCCACTCCTTGTCCCTACAACAAGCTCCCTGAAATAGCTATCCCACAAGCTCCAAAGCACCTGAGAAGAGGTGATCTTATTTGGCACCAGCCTGCTTACTCTCACAGTTGTCCAAGCACAGGTACCACAAATAAGGAGAGGGAGGTAAAAGACCACAAGTGATGATCTTGTATTCAACCCCCAGAACACAATTTTCTTTACATATCTACAGAGGTTATTCTTCCTCTATTCACAATGGGGATGAGGTAGAAAAAAAAATTGTACAAGAACTAAAACCCCACACAGGACTTTTCACTACATAAATTTTTCCCCTTCTTCCCTAGCAAATTGTTTTCAAGAGTCAAACAAGTAGCCTGCACTATTACTAGCAAATTACTAATTGGAGAGCATGCACAGTTGCTCGCTTAATACTGCAAAAACAATGGACACCACAGCATACAGGAGAATTACCTACCAGATGCACACTTATTTTGTTTTTAAACTGATACTGTTTTTTTACATCTCCATCTCAATGTCAAGTAACATGTTCACATCCCCAAATGACAGTGATTCAGCACTGTTGATGATTTCCCACCATCCTCTCCTGAGATGCACAAGGAGTAGGCCCCTGTAATACACCTGCATGTGGATCATTCACAGGCCAAATCTCAACTTAACTTACCAGGGAAAACTTTTCCACTTCAGTGCTTGTAGAAGCAGGTATCATATCACCAGATGTGTGAGCACACAAGACAGTGCAAAGCATGTTTCATGACACCTGTGTCCACAGCATGCTGAAGCAGCACACAAATCAGTCCTCACGTAATCAACATAACAACTCCAGAGAGGGGAAAACCTCCAACAGCAGCTTATCTCACCCTCACAGTCAGTAACTTTTAAACAGATCTCAAGCAATGAAACAAAGAATCATTTGGAACCCAGCAACTCTTTTATAGGTAATTTCCAGCAGAGACAAATTTCAGCAACAGTAATAAAAAACACAAACAAAAAAAAAAAAAAGTAATGCACTGAAGGCCAAGAACTCTGCTTTGCTTCACTAACCAAACCAAAAAGAGCCACTCAACCAAACCTAGCATCTCCCTGGCTCAGTGGTGGCAGATCAAAGTCCAGAGGCTCAATGCCCAGAGATGACCCCCATGGGGAACAGGCCAGGGCAAGACAAGTTGTTAAAGGACAAACCAGAAGATCTTCCCTGTACCAGAGCTGACATAATAGGAAAGCTCTCTTTTATCAGAAATGCATAGGAACTTCTTGAATAAGGAAGAGGATTCCTTCAACAAAGAAAGTAGATTTCTTCAAGTAGTGTTAAGTGTGCATGTTGCCATTCTAATTTCAAGTAATTGTAGCAAGTTCTATATTAAGAGCTTAAAAATAAAAGCCCCCAAACACACACGATATGAGTAACCAGACACTGCAGGACAGCTGTAAGAAGGCAATTCAAAAACCTCAGCTTTTCTTCTGGCATCCACATTCCCTCCTGTTCCTGCTTTGTCCCAAGCCAGACTGTCAGACACAAGCCCAGGTCTGCACTGACTACTTCAGTTCTCTCCAAAGACTGATACCCACATCCATACCCCACCAGGGACAGTCCTATGGCAGCTACCCACTCTGCACACCACATTCTTACTCTGGCAATTTCTCAGCTTCTTCCAAGACCACAGAAATATTTGTTGTCCCTTTCAACAAGTTATTTAAATTAGAGGATGCCTCAGCCACCAAACAAGAGGACTTCAAATACTGACCTTGTAACACATAGGTTAACATGAAGGAAATCTCTAAAAATCAGTGATGGCACATAGGCTGCTACCATATTCCTACACTGTTACCTACAGCAAGTCACACCAGTCAAGGCTGTTACTTCAACAGCACAGAAATCAGCTCTAGTCAGTAAACTTAATTATCCATGCTAGAGCCACAGAATGACTGTAGCTTCCCCAGGTCCAGCAACCAATCTATGCTCTTCTCTTGAACCACAGGGCCCTGTTCAGCTTCATCCTGCCATCCAGATCATCCACATCCAAAGATCACATAGTGCTGAAGTCTTGTCCCCCCGTCTCCAATTAGTACTCTGCTGAAGCCACAGCCTGCAGCATACGTGACAACAGCCCCAAAACAGCCATAGCATCTACTTTGAAAGTCAAGCAAAAAAGACTCCAGCTGCAAATGGGGGAAATAGAAGGCTGCCTAATGTTAGCATCAGGCTCTCTAACGAGCAGGTGTTGCTCTATTGCAATTGTCTATGAAAAGAACCCCAGCTACTTAAAGCATGACTGCAAAGTGGAATTAGGTACCTGACATGAGCCTTTCACCAAGCAGCAGCTCAGATTTTGAGGCAACTTCAGAGCCCTTCTTACAAAACCAGTCTCACCTGCTCTTGGTTCACCTTGCATGGGGTAACTCAACAGCATGACACACCACAGGATCCTCCACCTCTCTGTCTCCTAACTCCATCCCAGCCACCAAGGGAGGTCATGACAGCTTTTGACTCCAGCTCAGGGCTGGTGAGCAAGTTCACTTTGAATCATGTGCATATGGTAGCCTAGTTCACCCTGCTCTAGCCATGACAGAAAGACTCACAGGGGAACTACACTATGATACCTCCATCTGTACCTCTGAAGGTAACTGGCATTATAATCCCTGCTTCTGCTCACCCTCAATGTGGGAGGCAGGCAGAGTAGAGGCTTGTGATCTCCTTCCTTCTCTGATACCTCAAGAAGGGGATAGCAAGGCAGGCGGCAGATGTGCACTTTCGCTCCACAAGAGACCTCTTGCTAGTCCTCCAGAGCCTTTCAAAGCTCCCCAATAGCTCTGAAGCATCCTTCTGGACCGGGGCTGCTACGCTCACACAGTAACTTTGCCCATGGCTTTCTATTTGTTGTCATGTTTTTACTCTGTTAAAACCCACATCACCTTATCTTACTTGCCTATCTTCTGAGATGGACACAGACCCTGGCTTTCTTACATCTAAACTCATACAACCCCTTCACAAGGCAGGAATAAAGGAAAACCACTGGTCAAACATAATCCCTCCCAGCCCAAACACAAGAAGAATCATACACAGGACATCAGGACACCTTGTACAAAAGAGTCTGGAAGAACCCGTGTGACCCAGACCCAGCCTAGCACAGGGCAAGGGGAAACAGCAGCAGGGAACTTAGCAGGTGCATATGAACGCAAGCTTGGAAAATCCAGTCACATTTGTCCAAACAAAGCACACGTGTCTACTATCAGCCAGATGGCAAACCACCTCCACCCCACAATCCCAAGTCACTTAATAGCTTACAAGACATGAATAACCTAAAAGCTCTTCAGTCCAGGGGCTAAAAGAACATCACATACAAATGAGAGTATTCCACAATGCCTGTGATGACCCAACTGAGGTCTTACTGTTTGGAGAGGTGAACCATTCCTGTTGGTCACTCAAAGAGAGATATGACTTTCTTAGCCTGGTAGGGACACTTTCATTTATAAATCATGCAAATGTAAAAGAAAAAAATCCAATTTAACACACTGAGTTGTTATCAGCCAAGTGGATGACTGCAGCCTCAAAGCATACTGAAATTCCAGCTCAGATGCCAATTCAGTTACTGTTTTGTCCAGCTACAAAACTGTTTCAAACACAGAAACTTCCTTAAAAGGACCCCAACAAGGCATTTTTATATCACTTTCGTTCACTCTTTGCAATAAACCCTCAGAAAACTGAATCCAGAACCTCAATTTTTATTTACCATTTCTATGCACAGTGGCCCTATTCCTAGAGTATTACTGGGTGTATTATCAATGGAAGCTATAGTGTGCAGGAGAGGAAAGGGAAGGAGAGGAAAAGCAAAGATTAATCCTCAACTCGTGAACTCCCTTTTTGAAAGGAATTCTAATCAAAATTTTGGATGACCAAAGAATGCACCATCAGTTTCATGAATGACGACACAGATTGCACAACCACACAGAGAGCCAGACTGCACTTCCATTTTTGAGCACAAATTTGGCAGTGTCTACACAGAAATATTTCCCTTATTAAGGTCAACTGGCTGCAAAGCACTTCTTCAGTGTAGTCCTAAAAAGCCCACAGACCTATTTAAGTATTAGGAGCATCATAATTGCCAGTGATTTCCACTAAAAGAGCTTGGAAAGAAACACAGAGAAACACAGACATCTCGCTCACTACATATTTTTGTAACATTAGACCCCTCTCTTTCCTACACCTTGTCAAAAATGACACCAACCATGATTCACTTGCATGCCAGCAAGCTTGGCAGCATGGCTTAAACATGCACGCCTCCTGATCAAGAAAATCGGGAGGAAAAAAAAGTCTTGAGCTTCACGATTGCCATTTAGGGGCTCCTAAACAGTGTTTTATTCATAGAGCAGACACACAGCAATGAATATTTTAGATTAAATGCAGACATACAGGCCTCGCAAGTCAAATCACAGTTCACATTTTTCATATAGTCCAGATCAAACCTGGGCTAGATTCAAGCATCATCCATGACAACAAGCAGGCTTCTCAAAAAATTGATTTAATCACCCTTTAGCATTTCCACAGATCAGCCTTGCCTTTTAAACATGTCTGTCTACTGTTCTCCCAGCTAGAGTCACAAGAGTATCCATGTTTAAAAGAATCATTCCCTGCCCCAAAGCAGGGTCACACCTAGGATGCTATCCTGTGTCCCTGATAGCAAGGCCTGAATTTGCTGCTGGAGTGCCTCAAAAACGCTGCAACCCCCTTTCCGCAGGTAGCATCACCCAGGTGTCATTTGGAGACTGCACACAAGCCCCAGCTCCTCCCATGCTCAGCATGCTGCTTACCTGAGCCTTCCCTTCCCAGCACACCTGGCCTGGTTCCCAGGCAAGAGAAATCCTTTCCCACCTCTAAGGAAACATACATGGCACAGCCCAGTCCAAAGGAAAAGGCCCTTCAATGCCCCTCTCATGCTTCTGAACCTGCTCTGACGATCACTGGGGTCAGCAACAGTCTGCAGACAGCCTGGCTCCTCTTCAAATTTTCCTTTAAAAGCATCAACTACTCACAGGGAGAAAAGGGACAGCCACAAAGCATTCACCAGTTAAAAAAAAAAATAAAAGAGATGCATGACTAGAGACTGGAATTCACAAGCTAAATCTTCAATAGGTGCCCATCACAACGCACACTCACATGTCTGCTGTCGTGACTAATTTTGGCAGGTTTTTGGGGAGGGTTGTTGGGGATTTTTTCAGGGGCTCTGTAGCAGGTTTGGGTTTTTTTTTCAGTTTCCAGAGTTTTTTGTTTGGAAAGCAGATCACATTGCCCTATGCACCATGTCAGCAGCAAGATATCACTCAGCACATCTCACAGCATGGGTTCACCCCCCGGTCCAATGGCTCTTACATAAGTGAGCAGTTGGAGGGAGATACAGCTGATAGAGCCAGGAGTCAGGCTGAGGAGCAAACTGCACCTCCTTATTCTAAATGTCCAGGGGGAAAAAAAAGACCAGCAAAAAAACCCCAAGAAACCAAACCCCAAAACAACCCCAAAAAACCCACACCTTATTAATCACATTTGCTTATGAACAAATTCAGCACCACTGCTTGTTTTAAGTCAAATCATGGTACGTTCCCTGCACAATTTCAGGCTACCTCTTAATAATGTTCCAACACACCTCCAATATGGTTGTTACAATGCAGATTTCTGGAGCATTGCTCACAGTCCAGAGTGCGTTTTGATTACATGCAGATTTACACATCAAAGCACCTTTCCCATGGCACCCTGCAAGCCGCAGAGCAAACCCAAGTGGAGCAGGGAGGACATTAGTTAGTACCTGCACACACAAAGTAAAACAGATGCTGCTGGAAAACATCACCGATAAAAGCCATAACTTTAGAGGTGACAGCTTTAAAAAGCACCACGACCTGACATGTTCCACTGTCTGGTTATGTTTTTTTCATTTGAGGAAGGGAGAGAGAGGAAGGAAAATAAAATGTGCTTGAGAACAGCTCCAAAAGGCACAGTTTGGGAACCACTTCTAGGTGAGACACTTAAAAAAGAAGATGGAGTATCCTTCTCTCTTCAGTGAGGAATGCTTCCCACTAGAGACAGGGCTCAAAGAAAGCTCAGAGAAAGCTCTTTTTACACAGGGCTATGGAGACCAACACACCCATTGTCTACCAGGAGGAGCTTTCCTGCATTCAGACAGACTGCAGCATAGGCCAGGTTTTGGGGGTGGAGGGTTGAAGGGGAATACCTGCAATGTTTTAGGCGTCTCTATTCATGTTTACAAATAGCTCCAAGGAAGTGGGAGCTGCAGGGTAAAAGGAACTAGGGAAAAAAAAAAACAACACCACAGTCCCATTCAAAGAAATCAAAACAAGGAGGACAGTTCGGAGACTTCTCAACAATGGCACTGCCAACCCTCAGGGCCAAAACCCAAAAAGCAGAGAGAAAAGGCACAGACAAAGGGGGATGTAACACCCCCCCCTCCTCTCAGAATAAGGTTATTTTAAGCTTGTCTCCTTGGAGCTACCCTAATATTTTCTCTCATGACTCAAACCACCAGGGAAAGGAGTTAGAGCAGAGAAGAAAAGAAAAAAGAAAAAAAGAAAAAAAAAATAAAGCTAGGGCTGACCTCATAAGACACCTTTCTAGAAGGGACAAAGCTCCAAAAGAGATGAAAGGCAAGCTGGGCTGTGCCTTACCTGGAAAAGTGTGTGGGTTGGGTGACCCTCTTTTAAGGCACTTTGAACAGAGGACATGCACAGTGTAGTACAGGCCCGGCCATTCTTGGAGCAGGACATTCAGTTCTTCCACTAAAGGCGTAATAGCTTGCCAAGCTGTCCAGATATTTGGTAGGGACGCATGACTAGCGATAGACAGAGTGTCTGGCTGCAGAGCTCCCCTGGCAGGCCGGTAACTCACCACCACAGGCACCTTTCCCCGGTAGGCATAAATCTGGTATTTGCCATCTGACCGCTGAACCACGTGGCTGTTAATCTGGACACTGTAGCGTGCAAACAAGCCGGGTGGGAAAATGAATGGAAAGCTATATTCAATCTGCAGCTGCTCGACCACGAAGGATTGTCCGCTCAGATTGGTGCCGTTGATCCATGCCTCTGCATGGGGCACCTCGTTTTTCACGTAGCAGGGAAACTTGTACCAAGCAGCTGCCCCATTTAAGGGCTTGCATTTGGGTTTGTTGACACAGTAACACAGCCCCATCTTCTCCAGCAGCTCCAGAATGAGCTGCAGATCCTCCCGACTCTGGACGTGGGGCTTAAGAAGGAGACGGATAACATGTGCAGGAAGGAGGCCATGCAGCAAGAAACCCTCCACATAATGATGGAGCTGAGTGGTCCTCAGTTCGTCAATCTGGGTGTCGCTGAGCAGTTTCTGGAGCAGCACGGTGGCATCCCGCTGGCAAAAGACGTTGAGGATGTCTATGAGCCGCGGCAGGTTGTGGAACACATACTCCCGCAAGGTGAGATGCTCCTCAAAGTAGAGCAGCTTTCCACTCTCATGCAGGTAGGACAGGGCACTCTGCAGCCGATCCTCCGTCAGGCCTGCCTGCAAGCCCAGCCGGGCAGAGTCCCACCAGCTAAGCCACAACTGCTGAGCTTGAGGCTGGAAGTGCAGCTCCTCCAGCACTTGCCAGGACTTGGGCAACACCCGATGCAGGTTTGGAAAAATATCCCGGTGCTCGGCCACCGAGAGGAGCTTGTCCCGCAGGCGACGCACCTGGCAACGGTCCTGGCAGCTGAAAGGCAGCACTGGAGACAGGATCTGTGGGCGGTGGTTGAGAAGATACTGAAACTGGGCTTTCTTTCGCCGCAAGTTCTTGTCTGAGACCCCGTAAAAGGCAGCATGCGGGCTGGAGCAGCGCAGGTCAAAGTCCTGTCCCAGAGCCTCATCCACCTGCTGGACTAAGCTCTGGAGTCCCTCAGCATCCCTCTTCTCCTGCTGAGCGATCTGGTGATGGATATCCAGGCACTTCTCTTCCAACTCCCGCTCTGCACAGAGGTCGGCGTGGGTTCCCACCATGCACACTACGGCATGGGGCACCTTGGAACTGAGCCAGTGTAAGAAATAGCCCACAGAGGGGTAGAAGTGCTGAGGGACGTAGGCACTCAAATTCACCACCAGCACGTACAAGGCTCCAGGGGAGAGGAAGAAAGACTGGATCACATCATAGCTCGGGTCCCCCGCCAGCTCATACACAATAAATGTCAGGCCCCTCTCTGCATCTGCTGTCCAGTCCATCACCTCGATGCCCTTACTGCCTCCTGATAGTCCTAGTCCCAGTGGTACTCGGGGCACACTGGGTGGCAGTGACGGTGCAGGGGATGTTGTGTCCCCTTTTGCTCGGTGAGAGGGCACACGAGAAGGGATGTCTTGCCGCTCACCAGAGAGACGTTCCACCTGCTGCCTGGCAGGTACCCGAGTTGAGGAACTGTCTTGAGGCTCTGGAAAGGGGCAACACCCAACTGCCACCCTCCCAAGGTCCTGCTGTTGTCCAGGAAACCCTCTGTGCTGGGTGTTTCCTGCATCTAGGCTTCCCATGTCCTCTCTCTGCTCATTTTCCTCCATGAGGCACCGTCTCAGCAGGGTCTTTCCTGCATCCTTTAGGCCCACGAGGACTAGTTTGAGGCGGGGTTTGAGGGCAGGCTGGGAGTGGGCCAGCTCCTGCTGGTAAGCTGCGATGTAGGGGATGCCTTTCATGCATACCTCATAGGGTGGCTGGATGAGGGGGTTGTCTTTGATCTTCCACAGGGTGACACGTGAAAGCTGCCCAAAGCCCTCAGGCAGGATGGCGATCTGGTTGCCTTGCAGGACCAGCTCCTCTAGGCTGTGGAGGAGCACGATGGAGTCAGGCAGGTAGCGGATGCAGTTGTTGTCCAGCCAGAGAGTGCGGAGCTGGTGGAGCTGAGAGAGGTGAGGGGGCAGCACGGTGAGCTGGTTGCGGCTCAGGTAGAGCTCCTCCAGACTGGGCAGTGCCAAGATGGCGGAGGGGAACTCCCCCAGCAGGTTGGATGAGAGGTTCAGCATCTTGAGCCGCTGTAGTCTGCCGAAGCCAGCGGGCAGCGCCTGCAGCCGGTTGCCGTCCAGCATGAGGCTCTCGAGGGCACTCAGCTGGCAGAGACCCTCGGGAAGGGACGCCAGCCCGGTGCCGCTGAGCCAGAGGATCTTGAGGCGGCGGAGGGCAGCGATGCCCTCGGGCAGGGCCCCAAGGTGGCGGTTGCCGGAACAGTCGAGCTCCTCCAGGGCGGCCAGCTCCAGCAGCGGGGCAGGGAAGGAGGGCAGCAGATTGTGGTCGACGTCGAGGGTGCGGAGGTGCCGCAGGCGGCCCAGGCCCTCGGGCAGGCGGCGCAGGCGGTTGAAGCTGAGGTCGAGCTCCTCGAGGCAGCCCAGCTCGGCGAGGCGGGGGGGCAGCCCCGGGCCCTCGACGCCCAGTTCGTTGTGGCTGAGGCTGAGCTTGCGCAGGCCCCGCAGCCCCGCCAGCGCCCCGCCGTCCCCCAGGCCCCGCAGCCGGTTGTGGCTGAGGTCGAGCTCGGCCAGGAGGTCCAGGTGGCGCAGGGCGGCGGCGGGCAGGCGGCTCAGCCGGTTGCGCCGCAGGCTGAGCACCCGCAGCCCGCTCAGGGCGGCACCCACCTCCTCGGGCAGCTCCTCCAGGCCCCGCCCGCTCAGGTTCAGCGCCTCCAGCTCCCCCAGCGCCGCCGCCGCCAGGGACGGGAGGCGAGGAGCGGCGGCACCGGGGGGCGGCGGCGGGCCCCCCGGCGGCCCCGCGTCCGGCTCGGGCTCGGGCACGGGCTCGCCGGGGCCGCCCTGCAGCTTCCGTGCGCGGAGGGCGGCGTCGCGCCACAGCCGCACCGCCTTCGGGGGCTCCGTCTGAGCCATGGCCGGGGGAGCGGGCCCCCGCCCCGCCCGACCCTACCTGCCGCCGCCGCCGCTGCTCGCCATGGGCGCGGCCGCGCTGCGCGTCGCCGCCGCCGCGACGGGCTCGGGGCTCCCCGCGGCTCCGCGCCGGCACTGCCGCCGCGCCGCCCCGCGCACGTACCGCCGCCGCCGCCGCTGCCACCGCCCCGCCGGGGGCGGGACGCGGTGACGGCCCGGCCCCGGCAGCGCCGCGCCGCCCCCGCGCCGGGGAGAGCCGGCCTAGCCTCAGGGGGACACCCCGCCCCTGTCTGCCGGGCAGCGGCCCCTTCTCCACGAGAAGGGAGGGTCCGCGTGCTGGCCTGAGACTCCCGGCCTGCGGCTCGTACCCCCGGCAACGCCCGAGAGAGCAGCCCTTCGGGTGCCCCGGTGGGGTGAGCCCGCCTTGCCCCGGAGGCAGCAGCGGTGGCGGGGCCGCCGGGACCCCGATTGTGACAGCCGCCGCCCCGGGTCTCGCCCTGCGCCTGGGCTCGCTGAGAGCTTTGCGAGCAGCCCGACTCACCACGGAGTTACGGCAAAAGATGTTGTGTTGCCCTGTGTCATTTTTTCTCGAGGCAAGGGCTGATTTTTCATCCAGCCCTGCAAGAAACCGAGGTTAACCTTTCTTCCCATTCAGTAAATGTTCTTCCGTGCTGAGAGAGTGCGAAAGCCTGCAGCCCTCTGGTTAATCGGAGCAACTCTGCCACCTTCCTGCCGTGCTTTGTTTCCTGTGCTGCATCCATCTGGCCATACCCTAAACACTGCCTTCTTCAGGTTCCTCAGTCAAGCTTTGCTCCAGGGGGTCGGAGAAATAGGCGTGGAAATTTCCACCTCTGCTATCGAGGGGGAAGAGAGCCCCTTTACAGCGGAGCCGCGAGTCAGGTTGACGGGGGCTGTGGGCGCTCAGTTTTCCCGAGATGTGTGACCTTACCCTTACAAATGTCAGCGATGCACCGTGGCCAAAGGTTCACAGATTTTAAAACGTCATTGTCTTTGTTCAGCACTGGACACTCCAGCGTGCCTTGGGGGCTTTGGTGCTTCCTTTCACCGTGGAAGCAACCCTTCACCTTGTAACAGCTACCATTAAAAAGTGTGCTATAAGCTATTACTTTAGACCCACAAAAAGAAAAAGAAAAAAAGTATTTGCAATGAAAAGTAGTTACAGGGTAACCAGGTTCACAGCCTTTATTGTCTTATTGTGGAAAGCCCTCACAAGAATGACACCTTTCCTTTTGAGTGGCCCCGTGCATCTGACTGTGTCTAGAGAGGAGGAGAGAGCTGAACCAGCTTTGTGTGGAGCCATAGTCACTGCACTAAATTATTAAATTTACTAATTACTAAAACTACAAGATTGCAAGTGCTTATATTCCGTTTCTGTGTTTCCTATCATTAGCAGACAAGCAGGGATAAAAGAATTTTTCAGACCCTCTGAGTTCTAGGAAACCTTCACCAGGTTTCTGCTAAATGCCTGAGAATGACATCACTCTGTGCAGGGAAAATCTTCCTGTGTTGGCTGGTAAAGCCAGACAAAGGACACAAAGGACAGGGAGGAAAGTCCATGCTGAGAGAAAGTGTGGCTGTATGAAGGTAAAACCCATCTCCAAGTAGAATTCAGGAGCTGCCCAAAGCCAGCAGAGGCAGTCCTGAGGAGTGGGCTCATGTTTTGGCTCTAGGACCACTGTCTGACTTCTGCTGGAGAACAAGTGTGCAGGGATACTCATGATCCATGACACTCTGCTAAGAGGTCCTAAACCTGGGGATAAACTTCTTCCAGATGTTGGCCCTGGGAAACAGAAATACTTCATGGCCTCTTGCTAAATTGTGCCCATCTAGAAGTAGTTTCCAAGCTTGTACTCATTTATTTTCAGAGCATCCCTGCAGTGGGTCAATACATCTTGTATTTGGGCTAACCTAGTTTTTGTGTCTTTGCTTTTCTGAAGGTCACGTGGGAAGTAGCCCTTCTCTGTGCTCCAAAAGGAGCACTCTCCTTCCTCATTTCTAAAGTGGCACATTCAATTCCTATTGGGGAAAGAGTCATTCCCTTCTCCCACACTCTTGCCTAATAGCTCTTGTTGAAATGAAACCAGGTTGATGGTTTCATTTCCAGCCATCTACACGCAAAATCACCCAACCTGTTGCTATCAAAGTTACATTTTTAAATCAAGATGGTGTTTCTAGAAACAAAAAATCTCTGCAGGGAAAATTGACCCTGGCTTCAAATTTGCAGCAATTTTCTTCTTTCCAATGCCTTGTGCAGGTAAAGACAGCAAAAGCAGCATCATTATTGAGGGCCACCCACTCCATGATTCCTGTGGGCACTGCAGATCCTCTCTGAGGCCAGGGCAGGCTTCCAGTTGCTATATGACCTGCAGCAAGTGAACTCAAAAGGCTGCCTCTGCATGATCCTCTTGTTTCCCATGGGAAAACTGGAGGAGCTCCTCCACTGGGGATGCTCCAAGCAGCTGCTTGGCTCAGCCAGCTGAAAAACACCAGGGAGAGAAGCGCTTATCTCCATCTGCCTGCTATTAGAGGTCAAAGCCTATATTAAACATATCTTTCTGGCAGCATGCAAGGACAGGGTAAGTTTTTTTCACTAAGCAGAGAAAGTTTTGACTGTCAACCTTCCTAACAAAATATACAAAGCAGCAGGAGCTGAATTCCTCCCCATTGAGAGGGAGAAGTCATGCAACACTAACTGATAAGCTCCTGTAGGTGATGAATGAAGCTAAGGCAGAAGAAACATGATGAACAGCATGCTGACACAAAGACATCCCCAGGGCTGCTTGAAGGTTGTCCAAAGAGGAAAGCTCTGCTGCTTTCCTATGAACCTTACACTTTATCCCATTTGCCTGCATGAGTGTGCAAATCCATGTTGGTGTCAGCCAGGGATGGCTTTTCTTGGCTTTTTCAACACATTCACCACAGTCAAAGTTGCCAATAGGGAATGAGATAGGTAGTTTCTAGGGAAAAGGAAGATTTTATTTCTCAGAAAATGTGGCTTTTGGTACAGACCTAGATGATCCCTTATCTTCCCATCTTCTTAGGCAGAGGAGACATATTTTTCCAAACATGACTTGCTCATTTCCTCTCAATTTACTCATCAGCTTACTAGAGGTCCATTAAACATGAGCATCAGTATGATGGATGCTGGTTTTGGAGCCATTTCCTAATTTTTGGAGGTTAAAAGTATTCAGAAATAACACTAAACCCCTCTCTTGCTGCTCAGGATCAGCTGGGCCTTACAGCCAGGTGGCTGTAAGATTGCCAGGAAATCAATAAAGCATTTTATAAAAAAAAAAAAAAAAATCCCATTTCAGTGGGTTCCATTATATGTCAGAATTGCATTTGCAGTTATTAATTTTAAATAGTAGTCCTGCAAAATCCTATTGATGGAATTTAATTATTCAGATGAAATCTGAAGTGCTTCCACTTTACTGAGCCCTGCACCTGCATCATTAATAAGATTTCTATGTAAAGCACCTTCTTCCTGGGTCAGGCAAAAGGCACTGAGTAATCAACAGTATTTTAAGCCCTTGCAGGACAAGAGGTGCAAATGTAACCAGCTGCTTGTGACAGGACATGAACTTAAATCAGCTCAACAGAAGCACCAAGCTGCTGTGGTAGGCGGATGCAGGGTCTGCTGTGGGCCTGTGCAGAGCTCACAGGCTCTGGCAGCAGCAGCGAGCGAGGCTGGCAGGCCCCTGGGAACCTGCATGCCCTCTGCACCACCAGACATGCCCAGTTGTTAAAAACCCCAGAGTCCTGCTTTGGCACCAATTCAAGAAGTCCTGTTTCCAAGGGCTCAGTGGTTGGCTGGGGGACAAGCAATGGGTTGACTGGCTGCTTTCAAAGATCCTCCACATGTTCCTCCTCAACCTTAAATAGAAGTCCTGTGAGGATGAAATTTTGGCCAGAACTGCATTCTCCACACTATTTTGCCCACCATTTCTGCAGGAGTGCTATGAATCTACCCCAAGGCTTACCAAGCCATATTCAAATGGTAACGGCAGCACTTGAAGAGATCCCGGACATGCTGTGAGCAGGAGAAAGGGAGGGGCTGGGATGAACAGCACTGCTGTTTGTCTCAAGCCTCTGTAGGGGAGCAGTGGGGCTGTACTTGTGGGGCAGGAAGACTAAGGAGAAATTTGGGAATGCAATAGGATAGGAACCTGCCCCCAAATGTGAGAGTCTGAAGAGGAGGTGCATCCCCAGAACTGCCCCATTGTAACCCCGGGACCCGGCCCCATTTCCCCATAGGTAGGTCTCATACTGTGATTCCTAATTACTTTGCTTGTTTCTTCCTAGGTACAGGAATTCCTTTCATAGAATCACAGGAAGGTTTCTGTTGGAAGAAACCTTTAAAGATGATCAAATCCAGCCTCCTTGCCTTGGGCAGGGATATCTTCAACTAGATCAGGTTGCTCAAAGCCCCATCTCACCTGGCCTTGAACACTTCTGGATGCAGGGCATCCATAACTCTGGGCAACCTGCTCCACCACCCTCATGGTAAAGAATTTCTTCCTAAGATCTAATCTAAATCTCTCCTCTTTTAGTTTAAAACTGTTCCCCTTTGTTCTGTCACTACCTGCCTGTGTAAAAGTCTTTCTCCCCTTTTTCTTATAAACCCACTTTAAGTACTAGAAGGATACAATGAAGTCTCCCTGGAGGCTTCTCATCTCCAGGCTGAACAACCCAGCTCTCTCAGTCTGTCTTAATAGGAGAGGTGCTTCAGCCCTCTGTTCATCTTTGTAGCCCTTGTCTGGACCTGCTTCAACAGGTATAGAGAGCCCCAGAGCTGGATATAGTACTCCAGGTGGGGTCTCACAGGAGAGGATTAAAGGGGAAGAATCTCTCTTGACCTGCTGGCTGTGCTTCATTTCATGCAGCCCAGTACACAACTGGCTTTCTAGGCTGCAAGTGAACATTGCTGGCTCATGTCCCATTTTTTATTCACCAATGGCCTTCTTTTGAAGGCTGACCCAGAGTATTGCATTCCCTACTCAATCCTACAACCAACAATTAAATTTTAAGGCCACCCTGGATCCCCAATTTTAAAAAATATTACTTGTATTTTTAAAATTCTTTCAGGAAGTAGAATAAATGTTTGCATACCAATACATTTCATAAAAGTGATGTCTTGGTTTATGGGAAATACAGAGAGAACAAAGGAATATGAGGGTTTTTTGCCACTGATGCCACAAAAGCAATTGGAGGGTGACGTATAAACTGTAGGAAGGCAGTGGTGAGCTGAACAAGTGCATACTGTTGCTCTGGCCTCTTAAATATCTTACAAAGCTTGGTTCTGACAAAGGGGGATGTTGCAATTAGCTTGCAAAGTCCTTTTGGAATTTTGAAATGAAAGGCAGCTGTGAAGCAGCAGCTGTACAGATTAAGTGTCGGGGAGGGCTTGCTGAGCTCTCTCAGTGCCTGGTCAAGGCAAACAAGAACTGAGCTGGGCACTTTTCAAATGGATCTTCATTTACTTCTCCACTAGTCATGGGGACTGATTTAATGCCTCCCTTCTCGTTACCAGCAGAAAGGTACTTAGTAGCACTAGACCAGATCCCAGTTTCTTCTGAATTCCTAGTTTCTGATTTTCTGTGCTCCCATCACTAGACCTGCCGGTGCTTCTTCAGTGCATCACATGGTGCTATGCAAACACTTCCTAAAGCCCTTTTGCTACCAAACAGTTAAGGCAGATCTATTTGCTAGGATGAGGCTGGCTGACCTTGGCCATATTCACTCCTTTTAGAAGAAATTCCTCATCACTCCTCCCATTCTCTGACCTGTGGCTTCTGCCCCACCAGGTGTACTGAGAACTTTCCAGAAATTGTTGCTGTTGATATTTTTCCTGTCAGTGGAGGCCCCCTTTTCTCACAGATTAAATTTAAGCGATCTCTCAGTAACAGCTATTGGAGCTTTCCAGCTGTACTTGGTGTTTATATCCTTCCCTAGGTATCAGAAAGCCAGGAGAACTGTGATCTCAGCTTTCTTCGGCTTTCCAAATCCACACCAAAATCCTTATTTAAATGCTTCTGCTTATGTTGTTCAGATCTGCTCATTCTTACAGGGGGCATGTTTTGGTCCCTGATATCCCTAGATTTCTCTTCCTTACCTTTTAGCACTTGTTACCTTGGGTAACCTTCTGCCTGGCTGCCCCAGCTTCCTGTTCCAGCTCTCCACACTCTGTTGTTTCTGAGCAGATGGAGTGTTCCCCACTTGGCCTCTCTCCACCATTTGCTCCATGTGGCTTTTTAGTGACTGCCTTGCTCTGGCCAATGGGCTCTGCGCCAGTGCTGCTTTCCTCCCTGGAATGAGTGAAGAAGTGGCCTTTCAGCTCAGCTAATCAACTTTTAAAGAACTGCCAGGCTCCACTGAGGTTTCTCCATCAGCTTTCTCTCCTGGTCTCACTCCATCATTTCCTGGCTTTAGGAAAGGAGCTGTACTGGAATGAAGTAGTGTTCAAAGCCAGGTTGGATAAATAAAGCCTTGAACAGCCTGGTCTAGAGGGAGATGTTCCCTGCCTGTTGCAGGGGATAGATGATGTCTAGAGGGAGATGTTTCCTGCCTGTGGCAGGGGATAGATGATCCTTAAGGTTTATTCCAAGCCCGTAACATTGTACGATTCTGAGATTCTATGAAGCCACGCTGTCGGCTGGATCGCCTGCAGGGAAGGAAGGTGAGTGCCAGGCCAAGCGCTAGCTACCCCTGGGGGCCGGGTAACCCACCCACCTCTGGCGTGACCAGTAACGGAATGTGATTTGTTTGCCACTGATGCCACAAAAGCACCTGGATGGTGAAACAAACTGTGGAAAGCCGGTGCTGAGCTGAACAATTTGTACCGATGCCTCTTAAGTACCTCGCAAAGCTTGGATCTGAAAACGGGGTGCTGCAATTAGCTTGCGAAGTCCTTCTGGAGTTTGGACACGAACGGCGGCTGTGAAGAAGCAGCTGCCCACATTCTGGTGTCGCAGCCAGATCGCGCCGTGGAGGCGGAAGAAGGCTGCCTCGCCCCTACAGCGGGCTCCGCGGAGGAACACCGCCCCTCGCCCTCCACTCTGGGGTCACGCCTGAGGAGCTGCCGTCCCGCCCGTCTCCCGGCACCGGCAGCCGCAGAGGGGACGCGGTCCCCGGGCACCGCCGGCCCCACCCAGTGCTCCGCCCGCTCCGTCCCTCCCCGGGCCCCGCCCCGGGCCCCGCCCCGCCCCGCCCGCCGCGGCCGGCAGGGGGCAGGCGCGCCCCGCGCTGGGCGGTGCCGGGGCCGGTGCGGCCGCGCCCCGCGGGCCCCGCGCGGGCGTCACGTCCGTGCGCGGCGCTCGGGGTTGGCGGGCGGGCGGAAGCGCGGGCGGGGCGGCGCCGTTGCCGCAGTGACGGGGCCGGGAGGGGCGGAGCGGCGCGAAGATGGCGGCGGTGCCGCCGCGTCGCTCCCAGCACCACCATCACCACCACCACCCGCCGCCCGGCCCGGCCTCCCCGCCGCCCACTGCCGCCTCGCCGCCGCGCAGCCCCAGCCTGGCACCGGCCGCGCAGCGCCACAGCCTGGCCGGCCCCGAGGGAGAGGCGCCCCCCGACGCGGACCGGCCCCCGGCCGCGGAGTGCGCGGAGGGTTCGGGCGCCGCCGCGCCGGCCCCGCCGCCGGGCTCGGGCAGCAGCTCCAGCGGCTCTTCCTCGTCGTCGTCGTCCTCGTCCGCGTCGTCGTCGGCGGCGTCGAGCCCGGCGGCGGAGAGTCCAGAAGCAGCGGGCCCGGGCGCGGCGAGCGGGGCGTTCCGCGAGCTGCTGGAGGCCTGCAGGAATGGGGACGTGACGCGCGTGAAGCGCCTGGTGGACACGGGCAACGTGAACGCCAAGGACATGGCGGGGCGCAAGTCCACGCCGCTCCACTTCGCCGCCGGTGGGTACCGGGGCTTCCCGTGCCCGGCCGGGGCAGTGACAGCGAGCGGGACAGGCAGGGTTCCCCTGGAATAGCTTCGGGCAGGGGGCCTCCAGCGCCCCGGTGATTCGGGAGTGGGCAAGCCTAAGCTGGAAGAGTGTGAGCACGCTCTCTTCCCCGGCGGCGTTCCGCTACAGGTTGTTGGGAGATGGCTGTTAAATCCCCTTCTCTGGGTGAGACGAGTGGGAGAGGAGATCCTGGGAGCGTAAAGAGACTGTAAGATTTAAAAGTATAGACAGCGATCTCTGTGTTTGATATCCATGGACTGCTGCAAACTTGTGCAGTGGACTTAGGAAGCAAGAAACTGGAGTTCAGGACAGAGTTGACTTGAAGTAAGGATTTCGCCTGTGTTGTAACAGCTCAGGGACTCCTGTGATGCACATGAACTTAATGGGAATCAGTTTTGATACCTTGTACTTTGTAACTTCTTTCATTTCGGCATGGTTGCTGGTTGGTGTCTGCATCTCTTGTGGACTGAGTAGGCTGGGGAAAGGGATCAAGTGAAACAGCTGAACTGTATAAGTTACAGATGCATCCAGGAAAGAATACACCTCTTTGTGCAGAGATGTTACAGAACTAGTGTTATAAAAGCAATTTAGCAGTAAGGTCCAATAATGTAGACTAACAAAGTAAATATTACCTTTTGGCGAACAGAGCTGTAACAGATTACTGCAGTTCATAAAAAGAATATTTCTTACGGGGTGTGTCCTTCACTGGGGGCACAAGCCACACAAAATTCATGATAAAAGTAAAATGAAGAAAGTCTTAAATCGCTACTCCTTACTCAGGGCTTGTACAATTGCTAGATCTGTGGTCAGTCTGAGAGCTCTCTGAGGTGTGCCACAGTGTTACAGAACTGGACCTTACGTAGTGGAGTGCACAGATCTAGCTTGAGCTTTTCGGTGCACTGATACATGTAAATTAAGATAATTAACAAGTCTATATCGAGTGATCAGTGTTTAACTGCTAGCATGTGGCTCAAATCAATGTTGAAATCAGTAGCAAAATGAACATTTTATGGCACAATGTTGCCTGGCACCCTGAATAGTGCTGTGTATATTATCAGTTAGATAACACACCCTGAGATTGTATGGATTTGTTTTCATTTTCAAAGTACAAGAGGCATTTGACAATGCCCCTGAGGGAACTTTTGGTGCTTGGCTGTTTCCTTTTCTTTCTTCTCTGCTCCCTGAGCTCTACTGTTGAAACGGGGCTTAAGCAAGTGGAGTTTAAAATGCAGCAAACTTCCGGGGTATGGAGATGGACTTAATTTTGATGAACCCTGAACATAATGCTAGTACAAACTGCATGTGTGCTTATAAAGTTCTTAATGTTTAGGAAGGCTTGAGTCTGCTCTGCTAATTTTGGATTCAGACTTAAAGTTAGCTCTTGCTGCTTCCCCTAAAACTCTGAGATCTCAGGTTCTAACTTCACTGCCTGTACAAACTGCAGTGCTGAAGCTGCAGTGGGTAATATCTGCTCTGAGTAGAGAAGAAATGGACAAAACTTACTTGAGGGGGTAAGGTTTTGCAAGTTTATAATGTTATTAAGATGTTACTGTAATAGCAGTGGAAGGTGGTTTGTTGTAGCAAGAGGAAAATAGCAGATGAAGTTTTTATCTAACAAATTCCCCGTATCTATTTTTCTAGATTTAAAGACTTTCCTTAGATACCCTACCTACTTTATCTGAAATTGCTGCTTGTCTGGTGCCAGTGGATTAGACATGTAAGAGCATTAGGCAGATTTCTTATTACATAGATCTCGAGGTCGTGCATTTTGGAAAGACCTGTAAACAAAGATGTTGTTTGAATGCAGCTGATCTTAAGGTGTGTATACCTGCCAGTGATGCAGTGTATTGATTTGATCTCCTTTGTGGGCCAAAGGTAAAATAAAACTTGTTTGCTTATGAGCATAGCAGTCTGCTGTGTATAGGAAGCTGTGTTTTGGATAATAGCCCATGTTTATGAGCCATACCTAGGTGTGAATTGTATGGCCTTCAGTAGGAGAATGGGTGGGTGAGAGTGCAGGATGTTGTGTTTTAAACTGATTTTTCAAACTTCTTGAAGCTAAACTCTTGGATTAATAGAGTTTCACTTCTGATGTTGTGATTTGTGAAAGAGGAATTCTTCTTCTAATTTCTTCTTCATTTCCCCTTTCTGTGACTGAATTTTATTTATTTTTTTTTCCTTCCCCCTCCCACTGACTACCTGACTTCTCAGCTGTTTTTTCAGATGTCTATCTTGGCAGCAATACCAGGCAGTTAAGTTCCTTTACTGTAATAGGGAAGGATAACTTCCCCAGTTATAATTCCTTGTAAAAAGTACTAAGTTTGGGTTTCCTTAAACTTTGTAAGGTTTCTGATTTGAAAATCACATTTGTGTCCTTTCTTGTGGCAGGACTATAAAAAGAGGGACTTCTGAGAGCACTCAGAATCCTTGGCATAGGTGTAAGTTGGAGATAAGACAAGAGCTGAAATCTGTTACCAATTATTTTAAAAGCTGGGGATAGGTCTGAATCTGTTTCTAGGAGCTGGAGTCACCTGTCCAATATTCACTTCCAGATAAATTGTGCAGGGCCGCATCAAATTGGAGCAACAGTTTTATCCACATTTTCTCTGTATGGGATACCTGAAGTGCCAGTTGAACTGAATAAAGGGGAAGTGGTTCTTCAGCTCTCTGTTGAAGTGTCAAGTAGTGTGCTGAATAAATCTGACCTGCTTTGGTTAGCTATTAATAAAGGAGGTGAAATCACAGTTATAGAGGCCTCTCTTGCAGGTGGGAAGAGGTTGAGCAAAGCATAATTTTCCTTCCATCTTCCTTGCTTGGAAAGAGGAAAACTCAGTACTGTCTCAACTGCTGTATGGATTGCAGGATATTTGTGTCTCTGGTACTAGTGCAGGCTTTGGGTATTGTCGAGCAGCATGCAAAAACCAGGTTTTAAAGACTTGAAAGTGATTGAGTGACTTTAAAACATGTACCAAAAAAAAAAAAATTTAGTTAAGTTATTAATGTATGCATAGCTTTTACATTCAGTTTATTTCAATAAAAACTAGCTTGCTGAAAAAATTTAAAAAGCAACTGTGTTAAGCATGGATAAAAGTACTTAACTTTTGGCTTAACTTTTATCCATACTGGTGGCCAAAAGCGGATAGTTAGGGAAGAGTTATACACTTACCCTCTTCATAAGATACTTCTCTGAGCACTTGCAGTTTGCAGCTTAGCAATTATCTGAACAAAACCCAGTTTTTAAATGTTATTAGAGGGTCATCCTTTGCTAAGGAGTTCATTAAATAGTTGAGCTGTTAACTTGTGTTAGAAGTAAGTTGTTTTCTTTTGTACTTTGCAGTCTCTTCACTGGAATATTCTGTGTTCTGCTTAGCGATTTTCTTCTTCAAACTGGGTTGAATGTGACAAACTTTTTCACTCAATTGTCTTTCTACTAAATTCTTTTGATCTAAACATGTTACCTCTTAGAGAATGATCTTAACTGTCATTGTTTATTTCACCAAAATAGGAACATCTTTACTGTACTATATGCCCCTTGGTAGCTGAAAATACTTGTAATGACAGTGTTTTCTGTTCTTGTAAACTGGCCCACAGTTTGGCATTTCATGGTGTTGTTGACACATGGTTGATAAAAGACCTCTTTTGCCAGCATAACCACATGATTGGTTTTTTCTGTGTGTGAGAGATTTTTTTTTTCCTGTTGGGAATGCCATTGACTTTTTTTTAATAGTTGGATGATTTTAGTCTGTGATGAGGTGTCACGTTTGGTGACACCTGTGTTGGTCCATTATGTTTGAAGCAGATAGTGATGCATTCAGGACTCTGTGTGTGTCATCCTCCATGCAGAGCACTTGCATACCAAAGGTGATTTTCTGTGACTTTTCTACCATTAATGTACCTGGATGGAGAGGACTCCTGTGAGCATGTCTGAAATCTGAGCTTTTTCCTAGAGCTAGCTTGGGAACAGACTTGCTTTTTCCCTTCTGAAACACTGTTGAGCCCTGTAAGAGGATACATATGTATTTTCTGCTGACACCTTGGTTCATATATTTTTAAACCTAGTCCTTGCTGGTAAATCATTAATAATAGCACCTCTGTCAGAAGTGACTAGGTGGATGGACCTGGTAGAAATAAGCTGAGTCCTACTCAGTTTCTTCATATAGCCACAGTCATAAGCTTGTCCAGTTCCACACCCATTTAAAGGGAAGTCAAACTTTTTTTTGATCAGGAAGTTAGCTCCTCACATTCTTGTGCAACACATTCTTTTAGCTTTACAGGTGTTCCCTTTCCAGTGTTTTATCCAGGGATATAGAGAGTTCTACTAGTAATTGCTGAACTGTGGCTTAATGCCCACTTCTGTACCAAGAAGAGGTAGAAGCTTCCAGGAGGGGCTTTTGGAAGTTATGGAACAGGGATCACAGAGTGGAATGTTCTTGGTCTCACTGAAGCTCAGGCTTGGAGAAGCCTGATTTAAGGTGACTTGTTAAAGCATCAGTGATAGAGCTTGTTTTCTTTCTGCTTGTGTGGCTAGTAATGGCAAAAAGCTGTTGGGGGAAAGCAGTTTTTTCCTAAGCATGCCTTTGATATCAATAGTAATAACTGTTGGAAGTCTAATCACTTTGTGAAGGCTAGCATAAATAGCTATGCTCTATAAAATTTCTGGAGGATACAGCTTAAATCCTGAAGGCAAAGGGATCTCGCTTGGGTTGGAAAGCAGCCAGTGGTCAGAGTTTGAGAGCTGATCAAGTTGGTTTGTCAGCTAGCAAGCTGTTAATCATAAAAATACAAGCTGCTTTGACATGTATGAGTAAGATAAGCAACTGCAGAGGCAGAGCTGATCTAAGTAGTGACGGAGTGTTCCTTGAGGGAGAGCCAGGACATGGCAAGAGGTAGTTGGTAACATATGACACACTTCCACTCTGTGCAGAGACACCTGAATCAACCACTCCACCTGTGCTGCAATGTAGAGCAAATTAGATTACATTGCTCTGGAAAGCTTTGCTTGAGACATCACTCTGAAACTACTGACTCAACTTGTTGCAGGTGTCCCCTATGTCCTTGTCATAGGAGAGATGTCTGACTTCACACAGGTGTTTTAAAGCCAAGGCGCTGTTTAGTTCTGGCCTGTGTGACTTAAAATGGGGTTAACAATTTTCAGCTGGATTCATATGGATACAATGAAGAATGCAAATTGTGTAGTCAGTTAAGAAACATCCTGGCAGTCTTACAGCATCAGAGCCTGCAAAATGCACACTTTTTCATGTTAAAAAAATAAATAAATAAGAATTGATAAATTACTGGCCTTGACTTTGAAATTTTTTTTTATGTTTTTGGCAGCATTTGTGGTACATGAACTCTGTTAGTGTCACAAGTGTATTATTTAGTAAAAGTTTGCTTTCTTTGTGACTAGTAACTTCTCTTGAATTATCTTCTAATAGTTTGTGCAATGTCTCCTTCCCATTTAAAATTTTTTGAAGGAGTTTACCAGAGGCTATAAATGCAAAATCTTAGACCTTCAGTAATACTGCACCATGTGCGCTTTTTCCCAGCTTGAAGGCTTTTCAGTTTACTTAGTTAAATCATTCAGTTTAATTGTTTTCAGTCTAGTGAAGTGGGAGAAGTGCTTGGGAAAGTCTTAGGGAAAAAGTCTGATCCCGGTGTGTGCTGTAGTAAAGCAGTGACACACAATGATTTACCTTGGACTTCTTTCCCCCTATGCTTATAGCATAAAACCATTTTGAAATGGTTAGAGACTCATGTCTCTAAGAGTGCTCCTCTACCTCAAGGGCTTCTATTCCCATATAAACTGTGTTTAGTGCTCTAACAAGTGGGATTGCATTTAATAAGAATATCTTTCCAGCTTTGCTTAAGGTCCTGGTGGTACCTACAGGTGTGCTTAACCTGTGATTATACACTTCGGTAAAATTTAACTCCTTTTGGAGTCTTGTTCTTAAATCAAGGAGGTGAAAGGAGGAGGAAAAACACCTAATGAGAATCATAAGTCTTCTGTGTCATAAGGCAAACTGTGCATATAGCAGCTTTGCAGAGATTGGAGTTGGCATTTGGAGGAGTTCTTGCTATGTTGAGATAGTGTCATTAATTGGGCAGTGGGTGAAACAGTTCAGCTGGACTTAGACTGATCCAACTGACTAGTTGATGTATTTTCTCACCAGGGAAAGCGTTCTTCCAGCTCTTCAGGGAAGTCAGTTTTTTACCAAACTTTCTGAAAATTTGGCAAAGAATTATGTGTCTTCTGTGAATATTAGTAATTAGTTGTCTGTTAACTATTACCATGTGAAAGCTTTTGACTATCTGAAGAGAGGTTTAAAGTTGAAACCTTAGTGGGCGTATGTAACAGAGGGTACAACTGATGTTCCTGTTACTTTCCTTGCATCCCTCTCTCATCATTCAGCGTGCTCAGCCTTTGTAGAATGTCTTAATGGGATAGAGTGGCAGGCTCTGATAGAACACAGTTTCATTCTGTCATGACTGTAAGTGAATTGTCTAGCTGTTGTTTGAGCAGGTGAACAGAGTCTGACTTTATGGTGAAATTAACCAAGAAGTAGATGAGGAACTTGAATAATGTACAGTGAACCAAGAGTGAACAGTTTTAGGTACTAAATCATGTTGTTTTGCCAGACAAATGAACAGAAGTATGTTCTGTTGCAGGTTTTGGAAGGAAGGATGTTGTAGAGCACTTGCTGCAGACGGGAGCCAATGTTCATGCTCGCGACGATGGAGGACTGATACCCCTGCACAACGCCTGCTCCTTTGGTCACGCAGAGGTGGTCAGTCTGCTGCTGTGTCAGGGGGCAGACCCAAATGCTAGGGACAACTGGAACTACACTCCTTTGCATGAGGCTGCTATCAAGGGCAAAATAGATGTGTGTATTGGTAAGTGTTTTTCACTTGTTAGGTTGAAATTTCACGTGATTGTTTTGTGAAGCTGTAATTGTTTATATGCTGAAATTGGGATGAAAGCTATTGCTTGTTTTAAAAGTGAGCTACTTTTAATCTAACAGGTAGGTATAGTGATAGTAACTTTTTCTTCGTCTGTAATACAAGTAAGTTTGCACAACTTACATCAGAAAAACTATCCTGGAGAGATTGGATGAAGTCTCCTTGTTTGCTAAATTACAGTATTTAAAATCTGGAATATGTAGATTTGTCTTTCTTGATTGCTGTCGGGAAAATTAGCTTTACTAGATAAAGTCTTTGACTTTTTGGCTGCTCTGTGTGTTGTTGTAGTGGTTAGGAAGATGGTAAACCTTTCATTCCATGCAGTATGGAGAAACAACTCGGTCATTTGGAGCTTTCCAGTACAATTTACAGGACACCATTGTTCAGTGGTGATCTATCTTCAGTATGTGTTTTTTATCCTGGAGCCAAAGCAATTTCAAATAAAATGGAACACTTCAACTATTTAAAATTTGTTGAAAACACACAAAGAGCTTTTCAGTCAGGATGTCTTTAACTTCTGTGTTTTTTTTTTTCTGTACTTAGTAGTACTTTGTTTCTAAATGGGAACTTCTATTTTTATTTTTTTACACTCAGAGCAATTTCTTGAACTTACACTCTTTTAACATCTACTAACCTGAATAAAATTATCTGCTCACCATTTCTTTTTAATCAAACGTGTAAAGGAAAGCCTGACTTTTAGGTACTTCAGTTAAGATTATGAATTATATGTTCTATGTGTTATCCAGATGACAAGACACAATTATCAGACTTTAAGATAATGTCTTTTTTCCTGAAAGTTTTATTACATAGAATTTTTTAGAATTACATATTTCACAGAAAGCTACAAAATTTACAGAATGAAATCTTGCGTTAGCTTTATTGCAATATTTTAGTCATTACTTAAAAGTAAGCACCAGAAATTGAGTGAAAGAAAACTGGAGGAAACACCAAAATACAATTTTCAGTCTGTTTTTTCTTTTTACAAGCAATGTGATTTCATCTCTGTATGCAAGGTAATACATGGAGAATATTCTATAGAAATCGAATATAGTTAATTATGCAGCAGTATGTGGGAAGAGATCCATTGGTATAGTAGGTTCCAGTAACAGTCTAGTATGACAGTGTTGAATAGAAAAGTAAATTTAATCCAGTCAGTAACTGGAGTCTAGTATGAGACTTAAAGGAAGTAATTTGGTCTGTTTTGTGCTGGAGTCAGCCTGATTTTGGGAACTGCTGACTGAAAATCCAAATTAAATGGAAGAAAGTTTGCAAGTAAGAGGCGAATATAAAATTGATCTTCTGCTTTGGAAACAGTTTGTCTTTTTCAGTTTTTGAAACCTTGTATTAGATAGAGCAAGAAAGGGTGCAGCAGCACACTTTTGTCTTTATAGGTCAGTTATGACAGCGGTTTTAGGATTTGGCAGGACAAGACAGCGTGGGTAATGTTGCTTTGGGTGGTTTGTCTAAAGACTTTGATACTCTGGAGAAGTTGAGGCAGGTCAGATGAAGAGGCAGATTATGTGATACATCCATTTTGATGCATAGTGCTGGTAGAAATTGAAGATATTTAATTTCTGATGGTACCGATCAGAAGGAACTGATGGTACCTTTAAAGTTCACTCTTAATTCAGCAAGAAGTTGTGGACTTGGTGAAAGGAAGTACAGGATTAAATTTATGGCTTGTGTTACACAGACCTTCATTCTGTATTCTGTGCACAGGGTAGATCTGTGACTCTAAGTGTTGATGGGCATGATCCATGTATATGTAAATGTTCAGCTTATAGTACTTGGTGATCAAATCCCAAGGCTCTTCTGCCGTCTGGAACAGTTTTAGAGTTCCTTGGAAGCAGTGAGCAGGCTTGTAGCACTACACACAGTTCTTCTCCAGTCTGCCTGCAAGTAGCTATGGAGGAATTCTGGGGCATTTTTTTATAATTGATTTTAAACAAAAAAACGTGATGCTGTTTTGCTCAGGTTAGTTACAGTTACCCATGTCTGTTGTACTTCAGTCAGATATTTCATCTGTCAGGGTGAGAGTTCCTACTAAAGGCCGTGGCAGCAGTCACCAGATTATTATGTATTGTAGTTTGATGCTACTTTGGGATTTGCTTGATTCTATAAAACTGATAGGACATGAGTCTAGACAAAGAAGTCTATTCTTTCACGTTTGTAGTGATTTTGCAATTTATATCTAGTAGGCAAGCGTGTTTTGCTGTCTTCAGCAAAATTCCTATTTCTTTCTAGCAGTTTTATATAAAACTTGTATTTGAAGGTCTTCAGCTTTAATTTCAAAGTCTTTTGAAGGAACATGTTTTACAATGGGATAATGCAACAATGTTTTTAGGGCATGAATTCTGACTAGGAATATTTTTATAGCTTTTTGGAATACATTGTACAGTACTGCTGTTTACACCTTAAGTGTATGCTGTTGCATCTGATATGATGGAAGAAACTGATCTGTTTAAAAAAACAATTAAAATTCAAAGAACACATCCTGGGAGCGCTTCTTTTTAAACAAGCAGGGTGTGCTTTTTAAAAAGCATTGTTTGAAGAACAGGAAATCCTTACATAACCTGAAATTTTTTGCTGAATTTGGATATCTGTTTGAAAAGTGATAGACTTTTCAAAAAGTGTAGAAATTAGTAATCTATTCTCATTTTTGGCTACCTACTCTTGGCATCTTCTTCCAAATGATAAAATGTGAGTGAGAATTTTCCACTTTACCTTCTCTCCTTTTCTTCTTCTTTGCCACTCCAGCCAGCATATTTTCAGTATCCCATCTAGCATAGAACACTTTTTTTGGTCACTTTACATGTTAAAAAGGGAAAAAGTGATAACTGAACAGAGTGTTGAGATGCAGCACATTGATGAATAATGATTTTCAGAGAAAAATTTGAGATATTGAAGCTTAGTAGGAAGACCAGCAAAAGACACGTAGTGACTCCAGCAGTAGAATACTCTTGTGTCTAGCACAAGTGTTGGAATGGAGTATCTGTATTTGTGCTAAAGTTACTGTAGGTGCTCAGCTTTTGTGCTGAGTTTAGAGTAATTAGGTACAAACCCTGCCACTGGAGGAAGCTTGTGTAGAAATAAGTATACATGAACTGATGAAGACTCACCAGACTGTGCACCCAGGAAACTGTAAGACAAGCAAATAGTTCATGTGAGGTTTTTTTCTTCTGTTTTACTGATTGCATATTGCAGTTGTAGGGCAGTGCAGGGAGGGGAGCTGAGTGTGGCAGGAGTATTGGCTCTCCTAGGTATCAGTCACTTCTGTGTTCTGCTTCTGGAGGGGAAGGACTTGGTAAGCAGCTGGTTTGCTGACCATCTCTTGCAATGTATTCAGTCACTGCAGATCTGTTTAGTTGCCAAGTAATTACACTTGAAAACACTGTTTGCTTTATGTAATCAGTTTTTGGAATAAATTTATTTAAGCATTGGAATCAATTGTTAGCATCCTCCAGTATTTATGACTTCTAGGATTGGTTTATCTGTCAGGAAGATGCATTTTCAGTTTCTGTGACCTGCTTCTAGAGCTAATGAGAAGTGGTTTTGTATCTCAGTGTTGTATTTTGTCCTGGAATAGTGGATGAATGGTGAACTCTGCAATGTGCATTTGGAGGAATGCTCTGACGTCAGGGTAGTGACTGTTCTGCATGTTGGGCTGCGGAGAAAGAATTATCTTTCTTCAGTCTGACTGCAGCATAGACTTTCACATGAAGATCCACATACCTCATTTTTTTTTTCCAGAAATGAAGCTCATGATCTCAGACTGTAAAAGCCTTGAATGTATCCTTTTTTTCCATGGCAATCAGCAATTTAGGAACTTGATAAAGAGGCTGCATTTGAACTGTGTTGCATAGCAATTAGTGTACAAAATTGCTGAAAGCTCTAATTCACTTCTTAAATGCTGTAATACTTTTGGCTTTGAAGGTGTTCTGTGGCAAGAGAATTTTGCAGTTTAAAAGTCTTGCTGAAAGAAAACAACCCTTCCTTTTTTTGAAAAGGAGATTATTCTTGATTTCTTGATGACTTTTATTGCAAGCTGTTCAGGACTTTAGTGAGAATTAGTGAGCAGTCATATCTGTTTGCAGTTTGTGTGTCCTTTGTGATTTTATAGATATCTGTTTTTTTCTTCAATCAAATGTCTCTTTTCCAAGCTGAAAAGCATAGTCTTCTGTTATGTCATCCTGTTGAGTATTCTGGTTTTCCTGCCTCCTGCCTTCCTTCACCCCTAGCCATTTTTTAGGGGTGAGCAGTTGGTATGAGGGATATGGGCACCAAAAATGGGTGAAGTAAATTTATAGGGTAACATAATTTTCTTTCAGGTTTGGTTTTCTGGTTGCTGAGCACTGCATGGGAATAGTTCAAGGTAGTTCCTGTGTGCTAACAGCTCCTTTAAAACTATTTTGGTGTAGCCCAGTTGGTTTTTTTCTTGTTAAAAAAAACTAGGCTAAAAATAACCTTACAGAAGCTGTGCTTATGCAGTTTGTCTAGGTTTGCTTTGCCCTTTAGTGCATTTGTTTCTGCAGAAGCTGTTCTTGCAGAGATTTTTTTTTCTGTGTGGATCTCCAATTAAGTGTTGATATCTATAGGACTGCTAAGCTAAATATTATCTCAGGTGTCATACACCTGCTTAGTTTTTAAGGGCACCCTTCAAAATATGCAAACACAAGCATGTCTGTGGTGATGCCATGATTTATGGATCTGAACATGCAAGAGTACTGTAGTAATTTTAGGGAATTAAAAAATTCTATCTACTGAAAAGCTCCCTTCATCACTGTACAAAGCTGTAAAAGTTTTTAAAAATTGCTTTTAGTCCATGCAGTGTTAAAAGGATCCACCCAGAATTACTTAATGTGACTTGAGAGCAGTGTTTTTACTGGCTTCCTCGGGCTAGTTATAAAATCTGCTGCAAAGATCCTGTGGCATGATGAACTTGCTGTTCTTGTGCTATGAAGTGACCTCTAATGGTTCTGTCAAGGTGCATTTGTCTCTTTTTGACCAGAGAATTTCTGTGAGTTGATTTTTTTTCCTCTACCCTTTTTGCACTTGAAAGCTACAACGAGCAAGCAAGTTAAAACTTTTTTAAGCTAACAGCTTTTCTCATGTATAGGTTGTGCCCTTAATATAGGGATCACTGTTATTTAAATGCCTCTTTGTAAGCATGTCAAAACATTCCTCATCCTGCTGTGCTTCCTCACAACTGAGGAAGGAGAAGAATTCATTAGTTATTACCTTCTGTTAGTGTACATGTTTTGACTGAAAGATATGGAGGGAGTATTATGTAACTCCTTTCTGCAGGGCAGATAAATCTTCTGTTATGATTTAAAAAAAAAGTCAAAAGTCTATCAAAGGTATTCTATGGGTAGAAGCAGCACACAGTAAATCTCAAAGGAATTGTAGAAGTGGTAAAATCATTGAACTACAAAAATCTTTGAACTACTCATTTGTTTGGTCATCTTGCAAAGAAGGCATGTACAGCAAATAGTGAAACTATTGCAGCTTATGGTAATTTTGTCCTAAGAGATTTTAGAATGCTTATAGTGCTTCCAAGCAGAGGAACTGTAATACTGTTAAAGCAGTGTCTAATTTTGCTACCTAAAACAGTAAGTTTACTACCTAAAAAAATCATAAGAAGTGCTGTCAAGGAGCAAAATTGTATAGTAGACAGTTCTTTTTGGAGGTGGGGTGACAGGGAGAAGATTTGGTATCTTAACTGAAAATTAATTAAACTGACTTAGATTTATCCGCTGGGTAGACAGAAGCCTGTAAGAAGACTAGTAGCTCCTTAATAGGAATTAGAGGGGATGTTGGTAATTGAGGTCCATTGGGATCTGGTTATGTATGCTGTTTGTGGGAGAGATGTACTGAATTCCTGAAGAGTCTCTCGGAGAGCTGGTGTTCTAGATGGAAGCTTAGATTCAAAGAGGCATCCTGGATATCTGATGTTCAGAGGCTTGTAAAATAATTGAAAAATACTCTCAAGTAAGTACTTTAAAATGAAAAATGTTTTAACTGTTGCTGTTTATATCAGATTCTTAATATTGTTACTATTCCTGCTTTGACTTTTGAACTACTGGAGTACTACTCTTACTGACTGTTCATAGTGTGTTGTGGGGAGACAGGGACTTGTATTTGAACTTTAAGTTGTAGAAGAGTTTGAAGAGCTTTAGACTGTTCTTGTGTACCAGAATATTGAGTTTTGCTCCATTAGGAGGACAGGAATTAATCCCTGCAGTGTGGAGCTTTCCTATCTGTTAGCTGCAGTTAATATTGATATGAGAGAAAAGATACTTTGTATTTGATAAGCTTAACCACATGCAGTCCTTGTTAACAGCATCTATCCCTTATATGTCCTGGTATGCAAAATAAAAATCCTAGCTATTCTTAATAGTATTAATTATTCAGATACTGATCAAAGCCAAATCAGTTGTTGTGGAAGCAGGCTCGTCAGACTGTAAGGGTTAGGAATTATTTGGGTTTGTTTCTGCTGTGTAAGTTACAGCATTTGTTTGGAGCCCTGCTTCTCTGAATAGCAAAGTGATTTTAAATTGGTGCATACCTAGTGACTCAAACACCTAATATGCTTCTCAATCTGTTTCTTCATGGGGCCTTTCTCAAAGGAGCCTTGCATGATAGCAGACACAGGATGGAAATTTCATGTGTTAGCTTGAGTGGAAGAATAATTTTGTTGTCTCAATTAAATACTTCTTCCTGGTTTAAAATAGTTTCATGTCCTCTAACCGCTTGTTTAAGCTATGTGAGCTTCTAAATGTCAATATTCATCACAGAAATGAAAGCCTCGAGGGCTGAGTCTCACATTTTTTGTATCTACAGTGTAATTCAGTAGTCTGTAGTTTGGACTTGCCCGATTGAAAGAGACCTGAGAATAAGGCTGCCTTCTCTATGAGCTGTTGGGGGTGGAGGAATCCACGACTGAAATAATACATTGGTAATTGGGAGGCATTGTGATACTGTTGTCATAGTAACAATGGACTGGAGCGTGAGACAACAGGGCTTTTGTCAAAAGTGACAACAGAAAATGGTTTGGGGCATTCTGCCATGGCATATACAACTGCAGTGCTCCCTGGTGGACTTGGGTAGAAAGACATGAGGGAAATGGATCAGTTCCTGTATGAGAAGGATACCTCTTCTGTGTGCGGAATCTGTGTGCAGATGGGCCTGTTATGGAGTGTTGTCTCCACGAGTTACTGTACGCTGGTACCTGTGCATGTGTAGCTGTGATAGACACTTCTGGAAGAAATCTCTCTAAAATGTGTCAGTTACACATATGTACCCAACAAAGAAAGGTCTTGGAGTGCAAGGAATGTTAAAATAAGTGGATCATTGATGCAAGGTGGAAGTGCCAAACCACAACATTTTTTTTACGAGGACAAAACATTGAGCTGGATTAATCCTCAGGTTAAATCCTCTTCAGGAACAAAATCAACAGTAAACTTGATAGCAGAGAGGATGATGCTTTGAACAAATCAGGTGCCTTGTCTGGGATTTAATGCAATCCTTAATTTGAAAGCTGTCTTTCTTTCTGTTAGGTTTAAATTGTATTGACAGTTTATATTTTAGGACCTATCTAGGTTTTAGACTTTTTCCCAGTCTTGTTGCTTTTTCCAAATTCCAAGTGCCAAGAAAACAACTTTGTTCCTTGTTTGCTTGCTTGGCACAGGAGGATTTGTGGAGGAAAAGAAAAGAGTAATTTATTTTATGATGTTTCTTTATAAGTGCTCATCAAATCAGAATCTGATTTCTTGCGGTGAAGGAGGTGGTACAATAATATGCAAACGCTACTGGAAAATATGCTATAGGGTCTTTCTGGGAAGTTAAGGTCTTCAAAAATACTGATGTTAGCTATTTGCAAATTGAGAAGGAGGGGAAGAAGTTGCATATCATTCAGAGCAGAGTAATGGAACAGATGGTCCTCTTGCAGACACTGAAATTGGTTTCAAATGTCCAGTATGAGTTTAGAATGGCTTTCTAAATATCGTGCAGAAATAATTAATGTTATGGGACAATGCTTCTGATTACTGTAGCAATATCTGCTTTTAGCTTCTCTATAGAACCATGTGGTCCTTAATGCAGTTCATATGTGGTTTAAAAACAATCTGTAGATATATGTGTAGATGTTAAGGGCACAAATGAGTGGAGTACATTCCAGCAGAGGTCTCAGATGCTTTATTAGACTAATGGAAAACATTGATTAAAGTATTACTGCAGGATGTAAAAGTCTTTCTTTTAAAAATGTGTAGGCAAATAAATCTTTGTCATACAGTGAATAAAGGAAGGTATCTCTTTTTAATGATTTGGTTTTTCTATAAAGCAAGTGTGCAAAATAAACTGGGTGCTTGAAGCCTACTGGAAATCCTGAGCTCTTGTCTCTTATTCTGGGCTGTCTTCACTTCAGTTGTTCCTGCAGCTAGGACTCCTGATAGATAAGCATAGGCTCCTGTAATTCATTGTTTCACCGTGTTTATACAAATGCACCATGCAGCAGCAAGGCTGAGGTGTCTGATGTGAATCCTGCTATTCATGCTGCTCTGTATAGTCTTCATGTTTTTGCTGATGTCTTGGTCCAAGCAAGCAATACTGAGTAGTTCTTTGGTTAGGCACAGTACCCTTGACCTAACTATAGTATTGGATACTGAATATATATGATGAGGGACGCAAGAAGAATATTTTGTTTTTATATTCTTGTTTGGGGTGATGCAAGGATGGCACAGGACATGGGTGACCCAGGAAAAGAACTCAGACTGATGTAACATGAATTGTTCCCTAGTGTGAGAGCTATAGCATTGACGATATCTCACCTGACAGACTGAGATTTTTACATTGGAGGATATTTGCTTGTTAAATACACTAAGACTTGCACTGCTCTGTATCAATAGGCCATGCTGGTGAACAGTTCTAGGGCTGCAGGAAAAAAGTGGATATAGCACTAGACTTTGAAAATTGACAGCAATCTTACTGTTTTACTTAATAATGGGATCTAAGATAGTTGCTGGGGAAGGTTTGCAATTCTGATACATGTAGTCAGTTCTTAGTAGAGCTCTAGGTCTGCTTGAACTTAGTATATTCTTAGCTTCGCATTTTACTTCATAAACAGAATTTTGAGAACACTTGTGTCATCCGGCTAACCCATAGCTTTAACCACATTTTCATGGACTGAACAACTTGTTATTCCTAAGATTTCATATGTTACTTTTATTTCTTAAGTATTTGGTAGCTATGTTGTGGACTAATGATGAGTTTACAAAATTGACATAAGGTTCTAGTTTATGCGAAATATGCAAAAGTTATTTTACATTTTGGGACTTCTTTAATCTAAAGAGTTTCAGGTCCTAATCACATCAAAGTATCACTTTGTGTGTGCTGTATGGTGTGTGCCTAAGATACCATCTGTGTACTGTTGGGCTTGTGCACTGTTGAAAGCTGCTAGGCACTGAAATTCACCTCTGGAAAAGGAGGAATGTGCTTGTGGAATGTGACAGTTATTCTGGGGTTTGGTGGTTGTTTTTTTCCCTGTCTTGTGCTCGTCTCACTGAATGATGGCATGAGAGCTGCTGCTAGGGTTTAAATCCTTTCAATTAATGTTTTTTCAGATGCTCTTCTGTTTTGGAAAGATGGTATATCCAGGACAGGCTCTCATAAACTTTTAAGATCCCTTTGTTCATGTTGGTTCTCGGGTGTTAGGTTTTGGTTCACGAGCGCATAGTGCCCTCTGATAGCCACACAGCTAATTTCACATGCAATCTGTAACTTGACTTCCACCAGGACTTTTTCCCCCCTCTCAGGAAGAAATGGTAAGTTTATGCAGGAGATTGGAATTCATCTTTGGTTTCTCTTAACTCTCTTCAATTCCTTTTCCTCCTAGGATGTTCTTTGTTGGCCTAATTTGCCTCAGTGACTGCTTTTGCTTTTCAAGGACTCCGAAAGCAGGGCTCTTAATCTGTCAAGTAGGATGTCAGGATTATAGCTGACATTTATTTGAATAAAACTTGAAGTAGAAAGGTGAATTTGTTCAGAGAAAAGCTAAATTGGGACCAAGCAATGAAGAATTGTCCTTAAAGCAGCTTTCAGCTTGGGATATAGGTGAAAACATAAATTGCTCAGACAGCAGGGCAGCAGTTCAGATTTCTAGCTGTTCACTATGGTATATTAAACCAATTGCTTGAAGCTTAAGTAGTTGCAGAATTGCTGCTTGCAAGAAAAGGGCTTGTGATTTTGTTGTTGCATAGTGAGTCCTCAATCCATACCATCTACAAATGAGCTAAATGGTTTTTGTTAGGTTTTTTTGGACCTCTTTTGATGAAAGGGTCTTCTATTCCATTTTGCACATTTAACAGTGTACGTGTTCCAGACGACTGCTCAAACACACTGAGATGTGATTCTTAAGCCCCTTTGTGAAATGGCCACAAATCAAAACGTGGGATGTTCCTTCTGAATATCAGGAAACACTTTTTGCCATCAGGACAGGTAATCATTGGTTTGCCAGAGAAGTTGTGGAATCTCCTTCCTTGGAGATACTGAAAAGCCATTTGGACAGAGTCCTGGGCAACTTGAGTCTAGGTGGCTCAGCTGCAGCAGGGAGGATAATCTACAGAGGTCCCTTTGACCACAACTGTTCCATGATTCACTGTGATTCACTGTAAAAGGAGTGCATGTGCATGGCTGCAGATAATTGGGATTAAATAAATGCTTAGTGTACTGTCTTTCATTGCTTGTTAGGTCGATGAAAGGTTTTTCAGTTTTGTTATTTTTTTCTTTATTCTTTACATTTTTTTTCCCCCCCAGCTGAAGCTTCTAGAGTTCTTGCATTTTGCAGGTTCATTGTGGAACACCCAAAACTTCCTTTACAGTACACAGCTTTTTGTGCAGGTAGTGTTCTTGGGGGAAATGTTTTGGAATGGCAGCACTGTCTCTTACATTGTCTCTGTTCCCCCGGGCGCCTCTCAGGAACCCCTGGCCAGCCCCGAGTCAGCAGACAGCAGGGAAGCAACCCCAACACAGCCGACTGTGGGGAGACACTCTCTGTGCCCCGAGGGTGCTGAGGGCAGCTGGGCCAGTCACCTTTGCAGCAGGAGAGACTGGAGACATCAGTGGAAGAAAGGAGCCGGCTCTTAGCAGGGGTAAATCCAAGGTTTTATTCAGGAGCTCTGGGGAGCTCCTGCACCTCAGGGGGCCTCCTGTTGAGAGCCCCGTGAGACGTGCCGAGGTTACATTTATAGGGAGGTGGAAACCACAAGTATATAACATTTTACCAACCAATAGATGACCCTAAGGGATGGGTACTGGGGCATGGACATTTAGGACAGTGTATAAAACAAGTCTCGGGGAGCTGACCCCTGGCCTCTGGCTAATCACTCGATGTCTTGGACCGGAGCTTCTAGGTGGAGGGGATGGGATGCTGAGTGATTGACAGAGAGCCAGGGTGGGGATTTGGGGATGATCTCATCAAGGAAGAAGAATTACATAGGTAAAGGAAAAGGGGGTACAGTCTGGGGTAAACTATTTGAGAAAACTACAGGGATACAAAAACCAAACTACTTCAAAGTATTACAAAGTATAAAAACACACTACCACATTACATGATGTAAAAAAACCACAAACAAAAGAACTGCAATTGCACTTAGGTTTTGAGGTGGATTTCTAGAAGACTGCATTCTACATAACCCGCATATACTTTTGTTCTCACTCTTAGTTGAAATGGAAAACTTTAGGTTGAAAACTGTTACATCAGAAAAATGAAACAGGGATATTTAGTTCATTAAGTCCAGGCAAGATCAAGGCTTTGAATTGCTGTTCATGTAGGCTGAGCAATCTACTCTGGCTCTTTCTCTGAGGGCAGAAGGATATTATGAGCCTCTGCTCTGCTGCCTACGGGCTCTGGAACCTTCTGCATGTTCTTTCTTTCTATGCATATTTAATCACAGGTAGGCAGAACTAGCATACCAGGGAGCAATTTTGTAGTGCTTCCTACATACAGAGAACTAATCATAGTTAAAATCACAGAATGAGTAAGGTTGGTAAGGACCATTGGAGGTGATCCAGTCCAACCTCCCTACTCAAGCAGGATTCCCTAGAGCATGTTACTCAGGATTGTGTAACTCAGGATGCACCTACTTTTGGGGTAAGACTTGAAGGCAATTACAGAGGGAGGAGGGAGCCTTTAAAAAAGTATCTTCTTCCCCTGCTGGAAGAGCTCTTGTTGTGGCAGTGGTACTTGTGGTTTTGGTTGTCTGGTTCAGATCCCTTCCCCTTACCTTGCTTTGATTAGATAAATCTGATCTCTGGAACATCTACTGCCAGCTTAAGTCTAGAATGCATTCAAGTCTTGCAGTACATTGAGAAGTGAGGTTTGTGGTATGTAGATATAGACAGGAAGTCAGGTTGTCTTGCTAGGAGGTTGAAACTTCGTTGAGCAAAGTCTGAAAGTACTTCTGGGGCAAAAATGACTGAGACAGAAGAGTCTTTCTGAAAAATTAGGAGTTAAAATAAGTTAAGATCCTTTCAAAGTGATGCTGTGTATTTTATTTTTTTTTTTGGTCTAGATCCTTTTTTCTCTTCAAAACAAACAAGGAAAAAAGTGGTACTGGGAGACCTTGTTCACGATGCTTCTTTGTTTTCTTACTGCTGCCTTGAAGCCTCTTTCTCGGAATTGCTCAAATAAGCTGATCTCTAAGTGTTGTTTCCACTCAATCTTTTACTGGGCCTCTGCTCAGTTTGGTATTACATCTTGTTACTGCAGGAACTAGTGCATTTTTACAGCATATGAAGTCATGAGAACCTACCTTTCAAAGATCAGATCTGTGTCAATAAAGGGAGATACTTGAGGTACTTGATATGGCTGTCCTCTGACCCTGCTGGACCAAACGGGCATTTTAGCTGTAAAGCAAGAAATGCCTCTTCTAGGAGAGCCATATTACGAGCTCTGTGTGTATGTGTGTGTGTTGTCTTGTCCCACATACTGATGCCCCCAGCAATTGCTGCAATTGTGTATCTAATGACAAGGTGACAGAAACATGCAAGCAGGTGCTGTATTTATCCAGATCACGTCAGGTTTACTCCAAGTAGCATTTTTAAATGAGAACCAGCTTTCTTTTACTTGAAAATAACCATTTAACACCATCTATCTGTATAAATTTTAAAACTGTGGATCTCCAGCAATTGGCCTGCAGGATTACAATCATAGAATGGTTTGGGTTGTAAGGGACCTTTAAAGATCAGGCCATATTCCCTGCCATGGGCAGGGGTAGTGTTCACCAGATCAGGTTGCTCAAAGCCCTGGGCAACTTGACCTTGAACACTTCCAGTAATGGGTATCCACAACTTCTCTGGATGTTCCAGCTTTGCAAGAGGTTCAGGTGGATGACATCTGAAGCTTTTCCTCTGTCAACTGATAGAATCATTGCATTGTGGGAGGCTACCAAATGAATCAGTCATGATCTGCTCTTTCTGTCTCTAAGCAGCTCCCTGTCTTCCACATGTTTTGATGTGTCTTCCAGGAGAATCTTCCATGATTTTACTGGATGTGGAGTGAGGCTGCTTGATTAGTAGCTCCCAGGGTCTTCCTTTTTACCTTTTTTCAAAATGAGCCTGATGTTTTTCCGGTCTGGGGATTTGCCTTACTGCTAAGACTTCTCAGATATGATTGAGAATTGCTTGGCCATTTCAACATCAGCCTATCCCTTCAGAATCTTGGGATGCATCTCACTGGGTCCTATGGACTGATGTACATTCAGGTATCTCAAGTCGTCTTCAATCTGAGCTTCAGTTAGATTGGAAGGAACTGCAGTCTACAGTCCCAGCCTTGAGGTTCAGGGAACTGAGAGATGTGGGAAAAGAGATTCATATTGAAAGCTGAAGTGAAAAACTGTTGAATAGCTCAGCCTTCTCCGTATTGGTTTTCACTAGTTCTCATGTCTTATTTATCAAGAGGGGGGTATGTTTACTTTGATCTTCCTTTTTCTAGCCAGTGTTCCTGTAGAACTGTGCATTTCCTTCTTACACTTTAGTTTGATCAGGAGGTCCTTAGTCATGTTTATCTCCTACTTCCCTTTTCTGTTTTCTTACACGTGGTAATTGAGAGCTCCTGGACTCTATGAAAAATGTCTTTACAGGGCTGCCAGTTCTCCTTTGTCCCTGAGGGCAGCTCCTGGGGGATTCCATCCATTAATTCATTCATTAACTGAAAGTGTGCTCTGAAAACTTGGAGTCCTTACTCGATTCTTCACTGGGTCTGCAGGGGTCTTCTGGACTGCTTACAGTTTACTGTGCTGCTTTTCCAGCAGATTGGAGTCCCACAGCAGGATCAGAGCCTGCAAACATGACACCTCCCGTAGCTGAAGGAAGAATTCATTATCAACAAGCTTCCCTTGCAGAGGTAGACTGTAATAAACACCAGCCATGAGGTTTCCTTTGTTGGCTTAGTCCCTAATTTTTTCCCATAAGCTATCAGCTTTTTCATTGCTGTTTTTTCCAGGGCAGCTCTCTAGAGTTAATGCTTTTTGTTGTTGTTATTTTTGTTGTTTTTTTCTTGGAGGGCAGCCACCTGCTTGCTTTTTCTTCTTGCCTGTGACTTCTGAAGATTTTCCAGTTGTCTATTGCAGCATTTCAGTTGTGTGGTCCTTTGCATGATGTTTCAATGATAGTGGTTAGATTGTAGCTTTCTAGCTGCAAAGTGGCTTCCAGCTCCTCCTGTTTGCTGCCGTGCTGTGTGCATTGGTATGGAGACACTTCAGCTGTGTTTCTGGCCTTACCACTTTCTTAGAGGACCTTGCCATAATTTCTTTGAGGCATTTCACAGGTGTTTTCCTCCTAGTTCCTAATATATCAGCAGTCCCTGATTTTTCTCTGTTGCTCAGAAATTTATCACTTTTTCTCAGGCACTTGTCTGCTGCTCCCTCTTGCTGTCAGAGCTCTTGTTTCTGTCTAGGCTATTGGGGAACACCACCTAATTCCCTTTAAAATTTTTTGTTTCAACATAGTGGAGCCTAACAATGCTTTTTTAAGCTTCTGCTTCATACTGCTGTAGTCGGTGTGTTTGTCTCTTGCTCTGTCTGGCCCCAACAAAGAACAAAACCAACATGCTGCTTCGCTGGGGACAAACCCATGTCTGGGATAATGGGAAATTGGAAATGCCCAGAACAAGGGAAGTAGAGAAGGCAAAATTATGGGAAACACTAAGCAGCTCACACTGACCCAGCAGGACTTTGGCTGGTAACATTAGATAAACTCTTAACCAGAAACACAAAATTACTCTTTTCAGCTCCTATCCCCGGCATGTGTCCCTGTGCTGTCCTTGTTTGTGCCAACCAGAGCATGTCATGTTGTTATATGAGGATTGGGCAAGTGATTGCTTCTCTAATGTGCCTTGTTGCCTGACCAAATGTTTGCAGCTGCAGCCCCCCAGAGCAGGATGGGCAGTACAGGGCAAGGTGTGGCAATTCTGCCAGTGTGGTCTAGGTGAAACAGGTTGCCCAGACAGGTTGTGAAAGTCTCCTTCTCTGGAGAGATTCAAAAGCCTTCTGGACACTACTGTCCCTCATCTGCCACTGGGTTATTATGTCTTCTTGCCAATAATCTACCTGCAGTGTTTCCAGATATGTCTGGTTATTGCCTCTATCCTATCCTGACTCTGAACTACGTGCTTTGGTGTGCTTAGCCTTTCTGCTCCTTAATCCTCTCTTCATTCAACTTTGATGGCATTCACTACAGAGGGGCAGTCAAGAGCATAGGACCTGTCTCTCCTTTTTTTCCAACTCCTCTTGACTGAGCTGGCAGTGGTGTTTGAGGCCGTGGATGTCATCAGGTCCAGCAGCGTTACTTAAATCCTTAGAGCTCTGTGCAGCCTCTGTAGTGATATGGTCTCTCGTGTTTTTTCCTTGCAGTTCCAATGGCGGCTGGGTACTACAGCTTGTTTCTCCATGGCACAGACAAGACTGGGTTTGCTCACAGAGGTGGAATTTCATCTGTGTTACAGCGGTGGTTGCTATTATTAGTCATATCTTATGTATTCAGTTTTATAAAAATTAAGAGTAGGGTGCTACAACTTTTGTTATATATGGTCATTTAGCAAAAAGGCTTACGTATCTGGTAACTTGCTAAAATTGACTATTGGCTCTAAATCACAGAAGTATAATATCTAGGCAAGAAACTGGCATTCTTGTAACATGAGAAAAGCTTCAAAACTTTAGTGGTTTGTTGACACACACTGGTAGTTTGATTTACATGTACTGATAGTTAGGGGAGAAGATGAATTTAGCATTGGCTAAGAAAGGTTTATACTTTGGATTCCAGTGTGTTGTCTAGGTGTTTTCAGAATGTGAAGGTAAATAATGTTATGTTTCTTGTTAGCTTGGAAACATCCTACACAAGGCTTAGACTGAGAGATGTGTGTGTTCCTGGGACCTAAAGTTAGTGAGAGACTGACCAGCTCTAGAGAAATGGAAGATAATGCCTTCAAAAAGAGGCCTTTTTCTTAGGCTGTATCCTCTGTACCTTGGTTCTTCAGGAGTAAGTAGATAAAGCTCAAGTAATATAGTTTGGAAAGAACCTTTGGAAATTGTCTCCAGAAGCTGAATTTGAAAAGGGGGAAGAAAGAATATATAGTAAAGCTGGGGTAGCTGGAAGGGATGCCAAGCACAAGGCAGTAGGACAGTGATAAAAAACTGGTGGGGAGAGAGTAGGCAATGGTAGAGCTGTGAGCAACTCTTGAAATATAATTAAAAGCAGTAGGCAGCTTGCAGTACAGATACTACTGGGAGGTCTGCCTGTTGTTTTTGCATTTTTCACTCAACAGTCAAAAGTTAGGGTTAGGGTTAGATTTTGGGCCTAGAGAAGTCATATCTGAACTATACTGATTTTTGTCCTAATATGAACAAACAAATGTATTTTTATCCCTATTCTATTTCCATTGTATTTATGTCTTTCAATCAAAAGTGTTTTCATTTGGTGCACTTTCAACTGTGGGAGTAAGAAGCAGGAAGGACTAAGTACTTGGGTGATGGTTTCTATGTAGACAAGCTTCCTTCCCTCCACCCCAGTAAAAACACACTTGTTGATAGCTACTGGAGAAGTTTTTGCCATACCATATTGGTGAAAATGTGAAGGTTGAAAGGAACAAAAGTAAAAATATTTGCTCTTGACAGCTGAATGAGGTTGTATTGGTTAACTTCACAGTTCAATATACCTATGCCAGGAGGCTGTGGGCCAAGTGTCTCATTTTAGGAGTCATCCTGCTGTAGTGAGTTGACAGTAATATGAAATAATTAGTGGTTGTAGTATGTGCTCTATGCAATACAGCAGCTTTTAAAAAAATATAGTAAGACTTATGGCCTTTCTTGTCTCTAGTACTGATCTGATATAATAGCAGTGTAATTAAGTAAGGTATTTCAGATAGTGTGTGAAAATCAGAACCTGAAGTATTTTAGCAGTTGCAGTGAGGGTAAAAAATAAAACTCCAGACCAGTCAATGTTTGTACTATAGATAATGTTACAGGGTTTTGACATCTATATGCAATATGAAGATTCAGTAAAAAGAAGATCTTTATACTGTTTGTACAATATGGTCTGTAGAAAAGGCAGGGCTAGTCTGTTAATGGTATTGCTAGATTGTTAAGGGCACTGCCTCCAATACAGAAAAATAATACACAGAGGAAATAAACCAGCATATCCAAGTATGCTAATTAACAAAGTTCCAGGAGTTAATTTTTGTGCACAACATCCTTGCAATGCAACAACAATTCTGTTCCTTCTAGAACTGGAACAGAAATTTCTTGATAGAAACTTACTTCCACATTCCCTTTTCAGGCTACTCAGAAACCATTCTCTAAAACAGTGTGCAGTATTTGAAATCCAAAATAGCTACGATTATCTAGAACAATTTTCTTGCTCTGTTGTGTTTCTTTATAGAGGGGAAGTTTTTTCCCAACAGAGGAGATCTATCTTGCAATTTTTACACATCCCTGGCATATTGAAAAGGAAATCTAGAGAGACACACCGTGTCTAGATGTCAAATACCCTGTTGTTAGAAGAGACTTTGTCTTGGGCTAAATTGTTGAAGGTTTTGAAGATGCAAGAGAACATTCAATTAGAAGCCACCTGGGGTTTGCCAGGTATTGAAGTACAGCTGTGTTATACTGATAGCCTAAACATCAAATGCTGGATTTCTCTTCTTAATTCCTGTTGATGACAACATTGCTCACTGGGATATCTTTTTGTGAAATTTTGTACTTAAAAGGTATAGAGATGTTAGAATAAAATAGTCAATAGAGGAAATACAATAATAAGATGGCCTTTGTGACCCATTTGCTTCCTTTGTTCATATGCATTCTATTGCAGTCTTTATATTGATATAATTGGTTTCTTTTACCAAGATTCCATTGCCTTAATTTCATGGTGTAGATGTGTTTCTAGGACTGAATAAGGGCAGTATCTGCAGGACCATACCTGTGGCTGTTGGAGAAGCTGGAAGATGAGTGGGATGAATGATTGCAGAGACAAGTAGGATGAGTCTTATGGTTACAGCAATTGAGTTCTGATAGGTTATTTTCTGAACCTCATTTGGCCACTTTAAATGTGTGTTCCACAGGCAGTCAATAATTCCGGGTTTTGCAGACAACCAGCTTAAGCCTTGTTAGTAATTTTTTAATGTATTTGCCTAGATTTAAAAAAGCCTAATAACTGGACACTGAAGTTTTATGTTGTAAGCTGTGGCCAAATCCTTCATGGTTCATTAGTATGACTGAACATGTTAGATATAGTGCATAATTCTTTGTCATTTTACCAGGAGAGGAGCTGGAAGCAGTACTGTGTGTGTCGTCATCTGTGTGTGCCAGCAGAAGAAGCAGGGAAGCACTCTTGATTGGTTTGCATAGGATGGAAGAATCAAGAGACTTGAAAATGTGCTTCTGTTTTAGCACTGAGCTCAGGCAGTTGCAGATGCCTTTGAGAGTCCTACATCTGTTACTTGGCATTTTCTAAAGTCACCTTTCTTGCCCTAACTTGCCTCAACTTGGCGTCACATGCTAGTCCTAACCTCCAAACGGATCAGATCCCAATCATTCCTCTCTCTTGGTCTTTCTTCATGGACTTTTTTTCTGGGCTATTATCTTTTCCCCTGCCTCATCTTCTTTTCCAGTTTTCTCCCCTAGCTCTTTGTCTGAGGCTTTTTGCCATGTGACTCCTTTGTTGCTTTCTGGTCTGGTCAGAGCTGTGTTTCAGTATTTTGTACTGCCTGCTTTCTCTTGATAGACAATTAGTTGCTGGTAATGTCTTTCAGACTACTACTCCTACACAGGTGCCTCTTGGAACAAATGGCTTTCCTCTTCCCTGGTATATAGTGTCACCAACAGGGTATAAGGGAAGAGAGATGGGACATACAGAATCTGTCTCTCTATACTCAGTTTCTCTACTGTTTGTTGTGTTAAAAAAATCTGCAAAAGGTCTTGTTTGCCTGTTCCTACTGGAATGTGCCTGAGTGGCTTGAGAGGCTGGCTCAGTCTCAAACCTGTCCGTGAGTAAGATCTCTCAGTGGGTGGTAGCACGTATGGCACAGATGGTGTCTTCAGAAACGTAGGTGCTAGAGCCTAACAAGATTCGGTAAGCACGTGCTAGCTGGTTTTTTTTCTCTCCTCCCCATTATTTTGGTGATTTTATCTTGACACAGGGGAAGAAAGCCCCACCAGCAAACAAAAAAAGCTTAGGTTTTTTCATAGGCTTCCTACTTAAGCCTTATTTCAAAAATATCAGGCAATTGTGCCTTCTCATCAAAGAGTAAGATAAGTCCGTTTACTTCACTGAAGCACCAGACTTCTGCAAAAATTCAGCTTGGGGGCAAGCATGTAGCATTGCACTCTGTAAGTTAAAATAGATGAAGTTTGTGCAATGTTTAAAGAATTTGAAGTCAGGAATGTATAAGAAAAGAGGTTTGAATAAAAACAATGCTACCAGTTAAATTTTTAATTTAGAAAAAAAGGTTTTCTGGTCAAAGTTTTTTTTAAATATATATATGTATGTGTATATATACATATACTCAGTATCAGTAATTAGTTTTGTTCTGAACTGGATTATGTTTTTTCCGGAGGATTCTGTGTGTGAAGTATTTTTATACCCTTAGTTACAAAAACTGTTTGCAACTATTTCTTTGTCTTGACTTCTTCATTCCAGCTGTATCACTACAAATATTGTTACATGAGCAACCATAAATGTCAGTTGTTTTTTATTAGTCATCTCCGTGACCTGAGGTTCTGTATACTGTCCTGTTATTCACACTTGTACAAAATAAGTATGTTGTTTTGAATTTGTAATATGTTGTGCTTATTTTGCATGACATTTGGGGCCTTTTTGTCAGGCCTCTAATGTTGCCGTGAGCTTTGTTTTCCAGCTCTGTACAAAATGTCTTGGTGGTGATCTGTATTGCATGATGTTATTTCTGATCAAAAGGGTTCACAGGTGAAATACTGGGATTTTTAAAATGAACTTTTCTAGTTGGTGGTTTACTGTATCAATGCCTTCCTAGCCTTATGGTTGTAGATTGTATTCTAAGTGTTTTTATGTACTTGAACTTCCATTTGTTTATAGTCTTAGTAGGGAAAAGAAATACCTGTGAGTATAACAGCCTCTTAGCATCCAGTCTGCAGGGTAGCAGGTTACAAATCTTACCCTATTTGTTACACTTCTTGAAGGTGAGCTGGTATGCCATGGTTAACATTTCCTACGCGAGTGATGAGCCACTGAAAGGCTGGAGTATTGCTGACTTATAGAGGCGGGGTAACTTGGAATATTCAGCTGGAAAAGGAACAGGAGTGGTAACAAGCAGCAGTAGTGGTAGTAAAGGCAGAAGCAGGTTCCACATCAGACTTCCCAGTGTGAGTCAGTGAATGCACAGAATACCAGCTAGCTGTCAGGAGGAACCCAAACCTGACTATTGCAAGAGTCGGGGCTCATGTTTATCATGCAAAGTCATGTGGTCTTACCATATCTTAACTTGCCAACTTAGCCTTAGTCTGGAGAAGATCCTTTGCTGCAGTGCTTAACAAAAAAAAAAAAAAAAAAGAAAAAAAAAAAAAAGAAAAAGGGAGAAAAAACAGAAGGAAAAATAAAGAAAATTGTGCGATGTTTGTTTATGCCTCCATCATGCCGAGGAGACACTTAACAGTAAATAACCTGTGTATACCTGAGGTAAGATACTGTTTCTGCTTTCCCTGCACAGTGCTGCTGCAGCACGGAGCTGATCCAAACATTCGGAACACCGATGGGAAATCTGCACTGGATCTGGCAGACCCTTCAGCAAAAGCTGTACTCACGGGTAAGATGCATACATCTCTCAGCACTGTAACCTGAGTTTATTTTGTGTCTATAAGTTCAGCATCAGAAAAGCCTTCTGCTTTTCCAGATTTTCTGTTGTGTAAGAGCATTTTAAAAACTGTCTTTTACCGGATTTCATGTCGATGTAATTGTTGTTAATCTGCTGTGCTGCTATAGGTTTGCTTATTGTACTTATGCTAATGCTGTAATTTTCTGCTACAATGTCATTTGTTATTTACTGTATTTCTCTGGGTTTTTTCTTTTTAATTGATACCCAATAGAGAGATTGAACAGAATCCCCTAGCCCCTGGAACAAAAAATAGGAAAAAAAATCAGGTCAGTTGTTTTAAGACCTTCACTGTTAGGCAAGCAAGGACGTTTGTGTAACTATAAAAGTACCTGTGATCTGAAAGACAACCTGCTACTGATTGCAGAGATCAATACTTACGTTAGATTTTGCTGCAGATTCACATGCTACGCTTTCCTTCCTCTTCCTTGTTAGTCATTTTGGGTTGAGCCCTTTCTCATCTACCAGTTTTTTCGTTTTTGCAGCTGTTAACTGCAATACAATGTTTCATTAAAATATCCTACAGTTGTAACTTTGTTTTTACAGAGCTTTGATTTTTTAATAAATTAACTGTTGTGGCATACCAGTGAGCATGAAAAGTATAATATATAGTTGCCTGTCAAATCTGTGTCAAGAAATACATGGTCCTTTGTGCTGATTTTGTCATCTAGGAAATAATGCTTAAAAAAAGTAATATTTGATTTAAAAAATATGTACAATTAGATTTATAGAAAGGGATTCAGCAGCTGAGGTTCATTTGAAAGAATAGCTGTTTTTCTTTTGCCTTTATTTCCCCTATTCTCTCTCTCTTTTTATTGACAGCTTAATTTATGGGTTATGTGCTATGAAACACCCATATTCTTTCTTCAGATTATGTTCAGAGCACACCAGCTCCCTTCACTTTGTCAAGAACATTTCCTCATCGTCTTTCTTCAGCGCACTGAGTGCTATACATAATTATCTACAGTGCTGCAGTGATTTGAGAGTGCCTTTGGAACAGTGTACTTTAAATACATATGATTTACTTTAATTACTCTGTGTCAAATTTAAACACGTTCCTACAGTGTTAACACTAATGTTAGCTGTGCTAAGCAGGTTAATCTGACTTTTTGCTGTTAATGGGTACAGTTGTACAGATGCTGAAGATAGAGAGGGCAGCAGGGAGTCAGTGTACCTCAGAAGTGCTAAAGGATATATGCCATTTACTTGTGGGGAGCTTGACATACCTACAGTGTGGGGGTTACAAGCCCCAAGCTGCTCTTCAGGCTGTGCATCTTCAGAGGATAGTAGAAGATTAGGAAAGTCTGTGACCTCATGTCTGCTCCACTGATTTCTCTGGGCACTGGATCACCTTGTGCTTTAGGCGGAGGAGAGGGCAATGTGTCATAGCAGACAAGTGGAGATGAATTTGAAGCAGCCCTCTGAGAACATCCTGTGAAATGCAGCCAGCCCCTGTCTCTAGGCTCACCCCCAGTGCCTCACACACAACATCAGTGACTGAAGCCGTCTGCAGCCAGTGGCTGTTACCAGGTTGTGCATGGAGACATATATGGTGCTATAAACGTGTTTAGTTGTTCATAAGAAAGCATCATTTTTATGTGTTTGTTCTTCCCAGCCAGAAAATCAGCTTTTGTTTTATCAGCTTTGTCCTCAAGGTGGCTCTTGGCTACGCAGGGCTCTGTGCTGTGTACCTGAGTTCCAGGCTGTGCAAACAGGGCTGTAGCTGCCATGTGATGCACAATAACTGAAAAACCTAACACTGGAGATGTCATTTAAATGGAGGCTAGTTATTAAGAGCTGTATTTTTCTGGGTGTTGCTCTGTTTTATACTATCTCTGTTAGGCTGCTATTTCTCATCCATTTTCCATATGTTGTTACCTTCAGGTCTTGCTTCATCCCTCTGCAAGAAGGAGGCTTAAGGGATTTCTTAGGATCTATCTGACTGGGGATAATCTTTAGCTACAGCAATGCTTTGCAATTAGGTGCATCAGAACTTAAAGGTATTACTGGATTAAGGATGAGGAGGATATATTAACTTGATTTTCAGTATTTAGTATTGAATGGTGGGGTTTTAGGAATGCTCATATTTAGAGCTTTTGGAAGTGGAGCACAGTCTGCAATTTGTTACTGTATTTGCATCTTTAAGCAGCATGCATGTGAAGGTGGCTCTCATTGTTATTTTTTATTCCTTTTTCTATCTGTGTCCATTACAGAATGTCCTAGGTTGGAGGGGACCTTAAAGACCATCTAGGTCCAATCCCCCTGCTCTGGACAGGAAGGAGGCACCTTTAATTAAACCAGGTTGCTCAGAGCTCCATCCAACCTGGCCTTAAACACTTCCAGGGATGGGGCATCCACAGCTTCTCTGGGCAGCCTGTTCCAGTTCCACAGTAAAGAATTTCTTCTTAACATCCAACTTAAACCTACTCTCTTTCAGTTTGAATTCATTTCCCCTTGTCCTATGCCTACACTCTCTTTTGGTAAGAAGTCTCTCACCATCTTATCTTGTAGGCTCCCTTCAGGTACTAGAAGTCCACAATTAAGTCACCCCAAAACCTTCTCTTCTCCAGGCTGAACTGTTCCAGTTCTCTCAGCCTTGCCTCATAGGAATCATGATAGATCATATGACCATAATAGACTTTTCCACATTGCTGCTGTATTGGTTGTTGAAGACCAAGGGTTCTTCTTAAAACTTTTTTAACCAAGTATTTGCATAGGTTGGTGCATTTGTGTTAATTGCTTTGTGAATGAACTGTGATTACAGTGTCCCTTTGACCTCCAACACAGAAAAAGTAAACAGAAAACTTGTTGGTAATTGATTAAACCTTTTCAATTTGACAAAGAATTCTGTACGTGTTGTAAAAGGGAGATTCCTGCTGCATAAAAAGCATTTCTGCTGTTCTGGCAGCAAATGCTCAATCCACAATGACTTGTTCTTTTCTGTCTTCCAGACTAGAATACTGTATACTTTCCTTTTCACCTAGATAGCAGAAAGGACATGCAATGCAGTACTTTCTGGCACGACTTCCAGCCATTTTCCTGCAACATCCTCTTAAAATGTGTTTTATAAAGATACATAATGCAGATGAAAGTGTAATATTTTGATGGAAATGAACTTTGAAAACTTATTTGTAGAATAAAGGGAAGGATATAGAAATTAAAGACCCAGTACCATCTTCTTCAAAAAAAGTTACATAATTGGGTAATCTGCTTTTTACTACCTAGAAAGTAGCCTCTTTTCCTCCTTTTGCAGGTTAGGCAGCATTTGTGTGAACCAAGCACTTCATGTTTTAGAGGGTGAATATTTTGTTTCTTCTTAGTTAGCATCCCATATTGTTCCTGAATCGTGTTGTCCGGAAAAGGATTGTAATCCTCTTTTTCTCTAGGCTGAAGTGGTACTACAGGCTCCAAAAACATCACATCTAGGAACATCTAAGAACTGTAAATAAACCAGATTAATATCCTAGGGTTTTTTTGTTTTTGTTTTTTAGTTTAATTGTCTTTGGGATGCGTGGTTTCTGAGATGGGAACTCATCTTTGTTGCCATGCATAGCAGTGTGGCACTCCCATCCAAAACAGGGCCTTTGGGAGCTTTTGCACTGCTAGTCATATTAGTCTTCATTATTTTCTTACCCTGATTATTGCCTCTTTAAAGATTATCATCCTTTTATATCTTCCCTGTACAGTATATGACAAGCCAACATTATTGTTAATTATGTGAATGATATTTTTGTTTGTTTTTCTTTTCCTACACAGTGACGCTTTCTTGCCACTTATCCCCCATATTATCTGCAATTCAGAAATGCTTTCTTTATGTGAATAGTTGTTCTTTGTACTTGAGCAGTTCCCAAAGGAGCTGTTAGCAGGAACTGAAGGCATTTTTGTTGGATAATGTATTTTTGTCTGCTTCATGCCAGTGTTTTGTGGGGTTGGTTTTTGTTGGTTTCAAGGATTACTCCCTTAAAAAAGATCAAAATGAAAAAAGTCTGAAAACTGCTGCACTTCTAGATTAAAGGAAGATTTCTTAGGTATAAAATAATGTCTTGTTTGTTAATAGAATCAATTTTCAAAGTTAAACAAGACTCCGATCTGCCTACTTACGATGGAAATAATCTTTTACAAACAAAGTGCTTTAGGTCCTATTCCACATTTCTCACTTGAGTTTTTTGGAGGTGAAGGACAGCTTGATGAGTGAAAGTATAGCTGTGCTAAGGTTACTAGAGGTGTTAATGAGGATTCATGTTTTCATCTATTTGTCATGTCAACTTTTTAATTTAAGCAGGAAGCATAGTTCATGTATTGAAATATATTTGCACAATTCTTTTTGAAGTGAACTGCCATTTATGCGTAATTTGCCTGCAAGGAAGAGAAAAATCTGATATTTCATTACAATAAGTTTACTGAACTTCAGGGAATGGAAAATGGATTTTAGGTACAACTTACCCATTTTAAAAATAGCAGCAAGAGAAGAAACTTTAGTTTGTTAATTTTTTTTTCCTGTGGCACCTTTACAACTTGACTGTCTGAAATCCCAAACTGAAATTCCTTTTGGATTGGTGTTACTTCCTTCTAGTGCTCTTAGAATATTGAAGGCCTTCCAGAGAGACAGTAGCACTTCATTTTTGGAGGTGCTAACGTTCTCCAGCTTCCCTTTAATTGATCTAATTCTTACATAGTACGTACTAAATCAGATCATTTGGACAAGGCTTAGCTTCTGTCTTTACAAAACTGTGTAATAAACATCAGTACAAAAGAAAAAGTGATTTCATGGTAAGGAGGGCAGGTGCTGCTAAAATGGTTTGGGCCACCCACTTGTCCAGGCCATTGTCCTCTCTGACAGTAACTGCTGCCTTACAGTAAAGAGCAAAAAATCCTGCAGCTGAGGAATATCGTGGACCTGCAGAAAACATTGACCTTATTTCATATAAGCCGCTAATACACATCTTGAAGCAAGAGGTCTGAAGAGCCTTTTCCAGAACTTGTTTGAGCTTTGAATGTATGTTTTTGGGATTGTTACTTGTTTAGCATTCAGGCAGGTTTACTCTTCCTTTTTACCAAGACCTAAGAGGAGGAAATAAACTATATGTTCTAGTTCACTGGTATGAATGCCATATGATGATTTTACATTTGGGGTCCATGGTGGTCTGTTACATTTACTTCCTGGAGCATTATGAGCAATATCAGCTTTCCTTTGGGAATGCTGGGGCCATTGTTCTTCCAGTCTTCGGAAAGATACGGGAAAAAGGTACTTGTGGCACAGACCTGGAACGTAGTCTACCATTTTGGTGGCCCTCATCTAGAAGCTCTAGTTCTATAGATTTTAAGTCTTGTTTTATGTTTTTTAGAGAATATTATCATGATAACTATCTTGATGTATTTATAAATGTATAGTTTAAAAAATCTCATTTAGTGTTGGGGTCTAGTTCCCACTTTCCTCTTTGAAGAAAGTGCACAGGTTGCTTAGCAAACCAGGAGTTAAATGCCATTTTCTCTCAGTTCTGGCATGGTAATGTTTCAGTTCTAAAACTGGAAAAAAAACATTTCCTTTTTTGCTCATTGAGAGGAATGTGGAAGGAACAGTCCTCTCTTTGTTCTAGACATTGTGCCATACTTGGTGTGCACTTCTGCTATATTTCTTCTTCAAGAAGAGCAGTTCTTGATCTTTAGAATGTGGATGTATGAAGTTTCACCTCAGTGAAGTTTCAGAAAAGAAAGTTGCGCTGTGGTGGAACTGCTGGAATCGCTGATTCTCTTCCCACTTTCCAGCACTGCATTATTATTTCAAGATAATGTATCTTTATTTGAGCACTGTGCTCTGGTACAGCATCCCATTGACTTCTGCAGGGATGATTTAATAGCTTTCATGGCATTTTGTTATTCCAGGTTTTATTCAGGCTAAGTTTATTTTTTATTACCTCTCTGATTGCAGAAGAGCTAAATGGTTTATGGGAGCCTCTAAAGCAATTCCAAATTCTGAAGTTTGTGGTTTATATTCCAGTATAATTCTAGGTGATTTATATTATGCATTCAGTGTTTATTGCTTTGTCAGTTCTCCATTTTGTTGCTCATTCCCTCTGTTTCTTTTAGGTCCTTCTAGCTTCTAGCTGTTTTTTCTCTGGTAATTAAATAATTTAAGTATTTCCTTCAGTGTGGTAGGTTATTTAACACAAGATGCAGTGTATTTTATCCTAAAGGAAACGAGATATTTCAGCTTTTAAGTGTCTGAAGTATTTTGGTTCTGACTCCAAAAATGTGTAATTTTTTAAATGTCTTATTGACGGACTTGTGCAAGGATTTGTGCAAGCTAATGTGTATGTTCTGCTGCCCAAAGTCCGTTTCCATGCCTTAATGTGCTTAGATTTCTTCCTATTGTAACTTCAGCTCTGGGTGCTTGTTTCAAGGGCCTAATTTTAGGATAATGAGAGCTTCTCTCTTTCCTCCTGCTCCATATCTTAGAGTTAAGTGCTATTATCCTTATCTTTTGTTTAAGCTTAGATTTGTATCTTGAAGTGGCTTATTTGGAATGTGGGCATCAGCCTAGATCAGGCAGCTTTTCATTCTTTGTAACCTCAATTTAGGCAGAGAGTTAAAAGTCTGTAGTCTGTTGTGTAGGTAGTCAAGTAACAAGAGGCACTCTGGGATTTAGGATTGGTGCTTTTATGAAAAGCATGGTTTTTATTTACACCATCCCTCTGGCAAGGATTTTCACTCTTTTTTTCTTTTTACTGTTATAACAGTTCAGTAGTATTTACTCATCAAATGGAATCAAACTCTGAAGTAGCCAAAGGAGCAAATTATCTTTTCAGAGTTTTCACAGAACACCTAAATCAGGTGTTTGGTTTTCTGTTTCTCAGTTCTGCTGTTATATAGAGTTGCGGATGCTTTGAAAGCTTTCAGAAACCTAATGTACAGAAATTTACTTAGCCTGTACTTCACACTGAAATTTTACAACATCAAACTGAAAAAAAGCATTTCTTCCCAGGATTTGTTGTTATTCATATGGACAGAATAATGACTAAGATCTCCGTAGCTTGTAAGTAAAGAATACAAAATATATTTTTCATGCTGCACTAGGAAAAATAATAGTAGAAATGTGTAAGAATCCTTTCTGTTTCCATAGTGCATCAGAGCACTCTTCTTTTTGTTGCTCTGCCTTGAGCATTGACCTGTCTTATACTTTGAATTTTTTTTTCTTCTCTAAGTGTTGATTAGGTAATTTAGTTTGTTGCTAATTTTAAGCTTTGTTTGTTTGGTTTGGGTTTTTTTCATATTCTATGTTCTACATTTCTGATTTTCATAGCAATTTCTGCCAGTCTTAAGACCAAATACAATTTTTATCTCTACTACATTTTTCCACTGTCCATGGATAAACTTCCTGGCTTATTGTACCAAAATGGCCTTTTCACACTGTATACTGCATGTGATAATAAGCCAGGTGCGGTGGTAAGAATTGAGTGGATGGAAAATGTTACATCATATAGCTTCTCATTTATTTAGTTCTGTTTGTAAGTAGGATAGGCTGCAATTTCAACTATTTAAATGTAGTTTCTGTTTATGCTTGATTCTAATATGAAATTTAGCCTGTAAGCAAGCATATAACTCTTAGGAATGAATTTTTAGCTAGCAGGACAGTTCCCTGCATACAAAAGCTCCCATTGCTTTTGTATCTCGTACTGTAGCTTCTAGAACAGTCTTTGATACTTGTTTTCTATGTTTAAGTATTGAAAGCTATGAGCCAGTCACAGCTGACATCTGTGAGGTCTGTGAATTCTTGCACAAAACATTTAAGTTGATGTTTTTCCAGGTTTAACAGATGAATGTAAAAGAATATTAATGTTGTGTAAGGAAAATATATGGACTAGGAAATGGGAGAGGAAGACAATCTTAATTTTGCCTTTTTATGCATGTGTTAGAATGCAGCCTGCTTATAAGACTGCATACTGTTCCCCACTGCCTCGTTCAGCAGGACGGATGACTGTGCTCTGGGGAGGAATCAAGACTGCACAGTATGGCTGTGCTGGGCACTTTCTGTACACAGCTGCTGCACCAAATTTGTTGTGGTGAGAGTGGGCATGTTCTTGCCACCTGAGAGGTGCTCCTGCTGTCATGAGCAATGGGCACAGGATGCAATTCAAGTTGTCTGCAGCACAGGGCACTGTGTTGGGTCAGAAACTGTGTGTCTTCTTTAACTTCACTACACATGTGCTTGATGTAATTTAAATTCAAGTGTAGGACTTTGCCAAGGAGTTAATACTCTTGAAATTTAAAGGGACTTGAAAATTCTCTCGTAGATCAGACAATTTGTACTGAAGACAGTAACAGTGCTCTGTGGGTTTGTTTGAAGCTCTTTGCAACTTCCATGTCCCAGGTTTTGTATTGCTCTTTTGCTGGGCTTGAAGCACACCATGTGTATTTGTCTTGGATATCCTATTTCACCTTAGGATGCTCTGTCATAAACTGATTGCTGATGTGCACTGGACGCTGCTGCTAAGTTGCTCATTCCAGCAGTTTCTATGTGGTTTCCCATTTATAAATCAGGTGTCCTGCATATAAGATTTAGTTTGTTGTGCTGTCCTTATTCATGATACGAATACAGAGAGTCAGTCAGGTATGGTCATACTGGAATGCACATACAGACAGGTTGAGTTTAGCATGCATGGAAAGTCAGCCAGATATTGGTGGGGAATGTGTTTCAATATAAATAGATTCCTGTAGCTTCACCTTTTTTAGACTTTCCCCCACACTCTCCTTTCTTCCTGTCCCTTATTTGTGTAGGTATCTTCTTGCTTTTCCCTGGTTATGTGTAATCCTAGCTGTAGTCTTCAACACTTTAGACATATGGACTTGGATTTATCAGATTGGCCATACTCGGTGTTTCTGCAAAGTTTGAAATGTGGCAGAACTCTTGGGTCAATGAAGTCTCTCTTCTAAAATGTCTAGATATTAAAGTTTCTTCTCAAAGAGAGTAGAAGAGTTCAATATTATTCAAGTATATAAAACATTATGTATGACCTTTGTGGACAGCACAAACACTCTGTTTTACAGATGTGGTGAATTTATAATTTAAAAAAACTAAATTGAGATAAGCAAGAATTTCTGCCTGAAGGATTCACAATTGGCAGCATTATGATTGGGAACTAGTGTTTAAATCACAGTTGTTAAGTAACCTTTAGTTTCCTAGCAGCTATCACAAATGCTACCAGCTCTGTTTACCATTGATTTATTGTAAAGAGTAATTTCATGAGTGAAGCTTGTTTTGCTTTCTTGTGGTGCTGTGCTTAGACCACCTACCTTGAAGTCTTTCAAAATTAATTGGCATAGAGAACTTTTATAATTGGAGAAATATGTCATGGAAATGGAATTGACCTGACTTATTTGATGAGATTATCTGATTCAGCAGATGCAATTTATATTTCATATGGCCATGGGTTAGATATTTCTTTGATATACAAAACTTTCCAGAGATGAAGGAGGTAGGAAAAGTTTATTCTTAGTGTCATGTTACTTATACTATCACACAGGCCAAGCACTACAGGTCTGATGTGCATTTTTTTTTTGTGCCGTGACACAAGTCCAGTGTCCAAACACTTAAAGCCATCCATGCAACTTGTTCTGTTGGAGGGGCAGTACACGGAGGAGAGAAGGAAAGAGGAGAGGAAGGTAATCTAAAGCAAATGGCTGTGACCACTTCCTTATTGGACAGGTTGAAGAGGATAGTTGGAACCTGTAAGAGACTGTTTTCTTTCTAGAAATATTCCAGAAACCCCTCCATATGATGACACAGCTGACTGTGGCATCATATGGAGTGTTACTGTGGAGTCTTGATACATGTATCTCCACATAAAGACTGTCCCACTTAGAATGAAATAGAAGTGCATTGCTTCTGCTGTATTTTACATAAGCTTTTAACTCTGGAGAGAGTTTATGTTGTTTTATACTGGGGCTGTAGTGTGTGGGAGTGTTGTAATTCTCATGTGCGCACACACATGTGTGTGTTTATATTATCAACAAAAATGAGGCACTTCTGGGGTTAGGTAATGACAGTATTGTTTTTATGTAGTTGAAGTCTAAAGTGTTGTTTTTCATTGGTGCATGAAGAAGCTTCTAGAAATATGCTTCTCTCTGAACAGGTATTTTAGTGGTACAAGTTTATGAATAAACGAAGAAGTTTCTGTTAAATTAAGGAGCCGTTTCACTGACTGATTCATTCAAGCTGTCACAAATAATATAAGAATTGACTATTAAGTTTGAAGTCACAGGGTTTGGAGTCTGGGGAACTTCAGCTGGTTTTATCTTTCCATTTTGCAGTGGTGAAAGAAAAAGCAAGTCTTGATGACTGAGTATTTTTTAAAAATTAAAGTATCTAATTAATTGTTAAAATTATTTAATTGTTGTTAAAAATCATTCCCAGCTTACCTGCACTTTGAGTAGAATGTAGCTTAAAAATGCTGAAACCTAAACAAACCAAACTATATATTTATGTCCTCCTAGGAGGCTGCAATAAGAAAGGAAAAAAACCTATTTTCTATACTGTTTGTCTAATTTCCTAATTTATCATTGGAAGGCAAACAGATGCTGTGGGGGATAGTGCTGATGCATGAACTTGAACTTTGTAGAATACAATGTATTTTATGTTATAGAGGTAGCACTAAAAAGAAATCATCAAAAAAATTGTTCAAGTAGCTGGGTGTTTTCGGTTTAATTTGTGCGGTGCCAATATGAGGATCTGTAACTGAAGAACATGGAAAATTTCGTCTAAAATGAAGAAAATTGGATTGAACTATTTTTGAAAACTTTGAGTACTTTTGTTTGCTGAAAATGTCAGGCTCAACAGAAGATTTATTAGCTTCATTTCATGCTTTCTAACTATTCGTTGTGATCATTAAATAACAATCAAGGCTCTTTCTGTGAGCTGAGAGATCACTTGTTATACTTCAATTTTCACTGGGAAAAATAAGTATTAGCATTTAAATAGAAATCACTAATTTCTTCTTGCATATCCTTAGGTCTTAATTCTGCCAGATGCTGAGCCACTCTAGATATGGTCCAAGAAAGATCTAGGGTTAAGCTGGGGCTTATTCAGAACATACTGAAGCAGGGCCGCAGTGCTCACCATATCAGGAAGGGAGATGGAGACCGTTCCAGTGAGGGTCTCAGTGGCTGCTGTTCTCCTCTGGGGTAGAATGGGTAACATGAAGGCAGTGGCTGTAGTCCACGTCTTGTGAGGAGACAAAGCCTTGTTCCAGATTTTATGAAATGCAGCAAGTTACTTTTAAAAGTGGGTGGTTTTTTGTTTTGGGGTGTGTGTGTTTGTTTTTTCTGCATGCAATTATTTAGAAGTATGATATGTGAGTATAAAGGAATAATGCAAGTCAAAGGAGTATTTCCCAGCAGAGTAATGAGCACGCAGACCCATTATTTTGCATTTTCTATTTTTATTGTCTTCATGAACAAAGAAACACAGTGGGTTTTTTGTTTAAAAATTGAATTTAAATTTCTGAGCTGTAGGGAGTGTGATTGAGATTTAACTAACTTTGAGCATTATCCATGATGGCTATTTATGCAAGTGTTGTGTTAAGGTATGAAAAGGCAGAACTTGCCCTTCAAACCATTATGTATTGATGTGAGTCAGCTTCTTTTTTGTGTGTGTCCAACATACTTCTTAGCTGCAAGATGTTTGGCTTGGTGCTCCCTGTGGAGAGGGGGCCTCACATGTCAAGTCCTGGGGTGAGCATAAGATCTCTTTCCTCTTTAGCTTTGTCCCACAGTCTCCTGCAGTCACTGCAGTGCAGTCTTCCACTTTGGACATGCGGTTCTTCGTGGTAGCATTGGCAAGAACCTCTGATAATTCAAGGGCATAGCATAAGCCTTGAAAATCTTCCTATGTTTATTTCTCCTCACTCCAAGCAGCACAAGGGGGGCAAGGAACAATAGCTTTTTTTCTCACCGTATCTTTGGTCTCTTTTCAGAAGAGATTAGAAATGAACATCGCTGCTTTTTCTTTTCAAAGTTCATGAGTTCTTTTTTTTATTTATTATTTTCTTATCTCATGGTTGTTGTTATGTCTAGGTGGCGGATGAGATTTCTTCTCATACTTACTGCTCATCCTTGTCTACTTGATGAGGCTAATTGCTGCACTTTTTTTGGTGTTGTTGTTTGGTTGGTTTTGGGGTTTTTCCTGTTTGTTTTTTTTTTCTGGTTTTTTTTTGGCGGTGTTTTTTGTTTGGTTTTTGTTTGTTTGTTTTGTTTTTTTGTTTTTTACTGCTTTCCCAAGGGTAGGAAGTATTTTACTAGGTAGGGGGGCTATTGTCTGTCTCTTGTGGATGTGTGATGAAGATTGTTACTGAGATATAGAAGTTTTCTCTAAAATTAGACTGAATTGGTCATTTGTATGTGGCTGCTCATCAGACTTGCATGGAAGTTCAGAGTTCATAATATAGCAAAAATTATTTTTCTATCAAGCTTTATGCTGAACCTCTATGTAATATGATTTTAAAAAACTTGATTTTGTGATTTTAAAAAACTTGACCTCACTGGAAAGTAAGAAGTCATTTGTGTCTATGAAAATGCAACAGCTGTTGTCTTCCTTTACATCTTCCATACGTGAAAGACAAACTCTGGCAAAAAAAAGACTATTTTTCATGTCTCACAAGCCCATTTCTTTCCAGTGTGCTTTAGAGACATTTCAAAATTACATCTTTTGTGATGTGTACTCAATTTAGTTGCATTTAATCATATGCTTCATAACTTCCCCCTGTAGTGCAATGCGACTGTTCTTATGCTTAAAAGAACCGTGATTAAGTGCTTTACTTGCTTGGTAGCCTTGAACACTTTCTAATTTTAATGTAATAGTTAATCTATTGTCAGTCTTGCACGAAGACACAAAATTTTGAATTGGTACCACATTATTAATGGAAATCTTTCATGCATCTGGCAAGCTATATTGTAAGTTAAGTAAAACCCTTTTGTTTTGGAAGTGCATTGATAAATCATACTCTGTCATGTTGCAACACTTAAAGAGCTAGAATTGTAAAACAGTAGACCATAAAGTATCTGTGCTGTGCTATTGATTATCTCTCCTAAATAGTTAGTATGTATCTGAAACCTTTGTTTTCCACAATGCTTTTTCCTGCCTCTCAAAGACAAGATATGCTTTTTTCAGAGAAGAATAGTAGTTTTCAATGCTGATTTAGAGGCAGGGTCCTGAGACTTGTTACAGGTGTTATAGATCACATTTACAGCCATTGGAGATATCTTTACTTTTCCTTGCAACAGCTTACAGGCCCAAAACTTGGACAAGAGAGGTTTTATCTTGTGTTGCAATTCTTGTAGTTTAATAATTTCCTTTTTATAACAAAAGTGGGCTGTGTCTGATATTTTATTAGTCTGAAATGTTTTAAGATTAGGCTTCCCTCTTTATGGATAATAAGCTTATTTCTCTTCTGCTTTGTCTCAGACTCCACAGATCCTGCTGCTTTGGGTGATAAGTGTTTCCATAATGTTAAGCACTCATTAGACCATAGGTGGCTCATGTATTTTTCATTGTTGCATGTATTAGTCCTTTAAACAGCTTGGGAAATGAATTTTGCAACAGAAATTGTGGGATTAGGTCAGCTAAGTTTGATCTTTGTCAATGAGCAAGCTGGTTTTAGCTGTCTTCTTTTTGCACTTCTTGGGGAAATTGTTTTCATATCCCCAAGCTTATTCCTTTGGAAATGGCAATTTATATAGCTGTGTCTGTGAGAGTTAGGACAACTTGGATGTTGGGAGGGGTACCCTAGGCAGAATATGGGGCCACAATACTTGTGTTAAGTCTGGATAAAGTTTTTGGAAGTAGAAATGAAATAGCATTGGTATTTCATGACCCATGGTGTTTCATATGACCCATAAATGTAATGGGCCATCTCTGCAAACCAGCTGCATCTTCCCTTACTAATACGTCAGGTCAATTATCTTTTATGCAGTTTTTCCAAGGAAGTTTCTACAAAGCTTTGCTTGTCAGTAACTTCCTTGTCAGTAAAAAGTTGCACCCATAGTAATTAAACTTGCAAGCGCTGATCATCCTAACAAAGTCCAGACCTTGGAAGGAAAAAACTAACAGCAAAGTTCATGTCGTCGTGTCTCTCCCCCTGCACCTTCCTTAGTTTCCTACAGTACCTTTATGGGTTTCACAGTTTTCACTTGGTTAGAAATTGCAAGAGGTCCCTGAGGGTATTCCCTTCATCCCTTCTTTTTATTCTCTTCACTTTTCTATTTGATACACCTTGTTTTTAGAGAATGTTCTTGATGGACTGCAGTGTGGATGGATATCTGCTCTGGCACTGTGCGGGGAGTCTTCTCTGGCACCTGCAACACCTTCTCCCTCTTCTTTTTCTCTGACCTGTATGTCTGTAGGACAGTTTGTTCTCACTCCTCTTTCACACCTGCTGTGCAGTGTTTTTAACCCTTTCCTAAACACATCAGCACAGAGGCATCACCAGTGCCACTGATGGGCTCAGCTTTGGCCAGCTGGGTCTGTCAGAGCCAGCTCTGAGTGGCTGTGTCCAGCCCAGGACAAGCCCATACCCCTTCTCAGAGGGGCCACCCCAGCAGCACCTCCTGCTGCTCAGACCTTGACACCTGTACACAGTGCATGCTGGAATCTAGACAGACAAAGTCCCCTACTGCCCACATTGAGACTCAAGCTTGTTAAAAGCACTGCTAACTTCAGCTCCCCAAATGAGCCTCTGTTGTAATGATTGACATCTGCTGTGGACCATGGATACATTGCTATCAGGCTAATTTGAAATACAGCCATCTGGAGTTTAACCTCAGTTATTTAATACTGCCCGTTCCAGAAAAGCCCTTGGGTCTGTGGCGTGAATGTATCAGTCTTCCTGCTTCTGTCCAGAATGTGATTATGTGATTCTTAAAAAAACCAAATCAAACATACTGATGTGAAGAAAGGTTCTCATCTCTTCTTTTTCACAGTAAAACAGCCTAAATTTGCAAATGCCTATCTTCAATATTAGAACTTAAAATAATTTGAGATAATATAAAAATGGGTAGACCTCCACTGATCCCAAAGTGTGGGATTTACCTTTTGACATTTTACATGTAGTCTTTTGGTATCATTTTTTACAACATGAATTTTAGATTTTCTATTTTACATTCTTAACTGTCTTGGAAAATACTTTGCCTCTACAGAAGCAAGACATGAAATATTATTAAATTTCTGTGATTTGAGCTTTCAAAAGAATGAATACTGAATGCAAGTAATGATACTATTTACTCAAGCTTTATCTCTCCTTGGAAGAAACATATATTACTCTAAAAAATTTAAATAGATCCTTTCTGCAATAATTCATGAGATTTTCTTGAGAGTTTTAGCTGTAATTAAAGACACAGTCTATGTCATTATAAGTAGCATGATCTTTCAGCTCCTCAAAAATGACATTAATGTAGAATGTAATAGTAATTTGTCAGTGTGCATGAAGAGGAGCTGTAATTTTATATTCAGCATTCAGCACGTACACATTTTGACTACTGTGAATTTTAGTAATTTCTATTGCGTTATGCTTTACAGTCTGGTAATAATTTAAGAATATATCTGGATTTTATTTGGCATTGCTGTAGTGATGGTTGTTAGTACTTATGTAAGCAAAAACATCTATAATGTTAGAAGCAGAATTTTATGCTAATTAGGACAGCATTTCTATTCTAAAGAAAGCATTTTGTCCTCCATGTAGAGCAAATATAAATAAAGCTGAGGATATTAAGTATTGCATTTAGTGGGTAAGAAAAATGTCATGCTATGTGACTACTTACCAGAAGTTTTATTTCCTGGTATTCATCCTGTCCCAATAAGTCTCTTAACATTTTCTGGAGGCTTCGCAGCTAGTACTTCAGCTAATAGGTTTTGGATTTTGGTATCACAGCCAGAATAATAATTTAGGAGTTCACAAATATGCTTCTAAAATGTCCCTCACTTCCCTTTGTCCAAGAGCTGTCACTAGGAAGCACATAGTCCTTGTCTGTTGTGATGTTTCTGCATCCATTCTTTTTTCAGGATTAGTATGTATAGAGCCGTTCATCGTGGGTATATACTGTGATGGAGAAAGCACAGAGGGATCCACCTCTGCCTTTTTCTGGTGCAAGGAGACCAGTGTATTTCAACACATCCCAGAAGGTGGGATCTGTTAAAATATATATACCAGCGTGCCAAAAGAAATCCTAACCTGAGAAGCAAACTGTCATCTGAATACCTCAGATATCGTTAAGAGTGCTGAAGGGGAAGGTTTTTTCTGAGGCCCAGCTACCAGTGGTGCTGCCATTTCTGTTTTTCCTTTGTGCCAGAGTATCTTGTTTTTTTCTACAGTGGCATACTTTACCAGGACGTTACTCCTTTGCCCTGTGTTAATGGTGTTCTATAAATCATGTGTTGGGTCTGGTAAATTTGCTTCAAAGATATTAAGAGGTGTTAAGTCTAGGAAGATTTCTACAGGGGAGGTTTTTTTGCCTCTCTTTGGTGTAGGTAATTTAGTCTTGCTGCAGGCCATGTGCAAAAACCAGTAAATTTGAATATTCACTACAAGACAGTTGTAGTCAGTTTTTAAATCAGACTTAGGTGAGCTAACTCTTACCCAGGGTGGTCTTCTGAGAACATCATGGGCATGTCAAAGACATGATTTGGCATGACACTGCTGCATTGTATTCATGCCAGCATGCTGCATAACCTACAGAGGTGCATTTCTGAAAGGCTGCTGAAAAATGTTTTCTCAGTTTGAGCCTGCCTGTCTTGTTGCTGTAATGTTCTTCTTGTTTCTGATTGTTTATCTCATAAATGCTTGTCCTAGTTTCCCATATTTGAAAGGAAAAGCAAGGAAGTGTTGTCAGGCTATACAGTTTAAATTGAAATTTGCTATAGGTCTGTTCAGAAAAGTCTGCTTAAATTGAAGCACTGTAATTATTTAGTTCAACAATTCTGCTTGATCTCATTTCTTCCTTCTTAGATATCGCTTGCCCTTGAGTTTAACAGAGATATTAAATTGCCTGGGAGCCAGAAATACCTGAGATTCATTTATTGCTGCTTCATTTAAGCCTACTGTTAAAGTTAATGGGTTTGTGTCCTTTTTGTACTGTATAGTTTGAATATCTGAGGTCTAAAATCTGATCTGGTGTCACAGAATTGTAGAAGCTCTAGGGCTGGGAGGGAGCACTGAAGATAGTCTAGTCCAACCCATCTGCTCAAAGCAGGGTTGACTGGAGCAGATTGCTTAGGACCTTGTCTGGTCAGGTTTTGAAAAGCTCCAAGGATGGAGACTCTGGAAGTCCTCTTGCCAGTCTGATCTAGTGTTTGATCATTCTTGCAGTTGAAAAAAAAGTAAAAAAGGTTTTATGGCAGCACAATAAGAACAAGTTGTTTTCTCAGTGTCTGAAATAAAATATTTCTGTTGAATTGTTTTAATATAACCATGGCTGGTGCAGAAACTTCAAATTTGGCAGGTGCCTGTGCTGGATTCAGAGGTGTGCCTCTAGCTGCCCCAATGGAAATCCACCTCAGTTTGAGTGACTCTAAGTCTTTGAAAAATTTCATTTGCAAAACCTCCAAAGAACTTATTATCAAGCTGAAAGGTGTATGCTTTAATGCTGCTGGAAGTACTTGTTCCAGTTGACTTCCTGAAGGTACCAGCTATGCTCCAGAATATGCTAGCAGGTATCAAAATGGTGGGAAATTGGGGAAACAATGCAAATACACACCAGTAAGCTTGACCATGAATTCTTAAAGATCCTTTCACATTATGAGGTCATGCAGTGTAAATAGGGTGTATAGTGTTAAGTAGTTGTTAGTGAACTGCTTTGACCACTTAGCGAGGTGACAAAGCAGTTAACAAGGATGATTTTTTAAAAAAATTGCTGTTGTCAGAGGCATATTCATTTCAAATTAGGGAAGCAATTAACATGAAGCAATTAGTATGCTGTAGTTTGTGCTGTGTAAACTCAAACTGGGTTTTACTTTGCATTTCTTTCCTGATAACAGCTAGGATCTTCACTCTTGAAAAAACAAAATAAGCTGTGTAGATTATATTTCTACCATTTCCTGATTTCTCCAAATAAAAACACCAAATGTTGCAAATGGTCAGTTGCAGCAGTTAGTAACACTTCTCCAAGACTGCTGCTTCTTGTTATACCTCTGCTCTGGAAAACGTGTAATCTGCAGGTGGGAAACTACACGATTAAAAGTTTGTCTGTAGCTTTCCTTGAATTGAAGCAAACTCAAACTTAGTGAAGTGCGTATAGCAATGGAGGGAGGTAGGAAAATTGCAGAAATATCCTAAGGCTTAGAGTCAGATGTGAACGTACTCAGAAATGTCACAATTGAAGTTGCACAGGTAACCTGGGTCCAGGTCCTGGTATTTTTTTCTGTCCTAGCCAGTAATTAGGGCTGCTTATATGCTGATAGCTCCAGATCTTAGTTAAGGTAGAAGAACTTGTGTCTAGAGTATAAATCAATTGGTGAAATGTAAGTTGTAGGATTTTCACTTTAAGACATTGCTGAAGTAAGAGCTGCAGTGGGAAACATCACCTCTTTTTTTAAGTAGCTAGACTTTATAAATATGGAATTGACAAAGGCTATTACAGTGTCAAGGCTCCTGATTTTGTCCCAGACATTCGGTTTACAAATGCTGGTTTCAGCATTTGGAAGCATCAGATTCTTCCCAGTCCTTGCTCCAGGAAGCGTATTGAACTGTATTAGGATGGGCAGGGAAGGGCAGCTGAATATTGCTAGATTTCTCACACTGATATGCTAAGTGGAAGAATACTATGGGAGAGTGTGGGATAAAGGTTAATTTTCTTAGTACTGGGAGACAACTTTGAAACAGTCCCTTAGCATACTCTGCTGTTAGCCTTCTGGAGTGTGTCAGAAGAGCTGGCTTTAAGCAGGCAATACCATCCCTCTCTATATACTGGTGAGGTCTAGTTTTAGCCTCCTCTCCTAATAAAATGCTTATTTCTCTACTTCCAGTTTCTATTACAGGGTGGGATTATATAAAATACTGGAAAGTTCTGTCTTTTGTTGCTGCTTTGCATAAAAATTTAAAATGCTAGCTCTGTCATTGTGAAGACATGTTCATTTTTCTCATATAATTATGCCTGGAAACAATTTTCTTTACTTTTTCCCTGATTCATGTTCCTTCATCATTTATCTTCTTGCTGTTTTCTCCTCTGCTATATTTGCTTTTTTTCAAGTTAGGTTTTAAAATAATGAGATTGGGTGTTGCTGAGCATAACAGCAGTCAGGTTCGGTTCCCTGCTTTGGAAATACAAAATCTTATAAGCCTTTGCTATCTGTCCTGTCAACAGCATATTAAATATAAAGTTTTTTTGGTTTTATTTGGGTTTTTTTTCAGTGTAGGGAAACTCTGGTCTGGTTCAGCCCTGTGGACTTGGCGCACACTAGTGTAGCACTAGTAACACTAGTAGTTACTAAGTAAGGGTCTACAGTCCATTCTTTAGAAAGCTTCCAGAAGCATCTATGTGGTGCCCTCCAGGACTGCTACAGCAAATGCACAAAACTGCTGTAAGTCAGGATTATGATTACTTTGAAAACCCTCTCCAGATGTAGAATTAAATGCTTATGTAGATATGCCATAGTTCAGAAGTATCAGAGACACCTTTGTCAGTCTGTCTTGTTGCAGCCCTCTGGTTAAACTATTCTAGGTCATTGAACTAACCCAGACTTTTACACTAATTGTATGGATCGGCGTTGCCTTTGGCAGAAATAAGGGGAGGTGTTTCTATGTGTGACCAAAGATACTTTCTCTTTGGAGGATTAGGTTTTTTCAGTCACTTTGCTTTTCATTCTGTTAATGCCAGATTTGTTGTCCCTAATTCATTTGATCCTGCCATGCTATGTTTAATGCTATTCTTTGTCATTGAAGCAGTCAAAGCTTTTTTAACAAATTAAAGAATGGCAACTGTGAATTTGCTGGCCTTTGTGTATTGCATAAGTACAGCTGTATGCTGCAGCTTGCAGTGTTGCTGTTGCTCTTATTCCTTCAGTCTTTGCAGGTGTTTGCTAAGCAAATGGAGTATGGAGGTGTGATGAATCTTGCTATTGTTTGGGGGTGAAGAGTTTGAGGAATGTCACCAGGTCCTGAATATATTCGCCTTACCATCTTGTTTGCATGTGTCATAGCTGTCAGGTGAATATGTTTTAAAAGCCCTGCTTCTCAGTACAGTCTTGGGAGAGAAAGACTGCCTTGAGTAGGGCCTTACTACAGGTGAAGTAGTTTGAACTGTATCTGTAACAAGGCAGTATGTCAGTGGTCAGTGTTTTATGAATTCAGTCCAGGGTGTCTTAAATGTCTGGAATGGATTTGGATGCAAAATCCCTATTTTTTTTCTGTTTGTATATGTGCTCATTGTATCCAGGGACGTGTGCTATGCACCAAGGAAATATTTATACACAATTCACCTGGAGGATTCTTAATATCTCTCTTTGTCACTGTCAAGTAAGAAATTGGCACAGACTCCAAGAAGGCTGGTTTGCACAGCAGCAGCTTTAATATGAAAAACTGTCTCTTTTATAGACTGTTTTGATACATTCCACCTGATTGGCTAATTAACAAAAACACTTCCTCACAAACAATCCTTGAGAAGAACAGGAAAGCAGAGAGTAGGAAAACACCACTTGCAGGTTGTTTATAATAACAAGCTGTCATTGTTTCTCTACAAGTCCTCAGTGAGACTACTTACCTGGTTTTCTTGCTCTCTGACCAGGCTATCACATCCACATCTCTTGGTATTATAATAGTTCCTGTCTGTAACTCTTCTTTCTGTTGTCTGGGACCAGCTCTGTATTTTTCCTGTTTTGCTGCTTTTTCCTGACTGTCATCATCTCTAGAACAGCTTCTTTCTATGTTTATAAGTACCTATATACTTCGAAAAAGTCATGTCCAAAACAAGTCCTTATTTTCCCCCTTGTTTTCCTCCTTCTCTAGCGGTCTCCAGAGGGTTGAAGTTTACCTCTCCTTGCTTGGCAATCAAGGAGAGTCTGGAGAGGTTTGAAATGAAACTGCCTGAATGAATTGAGTCTGTATTATATAGAAGTTGAAAGAAGTGCATTTGCTAGCTTGTCAGAAGAGAAGAGGATTTGGTACTTGATGCAAATGCAGGAAGAGTCCAAATTTTCATAATTCAGTGCTCAGAGTTGCTTATTGTTCCCATAGACTACTGAGTGCTTTAGACAGACTGATAACTCTGTTGCTGTTATTGTGCTCCTCCACCACTATACAATGCATGTGTAAAACATTTGAGGAAGGAAGGCTGGCTGTGATAATGGCACCAGACAGAGCAATTGATTATGTGCTTGAGCTGAAGAGTAAGGCGCTTCTTTTTTTTTGTGGTGAAGAAACATGATAGCTTGTCTTTGTAGCTGCAGTTCAACAAAGTGCATTAGACATGAGAACATCAAGGTCACTAGGGCTGCTCACATGCATGCTTAAAGTTAAGCAAACTTTAGAGTGTTCTAACTATATTATTTTGGGGCCCTGGAATAGTAATTTTATCATGTAAGCTTCTCACTAGTGGAAAAATATAAATAAAATTTGAAAAGTTTGGATGAAAAGGAAAAGAGCTGATTTAGCTTGAAAGACTGAAGCTAAAGGGTGCATGTAAATGCTGAGTGAATTGATTTTTAATTTGTTTAAAATCATCTTTACTACTTTGGTGGCCTACAAGACTGCAAATCTGACCTTGATGATTCTTTTATACGGCCAGAGCAAGGTAAAACTTGGTTTTTTTTTCCAGAAAGGAAAAGGGTGATGGCACTTCAGTGTAAATATGCAAAAGATGTGAGGAGTAGTAAAGAATTGTGATGTACAAAAGGCTTCCTGGCCTCCTACATGCTTGAAGAAAAATTGAATGTTGTGGTTGTGTATCCCTGGAGCAGAATTCCCTAACCTTGTCTGGCCTGATCGAGTTCCTTCCGTAGGCCTAGACAGTGTGATTGTTGATGGTTCTGTATTACCTGTCTGTCCTTTTCACATCACAACTTTATGGATTTGATTGTGTTCACAATGATTTTTTTGTTTTTTACCTTGCTGTCGTAATTCAGTTTAATGGCAGCCTTGACATTGCCATGATTATTGTAGTGATCAGCCTTGCCAGAGCACTGCATGGACTGGCACTGAATTGAAGTTAGTGGAAATAAGTAATTTGAACCACAGAGTAGACTGCCCCCTACTTTTGAACTCAGTGGTTTGCTTTTTCCTTTTAATGATAACATGATTTGTCTGCCATTCAGGTTCTTTGTTGTTCTTGCAATACCTGTATTAATCCCCATCTGAACTAATAATTCCCCAGTTATCTGCATGGATAAGGTATCCTGTGTTTTCCTTTCAATCGTTGCATCAAAGATTTGTTTAGGGTAATTTACCTTTCTCTTGCTGTCATATATTGTGTCTGTCATCTTTCCTTGAGAATTGTTTTTGACCGGTGTACTTGCTCTTGAGGTCAAGCATGAGGATCTGCAGGTGCTTGAATTGATCTCCCCCCCTTAAAAGGAGGCACTGAGCTAGCAATGTCACCTGTTGTGGTAAATTTATGGCACTTTCTTGCCATAATGCACATTTCTTCAATAAAAATGATGTACTGGTTTCTTCAGTGTTCTTGGGGGGTGAACAGATAGGCAGGTGCGTGTTCAACTCTCTTTTACTTTTGTGGTGTTGGCAGTTTCCATTTCTTCATAGTACTATTTTTCTTTTGTCTCCACATTCTGTATTGCCATCCTGATTAAAAACAGAGGCAAAGCTGGTGTGAAGAAAGCCAGTGCTGCCAAGCTGAGAAGAAGGATGTTCTGTCTTCAGATAGCGTTTAAGGCAAGAATGAGTAAAACATTAAACCCACATTATTTATGCACAAAGGAGTATCTCTTTTCTATTCATAAATTGCAGCTGGTTGTCTTCAGCAATGAAATGTCTGTAGAGCTTCACAGGTGAAACATCTTCTAAGAGCAAAATGAAGATGGTGAGGTACCAGTCTAGAGTAAGTGAATGAATCGAGGGAAGCTGAAAAACTGACTGGTGGTTGATGGTTTCCTTTTTGGCAGAAGAGCAAAGTATTATGTTCCTGAGAGAACATCATAATTTTTCAGCGGTTGGGAAAATACAGGCATGGAATTTTACTCTGCAAAGAGTACAGGCAGTGATTTGAGGCTTTTTGGAGAATGCAGAGAATAGGACTGGTTATATAAATGTCTCAGTATATAAGGACTATTTCAAATAATTTACAAACACAAAAAAATTCTCAAAGATATCTCCAGGAGACTGTTATTCATAGATAATGTTCTTTTTTTGTCAAGTATCTATTCTTTGACTAGAAGCTTCATTCTGTGCAGTACTGCACTGCACACTGCATTGAGATAAGAGGACTGATGCTATAATGTTTTCAAGCATTTATTTTGAAATGTTGTCTTCAGAAAATATTTTAAATAGCTGCCTGTTCTGTAAGGTACAAATTTTGGGATGGCATGTTTCCTTTCTCTAGACCTGTATTTTCCTTTGGTCACCTAAAAAGTAAGTACTTTACTCTTTTGAAGGCATTCCCTTGTGTTTTGAAATTAAACCTTCTGTATTTTCTGCTGTTTCAGTAGCATTTTCAGTTCATAACTTAATTTGGTTATTTATTTGCCATAGAACATCATGGTCCGTATCCTTCTGTGCTCTGCAAATTTGTTTTTGCTTGCCTTTTAGGAATACAATGTTGTACTTGTGTATTTGATGTTTATTTTGTATAATGGCAAGAACATTTTGGCATAAATTCAGAATTCAGTTTGTTCTTTCAGTCCGCGCAGGCAAACAGCTCTGTCCATACACAAGTAGCAAACTCATGGCAATTTTCATCTGACTGCCACCTTCAACAATGTCATTACCTCTTGCTATGTGTATGTGTCTGGCATGACCGACCCGTCTGATAAAAGTGACTGACAAGGCTGTCAGCTGTGTCAGGAATAAACCTAACAGACTTGCTAGAGGAGCTTGTCTATCTGAAAATTAAAACTCCTAAAATGTATACCATTACCTTTGAATACCTCTCAGATCCTCACATCTACCACTGTCAGCCCTAAAGTAGAAGCTTCTCATGATGACAGACTGATTCTGTAAAGAATTCCTTCATTTTCTGTATGCAGTCTACTTTTACTTTCAGGAAGGTAATATGGGAGGGGGCATAAATAGCAAAAGCCAAATATGTGATGTCATCAAATCCAGGGAAATCGGGCTATTAATTTCTGAAAAGCTTTTGAATAGATTCATGTAGGGAGCTGAACTCTATGCACCTTGTCTTTACAAGCTCAGTTCCTACAAACAGTGGAAAAGGAGGGCAGAGCCTTGAGAATCTTCCTTCTGAGAATCTATTTTTTTGATTAATAAAATCCAGCCTTTATTATTAATATTTTTGTAAGTAATTTTGGATGATCATATTACTTCTGCTACTTCATTATATTAATAATAACTACTCTGATAGACTCTATTTAGAGGATTAAGCACCATGACTTCTGTAACTAAACACTCTTTTGCAATCATTGACTTGCCCAAAGTAATAGGACAGGTTGGTGTGTGTTCTGCTCCTGCCTGATCTGCTGTGGGCTTCCCTGGTGTGGTAGGCTCTCAGTACTCTGCTCAGGAGTGAGGCAGGGTGCAGGCTGCACTGGCATCTTGACTTGAATCCACTGCTAAGCTGGGCAGTCAAGAGCTCACTTCAGTGCTCAGTCTGGGTTAACCTTCTTCAGGACAGACTTCCTGCTGTGGCCAGGCCTATTGCAGGAATGAATGCAGGGAGTCTACATTTCAGCTGGCTTTGCCTGCAGGGTAAATCTAGCACATTAAAGGCAATTTTGTGCCGAAGTTGAACAGGTAAGCTGATCGTGACTGCTGCCAGTTTGCAGAACCATCCAAAACCCTGGATGTCTATTGTGCTGTTGTAAACAAACTTAGTTTTTTGTTCTTGTTAAGCAAGTTCTTGTTAAAATGTGTGCAAGGCAGACCTGTGTGAAGAGACATTATTTTCTTAGGACTATATTGTTTCATTTGTGGCTCTGCTGGTTAGTCTCTTGTCATCTATTGCTCTGGAAGTGAAGGATTTATTCTATCTGGCAGAACAGACAAAAACAAACCTTCCTATGAAAGGAAGTGTGTGGATTTTATTTACTTTCTAGCAGTCATAGCTAGAAATCTTTTGTGAACAGCCTTTCCAGTAGAGAAAGACAATTTCTTTCCCATATGCACAAGAAAAAAGAATTGATTATAAAATTAGAGGGACGGAAAGAGCAAAAACCCAAACCAGCATTGCAGGCAAGTATAAGATTAAATATACTTGTCTAAGAATAGAGACAATAACATTTCTGTGTTTGCTTTGCTATCTTCCCCACAAATCTAAAAGGTAAGTATTTAAATGATGCCTTTTCAAATGGTGCATTATCCTCAGGGAGCTAGATGAGAACTCTCATCAGTGTTCTAGAAATTGTTGGTCTAATTATTCAGTAAATCTTCCTTTCACGGATCTCTCTTCTCTTGAAGTCGTGTTGAGCTATGCAGGGAAACCTGTTCCTGCTCACTGGCAGGGCAAATGTAGCTCCATCTCCAGAATCTGCCTACTTTAGTCTGACTGCACTAATGCAAGGCATTAGGTAAGTGTTTTTCTCCTGAACAGCTAGCAGATCAGAAGGAAAATAATATATGACTTGCATGCATTGTGGCTTCTTACTGTATGTGGCTGTAATTTCTAAATAGGATATTCTGTCTTTGCTAAGGCTGTAAGCAGCATCTTGGGGGAGGTAAGAAAAAGAGGAAGGAAAAAAGGAATGTGGCTCTTTTGTTGAGACCCTTCTTAACTGCAGGCTAGAAGTCCCCCTGCCCAAAATCTGAAAGTATCATACTTCCAAGTGTGGTTTGAGTTGCTGAAGGACACCGCTGAGGGAAATTTTCTTGTGAAGCGCTGTCTGTATGCTCAAGAGTTATGTGGGCTTCTATATCCAAGCATTACCTTCTATTTGGACCAAAATGGTAACTGTAAAATCTGACAAAAACCAGAGGCAGACTGACATCTTAGACTGTTGGACTCCTAGAAAGCCCACTGCCAAGGGTCAGGGCTGCTGGTGTTGACTGGAAAAAGAGAATCCAGAAGATTTTTATACTCCCTCTCTTTGACCTTGCCTGTTCCTTTCCTTGTGTCCTTTGTCTAAATCCAAAACCATTTTGATTGCAGTAAAGGATGTTATGGCTAGAACTGTTTTAATGGCACTGTTAAAGAACTGTTTTAAAGTGTGATCCAGCAAGAGCTGTCCTTTCTCTGGGCATTTGTTCTTCCTCCCTGCAGTTTTTCTTGTGCTGCTCTCTGAAGACAGACCCAATTCTCTTATAACCTGTCTTTGCTCTGCTAAAGGATGCTTGGAGGGTGGCAAAAAGGCGAGTCAGCATCAGGAAGCAAGTTCTGTCAGTAATAATCTCACCATTTCCTGCATCAGTAACTGGGGTTTTATAGAAAGGGATAAGCAGGAATCCTAAACTGGTGTTGGGGAAGGTACAATATGATTTCTCCTTGATGGTATGTATTCTCTGGGAGGAGTGGCAATACTGAGTTAGCTCCTGCTGAACAAACACACCCAGGGCGCAGTAGAGAGAACCTGTGCTAACTCTTGTGTGGTCTTTCCTTTTAGGATAAATGGAAATTTAAAATACTACTTTTTTTGAAAGATAACAATGAACTGTATCTTAGAATAACTTTGAAATAAAATCATTGGGAAAATAGACTGGTTTAGAAACTGCTGGTAATCACATTACCTAATAAGAGGACCACTTAAACGTGTTTTCTTTAGTATTTTTAAGATCATTAGTGGTTGTGATGAATGATGAATGTAGAAATACTTTCTGGCCAATTATATTTTGTATTATTTGAGGTAAGCAGAGTCTTTAAATGTAGTGAGATTTCTGAAAGTGAGTGAGAAAGCAGTATTTTTTCCTACTTCATGCAGAGCACAATAAAACTCTTTTACTTCAGATTTACACAGAAACCTGCAGAGTTGTTATGCTGAGGATACATGCAGTTTATGTATTTCCTTTCTGTCCAGCAACAGAGGGAGCACCTGATTTGGAAGATGCTTTATTAATGGTTTATTAAGATGCCGTATTTATTTATATACCTGTGACAGTAGAGTTCTTGTACTTGGTTTTCCAGTAGCAGTGAAGTGTGCATGGTGTATCAACAGTTTCCATTTGGGCAGGACTGATAATTGGTGTCCATAGTCACCTTGTACAAGGTATGTCTTGAACAGGCAGCCCTGTGCTGCGTCTGATCAAACTTGCTGGCTGTGAATGAAAGTTGAAGGAATATCCTCCTTGCAATGACAGCAGTCTGGTAAACTGAAGCTCTTTAATTAATGAGTTAGTATCTCTTTCTTTCTCTCAGTATCTCTTTCTTTTTTCCTGTGGTGCTATTTCGTTTCCAGTCTTCATAATGAACTATATTGTCATTTAGGGCAATAAATTATTCTTTTGAAGCAATCATATATGTAATCCTGTTACCTCTGAGGAGCAGCTAAGGAATTTGGGTTTGTATAGTTCAAAGAAAAGGGGGCTGAGGGATGCCCTCACTGCTCTCTCAAGTTTCCTGAGGAGGGCAGGTACACAGGGAGGTGCTGATCTCTTCTCCCTGAGATCCAGTGACAGGAAGCAGAGGAATGATTCAAAGGCATGCCAGGGGAGGTTTTTAGACTGCGTGTTAGCATTTCTTCACTGAGAGGGTCGTCATACACTGGAACAGGCTTCTACAAGATGTGGTCAATGTCCCAAGCCTGTCGCTGCATAAGAAGCATTTGGACAATGCTCTTAACAACCAGCTTTAGTTCTTTGTCAGCCCTGAAGTGGTCAGGCAGTGGAACTACAACATTGCTGTAGGTCCCTTCAAACTGAAATAATTTGTTCTATTATGCATTTAACCAGTAAAGTATTTAAAACAATGAGGTTGATATAAGGGACTGAAAATGTTTACAGAACTTGAGTTGTGTGTAGTATTTAGTTATTCTTTCATTGCTGGTAGAGAATGTAACCCTTCTCAGACCTCCAGGACACTGGCAGTAGGTACTGTTATTGCTGTACTTCTGTCTTGTGGTACGTTATTCCCACAGGAATAGCAGAAAGTGCCTGAGTGTTAATAGAATTTTTTTTTTTCCCAGCTGGTGTTTTAATAGTTATTTTTTAGTGAGGGTAGAAGTTTGCTGATTTAGATTTCAGTAATTTTCTGTAAACTGTAGCTTTCTTTCATCTTAGAATACGCTCTTAGTCACATATGCTTCTGTCTTCAGAAAAGGTGTTAAAAGATAACTTTTAAAAATTAGGCAAAACAAATGGAACAGTTGTATTTAAGTCAATAATATCTATATCATAAAATCTGATGGGGAGGATAAGGGAGGGGAAGAATGTTCCAAGTTAAGCAGGTGCTTTTCACTCTGGGATACTGGCACTAGTCTTTCATATCAATCCTCATATCCTGTTTCCAGTCAGGGCATTGTCTCCCTTCTTCCCCTGATTTGCCAAACTTTCGTTTGTTTTCCAACTGTCTTTTGACTCTTAGCAAGTAAAAATCCATGAGGAGGGAAAATTTGTCCACAGCAGGAAGGCAAACGGGTTAATTTTGGGGAGTTATTTTGTTACCATCTTTTTGTTGTGCAGATATGCCTGTTTTCCAAAATGTTTAAACTGAACTGTTAACAGATCAGTTTTGTTGGTTTTGCTGTGACAAAATGGTTCATTATAACAAAATCTATTGCCTCTGTTTTGTTATTCTTTTATTAAGGACTGACTTGCTGTACTTTGCTTAAGTGTTTCATAAATATATGTTGGCTCTCACTGCTGTGTGTTTGACAGGTTTGCCCCATTTCCTCCAGTTATAAAGGAGTTCCTCCCTTCTGCTCACTACTCTGGGGCCCAGCAGGCAAAGGAAATGTTTTGTATTTTTGTCTAGGAGCTAGAGGAGTGATTTAACTGGATTTGAGTTCCTTCCAGGATGTGTGCTGCAGGGCAAGCATGGCAACACGCATGCATTTTTTATGAGGTGGCAGCCTGTGTTTCCTCAAGTTTCTAGAGTAAGTTTAGATACACAGGACAGCTTCAGACATACAGAGGAAGGATTGTACTGTTCAGTAAAAGAAATACTTTGGCACATATATGCATTTTATGTTTCCTGTTCATTTTCTAGCAAACCTTAAAACCCCCCACTTCTTTAAATCTGTACAATTTGTTACTACAAAATCTGTCACGTTTGTTGTAGCTAAGAGAATATAGATTTTTTGGTTAAAATAAATGCTCCAGTTTTAAATCCAGCTATGGATTTTCAGACACACTGTCCCCAGCTTGTTAGCATGTTTTATCTACAACGGGAATATTGGAGAAACTGCAAAATTTAGTCTGCCTGTATTTACTCTAGAGTTCTTTCCAGAGAAGGATGAAATGATAAAGCATAATTTTGGAGCTTGCCTTTATACAGTATGGCTTTCCTGAGGGTTACATTTTATATTTTTCTTGCTAGTTTTCTTCCATTCTTTATGTAAGTTATGTAAGGTATTTCTGTGGTCTCTCTTTAGAGAATATTCTGGAGAATTGAATGATTTACTTGTTTGTGGATACTGTTTGGAAAGAGAGGGTAGGGAGCTGGCTTTTGAAAAAGATGCAGTAATACAAGAGCAGCTTGGCTATCTATCCACCCCTACTGTACTCAAGTCTTTGGCAAAGAGAGTTTCTTAGTCCTTTGTCTTCCTCCAGAAAGTTTGCCTTGAAATCCTGGAGAGAAAATGCATATGTGGGCATGTTACAGAAATGAGAAAGTAATTGTGGCTGAAAAATGGAGCAGTTTATTAGTTGTTAATACTGAACATGGCCAAAGTAGTGGTAATTACAGTGGATGATTGTTTTTGCTGATAGCAGGAATTAATATAAGAAATGAAGGGGAGAGCCATGGGAATGTTGCTTTTGCCATAGGCATGAAGGGGTGGATAATGGGGAAGACTCTGGAAAAAAACCTGTCAGATTTCTTTTCTATATGTAATTTCACAAAAGATGTCACGAGTACTGAACTTTGGTGAAAAGTTGAGCCTCAACCCCTTCAATTTTTCCATCTCACCGGTGTGTTTTGAATTGCAGAAGGTTTGGGTTTTCTTCACAGTCACTTGACATGATAGTCTGCAGTCTTTTTAAGTTTTTCAATCTCAGTCTGAAAACATGACAGACGAGAGTGGTGGTGTCTTCAAGATAAGTACAACATTCTAAAATTGTACAGTTGTTGTGAAAATACTCATTTTTTCACACTAAGAATAAAAAATGGATATGTACATCGTGTTTATATGAGTAGCATGCACTGAAACTACTTGTACAGGTCCACTAAACAGGTTCTAGAATGTTTGTCAGATTTAATATTTCAGAAGAAACTATATGCTAAACTTGTAGCATGTGGTAACATTGTTGAAAGTAAAATTATTTATATGGATTACCACATAATGGGTGGTTGTAGGGTTTTTTGGGTTTGGCTTCATCTTTGATTTTATCTAATGATTTAAGAGTTAACACACTTGAAATCCTCTGACAAAGGGACTTCTCTCATCATTCTGCTACTATATAGGAAATCTAGTAGCATTATTTTAACAAATAGACCAGCACCACTGAGAAAAAGGCGTTCTGAGAAACAGAATTGTTACGTGTCAAACGTGAACTTACTGGTGCTATAACTGCACATGCACTGAAGATCCATTTTGTTTCACCACCTCATCCTTCTTAGTGACCAAAACCCTAATGTGCAGTGTGTGTAACTTATGCCTTGATATGGAGACAGCATTTGGTAACTGCAGTATCCTGTATATGCTTATGTAATAGATGTACTTTGAACTGATGGTTTAAGAGACAAGAATCTCTTCTATCAGGTAAGACCCTGGCAGAGGTTTTGCCAATCTGCACTATATAAAGCTGCAGATTTTTTGACGTAGTGCTTTCTGCCAGGCCTTAGAAGAGGCTTTTTTCTCTGGAGCTGTAAATCAGGAATGCTCTGCATTTGAGCTCCGTCCACTTAACTGAAAGATGTTCCAGGTAAGGATGCTGGTAGTGGTTTGGTAGAGTTGTGGCCAAAACCAAATGATGTTTGCTTATTTCTTTAACTTCCACATCCCCTCCTAAAACATAGCCCTGACAGATTTCACTATTAGCTGAGTCACTTTCAGTTTTTAAATTTCACCTACAAATGTCTAATTTGAGCCCACATGCGCAGTGCCTGACTTACATCATAGAAGAGGCAGAGTTAAGGTGCCAAACCTTTCCTCCGTGGTAACATTCCTCCTTGCTGGAACTTGTTCTTGAAGGCATTATCTTCTGAGTTGCTTTTCTGTCACTTGCATATACTAGTGTTGCTTTGGTGTTTTTCATCCATGACAAGAGCTTAAAATTAGGGTCTTGCTGTGTTCCTGGTTGAGCCTATTTAGACAGCTTATAAAATCAGCCCATTTACTTGTGAGAGACTGCTGAGCAGAGAAGTGCAAGAGGCATAAAGAAATTAACCCTAAGCAAGTGGGAAGTAAAGTATAATATAATTATTAATAAAACCTGAAATTGTTCTTTTTTTGCTCCTCTTTATTCTCATGTGTTTCTCAGAGTACTTAGTTATAGATGCCTTTCCCCAAACAATATTATTTCAACATATCTCTTTTTTGCTGTTGTTGTTGACTCTTTTTTTGGCAGTTATTCCCTCAAACTTGTGCTATTTGGATGGTTAAAAACCTTCTTGCTCTGATTGTACTTCATATTTTAGTGGATAACTCCAAATAACTCCATATTTTAGTGTCAACTGCTGGTTTACATATAAAAAGGTTAAATGTGGAAGAAGGAATTGATGAGTGTTTTAATAATGTTTTTGGACCCTTCAAAAGCAGCCATGTTGAAAATAAAATTTAAGTTCGCTGAAAAAATTTTTAAATTTAAAAAAACCCCAACCCCAAAATCTCATCCTCTCCCAATAACCCTAGCAATCTCTCAGAAGCACAAAAAGTGTTGTGCTCTGATTATAACTTGAATATTTGTTTTAAATACTTAAATATTACTCCGAAGACCTCGGAGGATTAAAAAGGATGGTATATGTGGATGCATATCATTGATCACTCATAGGTGTGTGCAGTCCTGAAGTGTCAGGGAAAAGGTATATTTTAATTTAGTTCTATGGAGTTTATTTCTTTGCTGAACTCTACATTGCTTTCTTTGTAGCAGTGGCAGCCCAAATGTAGAGTTTCCATTCCCCTCCCTCTTGTTGCAGTGCAATCCTTGTTCAGGGTCTTCATTCTCAGGGACCTGTTTGGGTCCCTGGCCATGGGCTGAGCTGGATGAAGTAACAAACCTGATAGAAAAGCAAGTTCTCAGCCCTCCCAGATGCATCAGGACTCTGTTGTTTTCCTAGCAACCCCATGCATTCCTATGCTGTCAGAATATATGGTTGGAAAGGCACCAGAAGCACTTCTAAACGAGGAAAAATGGGAGATTTTGAGACCTGCTGTCTCTGCTACTCTGGTGGAGAGCCCATGTCCTCTGTGTTGCTGGGTAATCATGAATACTTATTTGAAAAAGAAAAGAATCAATCTGCTGGACTGCTGACAAAGATCTTGTCAATCTACTCATGGGATGTATATTTTGAAGAATGCAAGCTTGGTTTTCAGAGAGGCAACCAACAACAAGTGTTAGATCTGCACGTGGTCAAAAGTCAAATGTAGAGCTGCCATGCTTTTTAACAGAGCAAGATTTCTCCCCTGACTTCCAGTGCTGCTAGACCTGTGCTGCCTAGAGAAAACAGGAGGTCCTGAGATTACCTGAAATTACCATGGAATTTAAGGTGTTGAGCTCAGTAGGACCAAACACTGGCACAGGCTGCCCAGAGAACTGGTGGAGTCTCTATCCTTGGAGAGATGTAAAAGCCACCTGAGACGCAGTCCTGAGCAGGGTGCTCTTGGTGACCCTGCTTGAGTAGAAGGGTTGGATGAGAGACCTCCAGAGGGCTCTCAATCTCAAACATCCTGTGATACTCATGATTTTCCCTCCCCAGCCTGTGGCCGTGGTTGCGTGTTCTTTTGTCACAGGTCAGAAGCAGGGGACCATTGGCCAGCATGAAAATTTTCACTGCGTTTTATTATTCTGGGGATTTAAATTTATAATTGTGATTCCATATAATGTACAACTTCATATGGAAAAAACCTCTTTAGTTTTTCAGTTTGGTTTAGTATATGTTAATCCATTTTGTTGCCATTATATGTTGCCGTTGGATAATAATGGCTTGGTTTAATTTGTGACATTATTTTTTAGGGAATTGTCTTCACTGTGGAAAGCTGACATGGTATTATAGTGAGGCAAAACCTACTTTATCCAGCTCGACATTTTAGGTCTGGCTGCCTTCTGTATTGGCTGATGTGTATGGAGGGATAGGAAATAATTCACCTTGGTTTTGAGTGTAGATACATTGAAACAGTGCTGCTGATTTCTGCCATGCATTCAGATAGGTTTTTCAATATTCCATTGAAATTTCAAGACTTTAAGGAGAGACTGAAATAGGGTTATTTGTCTGTAAAGATAGATTCGTGATGTTATTTTTTCCCAGCTTCCTGCTACTGATCTGCTCAACTGCCAGGTGCAAGCAGCCACTGATGTCTGATAGTTAATAAGCATTTGCTAATTTGCTAATCAGCTACTGCAGCATGCAGCTAGGGCCAGACACAGCAGTGACAGCGTAGCAGCAGCTGATTGGGAGTGTTGGAGGTAACTGGTTTTCTCCTGGGAGGGGAACAGAAAGAGAGCTGGTTAGCTGCCTGATGGTAGCTATGATCTGAGACTCTGATTATCTGAGGTTAGCAGTGGTGACTTTGTCATTCCAGCATAAATGGAGCAGCAGTGGTGTGATCTGGAGCTGGGATCAAGTAGGGAACTTCTTTTAAGGAATGCTGAGCAAGCTGTAGACAATGAACTTGATCAGATGCAGTGAATACCACTGAGTAGTTTCTGCTTCCCTACTAGCTTTTGTCTGATGAGATAGGAACAGGGACATTGCTTTGCTATGGTGCTCTCTGCTCCCTGTTTCACACCTTGTCTTTACCTTAAGAAATTCCCAAGCCAGCTGTCTCTGGGCTGCCTGGCATGCAGATACCCTTTTGCAAAGCTATAAATTCTAACCCGCCCAGAGGAGCTCTTTAAAGAGAGGTTATTAGCTTAGTTAAAGTCAGTTTGACATTCTTTGAACAGAGGTGTTATGTGAGGTTGATGGTCTGTATTCCTGTACTTCTGCTTAGAACTTGAAATTCATCTCTGCCCATGCACGCATGGTTTGTTTTCAAATGCTTGCAAATGAATATTTTATTAGGTAGCTGTGGCCAATGGCTGCAGGATGGCCTTTGATAAGCTGCGTGGCCAAGCGGCGTTAGCTGTGTTGGCAGAGCCCTCTGCTGGGAGCGCAGCTGTGCCAGCAGCAGTCGGTCCTGCGGCCAGTGCCACCCGCTTCTCCCAAAGGCCGTCAGGCAGACCCCTCTCGGCTCTGTGCTATCCCACCAGCTGCCTGCCTGCTCCAGTGCCCAAGGGGTTTCTCTTAATCCCACAGAGCCTGTGGAATTCACTTGACCTCTTTTTTTTTTTTTTTTTTTTTTTTTTTTAGCAAACCTGGTGGTGTGCTGTAAATGCTTATATGATTTTAGGTTTTGATTTGCAAAATACCGTGGCTCTTTGAGAGGAATAAAGTCAGCCAATTACAAAATAATGTTTTCCTAATCTTAATCAGTGTGGGAGAACCATGATGAATTTCAAAAATTGCATGTATAGATTCCAACACTGTCTGTAAATACCTTTTTTTAAAAAGTACTGCTTAGTAAAATTAACTGATCTAATTGGGCATACATGGGGATATTCCTAAATCAAGAGCCACAGCTTTCCTTTTTCATTGGACAGTAAGGCTTCTGCTATTCAAAGTATTAGAGGAAACAGTTTTTGTGTGATAAAATACTGACTTACTGAATACAAAGGAAAAATGTTATTACTCTTCTCTAACCTAGTATGTTCAAAAGCCTGGTTAGGACTACTAGATGCATTGCCAAACCAAAATGTGCAGAGAGGTATTTTAATCTGGTTATATCTCTAAAGTGTTGATATAATGCAGGTCAATAACTCTACTGCAGGAAATCCAGCTGTTTGAGATTGTTGCACAAACAATGCAGTAGTAATAAAGGGTCTTTTTTTCTTCTTCACATGCTGGCCAGAGCTTTTCACTTACCATTGATTTGAAACACTCACAACTGTGCCCAGTATTTTATCTTCATTAAAATAAAAAAAGAGGAGCATGTGCCATGGCTTAGAAAAGACTGTTGCCTGTGGTGGACAGGCCCCCCCCTCTGATGAAGCTAGAGAGTGGTAGAAGTCAAAGGGAGTCATATTTCTGTGTCATTTGGTTTGTCTCATGATGAAGCTTTCCTTAACATAGACATACATTCTTTCAAAAGCTAGGTTAATCTTCCTTGCCTATATTTGAAAAAAAAACAGTTTCACCTTTGTTTTGAACTTACTTGCTCCATTCCTGGGGTTCAGCAACACAGAACAGCTCTGTTAGGGGGCCCATCATGTGAGTGGCATGATGGAACTCCTTGCTGCAGGTTGTTGTGAATTTCCAAAGCTGAATATTATTCAGAAAACAATTAAACACCCCTGTGAAAGGAAAAATCACCAGTATGATAAGATGTAGATATTGCTTTTGAAAATTCCCCATCTGCATCCAAGGGAATGGGTAGGAAGTGCATGGCTGTCCTCACCCTCCTCCTCCTTGCCCTTGTGTGAAGGCAGGATGCTGAAATAAAGGGGACTCTTAAGGAAAGGTCTGGTTAGTTGTGGTTCCTGTCATCCTCTGCTGTTAGCTGGAGAAGCCATGGTGGGGGGAGGACCAAGTTCTTGGTGGTGGATGGGGAGTCCAACCTTCCTCCTGCACAGCTGTTCTTTAAGGGATGTGTCCAGAGAACCTTCCATCTTACCTGCCATCCGATCTGGCATTTTCCATGGCCCAGTGCCTTTCCTCACCTGTAATGAGAGTTTCACTGGAGGCTTATTGCAATTACACGTAGGAGGCAGCACAAAGGGGTTTTTTTCTTCTTTCGTGACAGCTTCTTCTTCCTGTTTTTCTTACAGCATTTTGGTTAGAGGCTTTAATTCTCTGGCAGATGGTATACAGTATGTTTTCCAAACCCTCTACCTTTTGGGTCTAGGATACACTCTGTTCTCTGACTGCATAAAGCTGCTAAACAGCTATTTTTTCTAATTTCTGACTTGAAATTCCATTCCATTTGTATTGCACAATGTCATAATGATTCAGCTTTGTAGAATTCTGTCTTGCTTCCATAGGTTATCTTGTCCCATGCTCTTTTTAAAATACTAACATGCAGTTTTAATCCTGTGCTTCAGCAACCCTTGTGAGTTGTCTATTTTAATTCGGGACTTCAAATATAAATGCTGCTTTAACATTACTCGTGGTTATCTCTAATCTCAGAGTCTCATAGCAAAATCTGTTGCAGAATTCATCCTGTTTTGTCAGTGCTTTTTATTTCAAACGTGTATTTTGTTAGAAAGTGGCTGATGATATAATACCTGGATTTTTTTTTAATAATCCCTGCTTTTCTAAAGAACTTAGTGATGTGTAATATTACCATTCAAATAGGCAGGTGAGAGCCTTGGAGATCAGTAATCTGTACCTTTTCAAAAGCCGCACTGCCTTGCTTTGTCTTGGAATTTATTATGCTTCCCAAGTATAATGTGACATACTGAATAGGGCAGGGGGTGGGGACATTGTCTTCAGCTGACATGCTGTTATCAGCGGGACTGTGTTTCTGGACACAAGATTTCGCAGTCATTGGTTGTCCGAAGAAAGCCTTTCCATCTGAGGATTGGACAAGAAGATGCGTCAATTTGCTGCCCGTCTCCAAGGTACTGGTGATGCTGCCTCCACAAGCTGGCTAACGTCACAGCTCCATCACCCAGCGGGGTGTGGGCTTTTTTCTCCTCTTCTCTGTTTTAATTCTGTATTTGCTTCCTACTGCATTTCTTAATCTGTCTTCTGCCAAATGCTAACAGCATGATATTTTGCAATCATTTAGGTGAATACAAGAAGGACGAACTCCTGGAAGCTGCTAGGTGAGTGCTGCTTAGAATATAAAACATATTTTGGGGGTGGAAGCAGGCGAGGAAAAGGGGTTTTTAAAATAGTACTGTTTTGTCATTGCCTTTCCATGAAATGCTGCAAGCAAACCACTTAATTAGCATAAATCTCTTCAGACTTTAGTCTGGTATAAATGTAAAAGCCTGTTTATGTAATTGAAATCCCCCACTATGGTGGTTATAAGGTTAATATTGAGTTTTTGCTTTAAGCTGCTTAAATCCTCTTTATTGTTTTGTGACTGTTCTTTTTAGGGGCAATTTAAATATTGGAATCTTGCTTTTCTTTGGGTTTTTACTGCTACCGTAGGATGTATTTTGAAAATAGGTTTCATCTGAACAGAGCATAAGGAAGCCTATACAAAAGGTGTAAAGTTCAATTGTATATTGCAAAGCTTTTCATCCTTCCTTCTGACTGCACAAGACCATTTTATATAGCTTGTTAACCCTTCTAAAAAAAATTCTGGGTATTGGTATAAAGCCGTTTCAAATGTTATGGGCCATATGCTATGAAAATATGTTAAATTCAGAACATTTATTTTGACAAATGGCTTTCAGAGGATCTGTAAAATTAGAAAAAGGAAATACGAGGTTAAGGAGAGAAATTGAGGTGTTTTTATATGATCTCTTGCAACACATTTAACTGCAAATGTGGTATTCTTTTTTGTATTTACCCTTGGTTTTGAAATGTTCAGAAGATTCTTTAGCCATCCAACATTCTTCCTGCCACAGTACAAATTTCAATATACTATACTTTGCAAAATACTTTGCTAAGGAAATGGATATCAAAGAGCTCTGCCCTTTTCCCACCCTTTCCATAATATTCTCCTCATTTACAGGAGTGGTAATGAAGAAAAGCTGATGGCTTTATTGACTCCTTTAAATGTGAACTGCCATGCAAGTGATGGGCGTAAGGTAAGTTAATACCTGCTTTATATTTCAATTTCTTAAGAAAGGCCAATTTAAGCATACTGGTAACCATAGATGTATAAACCAGGAGAATGTATGGGGTGGGGGGAAACCTGTGATGCCTTTTCACCATAAAATTAAACGTTGGTATACTTGACACTGGCAGCTGTGACAGATTAAGTCGACAGACGTGGGTTTTTTGTGTGTCTTTTAAATGTTAAACCCTGGTCTACATGTAAACAAAACTTTAAGACCTTTTGTAAGAAAAACAAAATGTACTGTTGCGGGTGGATAAAATAACTAAGGAAAAAAGTTATTATTTGTATTTGAACATTGGGTGAGGTGCTTGGATTCAGTTTAGCTCCTAATACATTGCCACGTAGACTGGCAAGACTGGCACTGTATTGCTATGGTTAACACCTTCTGCATTTTCTAAAATTTGACATTATTGTTTTGACTTTCTCTGGCAGAGATGTTTGAATGAGTTAAATTAAGAATTAGGCTGAAACTGGAGGAGGGAAGAACATACGGAGTGAGAAGTAGATCCTATGATTTTTGATGTTTTAGATTTTGAGATGGTAGTCTGTCTAGACTGTTGATTTACAAATGTTGGGGGTTTTTTTGTTGTTTGGGGTTTTTTTTTTGTTTTGTTTGTTTTTGTGTGGTTTTTTGTTTGTTTTTTCTTGGTGTTTTTTGTTGTTTTTTTTTTTTTTTTTTAAACTGTGTACCAGAATGTTTTTAATATGTATCTGTTACAGTGTTTCACCTGTAACAGTACATCTCATTTTTGGAGAGAAAAGCATGGGAGTGTTTTCTTTTGTAGTTTTTTAAAATTTTTGATGGAGTGTGTTGGAGTATAATATAAACCTCTGCCCATCCTGGACCTGTTGTGGAACAGCCCAGTAAAGATAAGCTAATTTACGCTTTTGATTAAAATGTATGTTGTTACTGAATATAAAAAAAATACAGTTTCATTGTAAAAAAAATTCCTGGTTTCTGTACACATTTTTAATTTTTTTTCCATTGTAATGTCTACCATACATAATATGTGATGAAAAATCCAGCCAGTTTTTTGCTTATTTACATTTATCACTGATTGAAAGTTGATGCATCTCCCAGGTTTTGAAAGCAATTGATTTCATTAACTGAGGACAGGCAATTGAACAAGGGCTTTATTTAATTTAGCAGTGTTGAAACTGATTAAACACTCCCCACATTTTAAGATTAAAGATATTGCCCATATTTCTTGAATTTCCTTTTCTTATTTTAAGACTTTGCTGTTCAAGTAAAAGTGTATTTAGGTATTAATAATGCCCTGTGTTATAATTAAATGGGGAGGTGTACAGCAGTGCATTACTGAATAATTCAGCCCCCATCACTATTGATCTAAGGCCAAATGCAGAGTTATGACTTCTGTCAGCAGGGCAAAGAATGAGCCCTTGCAGATGTTTTCTTGAACATTTATCACTTCAAAGTAAATATAAAAAAAAAATAATGACAAAGCTTTTAAAATTCATACTGAGATAGCAGAAATTAAGATAGCAGCCTCTGAATCAGTTAGAAAATTTATGCCCAAAGCTTGGAAAGCATATTGCAGTTAAAGCTCCTGTGTGTGGACACTTTGAAAATATGTTTGGTTGGTTGGTTTTTGGTAAGTGCACTGGTTTTTGAAACACCTTTTGAAGGTGCCTTACCATTGTTATGAATTAGCTTTTTAAAAATTATGTCTACCAGATATATTTTTTTCTGCCACCACATATGTACAGGAAGGTTGGAAAAAGGTTTACTAATGCTTTGTAGTAAGCATGCTATATAACTGTTACGGATTTAATTTGTAAAGCAAAGTGTTCAAGTCCTGTTCTGGTGCAAGATCACTTGGGGTTTGATCATTTTAAGCTGTGCTGCGAATTAAGTGAGCTTGTAAATGGAAGTCTCCACTGGTGTAGCTGCCTGTAGTTGATCTGTGGTGATTTACACTAGCTGAGGATTTGTCCATTTTGTAAGTTGCTTTTTGCATTCCTTGATGCTTTCAGTAATTTTTTTTTGCAAATCTTCTGAGCATTCATGCCTCAAACTTAGGACAGTGTAAGGCCACAGTTTTAATGCAGCTCTCGGGGCCAGGAATGCAGATTCTGCGGATTGGCCCAAGATTCTCAGCATCATGCTTGTTCTGCAGTACCTCTGTACCCGCAAACTCTTCCCTCAGTCTGCTTACCTGTTTCTTCAGTCTGTGCATCTGTTGATTTTCTGAGATGTCCAGCTCTAGTCTAGTGATAAGGGAGCACTTAGCTGTGAGGGTGAAGAAATTGAGTTCCAGTACTGAATGGGTAATTGTTTTTTTTCTGGATTAGCAGATGGTGCTAATTTTTTCCTCATACTTTGGGGTGCAACTGTATGCAGTTTAGTTTTTTCCCCCCAGGGGATTGCTCTGTGTCTCATGCATGCTAACATCTGGGATTCTGGATTTCTCAAACACCACATGTGCCGTGAAGTTGTGCTTTATAGAATGGGTAAAAGGAATGGAAAACTCTGACAGCATCTTTCTGGTTTCAAACCAGCTAAGGTTGGAAATAAAGATTTATTGCATTCTGGGTGCTGCTTGCAGCATTTTTAAAAAGTATTGACGGCCAGAGTCTGATTCCTACTGGACAGGATTCCATGATTCTAAAATAGTTACATCTGGTGCTGATAACCATTGCTCCATCTGTTTATTAAGGACAGAGGTCAAGACAAATAGGAATGAAAACTGAATTTCCTTCTTCCCCTCCAAAGTCACAGTTTTGGTAGGTTGGTAGGTTTGGTAGGTCATTGTAGAAATGTTCACATTACTGAAGCTTTTGAGCTGTTGTCTGAAGAGGGAATATATTCTGTGTGGCTTCTCTTGCCATTATCTTCTGGAGGGATAAATGAATTAGTGTGCAAAACAAAGAGCAATTTTAAACATCAGCTAAAGTCTTCCTGCATACCAAGGATCATGGTAGCTTTTGGGATTTTTATGACCAAAGAAAATGAGCAATAATATTTCAGGAACTGCAATTTCATTGAGCTAGATAATGATTGATTTTTGTGCAAGTACTGGCTTATGTGCATATTCAGTGTCTGTCAGAGCACAAATAATGAGCTGTATAGTGCAGAGCTATATAGTACTGTATAAGCAAATGAGTACTACACAAGGGTAAATTTTACAAAACCCGTTTTTTTAAAACTGTCTTATTTGTTTATTTTTTAAAAAGCAATACTTGAGCTGAAATATAATAATGATTTTTCATGGCAATTAGTCCTGCTTTGATGTTGGTGTTTTTAACAGGAGACTGGAAATTTTCAGTTGTTATGTGTGTTGTGCGTAAGGCAACATTTACATGTTGCATCATTTCTGTTCACATTGCCTCACCAAGTATCAGAACAGAACTCAGACACGGTACACAGCACCTGCATATTGCTGTGGGTCTGAAATTTCCCTGTATCCTGCCTGTGAATTCTGCTGGTCTCCTTTGTCTTTACATAATCTATAGAAGCAATGACTTCTAGAAGACAAGCCTGTGGTGTTGGTGTAATGGTGATGAATTTCACGCTGTTAAGAAGCCAAGGCTTCTAGTCATGTGTCTATCTATGTAAAGGTACATAGGTTTTAGAGCCCCTGTTATTTTCCCTCAAATAGTTTCCTCTGGGGTTGTCTTTTTCAAGGCTTAGTTATGAGTGAATTTCCAAAAAATGTTTTTTGACCATTTGAAATCACCATGTTCCTCTGCTGGAAATTAGCGCTGTATTGCTTCATCATGGAAGCTGGATTTCTGACTTGTTACAACAGTCTCTGCTTACCTAAATCAGTGGCGAGAGACAGGTTTAAAATTGCACATATAATGGTTGCAGGTTGAGTAGAAGCACTTAGTCCACTTATTTCCTTCAGGATGCTGATGTGAACACTTGAAAGCTGTTTAAGGAAGAAATTGATGTTGCCTCCATTTTAAAAATGCAGAAGTATCTGAGCTGATAAGAAAGGATTGGTTTCAGCAATTCAGATAAGAACTCTTTTCTACAAGACATTTCCCACATGACTAATCATAGCTTTCCAAAGTGATCTGCATCCAGCTGACATGGTAGCTATTAGCTATAGGAGGTTGGATTTTTGGTTGTACATAATATCCTGCTCCTGCACTGCATTATACACACTCAGATCATGCTGGCACTAAAATACTCAGGTGTTGTTGGTTGAATAAAACCTTTTCTTATGTGGGTGAACTCAACTCCTCTATTTAGGAGTTACCCAAAAACCAGTTTGTTGGGTGGTCTTCTCAAGGTGCATCTCTTGAAGTAGAGCAAATATCTAATATTTTGAGCTCTTAGGACCATAGAAAAGTCATTAACTGAAAAATAAAATGCTTGCTTTGTACTTTGAAGTACAAAGTTTCTGTCGCAGCTGAGTTTTGTGTTTACATTTTGTATCAACCATATGAAAAACAGAGAATACAATAGCATTACCTATGACAGCGTGATCTCAGGAATCAGTTCAGCTTGAGGTAGGAATTGCTACCAGAGGGCAGCACAGAATGCAGTTCCTCCACAGCTACATTTTTTTCTGTCCTGCACCTTCCCTCCCTACTTCCTTCTTTGGAAACTAAAAATGTTATTTTTGCAACAGGTGAATCAGGGATCCTACAAACAAGGCACCTCAGTTTTTCCTTGCATGGGACCATCCAGTACTGTGGATAATGTAGTGATCCCGTGGGGAAAAAAATAGACACTTCATTAAAATGCCATTTCTATCATGCACATGGTCCTTCCTCACTTATTTGCGCTGTTGTCTTCTGACTTGCAGTGTCCCTTCGCTTTATTCCCAGTTTTCAGTCTTTAAGAGCTCCCAGTACCAGTCTTTGGTATTTTGCTTCTGCAATGTCTTTGTTGTTCCACCTTTCCAGACTAGCTGTAGACAACCCTGGATCTGAGTACCAGTAACAGGCCTTTTCATTAAACTTTGTGAGTCATAGGAGACATACTTGCCTCTTGGGTTTGACTGAGGCTGTTGCTTCAGCCTGTTCTTTCCTGCCATAGGGATATTGGTTTTTCTCATGCATGGCCTCATTCTGGTTCATTGGCACAGAGTTCAGATGTAAGAAATCCAAGTCTGAGAAGGTCTGCAATGCAGTGCTGAGTAGCAGCATCCTTGGCCTGAGGTAACCGCTGCAAAAGATCTTGAGAACAAAGTGCCCCTCAGCTTTTGCTATGGGATATCCCTGATACCAAGTAGCATTGGTAGTAAGTAGTAGTTGGATGAAATTGCGGATTCTTTCTCTTGCTTCCTCTGTGTCTTTCTCTCTAGTGAGAGATCAGCCTGTAAACAAAGAGCTGGTAAAGAAAAATTAAATTCTAACAAGATCAGGTGAGTTATGTCTCCTCGTACCAGGGAGTCTCCAATTTGCTGCTGGTAAGTGAATTTGCCAACCCCTGTTCCACAACTCTGGGTGTTTGCAGCCATTTTCAAGAAAAATCCTGCAATTGGAAAGAAAATTGGTATAGCTTCCAGTTTTTGAGTCTGTATGGAACAATCGATCCACATTTTCACAAGCTTTCCCTTTACAGTTATTAAGCCTACAGACTTGGGTAGAGGTTTAAATTCCCTTGTAATATTCTTGGCTCTAGGAGCTGGGGGTTGAAGAAAAATGCCACGTACTGCAAGATGTGAACACATTGTGTGCTGGTGAAACTGTAAACCTTCAAAATTGTGTGCATTTTTCTTGTGCTGTGAAATAAAAATCAAAATTGATACCACATAAATCCATAGGTCTGTTTGTTCTCTAATCTGTGTCATAGAGATTATATTCAGATGGGTGTAGAATGTATTTTGGAAGAAACTATTTTGCAAACAATAAAAAAAGTTGTTTGAGTATTGGGAAAACCTACTTTTCTACAGACAAAAGCTGTTTATTTGAGCAAAATAGTTGTGAACAGATAGCCAATGTAAGGCCTTGTCATGACCAATGGTATATCTGAATGTCAGCGTGGACTTCACATGTTTGGAGTTTTTTGTCACATGTAATATCATACCTAGTTTCACAATTTGCATTTCATCTTTCTCAAAGTTTTATGAACTCTTCTGCTGGTATACATTGTTTGTTTGTGTGGCTTGTAAATGCAGTCACTAATCTTAAGGCTTATCTACAACAAAAAATAACTAACTAGTGCAAAGGAGAGGAGCAATGGAATCATCCAGAATAATAGTTAACTGTGTATATTTTTGGTTCATAATGAGTGCCTTCTCCTCCATTAATCTAATAAATTGAAAAGATTAAAAATTGTGTAATGAAATGTAATTTTTGTTTCAGAAAAAAGATAGCTCTGCAAATCCAAAACAGTTATTTCAGAGTAACTGGATAGACAAGCCCTTGCTAAATCTGCTCACTTTCTGCTTACTAGCATAAATGTCAGTCTGGTTTTGATGAAATGTTTTAGACTCAGTTTTGTGGGTGGGAAATGTGCAGATTTTGGTTTCTACATTTGTGGTCCTGCAAGGATTTGCCAGAAGTTTCCTGATGTGCAATTACAGCACTGTGGAACTGCAGTTATCAAAATAAGCAATAACCAAGCAGGCTGTTAGCTGATGTTGGCTTGTGTAATGCTGGCTCTGGCTCATGGCTTCTGGACACTGCAGCCTTTGCTGGCACTGATCTGGTACATGTTTCATGAAACGTGTGTATTAAGGTTATATCTAGGGGTGTGAGCTGGTAGATTGATAAATAGAGTCACAGAATGTACTGGCTTGGATGGAACCTTAGAGATTATATAGTTCCAGCCTCCCTGCTATGGGCAGGGATGCCTTTCATTAGACCAGGTCAAATATTTGAGTCAAATATTTTAAATCAAATCCTACATGCAAAATTTAAGGTATTTTCTGGATTTAGTTAATGGTGTATTGTAAACAGAAAAAGTGATATTTCCAACATTACAAGAAAATTACAAAGCAAGTGTCATAAGGTTTGTGCTGTGCCTTGAGCAGAAGTGCCCAATGCCATATATGTACAAAGAACATTCAAAAATGGTCACAATTGGGTTTTGCCTTTAAAACAATATTTTATTTGTTATAAAAAGATAGTTCCCAGGCTTCATGCATGTTAGAAAAAGTGACAAGTTATGCACTTTGTTATGCTGTGATCCTATCTTCATCTGCCAAGCATGATCAAAGTGGGTAACGCAAGAATGCCTCTGCAAACTTTGTATGGTATAGATAACTTGGTTTAATTTCAATCCTTGGTGTCAGTCAAAACCTTTTATATCCAAGGATGTTATCTTTTGAATAAAATGTAAAACTGATCTACTTGCCTTTAAGTTTCTGTTATGAGAGCTTAAATATTTTTCCTAAAACATTTCAGTGAGTATCCCTTCACGTACTATTTGAAGCGTACTCTGTCATGTCCACAAATAGAAATTGTGTACCGAAGTGCTAGAAAGAAATTGTTTACTCTGTCATCATTCTCTTTGTATTGTTCTCTAAAATTCAGGAAATCTCATTTGTTAGATCTTAATTAATTTGCTCTTCAGAAAGCCTCAAATGTGTTGAAGGCATGGGGGATTTTTATACCTGAACTGTTTTCCCCTTGATGATTAGCTTCACACAGGAGATGACTTCCCGCATTAGGCTATTATCCATCTCTTGTCAGGAGAAAACAAGTCAAACTGGCAGATTTGGGCAGAGCTGCCATGTAATATTTTATGCACATTAACTAAAAGCTGTGTTCTGGATTTGGCTCTTAACAGCTCACAGGGCATCCAGGGGCTGAGTGCCGATAATATTTCTTCTACTGTGATCTGAGGAATGGAGCCCTTTCTTTCAGAGCTTGCTGAGATTGTTTTGAATTGAAATGCAGCATCTCAATCCAGGGACTGAGTGCATTTGACTTCTGTATATAGTTGACTGTAGTGAATACTGTAGGTGATATTTCCATGCTTGCTGTCAGTTTCCTCTCAAAATCCCTGCATGGGAGCATTAGAAGTACTGAAGAGTAAACTGATCTGCTTTCTTGTTGCTTTTTTGTTGTACACTGTTTCCCATCTCTGCGTGCTGTTGTGCGTGCACCCGAGGACCTAACATCATCTTCCTAATAAACCATTGGTGAGGATTTAATTCAAAACCCATTGAGTACCTATTGTAACCTGTATCCATTTGCTTACCCTTATGCATGCTTGTTGACTGCTTCAGAAAACCCAAGTTTTAAATGTAGAACTTCCTTTAACAGTGTTTGACTCTTCCCAAGCAGGTTGTGTTTATGCAGGTGTTCACTAATTCTAGCTGTTATTATATTGTATTTTTGCTTGTACAGACATCAAGATTACAGGCCTGTATGTAGTTCCCCAAAATGTGCACTAATGATTGGTTTGTAACTTCCATGTCTTCACATACCAAAATAATCTTAAGTGAAGGTCACATACAACTAGTAATTCACCTGTTTTATTCTCCTGTACTCTCTAGAGTGGATCCAGTTTGATCCTGGTAATTTGTTGATGTTCATTTCGGTTATGGGAATGGCTACCTCTTCTATGCTTAATTTATCTTCAGAGAGATCCTTTGCCAAGCTTCTCCATGCTCCCAAATATATATATGCTCTCTCACCAGGATTTTGGAACAAGACTTACTGTTTCTTCTAAGATGTATACCAAACAAAAAGTTCATTCAGGTCTTCACGGTGCCTTCTTGCCTGTAAGACCTCCATTTCTTGCCCTAGCATCACCTTGCCCCACTGAACTGGCTGGTGCATTTTATGCTCCTAGTTGGTTGCAAGAAATTGTCTGGTTTGAATCCATTTCACTGGTTACTACTTAAACTGTTTTTGCCTGTCTACTTGTTTTTTTACCTCTAAACTACTGGAATTTGTGGTCCTTGTGTTTTTCTCCAGCTTGTAAATTCAGCTTTTTGAATGTCCTCTTAATTCTAGTAAACTCTTTTAGCTTGCTGTTGGTCATACTGGCCTCTTTCACTTTATCTAGCCCTTCCCAATAGAAAGTATGCATTAGCAAAGTGTCTCCAGTATTATCTTCATTAGTAGTTTCTGTGCTGTCTGTAAGGACGTAATTTTCTTACCTACCAATTCTAGCTTATTTTTTAAAACTTGCCATTTTTTTCATAGCTCCACCTTATGAAGGTTGGTGCCTCATGTTGGATTATTTTAGCAAGCATTTCCCCTGTAGACAAGTTGAATCTGAGTGTGTTATAGCTGCTGTTAAAGACAACTTCTACTGAAAGGTTTTGCTTCAAGTGTCACTTGGTACTATCCCAGTAGCTGCATTTACCCATTTGGTGTTTCAAGCCACTGTCTCTGTACAAGAGTCACTGATAGCATCCAAACATTTCACCCAAAGCCCTTGTGTTTTCTGTCCTTGCTGCCTCTCTGGTTTCTCCCAGCACATCAGTTATCACTTGCTCATACAACCCCATCACTGATTTCAGAGGTTGCAAGGATAATTTGTAGTGATCAATTTAGTTCTAAATGAAAAGAACTGCAAATACTTATGTGAAAGGAGAGATGTATTTACATAAACATTTTAAAAAGTAATGTTTAAGTTGACTGAGCAGGCAGCAGATGAAGGATAAACGGGAAGGAAAATGCCAAAATGCATTGTAATTGATGATGGATGTGTCATTGATGAACAAGAAAATTGAGGTGATTTGATTAGTTCTTTTCCAAGTAATATTATATGCAACTACTTATAAAAGAAACTTATTTCTTACAAGGGAAATACTTTAAAATATTCATATTCTAGTAATCATTGCTTTTCAATTGGAATTACAAGATAAATTCTCTGCCTTTTCCCCTATATTTTGTGAGGCTGCTCTTCAAAAGGAATGGTAAAGGCTATTTGATTGGATTATAAAGTAATTTAATTCTAAAATTTGCAAATTATCACTGTAATGCAAAAAGAGCATTTTGTGTATTAAATTTTATTACTTATTTTATATTTCATGTTTTAATTAAATTCCAAAATATAAGATATATTTATTTCATATCCAGCACTGGAGCTGAAATGCAGTCAATATGCAAGTGTTGCTCATAACAGTTTATTCTGACCCAAGTTTCAATAAAATGAATGAAGTGCTGATTTGACAGAGAGAATGGTCAAATTAATTTATTCTTTCTTAATAATGTGAAAATATTATGAACTGAAGCCCGGAAAGTTTCTAGTTGGAAGGGGAAGGTGGGGAAGCAAAGTAAATACATCAAGGAGAAGTGGTAAAAATAATAAGATAGGTAAAAAGAAAAGGGAAATACAAGATTGTTAGTTGACTGTAGTAGGAAAAACGTTGATGTGCATACAGGCTGGGGAGCAGCGCTGCAGAAAGGGAGCTGGGAGTCCTGGTCCATGGCGTTGAATGTGAGTCACTGAGCCCTGGCAGCCAGGAGGGCCAGCCCTGCCCTGGGGGGCAGCAGGCTCAGCCAGGCAAGGGAGGGATTGTCCTGCTCTGCTCTGCACTGGGGCAGCCTCACCTCCAGTGCTGGGGGCAGGTCTGGCTGCCACAACACAAGAAAGACGCTGAGCTGTTGGAGAGCGTCCAGAGGAGGGCAACAAGGATGGCAAAGGGCCTGGAGGGGAAGCTGTGTGAGGAGTGGCTGAGGTCCCTTGGTCTGTTCAGCCTGGAGAAGAGAAAACTGAGGGGAGACCTCACTGCAGTCACACTTTGCTGGTGAGGGGAGAGGAGGGGCAGACACTGATTCTCTGTGTGACCAGTGACAGGACCTGAGGGAATGGCCAGGGGCTATGGTCAGGGGAGGTTTAGGTTTGGTGTCAGGAAAAGGTTCCTCACTCAGAGGGTGGTTGGGCACTGGAACAGCTCCCCAGGGAAGTGGTCACAGCTCCAAGCCTGACAGAGTTCAAGAATCATTTGGACAATGCTCTCAGGCCCATGGTGTGACTCTTTGGGTGTCCTGTGCAGGGCCAGGAGTTGGACTTAATGGTCCTTGATGGGTCCCTTCCAACTCAGGATATTCTATGACTCTATGAAAGATTTTGGTAGCAAGTGGTAAAATAAGAGAATGCAAAAGCAAAAAACCCCGGCAGTTTTGGTTCTCTGGTGATTCAGTGTGCATCATCTTCAGATTACCAAAAATGGCTATGGCTATGATACTGTGAGGAGTTTCTGTGTAGTGTTCTGCCATATCTTTCAAGTCAGCATAGGTCTCCTTTCAGTGTTAAATAACATCAGCTGCATTCCTTTAGGAGAAGAGAGTGGATCTTTACTGTAATTTTTTCCTTACGTATCTCCCGAAGCCACTATTCCCTCAGCCGTCAGTATCTATCACCAAAGAAACAGTGTATGCTCCTCTGCTTCTCTGATAATCCATCTCAGAGTTCCTCTCCCTGTGTCATTGAATGCTGCCAGAGATGTATTCTGTGCTTCTGGATCTAGGAAAACTACAAATGCTACTTCATGTTGAAAGCCTCAGAATTTCATACTGCAGTTCCATCCCCAGCTACACCCTCATCATAGGCATGTAGAAATGGAAGAGATTCTTGTAAAGATCAGTCTTCTGAGAATACTATGGTTTTGTGAGAAGTGTTACTCAATTTTTCTGACACATCCTCTGTGGAGCTGTTTTGCCAAATGGTGTCTGAGATACAGGCATATACAGAGGATTTTCGGGGAAGGGAGGAGGTGTTGCATTTTAATTTTTGTTTAGGAAGAGGTCAGAGATTACTAGTGCCCTATTTATGGATCTGCTGTTTGTGAAATCCTTCAGAGATCAATGGTGTTCCTATTTAAAGTGTCTCTCCCAGTTCTCTACCTTTTTCCCCTTAGTCTGTGTTTCTAGGTTTGTTTCTGAAAGTAATGATAACCCCCGCAGTGCTACAGGCTGAGGATAGAGTGGCTGGACAGCTGCCAGGCAGAAAGGGGCCTGGGAGTGCTGGTTGAGAGCAGCTGAAGGTGGGCCAGCAGAGTACTCAGGTGGCCAAGGCCAGTGGCACTGTGGTCTGTATCAGGAATAGTGTGGCCAGCAGGACAGGGGTGGTCATTCTTCCCCTGCACTTGTCACTGGTGAGGCCACACCTTGAGTGCTGTGTCCAGTTCTGGGCCCCTCAGTTTAGGAAGAATGTTGAGGTGCTGAAGCAGGTCCAGAGAAGGGCAGCAAGGCTAGTGAAGAGTCTGGAGCAAAAGTCCTGTGAGAAGCAGCTGAGGGAGCTGGAGTTGTTTAGCCTAGAGGAAAGGAGACTCAGAAGAGACCTTGTCACTGTACAGCTGCCTGAAAGGAGGCCGTAGCTAGGTGGGGGTCAGTCTCTTCTCCCAGGCAACCAGCAACAGGACAAGAGGACAAAGCCTTAAGCTAAACCAGGGGAGGTTTAGATTGGACATTAAGAAGAATTTATTCACAGAAGGAGTGATTGGTGATTGGAATGGGCTGCCCAGGGAGCTGGTGGAGTCACGATCCCTGGAGCTGTTTCAGAAGAAACTGGATGTGGCACTGAGTGCCATGGTCTAGTTGACAAGGTGGTGTTCAGTCATAGGCTGAATTCAATCTCAGAGGTCTTTTCCAGCTTAGTTGATTCCATGATTTCCTGTTCTACCTTATTTTAACCTTGAGATGGAGACACTCCAGTTATTTCTTTGTCTACCCCTGTGCAAGATCACGCTTGTCATCCTGTTGGTCCTTCCCTACGCTAGGCATGTAGGGGATTGAAAAAAGCTTGTTTCTCATAAATCTCCTGGCCCCTTATTTGTCAACACTTAGCTCAAGTTGCAGTACAACAGGGTCACTGTGTTAATGTGTGGGACTGATGCCAACCCTTGTCATGCGGTCTTAGAGGTTCAGATATACAGTCAGAAAATTGTGTTGTCTCTCAAAGGTCAGATCTACTAGAGAAGCATTCAGTAGTCTGTAGTTTGGACAGTACAGCCCCCTGAGAAGGAACAGATTTGAATACTCACTGGATATGAGGAGCTGGTCCGTTACCCAAGCAGACCTCTTCCGAATGAGGCCTTTCTCTGTCAGTGTGTCTGCAGTATTTTTAGTCTTCTCTTTCTGTGTTTTTTAACTCTTTTCCTCGAGTTTATGGATATTCTTGCCCATTGATGCTCTGCCCTAGCACTGCTGTGTCTGTGCAATCAAGCTGGTTTTGTCTTTGCTGGTTTACACCTCAAAACAGTTGGTTCCTCACCACCACCACCCCCACCTGCCAAGAGGTTATCTGATATGGCAGACCTCTAAATTAAGATACTCTCTGCCTTGCAGATTCTGAATTGGTTAACTGTTCAGTTCATTTTCCCTGTCATTAGCTGTTAGAAAGCAGTGTGTGAAATCTGTGACATGATGTTTTTTGGAATTTTACTATACTAAGCCTGTCCAGTTTAATAGTCTAATTAATTATTGCTGTCTGTATTCTGAAGATGAAGCAGTTAAATTACCACTGGAAACAGTGGAGTGAGAAATGTCTTCCTTATGCATTTTGTAATTCTTGTCTTTAGGAATTTTGTTTGTTTGTAGGGGTGTTAGTTTGTTTCTTGTTTATTACGGTTTTTTTTACATAAGAAAAGTAGCTTAATCTCTTCACCTCTGTGCTTATCTCTGGAGTTGCAGCTAGCTCATCTACAGTCAGCAGTCTGACATGACTTGTTTTCATGAAGCAGCATCTATAAGTTTGTCCCTAAAGCATAATTGTCGACCACGAATTTAAATAACTCAGTACTGCTATAAAATGACCAAGGAAGCTGCATGATTAGGGTGACAAGTCATGTGGCTGGTGAACAGAAGCACGGACCCTTTCCTGCTTAATTAAATGCTTAATTATTCAGTCAGGGATAGGGAACTTAATTTATTTTGTACCAAATGTGTAAGAGCATTATAGCATGGAATATAAAATAATTATTTTGAGTTACTTGAAATATGTGTTTATAGTAGGAAAATACTTTGTATGAAGGTCCAGTCTTGGCACAATACAAACAAATGTTAATGAGCTGTTTCCCAAGAAAGCTTCCAAATTTGTTTAAAGTGAAGGTGTAAGATGGCTGCACTGTTTAAAATTAGAATGCGAGTTGGTATCTGAGCAGCAAAGGAAAAGCCTCATCGTTTCCACAGTGGAAAAGTTTAGGAATGTGTCTGTAGAATTTTAGTGTTGTTGCAACTTGTTTTCTTACCCCATTTATCAGAATGATAAAGTGGTGACAGGAGGTACTCTGCTTGCATCCGGAATGTCTTCCTGATGTACCCTCATGATTGATGTGGTTCATTTTAGAGATGTCTGCAAGAGAGAAGCATCAAGCACTACTGTGATTGGAAAGAAAGATTCTGTCATAAATTCTAGCACAGTAAAGAGGAAGTTGTTTGCTTTGCTAGGAGTCAGGACATCTTTCAAAACAGTTTTATGCAAACTGTGAAACAAAGGTCCCTTCTGTGATTAGAAACCCCTGTGTGTTTTGTTTTTCTTTAATTCAAAAGAGGTGAAACACTTCTCTTAATGGAGTTTGTATGACAAACAGCAAGATTTTAAAGATATTTTTATTGCTGTTTTCTAAGGGCAGTATGATCTGAATACAATAATTTTTTTTTTAAAGTACATTTGTTAAATGGGAGTTTGCTGCATACCTGCAATTTCCAAATCTACTAAACCTGAAGATAATTGCAGACATGATATAAAAAGTCAGAAACATTAAAGTCTGCATTAAATATTTTAAAATCCCTCCCTCTCTCTTTTTTTTTTTTTTTTTTTGTGTGTGTCCTCTGTCAGTGGGGCGTTATGGAAGAGTTAACAATAAGCATACAAGTATCCTTAGGTATTTTTTTGCCAAGCTTTACTGGTTTCCCCATCTGTGTAAAAGCCCACCCTTACTGGTGCATATCCCTGTGGGGACCTTCTGAGCATGAGAGTAGCCATATGTCAAGGCCAGAGCTGGCCATCAAAATCAGTGTTGCCTCTTTATTAGGAGACTGCCCTTCCTGTAGACAATTATAGGAATTTATAATTCTAAATCACTGTATGTTGATGTAAATAAGATGTGTGATGAGACCTTATTTATGTAATAAGATTGTTGATTTTAATAGCCTTCGAGATGGCAAGTTGAGAATGAGCGAAACACATAGATTAAAATTTTTATCAGATAGCATTATATAAAGATTTTGGCAGTAGAAAGCAAGAACGGGAGATATTAGTTTTTAAAACAGTTCCTGCAGCTGTTATTAATCATGCAGATAATCCATAATATAAGATGGTTACATAAGATCCCTTGGTTTAAAGTTGCCCTTAAAATGTGTAATTTGAATCTGAAATGAAACTTCCTTCTGAGGCAGTGGCAGCATTACCGTCTGAGGGCTGCTGAAGGCTCTTTAGCAAGATAAGGGAAATGGATGGTGCTTGGAGCTGGAACTCCCACGTTGCCTGTGGACAGCTTGTTGAAACAAATTTTCAGATTTTAGCAGAAGCTGCTCAGAGCCTGCAGCGCTGGAGATCCCTCAGGACCCCTTTTTGTTTGATGCAGGTGAACAGGGGATGGCAAGTCCAAGGCGGCTGACCTTGAACAGGGGTCATCAAATCAGCTCTTGGTAACAAAGCAGTGCAAAAATACCTAAGGCTCTCTGAGAACAGTATCAAATCTAAAAAATGCATTTCTTGTATTCCCAGGCAACACATTATCAAAAAGACTGCAGGCAAAACCACCTCCCTTACTATAAATAGTAGGCATATAGGTTGACAGCGATTGCCATCTTGTGTACAGTGATGTTCCTGGAACTGCTCTCAGTACCTGCTTTGGCTCAGTTACAGCTGCCATAAAATTTTCAAATAATATGAGCATCTTGCATGATGGTCTACTTTACTTAGTAAAAATGGAGTTATACGCTTTTTAATTATACTAGCAAGTAAGCCAGTGTGATTGGCCCGGTAACTGTGAATGTGAGTCTTGGAAGGTAAGTGCCCTCTAAGGATTTTTGTTAGTAAGTCTTGCCAAGTTCTGCAAGATATGGGAGGAGGGGTTAATTGATAGCTTTATTAAATCTGTTTTCTTAATATTAAGTCATTAATTTGATATACCTTTCAGGCGCAGTAGACATTGCTATCAGTGGTATTTAGTTTTTACTTCCCTAATGCTATATAAATAGCATGTTAATTTTAAGAATCACTCTCTACTGCCATAGTTAGCTTTTTTTTTTTTGAGGGCTCATAATGTCATCTAATAAGTAGTTCATGTAGCATAATATTATCTTTAAGTTACCTAGATTCTGTAATAAACATACAAAATTGTAACTCCACATTAGTATTTTTACCTATTAAGTCTATAGTATGGATGAATCCTCTTTCTTATGAGTAAGGAAAAGAAGTTTTTAAGAGTCATGGAGACAGCATCTTCCTGCTTTCTCCTTCCTAAAGCATATGTAAGCACAGCATTTATAAGAGCCATTTAGCCAAAATAATGAGCAACTGGTTCGTGAATAAAGGGAGAAGAGTGGTTGTCGGCTCCTGCTCCTGCACCTGTGTGTGTGTTCACTTGTCCTTGACTATGAGTTAAGGGGTCTCTCTGGCCCTCTGACTCCCTGCCTCTCTAGCACTGGGTGTTTGCAGTTGCAGAGTTGAAGCATGCTGCCTGCTGGAGATCTCAGCCCCATCTCCAGGATGGGAACAGGGCGCATCAGTTGATGCTCCCTGGAGAGGCGGCCGCAGCATGGCACACAGCTTCGCTGCAGCTGCTGTGGGCCACAAGGCAGGCACACCAAATGTCAGGTGCCTGGCTGCAGATAAATAATTCTGGTGTGCTGGACTGTGTACTTCAGGCATGGCACTGGGGTGTCTGCATGCCCTTGCTCAAGAGAAGGAGGTAGCTCACCTTACTGAAAGACAGGGATATAAGTTGTCTAAATATTTGGGTTAATGCTGATTGGCTTCATTTATGCCATTTGTTGTGCAGCTATAAACTTGAAAAGCTTTGTGTTTCTTCTCTAATGAAGTTATTTGGCGAATGCAGATCTATTAACCCTAGAAATGCAAAGTGCACAGCCTGAGTCATAATAGTTTTTCTTTTAATTTTAAGGAGTGAGCAAGACTCTGGGGTTTTGTGTCTTTATTGAGAACATCTCTGTTAATAATGTTTCCTTTTAGTGAAGCATCATTTTGGAAGTCTGCCATCATTGTTTTAGAAGTGGCGCACAGAGAAGAAAGGATGAAGTTTAATTGTAGTGAGGTTAAAGGATGCTGCAGTGTTCCAAACATTTAATGCCTGGCTCCAATTTTTCTGCAGTCTAGACCTTTGAATGGACAGACTCCTCTGTAGTCCATTTCAAATTAATTTTAGGTTTTCTGTGTTACTAATTCCATTGATAAAAATGGATTTAGTAACCAACCCAAGGCAACTGTCAGACTAAATAGTGTGGAAGTATTCTGCTAGTGTCAATAGCAACATCATCCTTATCCACATTCTCATTAGTATTTATGATATGCAGAAGACAATCATTTTATAATAGGGGTAGATATAAAAAGAATATATTGCCTTTTAGATCACTCTAAATTTTTAATTCAGTAGCAGAAGCCTTAATAGTAATAGATCCTGATAATTTGTGTGGTCAAAAAACCAAATGTTTGTTTTTACTGGAATTTTGTATCTTGGAAACTCTCTGGGGATCATCTTCATGTTGGAATGTTAGACGTCCTTATCTTCAGTAGAGATAATTCTGAAGATGGGTCTTATGGAAACTTGTATAACTACTTCTCTAAATTTACTGAGTTTCCCAGGTGTTTTTCTAAGAGACACCCTGTGCTGTCATTTCTGATAGTACAACCTCCATATCCTCGATATAATACACAGGACACTTGGTTGTTGTCAAAGTGGTTACTCTTTCTGCAGCCAAGTAGCAAAGTGTTGAGACTTTAGTAAAATGTAATACAGACTGCTCCCAAGTTATGGACATTAAATATGTGTTCCTGGAAATCCATACTGTTTATGGATGTATAGTACTTGCTTCTGCTTATCACAGATGAAACCATTTGGCTTGATTTTTTTTTTTTTGTTTCTTTTTTTTAGCCTCTTGATAATAGTGAAATGTGACATCTCTATTCCGGCTTCCTGCAGGGCAGGTTTGCCCCCAAGCAGGCAGCATGGGGCCAGATAGCTCAGTCCTTTGGGGACAGACTGTCCAAGTACCCAAGCCACTCTTAGCCGCTGGCAACCTTAGCAAGCCTGAAGAATATCAGCTCTTTAGTGATTTATCAGCTCTTTTATGATTTCAGCTCTTTGCTTGCTAAGGCACCTTTCAGGCTGGAAGGCAGACGTGAGAGAGAAGACTCGTCCTGGCCTTCCACAGCGATGGTTTATTGGGGTCTGTGAAGGGTTCCAGCAACTGCTTTTCTGGCCAGAATGGGCTAAAACAGCCCATTATATAGGGCTAGAGGGGATCAGAAATTGTCCAATAGCAGGGGTTAAGGAGAAGTGACCTGTGGGGTTACAGAGAGATAAGCTGGGGTCCAAGAGGCAGAAGAGAGGGGCTTCTTTTGCTATTTCACTGTGACTTGGCATTCTAAGCCTCTTCCCTCCATGGGGCCCTAGCAGGCCCGGAGCCTGCTACGCATCTCCCCTTGTAATACTGCATAATGATGTTTTAATGCTGACAGTAAATCTATACTTGGCATAATACAGTGAGATATGTATGTTTTCCCATGTTTCAAGCTGCTTTATGTGTGGGGTTTTACTGTGATAAAATTGTATCATTTGGTTGCATGCCACAAAATAAATTGCAACAAAGATCTCTTTGCTTCTCAGCCTTGCAGAAGAGGAAACAACATCATCCATTTCTGTAGGAAAGCAGTCCCCTCAGGCTGAGACAGCACACAAAATTTGTTTTATAATAAAAAAGCTTTTAAAAATAAACTTCAAGGGGGATTACTGGTGTCAACTCAACTCAAAAGCTTTCGGTTAAAATTTGTATGAGCTAGCCATGGAGAAAGGTGTTGTTACTCTGTTATTATGCAGCAAGGTGCATTACTGATGAAGACCTGTATTTTGCAGGAAACTGCAATCTGCATACAATTTTCTCTTTGTCTTACCACAGCACAGTTCAGAACAAATATGGATACTTTTTTGGTGCAGAGATGATGATGATGATGATTTTTAGAGTTAGCTTTAAATTAAGAGGATGTTATTGCCTTAGGGGTGCCTGTATTCTTACTCACCTTAAGGCACTTTTTTTTTGGTTTGACAACAGGAGGGGCCTGCATGTGCTGTGTATTTGTTAATTCAGCTAATCACAGAAGGGTGCTATAACTTATCTTGGTGCAATGTATAAGAGTAACTGAGAATATTTCAATGGCAGGAAGTACAGGACTTCAGATTGAGGTGGCTCCCATTCATCTTCTTTGTTTTGCAGTCCACTCCTCTACACTTAGCAGCTGGCTACAACAGAGTTCGGATAGTCCAGCTTCTGCTTCAGCATGGTGCAGATGTACACGCAAAGGACAAAGGGTATGTAAAATTAATTGATTTATTACCCATTTGCAGCAGTGGTTTTGTATTAGTCAAGATATAGAATGATTTCTTTGGTTCATGTTGCAGCACAATCTCAAATAGTTGTCTAACACAATCTCAAATAGTTGTCTAATAATGTGATATTTGCTTCTGAGTGTGCTTCAGATTAGTTGTGATTGCACTTGTTTTAAGGCTTCTTTTACACCTTTAAGATTTTTCCAAACTTTGAGCTTTACTTAGATTTACAGACTACTCTTCAAAATTACAGACTAACAGCATTATTTTTGGATAGGCGATGGGGAGAAGATACAAGGGCTTGGTGAAAGATATGAACTAAAAAGCTAATCTATGGCCTCATTATCTTGTTTCACATAAATGGATGTAATTCCAAGTAACATCAGTAATGCTCATGTGCTCACAACTAGTGGTCCTCGTAGATCTAGCTTCACTGAAGCTGACAGCAAAAATCAATATATAGTAGAGGCTAAACTATTCTATTTTTGCATTAAGGGTGGTAGTTATGTAAGATAGCAAAGTACGCAGCAGTCAGAAATCTGAAATGAAATCTGCAATGAAATCAGAAATCTGAAATGAAATCTGAAACTTGCTGTGTGTTATTGTCAGCCATACGTTTCTGATCTCTAAGATGATTTTCATGATGGTTGGATTGGAAGGCTTAGTCCTAACATGGTAGAAATTGGGCCTCTAGTTAAAGGCATACATTTTGTATTCAGAATCCATAGAAGTAAGATATGTATGTGTGCTGTCTCCAGCAGCAAACCTGAGGTACTTCCTGTATTTTCATTTTCTGCTAGTGTTGGAAGTGATTTTAAATTTTCTTAGCTGCTTTCCTTTTTTTTTTCCTTTCTCTTCAAAACAGTCCAAAATGTACATAAAGTCTTAAAGTTGACTAGTTGTAGCTCTTTCATCTGTCCATTTATCCCAATGGCTTTTTTTAACAGTATTGTTGTTAAATGCATAATGACATATTATACAAGTCAAAAAACAAAAATACACCCAAAAAACCCCACAAAAACCACAGAAAACCAAAACACACCACAATCCCCCCCCCCCAAAACCAGAAAACACAACAGAACACCTTCCTCCCACCCCTCAAAAAAACCCCCACAAATAATAATTCACAAAGTTCTACAGTAAAGCTCCATATAATACCCATTCAGGTAGATCCAGCATTATTTAAGCAGGTTGAAGGTTTTTGCACCTTTCCAAAATTTCAGCATCAGTTGGTAGAAAATTCCAGTGTAGATACTGTAATGAGTTTTGAATAATTTGCTTGGAATATATGAGAGGTAGTTAAGTTGAACTTGAACTTGGGGCTGGAGCAGGAGGGGAAGGAAAGCAAACAAAGAAAGGAAAACCTTTCAATACTTACTCTGTACTGTACTTTAAAACAACCCAAACATATTTAGAAACATCTAACATCCTAGTAAGCTCCCACTTTTTTTTAGTGACACCACACATTTAGAATCAGTGTGGTGTTTTGTTTTACCTTGCTGTTTCTTATTTATACATAATTTAAAAGTAAATAGGCTATAAATAGCTGTCACTTTTCATTTAAGGAGCTAAATTAGGCTACATTGATTTTATAGAACTGTTAAGTTGTCTTCAATGGAGTCAATTCAGAGAAAGTGCTTGGGAATTGTTCTGTATTTTCAAAATGGTCACCACTTCTAGTTACTCCCAAAGAGAAGACCAGCCAAGGAAGCAGCTCTTTCTCCACTGGTCTTTCCTTTCCCCTACTGCTGTTATGCTGGAAGAGGGAAGGGGATGCTGCAGAAGTAGACAGATGCATTGCTGCAGGACTGTCTTTGCTGACAGGACTCGAAGCCCTCAGTCCTCTGAGATGACCATAATTTTGAAAGTGGGCAGGTTTTTTGAGTGCTCTGTGGAATAGATAGTCTCTGTCTCACACATGCACCCATAAGTTGTAATTAAGAAAAATAATGATGGAAAAAACAGTCTGAAAAATTTTCCCCAAACAAATTTTCCTCTCCTGTGACAAATGTGTTACTGCTTCTGAGAGCATCCACCTTAAAATTAAGTTTATTTAATTGCTGTCTACTACTTGCTGTTTTAATTATCTCTGAGTTGGTTTTGCAGTCCTGGGAATTACCCCCTGTCTTTTTTCATAGGAATTATGGGGTTAATTATGGTTTTCATGTATTATGTGTACTGATCTGTTGAGCCATAACTAGCCTGTCATGCTTGGCTTGAATTAAACTCATTTTGTCCTCTGCAGTAATTGCCCATCTCACATCTCCTATTCAATGCATGACTTTTATTATGTCTTGTGCTTGTGACTAAATCCCTGTTATTTACTTTGCTAGTGTCATTTTTAAGTATGGCCTGCAGTAATATAACACTGCAAAAGTTACAGGGACTATCTTAGAAGTATCTTGAGCAGTTAAATAGGTTGTACTGTAAAAAATGGAGGAAAATCAGGTCATTCTACAGTCTAGAGCAGCAATTTGAGTCTGCTTTCTATTTGTACATCTTCATAAAATACCCAGGAGTTATGTTAGTGTTATCTGGGGAGTTTTGCCTTTCACATAGCATTTTAAACAGGAGTTCCTATTTAGGCAGAAGCAGAACACTGTTGAGGAACTTGAACGTGGAATGGGACTTTTCCCCCTCCTCAGTAGCTTCAAGAAAGATCACATCAAAGCCAGTTAATGCTAGTCTTAATGGTAGATTAAACATCTGTGGCCTGTTAAGGCAAAAAAAAAAACCCACAACAAAAAAACCCTCCAAAAACCTAGCAACAAAACCCCAAGTTTTAATGCCACTCTTAAGTAATGTGTTGTTTGTGGAAGTCAGATTTTCTCATTAGTTTGTAAATCCTCTTTTTTAAATGCTTAACTACTTGAATATTTTAGTTTTAATTTGATCTCTTCATCTCAGTAGGGCGAAAATTGTTCCTCCCTTAAAAATGTCACTTCAACAAAATTTGTCATTTGCCTTCTTTTTCCATGCAGTGGTCTTGTGCCTCTTCATAACGCATGTTCTTATGGACACTATGAGGTTACAGAGCTGCTGCTTAAGGTAAGCAGAAGGATGGGAGGTAATTAGTGTTGATTTAGATGTGTTAGATGAGATATGAACTGTTTATATCAGAGCTGAAAAGTAAGATAATTTTTTTTCCTGATAGTAACAGGTTTCAAACATCATATTGTCCTTTCAGAAGCCTGCAACTGTAGGTCTTTGAAACAGTATATGTGGTTTTTTTCTTTGTCTAATTTCTTTGGACTGATAGTAGAGTTGAATCTTTCTATTCAAAAATTATCTCACATAAAAATTCCAATTATTTTTCGCAGAGTCAATGGTACTTTTGTGTATGCTGGTATTTTTAATTAAAGTGTGTGTGTGTGTTCATACATGAGTGATTTGAACCAATTTTTATAATAAAATGAAAATTTTGTAAGCTTTTTAGTTGTTGAAGCAGATTTCTTCCTAATCCAAGGCTGTTTTTGCTGTGCTAGCATGGTGCCTGTGTGAATGCTATGGACCTCTGGCAATTCACCCCGTTGCACGAGGCTGCTTCCAAGAACCGCGTGGAGGTCTGCTCGCTCCTGCTGAGCCACGGCGCCGATCCCACCTTGGTCAACTGCCACGGCAAGAGCGCGGTTGACATGGCTCCAACGCCTGAGCTCAGGGAGAGACTGACCTGTAAGTGCTTCCAGACAGAAAACACTTGTTGGTGGGTGGAAAGGGATGCCTTCCTTCCAGGCCACCTTCCTGGAGCTTCAGAAGTGGGTGCGAAGCAGCAGAGTAGCTGCAGCTGTGCTGTGCTTTGCAGTGCCCAGGTACCTCTGATACATCGTTTGTCGTATTACCTGTTTTCTGAAGTTTACAATTATTAAGGCACTGCTGAATCAGTGGCTTTTTTTGTTTAAAGTCCAGTTCAGTCACACAGGAGCCTCTATATTGAGGCTCTGTATTGCATTTAGAAACTTACAGAAGGTAGGTAGCTTTGATGTGCAACCCTGGAGATGGAAATGCCATCCCCTTCTTTTGTAGCAATCTTTATGCTGTTTACAAACCAATATTTCATCTCTAATTTTAATTTGTATGCCTTTGCTTTCCTTTGGGGGATTTGTTTCCTGACTCTTATAAAATGTAAAAGATAATTAATTGAGACATATATGGAAACAGAGCATTATGAAGTTAGAGAAAACTTCTTGAGGATTAGAATCTCAATTATATATAAGTTTTTGGTTTTGTCTCTCACCTTTCCACTATAGCAGAAGCCCCTAGACACTAATAATGATCCTGCACTACTCACAATCAGAGCTAGTCAGGTTTTAGTGTAGTCGCTATTCTTTGCAGGGGATGATGGTGAGATCACGTGCAGTAGAAAATTTTGGTGCAGAAGAAATGAGGAGGGAATTAGTATCTTTTAGGTACTTCTCTACTCTTGAGTCCTGGGCTATAGCTTCTGGCTCTGAGGAGGGTTAATTTAACATTTATTTAAATTAACAAGCAAAAAAAAATCTGTTTAAACTTTGGTTTATTTCTGTGTTTAGAATTCCTCAAGAGCAATGAGGGAAGATACATGTCCATTAATATCCACTGAAATTTGTAAACAAATGTGAGGATTATGTCAAATTTGACAGTATCTACATGGGATAGCTTGTATTTCCATCCCAAGATATCATGTTTTTATGTTCTTGAGTTGTTTTGAGTTATAATGGGAATAAAAATACATTATATTTGTTATTTCAAAATTTATTTGCACTTGTGCTTCGAGTAGTGCTTTGCTTACAAAGAAATTTAAACCAGACATTAAAACAAAGGTGGGAGAAGAAAGCCCCTCATTAACAAACTTAGGATTTCAAGCTTGCTTATGAAACAAAAATATTTATATTTTTACTGAAAGACAGTTTATTTTTTTTTCTAGTTCCCAGGGTCAGATTTAATTTTTGCTAACCTGCCTTTCATGTGAACATTTTGAGAGAAGCACTACTTTTCAAATTCAAAGTTATTTAAAACTCAAATGAACTAGTTGCTGAGCTAAACAAGATTTGGAAATAACAAAATTAGCAATCTCTACTTGCAAAGATATACCTGCTGTCAAAACTTGTTTCATCTTTGGAGCAGACTGGCTTCAAATGCTCAGCTAGTAAGCTTTCTTTAAGACCAATAGTTTAGTATTTTATATATGTATTATTGTTGGTTTTGTTGTTATTGTTGTTTTTTATAACTTTATAGAAGTTACATATGTACTTAAGCTTTACAGTGAATTCTTTGTCATGTAAATACAATACAGTTTTTGAAAACTGTAATGCTTTATTTTCTTAAGAATAGCTCATAGCATTGTGCTTTTTTGAACACAGACATGGGTAATGTAGAGGTCACATATTCATTTAATGTCAGGTGGTTGGAGGATAAAAGTGGGAAAAGCTATACGGATTTAACTCAAGGAATAACTTCCCCTATCCTTTAGCATATCCCTTTGGTTTCAGCAAAGCTTCTTTCATGTTCCGTGTCCCAGGTCAGCTGCCACCCAAAGACATGCAGAAGCACGCCTCTTTCCTCTTAACTGAGTATAGCTGTCCTTCTGCAATAACATTTATAAATGTGACATTTTGCTGAATATTAAATGTGTCTTTTTCCTCTCACAGATGAATTCAAAGGACATTCTCTACTGCAAGCAGCCAGAGAAGCAGACCTAGCCAAAGTGAAAAAGACACTTGCTTTGGAGATCATTAATTTTAAGCAGCCGCAGTCGCATGAGACTGCACTGGTGAGATTGTACAGTCAATCCATTTGTTTCATGATAAATGTGCTGGGAGCCTGGAGTCAAGGAGTTTTATTTCTACACTATGAAAATACATTCATCATCTGAGATAGAGAATTTGGCATTGAACACTTTCTATGCTTAAATAAAATTACCACTACAAAAAAAATATAATATAATTTATTTTATCACTTTTTTCCTTTCTTCTGGTAGATTACAGAAGCTTTCCAGCCACTCTTCAATTTTTCATTTTTTACTTCTCTTGCATTTTTTCCTATAAACCTCTTTTTTTGTTGGACTGTTCCTGTGGTTTTTTTATGGGGTTAAATTTTATTTCTGTAGCCCAGTGGTTTCCTTCATGTTTTATGTGAGCAAACTTGGATTACAAATTTTCTTCGTAGGATGCATAAAATTGTGGTGAAAACAGGTGTATATTAGAGGGTCTTACAAGTTTGGAATAGTACTGACAATACCACATTAGCTGTAGAAACAGGGTTCTTTTGAGACTTTCCTGGCATTATCCTGCTCTTATTTAATTGTTTAAAGAAGCAGTGGAAGCAAAGAACACTGCCAGTGTCCCAGATGTAGTGAAAACTTTGAAGCTGAGACTGATGGTATTATTAAAACCACTATAGTTATGATACTTTATTCCAATTGAACATTTTTTTCCCAGTGGCAGGTCTCATCTGCAGGCATGCAACTGCATATTTAGTGTTGGAAACATTGTGACTGTGATCAGAACATTTTGTGTTGGGTACCAAGCATCCATATGCTCTGTTTCCTCTGTGGAGGACTCAGCATCCTTGCCTGAAGTTAGAATCAAGATAGAGAAGAGAGGTTTATAGGCTGAATATGACAGCAGTATGAAATTTGGGATGATGATATCCTTTTCTTTCTAAGTGTATCAGCTGCTGCTATGTGGCATCTCTTTAGCTGTGTAATGATCACTTCATAGTCCTCTGATGTTCTTTGCTCTTTTCTGCCTGCTGATTCTGCAGAGACAGCTGGACCAAATGGAATATTTTAGGTCTATTGATGTATTTAGTTCACTGTTCATTAAGTGCTTGACTGTGATTTTTCAGTTTTTGGCTGCTATACATGAGGTTTCAAAATCATCAGCAGTCCAAATAAAAGGACTTTGCTTCCAGATGAAGTTATGTGTAATCTAACTGAGCTATGTCTGCCCTAAGCATGATAATGTTTTCCATGGGCCACTGGCATCTCTGCTGTATTAGCCAAAAGGCCAAAGCAAGTGCCTGATGTAGGTTTTAGTGTTGCTTTGAGGTTTGGCAATAGTTCAGCATTTGTGTGTTTTAGGACTTGTTTATCATATAAGCAGGAAATAGAGACAGAATATTATCTGCAAAGCCTTAAAAATACTGCCTCACTTCACAGCAAAAGTTGATCTTAATGTTTATTTACAAAGCTTGCCTTTGCAAAATTTGGATGTGCCCTGCTGATTAACGACAGTGTGGAAGCTTGAGTGAAAGTTACTTCATAATAAAGGCTGAAACTGGACAAAAGATGGTTATTGGTACTAGTGCTACCTATTAACATTGGGTTTGGGGTCTGTCTAATTGTAAACATTATTGCTTTGCTGTTGGATAGTTAGAGAACTTTTCCAGGAGACTTTCTGCCTTTTATGGTTTAAAATGTGGTTAAAGATATAAACAGAAAAATCCAAAAGTTTCGCATAGTCTGCTATCTTGAGGTGTCCGAACTCGAAATAAGCATTTCTGGACTTGATTTTAAAGCTGGGTATTTAATCTTATCTGGAACCATGCTGGTAATTCCAGTCTTCAGGAATGCATTGATAGGGCTGCTGTTGAGAAGCCAACAGATGCCAGCAGCATTTAGGACAATAGCTACACCTAGCAAAGGGCTGTGTGGTCCCACAAGGGCAGGCATGGGCATTGAGAAGCCCTGTGTTGAAAGCTGTATCTTTCTCATAGTGTGGCAAGAAAGATACTCTAAGAGAAATATATTGCCTGTTGGCTTATTACATAATCTGTAGTTGGGTGCATGACACAAATGGCCATTAACAAGGGCAGTACAGATTGGAACAGAGGAAGAACCAAGGTGACATTTAAGTCCTGTCAATTTGACAACTGTAGCAGAATCCTTACAGACCCCTTTGGAGACTCTCTGTAAAAAGTTAGGCTGTTTCAAGCTCTTTGTCTTTCCCTCCTTTGCTCATTATGTGTCAGCTTTGTCCTGCTAGCTGGTTAATGTAGTTGGGACCATACTGCTTCTTTCCTAAGTAACAAATAGCTTTAAAATTAAAATTGTTTTTCTGAGTAGAATAATTTAGCACTGATCACTAACCTGTATTTTATTCAGCATGATGAATTCTGTTTGTGAATTTTGTAGTCTGTTTTTAGCAGAATAATTAAGGGATGAAGTAATGTATCTTTAAAGTTCTTTATTGTCTATATATTTGAAATATGCTTTATATTTACTTCTTTTGCAGCACTGTGCTGTTGCTGCCGTGCATCCGAAGAGGAAGCAAGTTACAGAACTATTGCTCAGGAAAGGGGCAAATGTAAACGAGAAAAACAAAGAGTAGGTTTCTGAAATGTTTTGAGTTTTCCAAAGGCCTCTGTCATACTGAAAAAGTAAAAAACTAATGCATCACTTTTTCCCCCCCTTCTAGTTTCATGACACCTTTACATGTTGCAGCTGAAAAAGCTCATAATGATGTCATGGAAGTTCTGCATAAGCATGGAGCAAAGGTAAATATACTTGCATGTATTTTATTTAAGACAAAGGGCAAGAAGAAGGATTATGTTGATTATATACCACATAAGTTTTTGTGATAGTTGCTGCTTTTTATTCTGTATGCCTCGTGCTTCTTGTGTTAACCTTGAAGTGTGTTTTATCTGAAATAAGTACAGGATCCTCAGGAATCCCATTTGGAAAGTACTTCTCTACAAGTAACTGAATAAAGGTTTTTAGTATTTTAAAATACTCATTTTAAATGAATCTTGATATGATTTCTAATAAATATGGTTATCTAGGTGCCTCAAGTTACTTAATCTTGTTGTCTTGAAAATATCCAATGGCTGAGGGTACTGACACTGAGTTTAGCATCTTAATGTTGAGTATTCCTTAGCCCTTGCTTGCTTCTTATTTTCAGGCTGAGATTGTTTTGCTGTGCCCTTTAGCTATTAATAGGTGCTGACCTAAGCAATTTGTGAGCTTGTGAACACATTGTTCAGCAAGTTATTAAAGGCAGAGGAAGGTATGACTAACCTAGTTTAGAATGTGGTTTAGCCATCTTTCAAAAGTGTTTTGAAATGACCTTTCTACAAGTTTAGCAGCAAACTTAATATTTATGGTGATGATATACATCGCTACTTAATTTTCTCAGAAACTCTTCTTGATCGATACTTTCTTTGCCTTAGCTAAAATATAAAAGATATCCTTGTTTTTGCTTTGAATGGGGCTCAAATTACTCTTTTTAACTCTTCCTCTTCATTCAGGGAGCTAGAAGTGAAGAACTCATTGTTACAAATTATTACCTGTTGTATTATGTTATTGCCTGTAGTAGTGATCAAGTGTCACTCTTCCTGTGATAGGAGGTATGAGCAATGTAGTTGTATACACAGTCAAGTGTTTTTATTTTGAAACCATGAATTTTAATTTATAAGCCTATATGAGAGCTCGCTGCCAGATTTTTTATTCAGAGTACTTCAATGGATCATAAAATAGCTTAATAGCGGAGTTGATCGTGTTTGAGAGTCCTAATGCACTGGTGACTATTAAGTTTTGACTACAGGGGAAAGCAAGGCCAAAGTTCTTGATATAATCATTAAAACTGTTGGTTATTATTTTCCCAGATTCACTCTTAGTAGCATACCTATGCAATAAAAGTAAAAAAATTCATTTTTCCATAGGAATAGATACCTGATAACTTTTATGGATCTGCTTTTGCACAGGAATTCAGTACTGTTGGTATTTGGGTAGGCACTGAAGTGGACATGCTGGAGTTTCAGATGTACTGATACCAAAGTACTACCTGCTTTGAAATACAAGGATCTTCTGTGTGCTGCTACTGTACTCTCCTTATTTAAATTAGTGCTCTCTTGAAAATCTATCTCAGTTGTAGTCAGGGTTAGGAGTAAGCTCAAAGATGGCATCCTTACTTGAGTGGACCCATTTTGTTTTCTCAGTAGGACATTCTGATGATAACTTGTAATTCTTTCATCTCCTAAAGCAGGGGTTCCTAAATTGTGATCCATGAGTCACTTGTGGACTGATTAATGGTGCTGAGTGGTGCACAGTTGTCTACAGAATGATGCTGAGTGGTGTGTTGTGTGTTTTATTCCATCAACAGTATGCAAATAGAGGTACATAACGATCATTAAACCTCCTTCTTCATTCATATCCCATATCCTATGTTATTCTGAGGATAGGCCATTCACCTTTATGATCTAGCAAAGCACTTAAGTGTATGGCAGGAGACTAATCAAAGTTAATATTAAGTGCATATTTCCATAGTGCAGTGGATCAGTGTCCAAAGTTTCTTAGCTGTAAAACAGTAAATAACACACCCATAATTTTCAATGAGAGGTAGATCATGAAGCTTTATGAGGCACTTTGAAGTTCCCAGATGGAATATGCTCAAGAATATTAGTTAGTTAACTAGGCATATTTAATCACTCTAAAATGTTTGTCTTGCTTGTATATTATCGTTTGACCTCTTGCTCACGCTTTGACTGTAGGCATTCAGTTCATCAGATACTCTTGACCCTGGGATTTCTTTGTTTCTGACTCTTGTGACACGGCAGCTTTCGTTCCCGAAGCATAATACGGGCTTTGGTGTTTTAATTCTGTTGTGTGTTTGGAAGTTTTTCCTTCATGTTTTCTCTTTTTGTGTCTTGAATTTTAGGTACTTCATAAGATGTAATCAGATATATTAAGCTCTTTGATCATGTCTGGTTGTATTTTTTACAAGGGAGGGTTCTCATGAGCTGGTGAATCTAGTCTCCCTGCCATAGCAGCCTCCCAGTGAAGATCCATTTGTTCTTTGAACTGCACCCTCCTGATTTTTAAATACCTCTCTTCTTATTTGATGCTTCCTTCAGTGAGGTATTTGCATTGAACAAACTAATTCTTTGTAGCCTTTGTTTTGGTAGGCTAAAAGCCTCAAACCCCTAATCTTCCCTTATAAGGGAATGTTTCCTTTCCTATTCATCCTTATAAGCCCTTCTCTTTACTAGCACCAGAGGAAATCTTGGAGTTCAGGCAACAAGAATAGGATTCATTCCACCACTACTTTCCATGATGGCACTTCTGTACCTCTGTTGTAAGTGCCTGATGCATACTGGGGTCATATTTGCCTTTTTAATAGGCATGACACAGTAGTACTCAGATCCTTCCTGTAATCTTGCAGTGCACAGAGAATCTTGGTTTTGCTAATATTTTATATTTGTGCCCTTCAGCACAATTCTTCTGTGCCAGAGTCATTAATGCAAATAGTAAAGCAAAATTATCCCACAACCAGCCACCAAGCAGCCTTCCCCTTTTCAAAATATTTTGTTTTTCCATCAAACTCAATTTTTTCAATATAAAATAAAAATTTCCACTGTGATCTCTTACAAAATGCTTACTGAAGTGTGTATGGATAATATCTACCATGTAGGGCTTTTTCACTTTGCAGCCATTTCTTCTGTCAAAATAGAGGTACTGTTAAAGCCAGCTTTAATCCCCCTTCTGGAAACCACTACTGATTACTGAGAGAGTAATAATTTGAAAAAGATGTGTAATTCAAAGAAAGAACAACTTTCTTTTTCTGAAATACTTTGACAGAAGGTAGACAGCTGATCCACAAAATAACCAGCAATAATAGCTCTGGGAGACAAAGTCATATAAAGTTCTGTAGATAGAAGATAATTTAGGATTGTTTTAGCATTTAGGAAATTCTTCTGTTTTCATGAAGAGCAGCTGTGTCAGACAGCAAAAGTGAGTTCACATACAGTGGAGTATGCGTGTGTAGCCTTTTTTTGTTCTGTGGAAAGGGCTAAAGCATGATAAAGACTGCTTTAGGGAATTTGAGATGAACAGGGGATGGTTTGTGGTCTTGGAGCTGGATTTAATTATCCATTATGTTATCACTTGTAAATTTGCTGTTTGAAGTATGTTAGGTGATAATAAACAGTGAAGGACTGCTTTAATAACATGTGCTTGATCTAGACTTATTTTACAGAAAGAACTTCTGAGAACATCGATCTCTTCACTCTGGTGACCCGTGACAGAACCTGAGGGAACAGCGTGAAGTTGTGTCAGGGGAGGTTTAGGCTGGATATCAGGAAAATGTTCTTCACCCAGAGGGTGTTTGGGCACTGGAATAGGCTCCCCAGGGAAGTGGTCACAGCACCAAGGCTGACAGAATTCAATAAGTGTTTGGACAGTGCTCTGAGGAACATGGTGTGACTCTTGGGGTGTCCTGTGCCGACAGGACCCATCGATGATCCCGATGGTTCCCTTCCAACTCAGGGTATTCTGTGATTCTGGGATTTGTATTGGCAAGAATTAACCTACTGGCAAGCAATTAACCATAAAATGCTTATTTTAGTGTGTCTTAGTGGCCCTTACTGACAGGACAGACTAGGTTCCTAGTTTGAACTGTGAAGAAGTCTTTGTGCACATTAGTTGCACATCAGCATGTTGTGTCTAATCAACACACATTGCATGGAAGATGTTTTCATTAGCTTGGTACTTGAGTTTGCAGAAGTTGACTGTCAATTTAAAGAACAGGTGAGAAACCTTGGGATTTCTTAGAATTTTCTTCAAGAATGTTGATCATAAATATTTGTGGTTTTAAATGCCAGTTTCTACTTGTTTGCCTGCCCTGTTTGTGTGAGACAGCATTTCACACCACTGCTTATTTGATGTGGAATATTCTCAAAGTACCATATGAAAAATAAAAGCAGAGCATCTTCAAAGAATCCTCAAACATAAACAATTTTTATCAGAACCTTAATCAAATCTTCAAATGTCATGATTTATTCTTTGAAGATTATCAAAATCTTTAATTTAAAAAATAATTCGAAACTGGTGAACTAGTGAAAAGTGCGTTTCATCCTGTTGTTGTATTTCTAGATAGTTGAATATTTCATATGACTAAGTTGTTGTCCAAATTTATAGGCACATGGGAAATTAATGTGTTCAGAAAGAGACTCAGCTTTCTGGCAGTGCAGAAGTAAATGATTAGAGTATTTTCGGAGCTGGAAGGATTGTTGGAAAGTAAGACCTGCAAGCATGTGAATTCACTGGTGTCTTGGGCAAGGACGGAGATGATGATGAATGCTCTTTAATTATGATATGCCTCTCTTCAGCAAGAGAAAATGAGCCTTTTTAAGGTCATGTCAGAGAGATAGTGTCCCTTTTCATGATGGTAGCAGAAATTAATTCATTCTGCTCTGCTGGGAGGATCTTGCTTTATGCATCTTTGCATAATGCAGTTATTTCTGTGCATTGGAGTAGCATGTTGCCATCCTTTCATGATCATGGATTTGCAAATGTTCACCATCTATCTAGACCCACACAACAAACTGAAATGTTTTTGAATAACCTTGTTGTGTAACTCATTTACTTCCAACATTTCAGGGAGAGGTATGATTTTCTCAGGGAATTGAAAAATTAAATTGCCTTTCAGAAATGTAGCAGATTCTATACTATGATGGTTAACAACAAATAGACCTGTGTGGTCTGTTGAGATTGACTGTTTCAACTTTTCACACTGCTTAGACATCCAGATATCCTGACCTTAATCTTAAGCTTTTATGCAGAAGATGTAATTGTGGAGCATCTGACTGGATCCTATAGGAACTTTCAGAGTGAAACTGACCATTTTTTCCCTGCTTTTTTCTGCTGACTGAGCTTGAAATTGTCCCCAATGCTGCTTCACTTCTATGTTTATTGTTGGACAATGTCCTGGTTTAGGGCAAATTTTGGAGAAAACCTCTGTGCTTCTTCTCTCCCCGCCTTTGCTCTTGGAACCAATCTTAAAGGTCCAAAACTTATTTCTGGGCTAAACTAATGAATGGGGATAACAAGCATCCTTAAGTTGCCCCAAGACAGATAACAGGACACAAGACATACTGCAAGCCTGTCTTCAGAATTAATGCAGGAGGAGAGCAGTTAGGGCACATGCAGGGAAGGAAACTGTGATATGGAACTGCTGGCAGAGCCCAAGTTTCACATGTGATTTTTAGAATGTACATCTTTTAGAAAGATTTTACAGAGAAAATCACAGTTCTTGGAAGCTGTTCCTTTTTGTGCTGGTGTTTGTAGTGGCAAGGAGCAGGAGGTATATTTAGAGCATTTGATCATGATAGAAAGCCAATATAATTACGAAGTGTTGCAAAAAATGTTTCCTGAACAGATCTGAGCTGTTGAGCTGCCACAATTCCCTTCCCTGGCAGCCAAGGGAATATTGCTGTAACTGTGTACACTGCTCCAAGAGAGCAGCAGTGAGGGAAGGGCAAATCTCAGTAGTGTCTGATGATATGTGACCATTTCCATTTCTCTACTGTGTCTGTTTAGGATGGAGAAAAGGAAATTAAGGGAGAGAGAGGAAAGAACAGAAGGAAGTCTGCATTGGGTAATACTGAATAGGACTGTATCTTTCTCTGAAACCACTTATTTAAAAACTCTTTTCAATTGATAACTGTATTCTGCTTTTACATTGCGTTTTGAGCAATGGAATGACTGCTTCCAGGCTAAAAGGTGAAGAAATTAGATCCAGAACCAGTGCACTGTGGAATAAAGCTGTCAAACATGTCATTTTTAACTCCTTGCAGAAAACTTGTCTGTAAGATAATTCAGAGCTACAGCCTTCTAATTTTGGACTGCTTTTAAAGGGGACCAAATTGATATTTATCTTTTTTTTAATAAGCACAGCTGGAACAATCTGGCTACTCAGGGCACAGTTAAAGCAGTACACCTTGCATATTTCCCATTTTGTCAGAGTTTAGACTTAGCTTTGAATTTGAAATGGCACATGATTTTGGACCTGGTATTGAACGTTGTTTAACCAAGGTATATGTCTTACCAGGTCTAATTTTTATGAGACTTTAATCTCCATTTTGTATTTCAGTTTGCTGTTGGTTTTCATTTGGAAGTAAGTCCTCTTGCTTTAAGCCTTATTGGAGTCTATTCTTTTGTTGATTTTAGAGAAGTGGTTCATTATTGGTGAGAGAAGATCTGCCCAAAAGTGAAATTCCCAATGAAATTGTCTTGCAAAGCCTAACTTTGCTCCTGAGCTGAAGAGCAGCTGCATCTGTGTGTCACCTGCAGTCCTTTTTGTCTCAGAAGGAAGCAGGTGACATCTTCAAATGGCTGATGTTCTTCTGCCAGTAGAATTGATTGTTGGGAAAGATAATGGTTTAGAGGTGAAAGGAGACCTGGAAAAGACATATGAGATGATGGCTCTGATTACTCCGACAGTGTTCTTTTCAAATGAATATTAATATTTTTCCCAGGGACATAGTATCAAATTGTGCACTGTGAATGCATTGCTGCTATTGCTTCTACAGTTTGTTCAGTACAGGCCTGTTTAACACAGGAAGTCATTATTAAAAAATACATTACTTATGATTTACTTTTTTGGATGAATGGGGAGTTATCAGCTACTTTGAGAATCCACATTTTTCATTTCACCATTGCTAAACGTGTGTAGTCCCAGAGTTCTACTTACCTCTGTGCCCTTATCAAGGGTGAAAGGTATCCAGTGTCCTGAAACAGATGGGGATCATCATCTGAACAAAATGATGGATTTGGGACATTCAGCATCTAGTTAATATTTATGATAGCAGTAAGTTTTTTATTTGAAACAAAACTTTTAGGGCAATCCCATTAGAGTGGTATGAGCTGAGCACAGTTAGAAGAAAGCAGACTTATTCTCCTGTCCATCTTGCTACAAGAGAGGTTTGTGATTCGAGAAATTCCTACCCTGTTACTCTGTAAAATAATTTCAGACAATATTGAATTACACTCTTCTTCATTTATTTGGTTGGGTTTTTTTGTGACTTGATATTGCACTGTTACAGGTATTTTACTTTTATTTTTACCCTATCTGCTAGTAGATCTTTGCATAGTTAATTTTATTTAGTCTTAGTTAAATTTAATTTAGTTATAGAATAAGTGTCTTAACCAAAATGCTTTTTCACTGGTTTCATGGATGGGTAGTAGGGTTTGCATGCTGCATTTTAGGTGAGGAATAACAAGCAAAACCTTTGTTTGGTGTCACCACAAAGATTTTGAGACAGAAAAAAGGTGGATTTTATACGGTAACAAAGTTTATTATGCATGCAGTTCACAGCCTGCAATCTGTAGGCTTGGAAACAGATAAGAGGTTCTGAGTTGCTTGCAGAGACTATAGAGTAGTTCTGTATTTCATAAAGTGGTTAAAAAGCTGCTGGGCATTTGCATTTAAATTTGTCATGAATTGCTGCTAGGTACAGAGTATCTTCTTGAAAGGTTATTTTCATGAGGGTGTTTTTCCGCTTTTTAAAGCTCTCTATTATTCTCTTCCTTTTTTTGATAGCGCACTGGGAGAGATGCTTCTAGTTATTTAGCTGCTCTGTTAGATCTTGACAGATGGATGTGTTTCCATTATACCATACTATTTGAAAATTATGCTCCATTTTGCCTGTTTATACAGCTTTGTATTGGGAAGAATTATATCCAGTTATACTTAACATTCGTGTAAAGGCATAAAGTGAGGAGGAAATGTTTGTATCCAACTTCTCCCACCCCCCCACCCCCCCCATCCTCCCCTCCAATAAAATTCTTCATTTGACATCTTTGTTTTGCATTAATCCTTGGTACTGGGTAATGTTGAGTTATTATCCCTCTGACAATGACAGATGGTAATTTCCTTAAAGCTGTGAGACCTTTGAATTGTTTGGTAACAATTTATGTCAAGTTACCTCTTTCTCCTGCTGTAATAGTATTTCTTTTCTTGCACAAGGTCGGTCTTCATCAAATTTCTCAAAAGCTTGATCGCTCTGGTTCTGGGTATCCTATATTGTTTGTTAGCCATGCAAACAACCTGTGTTGTTAAAAGAGAGGAAAATATCTGTGGTAAATTATTTTTCCTTTGGAGTGTCTGCCTGTTTTATCATTTGGTTTTGTTTAATTGCAGTGCAGAAGAATTGATAGATAAATTTGTATGCTGAAAAATTCTTCTTACTTCTCTTCTTACTAAGGACAGGGACAGATGCAGCCTTTTAATTACAAGAGTGTTTTATTTATATTGCTGCTGCTTTTTCAGATGAATGCACTGGACACACTTGGTCAAACAGCGTTGCACAGGGCTGCGTTAGCAGGACACTTGCAAACCTGCCGGTTGTTGCTGAGTTACGGCTCTGATCCCTCCATCATCTCTTTGCAAGGCTTCACAGCAGCACAGATGGGAAATGAAGCAGTGCAACAGATCTTAAGTGGTGGGTAAAAGTAAAGGGTTGTGTATTTGAACTTCAGCTTCTCCCTTTACAGCTTTGAAACTTGTTTCTTTCTCAGTGCAAGAGACTTGAAGTAGTTTTCTCATCTCTCCTTTCTGGCATCAAGTGCACACAACTACAGTATGTATCATGTGACACTTGACAGAAAACAAATAAATAGCTCTGCTCAGTTCAGTGATTTTGTGCAAATGGGGAAGAAAATAACCATCTTGTAGATTGAGAACATACTGGCTGTACAAGAAGGTTGTAGGAAGGCACATGTAGGGAATTTTGGGATTCTTTTGGTAGCAAGTTCCAAGGCAACTGGAATATTGCTGAGCATGTAAGAAACCTTTTCCCTGCATCAGCCGACCTTTTAGATACTCCCTACTTCAGCAGTCACAAGCAGAGTGTTACTGGCAGAAAAACACTGATAGTTGCTAAACAGTTTGAACTTTTACTTCAAATCTCTTGCTTGTCCAGTAGAGAAAGATTTTGTTGTGAAAGTGCTCTGGATAGTGCTTAGGTAACTATTTGTTTATATCTTCCATTAAAAAGATGAATAGATGTTTGAAGAGGGTGGCACTGTTTTTTATATAAGTGCTTAAGGGTTTGCATCCTCTTACCTATGTTATGTTTGAATTTTTGCAAGTACAGAGAAGAATAATTGCATCAATAGCTAGTAAAGAGCTAGTAACTCACCTCACAGTGAGATTTGCAGGTAGTCAAACAAAGGCAGATACCCAGATAGATGAGAAGACACATAGCTAGAAACTCCATTTCCTCCAGTGTTTTCAACAATATTGCCTTAAAACAGGACAAAACAAGGGAAAAGGATTTTACAGCAGTGCAAGAAAGGACTGTTTTGAAGTGTACTCACTCCTGAGATGTAGCTGGTTACCTGGATAGTGTTACCTGTTAAAATGTGCACATGAATGTATGTATGTGGATTGAGAGAGAAGAATGTTGGCAGAATCATGTCAGCTTTGGAGTCAAAATCTGACTGATTTGCTCTAAAACTAAAGCTCCTTATTCAGACATGTTGGCAGTATGAACTTGAACATCACAACCCCAGCTGCATTTTCAAAAGTAAAAACAGACCAACTTCACTCCCCAGCTTTGGAAAATATGTTGAGCACAAGTTAATACAACTTACGTATCCTAAGTAGTCTTAAATCATCTTTTCCCCATGTAGAAAGTACACCTGTGCGCACATCCGATGTGGATTATCGGTTGTTAGAGGCGTCCAAAGCTGGAGACTTGGAAACTGTGAAGGTAGGTTTGAACAGTTCATGTGAATTTTCTCCTTGGCATTGCTGTGCAAGGTTTGTGGAAGCCTCTGCTACGTGAGTTGTGGAAGCAGTGCCCAAGTAATTCATAAAAAATGGGGAGTCATGGATCTTTTTTTTTTTTTTCTAGAAGGTAGTACATTAAGATGTACTGCAGAGTGTTTTTCTTGGGTTTCTGCTTGTTTATTCTGCCAGTCCTTCCCACATTCATGTCTTTGATGGACTCAGATATAGCCATAATTCTTTGAAGCAGACTCTGTGATTCTCAGAATCAGAGTTTAGTAGAAACATGCCTTCTGGTGCCTCTGATTCAATCAGATGGCAAAAAAATACTGTTAACAGGTAGCAGATTTAATATTTTAAACCATCCTTAATCTGAAGGTGAAGGGTCAGGCCGTGGAATCCCACCATCACAGGAAGGTTTGATCTTGTTTTTGATGCTTGGTCTGTGGACAAAACAGCCTGCAGATGGACTCTTGTGCATACCTTCCCACCTTGAGCTTCAACGTGATATACATTAATATTCAAGCAGCAGCAATTTTGTTTACCAGCAGCTCCTTTGCTAAGCTAAATATTTCTGGTTTTCTGAAGGCAGTATAGACCAGAAATGGTAATCTATCTGGAGAAAGTTACATGGCCTTGAACCTGGTACTTGATGATGTAGAGGTTCACCCTTTCTTATACATCTTCACAGTGCTTCCATCATTTAAGTGTTGTTTGTTATAGAAGTACATTCAGCTGTAAATTTAGAACTGCTATTTTTTAACTTTGCATAAGCAGAAAGAAATTTCCTGATACTTGAAAAAATTTGTATAAGTGGATCAAATTTTGTGTTGGGATCTCTGAAGGTGGTAGTTTAGTTATTTTCTTTTGGGATTGTTTGTTTCACATTGTTGCTTTTTGGTTTTGGGGAGTTCCTTATTTGTTAGTTGTAGTTCTGTACTAAATTTTGTGTTCTTTTGTCTCCACAGCAACTTTGCAGCCCTCAGAATGTGAATTGCAGAGATCTGGAAGGCCGTCATTCAACACCACTGCACTTTGCTGCAGGATATAACCGGGTATCAGTGGTGGAGTATCTCTTGCACCATGGAGCAGATGTGCATGCCAAAGATAAAGGGTACATTTCATTTCATTCTTGATATGTTCTGCTGTTCTCTATTGGTGTGAGACTCATATCCCACCTATTCATTTTGCTTCAGATTTCAGTGACCATTGTGTTTTTCTCTTGAAAATTTGTCTCTTTCCTCCTTGTTCTGCATTGTTCCTGTGCTGTAGAGGGTTTATAGACCATTACAGCATACTTTGCTTTCTGGAAAAGCCAATATCAAGTACATACCTGGCACTGTAGTACATGATGCTTCTCTTCCCCTTTTTGCCCATTTTAGAGACTTTGTTTTGTGTAAAAGCAGCCTTTACCTTATTTTAGGTGATCTAAAATAAGTTTTGAATAAAATGGGGTAAAATACCAGGCTAAAATACCAGAAGGATAATTAAGTTTTAATTGATTTTTTAATAGAGAAATAAAACCATGAAAACGTGAAAGACTGAAAGATAACAATAATGTCTGGTGAAAGTGGGAGTTTTATCTACTGATTGCATATAGGATTTCATTCTCTAGCTATTAATGCTTTCTCTTTGATTAGTGGCTTAGTACCCCTGCACAATGCCTGTTCTTATGGACACTACGAAGTGGCTGAACTCCTAGTGAGGCACGGTGCTTCTGTCAACGTGGCAGACCTGTGGAAATTCACTCCTCTACATGAAGCAGCAGCAAAAGGAAAATATGAAATCTGCAAACTGCTTTTAAAAGTATGTGATGGAGAGCTCAGATGTGTCTTTAAATGCATATATATTTATTTTTTCTGAAGATTAATTAATGCAAAGTTAATTGCATTCAGGAAATTCTTTGTGGTATCTTTGAATTAATTTTTATCTTGCAATGGTCATATCGTTTCTTGTGTAATATCATTGACTTTAAAAGAATCATCAGTACAAGTACTATTTCCAGCATGTGTATTAATACTGTTAGCCAAATAGGACAAGACTCTGAAACTGGAAAAACCAGCTGAATTCATGTGAAAATGGCAACTCCCTACCTTGTCCTATCCATCCCTTTCTGAAATAGTTACTGCATTTAAGTAAATTCTGTTAATACTTATGCAAGAGTGTGTTACAGGGCAATAGCGGGAGGTGGGTCCTGAATGCTGTTTGGCATGAGAGGAATTCAAAACTGTTATGTTAATGTATAATTTATCAAGCTCCTGGAGGAAATGCATGTTAATATACTCTGGCATAAATATTCATTATACTTAGAGGAAGAACCTGTAAAGAGCATGAGGTAATGCAAAGATATTTCCAGTGAGAAACATGAGTCTGAGAAACTTCTTAACATAAGGTCACATCCTGCCCTGAGAGGATGAAAGGGGGTGCTAGAGTCGAATTTTTTGCAAATCCCATTTCCTCTTTCAGCCATGCCTACTTTTGTCCCTTTGAAGCACAACATTTAAAGTAGGAGAAAGTCAGAATATGGATAGTCTTGAGATAATGAGGATTTACTCCAGCCACTTTTCATTTGCTGCTACAAAGTGCCACTATTTCACTTCTATATAATTAATTATTTCACTTGATTACCAAAAAAGCAGTCAGAGAGAGAAGAATGATAATTTGAAGCACATCTACAGCAGAAACCAGGAGATATTAAGAGCTGTCTGTGAAGTAGGCATGGTGTTGGCCTGGAAGTAAAACCCTAATAAGAGATGTTAGCTCAAGTTATAGGAACTCCTGTAATTTCTCAAGTACAGTGTTGCATTATAGACACTGGATATCTCTGCCTTTTCTGGTCATTCCACAGGGAATTTACCCATATTTTGTCTTCAGAGGATCCTGAAGTTATGTCCAACAGGAAATAGAAAAGTGCTGAAATTTATTTTTTTAAATTCACTCTTTCTCAAGATAAGAGCTAAATATGCCCTTAAGGTGACACAGATGTAAAGTCTCTGGGTGTCTGTGGATATGTGCTCACACTGCAGTTTACTCAGGGTTTCTCCTGCTGTGCCTCCTATGCCAGCTGGCAGTGTTGTCAGTTCTGCTGAGTTGTGGATGTTGAGCTTGACCCCTCCTGACTTGTGCTCCTTCTCTCCTGATCTGCTTGAAGAAGGAAACAAAATTAAACAGGCATTTTGGAGACAGTGTCTTCTTTAATCACCTTTCTTTGAAATGACCACCTTCATTTGTTTCTATGCCTTGGAAGGGGTCTCAGAAGACGCTGCCTCTTCATTCAGATATTTATTTTGTGGCATGTTTGAATAGTTCCAATTTTGATGAGTTTTAAATTAAGGGATTTCAGGTCATATTTAGAGAAGTCATTGTAGTCTAAACAGCTTTGCACGAAGAGTGCTCTCTTCCTAAAAGAACTGCAGATGTGGAAACTGCTTCTATGTAATCAACACTCTGTCCTTTCTGTCCCTTGCTCTTCATCCTTTGCACCATGAGCACAGTTGTACTGCTTCCAAATACAAAGCAATTAATTCCCTCTGTTCTCCCATTGCTATTCTTCCATTCCCAGTCCAGTGGGAAATGGCAGGGTAGACTTGCTGGCAGGGATTGGACCACTGTGTTTGACTATTCCAAAGAGGTCAGCCAGAGAACTCAAGCACCAGCAGCTGCCTCTGCTTTATCTATCTTTGTTTTTTCCCACTGCTGCTGAGAGTGAATAGGAAAGGAGCTGTCCTCCCACAAACCTGAATGTGGACGTGACTCACACCATATGCTCTGCATAGTTGTGTGTTCCCCTTCTCATCCCCCATTGCTCCAGTACTGTGTTCTTATCACTGCCTGATCTACATGTTTTACCAGCACAGATACACTCCAGCAGTCATCCAACTCTACTTGTCCACCAAAATTTTTTCCACTTCTTCCAAAGGCCTGTGAACTGCTTAAGATGGTACTGTTGTCTGTTGGAAAGTGCAGAGAAGAGTATTTTGCTGGTTCCCTTCTGAAACAAGTGCCTTTCGATATCAGGGTGACATTTAGTAAAACTCAGAGCCTGGTTTTGCTAGCTCAGAAGGTTGTGCTCTGGAAATACTGCCATTTGATTCCTGCCAGTTTTCAGGAGAAGGGAAAGACTGGCAGCAAGATACTTGCAGTTGGCTTTTCTTTCACGCTGCTGTGACAGTAAGAAGTTATATGCAGGAAATGCTCCTGAACATACATCAGTTGCAAGTAGGGCAGGGTCAGCTCTTGCAAAGGGCTGCCATTCTTGCTGTGGAATTGAGATTCACACAGCTGTGTTTCAGATTAGTCCTTTTAGACCTCAGACTTCTGAATTTATTTTCTTGTGCCTACTAATCTGTACAATTGCTACTTGATTATGGTAGGTCTGCAAAATCCCATCTTATTTGGCAAAATAGTGACACACTGCACTGCCCTGTGCATGACTGTGACACTAGCATTCCATTTGTTCTTTGCAGCATGGAGCTGATCCAACAAAAAAGAATCGAGATGGGAACACTCCTTTAGATTTGGTGAAAGAAGGGGACACAGATATCCAGGATTTACTGCGAGGAGATGCTGCCTTACTAGATGCTGCCAAGAAAGGGTGCCTGGCACGAGTGCAGAAGCTGTGTACTCAAGAAAATATCAATTGCAGAGACACCCAGGGAAGAAATTCAACACCATTGCATCTTGCCGGTGGGTAACGTGCCAGGTTTTCAAGGCTTGTATATTTATGGTAGGTTTACAGGTGTAATTTGCCAAAATTAGGATTGGCATAGAAAGAGTTTCACAGATAATTATCATGTACAAAGAGTTAACTAGGGCATCTATTTCAGGAGGTAATAAATTTGCTAGGGAAGAGGAACTTTTGCAGTTGAAAAATTGCCTTAGCTTTTCTGTCGAATATTTTTCTTTTTTGTTTAGCTCTCCTAATACCTAATTTCTTTTCCTGTGTTTTTTCTGCAGCTGGTTACAACAATTTGGAAGTAGCTGAATACCTTCTTGAGCATGGTGCTGATGTTAATGCCCAGGACAAAGGAGGATTAATTCCCCTACACAATGCAGCATCCTATGGGGTAGGTGCAGGCAGTCTTGCCATGAGTAGAACAGCAAGGGACTTCTTGAAGTCATATCCAAACCAGTTATTTTGCAGCTGCTTTGCTGTGAACACAGTTCAGATTTTGAGGAAGAATTTGTTGGGCTAAGTTGTTGTTGTGAGTCCTATTTGCAGTCCTATGCATTAAACAGGACACAGAATCAGGTGCACTGTAGCAGTTAAATGCTGCATTTTGGAAAGATCACTACAATGTAGCTTTTATGCAGGCAAACAGATGCACAGGATTGAACAGTTTAGGGTGATATTCAAAACAGAAAAGACCTCAGGTTGTGTCTGAAAGACTTAGATGGAAGGAAGAGAAAAATACCAGGGGATAATGTGCAGTTGATGACAGGGACACGAAGGTGTGTTACAGCTGGTGTTTGGTGGGAATCTATTGCTAGAGTTGAAGGACTACTGTGTTTGTAATGTGGTTGTCCTCCAGGGCAAGCCATCTGCTGCAGGGGCTGCAGTGACAGATTCAAACCATTTTAGATGAGGCAGGCCCTCTTTCCTCCATACAGGAGTAAGCAAATGTTTCCCAGTTGCACAGATGCCTAATAGATTGCTTATAAGCAGTTGTTAGTTGTGGATTGGGTCAGAAAGAAGTCTCTTGTAAATAATTGTACAGAGACAGTGCTTGAGAAACTTCTAGCACTGTGCTTACAGTAAGACGATCTGAAGCTAATGAAGTACTGGGTTTGATGGTCTCATGATATCTTTGTCTGTTACTTACCTGGCCCTGGCACAAGTACAGCAAGATCTGGAACAGATGACCCTAACAGAACCATGATTGCTTTTGTTTAAAGGCAAATGAAATAAAAAGTGCAGTGTTCACCTTGTTTTTAAAAAGAGCATCAATGGAACTCAGTCTATGCCATTTGTATTGGTTCTTTACATCTCTGTGGCATCCCAGTGTCCCAAAGATCAAAAAGCCCCAAATCCTGGTGAAAGATTAGAAAGCAGCGCAGAGTTCTTTTATGTTACAGGGTCCTAATACTAAGTAATATTGCTTATCAGCATCTGCCTTTAAGCATTAATTCCCAGGATGTTGCTAAGATCTAGAGATAAATGCTGTTGGAAAGACTGTTCTTTTCTTTGGCATGAGAAAACAAAACACACACTTTACACAAACCCAAAACATTTATTATTGACATAGAGAAATGTCTGAGATTGGTTTTAGTGGAATATCATTTCTAAAAATCGTAATGCCAATCTAACCTGGTTGCCCTGCTTCCTCTAGGAAACATTAAAAAGGCAGTGTTTGGTGCTTTTCTATCAGCTTATTTAGTTAAGAGTTGCTTTTTACCTTTCCTAGCATCCCACACTTCTCTCTGAGCTGTCATCAGCCTTCAGATGGGAGGTAGAGAGGAGAGGAGTAATGGTTTCACAAGTTCATAGCTGGCAAGATTCACAAGCTCTGCCTTTTCCTCACAAAGTTTCTTCAGTTCTCCCACCCAGTACTTCATGCTGTGTGTCCCTCAATTGGGCTTTCTGTGACAGAAAAATCACAGGAACAGTAATTGCTTTAAAAGTTTGGCATAGAGGAAAAATAAAGTTGGCAGTATTTTCAAACCACACTTGTTCAGAGACCAAGCTGTTTTATGAGCACTGCAAAGAGTCATTTAATTGCCATTGAAGGGAAAAAGGAAATCCATTGGCAATTCTTTGTGCCTCTGCTTACAGTGTTTCATGCTCCCACCCATTCATTTTGACTACCTGCTTTTTTTCTTTGCTGTCTTGCACAAGAAGGATCTACTGGTTAGAGGCAGGCAAAAATTTCATTTGTCAGTTTTCTCTTATTTTGTACTTGGGAGACTTCAAGGACAGTATATTGATGAAAGCATGGGGTTATAAGTTCATTACTTTTATAACCCATGTAAAACAGCTCTTCCTTGTGACACTCATAATACATTTTATCAATTATAGCTCTCATAAAGTATGAGTGAAGGTAGAACAGATCTGTGATGCCACAGATCAGTTCAAAGTCTTGCAAGAAAGAAAGTACAACAAAGACTTCTGTGTACACACAGGGGTGGCTCAGTAGCACAACACATTGATCTTCAGAGCTTCTAGTATTGTGTCACAAAAGTTGCAGCCCAGTAAATCCACCAGTTCAAATTTGTCCACAAATAATTTTGTTATGCAGGGTTAATCGTGTCTGCTCCTGCAGCTGGCACAAACTTCATGCCATGTACTTGGGGTGATTTGACAGAAATCTGCTTCTGTGCCTGATCCCAAGTCTTCTGTGCTGGTGAATGGTCTGGTAGTGCACAGACAGAGATGACTGTGGAGTTGCAGTATGAATTGGTATCTGGAGAAGTGTGCTGCTCCTGTGACACAGGAAGCAGGATGAGTTACAGGCAAGGGAAACCACAAGAGTCTCTAGGCACCATTACCTCCAGCATAAAATAAGGAGCGTATGTTTTACCAGTGTCATGTTGATTCAGATGTTCTTGTGTTTTCCAGCATGTGGACATAGCAGCACTGTTGATCAAATATAATACATGTGTAAATGCAACAGATAAATGGGCATTTACACCTTTGCATGAAGCTGCACAAAAAGGAAGGACACAGCTCTGTGCTCTGCTGTTAGCTCATGGAGCAGATCCAACCATGAAGAACCAAGAGGGTCAGACACCACTAGACCTGGCAACAGTAAGTTCATGTTAGCCAGCCACAGGCTGCTCTGGAGGGGTACTCTGCATATTAAATTTATTTCTATGGCTCCATGGCATCAGCAGTCCTCAGCTTCCATTGTGCTGAGGTGGAGAGAGAAGGGCATCTCCTGGGTGCCTCTTTGTGGCTTTTTATCCATGGGACCAGGCATTTTCCTTTGGCTGAAATCTTAGCATGGCTTGTGATTTAAGGTTTGCTTCTCCTGGGATCAATCTCCTCATTCTCAGAAATAAAACTCACTGAAATGTCTCTGATGATGTTGGTGATTATTTCTTTGAACCTAGGAGGAACACCAGATGGACCTTTAGAGGAATGGGAACATTTGGTGGATTGTTGTGCTCAGTGTTTCCATATTACCTCAGTTCCTTTTTAAAAAATTAACTCCAAAAGAATATTCCAAAGAATTCATTCTACCTCTAAAATTTGTAGGTGGCTATCAAACTTCTTCTAAAACTGGCTTCTGTAAACTTTCTTTTAAATGGTTTAAAAGCCTAATAAGGTTTTATGAACATGTGTGCCCCAGCTTAAACAGTCTTGATGGAATAGATAATGCAACCAAATTGGATGCTGTGTCTGGTCTCAGTGCAAGTATCTTTTTGGGTTATTGATTTATTTATGGAGAGTTCAGGAAATGTCCTCCAGAGTAATCTGAGCTCTAGAAAACTTTCTTTGTGATGAAGGATATGAAAATTATTTGATTTCTCTGAGGGAAAAGAAGGGTGTCTAAATCATGTTCTACAAGAATTTTTAAGGAGGAAAATCTTGAAGATGAGGGTGCTGCTTAATTTAGTCAATAAAGGCTATATCCAGCTGTTGACTAAGATCATACTTCTCCTGAGCTCCTGTCCTTTTTTTTTTTTTCTATTCTAACCCAAGAGATGTGATTATAGCAAAGGCATAGTGGTAGTCTTTCCACTGAAACCTTATTCCAGTGTACCTGAAGTTGAGCCTGACAGAGAAATTAAGAAGTGGCATTTCCTGTCCTAGATTCTGAAGGATTTCAAATAAAGTTGCCCTGGCTTTAGCGCTTATAAAGCCATTCTGCCAAAAAAAAATTAGGTGTAGCTTCTTATACACCCTTAGAAATGGGGAAAACTTGATGCACCTATGTCTTGAGTGGTGAATCAAAATGTTCTTGCAACTGTGAATTCCCCTGTAACAGAAGCTAGCAGTTTTCTTTCTAAGGGGGACCAGAACAATCAAATAAAATAATTAAAAATTCTTTCCAGAGATCAGTGATTTGTGACAGTAGGAGCTCATGTCCGTGGGTGTTCTTTCTGTTTTTCAGGCTGATGATATCCGAGCTCTTCTGATAGATGCAATGCCTCCAGAAGCTTTGCCTACTTGCTTCAAGCCTCAGGCCACTGTTGTCAGTGCCTCTGTGATCTCGCCAGCATCTACACCGTCCTGCCTGAGTGCTGCCAGCAGCATCGATAACCTCACGGGGCCACTGGCAGAACTGGCTGTAGGAGGGGCATCAAATGCTGGGGATGGAGCAGCAGGAACTGACAGGAAGGAAGGAGAAGGTGCATTTGCTGCTGGACAAGATTACATTGCCAGAAGTACAGTAGTTTAGTATCAAAATAGGCCTTGGTTTATCTGAAAAGCATTTCTGACTAGCCAGAAAATACTGTGCAGTTTGAGCTGTTATCAGTGTTTTAAAGTGTCTGATGCTTGTTAACTGTTCAATGTAACTGTTCATCTGTGTTGGCTATCAGTCATTAGGTCTGACTACAAATGCAGATCTGATTAGGTGCCCAGATGTTCATTGACTTCATAAAGAAAATCCAGTGAGAATTATTTTGATGAAGAAGTTAAGATTGTGATGGCTGGGGATTTTACCAAGGTTTTTTAAACCCTTTGATTACTATCTGGAGTCCATGCTTGAAGTCAGAATCTAAGGGGGTCACATAGCAAAAATATACCCACCCTTCTTTTCCTTCTCTTTGCAGTATGAGCCTGTATTTGTCACAGATGGTTTGTGCTTTTATTAGTTGATTCTGAAGAGGGAACAGTGATGAGCTTTGCACAGAGCTTTGACACAATGGAAGTAGATTGTTTATTACAGACATAGACAAATTGATTATAAAAAGAATCAGAGTTTGGAATTTAAGAGAATCGGTGGTATTGCTTGATTTTTTTTTAAGGAGGTTGGTTTGGTTTTTGTTACTTCAGATATATAGTATGTAAAGACTTGTTTCTTCTCTTACAGTTTCTGGTCTTGATATGAACATTACCCAGTTCCTAAAAAGCCTGGGTCTTGAGCACCTTCGGGACATCTTTGAGACAGAACAGGTAAGTGCCAAGCCTCATCTCTATTTCTGTGTTTAGGAGATAAACTAATGTAATAAATTTGAGTGACATTTTCATTTTCTAATTGAAAAAGGGAGGGAAAAATCCCTCACTTCACATCTACAGAAAAACAAGCGTGCTCAATTTTCTTTCAGTTTTCTGCAAATGAATTGCCAGATACAATATGGTGAAGTTGCAAAACCTATGAAAATATCTTTTCCTGTTGGATTCGGGTGTCAAGTAGCTTTCACTTACACATACACAGTGACTGCCAATTTGGCTTGTATTCTGAGAGTTATTTTGAACCTTGTGAACTTTGAACGTGATGACTATAACTAAGTTAGGTTCAAATGTCACCTGCATTTGTCCTTCAGCAGTCTTGACAGCCAAACAAGCCTTTCACCACCTGTAGTGCTACATGTGATACTTTGGTTAGATCTGGGAAACCCCCACTTTGACTGTATGCTGAAATAAAAACTTAGCATGGGAGTAGTCACACTACAGCATGCAGAAGCTACATTTCCTATTAGGTTAGGACCACGGCATTAACTGGGTTTAGCCAGGCTAACTTTCAAAAGTCATCGAGAAATAGGGGAATAAAACCTGCAGATTTATCAGTAATTCACAATATATGAAAAGGGTACAACTAATGTAAATTTCTCAAGCATTCATCACGTTCTACAGCAGAAGTACCTGTAATGTACTTGTAGATTCCTTTTATGTACCATTTATTAAATTTAGCATGTTGCAGTTAAATAGATCTGTTTACATGACTGAGATGCATGTACATGTGGAAGGGAAAGGTACAAGTGCAAGAGACTGGTTTGATGATTATTTTTCCCTCTGGCCTCTGCTGCTAATCTTTTATTGAGGAATCAGGAAACAAAGGTTTGAAATGTAATGTGTTGTTTACAGTTCCAGCTGTTTCTATAAAATGTTCGAAGATAAAATGCCAGAGAACTTTTCCCCTTCTGATACATGAAGCATAAGCTCTTCTCTTTAGTTTGGAACTCCTTTTGTTCAGAAGGAAACCAACCTCAAACCAACCTATGCACTTCTCAGGTTTTATTACTGTTTTTCACACCTTCCTGTTGCCTAGCTGGTCTTGTTCTACTTTTGCTTCTTTGACTCCTAACCTGTTAAGAGCTTCCCCTGCTAATAAGATTTAACAATGCAAATCGGATTCAATATATTCATCATTTTGAAATCATCAAGCTCTTCTTGTAAGTTTCTTTGTAGAAAAAACAAGTTCATCTTCTTTAGGCTTATTCTTTTAAGCTGCTTTTCCAAGCACTACCTTCATGTACACTCTTTCACCTTGGCTCATTATTAGTAAGGTTGTAGAATATTAATTTCTGCCTGTGTAGTGAAAGTAATGAATTGTACAATGCTGTGAAACATTGAATGCTTCAAAAGCACTCCTATATTTGTGCCAGCATTTCAGTGCATCCCCCTTCTACCTAAGTAAAAATGTTTGTGAGAACCTTCTTCGAGAGGCAGCTCTTGTTAATTGGTGTGAGAGAAGTGAAAGTTTTGCACAACTTCAGGCTGAAGCAGCTGGGTATGGTCCTGTGATAGGGACAGGTTTGCCAGAAGGTGGCAGCAAGTAGAAGTGAAGCAAAACATTATCTACCTTTATGCTTTTGGTTGCACCATGGATACTTTCCAATTTCTGAAGCAATAGGTCTCCAGCCTTGAAAGTCAGGCCAGGTTTGATTTTTGTGGTCTTTCACCTTTCCAGATAACCTTGGATGTGTTGGCTGACATGGGGCATGAGGAACTTAAAGAAATTGGGATCAATGCATATGGACATCGCCACAAATTAATAAAGGGTGTGGAGAGACTTCTAGGAGGTCAGCAAGGTAAATATGGCACTTTTACTGGCTAGTCTCCCATAAGGCTCCCATAAGTCACTTTCTCTAAATGTAGGTGTTGCCACCAGACTTGAAAGAATCTGAATGTCAGAAAATTGTGTTTGCTGTAGACATGGTGGCTGAGTGGGTTGTGATAGCTAAAGAATATATTAAGAAGATACCAGACCAAGTGAGCACTTACCCTTTCAGAGAATGGATACCCCTGAGGCAGCTTTGGAAGCTGTTCCCATTTCTCAGGACCCTGTTTCACCCAGGGAGGAGCTTTTGGATATGATTTGCCCTCCATACCTACCCACAGGCCATTTATACCCTGAAGGATAGGCCTGATAGGGTTTTAGCTACCCCACGTTTCTATGGAAAGAGGAAGCAATAAAGGGCAATTATGTCTCACATGCATTTTTCTTCTCTTTTTTAAAGCCTCTGTTGCTAAAGAAGGCACTTTTATTTTTTTTGAGGTTGTGCTTATGCTTATGCCTTGTGTTTATTTTGCATTTCCTGTTCTGGGGTTGTTTAAGAAGAATAATGGTGATGATGGATACAAATAGAGACAGTATTGGTTTTTCCTGTTGATTTTTGCTCCTTTTTATTCCTTCTCTTTGCAGGTACCAATCCTTATTTGACTTTCCACTGTGTGAGTCAGGGGACCATTCTCCTTGACCTTGCTCCTGATGATAAGGAGTATCAGTCTGTAGAAGAGGAGGTAATCCAAGTCCCTTTCTTAATGCTTCAGGGCTGTATATTTTTCTTTCCACTGATAACCTGTCAGAGCTAAAGTGTGCAATACGTGTTGAAAGTGCTAAAATAGCCTGTGGTGTATGAATTGCATACTTCTGATATGAAGTTTAGGGTTCTTCATTAGTCCTTTTGTATAGAACAATGATAGAAATTACTTTGCTGTGTCCTGCCAGTTTTTTTAATAAGTGGTCTCTGCTCACTTCACATTATTCCAGTTTTATTTTTTTGTTGTGTTTTGGATCTTGTCTTGGGTATTGTCTCCTAGGGAGGATTTGCACAGCTTTCTGTAGATAGGTAGACCTGTGAGAATTAAAAGCTGTGTGTAAAACCAAGGCATCAAGGCCTTGCAATTCTGTAAGCATTTTCTGTGAACCAGCTTGTTTTCTCTTGTCTCAGTGGCTTGGTTAATCTGTAACCCAGATAAACAGCTCTTGGACAATTGAGAATTGACTGTAATTTTGCCTCCCACACACACATGCTCTTTTATTTAAGTAAACTCCAGACACACACCATTTTGAAAGCAAAAATCATAACAGAAGAGGGACTTCCTGAAGAGTTGTGTTTGGTAGAAACTCCATTTTACTGTGAATTTGCTATTTGTGTCATGCTCGTACACTATAGCTCAGAAGTGTTTGGAGTCATTTAAAGATGGTCAGGATTGCTGCCAGCTTAGATGGGCATATTTTTTTATTAGTAACTTCATAAACTGGAGTTTGTGCAGATCTTTTTTATAAACTTTTCTGAAAGAAAGGGTCACTTGTCTGCCATAGTAAATTGGAATATTTATTTGAACTGTTACAAAATATTGTTGCTGTAGCTATAAATACTTCTCTAAAAGACACAATGAAACTATTTCTGAGTAAATCAGAAATGCTTTTCTAATGACATAGGAGAATTTACAGTGCAGTTATTTCCCTAATGCTAAGAAATGCAAACTAAACTTATTAAAATCCCATTTGTTATTACTATGAAGTGATATTTTTGTATATTCATTCTCAAATATAGGGTTTTTTTCCAATTTAAAGAAGGTTTTCTAGTTGTATATCATTTTAATAGCAAGTACCATTATTCTATTTTTCTTATGTGGATTTTTATTACAAGATTGGATAATTGCATAATTGGGTGCTTGAGAAATTAGGGTATATCTCAGTTTAAAATAGAGGGGGTTTTTGGTTGTTTTCTGTTTGTTTTTTTTTTTTTTACAACTTTTAATTCATTTTCCATCAAAGCTGTCTGTTGTTGCTAGTGATATACTGAGACATTGCATGGATACTTTATGTGCTGAGCACTCAGTTTTGGGTTTTTATGTAGATGCAAAGTACAATCCGGGAGCATCGGGATGGTGGAAATGCTGGTGGGATCTTCAACAGATACAATGTCATCAGGGTAAGTTTCAAAACCTCTCAGTTTTCTGTGGTAAAGTATGTTAGTATTTATACCAGCAGGCAGAATCAGTTCAATGGTTTGCCCCTTTATATTTAAAGTTCTTTGTTGAAATGATAATCAGAAACAGAGTTAATGCAAGTGCTAAAATGAATGCAAGCTCTGCACAGGGAATGAGGGAGAAGTGTCCACTTGGGCTCCTAAAGGAGTCTGAAGGACTGATGTTGAAGACTGAGGTGGTGAAGAACCTGACTGAATTTCAGAGGCCTATAACTTCTGTTTTTGACCCTTGCAACACAGATTTATCTTTTTTCTCAGCATAGTCTTTTCTTGCCATTTTAAAGGAGATTTGGGGTATAAGTGTATGAAAGGATGATCATGACTTCTAATAAGAAATTTCTGTCTCCCTGTGCAACTTTCCAGCTTGATACCACCTCCTTTGCCCTTGCCAACTAGAAAAATGCATTTTCCAAGCCATGGTATTCTAGAAAATAGTGTTGTCTTTCTGAGGGAAGGCATACTTCCTGGTTTCTTTTTCTGGGGAGAAGGAAATAGAGGGAATCAGAATAGAATTGGTTTCTGAGCTTCAGCAAACCTGTGCTGCCTATCTCTTTGAGAAGTAAGCCTGTGCAGAGCCTTTGCAACTTGATCCAGTAGATCATGTGTCGTGAAGTAAACTCTTCTTCCATCCTACTCTCAACCAATGGTGAAGTCCTTTACAGAAACCTCAGTGGTATTAAGAGCATGTGGCTGGAATTATATGGATAGATTAAATAGCACATCTCATTATTTTTTATGAAAAGAACCAAAAGTTGGTTCTTTTAATAAAAAACAAACCTAAACTAGATAGCAAGTTTTAAAGAGCTAGACAAGATTGGTCAACAGAGTTCAAAGCAGAGCAGCAAGGGGTTTCAGTTTATAGTTCTTTGTGGTATTGAAGGCTCTGTGAGAAGAAGCCTGAAAGTTGTCTTTAAACATGAGGACTTGGACTGCAGTTTCACAGTAGTTTCAACTGTTTGTAGGTTTGGGCTACAGAGTTGTTGGAGAGACTTCAGCCTTGCGTGTGGAATAGCCGTGGGGTTTCTTCACAGCATTCATGTGTCTTCCGTCAGTTTCCCTGTCAAATTAATGTGAACTCTGAAACTAGATTTCATTTCAATTGCAATTCAAATACATTTGAGAGATTGAAATGTTATGGTAACAGCATGGTTGGGTCTGTTGTTCTGCTGCAGATTCAGAAGGTAGTGAACAAGAAGTTGCGGGAGAGATTCTGTCACAGACAGAAGGAGGTGTCAGAGGAGAATCATAATCATCACAACGAGCGCATGTTATTTCATGGTAAGGAAGTAGTGTCTCTTTGTATGTATTGGTATTTAACAAAAAACCCAAACCCTGCAAAGACCCACAGGCAATGTTACTGTTGCTGTGTCACCATCCTATGCAAGTAATTGTGTTTCTACACTAGAAATGCAGGGGGTGCATTGGGGGTGTGGGGGTGGTGGAGTTACTCTGTGTAGTAATTGCAAGAAATGCAGGGGGTGCATTGGGGGTGTGGGGGTGGTGGAGTTACTCTGTGTAGTAATTGCAATCCAAAAAGCTACTCTAGATAAGAAATACTTTTATTATGTTTTGGTTTCTTAAGAAAGAGGAAGGTTTTTTGCTAAGCTGTATCTTAGTCATTTCCAGTAAAGCTGCTGGGATGATGTTACATTGCTGTGAGAAAGACATGGTGTCTTCTAAATGAGGGGAGCAGCACACAATAAAAGTGTTTTACCCTGGTGCTTTAGGCAAGCATCAGGGAAAGGAATCAAAACCAACCATGAGTTTCAGCAAGATTTCTCAAGAAATGCCTGCAAATGACGCTTGCCTGAAGGTCCTTCTGTCCTAGATTCTTCTGTGATTCTGTATAGGAAATTGGTTTTGGGTATGATTGTCCTGACACCTTGCCCCACCTTAAGCAGTACTGACTCCTGGAGAGGGTGTGCATTGACAAGATAAATTGCACTGAAATGTGAGTGGGGGGAAAGCCATTTAATGAGATCTGTGAAATGAGTAAGAAATGAGTCACACGTGGGATTTTGGTATGTAATGATAAATCCCACACATCACTGCATCCTGCTGGGTATCGCCCCCTTCCAGCTGACTGAGCACACTTTCTGGTATTTAATGGTCTATTTGAGGCAGATAAACGCCTCTTGACATTGAGTGTTGTATTACCATACAACTTAACAAGTATGTGTCTTTCTGTGTCACTGTTCTAGGGTCTCCTTTTATTAATGCTATCATTCACAAAGGATTTGATGAAAGGCATGCATACATTGGAGGAATGTTTGGAGCTGGAATTTACTTCGCTGAGAACTCCTCAAAAAGCAACCAATATGTGTACGGAATAGGGGGAGGAACTGGCTGTCCCACACACAAAGACAGGTCCTGTTACATCTGCCACAGGTAGGAATCCAGCAGAGTTCCCCACACATAATTCTGCCTGTCCTGGTTTTTATGATCCTGGCTCAGGGTGACATGCAGGCAAAGAATGGCCACTTGTGCTTGGTCGTGGCAGGAAAAATGCTGTTTTCCATTTGTTAAGATTGAGCAAAAAGGAATATAAATGCAGCAAGTCCCACAGGAAGGTCAAAAATTACATCTAAGCATGCAGTGAGTATAAATCAAAGTGAGCAGTGGCTCAGGAAAGAGGCTTGAAACAGCAAGTTTGAAAATGAAGAGTCAGGGGAAAATAGCAATTAAACTCCAGGCACTCTCAGGACAAAGCTGCAGTGCAAAGTGGTGGTCAGCAGTACAGTGTGGTACTGTGGATCAGATAATATTGGAGGTAGATAATTTTGGAACAGGACATAATTGCAGCTTTGTTTTATCCTGGAGTGGATCAGTGTGTTTCTCACACTTTGACACCTGTCCATGCCCTGCTGATAGGAACACAGAGAGTTTGAGCTTCTTTCAACAGCTTTATATAAAATGAACTAGAACAGGCTTCCATGTGAGGGCTAAACAAACTGTGTGTTTTCCCTTCTGAGTGTCATGAAAGATTTTTCTGACAAGTTTTATACAGTCTTTAGAACTGGTTTCTTAGGTGTTCCTCTAAACAGCCATGAGAAATTAATTGTAATGAAATAAACTCAAAAGACTCAAGTCCTTCTGGAAGCATACACCTCCTAGTAAGATATTTGAAAATGATACTCTCTTTTTTTCGTTTTAGACAAATGCTCTTCTGTAGAGTGACCCTTGGCAAATCCTTTCTTCAGTTCAGCACAATGAAAATGGCTCACGCTCCTCCGGGGCACCATTCCGTTATCGGCAGGCCAAGCGTGAATGGTCTTGCCTACGCCGAGTATGTCATCTACAGAGGGGAGCAGGTACGTGGGGTAGCAGGGACTGCCTTCATGCAAGGACAGAGCCTGGAGCTGGAGATGGGCTCTGCCTGCTTTCCAGACCAAGTGTGCTGTGATAATGCTGCTGATTAGGTTGTTGGGTTTTCTTTCATTTAAATGGGGAAATAAACAGTGAACTGTATCTAGACAGCAAATGCTACTCCTGTCCACTGATCTGCTCTGATTTATGCCATGAAGATTTGCCTAATTTCCTCTATGCAGCACTGATGGAGTCTGTTAAGAATTGTAGCTTCTCTCAGTAAGCTGTCTTTCTGTTTTAGTGGCATTACTGCAGCATCAAGGTCACATGCATTTTTGGGGCTCCAGTACATCTTGAGGATTCTGGGCTTTTTGCCTGTAGATTCCCAGCAATGGCAGAGACTACTCTTAAATGGCAGCTGGAATAGCACAGGAGTCTTCAAAAGTTGATTCTTAATCTGAATAATTCAGCTAGACCTTGACTCCTTAGAATTGTTTTGCTTACTACCATGGGTGGCTCCCAGATCACCTGATCAAACTGAATAACCACAAATTTGTGATGACAGACATCCCCAGTCCTGAGGGAGCTGGCTGATGGTGTTGCCAAGCCACTCTCCATCACACCTTGAGATAACCTTGGTTGGTTGGAGCATGCTACTAATAATCCCAAGATTATGGGTTTGATCCCTGTATAGGCCATTCACTTAAAAGTTGGACTTGGTGGTGTCCTTGCAGGTTCCTTCCAACTCAGAATATTTAGTAGTTCTGTGATATTTGAAAAGTCATGGCAGTCAGACAAGGACCCCAATGAATGGAAAAAGGGAGACATCACTTGGATTTTTTAAAAGGGCAGAAAAGTAGACACAAGGGAACTACAGATAGGTGACTCTCACCTCTGTAGCTGGGAAGATCTTGGAACGGATCCCTGCGGAAGGCACATGCAAGACCAGGAGGTGATTCAAGACAACCAGCACAGCTTAAGTAAGCACAGATTGTGCCTGACCAGGTGACCTTCTATAATAGGGTGACAATTATGGTCTCACAAAGCTTTCTCTTTGATCAAACAAGCCCATCTCTCTCTCAGCATCTTCTTTATCCTGTGCTCTCTGCCCCTGATTATCTTATTGGTCCTTTGCTGAACTTGGCTTCAGCTTGTTGGCATCTTTCTTGTATTGTAGAACCTAGAAGTTGTGTGTGGTTTTCTAGATGTGGTCAAGGGAGTACTGAATAAACAGCAGTTGCTGCTACACCTGTTGATTTACCACAGGATGCTCGTAGCCTTTACTGCTGCCAGGACACACTACTGATTCAGCTTTAGCTTGCTGTCTCCCATCACCTTTTCAGCTGAGTAGCTTCTCATCCTGCAGTGTTACAAGGAATTCATCTCAGGTTCCTTTGCCCTTGCTGGATTCCATGAGGCTCCTGTAGGCCCAGTCTCATCTCATCTGTTGAGGTTCCTCCGAATGGGGCCCTGCCCTCCATCAAGTCTAGCTTTGTTCTGGGACTGAACTGGCTACCAGCTGTCTCCAGGAAACACTGGACAGATGGACAGATGACTTACTGAGTCATGTGCTTTGGGTGGGCCAAGTATTTTTACTGCCAGTAAAGGCCTTTGCAGGTTACATTGCAAGCTATTGTTCCTTTTGAGGTCAGACTTTATCAGTCGTGCAAGATTTTTGAGTAACTTAACAGGCACTGTCTGATTTGTAGGATTAGCTAACAAGGAGAGTAACTCTGAATTCCTGTTGCACACAAGTTCTGCCCTGACTGTGTGGAAGAAACATCTTTCTCTTTGTGTATTAACCAAGGTGTTAAGTACATCCAGCAGTTCCACATAGTGCTGGCTAGGTTTGAAATAGCCACTTTTTCTTGCATGCTGTGAACAGAGCTGGTTCTTGCGCTGTCCTTCCTGGCTACTGTTTAGTGCAAAAACTGGAACTTGCTGAGTTACCCTTGCATAAACCAGTTTTTTTTTTTTCTTATTTTACTTTCAGGCATACCCAGAATATCTCATTACGTACCAGATTGTGAAACCAGAAGCTCCCTCACAGACAGCAACAGCAGCAGAACAGAAGACCTAGTAGCTTCAGAGCAGTGGAGAAGGATGTGACTTCAATCTTGGACTGGATGGATACATGTTTCAGAAAATCAGTATCACATAAAATTCTTAACAACCTGGAAATAAGCTGTATGTCTTTTATAAAGTAATGCTGTCTTGATGAATATGATAATGAGTAACTCTTGCATACTCAACTGCTACTGTTCCTCTTGAGGAAAGTTTACAAGGGACTGCCTTTTAATAACATATCTCAGGCTCCTAGTCTCTGCAGATCCGATGTGTAAAATAATATTGTTTTGATCTAGACCTTGGGAACATTATTGTGCAAATGGAATTCTTTATTGCTGCCATCTCACATGTTAAAATTTCAGACACTACTTTTCTAGTTATTTTATTTGCAATAAATTACATTAAGCCCATAATTTTCTTTTCAGCATACACCATTCATTTCCTGTTTTCAAGAGATCCTATTTATTCTCCTTTTGTATTCTGAAGTTGAGCCAGAACTTTCTTGAAAATATTTTGCACAAAGTCAAGTCGACTAAAATCATTAGCAATGCAATATAAATTTCATCTGAGGAGGGGCTAGGTCAAGTTATTCAATATAGGGGTTTTTTTGCACACCTCTGAACAAACGATAACATGAGTGAGTGTAACTTTGGAGTGGAAACAAATGATGTCAGTTTGCTGCCTTGTCTGTGTGAGTTTTCTGGGGGAAGTCCTGGGAAGTATTTGCAAGGGTAAAACCAGCTCTTGTGCTTAGAAGAACTTCATTAAACAGGTCCATGCCCTCTGCTGGCATCTCTAAAAGAACATTTTAGAAGGCTCCTGTTAAGTACAATGCAGCTTTTGAAATGTTCTCCAGTGACAGCAGGGTATGGTTTTGCTGGGAGAAGCAGGTGAAAAGTCAGAAGATTTCATACAGGAGGGTGTATCTGGTTCATGTCCCTCTGTAAGATGAGACCCAGCAAATGGGTTTCAGGCTGGTAAGGGCGAGTGTATTGCAGCAGTTTCCTGTCACATCTTTGTGTGTGACATCATAGTTGAAGAGCTTAAGGGATTTACAAAAGTAATAATTTTTTTAAATATTGATTTTACATTTTGATGAGAACAAAATTTTAAAGTATCAGTTGGCAAGCAGATTTGTTTGCAGGTATACCAGAGAACAAAGTTAGGATTTATTCACTTAATACCCTTCTTCCCAAATTCCCAGGTTTATTTTGCTGGATAGGAGAAAGTTATTTTTAAGCATTGCATAGCACAGCATCAAACAGTTTCAAAAGTCCCCCTCATGGTGGATATGGATTTAACAAAAGTAGAAACTGTTTCTTTTTTGTGGTGTTTTACAGTTTCAGAGAAGGTTGAAGATCAAGACCTGTTAATTTTTTTCCTAACAACCAATACCAGGAGATGTGCTTCTGTGTTGACTATGTATCATCTGGAGGAAAAAAAATGTTCCTTTGGACACAACATGTGGTACATTATTCTATCAACCAGCACTATTTAGTATCTGATGATCTAGTTCATGCTTTCAGGTTTTATCCCCCTTAAAGCAAGAAAGCAACAGAATAGTGTGCTCTTAGTTCATAAAAATATCCATGCTCCCCACAAGTGGGATTTTGCTAACACGTTTGTATAAAACAGACTTAATCCTGAAGAGCATTTCACTTTCAGCATTAAGACACAACACTTTTATTTTTAATGTTAAGGCATTAATGTTGAAGCAAGTCATCCTCACAAGAAATATCACCCACTGTAAAATCAGTCATGTGATGCAATATGGCTACCTGAACATCATCTGTTTGTAATATCTCTAAAGGAAACCTTAGAAATAGCAATACTCCAACAGAACTTGAACTCTTACTTTTCTTGAGCTGACAGTGGATATATGGTTCTCGCTTCATTTTGTGACCTGATTAAATATGTAGCTTTGAAGTCCCAGCCAGGCTCTAGCCTAGTTGTCCTTTTAAACAAGTTTCATTGATAAAATTGGGTGCTTGTATTTTGGCTACTTGTTTCATAGTGTTAGAGGATTGCAAAGATCACCACTAGGCTTTGAAGCTTTGTATTCACCATTTAAGTTTGGGGTTTGTTTTTCATTTAGTTAATAACGGAGCGAGGGGATGTGCTATCTGCTCTAGGGTTTCAGATAGCGACCAGAGCGAGTGCTGCTCTCCATCCCCAGTTAGACATAGTTTTAAATGGTGAAACAGCTGTGCTGCTTAGGTGAGCAAAATGGTTAATGTGGGTGTGAAAGTTAAAAGCTTTACGTCTTTCATAAACAAGAACAAATCTAAAAAGGAAAACCCCACCGAGCCCACACCGGATGCTGTTCTTGCTTGTTGTTTCCTATGTGCTGGTTGAACTAATGGCTAGTCTGGGTTCCTTTTGCAGCCTGACATTTCTAGAAGATAAAAATAACCTGGAGGAGACTGAGGGGAGACCTCATTGGGGTTTTCAACATCCTCAGGAGAGGAAGTGGAGGGGCAGGTACCAATATCTTCACTCCTATGACTGGTAACAAGACTGGAGGAAACAGCATGAAGCTGAGATTAGGAGGGAGAGTTAGGTTGGATATTAGGAGAAAGGATTTTCACCCAGGGAAGTTGTCATAGCACCAAGCCTGATAGAGTTCGAAAAGCTTTTGGACAACACTCTCAGGCACATGGTGTGACTCCTGGGGCTGTCTTGTGCAGAGCCAGGAGTTAGACTCAATGATCTTGATGAGTCCCTTCCAACTCAGCATATTCTGTGATTCTACTTTACAGTATCTTTGAACTGCCAGTGTTAATGTTTCTGATGTTCTGTGCAGAGTAAAGGTGCTGTGTGAGGAAATCATTTTGCAGTGGTTTTTGTCTCGTAATGACGTGATCTCATATCCGTTTGTGGCCAGACACAGAGGAGTACCCAGGCCTGATGATGCATCTGTGTGTTGTAGACACCTGTGCAGGAGTAGCGTTTGTTGTCATAGCTGCTCTTACAGTTCAAAACAAAGTGAGGATCTGCCCATCAATACCAAAGTTACCCGTTAAAAACCCGGCAGTGGTTGTGGTGCTTTTGGCAGGCTGTTAACGGTACAGACGCTGCTGCTTCAGCTGGGCGAGTTAACTACAGTGGGACCTTATAAATACTGTGACCCCATAACCAGGCAGGTGCTGCCTCCTGAGAAATGAAGTTTTTGACCTCCTGAGAAGAGCAATCCCCTGATATGGGGATGCTCATTTTGCAGCATTGGATCACCAGTGGGAGGCACAGTAGGAGCTGAGGACGTAAGAACACTGGGCTAAGCTTTTAGAGGCTTGGGACACCAGGGAGACAGAACTTGGTGTCTGCACAAGGGACAATGTGTCTCTCAGGCCTGTTGATCTTTGTCAGTGTCCCTTTGAGGCAGCATTTTGAAACTTCTGTGTAGTTTCGCAACAGGACCTTAATAGGCGAAACAGAAAGAAGTCACCACCTAACAAAGGAGAGTTCTGCTCTCCATTGCTGAAACTGTTTCCATGAGACTGATGACTTAGATACCTGGTGCAGAGTGACACTGCATTCTGATTGCTGTCAACAAAACTTTTGTTAGGATTAAAAGCAGACAGTACAGTACCTTAATAAGGTATATTTTATTTTTTCATTCTTATTTTTATTTACCAGTTGTGTTTGATCCCAGCTCCATAGAGACTGTTACAAACTTCTTATACTAGTTCCACCATGTTGCAGTCACTATTGGTTTTCTAACCTCTGTTTCAAGTGTTTGCATGAGGTGCAATTGAATCCCACTGCATTATGTAGCAGGAATTTATTTTGCCTGCAAACTTAAACTTTGCTTGTTTGTTATGGGAGTACCCCAAAAGAAAATTCTACACTGAAGCAGAGAGAAAACCGTGCAAAATGTCCTGCACTGTTGGCTGTGGTGGCCAGCAGACACAGAAAAGGGATGTGGTATATGGAAGGGAGTAGCTCCTCGAGAAAGGCACTTTCTTGACTCTGGAAACCAGCTGCTTCTGCTGTTTGTTCTAGGTTAGAGGAGGTGTCTGCTCCCTGTAAATGTGTGAGGTGCTGAGGGATGCAAGCATGTTGTGCCACTGCATGGCCTGTGAGAGCTACTTAAGACAGTGGCAAATCTCAAAAAAGCCTCCTGCATCCCTGCAATGATACCAGTTTCTGCACAGTTCATGCACTGCCTGCAATTTCCATATGGGACTGTTAACAGAAATTGCCCTGAACAGGATTTTTCAAGGTGGGTAAAAAGGAAGGGTTCAGCCACAAAACAGATTAGTTTGAACATTGCTAATCATTCTCAGAAGCTGAATGTCAGGAAAGATGTGAATTTATTTTCAGTGGGATTTCTCTGTTTCCATGCTGCTTTGCTACAGAAACTCTAGCTCAGAAGTCCAAGAGGACGTGCATCTAATGCATGCTTCAGGTATGTTAAGCTGAATATTTGTGCAGCATTGTAAGCTATGCTGCAGCCTGGATAGGGAAGACCTGGGGAAGCACATACTCAGTTCTTGTCTCGTGTAGCAACTGGCTTGTGAACCTCCACAGGCTTGAATCCATTGGTGATCAGAGGTGGTGGCTTGGCACAGTCCCAGAGCATGTTCTCCTGGTCTTTCTGAGAGTGGCAGGACAGAAGTGTTCCCACCTCTCTGAACTCAGAGTAGATGTGAAACCCAGGGGATTGGGGAACCCTGTATGTGTGTTTAAATCTCTGAAGCAAGGTGATGAGCCTGGGAATCTGTAGGGGACATGGGAAGCAGGTGCATTTCCATTACACTGACACATATGCCTGTAAAGTCCCATTTTCTGACTGGTTTTGATGTATCGGTCTTGCTGAATGTGTTGGTGGCGAGTTTTAGTGCTGGTCCCATTAATTATTAATGGAGATTATTAGAATCTCTGTTATTACAAGATAATTTTGACACTCTTAACATCTGCAGAACTTGCTTCAGCTTTGGAAATTGAAATGGGGATTTTCTGTGCTGCGGTCCCATGAGCTTGTGCTTTGTCATTCCTAATTGCTTTCTCTGGCAACCCAGATGGCAATGTAGCTGGGGGTTGAATTTCTAGACCTTTTTTGTGTAACTTCTGTTCATAACTAGCCCTGTATTTTTTCTCTCTTGGTTGCCAATTACTTGGAGCTGGGATGTCATTTATTTATTTCTTCTTTTACCTTCTCTCTCAAAGTTGAAGATGATGGGCAGTTTCTCAGCCTACCTACATGGTGGACTTTAGGTAACATCTCTGTAACAACTGAGTTTGATCTATAAGTGTGCTTGGCTAAATGTCTGATCTGCAATACTTGTAATAGTTTAAAAGTCAATAAATACATTTTTAACAGTTGCTCTGTGAAAATGGAATGTGTGCACAACCTGCTGCTCTGTCTTGGTTTTAGGACAAATTTGCTCCAGCCAAACTGTTGAAAACAGTTTTATTTTTATTTTTCTCCAAACAATGTTTTCTCCCTCCCTCAGGCAATAAATAAAAAGTTAATTTCTAGAAAAAAAAAAAGAACAAAACCATACATATGTACATCAGCCACACAGGCATCTTGTGTGTTGGACTGGGCTGGAGGGAAGGACAGAGGTAGGGTGGGAAATAAGGCTCCAGGTGGGTTGAAGATGAGGCATTTTCAAGGCTTGGACCAAAAGCTGCAGAAATGTTGCACAGGTGAACAAGACTCAGCACAGGAAAAAGGCTGGTCATGAGGTGGGAGAAGCTTGAAAATGCTGGATGAATGATACCTCTGGGCCAGCCTGTCCTCCACCCCACAGCTTCTCTCTTCCATTACAGCCCACCCATGTCCCTTCTGCTTCTTTTGGAAGAAAAGCAGCAGTGGGAGCGGTGGAGAGGAAACTGAACAGAGTAATCAAAAGCAGCCCAGACTGCTGCCCCAACACCTTCTTTCTCATCTTAAAGCCACAGGAGATTGGACCTAAGTTTTCTAGAAACCAGTGATCCACAGAGGCAAGTAAAGAGGCATTTCAGACTACATCTCTCCCTCCAAACCACTTCCCAACCACAGAGATTGCTCTCCCCCTGGAATAGGCTCAGCTGGTGACTTGGCAGGTGCCTGCCAGCTCCTGCCTCATCTCCCCAGCCACTGGCAGGGCTGAGGTTGAGTGCAGGCAGCCCTGTGCCACCACTCCTGCTCACCCCAAGGCCCTGCCTGCAGCTCTGCTTGTCCAAAGTGTACCTGGCTCAGGTAAGCAGCACCCACCACACATACAGAGGTCCCTCTGCAAGAGGGAAGGCTGCTGCACAATAAAAACAGGGAATGCTCCCTTGTCAACCTAGATGAGCTGGGGCCAGAAACATGGGGAGAAGGGGAGGTGTAAAAAACAAGACAGTAAAATAGGGATGGAAACATGTGAAGACCAGGCACTTGAGGAAACCCAGTATACTATTTTTTTTCCTCCCCCAAAGAGCCTGGACAATGTCAAGGTTTGTGGCTTTTACAACTTCGTGCTTTCAAAACATAACAATAAAAAGCAAACAAACCAAGATGAGGTAAGAAATTTCTCTACGAAAAAGATGGCGAGTCCAGGGTGAATGGCAGTGTCCGGCACTATTGCTTAACATCACGGGGCTCCGCGCCCCTGCACGCCCGGCACTGCCTGCCCGGCTGGCCTGGGCCCTGAGCTAACAGCTGGGCGACGTGGTGATGGGGCTGTGCAGGTAGGGCAGGCTGCTGGGGGTGGCATGGACACCGACAGACACCGGGAAGCTGAAGACAAACTGCGAGGTGGGGGTGGAGGTGGCCTTGCCCCGCTCCCGCAGCGTCCCCGAGGGGCTGACGGCCTCCACTGCATATGAAGTGGCCAACACCTGCGACTCGAACTGCAGCAGCTGCCCCATGAAGCTGAAGTTGGGGGAGATGATGCTCCGGCGCTGCTTGACAAACTCGAAGGCCTCCTCTAGCTTGACACGCTTCTTCATCATCAGGTACGCCAAGCAGATGGTGGCCGAGCGGGAGATGCCAGCCTGGCAGTGCACCAGCACACGGCCACAGCACTCCTTCACTGAGTCTGGAGGGCGACAGGGGTGAGATGTGAGACCCACACCCTGCCACCACGGCCCAGCCCCTCACCAAACCTGCAGGTGGTGGCTCACCTCCCTCCCACCGGTGCCACCGGTGGACACAACATCTCTGCACAAGCACTCACCAATGAACTCAATTGCCTCCATGAACCAGGAGCTGATGTCAGCTTTGTGGTTATCCTCCACAGGGATACACTTGTACTGGTAGTGCCCCTCGAAGTGGTTGGGGCAGTCTGAGGAGACGTTCAGCAGGGCTGTGATGCCCAGCGCATCAAGCATGTCCCGCCGGGCTGCGTGGTAGGCGCTGCCAAGGTAGAGGAAGGGAAGGATCTCCACAGGCCCACCCTGTGACAGAGGAAAACAACGGGACAGGTTGACCACGGGACAGCAGGAGGCAGGACACACATCCAGAAGGCCTGGAAACATGGAGCTGCGCAGCAACCTGGCAACCTGATCCAGGGCCCTCAGAAGAGGGAGCAGAGGCTGCTTTCCTGAGGTGCTAAACCTGTTTCAGCCCTTCCTCTCCCTCTCCTTGTCCTGTTTGGAAACAGGCAGGTGTGGGTTAACAGGATGTGGGCTTGTCCACTCTGTGGGGCACACAAACACCCTGGGTTTAGGAGGACCACCATGCTTTCCCACGAGAGGAAAGGAAGCAGGGCTCTGGCTCCACAAGCCTCAGCTGAGGGACAGCAGAGAGACTCTTGTTGGAGCAGGTTGCAATGCTGAAAGGGCAGTGAAGATAGCTGAGCACTGGGCTTTTAGACGTACCTGGTCATGGAAGGGGGTTCCACAGGAACTGCAGCCCAGATCCAGGGGCTCAGCGCTGGTGGGGGGTGACACATTGCTCAGGGACTTGGTTTTTGCGCAGAATTCAGGGTACTCTGAAGAGAAACGCTCATAGCCCCCTGCAAGAGGAGAGGCACGAAGTGTTATCCCAGACCGCATTCACAGGACTGCAGAACCACGCAGCCGGAGATGCCCTTGGCCACTAGATGATGCTACAGCGATGGAGAGTGGTCCCTGCCCCAGGAGGAGCAGTCAGGCTCTCGGCAGCAAGGGGGGAATCCCTGAGGCCCCACCATTCCCTTGGAGCAAGAGCACCAAGAACAATGATCTTGGCCACACAACGTCTCTGCTCCAGGGTTCGGTCCCCTGCATACTGACAGCCAAAACCCCAGACTGAGGCCAAGGTTGCTCTCTGAGACAATGAAGAGAGGATTTATTTCCAGCACACTCAGACTTAAATGGGAAAAACTGCTCTAAGGCCAAAGACTGTTCAGTTCTCATCTTCCCTTGACACATCATTTTGTGAAAAAACACAGGCAGGTCTCCCATTCCCAGCTTGGCCCTCCAGCTCAGAGTTCCCAAAACAACAGACCAGGAAAGCCCTGGCTCTGGCCAGGTACAGCCAAGCTGACCCCACAGCTAAGCTGCTCTCTGAGAGAGGTGTCTGCTGCTTCCCAAGGACACAGGGAAGCAGCAAGCCAAATGTGGAGCAGCTCGCTGCTCTGCCCTGCTGCCAGGAAGATAAGCACAGGGGATGTCAGGGCTTCATCATGGCAGGCAAAACAAGAGGAAATCCCACTGAGTTCCCAGGACAGGGAAACTGCAGTGTTGGCCTGCCAATAAACGCTTCTGGTTTTCTGAATGAGAGAAGGAACTCTCTCGTTCAAATCAAATTAACAACCCTGCCATCCTTGAAGGGTCTGACTTTGAGCCTTGAAATAAAAAAAAATCAAGTATTTACTATCACCACAGAACTCCAGCTGGATCAAGCCCTGACTCCCAGGATGGTTCCTGAAGACTCAAACCAACTAACTGCAGGACCTGTGCCTGCAGATTTCAGCTTACCAGAACATACAGCAGGACACGTCCTTCTTATCCAGCCTTAGCTCCGAGACTGCCCTGAACAAGGCTGGATATTCAAAACAATGGATGCAAGCATCTCAAGCAGCCTAGGAATCCCTAGGCAGCTAGAGCCCCCCACTGCCAGCATCCCGGTGTTGTTTGTTGTTTCCTCCCCTACAAAAGGGCTCTAGTACCTTAAAGCAGAATGTGCAGATTTATCACTGCATTTGCATTGTCCCTCCCCTGCAGCCAGGACAGTTTGCAGAGGCTTCATTTCCCTGGCCTGACATCCCTTTACAGTCCTACTGCTTCGATTTGAAAGAGCATCCAAAACCAAGAGTCTTTGTTAGACAACTTCTAGGGATCTGGTCCTAAAATCCCTGGATCTACCACATTGCACTCCAGAGGTCATCGCACCGTGAGAGGGAAAAGCTGCCCAGAATGATGGGCAGAAACATCTTGGAAAGAATGGTTCTTGGAAAGAAAAAGAGACCTTTTCAAATGCTTCTCTTCAATGAATCTCATCAGATTCATTGATCCAACAGCTCCTGGCTGTTCACGCCAGCCCTGCTCGGTATAGGAGCCAGGCAGAGCAGGTGCCCATGGCCAAGCAACCCCCAGCCAGGTTGTTTCACAGGGGACCTGGCAGCAGCCTGACCTGCATAAAACACTTCAGGGTCTTCATTGTGACCTGCACCTGACAAACGTGCACTTGGGCATGCACAGCTCTGGGTTAGTGTAGCTCTCACGGAATCTGAGCAAGATCATTTTAGTGGTTCTGTGGAACACAAGAAGAAGACTGTAGTGCTGAGACTGAGTCTCTCGGAGCCCATTCCTTAAAAGGGCTCCCATTCCAACCAACCTCCCACGAGAATCACAGAGGCACCAGAAGCTCTCAGCTGACAAAGGCCACCCTTGAAGCACAGCAGCATTTCCTGCCACATGCGTGGCTCCAGCACCACGCTGGCTCACGGTGAAGGAGCCTGCTCCTGAGCCAGCCCTTGCTGTGCAGGCACTCCGGCAGCAGCACATCGTATCGCATCCCGGGAACAGCTCCTGCTGCTTTTACTGTATCTAGTATAACTGAAGTGCTAGTTCCTCCATCTATCAAGCCTCTTAATGGATTTGCTACTCTGCATACACATCCTCACCCCTGCTGTAAGTAAGCCAAGGAATAAATTGACTCTTAGGCTGTAAACAAAAAAGAAAAGCCCAACAGAGCTCATCCAGGAACCCCAGCTGAGCATCCCCCGCCCCTAAATCAGCTCACGGCAATTCTCAGGACCAGCAGCTCCAAATGTGCACAGCTTCCCATTTAACACGCGGCAGAGGGGGGAAGCCCCGATCCCTGCTGTAGTCGCAAAGGGAGCACAGAGGCATCCCCGGGTTTTCTGCCCGCTGCAAGGGGACATCGCCGTGACAGCAGGTATTGGACCCTGCACAAATACCTCCTCTGCACCGTGGGGCTGGGGATGGACTCAAACAAAGCGTGGGTGGATTCCCCCTCACACACTCACTTCCCTCAGGTCCCGGGCAGGGCCACGGCGCCCGCTCGATGCCCCTGAGCCGGCTCAGACCGCCTGGGCACCCTCGCTCGGGGCTGACGGCCGTGCTGCGACCGTCCCGGGACCCCGGCTCCGGGCGGCGCACCCCGGTGCGTGCGGCCCCCCAGCCCTCCCGCCGGCTCCCAACTTTGGCAGGACGGACGGCCGGAGGCGGGAGAAGGCAGCGCCCTGCCCGGGGCGCGGCGAGACCGGAGCCCCATTGCCGGGCGGGGGCAGCCGTCCGCGGCCGGTTCCCCCCCCGGTTCCCGGTGTCCCCGCCGCCCGCTCCCCGCCGCCGGTACCTGCCAGGAGGCGGATGTCGGCGCGCGCCGTGTCGCGACGGAGCGCGCGCACCACGAGCGCCACGGTGCTGTCCTCGCGCAGGGCCTCCGCGCGCGGGCTGCGCTCGTCGTACACCACGACGGCGGCGTAGAGCCCGGCCCGCAGCCGCGCCCGCACCTCGCCCTCGGCCGGCAGGATCTGCTCCAGGCTCACGGCGCCCTTGGCCCGCCGCCGCACGATCGTGTTGCAGCGCACGTTGAGCGCCCCGCGGATGTGCCCGGCGCTGTGCGCCAGGAAGGGGCGGCAGTCCAGCACCAGGCACCGCGCGGCGCCGCCGGCCCCGGCCTCGTCGCGGCCCACGAGCCGGCGCAGCGCGCTGCCCTCCATCTCGCGCAGCCCCTCGGTGGCCACCATGGCGGGGGGAGGGAGGGAGGGAGGCAGCGAGGGAGCGAGCGCCCGCCGGGCCCCGCGCCCGCCGCCCGCGCCGCTCGCGCACCCCCGCGCGCGCCGCGCGCAGCCTTTACTACCCGGCGGCGGCCGGCGCGCGCCCCCGCCCCGCCCCGCCCCGCCCATTCGCCGCGCGCCGGGGCCGCATGAATGGAGGGGAGGCGGCGCGCGGGCCGGGCGACGTCACCGCCTCCATTCACAAAAAAAGAAAATCCGTCCGCGCCGCCCGCCGGCCGCGGGTTGTGAATGGGGGAGAGCGGCGGGCCTTTGTCACCGCGGGGCAGCGCCCTGTCACCCCCGCCCGGACCCCTCCGGGCCGCGCACGCTGAGGGGCACACGCTCACGTGCACATGCTGCGGGGCACGCGCCCGTCTACACAGACACACAGACACAGACACACACACACACACACACACGCTCAGGCACACGCACACACAGACACACACACACAGACACTCTCAGGCACACACACACAACAGACACACAGACACAGACACACACACGCTCAGGCACACACACGCACACACACAGACACTGTCAGGCACACAGACACAGACACACACACACTCAGGCACACGGACACACACACACACACAGACACACACACACACAGACACACACACACACAGACACACACACACACTCAGGCACACGCACTCAGGCCGGGCACACGCTGCGCACACTCCTCCTCCTTTGTCCCCTGGCTACTGTTTCGCTCGGACTGCCTGCCGCGGCGGGGGGCGCTGAGCAGGGCCCGCCGTCGGCTCTGCAGGGTCCCCCCGGGGCTTCCTGACTACGTATCTTTCACGGCCACGCTTCCCCTGTCAGAAAACGGCATCTCATTAGCTGCAGAGCCCTGAAAACACTACAGCACCCTGCCTGTGATGTGGCTCTGCGGAGGGGGCTCTCCGATTTAATTCCTCACACAGAGGAATTCTATTTTCAGCTAAAAGCCTAAGGACTAAATGCACAGCCCTGAAGCATCCCAGGAGGGTCTCCGCATAACCACCACCCAAACACGGAGCCATCATTTCACCCCAAAGTCCCCTTTTGGACTGCTTTCAAACAGAAGCAGTGTCTCAGTAACCGTGCTCAGGGCATTTCCTGCAAACAGGTGCCGGCCAGTCCCAGGTGAGTCTGCTTCAGAGACCTGGAGGTGTTCAGCTATCCCGGTGTAGATCTGGATGTGGTGGGTGTAAGGTTAGGGGCCAATGGTTATTCAAGCCCATCTGTCCCGTCACTGCTTTTCACAGAGGGCAGCACTTGGAGAAGCAGCTTGACTTCCCCTGCCCTGCATGCCAGTCGGTCGCTGTTTACCCGGGCACGGCAGGGTAACACCTTGCTGTGTGTGCCTGCCTGGGAGGAATCCAGGTGAGCACACACGTGCGGGACCTGCAGCTGGAGACACTCCTGCCTCCTTTACACTCTGCTCTCTGACCGCTGCGGGATTCTCCCCTCGCCCGAGTCAGCCCGATCTTTGCACCGGTGGCTTCTGTGTGCCGTGCCAAGCTTTCACCAGCCAAGCCGAATCAGATGAGCTGTGGGGGAAACACAGCTGCCATCTGTGCCATACACCCCACTCCAGGAATGCATCAGAGCCTGTTGCCTAATGCAACAGGGGTGGAAGGATAATCGTCTCCCATTCCAACCTGCATCAAACACAAGAACAGCAAAACCCTATTTCTGCTGAAGCAAAGCAGACTCTGGGTGGCCAGTGACATACCAGAGATATTCTTTCTTCCTTTAGAGAAAGCTGTCAGAGACAAAAAACTCAAGCTGAGAATTTGATTACATATTAACGGAAAACTACACCCTCATACCAACAGTATTTGAACTCAAGCTGGATCATCAAAACATCTTAAAAAGTTTTGGGCAATGCTTGATGTTGCTTTCTTTGTTCTTCTTGGGCAGATGTTGGCCACCAGCATTGGATGAGTTAGCCTGTTGTCTCCAATGCCCTCTGCACTATTCAATCCATCTTTTACACTAAAATAACCAAGGGCACAAAGTGTATGTCCTTGGAACAGGCCTATCATCCTAATTTTCCCCTCTCTCATCCAGCATGTGACTGGGACAAACTGATCTGAGTGGGAGAGGAGGGTGATATTGTCACGGGTGCAGGAAGGGGCGTTTGGGCTGATGGCCCTGGATGATTGCAAGAGCACTGATGGAGGACATTATTTCAGGGTGGAGTGTGGAAGGATGTGTGTGCATGTGCATCTGGTGGAGATTTTTAAGTATTTCCATGTGCTTGAACCCTCTTCCTACTCTTCATCCCTTCCTGCTGTCTGTCTAGATGTGGCAGGTTCTTGGCTCTTTCTTCCTGGAAAATAAGGGGCACCCAGCCAGGCTGCTGGGAATCCCACTGTGCACCCACACGGGTCATTGTCCCCGCTGTGCTCCTGGCTGGTCACCTCTGGAGCTGGTGCTGTGCTGGGGCTGCTGGCTCACAGAAATGTGGAGAAATTGAACCCAAAGGCGAGAGTGCCCAAAATGAACCAAGTCAAGGCCAGGATACACTGCTGGAGGAGAAGAGGGATCTCCCTCACTGCAGTTAGCCCACGAGGAGAGCTAATTAACTTTATTTATAGAGGTATTAAGATGAGAGTCACCAAAAATGCTTGCAAGGCAGAAGCCACAAGTCAAAAGAAGCAGCTCAGCTACGTGGGGTGGAGGGGCAGGGTGCATGGAAAGGACTGGGGAAAGGGGGGCAGGGATTGGAGGAGACCACACGGCTCCATGCCTGACTTTGTAAGGCCAGAGAAGTGTGAAAGCTAATATTCCTGTCAACCAGCATCTGTATGGTGCAAACTGAAATATATCCCGCTGGAAAACAAACAACCAAAAGAAAAGAGAGAGAGAGCAAGAGACATTCATTTCCTTTGCAGCAGAGTCAAGGAATCATCTTTTATAGGGCCCTGGCCAGAAAAGGCAATTGTTGAAAGGATTGAAGGGAAATGAATTGTCAAAGGAGGCACATATTTGGATGATTAAATGTCAATATGTACCTTGAATTAAGAAAAAGGAATTTACACCTCATCTCACTGTGGCAGTGAAAACCAAATTAGAGTAAGACTGTAAATTTGCCAGCCAATAGGTACCAATTTTGTGGGCTACCTAAAGGCCTTTCCTGCCCAGAGAAATGCCAAAGCAGAAGTTCCCCTGGGTGGGCAATAGTTGCTGTGGGCAGCTCTAAGTTGCTGGGCTCTGTGAGCCCCCTGGTGTCCTCCGGGCTTTCCTGGCTCTGTTCTCCTGTCTCCTGGCCCCAGTGTGCACTCAGGGAGCCCTGATGTGCTGTGTCACACTACAGGTCTCAGCCACCTGACAGATGTGCCTGCCTCTGTGCCACTGGGCAGGAACATCTGCCAGGACTTTGTTATGCTGGAGTCTTTTCCCAAGAGCTTGACTCCCTGCATGCTCCTGGCCAGCCAGTGCAGCTGTGGATGGACAGAGGTACAGAGCACAGAGCTACATCCTCACTACTCCTGGCATGTGACAGAGGTGTGAAGATGCTGCCACCTTTCCCTGGCTGCTCCCAGTGGCTGGCCAAAGGGTTGAGTGGTTTGCCCTGGCATGTGCAGGAAGCCTTTGGCAGAAATGGAAGGCAGAATCAAGGTCTTAGCAACTCACAACTCTGCACGTACTGACAAAACCCATGCCTCCTGGAGTGCCACAGGGGCATGGTTCCCTTCTGTCCTCTTGGAGCTCCTTACGGTTCTCCTTTCGTGCAATCTCCCTTCCTCACAGCTTTCCAGGCTGGGGAATGCACCCTCCTGTCCACAAAGGGAAGTGCAGCAGTGAAAGAGTTAAAAGATTCATGTTAATAAATTCAGGCTGTCTTTTCCTCTAGGGCATATTTACATATTAATGGATGGGAATTGTAATGAACCTGTCTAGGGAGGCTAAAGGGGAAATTATGCAAGGCTAGCTGAGAAGGTGGAGGAGGGGGAAACGTTCATCTTCAGTGCTTTCCAACCCCTCAGCTGCAAAAGCATGTGACCAGCCTGGGCTCCAGGGCATAGCGTGGCACACCCCCTGAGTGAATGCAGAACCAGAGGGCAGGAGCTATTTGGGCCCACTTGCATCCCTCCTGCACTGGCTTCTCATAGCTAAGCTTCACACTGTCCCAGATGTTATTTTAAGCCCAGGGTCACAACAGCATATTTCAGCAAGCATGTCCCAAATCATCACCCCATCCTCCAAGGCAGCTCTTGGTGGGCAGTCACAAGAGCAGCTCAACCACAACTAGTTTTCAGCAGACAATTTCTCAGGGCTTTTCAACCACACTGTGTGTGCTTGGAACAAGAGGCAAGGGAGCCAAGGAAGGGAATTTGTTCCAGGCAGGGCTGAAGTTCTTCCCTATCCCATCCCTGCTCCTTCACACCAGGCTGCTTGAACCTTGCCACAATCTTTGTTGCCTCAAGCCCCAGAACTCTCCACATGTGAACCCAAAGGCCTTTGACAGCCCATGAAAAATGCCAGGAGCTTTGCCAGGTCTGCTCTCTCTGCTCCCTGTTGGGGCCTCAGTGTGTAATCCCCACTCCAGCCCTACAGATTTTATCTCAAGAAGAACAAATAATCTGTTGCTTTCTCCCTGCAATATCAGATAGAGCTATAAATCACTAGATAGGAGACTAATTACTGGGCCTCTGATCTGATTTAGATTTGAAGATGGAAAAAGCCGCCTTTATTTCTGAAAGCAAAGGAGCACTTCTTCAGAACATTGATGGATGCTCCATGTACCTCAATAGCTACAAATGGTTTATGCCCATGCAAATGAGATCAGGGCAGGACCCGCTCAAATTAGCAGCATACAAAGTGGCCTGCAGATTTTCTGTTGCAGATTTGGTTTCTCCCTCTGACTCTCTCTCTCTCTCTCAACCCCCTTCTTTTTGCCACTGCTTTATCTCTGCTTGTAAAAGTCAGTGCAGCTCCAATTACTCTGGGTGAGAAACATGAGGTCTGATCCAGCATAGTCGGCAAATGGGAGCAAGATTTTAAGAAGCTTCTGCCAGGTGAGGGTTATTCTGCATCAGGCCTAAATGCTGCCTGCAGAAAGAGGGAGCCTTCCAAAATCCTGTGCTGTTTCTTTTTGACCTGTCTGGTTCTGGTGGGAAGTGTGAGGGGACACCAGCTGCCGGGTTTGGAGGTTCGCTGCTGCTGGGACTCCTGAGGACTGGACGGTAGGTAAGGGCACGCAGAACTCATGCATCCATCACTCTGAAGGACTTAGGAGCCCAGTGTCCCCACAGGGGGGGCAGACTTGCCCTTCAATATCACCCCTGGATAGCAGCAGGACCCAGAGACCAGCCCTGATTCGGGTCCTGGCAGGTGCAGAGCCAGCCTGGCTGTCCCCTGGGCACAGCCTCTTCCAGCTGGTGCTTCAGGCTGGGGGTGGTTGGTTGGATGCAGGGTGATTGCTGAATGTTTCTGCAGCCTTGGTGCACCAGGGTAGCCCACACTGGGAAGCTTCTTCCTGACACAAGAATCTGCATGGGCTGTGCTTAACGTTTTGTCATTTTTATATACAAATGTGGCGCTGTGCCCACTGTCAGACCCCATCAGCATCTTCTGCCAATCCCCATACGTCTCTTGCCTTCCACAAAAACCCTGAAGCTTTCCCCATTCCAGGTGTCAGGACACACATGGTCTGTGGTCATGTTATTACAATGAAGGATTTTAAAGCAGATGTATGTGAGGTGGATAAAACAGGCACATGGGTCCCTTAATCCCAGAATTTTAAGTGCCATGGGGATTAGTCTTATATCTTTGGCTGCAGGATTTGGGGATGCAGCAGAACCAGAGAAGTGAGTCTGTGAAAGCAAGTTGATCCCCTCCTCTCAGTTTGCTGTAAGACAAATGCAGAGTAAGGGATCTGTTTTGAGAGCTAGATTGAAGCCAGTAAGGGATGTGGCATTTTAACCTTTAACATAGCCTGTGACATTTTGCCTCTAACACACATTATATCCCCCATGGCTGTGAAGCCAGGAATCACTGCTGAAAACTCTCCAGCCCTGGTGCAGTGTTTAATCATGGGCACAGAAATCCTAGCAGCTGCCCTCTTTGGGGACATCACTGTTTGCAAGTTGAAAGAGAAATGCCTGGCTTGAATTTCCCAGGTTTGGTTAAGCATCCGGCCGCAGTGATAGGATTGAAGCTGAGCTTTAAATGACGTTTTTTGCTAGGAAGAAAGGGCTGGGGAAGAGACATTTCTCCCTTGGGCTTAAGATCATAAATAAGGCAGTGTTATGTAAGTGTGACTGTAACCTATTTATACATAGTGTCAGACTCATACACTCAGGCTATGAATGACAAATTTCCCACTAATTTTTATGAATGTAGCAGTGGTACCTGTATGAGTTTTGAAACAGCAGTGGAAATTCAGGTTGTTCTGTGCCAGCAGTAACTGGGACACCCCTCCAAGTTACACTGAGGGAGGCATGACTTGTGTCTGGCACTTCTTTTACAGACACAGAGGGTGCCATTGGCTTCAGGCAGCTCTTTTGTACCCATTCCTGATCCCAAGGCCCAAGTGGCAGGCACCAGGGGAATGGAAACCTGCCGCTTTTCCTGGGACAAACCTGGTCTCTTGTCCCTGAAGCAGTGGGCTGGGCGGGAGCTGGGCTCCTCAGAGGCGCTTTCAACAGGACCGTGCCCTCTTGGGAGCCATGAAGGCGCTGAGGGTCCACCAAGGTGGCAGGACCTGGGAACCAAAGGTGTTGTCTGGCAAGGTCAAACCCACATAAGGAGCACCAGCTCACACCTTGCTGCAGGGCCTGTGCATGCTCCCAGTTTACGGGGCGTCAAAAGTAAAAGGATAAATTCCTGGAAGTGAAGCACGGGGATGGTTACTAAACACAGGGAGATTGCTGAGCTGGAACTGTTCAGAGGCCAGAGGTGTAGCTGAACTCCTCCTGGCACACACCTGTGCTATTTCTGTGTGTCTGTGTCTCATACTGGTGTGGCTCAGTGTGAAGTTGCTGAACAGGGGGGCTGGAACCAAAGTGGCTTCATGCGGGCCAAAGCAGCCTTAGCTCTGTGTGTCTAACTTGGTTGGCATGGCCTGATGCCTGCCTGGGACCAAGACAATGGCAACTGCACATAAAAAATATCAAAGGAAGATTTATACCCAGAAATTACTCCTGAGGCACAGAGAGTCAATCATCGTAATTGTGACAAGACAAAACCCCAGAGCAGCTTCAGGTTTAAAGACAGGCTTTTTCCTTCTCCACTGCCTCCCAGCCTGGGCTCTGCCTTGGGCGCTGTCTCAGCACAGCAAACAATCACATGTCCCTCTCGTGGGCCCTGTGCCAGCAGCCAGAGACCCCAGAGACCTGAGCATCACAGCCATCCACAGGAGGAGAAAGTCTGAAATCCCTCTGGGGCTTCTTTGTGCCTCCAGTTAATCTCCCTTCTCTGCTCCACGGATGATCTCAGCCCCCGCTGTGACCTGATCGCACCAATCTGGCAGGGACACGTGGCCCTGGCTTGTCATGTCCTGCTGTCCCCTGCCGGAGATGAGGCAGCCCTGGGGTCAAGTGTGGATGGCCCAGGGGGTCAGAAGTGACCGCAGCTGCCGTGATTTTTCCCTAGACACCCCCAGCAGAGCCCTGTGACTGATTCACCTCCTGTCTTGGTGCATCAGGCATTGACTCACACCCAAAAGTACGTCAGATGATTGTGTCCGTGAAGGGCTTCATGGACTTGCCCCAGGCGTCCCCACTGAGTTTTAAAGCTGGACCTTCTCTGGGAGGTGGAACAGATGGGAGACCTTTGCTGGCCATGCTCTGTGCCTCCAGAGGAACCTGAAATGAGGCTGGACAACTGTCCCAGCCTCCTTCAATTCGCTTCTCAGTGGTTTCCTGTGCCAGTGTGAGGTCTCCCTTGTTAAAACAAACAAACAAAAAGACCTTATCTGAGAAAGGCCTGATCCTGCTGCCTTTGCCTTGGTAGTTCCGTCAGGGGCAGAGGGAAGCAGCAGAGACCTCGGGCTCTCAGGCTGCTGCCAAACATATGCTCTCAGGGCTGAAATCAACTTCTGCAGCAGTTGGCATGCAGAGAGATAGGCACATGCCACCGCCTTGCTGGCAAGAGTTTGTGCCCTTGAAAATCTCTCCTAGAAGCTCACTTGTTCTGCACTCTGCTTTGCCTAATGTGTTCAATAAAGGGAAAAGAAAACCCCAGCAGAATAGGAAACAGTCTGACAGGCTACTTACCAGCAAGAACCCACACTGAGCTGGTGACTCTCTGAGCAACCCTTTCAAAGGGCTTAGGCCACCCCAGAAGTGTTGTCAAGCACCAGCAGCAGAAATACAGAAAAAACCAGTAAAGACAGTAAGTAGTACAACAGCAGGAACAGCAAAAACTGTAAAACTGTGTGCTCAATAGTAGATGTCCCATCCAATCCAATAACATGGGGACCACTCAAAAGATGTTCATACTCCAGCCATGATAAAGAGATGTAAAAAGTCCAGCTGGATCAATGACCTGGCTGCAAGGGCAGCTAACCTGCTTCAGGCCATTTGGAAACAGCATGAACCTGGGCAAGTGAGCCAGTGCTTCCCAGGCGACTCTTCCCATCCTGTGCAATGTGCCTGGGGGACTTCCTGAGCCAGTGCTGGGATCTGTGCCCCTAATAACCCCTAATAGGTATTTCCTCCATGAATAGGCCTGGGTGCTTTTTGAACTCATGCAAATGTTCAGCATCCACAGCATCCTGCAGTGAGGAGTTCCACTGCTTCATTATGCCAGAGCCATTTCCTTGGGCTGGCTTTGAACCTGCCACCCCCTTGTTTCGCTGCTCCTCTCCATTTCTGTCCTGCAAGAGACAGTCATCTCAAACCCATCTCCTCTCAGCTATGGGAGCAGAAGGAATGGCATCTTGCCACCCTATTTGGGGCCATAACAGTATTGCACTGAACTGCCTAGTAAAATCAAAGTGTAATTCTGCCCAACAGATTGAAAAATATTGCTCTTTTTGCAGGGCAACTCGCTTTGTCACATGAAGGATGCATTGACCTGCTTCAACTCAGCATTTGTAGACTGCTCTTCTCCATCAAGACTTGCCACATAACTGTGTCAGGAGATCATCTGTGAGGCTGGCAGTGTAGAGCACCACGTTCTTCTCAGGGGATGAAAATGATTTATGCTGGTGAGGGCTCGCCAGGTTGCTGGTTATTCAAGCTCTGTCATTCTGGGCTCTGAGCTCCAGCTCAGTGAGCTCGTGGGGTATAACACGACTAGCAGAGAGGAAGTTGGGTTTTTGTAGAGTGTGGCATGACATGGGAGCCCATGCACATCTGGTCTGTGCTGCCAGCACGTCTCTCCAGTGCCTGACAATAAAGGGAGATGTGGTCAAACAAGCCCCTCTGAAGGCAAAGATGAATGAACAGATAGGCTCCAGCAAGCTTTGCATAGGAGGCAAAATATCAGGGTGTGACAAGTCACAAACATACACAAATGGGTATGTCAGGTCTGGGGGTTGTTCTCACCTGTTTTCAGCATCACTGCTGAGAGCCTTCAATACACAGCTCCAGAGACAGGGCCATCTGTTTTGCCATGACAGCTGGCAGCTAGCAGAGGCCACTGTGAATAATCTGCCTCCTCTGGAGTCAAACTTGCTAAGAAAAGCAATTTCAGCCATGTCAGATGAAAGCCACCTGCTGCCCCAGCCAAAGCCATGGCACCAGGTTCTCCCAGCTCCACACCACATCTCTCTTGTGCTGCAAGGCAGCAGGATTCTGGAACAGAGGAGGTTCCCAGCAACATCTCTTTTCACTCTTTTAGCAGGGAGAAGCTACAGTAGAGCTGTTTGCCCCGGGTGGACTTTCCCTGTTTCTTTGGAGTTTTAAAAATTTTCTTTTGAAAAATGAAGTGTTTGCCTCTCTCTCTCTCTCTTCCAGAATCCCTGGTGTGAGCATTGCTCAGTGGTTGAGAGTGTGGTGAGTAATGGTACTGGGCATGAGGAAAGACTGACATAGGAAATGAATTGTGGAGAAGGAAGGGGTGCAGACAGTGCGGCCCCATAGGCTCTCCAAAGGGCAGAGCAATGGTGACAAAGTGCACAAAAGAGGAAGCAAAAAAAAAAAGGGGAACTACCAGCCCTCCACTGGGCATCCTCTGGGGAAGATATGCAAGACAAAGTCCCCAAAGTGAGTAATGTGTGGCCAGTTGTCACAGCTGCCTGCTGCCACAGCTGCCTGCTGCAGTGCTGTGCCACCTCTGGAAGATTTCTAGGGAGACACTGACCTTGCTACACCACAATCCTGACGCCCCCTTTGGCTGGTGTTGATTCCACATGCCTTGCTGCAAGGGGAAAGGGGTGGTCTGTAATCACAGGGACCCCTGGGAATGGCCCCTCCTTCCCAAAATTTGCTAGGCTTCCTCATACAGAGAAAGGACCTGACCCCCCTTCTGGGAGACACAGCTGCTGTCTCCTGCTGCTGCCTTTGCAGCCTCCTACAATCCTCTGAGTATCCTTGGGGCTCTCCTGAATAGAGGAACACCCAGCTGGTGGGCCTGGCCTAGGTCTGAATGGACTGCTTGGAGAAGTTAATCTGAATTATAACTTCAAATGTTGCCACAAAAAGATGGCCAGATACTTTTTAAGAGAAGTAGGCAAGGTTACCACCACATTAAGGGAACCTCATTAATCAGGAATAGGGCCTGGGGTCTCCTGCTGAGGTAAATCCAGAGGTGCAATTGCAACCCATGGCAGTCCACGGAGCCCCCTTGCAGCATGTCTTGGTTTCAGTCCCATCCAAACTCCTGGGCTGATGCATGTCATGGAAGCCAGAAGAGGAAAGGAACATTTCCAACACGAGGGTTTTCCAAAGCTCTCCCTTGTGTTTGTTTGGCCATGTAAAAACTCACTTTTATCTGCAAGGTAAATTTCTGTAAGTGTGGTCACAGAACTACTTTGCAGAAAAACTTTGAGGGCCACAACGACATCTCTCCTGCAGCCCTCCTGGGCCAAGGGAAAACCTGCCTGGCTTCCCTTCCCTATATTTGGAGAGCAAATAAGCAGGGATGTGCTTTTACTTCCTTACATGAAGGGGCTGGCCTCCCTCTTTCTGTGTGCTTGGAAAAATCTGTAAAGGTCTCAGGACAAAGCTGAGCTTTCTAATTCTCATCCAATCTGTTGTGATAATTTCCACCTTTTCCTCCCTGAGTTACTCATGTCCCTATCAGCTTTGCTGCCCTGTCCTGTCAGTCAGGACATTTCTTATACCACTCGTTCATTTTTGCTGAACTTCCTTGATTGAGGCTGTTGGAAGAGAAGCAGCTGTGCCAAAGCATTAGAGACTGTAAAGAGCTTGGAAGCACCAGAGCTTGGAACCCTGAGGGCAGAGCATCCTTCTCTGCAGCAAAGTGCAACTGGGGCACGCAGCAAGCACTGACATGCACGTGCCCGCTGTGTTGGGGTCTCATGGGGAAGGGGACTGGCATGAGTGAGTAGTTTTAATTGTACACACAACCTTTTGCCCCAGTGTCACCAGCTGAGTGCTGGTTTGGGGCACACACATGCTTCAGCATCGCCGGCGCCTGTTGCATGGAGAGCAAAGGACACTTAGCTGGTATGGATTGGTTTTGCATTAGTCCATTTCCTTTTCCCTGACACTGGAGAAATTTGTCTTGCATTTGTGTTGTTTCCTACCCACTTGGAAAGGAAGAAGTGGGTGGTGGCCACATCCCCTTCCCTGAAGGCTGTCCCTGGTGCAGGGGGCCCTGGGCCGGAGAGGAGGGAGTGAAGGGGGCCCAGTTCCTTATGGCATCCGCTCAAAGCATCTCAGACTGAGCTTTCAACCTGTCATCACACAGCCAAGGGTCAGCCCTGTGTGCTGCACAGCCTCTTCATCCTCATCTGACCGTCACAGCAGCACAGATTGCTCCTCGCTGCCCAGCGATGCCGGCTGCAGACCTGCTCACCCACCACAGCATCTCTTCCCTAGTGTGAAATCCCTGGCAGGCAGAATGTCCTCTTTGTCCCCTTCTCCCCCAGCAGCCATGCCATCCTGCATTGTTCATTGCTCAGTGGGAAGTGTTCTGGCGTGACTGCAGGCACCGGCAGGGAGGCTGTGTCGCTGCTGTGGCCGCTGGCCATGAGACACAAAGTCCCAGCAGGGAAGGCTGGCCAGGCTCATGAATGACCGCTGCTTGCTCGCTGTAATGAGCAAATATTGTTAACAAGCAGCTGTAATCTCCTGGCTTTGTGTGCGCTCCCCCCTGCGGTTCCACACACAGAGGTGATGTCAGGGTGTCAGGGAAGACATGTCCCTCCCTGACACCCTGTGTGCTTCCTCCCCGGGATCAGCAGAGATGCTCTCTGGAACTACACCAGCCAGCAGTCCCTTGCTACCTTCCCTCGGTGCTGCAGCCTCTGGGCCAGCATGTGATGGTGTGAGGATGCATCCATTTGTGCCCAGACACCCACCCAGGCCAACTGAGTGCCCCTCTCACTCAAGTGTGGGGTAGGGATGATGGGGGCAAACCCTTCACCTCAAACAGGTATTCAGCCTTGCTGGCACATTTAGGCCACAGATGCTCACTCTGAGGGACAGTGCTCTTTGGCATTAAGGGCTGACTACAGCATTATCATTTTGATGATGGAAGAGATGCTAGGATTAGGGGCAGAGGAAAGAAAGGGATGGAAACGTGCTCCATTTCCTAGAGACAGCCGCTTTTTTCTCCTCCCAAATTGCCCAGCCAACCACAAGATGAGTCACTGGTCTCCCGCATTTCCACCTGACCCACTTTTGGCTTGTCAGGGCTGACTGCAGAGCTTTTGTTTCTGGGATGCACATATGCACAGCCACGCAACTCTGATGCTTTGGGCTTCTCCTGTGTGAAATAACCTGGGAGCAGGGAAGCTTTTCAGCCCTGGGCTTCCCTTGAAGGCACAAAAGTATGTCCATCCCAGGCCACCATCATCCAGGCTCCGCTAGGAAGGTCCTGGGGGCCTTGCCTGAGCTCTGCAGGGAGCTTTGATCCCGGCAGCTCCAAGCTGAGCCTGGGGGTCCGGTGCTGTGGAGCCGTTATCCCATAGTTAGGTTTCCCTCTGGGAGAAGCTGAAAGGAATAAACAGCAGATGGGACAGCCTGTTCTGCTTGCCTGCTAATGGTTTTCAGTAGGCTGTTCCCGATTTTCATGCTCCTGACTGTGAAAGGTACTATGACGTGTCAGGACACTCACACAGCCCAAAATAAAAGCACCTCAGAGGTGCCCAGGTAAGTGTGTCCACCAGGTCACTGTTTGCCTCCTCAGTGCTGTGCCTGGCATGGACCTCTTATTTTCCAAAACCAGGAGCAGCCCTGCATTGAACCACAGTTGAATTGGAGAGATGAGAAACACAGATTAGTGGCAGAAAGCAGAAATGGCATTCCAGGCACAGGAACAGCCCTGGGCAGCAGTATAAATAGTTAGATACTTGCTCCGTTTTGTGCATGGTGGTGTCATTTTTTTTCCACCACCCAAGGGAAATTCCCAGGGGGGAAATGTCCATCCCAATTGTATTTGCCACGTCCAACTCATTGTACTTCCTCAGCCTTCACATCTTGAAGGATGTTGCAGGGGACTTGCCTTGCAACCAGATCATGTCTTGCTTTCACCTCCCTTTGCTGGCCAAAGGGATGGCTTGTTCCTCTGTTCTGAACTATATTTGTGTGCCTGTCCCTCTCTGGCTCCTGGTGCAGAACCTCTGTGACTGCTTGAAAGGGCCCCTGCCTGGCCTCTGGTACCTGCAGCCAGTCCCTGGCTTACTTGCCTCTCACCATGCTTTGCTGCAGTGTTTCAGGATCCTAGATTCAGCTAAGTGTCTCAACACCTCTAGCCAGTGGCTATGGCCCTCATGGCTCAGGTGCAGGGCAGCAGAAAAGTCCAAGCCTACCCACAGGGCATGGTGGGATCTCAGGAAAAATCTGCTGAGAGGCAGCAAAGGGGAAGGTTGTGCTTATCTGGCTGCTAAAGGCACAAGGAATAGTTCTTCTACCCTAGGGCTGCAGAAGCCCCATTTGACTCAGGAGCTATCCCTCCCATGGCAACATCCAGGTTATTCCAGACCCAATTCTAGCTCCACTTGTTCTGAATGGAGGACATTTAGTGTTAGACTGGAAAACCTTCCTTAGCTAGCTGCTGACAGCTGAAGGAGGTCCGTGGGCATGCACTGTCTGTTGTGTACCCCAAAGATGTTCACAGCTCCACTACGGCAGGGCAGCCATAAAGTGGCACCTTCTTTTGGCTGTCCCCCACCCCTGGCAAACCCTGAGAGCAACAGAGACAGCACAAAAATTATGCTGTTCCTGCCCACAGGCTGTAAAACGTGGGAGAAGGAGCCCACACACGCCAGTGAGCGGCTTCCCAGGCATCTGACCGCAGCGAGGGCTGAGGGCCGGGTGCTGATGAAATGCCCTGTTTATGTTTTCAGCGCACATGGCGCTAATTACCGGTGTCTGTGCTCTAATCCATGCTCTGCGGGCAAGCCAGGAGGTGAGGCTGGGCACGCCTGCCCGCTGTGTGGGACCCAGCCCAGGCAGGGTCGGCAGGGGGGTGAGGTGCCCGTGCTCTGCGTGTGCAAGGCACCCAGCCTCTGCCTGGACCCTGGTCATGCCCACCATCCCGTGCAGCAAAGCCATGCTGCCAGCAGGAATCCATCCAGAGCTGCCCTGGAAGGCTTGCCAGGCCCTGTCTCCCAGATTCTGGAAGGATTTGGGGTGCCAGGGACTGGTCCTGCCTGTGCTGGAAACGTGCTGATCAAGGCAGGGCTGGGGCTAAACCCGTGCCGGAGCTGGCTGCACCCTGGCTCCCATCCAAAGAGGTGGCTCCCTTGGCCAAGGTACACTCCTCCACAAATGCTTATAATATTTGGCACTGGCTGAGTCCCTGACTCTCTGAGCCAAGATTTTGGTTGGTGTGACAGCTATTCGTTACACCCTGGAAAAGTGGGAGACTGCATTTGTTTGGAAATCAGGGGTTGTTTTTTCAACTCTTCCCATGATCGTCTCTGACAAACGAGAAGCTGTTTCATGAGGCTTTTTCTCCTTTTTTTTAATGGGAACTACAACTTCTGACGTGACATTTCTCAAATGTCAGATTTCTCAACCTAGTACCTATGATAAACTGCAGCTACTTGCAGCCTCATAAACCAAAAAGAACCAGATCCTTTTCGTGCCTTTCCCTCTGCCCCCAAGATCAGCTTGGGCTAGAGTCCTATCACATCCCTTCTATTAAATTTCTTTCCACTCCAGAGCAGGGCACGCAGACTGCTGACCGTGTTTCCTTCCCAGCCACAGCCTAACACTGTGTCCCACTGCTGATGTCCACATCTGGGGAACTCCTTCCCAGGTGACTTGCAAGGAAAAGACCCACTCCTTGTTTCAGGATCTGGCAGTACATAGCAAAGTGTTTGCAGGAGGTGCAGATGTACCTAGGGTCACTAGCATACACTACACTCACCAAGTCTGGGAGCATTAATGAATGCCTGGATTTACACTGGCACAGCAGAGCAAAATTTAGGCCTTGATTAAAAAAGAAAGAAATAAAGGAAATCCCACATAAATATTTTAGGTTTCAAAGGAAGATGATGGTTTTTCAGTGGTGAGAAATATAAAATTGTGCTGAAAGTCAATTAAGCGAGCAAGTTGTATGCTTTTCTCCAGGCTTCAATTTGGGAATCACATAAATTCGCTAAATCTCCCTTTGGGAATGACTTTTAGCTCCACTGTTAAATAACATTACTGGAATTGCAATGAGAAGAAATCAGAGGAATCCACTGATATACGGACCTGACAGAAGAGAATGGGGTTCATCTGAAAATGTGGTCGTAATTCTTCTCTTTGCATTATTTCCCCACTTCCTGCACTTTCCTGCTTCTCCCTTTGTGCTAAAACCCTCGGCTCAGCTCAACTCCCTCAATTGCAGCAGGAGTGGGGCGTCTCCACAGAGACAAGTCAAAGAGACACCCACGAGGGGGACTGAGCAGAATTTGGGCTGAAGTCAATTCCTGGGGCTCTCCTCAGTCCAAAGGGCAGAGTTGTTGAATAGCCAGCACTTCCTTAGCACAGCCCCCAGCCCCTGAAGTGCACCCTGCCTGCCAGTGTCTCAGCTCACCCCATCCTCGGGATGATGCCTGCAACACCCAGCTATTACTCATTTTTGGCAAGTAATTTAGCAGCCCCTGGTTGCTCGTAGTGCAGCGAACATCCTGTGAGTGCCAGAGGCGAGGGGGAGACCACAGGATGTGAAGAGCAGAGCTTATCAGAAATGCCCCCACAGGAAACGCAGTGATGAATATAGAAACCTGATCAAACCGCAGCCGGAAATGGGCTGCTGAAGGCTCGGGGAGATGCTGAGCTCTCCTGTGACCTGCCAAATAGCTGTCTGCTTCCTTCCAGCAAAATTAAAGGAGGGGTAGCATTATCTGAGGAGGAAAGTTGAACGCACATGGGAAGAAGGTGTCCAGCCCAGCAGAAATGTGTGTGTGCTTTTGCAGGAGCCTGCTGAATTTTAACCTTCCCTCGCACACCAACCAGCTGTGCTTCTTCACCAGCTGCTGGGTCAGGTCCCCAAAGTGGGAGGCTGTGAGTACACCTCCAGGGCTGGCCCCAGCCCTGGGTGCTGCACCCCACTCCCACCCATCTCCCACAGCCCATGCAGCCACCCGAGCTCCTCCACGTGCCTGGGGCAGGACCCACTCATGTTTGGCAGGGATGTTTGGAGGTGGTTCTGCCCCACAGTGGGTGTCAGCTGGTGACCTTCCAAGGCCAGTGCCTCGACAGACTCCAACAGGTGCATTGCTGAAACACAAAGAGTGAGACTGCCTGCAGGAATAACAGCCTCAGCTGGCAGGCCAGAGGGCCCTGCTACCTTGCCCTGCTCACTGAGTCTCTGTCTGACTCCACAAGTGGGATCGCCATCACAGCACCTTCAGTCCCAGCAGTTGCCACTGAGCCAACCCATCTCGTTCTCCCTGGGAGCCCTGGACTAGAAAGCAAAGGGGAAAGAGGCATCCTGGCAGTCTGGGCTCACTCAAAAATGTCCCCCCTCCCTGGGGATAGTCTGTTGGTGTTGAAATTAATTTGTGTTAGCTATTTTAGTGCTGGCCTCTTTCTCCAAAAAGCCCTGGAGCTGGAAAGCTTCTGGAGTTACCTCATGCACTGCTCCTCTCTGGATCACGCCAGTTCCTAATACTTTCTGCCTCTCCAGTAAAACAAACAGGTTTTGCCTGCAGATCCCAACTTATCCAGTGCATGCCACACGAGCAGGTTGGCATTCATCTTGCTCGCAGTGCTGTCTCTGCTTCAGCCATGGAGAGCCACGCTGTGAGCCCCCACACTTTCTCACCCGGGCCCAGTAATGAATGAGCTCGTAAGGGCAATGGTTAAACGGCACTCAGTACCATACACAGGCACATAATGGCACAATTAAATCTCCTGAGTAGATGTCAAATTACTTCCTTAAGGTAGCTGCTAAGCTCAGGCAGTTCAGAGAGTATTTAATACCAGATGCTAATGGGCTATGCTCAAATATAAGCCTGGGTTAATTAAATCGTGCTGTATCAATCAAGAACGAACGCAGTCTAGTTGGCATTTCCAGTTTATTGTTAATATGTGACCCCCAACAGGCCCAGGATTAATCAGTACAACCAATTGTTCTGCCCCTGCCAGCGACACCAGCGCTCACCAGCCCTCCTCACGGCAGGCACAGCCCAAACACAGGCTGTCTGCTCAGCCTCAGGGCACTGCCATTCTGCCCGAGAAAAGCAGAGGGAGACCCTGCAGGGCTCACCCACCCTCATTTCAGCCCCGGACAGGTGGGCAGGACCTAGAGCATGATGTGCAGAGAGGCACTGGGGAGTGCAGACAGGCGCTGGGGCGCTGGTGAGGGGCTGCAGGTAGCCTGCCGCACCTGGAGGAGCACCAGGGAGGAGGGAGACCCAGGGAACACAGCAGAGATGGGTGAAGGCTGTGCTCTGCCAGAGGATTTGAAGCCACGTGTCAGCAGGCCTTTCCACACGTTTGTTTCCCCATCTGTAATAAAAGAAGTAAAATAGCACTTAGTTGCCTCATAGGGTGTGTGAGCTGTACTTAATTGATGTGTGCAACCGATTTAAAGGTTCTGGGAACAGGGGAGCATTTAGAGGAGCTAAATGGTGCTCCTGCTCCTGCTGTGTCCTTGTGTACTGCACCCTTCAAAGGGTGAAGTGTGCTGTGTACCATTTCCCTTTAGCAGTAACCCCCACTTTGAAGCCGGGCAGAGACAACCTGCTCTGTCTTGTCTTGAAACACGAGATCCCTTCGTAACCTTGACGCGTTGATCATCAACATGCAAGGGTCTGTCCTGAGCCAGGGAGACAGGTGAGCTTTTTGAATGCACAAAAACACTGCAAGCTAAGTTGTATTTCAAAACAAAGCACCTCAAGGCACCAGAGCAGGGGGGTGGAGATGAACCAAGAGAAAGTTGGAGGGAACCTGGGCTTACAGAGTGCTGCTCCTCTCTGCTCTGCACTGGTGTCATGAGACAGTACAAACATATCCTACAAACATATCCCCATTTCTGGGACGTGGCTTTTAGTTTCCTTTGCACTGATGCACTGGCAATGTTATTCAAGAGTAATTCAAAACACAAAATAAGCACTCTTTTCCAGGTGTCATGGTATTCAGCCTGTTTGCTATCACTGTCTTGAGCTGCACTCTGGGGTGTGTTAAGACACACTCTTTTTCCATGTGCTCCATCTCCCTTCCTCTCTGGATGATATCAAAGTTTAATTTTCCTTTGATTTTGCCTCATCCTGGCCTCCAGCAGCAGCGCCAAGACCTCCCAGCATAGGTTGTCATTCCTTCACAAGGCATTCCTTGAACACGCCAGCACCAGGTCTATCTGCAGCAGAGCAGGCTCTGGTGTGCCTGTGGGCCAGGTAAGATGTGCCCAGAAATGTGTGCACAGGGACAAAACAGAGCTTTCAGGGGTCCCTGCTGCCACGGCTGTTCCTGCCCAAAGGAAAACACTTGTAGTGATGGACACCACTGCTGTGCCAGTCACTGGAATAGTCTCATTGGGACGATGGGAGAGCTGCTCTGAGGGCTGGGTGAAGTAAAGACTGTAAGAGAATCCCGTAACAAGAGAATGGGCCAAATGAGCCAGGATTGCATCTGCCAGCTCCTTATGCAGCATGGAGCCACACAGTGACACATGGCTCCTCACAGAGCAGCTGTGAACCTCAGAAGAAAGACAAAGAAGAGAAAAGAAAGAGAAGATGATGAAGAAAAATAAAATCAGCTGATTCAACTTGGGCCATCCACAGGCAGAGTCAGTCCCTGCCACAGCACTGACACAAAGATGAACAAGGGAAGGGACAGGGCTCCTGCCAATGCTCTCCTGCACCCAGCCAGTCATCAGACTCAGGCAGGATACTCTTTTTATACATATGCAGGTAATTAACTCAGACCGCTGAAAAAAGTCACTGGAGAATTGCTGCTCACTTAATTAAAGAAAATAAAATGCTTAGCCCTGTCTAGAGATGTGCAGGCACTGGTAAAGGCTCTGCAAGACAGAGAGCCCTCTCAGTCCTGTGAACTGTTGGTATAGGAGTCAATTCATCTCTGATTTTATGCTTCCTTCCCTTCAAACCCTGTGGGGTGCTATCCCTCTGTACCCTAGGATGGAAAACACAGCATGGGAAGAGATCTCAAGGCAGATCCCAGAAATCAGTGATGGCTGGTACCTCTAGGCTGCTGTTGTCTTGCAGGGAGCTAAGCACGGGTAGTTCAGCCTGTGTCTCAGGAAAGCAGCAAAGCTCCATCTGTGGACATGGGGGACACTGAAGGCCACCTCACAGGTCATCTCACAGGCAAGAGAAAGAGACCCAGCAACTGCCAGCCAGTGACTCATCCTCCTAAGACTGCTCAGATGAATCATCTGATGCAGATATCTGCTCCTCTGCATCAGCCACAACAGGGCTTCAGCTGTCCTGCTTTGAGACGTTGGTCTTTGCTGTTACCCATCTTATGAGAGACCTTTAGCAAGATCAAGTCTAGATTTACTAAGTGTCTGAGGAGCTTCTGAAAGCTGACCTTCCCCACAGGCCTTCGCACCAGCTTAAGGGTGTTGAGCCCTGGGCTGGGACAGAGGGTTTCTGATGTCAAAATAGCTTAGCTGAGGGTTTGTCTTTAGCATATTGCAGTTAAGCACCACCACTCCTCAGTGAAAGAGGGCTGCAGAGTGGATGGGAGCTGGGTGGAGGTGTTACTCAAGTTACAAGCCACACTGACCTGTCAGGGGAGATGAGACAGGAAGAGGTGGCTAATTTAGCATCCTTCAGACCAGAAGAAAATTAATTCACTTAACCAACACTTTGCTTTCCATGCAAGCCTTCTTTGAAAGTTTATTATTAATGCAATTAAGCTGGCTTCTCTGGCTGCAGCTGGGGTATCTCTGCTGCTGCTCTGTGTCACTTTGGGTTAGATAACAATATAAATAGCCAGAGCTGGCTGAAATTAGAAGTCTTGGCTTGTTTGAGGGCAGCAGTATGGCTTGCTGGGTGTTTCAGGTAAGTCATACCCCGAGTCTCTGCCAGACTTTCTCCAGCTGCCCAGTAAGGGCTCCTGTTCCAACTCCAGATTTGCACAGAAGCTGAGGGTTGCTCTCACGTGAGGATTGTCTTTTGCCCTGCCCTTAGCAAGAAAAAATTTCCAAACACTGGTTTTAAACTTCAGTGGGAGTTAGCCAGAAGCTCAGGGGGGCAGGATTCTCCTTAAGGTGCAAAGTGAGCACATCAGCCTGGCCAGGGTACAAAATAGGAAATTCCCAAACTGAACATCCCTTGTTCTCCCTGCTATAGCTCATCCCATCTGTGACACTGTTTAGTCAGCACAGCACTCACAAACCTATTGGAAAAACAACTGAGTCATAAAAAAGAGAACCTAAGATGCCTAAAACTCAAGGCCACAAAATACAGTTGTCCTTGCACAACTCTCTCAGGCTCTGATAAAGGGCCTTGTGCCCATCAGATTTAACAGACAGCCAAAATCAGCCATGTCTGTGGAGAAAATAGACAACCTGTTTGGGCATTTAAAATAGGAAAAAACCCACCACTGTTACCACAGCTAATGCCATTGTCAAATAGAAAAAAAAAAATGTTTAAATAGTTATTGTGCAGGTCACCATACAGTGGGACAAGTTGTTCAGAGAAGTTGTGGAGTGTCCCTCACTGGAGGTATTCAGGAACAGTCTGGACACAATCCTATGCCATGTGCTCTAGGATGACCCTCCTTGAGCAGGGAGGTGGGACCTGACAACCCACTGTGGTCCCTTCCAGTCTGACCCTTTTCTGTGGCTCTGTGAAAATGCAGAGCAACTGATGCATACACAATGCAACCAGTCAGAAAACCTCATGGAAATTTCTTGCCATTTTAGGGAATTAATCATGGGAGACACTACAGACACATTCAGCTGCATGGAGCCACTCTTCCCTCTGCAACCAAGAGAAATAAAAGTGCAGGTAAACAGGGCCTGGTCCTTGAAGGTGTCCACACAAAGCCCCAAAGAGCTCCTGAGGTCAATGAATCATCTTCAGTGATGCGGTAAAGGCTTCTGGATTGTGCAAATAGATTTACAACAATTTTTTTCAAAACCATGCAACAGTTTATAAGATAGTGAAAGGGCAGAAGAACTGTGTGGAGAGCAAGCCAGGGACATGGAGGACATCAGTGTATTTAATAAAGGTTACCTGTGAATGCCAGGCTGATCCTTTTAACTGCATTAAAAGACTACCTTTACCAAAGGGAATGGATATTTAGGCTTTTTGACAAACCTCCTTCTTAGGCAGGTCTTTCCCTTTGCCTGATCCTACTCCTGATGGGAACATGACAGGGTATTGCAGCAGCTCAGCTGTGCAATTGGCACACAGTGCATTGCAGGCAGTGTCCAGGGCTTGCTTGCAGCTGGTGGCACCAATGATGCGTGAGGTTTAGTCTGCAAAAAGAGGATTAATACATAATCATAATCATTATCCTTATCAATGATTTCAAATCACCTACCACGTATCTTCTCAGTCAGCAAGCCACGGCTGTGACAGCTCTGACTCATGTTACAGCTACGGTTATGGAGTCTGCAAGTGCAGTGAGCTACGAGGAGTCTCTGTGTGCTCCCAGACACATGGCCCAGGAGCAGGGCTTCCTTCAGAAGGGATTGTTCCTAATAAAATGTTCCATCAGAATTCAATTTCCTTCATGGCTCAAAGACTGCCTCTTCTAGTACCTATAAATATTCTGGTGATCCTGTCCTTGACAAGCTCATTCCACAAACTGATTGCTGTTGCAAAAGCTGACTTAGGCAGTAAGACCACAAAAGGAAAAATTTTAGACTCAGAGCTATGCACAGTCCTAGCACTTGACTGAATCACAGCCACAATGGTGTCCAGCTCCAGAGCTGGCAAAACTGATCAATTGTCTTAAACTGACTTTCCCTGCCATATAATAATTTATCTTGGATGCAGTAGAGTTTCTTGTGAGTGTGCCTGTGGCTAATCTCTTGAAGGAGAGGAGGAGGAGAGCCACAGGAGGAGCAGGTCTGGGCCTGTGCTCCTTGGCTCACATGTTGGTGGCCTGGATGGTGCAGGGGTCGGGAGAAGCCAATGACACCAGCTGGCAGGTCCCAGAGAAGGGACATCTTTGCACAGTGCATGGCTAGAGCATGGACACGCTGAACCACAGGATGTTGTGCATGCTAAAAGCTCACACAAGTTCAAAGAGCAATTAGACTAATTCATGACAGAAAAATCCATCAAGGGCTCTTAATTGCAAAGACAGAGCCTCTGCTTCAGGAACTCCCTCAGTTGCACACACCTGGAGGCCAGGACAGTACCCTGGGATAGCACAAAAACATGCTAGCCCCATGCTTGTACTTCTTGCCAGGCATTTGTTTTCCAGCCCTTAGTAGAGAGGGGATGGATGGGCTGAGTAGCCCTGCTCTCATGCCAATTGTGTGGCCGTGAGGTGTTGGCCTGGGAATAGCACATACCCACACAGGACTTCCTGCCCAGAAAGGAAAAAGGTGGCAATGTCGTAAAACTACAAACAAAATCGCACAGAAAAAATAATTTCTTGTTCTCTTGGAGCGTATCTGTGAGCTCTCTGGAAGTCCCCAGGAGCAAGATCTAGTGCTAACAGGAGGAGGCAGAAGGCTCTGCTGTTTTGGCTGAACTGCCCCTCTCTGATTTGAAGGTACCACCCCTACCTCATGTGGATTTTTTCTTCCCGGAGGCTAAAAGGCACATGAATCATTAACAAGCTGGTGGAGTCCATGCCTGCTATCATAGCTTGCGTAATTAATCCTGAGCCAATGTGATTTGGTGAATTAATAAAGCTGCTGTTGCTGGGGTGGAAATTCCTGTTACCTGCAGCAGGGCTGGATTTGCTGTTCATCTGCACATTTGCAGATGGCTGTGATCACAGCAGCAGGAGTTATACACAGGGTACATTGATGGGGGGAACCATGCATGGAGCAGAAGAGAACTGGAAGAAATGCCTCATGATCCATGGTTTCAGTGTCTCTGCTTTCCAAGAAAGAGGGTTCATCATCACTCCTGCGCAGGAGATCAGGTTTGTCACCAGGAGCTTGGGTGTCCATGCACCACTTCTAGAGCCTCAGAAGAAACCTCCAACACTTTGGTCTTTTGCTCTTTCTAGCTATTCCAGCGTGGCTTTTTACTTAGCAACCTGTCTTAATCACCTTTATCTCAGAGATCCTTCTTGAGAGGGGCAGAGAAAACTGGCTGGGATAAGAGGGAGTAACTCTGTAATCCTAGGCAGGAGAGAAGTCCATGGCCTCTCATCCCCCTCCACTGTCCATCCAGCAAGTAGATGAGATGCTCAGGTTTTATCTGAGTTCCAGACCTTGGTTTGATTTCAGAATATTCAGCTGTGGAAGCAAGTTGCACATGCTGCAGACCCTAAGTCTTATACAAACCCTTCTTCAACACTTGGCCTGTGATTCCTGCAATACCATTGTCCAGCTGAGCTCTCTGCATTTGGCCTGAATTTAGGACACTCCTGTTGTTGAATCCAAAAATCTGTCCACAGCTGAGGACATCAAGAGCCTGCAGACCATCTCCTCCTGGAGGGTAATTTTGTTCACTCCTGCTTGGTAGCTGCTCAAGTCCTGGTCCTGTCAGTGATGCAGCCAGATATGAAAGTTCTCAGTAAAATGCTGAGGATCTGGGTTGGAAATGTTGAATTTGATGATACCCCTCTCTCCCCATACATCTAGGGCACTAGGTTAGATGTCTGTAGCTTTTACTGATCTTTTCTTTGCTCTTTCTTGGGAGTCAGAAGACAGAAAGTGTGTCTGGCACAGGCCGAGCTGCTGTCCCCCCTCCCTGGGTGCAGAGCCCACCTGTACAACACGAGCCATCCCTGCTTTTCACACCAAGGCAGCTCTTCTGTGTCAAGAAGAGGTGTTTTCAATGAGTGAGCAAGAAAGGAGTCATGTAAAAACAGTCACACAGCTTCCTTTCCCAACACAGGTTTCACAGACTCCTCAGTCACCATTTGCCAGATATGGTCTGTCCAGTCAAGCAGGAAGGTCTGAGTGTACACAACTCTTTTTCTTTTCTTTTCTTTTCTTTTCTTTTCTTTTCTTTTCTTTTCTTTTCTTTTCTTTTCTTTTCTTTTCTTTTCTTTTCTTTTCTTTTCTTTTCTTTTCTTTTCTTTTCTTTTCTTTTCTTTTCTTTTCTTTTCTTTTCTTTTCTTTTCTTTTCTTTTCTTTTCTTTTCTTTTCTTTTCTTTTCTTCTTCCCTTCCCTTCCCTTCCCTTCCCTTCCCTTCCCTTCCCTTCCCTTCCCTTCCCTTCCCTTCCCTTCCCTTCCCTTCCCTTCCCTTCCCTTCCCTTCCCTTCCCTTCCCTTCCCTTCCCTTCCCTTCCCTTCCCTTCCCTTCCCTTCCCTTCCCTTCCCTTCCCTTCCCTTCCCTTCCCTTCCCTTCCCTTCCCTTCCCTTCCCTTCCCTTCCCTTCCCTTCCCTTCCCTTCCCTTCCCTTCCCTTCCCTTCCCTTCCCTTCCCTTCCCTTCCCTTCCCTTCCCTTCCCTTCCCTTCCCTTCCCTTCCCTTCCCTTCCCTTCCCTTCCCTTCCCTTCCCTTCCCTTCCCTTCCCTCTTCCCTTCCCTCTTCCCTTCCCTCTTCCCTTCCCTCTTTCCTTTTCTACATTTTCCTTTTCTACATTTTGACTTCTTTTGCAGTCAAAAGTGAAACCTGGGCTTGAAGTATTGAAAAAACAGCACAGAAATGGAGAGCTTACAAAAAACCAGAGAGGTGAACTTTCTATCAGTGCTAGACTTCACACTGGTATCTGGGAAGTGATAGAAAAACTCCACAATATGTCCTGAGCAGGCTTTTGCTCACCATCAAAGGAAGGAAAAATGTTATTTGTCCTAAACAGAGATGTGGTAAAAATAGAAATCAAATCCTAGGCCATATTTAGCATTTCAATTAAATGACCTCATTTTTAACAAGCGTACCTAGATGATTCACATTTTAGAAAAATCAGGCTGTATGCAGAGCTGTCCAAATGGGAAAATTTAGCTTGCCCAGATAGAATTGGAAGATTAAATGCATCCTGGGATCAGATCTTCACTCCACTGACCATGGATTTCTCTGCCATTCCTTGCTTCTGCTTTTTCCAACAGATGTGGACTACAATCCACCTTGTGCTACGACAGCTTCACAGCTCCTTTCCCCAAAGTTAAGAGAAAGGAGGTGAAAGGCAGCCCAGCCAGAGCTGCTAGATCTAGAAGAAAGGGGAACAGCATGTGCTTGAGAGGCCAGTTGAGATCAGGGCAAAACCATGAAGTAAGCGAACACTGACAAGGTAAGAGGAAATAAATCTGCTGCAGGAGAGCAGGGCAGTCCTGGATGGGGCTGGAGGCATGGTGGCATCTCCATCCTTGGGGACCATCCCTGACCTGACCTGGCTGTGAGGGTGTGAGGGAGAGAAGGGGCAGAGAGGTCCCCAGACCTCCCTTCCCACCTAAACCCTCTGTAATTTTACAAACCTGAGAACTGCCCCCATCAACCCCAAAGGATGGGGTTGAATGCACCATAATATGAAACCCAGGAAGCAAAACTTTGGCCCTAAAATTATCATGGAAGTGAGCTGAGGAAACAAAATGATTGCATTAGCAGATTGGCTTGAGCTTTACTATCAGCCTATCTTTCTGTCAGAATGGAGAAATATTTCCTGCAGAGTTAATAGAGCTCCACTGGGTTGCTCTTAATGGTTGTTTATTTTATTTTTCACTGTTCATAATAAACCTCTGTGCATCTGAAAATAGCTCTGTCTAATTACTGTGTGAGTACCTGTGCATTATCAGTGTGCATGGGTGTGTTTGTGTGTGCTGATGACAGCTCAGGGATGTGTAGAGAGCTACTCAGCTTCATTGAAAAATGTGTATTTACTAAGAAATCTGAAACGTTCCTGCTTCACAAGAGTTTCACCAAACCCAAAACTGGGTTAGCACATGATTGAAAACCTTGGCAAGTCACTGCCAGACACGGGACAGTTAAATAGAAAAATCAAAAAATTAGGGGAAAAAATGGCTTGCTGTGATTCATACCAAAATCAACCGTCAGAAAAAATGATGTTTCCCCTGAACGTGAAGTCTTGCTGCTCTTTTACAGAAAGACTCCACTCATATGCTCTGCCACCTCTCTCTTGAGATTTTTGTCTCAAAATGCCCTCCTGATAAGATCCTGACATGTAAAACGAGACCAAGAAGATGGATGTGGTGGGCTGGTGATTTCCAGCAATAAATCTTGGTGCTACATGAAAGTGTTAAGTAAAATATGGCATGTCTTCCTAAGGAACAAGTTGTTTTTCATTTTGGTTAAGGCATTTCAGTTCATCGAGCACCTGGACAACAGCTGGGTTGACTTAGAAGTAACATGTGCTCAAAAGCAAGATTCAGCTCAAAAGCAAGATTCAGCCCAAAAGCAGTCAGGGGGTGGGATGGTCTGAGGAACAACAGACAAATTTGACTCAGAGCTTTGCAAACAGAGTTTGTTCCATGTAGAGAAGACCAATGGTGGGGAAGGAAGATGGGTGAATGCTCATCAGTGGACAACAAACGGGGAGCACAGGTGTTTAACTGAACAGGGACAGATATTTTTAAAAGGAGCCTGGCTGAACCCCACACCTTTATTTTTGCCTGGTTGAGTAGTCATGGACAGATTTGGACCTCATGAATCCCTAGGAGATTACACCAGTGACTGCCCCCATTCTGGGTAAAAACAAATTAAAAGAAGCCTGGGCCAATTTACTTAAAGATCTTCTCCAAGTCCATCACTGTCTTTGGATTTTGTCTCCAAGGCCACCTTAAAGCTAGACTACCCACTTAAAGCTAGACTATCCATTGCATTAGATGTGCCTCTTTCCTTCTACTGCCTTTTTACAGGTGACTTATCTCTGCAGTGACCATCTATGCTGGGCCATACTGCCGCCTCTTTATTTTATCCAAGGGTGTCAGTTGCAGCATGCTTTCGTGTTTTGAGCTCTTCAAAATGAAGTCCAGGACTGGAAACAATGATGCCTGCTGAGAAATGTGGGACCAGCTGGCTACATTGTTCAATGCGGCCTTCCTTGTCTTTTTTTCTTTCCTCAGAATTAGGAACGTGAGGGTAATGTCAAAATGGATGACTTTTTCATGGGATAATTCTATCCAGCTCTGAAACACCTTTATTTCTGTCCAAAATATCTCTGGCCTTTGAGCTGTAGCATCAACATTTCCTTCCCACTGGAAATAGTCAGGATTTTTTGGGGAGTTGCACACATGGGATTGAGCTTGTGGCTCATATGTGCTGTCATTTGGTGATGGGGCAAGTCTGACAAAGCCAGGGACGTTGTTTCCTGTTTAACAAGTTTCTGAGGGTGCACTGGGGTACCTGTGAGAGAAAAGACAGAAGGGTGATCCTGCCTGTGCTGGGGCTGGACACCTTGCACCTCCGTAGCAGGCTGCAGTGGGGTCACAGGGGCTGTACAAAAGCTGGCTCTTGCACTGCCTTTTCTCTGGCTGGTGTGCTTTAAGCACCACCACTGCCAGATCAGATCACGTTCTCTAGAGGAAGCAGAGAAACATCAGGTCTGTGCAGCCAGTTCGGCGTTCAGGATAGGTAACAGCATCCTTGTTCTCACTAGACTCAGGCAACTGAAAGCCAGAAAAGTAAAAATAAAATAAGTGCCGTCCAAGTCCCTGTGATTTGCAGGCGAATGCGGTTCAGTGCCACTGTGCTGCTGGCAGGGCAGCACAGAACCCACAATTTAGCCCCAAAACCTTGTCTAGGAAATCAGCAAAACTGCAGGATGCCAAGCTAAAGGCTCAAGGACCGGGCACCTGAAAAGAAAGGACCTTTCAGAACAAAACCAGGAGTGTTTGCCTAATGGGAGATAACAGGAAGGTTTCTAAGTTTTGAAGGATGCACATGCACAGAAAGAAAATCATTCCTTCACCTGCAGGAGTGGTTCTTCTGTGCCCAGCAGGAAGGCTAAACCCTTGCTTGGTGTGATGTTTCTCTCCCTTCTCACCAAACAAAAGAAGCTGAACTGGTGTCAGTCACGGCTGTGTGCATGTCTTGGGTCTCCTGCACAGCCTGGAAGGGGCTGGCAGAGGAAACCCAGGGTCAGTTTCTTGCTTTCTCTCTCTCTCCTCCATCCCAGTGATGAGAAACCTGTCATCTTTTCAGGAAAGCCACAGAGTGGAGATGAGGTGTTTGAAAGAAGAGACTGCCATGGCAGCACCAAACCCACTGAGATACAGAAGCTGGCTTGTTTTTCTTGTAAATAAAAGCCTCACAGGAGCTGACTGATGAGTTTGTAGGCATCTTGGAAATCCTCTTAGAACGTGCCTACCAGTCTGGTCTCCTGAAATCCACCTGGCTGGAAGCATCCCCAGACACTGCCCCACTTCCCATGGTGAATTGTTGCCACTGCCAGAGCACAGCAGCCATGGCCCAGCCCCAGGAATAAGGTGTTGGGGAGGCAAAGTGGGGATGAAATTTCCTTTGGCCCATTCATGTTCACTTCAAGGGGAAACCTTGCAACCTTTGCAAGCAGCTCCCCAACAATCCCAGCTTCTCAGATTTCATCCCTTGGGATCTGCCACTGGCTGGTCCAAGCACTGCACACAAAGTTACAAATATGCAAACAAGTGACATGACCCAGCTCACAGCTGGTACAGCACCTTGCTGTGTCCTGCACTTCCTTGCAGAATTGTGTCGGGTCAGTTAAGCACCATTCCTCCTTTGTAAGTCTGTGCAGATTTCTCCTGACCACCTTGTTGTCCTTCATGAGCCTGGAAATTGCTTCCAGGATTAGCTGAGGTGCAGCTGGCTGGCCTGTAGTTCACCATATCTTCCTCAGGATAGGAGTGGTGCTTGCTTTCTTCCAGTCTTGAGCAAATGCTCCCACTTGCCATGATAGCTGACACACCAAAGGTGGGGGAAGCAGTGGACAGGCCCTGGATGTCATGCTCAGCAGTTCCTCATCTCCTCACTGGTATTTCCTCAGCCAAATTACACTAAAACCCAGGGCTGCTGAGATCTTACACAGTTTTGACCTCTGATACTGAGGATTTTCTTGCCTTGTGTGCTGCTTTCTCTGGAAAGCAGAGAGCAATGTGACATGCCACTCCAAGCTCTGCTGGGAGAGGGTTTGCAGCTCATTAGAGCATGGGTTTGTCTTTAATTGACCAAGATGCTTAAATTTAAACTCATAGTTAAGGACATTACTGGATCTGGATCTAAAGGAGTGAGAGACTTTGCTGCTGTAAATGATCCCTCTGCTTCGCCTGGCCACTTCTGTGGTCTCTGCTCTGACCCACACTCCTGACTGCCCCTGCACATGTGTGGCCCCCTCTGCAGAAATAAGAGCAGCACTTTAAACCTTTGAGCTAATTATTGTTTTTGCTTCAAAGCATATACACCCTGCCTAAAAGAAGAGTTTTGCTCACACCCAAAGCAAGAGAAGCCACATGGGGATCTCCGGAAGAGCTGAAGGAAAATTTCTTTAAAAGCCTCGGGTTTTGAGAAGATGAATAAACGTAGGAAGTCAGCTGTTTGGCATTCACTCTGGGCTCTCTCTGTGTTTTCTGAGTGCCTACCAGCCCCTGAGGATGGAGCAAAGGCTGACGCATCTGGAGGGGTTGCTGAAATGACGAAGCTTTTACTTCTGCAGAGAATTACAAAGCTATAGGGCCATGGGGAAAACAAACATGGGAAGTCTAAAGAACAGAAAAAACCCACAAAATTTGACAAGAAAGCCCCCTTCTATTTTGTATTTCCCATGAGCTGTGAACCTACACATTACTCTTGGTCCATTTTTGGCATCTACAGGTTTCTGATTAACTTTACAGTCCTCACTTCTCTGTCAAACCAAATCAAAGACCAAATCCCAGTCCTAGCCCCCAGAATTCCTGGACCAGATAGATATTTTGGATCTGAAAGCAAATCCTTGGCCACAGAGCCACAAAGCCACAGAGCTTGGCAGGCATTGTCGGGTCTCCTCCGCATGCAGGGCAACACGTGAGGAACACAGGGCCCTGCCAGGGCTGGGCAGCAGGGAAGGCATGCGGCAGAAAGGCAGTCTCCGTGACCCATGTGGGTGGATTTGGCTCCTTTCTTTGGAAATGCTATCAACAGAGGTAGACACTCCCTCTGGATGCTCCGAGCCAGGCTACCAAACCACCCTCACATGTGCAACGTGGCTCTCTCTGCTTCTGCCAGCCAGAGGCTCCCATGGGCAATTCGCCAAGCATGGAAGGGACAGGAAGCAAAGGTGGCATTGGGGTCTTCAGTATTGGCTCTGGTCTCTGCAGCAGCAAGTTCAAAAAACATGGAAAAAGAAAGATTTGGAGCTACCTTTTGCTCCATTCCCCACTGGTGGATGATCTTGAAGGGATTTTGTGCCCTCCTGCCAAAGAACTGGGAAGTCTTCGGGAAATATCCCTGCACTAGTCAGCAGTGTCCAGATGCACAATGTTCAGAGCAGCATCTGCCAGGATGAAGGTCCCTCATGGCCCTCTGATCCCCCAGCTAGGATGTGACCTCACCTTGGTGACAGAGCCAGCAAGACATGTGTTGAAAAGCCCCAGCAATTTCACCCGTGGGAGACAGCAGCGATCACCTGGGACAGGTGAGTGCATCCTTGTGTATTTGCTTTCTTTCTGAAACTAGTCATTAGAGAGGGTGTCACTTGCTTTCAGCTGACAGCAAGCAAGGCGTTGTTACAGGAGTCTTCTTTGCATGTCAGAACTTTCTCACGGTCAGAAGCGCTCCTGGGCATGGGAAGGGTAGAGGAGGGAGTGGTGCTGCCCTCTGAATGTGTCTCATGCGTTGAGGAAACACTCACACCAGCCAGGAGGAACAGGAACTCTGCTCAGGTGATTGCATCAGGTCTTGTACATCAGGATCTCACCAAAGCAGCCATTTCTGTATGTCTTTCTCTACCTTATCTTTCTTATCTCCCTGTGGATTTTTCAAGCTCTGCTCCCTGCTTACAGGGCACCTTGTGTTTTGACTTGAACGAGCCTGCCAGGCTCCATGGTACCCTGGGAGCTGGTCTGCTTCTAGGTATTTCTGACATTTCAGAGCAATGGGAGCACCCTACAGCTGATCTGGAGAGGGCAACTCCAAGGGACAAGTTACTGTACTTGCCTCCACCACGTGCAGCTCTCCCACTTAGGGGTACCACAGACTTAGTCTTCCTCCAATAGCTCTTCTTGCTGCTCTGCTGTGAATCCTGACAAGCTGTCTCTCTGTGGAGCCAACTCCTCTTTCCAAATCCTGCTGCATTGCTCCCAGGCTCTCTTCCCACCTTCCCTCAGCACAGCACACCTTCCTGGCCAGAATCCACCCAGTATCATCATTAGAATGTTTGTTGATCCCCAGAATAACACCTGCACGTTCTTTAGCAAGCACTGAATTTAGTTCATGGCTGTTTTGCCCTATGTGTATTTTCACTGAGTCATACACTGCTTGCTGACTCACAGAAAGCATTGAGGTGGAAAGTGGCAAGAATGGTAGGATGCAGGCTGGATAGACTCTCGCCCAGTGGGAGGTGGATGAGGCTCATCTGTTTAGCTTAGAAAGAGACCACTCACCTCTACATGCATCCATATCGAACAGAGGTTTCAGACATTTGAGATTTATGATTTTATAGGAAAACACAAAACAGAATTGGGACATTGGACATGGACAATAGACAAATGCAAACTGAAAGAAGGGAGAAAGGTACACAAAGTATGAAATCTCAGAAGCTGCCCTGCTATGTAATTCTAATAAAATCTTTTTCCTTCCTTGTGCTCTGGTCAAACATTACTGCTTTACCAGAGACATGGCTCCTGTACTCTGAACCACTCTCAGAAGGGATAGGGCACTTACAGGACTCAGGGTACACCAACCCTACAGCCCTCCATCCACACAGGCACCACAGGTCTGCCAGGAGTGAAGAAGAAAAACACCTCTGTCCATTCACATATACAGAAGGGACTGGTGGACTTCTTGTGGCATGTCTGTGGCACTCCAACAGGGACAGGCCAGTCTGGTGCTGCTGCTGTTCCCACAGTGCTCAGTCCAGGACTTCTCTAGCATCTCATGGAAGCTCCTTTCTGACAGGGTTTTGACAAGACAGGACAGCCTCCACCAGAACGAAGGCTGGGGCCAAGACCAGATAAAGCAGGTGGAGTGATTTATCAAGCTGGAATAGCTATTTCATGGTTCCCAGCTCAGCCCTTTTGCATGGCACGCAGATATTCACCGTGGGTGTGCGTCCCAAAGTCCCCTGTGCCTGCAGAGTGTCCATGCAGCTTTAAGAAGGTCCTTAATCAAAACAGGAGAAGCAAAGCAGATGTAATTTCCCTGGCTAAGAGTGTTGGACCCTGAGGCCTCTGCAAAACTGTAGTGAAGTCCCTACAGCTTTTGGGATGAGTGGGGACCACGTTAGTGACACTGGAGGGGTGACAGGGAGCTGTGAGACTTGCTGGCTGCACGTGTGTTTACCTCATTCATTCACATCTCACATGTAGGGAGCTGTGGATTCAATTAGAAAATAATATCTATTTGCAGTTGATTGCCTGAGACATCAGCTTTAATAGCAGCTGGAGAGAGTTAGACGCCTGAATTGGTTGTGAGCTGCACTTCCTAGTTATTATGCTTCTAATTATGGCAAACCTACTATTTGTCAACAACGTTTTATCAAAGGTGGGGAGACAAGACACTCATCTTTTGGGAGGTGGCTCAGACTTTCTATTAGGTATTACGCAAGGTGGAGTCTGCCATATACCTGTTTGCCTTTCAAAGAAGCATCTGAGCCTTTCTTTTTGTGGCAGTACAGGTGTGCAGAGAGCCCGTGAGCTGTCAGCCTGGAAACTTTGTGGCATCCCTGTTTCTCTTCTGACATACAGGGGCTTATGCATGCTCCAACACATTTTTCGCTCCATCTGGACCAAATCTGTGAGAAGATCTGTTCTAGAAGCCATTAAAATTTTCATTCCAATCAGGTCAGCAGACAGCTGTGAAATGGTCTAGAGCCCAGGACAGAACTTTGCTGATAGGTTATGTGAGAGTAATGAGGGAGCAAACAGTACTTCTTGTTCCTTCTGCAGCAGCTCAGCCAGGACTGGGCGGTGGACCTTGGTGGCTCGGTCTTGGGGATGCCCCAAGACACAACCTTTTCTGGTGGAACCTGATCCAGAAGAGGTGCACTTGTCCATTACACAGGAGTCTGCACTGCTTGGTTTGATGTAGAATGTACAGCAGGTGGCTACAGAGCAATGCTCTTATGCAAGGTAAGATTGTCTACCAAATGGACCCACCCCGAAAGCAACAAAAATCCCTACTCCAGGAAGATGGCAGGATGAATGCTTTTGCCAATGTTCTCAATGCCTGCAAGGGAGAGAAATCTGCTAAGTGGAATTCCCATGGGTGCCTAGTAAACAGACCACATCCCTGTAGCAGAAAGCAAAACAACAACTAACCCAACCCTGCTTTTGCTATCCAATTTACTTCAAATTCCTTCCTGACTCCACACTTGACTGTCTGTTTACCTCTAGTCAAGACACACCAGCTGGACACTTGGGAAACTTGCTAGCACCCATAGATGCACCATCATCCTCCATACTCAGCTGCAGTCAGCCTCCAGTGTTCAAGTAATGTGTGCTCCACATCTTTCTTTCCAGCACTGGCTCTGCTGGCCTTTTTCCTGCAGCAGTCCTAATTATGGCCAGTGCCTCAGACACCGACAAAGCGTATCTCTGGACAGGCAAACACAATTCCTTTTGGAGTGTCCTTGGTAGTGTATCCCTCATTAACTTAATGATGAACAAGCCTCTCACTTTTGCAGAGGGATGTGAACAAGTCCATTGGTGATACTAGGCTCTTTCAGAAAAAAAGAGACCAAAGATGCCCAGGAGCTGAAGCTTCAAAATAGCAGTGCTGACATTCCCCAGAAAACTCTTCCATGGAGAAAAAAATTACCTTCCTGTGAAAATCACAGGAACCAGTTCTGGTCAGGGCAGAGGCACAGTAAACAGCTTTCACCTTCCTGTGACCCCACTGCACATCACTGTAGCCCATGTGCAATATATTTGGGATATATAGTAATCCCACAAAGAGCAGATGACTATAAAACCAGAAAATAGCAAAAGGCATGTAGTTAAACTATAAGCTTAATTGTTAACATGTAATGAGGTCTCATGGTATTTCCTACATCTGAAACCCTGAGGCCTCAGGATCCTGTGGCTCAAAAAAAACCTCAATACTTAAAATATGTCCAGAAGATAGATATTTCTTCCCACTTCATGAAAAAAAAGTGAGTTTGTTCTGAAGGCAGTTGTTACCTCTTTTAGATCTGAATTTTTAGGGGATAGTAATACATAAGCCATCTTGTTCCTCTCCTGGATTTATGGGACTGAGCATACTCTCTCCAGTTTCAAGGATGACTCCAAATTGGAGGAAGCAGCTGATGTTGCCAGGAATGCAGGGCTGTGATTCAGGGGGACTGCAGTGGGCTGGAATGCCATGCCAGAAGGAACCTCACAAAGTCTAACCAAGGTGAGGGCAGACTCCTGCACCTGGGGTGAAGTGGCCTTCTGCAGCAGGACAGGCTGGGCACTGGATAAGTGGGAAGGAGCTCTGCAGAAAGGGCCTGAGGGTCCTGACGAGCAAGGCGTTGGACGTGAGTCAGCAGTGTGCTTCCACAACGATGAAACCAAACTGCTCCCTAGTTAACATTAGCTAAAGCACAGCCAGCAGACTGAGAGAAATTATTATTCCTCTCTGCTTCACACTTAAAAGGTGCATCCGAAATGCTGTGTCAAGATTTGAGCCTCTTGAGTGCAAGAGAAGTTTGAATAAACCGGAGCAAGTCTGGCAGAGGCCACCAAGGTGGTCAGGGCCTGGAGCACGTGCTGCAGGAGAGAAGAGCTGAAACACTTGTCCTTGTTAAGCATGGAAAAGAATCTGACTCTGTCTTTCTTGTAATTCCCCATTCAGCAGAGATCCCTCCCCTAGACACATCTTTCTCTTCTCCAGGTTGAGCACACCCAGCTCCCTCAGCACCTCCTTGAACATCATCTGCTTCTCATATCCCAGCTGGCTTCCCCTGCCTTGGTGGCAAGAGCTGCCAGCACTGAGCTTGTGAATGTCTCCACAGGGCAGAGAGCTGGGGGCTAGGGTACTAGGGGAAGAGGAACAATTAAATCATCAAGGAAGGCTGATGGTAGTCTTGCACCAGGGTCCCTTTGCTTTGCAGAAGCTGAGAGTTATGACTAAAAGAGTCAGAGAACCCACACTGCTTCCTCCAGCCCCATCACTGCTGTGCACCCACACAAGTTGCCTTTCAGAAGACAGTGAAGTTTTTTTTCACTGTACTTCAGGCACACCATGAGCTATGAGCAATCATTTGGACTGGAAGGCTGTTCTGCAATCCACTGCCTACTCTGGGGGATTAGAGTACCTAATGAGCCTCCTGCCTCTTCTAATTGTTGCCCCTATACAATTACTGAAAAACCTGCCTCAACATGACCCAATATTCTCTCCCCACACTTGCTAATTGCCACAGGTCCTTAGTGCTGTGCACGTGGCTGTAGCTACTGGGAAATGTTCTCTTGCTCAGATAAAAATTGTAACACAGGTATTTAAACTGGGTGGCTTTGTTTATTCATTCAGCTAGAAAAAAAAATAGCTGAGGGAAGAGCCAGCTAAGCAAACAGCATTAGATGAGCTGAGACACCAATGTTTTGTTTAGGCCTATGCCATGCAGCAGGGTCCAAAGACATGTTCCTAGCGAGTGCCCCCAAAGGAAATCAGTCCTAATTAACCATTCTGTGGTCTAAGAAGTGGCCCAGTTTGGGATCCTGAGTCTCTTGGACTGTCTCCAAGAGAGCAACAAAACTGTAGGTGTTGAGTTCCTCTGAATGAACCTAAGGGATGGCTGAATCTACTTGTGGCTGAGAGCACTGGCATGACTGAGAAGCTGGAATAAGTCCTCGAGGTCCAACAGAGGTACTCCATTTGAACAGGTACCTCTCTCAGGAATTGTTTACCACAGCTCATTTCCATTCTATTTTGTCTACTGATCCCCCTGCCCAAATTCCTTAGACCTGGCTCTGACCAGTTGCTCCCCAAGGCTGAGAAGAGAAAAGCTACCTGAGACATATCATCTTCCAGTATCCTCAGATGCTTCTGCAGCCCTAGTGCTGAGTTAGGGGATTGAAACAGGGATGAGGTTCTTTGGTTCATACATTTAATTTTACTGAGGACAGTGATGGGAAAGGACAAGGACAGTAAATTCTTCACCTACAACAGATTTGCTGTTGGGGTGACCAAGTCCCTGAAAAGATGGAAGTTTACAGACACCACATCCTACAATGCCCCCTTCTCACCAGTAGTTATGTTGGCACCAAGCAACAACCTTAGACTGCAGACCCCTGAAGCCAGGTAGGATGACCCTCCCCTCTCCTGGACCTGCATAATGAGATTTATGTGAAACTGAATCCATCTCCTGCCTCTTTTGTTTTGTTTTGTTTGAATTTCATTCAAGATTTCAAATGAAAAACAGTCAACTCAGGTGTACCACCAGGTACCAAATATGTTTGTAGAGCACCATCCTAGAACCTTGCTCAGATTAATCTGAAAATTTCTTCTTGTCCCCTAACAATCTGGATACCAATCAGATTTGGTAGTACAACTATGTGCAGAACCACATATGTTTCAGATACTAAGAGGAAACAACCCAAAATGTGCCTATAAGAGGAATCACTCAATCTCCATCACACATGGATATGAATCTCCTCTCTTTCTGCTTCGAAGTATTGGCAACTTTTACTCAACAGGCCACAAGCTCACAACGTGCTGCACTTTGAAGAGCAGGACAAAAAGTATCCATTTTTTATCTGTTTGAGCCATACTGAGCGCTTCAGTGCATGCTGGCCACCCATGTATCTCAGCAATGACTGTTCAAATTACACCTTGAAGAGAAAGTAGAGCCAGAGAGTATGACTCCTACATTGAACAGGCTGCATCTAAACACAGTAATTAAGGTATTGTGCAACCTCTCTGGTACTTAAGCATCTGTAATAATTATGCACCAGGAAAGTAAGCCCAACACATGCTCACAGTCTTCTCCTAGCATATGGATTGTTTACACCTTCAAGTTCCCATCTGATCTTCTTGATAGGTTAGGAAAAGCAGAAGCTGAATATGAGGCCGCTGATGATGCCATTTAATTCATAGCTTTTGAAAAGGAAACAGGAAGCTTGGTTCAAGATCCAGATATGAGTTTCTGCACTTGTACATCCCACTAACTACCACCATTCCATGCACACCAGCATCAACATCCCTTGCTGGTGTTTCAGTCCAAGTCTTGTGCTCTTGTTTCCCCAGTGATTGTCACACTTACATTCTCAAGTAAGAAGTCCCAGGGATCTGTCTTGCAGACTCCAGGATCCTACTATGAATCAAGTCTAGAAAAGATGGAAAAGTCTTGCCCTCCTGTGAAAAGGCTCAGCCATGGAGAAAGAGCAGCCAAGGGGATACAGAGACTGGGGTTTTATTCAAGCCCTGCTGTGGGCAAGCAGAAGAGCCATAACTGGCCCAAACCAACTGTGACTGTCAACTGAACCCTGCTCAGATTGCTGGTCAGGGTTAGCCAAGGAATCCTACGATTGATAGCCTGGAAACTGACAGCTGGTACAAACAAACAAAATTTCTTCCTTGTTTTAAGCCTCTGGTTACCAAGGTCCTCCCATTATCACCTCCCTCTCCTGTTTGTGATTTCAAGGTCCAAGATTTAACACACCATTTTAACTTGGGAACACATCCAAAAAGATCACTAATAAAAGATTACTATATACTGCACCAAATTACAGAAGGCCTCGAATGACAAATACTCCTGAGGCCCTTATACTGATCTTCCAACATTGTTCTTTCCTTCACACACCAGCTATTTAATTCAAATTTCTTATAAATCTTTTCCATTTCTTTTTCAAGACTGTTTCACACAGGTGGATTTATGCAATGCTGTAAGCAGGGCAGAAGGCAAACACATGAAACATGGACTGCACTGTTTAAGTAATCAGGAAGACAAGGAATGGGGCTTGCTGAATTCCTTATGGCATAATTTCACCAATTTACTGCTAGTAAATTACCTACAAAACTATCTTTTTCTTCAGCCCAGTATCTGCTGGAGCTCTCTCTGCCAGTGGACCCTCAACTTCATCTGTGTGCCAGTGCACTTGTTATTGAGCTGTATGATTGGTCACTGAAGTAGTTTCATAATTTCTTCCAGCTCACTGCATAGTAATAAACCACAAATAAGAGCAGTTCCTGCTGAAACAACCTGAGCTTGCCCACAGACCTGAGGTTTTTCAAATAAGACAGCCTCTCCTCAGGGGATACTTGGTAAGCTATGACCAAACCCCTGCAAGCTGAACACTGAGTATTTTGATTTTGCACAGTGGTAATGCCATGAGCCTGAGCCACAAGATTATACAGGAGCAGGAGGAAACCCTTCCTGGAGAAATGGCCTCTGAAGAGATGGTAAGGAGATGAACCCATGTCATGCCAAAAGATGTGCCTGTTGGAACAACGTGGCTTTTTCTGGGTTTAATATTTAATATTTTGTGCAAGTTTGGGTTTAACTGTGAAGTCTGGAGGTCAAAGGTGTATTTATACTTAGCTATCTCTTCAGTCTCTTGGTTATTAAGAAGGAAGGAGAATATTTATGTTGTCTGGATTTTCATGTTCTTGTCACCATTATTATTATATATAAAATAGGAAAGGAAGGATTTCATAATGATTTTCCCTGTTCATTGCTGCTGTTTACAACATCAATGGCAAGCTGGAGGAAAGGTATTGCAATATTGCATCAATTTGGTGAGTTCAAGATCAACTCAGTGTCCCTGGGATGGCTGCTACCACCCTCTCTGCTTGTTGCATGTTCCATGCTATGTGCTGCCTCGAAAGCAAGATGGATTGGCCACACAGAGAGGATGCAAGGTGTCCCAGACAAATCCAGATAAACTACCAAATTTGGGAATGCCTCATGGAGCCCAACCCACATTCCAGAACTTGTTGAGGTGCACTCCTCTTGACTCATAGCGCAAAGCCGACAAACTACCCACAAAGGGCTCTGAATTCTCTCTGTAATTAATTAGCCACAGGAAAACCTCAGAGAAGGGAGAAGGGAGCAATTTAACACAGCTCTCAGGATGACACAGGATGCTGAAATGCTGAAGAGTTAACCTGTCCCTTCTTCTCACCGACCTGCCCCTTAACAAGGTCTCCCAAATGCCGTCCCTCTGAAGAGGAAGGTCCCTACTCCAGAGCAGATGGTGATTCTGTGGTTAGTTTTCCAAGTCATGAGAATGGCTTCCTTCCAACCTTACAGGTTTTATGCTGTAGATGACACAAGCAAGCAGCATTACTCAGTGGAAACCTTCCCACTAACTTCCATGGCAATTGGAAGAGGCCTCATCCTACTGCTGATCTTCCTGAGATGCCGCTGCTGGGATATGGTCTGTCCCTTTGCTGCTTCAAACACCTCCTGATAGATAAGATCCAGATCCAGATAACAACATATCTTGTGTGCTAGACTCCCTGCTTCTCCCACCTGCCTCCATCCCATGGCTTTATTCGTGATACTGGTTTGGGACATAACAGCAGAGCTTTTCTTAAACAATTCTTCATCCACGGGCGTCTTTGAACACATCATCCTATTTGGTTGGTATTTTCCCCAAAAACATCTGCTTAGAGGGTTTGAGAAAAGAGGAAATAGTAAAATGAGGGGAATTCCTCCTCTCCCCTCCAGCCTGTCTCTAGTGAGTGAGTCCACCTCATTCTGGGCTTTCATTTGTAACCATCTATGACATTTAAGAAAAAGCTGAATGAATTCATCATCGCAACATGGTGTGCAGCCAAGAGCTCATAATTTCCCAGTCATTTACTTAAATTACTACAGAATAAGCAAACTAAACTAAATTACAATGTGGAGAAATGAGAAAAAGGCCTTGTTGTCTTTGATTTCAATACTCCACCTAAGTGCCAAATTTACTACCTCATTATATCTTCTGCTGTGTTCAAGAAACCAGAAGGAGAGCGACATGCGTGCACTTTAATCACTTATCTAATCAAACTTCCTGCTACTTTTAGAGTGGGAAGGTTGAGAAAGAAAAGATGTGTTTTCCCCTCCCAAACTCGTCCTGCTAAAATGGCCCTTGGTGTACACTGCCCTCCTGCCCCAGACCATTCTCCTGTCTCCCAGTAAGCCTCCTCTCCATGGCTCTGTAAGTCATCCTCCGGCACTCTGTGCTGCCCTGGTGAGGAAGCCCAGCCCAGCCAGACATCCACCTGTGCCCTGTGAAACCAGCCTCCAGAAGAGAGGGCACCAGGACAGATGTGGTGCTGCTGTCTGGGCTGTGAAGGTAAAACTTCTGAGGCATGGCTCAGGTGTGGAAATGGAGAACTGCAGCCAACCCACTGCAGAGCAAACAGCAGGGTCTTCACCCCAAATGGTTTCTTCTAAATTTCCTGTGTACAGCCCCTGTTTGCAGCACTCTGTTTGATTCCCCTGCCTCGCTCAAGCCACTCTGATTCTTCTCCTGTCCTGACATGCAACAGCTGTGTGGACACCCAGCAGGTTTAATATTGGTGGATTATTCCAGACCTTTGCCAATATATTGCTCCAAGCCAACTTAGTCTCAGCTGCCTTTCCACAGATTTCTGCACTTGTGTAGTGCAGCCTAAAGGGCCAAACTAGGAGGGCACATCTGCTTGTTGATTTCCCAGAGCCCTCTGGTGGCAATGAGGGAGAGCCAAGGAAAGGCCCAGCCTCCCTGAAAAACAAGAGGATTTTGGGAGGTGCCCTGCATGGGTTTTGCCATCCTCGAATGGCACAGCAAGGGCTGAACCCAGAGCTGACCTCAGCAGACACATCTTTGCTTGGCTGGAGCAAAAATGCTTCCACCACAGGTTGGCTGATGCAAGACCCCAAACAGTCTGTTCTGGGGATCTGCTGCTGTCCCTTTCTTGCTTTGTCAGGGAAGATGTTCTAGATGATGATGCCAATGTCTTTTCATGGCTTCCCATTAGAAAAGGTGAAGCAATCCAGTAATTTTGCATGGGTTGGGACCTTAAAGAGGCTCATAAATTTTAACAGAAATGCCTCCTCTGCTAAATATGGATTGTTTACATTTGCAGGTTGACTTACCTGTCAGCACAGCTAACCAGAACTCAAAGTTTACTTCAGCCAACAAATCTGAACTACATCCCAGATGTTCATCCAGACTGAGATGTGGCATACCATACAGGTGAAAGGCAAATCCAAGACACTGACATTGGCTCCTGGAGCTGGTACCAGAGTAATGTTGTACAGCAGCACAGGGGATGTCACTGCGGGCGTCCTACTGCTCCTGCACTGTGCCTAGGAGCCTTGCAGGTCTGATTCTCAAGGGAGGTATCAATTCAGAGCTCTTCCCCACCTCATGACACAGGGCTGCATCCTGCTTTTCTGCAGCTTACACCAAAGTGGCTGTGGGGTTTTTTAAGGTTTATAACTGCTGTCAAAAGAGGCAAATTCTCCATTGCTAGGCAAATAAAGCAGAAAGCAGTGGACTTACAACACACCTTTTCCCCAAAATGCAAATTGTCAATGTTGCAGGAATTCCTGCTCTGCCTCATTATTATATCTATGTAATGCCAACCAAGAAAAACATCTTTAGCACAGTGGTCCAGAAAAAAAATGTATGTGATCTACATACACAACATACTCACAGCTGAAGTACCACAAACCTGCCATTTTTGTACACAGATAAATTTGATCTGCCAAAAGGTACACACAGCACAAGCTGTTATCCTTACACTTAGTTCTGAAGAAATCTCCACTGCAGGAGGACCAGAATCTTCAGCTGGAGACAAAGATAAATTCTGTTTGGTTTTGACTCAAAAAGTCTACAGGACAAAGTGTCCTTCACAGTGTCCTGTATTGGTGTGGTCTTCCTGTGAGTACTTCAATATCTGTGCTCTTAAAGATGCAGGTTTGCATTTATTTTTATTGGACACATGATTTTTTAAATAGGATTCTTGTGATTTTATATTGCGGGATTGGAGAGATGTGAAGATGGCCTTAGTTTATTTAGTCCAACTTCTGTAAGGCAAAGAAATCCCATTATCATCTGATCTTGGGAGGAGGGAAATTTTACATTTAATGGATATAAAAGGATAAATTTTCCATGCAACATTATTGCATTCTTCCTCCTGAATGATAGTTTCTCTTTCCTTTGCCTCTTCAGAAACACTAGGTAGAAGACAGACAATGATGCTGTTAAAGCATCTCTGAGTCCTGCCTTGTTTTTGCAGCAGGATCACACTGACAGCTCACATTTAGTCAGTGTTCTTCTACAACCCCCACATGTTTTTCTGAAGTACTGCTCAGACACTATTTTCCATTCATATAAAGATCATAGCTCACCTGTTCACAAGGCTTTTAATTCTGTCCAGCTAGCATGGCATTGGGAATTCAACTTCTGAAGTGTTCACCTGTCTTTTATTAACTTTATCTCACTGATTGCAGATCTTCTCTCCAGTTCAAGAGGTCATGCTGAAATCATTGCTGCCAAAGTTCTTGTAATTTGGCCCCACAAATTAAATAGCACGTCACTTGCTATTTAATATGCCCAATCTAGTAACAGAAATTTGAAATTGTGATTAGACTGTGAAGATGGATCCTTGAAGATGGATCTCTAAAGCCCTTCCAGTTTGATAGTTGCCAGCAATCTACTGGTAACGATTCTTTTTATTTTTCTAATAAAGATTCATGAGGAAGGCATATCCAGTAAGGAGTGGCTTTGGGTTTGTCTAGTTTAGAGCAAAGGAGGCTGGAGGGTGACCTCATTGCTTCCTATAGCTTCCTGAGGAGGGGAAGTGGAAAGGGAGGCACTGAGCTCTTTTGCCTAGTACCCAGTGACAGGAAATGTGGGAATGGTTCAATGCTGCACCAGGGGAGGTTCAGACTGGAGGTTAGGAAGCATTTCCTTACAAACACAGCAGCCAAACAAGAGGTGTTCAATGCCCCAAGCCTGTCAGTGGTTAAGAGGCATTTGGACAATGATCTTAACAACATGCTTCAGCTTTTGGTCAGCCCTGAAGTAGTCAGACAGTTGGCCCACATGATCATTGTAAGTGCTTTCAAACTGAACTAGTCTGTTCTGTTCTATTCTATTCTATTCTATTCTATTCTATTCTATTCTATTCTATTCTATTCTATTCTATTCTATTCTATTCTATTCTATTCTATTCAACGCTATTCTATGCTATTCTATGCTATTCTGTATTTTTAACAATAGTCTAACCTGTGCTATCATTCCTGACTTGATTGTGAGTCTGTCACCTGGGGCAGCATCACAACATCTTCTGTCAAGGCGTATCACAGTGACAATGTGCCCTGATTTAAAGGGCACCTGACCTACTATAAAAGAAAGTTTGGTTTAACTGGGTATAATCTCCCAAACTAGCCATAAATGTATTGGCAGCACTAAAATGTCTCCACAGAACTTCAGTTTCATGCAGCATTTGCTGTTGATGGCATTTGATAGTCAGACTGCTTTTCAATGAACGCTGTGGTGGAAGCACAGTTTTGGATTTTGACCATGTCCATTCTACAGGTGCATTAAATGGTAGGACAGAGCCAGAGAAAAACACATTATACATTTGGTTGCCCACGTGATATCCACTCCCCATCTCAGAGGCCACCAACAAGAATGTCCCCACAGAAAGGTGAGCAGCTGTCCTGTACAACACCTGTGGACACTGCAGGCCAGCAATGAGCACAGTGATTCGCATCCCAACATTCTTCAACCTCACATAAAAACCCACCAAGAAAATATGCCTGAAAAAAAAAAAATGTAAGATTGGTTATTTTCCCATGCTGCACCACTTAAAGGCAAAATGATTTTCCTTTCCCGTAACAGATGGAAATAATTCCTACGGTTTCCATCTATTAGTGAGTGATACTGCCCTGATAATGCACAAAACCACTCCAAGACAGAGGCATCGATTGTACTGAGAAGCACTTCTTAGCAAATAAAAATAAAAAATGTTTCCTATTTTTACGATATAATTAGAGCATGAGGGGAAGTGGTTTCTAGTCCTGTTCTGTGAATTAGCTTTTTCCATTTTCTGCTAGATTCAGGGACGCTTGGGAAGCTGTTAGCATGCAGATAACTAAAAAGACAGTAATTCCAATTTGATTTGATTCAATCTGATGCCTAATTCTCAGAGAAGAAGGAAGAAGCTGCTGAGAGCTTTCCCAGATGTCAAGTTGCCATTTTTCCTGCCCACATATTTTACAACCCTCATGACAACTGTTTCAGATGTTTGCAATAACAAAGCCAAGGCCAATAACAAATTCAGTCATTGGCCAGTGTTAAAACATTCCAGACTCTCTTCTAAAAATTCCACCTACCTGATTATGCTTTCATTCCTTCTGCCCCAACTCATGGTGCTACTGAAGACAATCAGAGGTTTGCCAGCCAAATCTACATGGAGACTAGGGGAAGAAAGGTCTTTCTGAGCACTTGAGCACAGAGGTCTCTCAGCAGTTTTTAGATCCACCTATTTTTGGGGTTTTTTTCACCACCTTCCTTAGAAGCTGCAAATTGCAGCAAAAACCTTGGAAGTTTTAAATTTGCTTTTTAGCTGAGGAAAGACAGATTTTTCCCCGAGGGGGTCACAAGTCCTGACAGCAAACTTGCTCCAGCGTGTGTTTCCCACAGAGTCACAGCCTCCTATGGACTTCCACCTCTTCCAGCAAGGAGTACCCCAGGAGCTGCAGGTGGATCTCTGTTCCCCTGTGCACTTCCATGGGCTGCAGGGAGACAGCTCCTTCACCATGGTCATCACCAGGGCTGCAGGGGAACCTCAGCTCCAGCACCTGTCCCTCCTTCTGCACTGGCCTGGGTGTCAGCAGGGCTGCTGCTCTCATGTATCCTCATTTCTGTCTCTGCAGAAGCTTTTTTCCTCATTCTTAAATGTGTTATCTCAGAGTGACTGCCAGTGTCACTGCTGGGCTCAGCCTTGGGCAGCCAGGCATCCATCCTGGAACTGGCATTGGCTCTGTCAGACATGGGGGAAGTTTCTGACAGCTTCTTACAGAAGCCACCTCTGTAGCCCTCTGTCACCACCAAAACCTGACCTTAAAAACCAAATATGCTCTTTGTGCAGCTGCTGGTACCTTTTTTCTTTGAAAAGATACAAAATATTTTTCCAGCAATTTTTTCTCAATTTTTCCAAAGTGGGGATTTAGTGAGAAGGAATTTAAAGGACGGTTCAACTCTCAGTGATCAAAGGCTGGCCTCATGACCCCCACACTGCACTGGAGTTCATGGCAGCCTCACAGGATCTCGCAACATCTTGGCACCACGGGGACATTCCCTGTTCACTTTGTGCACAATGTGGGCAAGATCTGATCCACTTTACTTGGGAAACAGTTGCTGAAAGTGTGCCTTCAGACTCTGCCAGCAGGTACCCAATGCCCCATCTGCTCATGAAGCTCAGTGTGTCTTCAGACTCACCACTTTTTCATCACCTGCTCTTTCGTCATTGCCTTTTCCATGAGCAATTTCCAGCCCTTTCAGGGAGCTATTGGGTCTGTTTGCCATCTGTCCTTCTCCTTCCCCTGAGAACACTTGGACAATGTTTCATTTACTGCTGGTTTTTTTAAGTAGGTTGAACATCTTTTGATAATAAATTGCTCTTGGTGTCCCTTGGAGCCACTTACATCTCCTTTGGTGACCTCTTGCTCTTTCTGTGCATTACCACCTCTTAATGTACACTTTTGCCATTTCATTGGTCCACATCTGACGCCAGAACAAGTCATGATCCTGAGTCATGATCCTATTATTCTTCTGGAGACTACTTACTAATACCCAGGATTATTTTTCCCCTTAGCATCACTCTTTTCTCATTTGCATTCTTTTTTTTCTCTGTGTGTGTGTGTGTTCTCCATTTCATTCCTTGACATTTCCCGTCTTTACTTCTGGCACTCCCCTTTCTTTTGCCCTTCAAAAACAAAGATAATAAAACCTATTACAGCTTTCTAGATAAGATTTTTCTCCTAATTAACTTTTTATTGTTTTTGTTTGATAGAATAAAGGTATTTGTGTATACTGAACACAGAAAGGAATAAATATGGATAAACTTGAAGACTCATCTAGGTTAGGTTAAGGGAAGAGGTGGACAAAACTATATTTAAGGTGATGCACAGAGAAAGAGAGAATAAGAGCAAATGAAAGCAGAATCTGGGAGTCTTTTTACTTAGCCAATTTTTACGGACAAAAATAAAGCAAAGTTCTTCTAATCTGATAAAAAAATAGAACTGGGCAAATATATAACTTCATCTAAGACTGAACTTTGCCTCTCTTTTTTTTCCCACGCTGGGATTTACAGAATTTTCCAGATTTCCTTAAAAGTATTATTTACTTAAAACCAAACAAACAATACCCAGCCCACTAACCAACCAACCAACCAAACACCCACCAGCTGAGATGCTCTCTATGAATGATAGCAGTATACAAATAGGAAGTAGTCTCACAAGGTTTCTAAACTCCTTCTGGTTCCTGGACTGACCCCTTCCTTCTTCCACTTTCTTTTCTGTTCCTAGCTTTTTTTTAATGAAGCTAGTGAGAGCTAATATGGTTTGAGTCTCTGGGAGCTTCCCATGTCCATGCTGTCCACTCCCCTGGGCAAGCCCCTTGCCACTGAGAGCTGATATCTCCTCAAACAGCAAGCAAAACTGAAGCAGGCTGCCCAGGCAACTCTCCCAGCCTCCTACACCAGCACAGCCAAAATTGTTCCCCAGCTATTGCGTTTCAGTAGGGAATCCCAATTGTACCTTGCATTTTTTTGTTTGGGATTGTGACAGGGTGGTTTTTTACAGGGTGAGGGAATACACCCTGTAATTGTGTATTAGTGTTCAAGCACTGAGCTGGTGAACTCCTTTTGGCTCAGGTGAGTGACAGAGAAATTCTGACTCATTTGCAACCAGGAAGGAAGCAGAGTATACTGTGTGCTCAGAATTAGGGACAGCCAGCGAGATTATAGCTGGAAAGGCTGCCTGCTGAGAGCACAGTGTATTTAGAAGCATCTAAAATTATTTGTGTGACTCAGTACAGTTTTCCTAACACTGGCAGCAGCATGTGGTAACTCTCCCCCTTAGGATGCTCTTTTTATCCCCCTTGGTTTTTAACTTGTGGGTGAGGAGGAGGAAAAAAATAAAGAGGGAAACTTTCTCTGCTGTTTTTCAAAAGCAAACAACACTTTGCACTTCTCCAGCAATTCAAGGTGATTTGCAGATGAACTTGGAGGTGTTGGACTTGGACCTGGGTCGGTATCACATAGTATCTGCTGTTGTATACAAGAGCAAAGTTGTGTGATTATCTCTAAGCTGTTCTGATTGAGCTGAAGGGTTTGTTTGTCCTGGAACAAATCCTTTCTTTTCTGCCAAAGACAATTTTACACAGTTGAAACCATGGCAATGTGTGGGTGGACACCACTATGAAATCTGGAATGTTTAATACATCAATTTGAGTAGCCAGGAGGACCCAACAGTAGCAGCACCAGGAAATGCTGAAGGCAGATGCTAAGAACTCTACTACAACTTATTCACCTTCATATCACAGAGGTCTTTGGTGATCAGTACCACCAAGTAGTGTTTGATTTTCGTCCCGTTTATGCCAGTTGCTCAAACACATTCTCCCATCACTTGTAACAGAAAACTTTATCTGATGGCATTATGTAGAAAGTGATAGCTGTTCTCAGCTCAAGAACTTAGAGGAATCTGCCCCATGAACTGTCCCAGTATTTAATCTACTTCCCAGGCAATAAAGCTCAGTACCTCCTGCCTTCCCTAAACTGCTTCACATCTGGATCCAGTCACTACAGTTGCCTCTGCCTATTGGATCAAGCAGCACTTGGCAGTCAGGAATGCTCCGCAGGTTCCCAGTGGTTGGAGATCATGACTGAGCTACCTCTTTGCCAGCTCATTTGTGCCCAGAGCTTTCAGGGAAGCCTAAAGGAAAGAGGGTTTCATGCCACAGTGTGTCTCTGCAGGTCCAAATGGACCTCATGCTGGGCGGGTGAGTAGGCACAGAAACTGCTGTGCGGTCGTGATGATAGCGCGCCAGTGCCTGAGCCAGCTATTCCCTTCAGTGATTCATTCTTTCCCCTCTTATCTCCTTCCCTAACCAGCTTTGCTGACAAAATTAGCAGCATACCTGCTGTATGCTTAGTGCTACTGTTCACAGCACAGAAGAAAATATTAATTCATTATAAATAGAAGCAAATGGAGCCACATTAAGCAGAAAGCAGCTTACACTTGTATTACTGAATCGAAGTGAATAGTATCCCTTGACTCATCTAATGGAGGCCATCGCAGAGAAGAGCCTGCTAGGCAGAAAAGAGGAAGTCCAGATCTGGATGAGAAAGCATCTAGTGACACCAGGAGCCATCCCTAAAGCTGTGCAAGTGTCAGCCACAGCATGTTTCTTTCTTCCAATCCCCTTGCATGTAGTCATGTAGCTATCAGGAATGGAGCTCCCCCTGATCCATCCAAGCCACAGAAAAAGCAGCCCACAGCAAGGGACATCTTAGCCTTCCCCCTCTCCATAACCACCTCCACTTGTACTCTGAAAACTAAAACTGAGGAAAGCAGAGAATCCAGCTGAGAGAGAACATGGACTAATGTGTGAGTCATGCAGCCGGATACCCTACCTGACTTCTTTTGGATTCTGTTTTTGTCTGGGTACTTGCCAACCACCCAGGATCTACTGGTTGAAAGAATCTACTCTCCATTCATGGAAAGGACTCGCCCTAGTTCTAAAGATAAATGAGTACTATTTGCCAGCAGGGAAATGAAGTCTGTCCATGTGTTCAGCTGACTGCTACACACTCACAGCCAGAGCATCTGCACAGAGATCATCGCACCAGTCATCTCCTTTTCCAGCTGTCTTTCCGTCATGCTGTAGAGGACACCGGGAGTCAACCAAATGCTCTTCTTTAGGAGCAGATATACAATGATGAAACAATTGTTCCCTGTCCAAAATGTTGCTCCCACCTTTCCTCCTTTCCTAAATTGCTTTCCCCAAAATTAGCATCCCAACAGAAGCGCATTTCAGCCCACAGAGACAAGCTCCAGACATGATAGGTTTTCCTCCTTCTTCGTTCAAGGTCAGCTTCAATCCTAAGGCACTGGCTGATTTTTTTTTCAACAAAGCATTACAAAATCATGGTAATGGGATCGACTTCTGCCTGCAAGCTGCCAATGACTTCCTGGGTGAGCACCCAGGGAATGGATCCACTCTGGTCCGCACGCCGCTGGGGAAATTAATTCACTGGAAGAGCATTGCTTAGCTGACTTTCAGCACTTCCATAGGAAAAAAAAAGGGCTCAGCAAGGGCTGGCTGAAAACTACAGCTTGCCAGGGGGGCTGGCTGTTGTCAGATGTTGTTAAATCTCACAGTGCTGCAGAGCCACGGCATGTCCCCAGCAGACAGGGTGTTTTCGTTCAACAGTTATTTGGGAGCAAAGTGCACCAAGTACCTTAGGCGAGCATTATTATTAACTCAGATTATTCATCACTGGTTTTGCTATTACTCTACACCTAAGAGAGGGCACAATGACTCAGATCCCAGAAGGCCAGTGAAGGAATGCACAGACCACAGAGCAGGCGTGAGCTCATGTCCCAGGCAGGCACAGCAAGGCAGGTATGGTCCAAGGACCATGCAGGCTGCCTGTATTCCAGCATGACTGCAGAACCCTCCTAGGGCATAGGGCAGGAGCGTGAGAGGAGGCTGCATCCCTCCTTTCATGTGAAGCAGATCACTGAAAGAAGAAAAAGGGAAAAGGGTTTTCCTGACAGCAACACACCACAAATAAGAACGAGGCAGACTTGTGTGTGAAGCTGCAGTGTGAATAAGGTCCAGCACTTAAATTGTTTCTTCAGAAAAATGAATAAATGAAATGCATGCTGAAACCAGGCCTGTTCCCATTGTCATTTTGGACCCAGCTCCTTTCTGAGCTCTAACTTGCAGAGACATTCTGTAAGTCCAGAGGATGGAGGAGATGTTTTAATTGCTCTGAAGAGCATGATGTAGCATGTACTGCTCGGTGCAAGTTTTGGAGGCAAATCTCCAGAAATTCTGTTCCACCTAAATTGCTTTATGATGCTATGATCTTTCCTGCTGGACACCACACGAAGGGAAAAGCACAATTCCTCCAAATCTGCATATCTCTTTTTTTAGCACAGGTCTCTTTAGCCACTAACAGCCAGCACAGGCCTCCCAGGAAGCATACTCTCCTCTCCAAAGAAAGATGCATATGCACCAAGCCTTCCATCACTGCTCATCAGCACCTTTTGAATGCCCTTTCCACAACTAGTGGATAAGCAAAAAATCAATAACAGTTTCTCTTGTCCTTCAGCTAAACTCGTAGAAGGATCACTTTTTCACTGGAATGACTCACCTGCCTTTGCAGCTATCCAGCTGCACAGGGATTCCCAGGGACCTACCGAGAAGATCCAACTCGAATATTTCAAGTCAATAAATATGGGAATTCAGTGCACTTGATTTTCAAGTTTCCTGGTTTATTAACTCACCAGAATGGTCCAGCTGCCCAAGAAGAAGGCTGTGAGCCAGGTTTCCTGGCTTGTCGAGGCCCTGGCTGCACATGAACATAGTCACACCCAGCGCTTCCATTTCAGCACAGCCCTGGATTCTCCTTTCCCGTGCAAGGTGTGCCATGGTTTTGCCACAGACCGGTGGGTCTGGCCTCTCATCTGCAGGCTGGCCTCCTGAGCTGACCTAGGCCAGTTCCTTGACCAGGAATTTGACCAAGGATCTTTGCTCCAGGCTGAACCTGGCCCTCATCGAGGCCAGCCTTGCCCAGGGGCTGCGAGTACGGAACCAGGGTTTAGTTTTGGGAATGTGCACCAAAGGCGTGGCTTTCTCAAAAGGAAAAGGATCAACTTTAAAAAAACCTCAGGATCACCAACCTGGTTCTAATACTGCTTCAGCTTTCAGCTCACCAGGTGGTACCTTTCCTCCATGAAGAGGTGGTGGGCTTTTTGGGCGCTGAGGTTAAGTTTCCCAGGGCTGAGAGCCTCATTTATCTTTTCTCCCATCAGTGGAGTAACATTTACAGCTGACGGATTTTTCAAAAACAGAAAGAAAACAGAAAAGCCAAAACCTAGATTGCTACAGTGTGACAGGTCCAAGTTTATAACATTGGATTTGTTTATGAACCTTTTCCCGTGTGTCTGATGGATCATCTGACATGCATGCATCCAAACTCAGGGAGCTGATGTAGCTATTTCCAGATGGGCTTCATCCCACCCCAGGATGGATGTATAAACTGCACGGATTATTAATTCTCTGCAGGTCTTTACAGTCTTTACAGTCCCATCACAACCTTCAGAAATGGTGCTTTGTCCTGTTCCAGCACCTGCTGAAAAGAAGCAAGCACAAAGACAGTAATGCCTCATTGCAACAAGTCTCATCAAATTTAGATTTGAGATCTTACAGCAGGGAGACATAGGTGTGCTACACTGCCTTCTGCCACTCAAAAAGCTGAACAAATCAGATTTTAATGCTAACATAAAATCCCCACTGGAAGGAAAGAGTTAAATTCCAGTGGATTCATCCAAAAAGAAGGACCAGGGTAACTTCTTAATTTTTTTTTTTAATCTTCTTTCCCCAAACCTTTCCCTGAGTCTCTCTTTCTTCATTCCCTTGGAGAACAACAATCTTTTTTCTTGATCAAGGAAATAATAGCAAAAGCAAAGAACTGTCTTAAATTGCTTGGGCAGCAGGAGTGGTTGGTTCAATTAATTGCATTAACTTTGCAGAAACACCTGGCATGCTGTTTACACCCTGAGAGAAGCAGGCTTCCATTAGGAACAGAGTAAAGAAGATGAATGAAAATCAGCAAAGACTCACCTGCAGACTTTGGCAAGCAGGAGATCTTCAGCCTGGTCCTGCTGAAACCACCCTGCAAATGCATCTGCCCACCCAGGCTGAAAGTCAGGGTAACACAGTAAGCTTTCAGGTGCTTACAGGAGCTTTGATCCCGAGAATGGCAGCACATGGGGATGATTAAAAGACTAATTATCCTTACTATGATTGCAGGGAGATGATCTAACGCTGGAAAGAGCTCCTGGACTTCATCTAGGTATGTTCCAGCAAGGATACAAGGACCAGAGACAAGGTGTGCAGAGGCAATGTGTTTGCATTCTGCAAACTGAAGGACAGGCTCCAGCCTTCCTGTAAAGCCTGTCCTCTGTGGGCTCACTGAAATGCAGGACCAGCATGGCACAGAGGGCTTCGTGGGGTGTATCAGAAAACCTCTCCCTGTGACTGAGGCAGCAGAAACTGCATAAGCAGCCAGAGAAGACAGTGAAGAACCAGAGCCATTGCTATATATGACTTGACCCCTGAAATGAAAAAATTGACTTTCTTGGGTGCAGTACTGGCAAAAAGAAGAGGTTTCAGCTGTTTGCTGGCTTCTCCTCCAGGAGACAGGATGCTCTGTCCACCTCAGAACAACATTGCTCCTCATCAAATGGAAGGGATGATTTCTAAAACACAGTGGTGCTTCAAAAAGTCAGGCCAGGTTTTCTGGCCTTCCCTGTGAGTTGGCATGCCCTTGGTACTCTAAAAGGTAACAGGCAGGTGAAGACCTTTCCTCTCTGACTGATAAGAAGCTCCAGGGAAGATAACTGGCTGGCTCAGAGACCCCTTACAGACCCACAGCACATAAGCTGGCTCTCCATTTTTGGAACCATTTGTGAAACACACATTCTCCCACAGACTGTGGATGAGACAGCTGTACAGATGCAGTAGGAGTCACTCTCAAACCTCCTAACTGTTTGAAATTCCTCATGCTCAATATTTCCAAGAGGGCAGGGAGGGAGCAGATCTAAAAAAAAAATATTGTAAATAATTTGTTTACCAGTGGAGGGACTTTCTCCCTGCATCTGGCTTTGCTATTATCCTGAGCAGCCCACCAGCACAGAGCAAGCAGAGATGTGTAGCGTGGGTGGGTTGGAAAGGCTTAGCTCATACATCACCCTCAGCTCACTGCTGGGACTGAATGGGGCTTGCTGGCTGCAGGAGATTTAATTAAGAGGAGATGTATGTTCCACTGGGGACAGGGCTCTTGCCTTGGCATGCTGTGTTTCTATTGCACTCTTTTGACACGGAACATAAATGTTTTTCCTTCTTCCTAACATCAATTCTTATTCCAATAAAACCTGTGCCTGACTGATCCAGTGAGAGCACAATTCCCAGTGTATTCCCTTAATGTGATGGGGAATCCATCTTGAGACTCTCAGTCCCCCTTGTCCCTTTGTTTCTTGACAGGAAGGCTCATGCTGTTCCCCAGAGCAGCCTCAGGACAGAGCAGCAGGGGCACAGTGGAGCCTGCTGAGGTGTGGAGCCCTGATGGGAAGCCCAGGAACGCTGCTTGCTGGGTCACAGCCACTGCCTGAAAGCCACCCCTCCAGCAAGCATTTGCTGCCCCATGTTCCAGTGCACTCCCACACAGGAACATTCACCACGTGCAGGCAGCAAAGCTGAGCTAAAATTAGAAAGAATAATTTCTGCTAGATTAATAAATTAAGGGTGTCTTTTGCAGGACCTTACCCTGTGCATGTTAGGAGGTGTTTTGGCTTCCATTTAGCCATGACATAGCAGTCATCTCACCTTGTGCCTTGCCTGAAATTTTTCAGCTCTGCCTTCTCTGTCTTTCAGACCGTTCAGCCACCTTCTTTCATTACTGTTATAGCCTAATTAACCACAATTTCAGTCCCCTTTCTGCAGGGGGCAGCTCGTGGGCAGTTTCTTCACCTGGCTTGTGTAAATGAATATTCAGAGATAAAATGGTTGTTCTGCAGTGAATACAGGGTAGTGACACCCTGAGAGGACTCTGCTGACACCAAGCACGAGGCCATGGCAAACACAGCTGGAGAGCATTAGCAGAGCCCATTCAGAGGTTTGCCTCTCTCAGGGCTGCTTTCTGTTCTTTTTATTGGTGGTAAATTACTTTCCAAGCTCCCCTGTGAACTGAGGAGACACCACTTAATTTTAAAATGATAGATTAATGTCTCTCACTTCCTCTCTGCTCCCTCCCACAGGGGCAGAGTGGAAGCCCCAGTGACCACCACTTTGAAGGCTGCCTTAGCCCCCACATTAAGGTCTATCTTTATCAGAAGCAATCTCTCATTCCCTGAGTGGACAAAGATCTTCCACTGCCTGGAGGTTATTCTCAATGCCATTTTTAATGCAGTCTGTGCTCAGCCAGGGTACAGCAGCCATCAGCTCAATTTAAACACCGTCAGTAATGCTTCTTATATCGAGAGTCTGTAGCCTGCTCCCGAAAAGGCTGGATCCCAGAACCTCCTCTTTTCCAAAACTTTCAGGGCAAATGGACTGCCACTTTATCCACCAGGGTGCTGGGGAGTCTTCCCACCTGCTTTCAGCCATCTCCTTCAAGCTCAGTATTGTGAAGTCCATGGTCAGAGTCAGGTCCTTCCGGATGGGGAATCTTTTTCCCTGCCTGATGTCCAGGAGGGAAGAATTGAACCCCTTCAGGAGATGAGGCATTTGGATTAAAACCCGTGCCTGTGCTGTTCTAAGGTACAGATGCCAGGAGTCTCCTAACAGTAGTGAGTCCCATCTTTCCAGAGCCATCTTCTGGCCAGAGAGCAAAGGATGAACTTTTCTTGGGTTCCCTCAGGTCTTCTCCAAGCTAGGGCTGGGCTCTGGGACTAATTCAGGGACATACATTTCACAGGCAGGGCACCAGGGCACCTGAAAAATCTCCACCACTGGAGGCAATCTCAACCCCACCCCGATCCTTTGGGCCCAGTGAACCCAAGCAGTGCTGGACTTCTGGCTCAATCTACTTCCCAGAACCATCTACAGCAGAACCACAATGTATAGCCCAGCTGGACTCATCCAGTAATGGCAAACATTTTGGTATGCACCCCTTGGTACCAGCTTTGACCTCTTTATCTCGTTCTCATCAACCCACCCTTCCTAAAGCACAAGCCAAAAATAGACTGTGGCAGTGACTCAGAAAGGGAAAGAAGAGTCATTCTGACTCAAATACCAAGGTGGGCCTCCAGAGGAGGGCACATGGGACCCTGCACCAGCACTTGCAACTCTCTACATCTCAGCTGCCGAAGTTCCCTCCCTAGAGACTGCAGCATGCTGGAAATGCTGCTGCTTATCTCTCCAGCAGCGGTGATGCTCTGCTGACTCTATAGGCATCACTGTGACTCAAAGGCATCACTGCCTCAATAGGTCTTGACCATGGCTGAAATCTGAGTAGCTTTATCTGGGCTGGGAAATAATGTGGGCCACGGTTCTCTCTCTGGCTTGGAGCAGCACAGCAGAATTTACATCCATACAACTAAACTCTGTCTATCCATCCAGGGAGTATTCCCTGACTGTTACTTCACCTGAACCACAGCCAGGCAGTGCTGCAAGCTGGGACAGCCAGGGCCAAGACAGAGTTGTGGATGGGTTCACAACTAAACTCACAATCCAGTTCTAATTAGGAAAGTCAGGGTTATAGAGCTCTTGCATTTAACTTTCCTAAGCTGGTCTGACTCTTGTTAGCACCAGTGGTCCTGCTAACAAGCATCTTGTCTTCAGACATCATTCCACTGCTCTTCTTTCCAAAGGCACAGATGAATGGGAGGCTTTTCCTTAGGAAAGAGAAGATAATTTGCAAAAAGATAAGAAGACACATTCCCCTAGAAGCAGAGAGCAGACCTGCATTCAGTTCAGACCTCAGTTCTCCCATCAGGGAGGCAGGCTCACCTGCAGCAAAGAAAGCAGGTTCCCAGAGGATGAAACTACATCCTCACCTCTTACAGGAACACAGCTGGCTTCCCTTGCTTTCCTCACCATCTGAAACACAGCCCACAGCAGTGTTAGTTCCTCTGACTGCTTGTAAAAGGTCAGCAGAGGTCAGTCCATGCGTGAAGGAGCTGAGGACTCTTCTGGTTCCATTGATGCTCCTCTCATCTCTTTAAATGCCCTTTTTTTTGCAAACTGGAGACCATGGCTGAGGAAGTATCTGCCCCAGCCATCACCTCCCTTTAGCAGAAGCCAAGAGAAAATTTCTCCTTTGAATTAGTTACAGCAGTACTGAGACCGGTTTTGTGATCACCCACAGTTCCTTCAGCTCCTTCCACTCTGGAATTGCTCTGCCCAACACATTCAGAATCAAAATGCTCTTTGCATCCTCCAAAACACTAAGACATCTGTGGTCTGAGCTGAGCAGACTTACCTACTCTCAGACTCTCTGCTTGATGTTTTATAGCATGCGGTTTTGACTCAAAAAAAAAAAAAAAAAGATAGCTTTGATCAATGCAACCCCTAGTTAGAGCTAGGAAAGCATGACCCTGAGCTGACTTTCTTCTACCAAATATCACATTCTGCTTCAAAGCAGAAAGAGTCCTGAAGATGTCAGAATTTTTTTAATCCATCATTTTGCCTCACCTTGCTCTGGGAAAGAGGCAACTCACCCGAGCTGCAATTTTGCAAGTATATCAAGCCTGGGTCAGGCAGGCACCAAGGATGTATCTGGTTGAGTGAATAATGTATTCCTAAGGATCAACCCCACCTTTTAAATGGAAACACCAAGGAAGTACCTGTGCCCCTTTCTGCAATCATACCAGCGTAGATCTTTCAGGCAATGAAACCAAACTGGTGCCCAGTTCATTACTCTGAGCAGAGCCACAGCCAAAGGCTTTCCCAGCTGGCAGCCCACATCCATGCAGGCAATGTGTAATGGCTCTCTCATGCTTGTTTTTCCTGACTTTTCAGAAGTGAGCAGTATCTAACATGTCTCAAAGACCAGGTCCTCTGTTTACAAAGAGCATCTGTCCAGGGCCGCTGTTCTTTAATTTAAAAAGTCATTTAGTGTCTGATCACAACAAATGGATCAATATTTTTAAGGTGCTGCTGAGTAACAACAAAAAAAACCCCCGAAACAACTTGAAATACAGACAGATCACTTTTCTCAGGAAATCAGAGAGTTTCCAGAAGTTTACTTAATTCAGCAATTTTGGAGCAGTATTCCTGGTCATGCCAGTCTTGGCTACGTGTGCACATTAGTGCATTCCTCTGATTTGTTTCTGACCTTGGTTATGCCAGGGTTAATCCAAGTTTGTCCACTGCTGGCCAGGAGGGTCTTCAAACTGATGCTGTGATTACAAGAGTTTCCTCTGAGAACCTTGTCATCCACATAAGCAGCACACAGCCAAGCAAAGCACATCAACTTTCTGCGGTGCATTTGTCACCCCTTCTTGTGACGCCCTAGTTTTGAGCATGAGCCAAGCCCTCATCAGGGATGTAATTGACTCTGCAGTCTGTTCAGATGGACATATACTGGTTTTTGTTACTGTTATCTGCAGGTTAATCACAGCTGACCCTTAGCATTTCCCCCTGTGCACAAAGGACTTTCAGCTTCTGTGGTCTGAAACTGTGACTCAAAGGTTTGCTGCTAAAGGGAATCCAAGCCTGTCACAAGGCTCTCAGTGCCCAAGAGAGCACATCACTCCTTCTCTTTACTCTCCCACTGCACTGGCTTATAATTAGCACAGTCCAGTTAATAAAGTTCTGTCTGATTGCAGTCAGGCTTCTGGAGACTATTTATGGGTCAGACCACACAACTAACTGCCCTTCCTTCAGTCAGTCTGATGTGCAATTCACTTACCCCATGCCATTTCTCATTTCAGCAGACCAACACAAAAATCATGTGTTTGGCATCTCAGCAGGATGTTAGAAAGTGAGCGAGGTGGAAAGGAATCAAAACCTCTTTACTCTGTGTCTAGGAGTCACAATAAGGGCTGTCACCCAAGACATCGCGGGAGGCAGGGCTGACAACCCCCTGTAGGTGCCTCTCACTGCCTGGTGTAAGACTCCAGGATTTTTACCCATGGAATGTCTTCCCCAGTCATCCTAGGAAATGGCCATCCCTCAATCCTGACCCACAGGTAAGGGAACAGACTCGAGGGCAGCACACTGGCTAGGGGAAGAGCCAACCCTTCGCCCAGTTTATGTCCTTCCCAAGGTTTAGACAGCAGCTGAGCAGGATGGTTGAAGATCTGTCTGATGGCATTTTTTGCTGTCTCTGATCTTCTCAATTCCCTCTTTACTTGCTTGCCAGGTGGAAGACACTATCAGGAGAGGCAAGGGAAGGCAACTGAAGTGCTGAGCTCCCACAGTAAAAGAGGCTGTACCCATAACTCAGGCAAGCAACCTCCCAACATCTCACATCTAAGGAACACCCCTGAGCCTATCTATTTGCTCCTCACACCATCCCTTTCCAACTGAAAGCTAGGAAAAGACTTCCTGAGAACAGACCTTCTGGGCCACTGGGAAGTACCTGGGGAGAGTGAGGCTGCCATTGTTCATGAAAATTGTCCTGGCTGAGGCCCTGACATTTTGTTCCTCTTCCTGGCACAGACTTGACATACATGCAGTGTTGAACCATCATGGACCACCAGCCTGACCTGACACATGCAGAAAGATGCACATCCCTGCTCATCCCTGAACCTGGCAGAAAATTGCGCCTGGAAGAACCCAAGATTTCCCTTGCTTTGGAAAAGCTGCTTAATCCTGTTTGTTTTGTGTGAAACTTCTTACCAAAGAAAAGGCCTAAAATTAATTAACTTAAAGAAATCAAAGGCTGAAATGTCTTATATCTCAGGTACCCATAATGCAAGATGGCATGTGTACTTAATGGTTTTTGAATGTATCAGAAAAGGAAAAGCCACAGGGCTGATATCATTAAAGGCAATAAATCCATCCTAGGAAAGAAAACAAATTTAATCTGGTTCAACATTTCTGATTAGCTTTTCTCCTTACAAACACTTTGATTATTGGAATCTTGCCCTTTTACTCACTGATTATTTAATGCAATTAATACTCATTTCAGCTTTGCCATTGAGAGCATATTTTCATTTGCTTTTACAAGCAGAAGGCTGATGTCTGCTCTAATCAAAAGATGCACTCCAGGCATGTGAAATACAGTACTACAATGTGCATTACAAGGATCAATGATAAATTACATGAACTCCTTATGCCCAGGAGGGATTTATTACTGAGGTAAAAGGAACAAATGGTTACAGCAAGAGATGGTTTGTTTTCTCTTGCTGATTTATGCAAAAGATCTGTTCCGGCACTCACTTAAATGAAAGTGTTAAGGAAAGAATACAGTGTCACATGAATTCATATAGGGAAAAGCTGTGCTGTTGCTTCTACCAGAAAAAAAAAAAAAAAGTTGGATTGTTAAATGTGGAGGGAAATCAAAGCAACAATACAAAAAAAATGCCACCAAAAAAAAAAGTAGAAAATATGTTTTAAAAGCAAAGGAAAAAAAGCATGGATTCAAAGTTATTCTAAAAAATTTCTATCTCATCATGACATTTTTCACTTCCTCATCTCATCTTTAAGACCTTTTCATTATCATTCCAAGCAAGTTGCAAGAGACGAACAAAGATTCACCATAACCTGGAGAATCATTGCCTGATTTCCTCCCCTTGTCGTTGCTGTTCTTAGCAGGGCTTGAACAAGATCTGATACCTTTGGTTAGGACTTGTAGAGCCTTTATTCCCACCATGGACACCCAGAAGAAATCCAGCCTGTCCCTCAGCTGCCTTGCATACATAGGCAATGTTTCAGGGCAGTCCTGGTTGTTGGATGCATGTGCTGCAGCCCTGCATTTGGACTGCAGCAAACAGAGAGGTCAGCTAACACACAATGACCACAAATGCAACAGAACATCAACATCTTGAAGAGATCACACCCACTCATAACTTTGACTGGGGAACATCAGAAACCCAATTTTTCTTAGGCTCGAGAGAACTGTCACATGTGGTGGGGAAAAACAGCATATGATTTCTGTTCCATTTCTCCATCTCTGAGTCTTCACATGCCTTTCTGAGCCAACCTGTATTTCTCCAGTGTACCTCATCTAAATACGGGACTGGACATTCACCTAGGAAGCCATTCCTGGCTCCCTGCCATCATTTTGCAGTAATGAACTCTTGCATAGGAAGTTGCCTCAGCCCTAGGCTGGGGTCTCTCCTGGAGTAAATTCAGCCTTGTCTCTTAGATGGCATCAATCATTCATAGCCTTGTCCTGCTCCAAGCATCTGCTTCCCATTCTCTTCCTTCGTTTCCTCCTGATTAATTGATGAAATTGTTAAGTGTGGTTGCCTCACAAACTGCCATTTCCTTAAGCATTTTTGGCCCTCTTTATGGTAGAAAGCAGGAAATCTTTACAGGAACCCTGAAGGGACAGAAAGGTTGAATAGGACTCACCCTTCACCAGGACAGCACAGACTAACACACCAAAATAAATCCTGGCTGTTCCCAGGCTGCCACGGTGTCTATGGGCAGAGAGCACAAGGAAGGGAAGAACCACGTGCTTTTCCTGCATAGCCAACATCCAAATGACAAATACACCATTCTTGAAGCAGTTTTCTCTCAGACAACATCTACAGCAGCTCTCAAACTCCTACCCATGGCATCATATGGGCAGCATGAATGCTGGTGCAAGTGCAAGCGGGCAACATTGCACAACCACTGCCAGCCCTTTCCCACTCACACTGCTCAGCACCTGAAGCCCCTGGCTGCAAGAGCTCAGTGCTCCGGGGCTGCTTGCATGTGATCAGCCCCTGAAACAGGGAAACTCACCCCCAGGGGAGATGCAGCTGATGTGAGCACAGCAGCATGGCATCTTCTCCGGGAGCCCATGGCAATGCTTCCCCTTCCAAAAAACCCCAGCGCCAGCACAGGGATGGTTTGCAAAGAGGAGCTGGGGGCAGAAACAAGGGTGATATTAAAGCCCACCTTCACCTGAAAAGCTAGGTAAGAGGCCCTGGAGATCCTGAGCCTCAGGTCTGGGGTGTTTTCTCCTTCTCCAACACTCACACATCATGCTTACTGCAAGGCCCAGGCTGCACCAAGAGAACTCTGCAGCGTGAGCCAAATTCTGCCTCCCAGGGTTGCCAGGGGACCTGTTCCACCCAGCCTTTGCAAAGGCACCAGGCATGCCTACCCTGTGCTGAAGAATGAGCATGGAGTTTAAGGACATGGTGAGATAACAGACAACATGGGGACTCTATCATAAAACTTGATTTCTGGGCAAGGTTCATTACAAGAGAGCAATTGAACAAACACGATGAAGACAAGAGTATTGTGGCAGAACTTCATCCCTCTGAGAAGCCAGGTGAACCAAAGCACCTTCTCTGGATGTATTCTGGCTTCACTCCTGCTTGGGACAGGAGCCAGTGTCAGGAAGACCCCAGAGCAGATGCAAGCTGGGGATCCTCTCTCCTTTAGCACAAAAAGGAGGAGCTTTCACTCTGTTCATCTCACTGCTACGATTCAAAGCTATTAGTGCCAGTGCCTTTCTGCCATCCTTCCCTTTCAGAAGTGTTTGCTGATCACTGACAAGGGCTCATGATATGCTGTTTTATTAGGCTGACTCTCTCTGCTTTTATTTGGCTGAAAGAAAGAGCAAACAATATTCTGGCAGCCTAGAGACGCTTATGGTCCCACCAGCTTTCACTCACAGAAGCAGAATAATCACTAAAAATGGGGCACACTTTCTACTTGACATTAAAAAGTAAGTGCTACAACCACTAGAGGTTGATGAGAGATGATACAAGATAGCAAAATCATTGAATTTTGGTATTAGTCAGCAGAGATGTTGCAAATCACAGAATGGGTCAGGTTAGAGGGGACCACAGTGGGTCATGTGGTCCAGCCTCCCTGCTCAAGCACATTGCACAGGATTGTGTCCAGAGCACATCGCACAGGACTGTGTCCAGAGGGTTCTCCAGCGACAGGGACTCTACAACATCTCTTGGACAATGTTGCACTTGCACAGTAAAGTTCTTCCCCATGTTTCAGTGGAAATTCCTCTGCATCACTTTCTGCAATTCCTCTGCATCACTCTTGTGCAATGGCTCAGCACTACTGAGAAGAGCCTGGCTCCATCCTCTTGGATGTCCCTCATCAACTTTTCTTTCTGAAGCAGGCACTCCTTCAACTGGAGGAGACCTCTGGAGGAGTCTCAGAAGGCACAAACACTGGTAAGTCACCTGCCATGGCCGGGTATGGGAGGTGGTTTGTACCAGGGGCAAAATCAACCATTACAGCTCTCAGGAGCAGCTCAAATCAGTGGAGAGCAGCCTTACCCTCCTTCCAAGGGAAGTCAAATTAAGTAGCCTGGTGTATGCATAGGGAGTGCTGGCTTGAGAACCAGGAGTTGAAATTTCTAGTTTTGCCACTCACCTCAGTAGTCTTGGTCTCCTCTTGCAGTCTCTCCTCTGGCTGCACAATCTTTGGGCTGGGACTGCTTCCCACTCAGCATATTTACTCTCCATTTACTCCGAACACCGAGACACCAAACCTACTGTAAATTGAAAACAAGTAGGAAAATACGTGCCAGAGCTCCCGTAATGCCCAGCAGCAGTAAGTGCTCAGCCTGGGGGACTGAGGCTTGCCGAAGGAAAGAACCTGTCTACTTTAGAGGAAGAAATCCATGGCAATTCTTCAATGAGAATTTCAGGGGATACAAATTGTTTCCCGGGAAATGGCTAAAGACAGTTAATAGGGACCCCAGAAACAACTCACAGCACCTTCTTATTTCCTGTGGCCTGTAATCACGGTGTTCAGCTGTTATTTTCATCCTTCTAAGTAGTATAATGGACAATTGCATTCACATTTCCACTTTTTTCTTTTTTTGCCAGAGTGTCACCACTCCTGGTTTTTTTTCTATTAGCATAGAAAAGCAAGATTTCTTCCCTCCTGATTGCTTCAGTTCCCAACTAATGTAAAGAGGCAGAATCCAGTGAAAAGTTTATTAGCTAACCTCTCTGGAGAATCAATTTAGCATAGTTCTGCATGATAAAGCTTTACTTCTTTTATTTTTCCTTAAATAAAAAAAAACTAGGAAAGAGAGTTGTTTTAAATTTATGAGCTGATGCGACAGTGAGTAATGGTGAATCACTGTTTAATATTTTAGTCAACCATCTGCAAGGTGAGCTGTACTCCCATTTCATATTTCTAGAGCTAAGAAGTCACCTCAAGTTTCATGAATAGAATCAGTCTTGCATCTACCCCAAAAAGCTGTATTCAGCACCAAACCCAATCACTGTCCACCCAGAGATCTCAAACACACAGCCTCAGAACACAGGAGAAAACAAGCACAACTATAAACCAAAATGGGAGGGTGAATAACACACTGAATAAAAGAAGCTGCAGGGATGAAGCCAGCTTTTTTGTGAGCTCTCAGTGATTCTTCAGGCAGAGTTGGAGGGAAGAGCACCTTCCTGGCTGTGCATGGAGGACAGAGGTTATCAGTGTATTGTGCTGGCTTGCGATTGTCTTGTCTTCTTGTACTTCCAGCAGCATTCCTGGCACTCCAGAGGCACCAAAACTCAGGCCAGCTTGGGATTTTCCAGCCAGTTTCCCAGGAAAATGGGGACAACACAAGCTTCTTCTCTCTCACTTCTTCCCTCAGCCCAGTGACATGAGCAGAATGTCTCTGTGTCTCGGTGTCACAGCCACCCAGGAGAAAGCAGAGCTTGCAGGGAGGAGGATGCAGTGTTGTCCTCTGCAGAGCAGGTTTGTCAGCACTCAGGCACCTGCAGATCCACATAACCAGGGAGCACACACCTTGTGCAGATCCATCACCTGCAGATCCACACAACTTGGGCAGATCCATCACCTGCAGATCCACACAACCAGGGGGCACACCCCTTGGGCAGATCCATCACCTGCAGATCCACACAGCCAGGGAGCACACACCTGTGCAGATCCATCACCTGCAGATCCACACAGCCAGGGAGCACACACCTGTGCAGATCCATCACCTGTGGATCCACACAACCAGGGAGCACACCCCTTGGGCAGATCATCGCCTGCCACACCTGCAGGGACAGCACAGGAGCAGAGAAGCTGCAGAGCCACATGAATTGCTTCTATAGGAGGTCTCCCACTGGGAACAACCCAAAGATACCAACATCCCAGGTGGCTCAGGAAAGTTTCCCTGCTGTTTCCAAATTTCCCCTTCTTCCTGCTCCCAGTGCTGAAATCCTCATCAGCCTCTGGATTTTAGCTGTTTCTATGATAGCAGGGTCTCTCCAGAGTGGCTACTGAACTCTCTCTCACCCATTGCTCATACCCAGGCTGCTGTCATTGACCAGAGGTGTCCCTCTAGCATGTGCCACCAGCAAAAACCCAGCCTCTCAGTCTGTCTTTCTCCAAGGGCATCTTCAAGTTCCTTTCCTTGATTAATGCATGTTAAGACTGACTAATTTCATACCTTCCATCGCTGTAGCTGCTTCACAGTGGGGAAAAATGCAATTTCCTCTCACTTGTCAAGTGCCACGAGTTTGTGAACCATGACAGTGTACATTGCTACTGCTGCACACAGCCTGGCCCTCCCCCAGTCTAATGGAATGTGAATGGTGGTTTTGCAATAAATGTGAAGTTATTAAACTACTACAGAGAGCCAGTGCTACAGAGAAGGGCACCGAGAGCCTCTGTGACCCTGCAGAAACAGAGCTCTCTGTACAGCCTGGGCAGAGCACAGCTGCTCCAAAGGAAACTGTGTCAGTTGGCTTGGGGCTGATTTCTATGGAGAGGGGAAAACCCTCACGCTTTTCATTCCTCTTTTATATCTGGAGGAAGATCTCTTACGTCCCTTTTCTTTACATTATTGCAAATGACAGAGCAACTGACACATCCAGCTCCTTCACCGTGCTTCATAAGTATGAACGAGCAGTTTAGCCTCAATATTGGTTTGCAGACCTTTCTACCACAGCACCTGCTTCAACCACAGGGCAGCAAAATGAGAAGTCAGCATGAAGTCAATGGTCCTTCCTTCTCTCCTTAAAAATAGCCTGCTTCATACTGTGCAACAGATTTGGGAAAACTCAGGTGAACTGACTTTGACCAGAAAAGTGTCTCCCTCACTTTTCATGCCAACGGTTCACCCACCCACCTGTTAAATAGTACAGAAGCTTTATTTGCCACAGCTATTTCTCATTTTTTATTGCACCTGACCCTACAAGCTGAAGGAGCCTTCTGGCATGTAATGTCTTGTCTCTTACAACACATGGAGACACCATGTTCAGGTCACCTTCTGGACTTCTCAACCAGCTGGTGAGATTTGGCACTGGTCTAGTGCTAAAGAAGTTCCTGATATTATGGTAGGATACATGCCTCAGAGATATTATCTGGCACTTAGAAAAGTGTAGATTTATTTTCTGAATCCTCTGGTTCCTCCGTAAAAATTCAAAAAGCTTGTTCATAAGCTTGAAGGACGTATCTTGAGCGACAGTAACAGAACAAAACCAAATATTCAAAGTACTTTCTTTTGTGTTTTCCAGGTCTTCCAAGTGAAGCAAAATAAACAACAAGAGAGCTTTCCACCCTCTCGGTTTTTCAGACATAAAAGATCTTGAAGCAAGCACATTGTCCTGCTTTTTGAGTTGAGAGAAGCAAAGGACAGAGTTGGTAGAGAAAAACAGAGTATGTTCTCTATCTGTTTAACATGTAAGGGAAAGAATTTTATGGATTTTTAAAAATGAACGTGAAGCTCTGTTACTTTGGTCCATCCCCCAAGCTGTATGGGGGGTTCTTCTCCATGCCCTCTATTGATTCTTCCACTCTCCAGGCATTCACACACTCTGGTGCATGGTGTGGGGGACAGTGACCACACAGCGAAAGGAGGGTCCTCATCTTCATGCCACAGCAGCCCCCCTTTCTCACTGAATCCACTACAAGGCAGGAGTGACACAAAAAAAAAAAAAAAAAAAAAAGGTGAAAGCACTACCATAAAGCTCCAGTTCTGCCAGGAGAGTCCAGCATGTGAGTGGGAAAGACACCCTCCTACCAGCATGTTTGGCCATTTTGCTTCCCTGCATTTGTCTGAATCTCTTACTGCTCCCCTTTCTGCACTCACCCGCCGTAGCACACAGAGCTGCGATCTGAGCGCCTCGTGTGTATTCAGCAGCGCTTCAGAGCAGATGATTCACCTACCCCTCTTTATAATTTTATCTCCCATCAGCTGCAAAGTCAAAGTCTGAATAATGCACCATTGTTGTTTTCAGGAGCAGGCTTGTCACTGTGATAGGAATGACACCAGGAGAAAGGTATGACTTGAATCAAAACAAGAGGGTCGGCAGGTAGCATCCTAAAGCTCCGGAACCGGCAGGTTAAAAATAACAACAATGGAATCGTGTCTCCTAACAATGGGGAGGAAAATAATAATAATAATAAACAACACAATAGCCTGGGCTGTGGCACTGCGTGGGAAGGTGAAGGTGTATTGTCTGTTCTGGGCAGAAATTAAACAGTGCTGCTGGTTTTACATCCTTTACAACCAATGTGGCTACAGCCAAGCTCTGCCTCCTCCCTGACTCCCCCCTGCTGCATCTGGAAGAGCTATCCTGTCTCCAAAAGAGGGGTTTCAAGAGGGTCACCTGCCCTGAGGGCCAGCAGCTGCCCAGCTGCAGCAGTCAGGGACAGGAACAGAGAGCCCATCTGTGCCAGATCCAGCTCAGGCTCTGCCACGTGTTGTCAATGCTTGAAGGTGTGCAGAAGAATGGATTAGCTCCTGTAGCTGGGAAATCTGAGATAGTTCTGAGTGATGCACTGGAGACTGAGGTTTTAGCATGTTTAGCAAACACCAGTGGGGTTTGCTCTACATCAAAGCGCACTTCTGTCACAGATGGGCAAGGAGCAGCTCAGGTATCAACAGTCAGGTATCAACACTGCCTTGCAGCTCTCTGGAGCTAAGCTCTGCTCCCCCCAGCATCGTTGTGCTTTTTGTTTACCTCAGAGCAGCTCCCCAATTTCAACAGTAATGTCATCTTCTGCCAACTCCAGGAAGTTCTAGGCTGCTTCTTGAAGGTCAGAATCCCCAAAGATGGGCCTTCAGATTTAAGGCCTGGCCCAGCTCATGGCTTCTTTTGACAATGGTGGCCACTGCCCTGAGATGTCTAGTCCTGCCCACCATTTTCATTGCATTAATCCTGAAGTTTGTGGGATGCAGGAAATGATACTGTTCTGTGTGTAGATACATGTGTGTGTATGTAATCAGCTCTCCAAACTATGGTTTGCTAAAGGGAGATGAAGGGAAGCAGAAGGACATATTCAGGGGAAAAGGAAATTATGCTACTTGAGGCAGCAAGACTTGTCAAACTATTTCCTAAGTTAGAAAGTGGCCCCTCAGCTCCACCTGTAGTTAGAGGAGGAGAAAAGGATGTATAATAGCTCCCAGGCTGGGCTCTGGCTCACAACCATCCTCCCTGGAGGCAACATATGATAAACATCTTAAAAGATGGTGTGAACATCCTCCCACAGTGGCAAGAAGTCATTCCCTGCTCTGAGTTGTGGTTCTGCACGGACTGGATTGATCCATCAGTCCCATTGCCATCAGCACAGCCACGATCCCCTCTAGTACGTGCCAGCCTTGGTGACTACAAATCCTCAGCAGTTCCTGTAGGCAGCTGTGTCATGCACCCCTTGCTGCTCCGTGGCACGAAAGAGAGAGTCACCTGAAAAACAATGACTCGCTGAATTTAACCACCTGGTGTTCTTGGAAAATGCAAGCTTTGAAACAGAAATTGACTGCGAAACAAACATCCCACAGGAACGTCCAAGAATTGGCATGCTCCTACATGCTCAGGAAAATGCAACAGCGTGTTATCCTGCTCCACACAGTCCAAAATTCATCCCTGAAACCAAAACAAATACTACTCTAATAAAACAAGCTCTGAAAGCAGTTTTTCTGGTATACCTACAAAATAGTCATCTTTTAACCTCCTGAGTCCATCAGGATCACTTACTACCTTCCTAATGATCAACAGAGCAAAGCTGTCAGGTGTGTGTCATATAGACCTGGCCAAGAGAAATCTGAAACAGGCCAGATGAAGCTCCATCCACTGATGTGACTGTTGCCTGTTCACCACAAATGTGGCACATCCAAAAAATCACATTTGCACTTATTTCCTAATGAGAGCCATCCTGCAAGGCAAACTAGAGCACAACACAGTATTTACTATATTCCTTTCTCCTTAAAATAATTTCCCCCTCTGCCCTAAGATTCTCAGCAGACTTCCTCTTATTCTTTGTTTGGTAAAGCCAGTATTTGCTGCTCAGAACATACTCTGGCTAAAAGCCTCCCCACACTCCATCACCGGGTGAAAGCATCTCGTAACACCGCCATTCCAATGGAGGGCCCATCATCCACGGCTTTCTAAGGTTCCTCTGCCTTCTGGGAGAAGTCTCTGTGGCATAGAAATCCTTTGTAATGGATAGATCTGTTTCTGTTCTCTTGGCTGATGGATGTGGTGCTGATCACCAGCTGCAGTTCCCCTGCAGCAGCTGTCTCCAAAAGCTACTGTTTTTGGAAACACAGTCTGCTGGCAGAAAGCAAATGGTTAATTTTTCCTGAGAAGAGCCCACCAGCAGATAAGGACCTGCCTTAGTTTCCTGTCTGCTAATTCACCTCAAATCCATAGGAAGCTCAGCTAACAGCCCACAAAGACTAGCATGAGCAGTGAGTACGTGCAGGGTTTCCAAGCCATGCCACAGAGATAAATAGAGATGCCCAGAGATAAACACAGAGCGGGTCTGAAAAGACAAGGATTTTGCAGTCACTGAGTGAGCAGGTCAAAGCACACCCCATCTGCGCTCCATTTTCTGCAGAGAAACTCCAGAACAGGGCTACAAGGTCTTAAACCTTCTCCATCTGCTGCCCGCCACGGCTGCCCGGACCGCAAGGAACGCGTTGCCACTTCCAGCACCCAGCAGTGATTGATGCTGTGCTAAGAGGACACCAGCGGTTCCGGTCTATTTACATTTCCAAGGAGCTTGGCTGGGTTTTGTGCTGGCGTTTTCTTTTGGTATACCAGCTGTGGGAGAGCAAAGGGGACAAAAATTACTGCGATGCTCAAGCGAGGAAATGCTACTGTTGAGAAAACATCCTATTTATGCCACATTTTAAAAGGAGCCCGTCTTTAAGAGTTTTAAAGAGCTGCCACTGGCAACAAATGAGGCTGCTAATTTGGCCTGGCAAGCAGCGTTTGCTAAACACCATTTCAGGTTTTAATTCATCACATGTAGATTTGGAATTGGAATTCTCCTAGCAAAACCATCATCAGTGTGTTTTTGCAATTCCAGCTCCCTTTCTTTTCACATCAAGCCTCCCTCTCTCCCTCTGTCTCCCACAGCTGTCAGCTGTCACCAGCCAGGAAGGCAGATGAGCCAGTCACAGCCCTCAGATCTGATCCAATCTCCTGTAAAACAGATGCCCAGGCCCCAGGTCCTCTTTGCTCACCAGCCCCTTGTTTGTCTACAGAAGCTGCCTGTGCTGCCTGCCCCCTGCCAAGTGGGGAGCAATAACTGACTCCCTGGGTAGCAGGCTAGGGATAAGAGGCTTCGCACATCCGCTCACAAGAGCCTGCTTGTGCCACTCTGTGTGTGCTTCCTCTCACCCAAGCTGCCACCCAGCAGCTCCCACAGGAAGCTCTCCTATTTCCTCAGTTTCGCTGCTGAGAGGTTGCTCAGAGGATGATGCTACTGATGCTAGATTGATTCCAGCTGAGTCAAAGTCATGGCAACTTCTCGGGAAAACCTTGAGGAGTTTGCTCCTTTCTCCAGCACAGATCTCTTCAGGACTGAGTGAGCCCTGCCAAGAGCTATGTGAATAAAATTCTACTTTTTCCCCACACAGCCACCACAACCACAGTTTGGGGGAAGGCTGCAATAGTGGCAGCACTAAAAGTTCCCTGTGGAAAGAGTTCTAGTACTAAAGAGAGATCTCTGAGGAAATGTGGCCCTGTTTGGGCTGTCCTCCTACGCAGCCATCTTGATACTCTGATTGACCCAGTAGCTTTCCCTGATCTGCCCACAAGCAAAAAAAAAACTCCTTAGCACCTACAAAATAGACATAGTGATGTCCTCTGGCTAGGAACTAGATAAAGGATTCCTGATTTGTTCACACAAAAAGGGCCATCCAACACGCCATGCTGTCAGCACCCTGACTCCCACAGCAGCAGGAGTACATCTGTGCACACAGAGCCTGCAGTGGGACCAGCACAGACCCACCTCCTGGGACAGAATTTATATGTTTAAAGCAGAATTTATATGTTTAAAGTCAGATTTACCTTGCACCAGGCTCTTCTCTTCATATGGAAGAAACCAATTGTTTACCAGGAAAAAAAATAAAAAAACGGAACCAGCAATCTCTTTTGTTTAATGTTCCTTGTATTTTTAATAGCATTTATTTACTGGTTTTCATGGCTTGCTACCCTAGGGCACAGGAGACGAACATCACACTGGAGCAACTTCCAAACATCAGACTCCAGCTTTTTATGCAACTGGGCTTTTGAGAATTAAGTGCAGACCAAGGAGTGGAGGGTGCCTGAGCCAAGAAACCTGAGCCAGAGGCCAGTCAAGAGCAGGAGGAGGGCAGGTTTCCCAGCCTGCCTTTGCAGACTGGGGCAGGTGGGCTGCTGTTCCCAGGGAAAAGAGCTGTCTAGATACAAGAGAAGGAGTCGTGTTTTGAAAACTGCTTTCTGAATGAGTCAGCAGAGCCGTCTCCCAAGGCACTGGAGCCTGCCAGAGGGAAGAACAGATAGTTTTGTTGTTTTTTTCCCTTCTGCTGTTGAGGTCGATCACTCACTATCTTGAAGTACGTCACCAGCCTTGGGAAGCCTTTTTCTGAGTAGAACACTTCTTGACTTTTCTATTTCTGAGGAAGTTTTCCAGCCTGCCTCGCTTCTGTTTTGTCAAAGCCTCTATGTGACAGCAAGGTCTGGAGGAGAAAACAGAGCAGGCTAACTTGTTATCCCTGCAGGCCTGGCCTGAAGGTGCTTTTCACTTCCAGGCAGGGAAAGCTGCAGCCATTACAACCCTCTTCATCAGGACACACTGATAGATATATCTCTCCCTTCAGAGAGATCCCCTTCCACTTCTCCCTCCTCTATGTCGCAGGAATCAGACACCTTTTCCTGCAGAGGTGACCTCACTAGTACACACCTAATGCAATACTGAGTAGCTTGGGTGAACCTTCAAGTCTGCTGCTTCTATTTCAGACCTGAGGAGGGATAAAAAGTGTGTCCTTTATTGAGTGATACCTACTGCTTTAAGAAGGGTGTGCTCTTCCTTCGCTTGTGTTTTTCCAGTCAAGGTAACTGACGTAGATAAAATGACTTTCAAGGGACACAATAAATGCTTCAGCTCCTCAAGTTAAGAACGCTTTTGGAAGAGATGCTTGAACCCAAAAAGACTCTCCTCTGTGCCATTCCTTCATCCTAGCTATGCAGATTTTTACTCCTCAAAAGGTTGGCATTTCTCATCTGCGCCATGGCACAGGGCTACAAGGGCAAACTTCTCAATCTTGGTCACATTTTGGCCTGTCATTCTCCTGATGATTTTGAAACCTTGGCTGTGCCAGGCACAAATCCACAGGTGAAAGTCAGTTTGTGAGTAGCTGGTGCAGAAGGTGATGTGATTGCTCAGGTCAGGGATATGCACGACAGTTTGGCTATGAGATGATCCAAACGTGACGCAGCCCTCTGGCTGTCATGATGACAAATGTGAAATGCTCCCAGGGATGAGCTAGAGCTTTCTCAGTCAGCGTGGGGAGAGGGCAGGGATCTCCTGTAACACAAATAAACAAGTACACTGATCCTCCATGCGTCTGCCAGCGCCAGCTCGAAGCAGGCAGCAGCCGGAAGAAACTGCATCTCCATCAGTGTACCTATTCTGCCACATGGCAAAGTGTGGGCTCTGGATAAGCCTAAAATCTAAACATCCCAACCTCCACAACATCCAAAGCCAGAGACACAATCAGAGATTTTTATATCACTCTTCCCCACCACCTCTACTCCCAGCCCAAACTCAGCTGATAACTAGCCCAAAAAGGCCAGCTACTTCTTTGTCCCCACAAGTCAGCATCCATATCCCTCTAATTGCTTGATTGATTAGCATAATTAAGTTGAGCTCACAGTAGTTGCTCCTGACCTACCTCTCCTTGGAAGAAGCATCTCCATGCCTGACCTGGGAAAGGAACTTTTGTGCTGGCAAGGCTGTCTGGCCCCTCCCTGGTGTATCTGTCCGCCTGGTAAAGGATGGGACCTCTTCCCGCAGACCACACTCCAGGGGCTTCCTAAAGCAGGATGCTGGGCTGCTTTCTGTAGGCCCTGAGCCATAAATAAATGTACATCACTGAGCAACAGCTTGAGAGTGAAATGGTCAGAAGGACAATGTATGAAAATTGGTGTCTGGCTGCACTTGGCTAGGATTAGCCCCATCAGATGAAGCACAATTAATGCTAATTAGTTGCTGCTGCAGCCAGCTTCCCTACCTCTGTGGGAGCAGGGATTACCACTGAGCTAACAGGACCATCTAAAACCAGTTGTGGCTTGCTCCTGGAAACAAATTTTAATCCCAATTCTTTATAGTCCAGTGTGTCTTTCTGTGATCTTTTTCAAACTAAGCAGAAATACTGTGATTCCTTATTGTGATCTGCATAGCGCAAGGCCAGATAATTTTGGCCATCAGTTTCTGCACCAACTTTATTAATTTATGATTGCTTTGAAAAGCCAGCCAGTACCACATTATTTCCTGTAAATTACTATTTTTTCAGACAGATCAGTTACTGAGGTGTCAGATACTCTGCACTGTCACTCTCTGACTCTAATCTGTACTCAGACTGCCTTGCTTTGATGTGGAAAAACAGCTGAAGGTGTCCTTTTTCCACAATTCCCACTTCCTTGGGCTCAATGCACCTGCAGCAATCAGAAGCCACAGAAACAATAGATATAATACTAATATCCAAATTCCATTATAACAGAAGGCTCCTCTCAGCTTTTTCCAAGTTAGTATGCAATGGAAGTTGAGAAACAATGTCGTTAAAACCCACAGCTAATGCATCCTGTGGGCCACAGAGGAAGGTTCTGGGTACACCGGTGTATCTCTGAGGGTTTTTGTGGGTTTTGTTTTTTTCTAGTTTCTCCTTCCCGGGATAACCTTTCACCCCAGGCTTTGTGCTCTTTGTGTGTTTATCAGCAAAGCACATCCAGATGCCCTTCAAGGGAGAAATGACTCATACCTGACTCACAATCGCTCAAGCAAAGCTGCAACCTTTAGTTCATTTCCTGGGAGAAGCATCTGTTAGATTCATCTTGGAAGATTAAGCATTTCTCACTGTCATTTTACAGATGGAGGCATTTGTGACTGGCTGGGGAGGGGTCCATGGATTCTCCGCAATGGATGGAAAACAAACTTCTTTGGGCAGCCAGAGCCATGCCCCAAGGACAGTGAAGATGCTCTTTAGCAAGTGCTGTCAGTCTCCTCCCGGTGCATCTTGGCTTGCAGAAGGACCTCCAGTTCCAATGCACACCTTCAGAGGGATCGCCCTTCCCACAGCAAGCGTGTGAGTGTGCAGAGCTGGCAGCTGGCACGCTCCCTGCCCACACTGTCCCCTGCTGTCACTGTCTCTCTCACTGGCTGATTCACTAGCACTCAGGAAATGCCAACTGCCCCCTGCCCGCACCCCAGGCTGCGGTCCCAGCCCCGAAGCTGCCCACCTGGCAATAAATAACAAACACACTGGGAGACCACTGCAAAAGCCACCTCGTTTCACAAAGCCAGCAAGCCCTCACTCCAAAAGGTTTCCCAGCTGTTTCTGCACAGCCAAGGCCCCTTCATAACATGACCTTTGATTCCCGGAGGACAAAAAGAAGCAGATCCAATAGATATATCAAACAAGGGCTGTGCTGGAAATCTATTTTTTTCCATCTCCCTTTGAAGAAATCTTAGTTCCCCATTAGGCTAAGTCCTCGTATATAAGATTTGTTTCACATAAATTCAGAATTCTAAAAGATATATATGTATCTTCCCCTACCCCTTTTTTTTTTAGAAACAGAGAACACCTAGCAATGTCACTTGTGTGTTGTCCTTTGGATGCACAAGTCTTATGATCAGAGGAAAATCACCTGTTCCTCCCCATGAGGGCTTGATCACGTGGATGTTTACACACAGACAACCCAATAGCCCTGCCATAGCATATGGTACTGCTTTCCTCCTTATGCTTCCTAATAGTATGGAAATGCTAATAGTAATGCGTAGCCCTTGGTGTGCACATTCCTCTGCTTACCACTGTCTCCCTTCTTGGCTGAATAATCACAGATAATTCACTTGTCTGGATATGACTCACAGCTACTTTATTTCACACAAAGCAATTTCTAATTGCATGTTGTATGTCTGTGTTATGAAATCCAGCGCTAACTGTTATTACAAAATTAGTGCAGAAAACTGAAGAGGAAGGAAAACCACAGTGAGAAACCAAGTAACAACCTACAAAGGGCAGGCCAGAACCATGTCAGTTTTCCCCTCTCTAGTAGAGGACATTTTCTCAGACAGAGCCAAGAATTTCCTAGACACTCATACAGTAACTTACAGGCAGTGAGACAACTGGGGTCCTTCTTTTACCCTCAGATGGGCTGAAAGCACTTTGGCAGCCAAATACAATAGAGATATGGTCTGGCTCTGCTTGTCCTCATATCTGTGCTCAACAAGCCTTACATCAAAACCAACAAAGCCATGTGTGACAGCTGTGGGCTACCAGACAGGCAGGTCCTGTCCTTTGCCTGGTGTCTCAGTGGTTATTGCACTTTCAGGAGAGTTTTGTGCATCTCTGAAGGACACACAGTCAGAGAGGACACATTTTGGCTGGGAAAAAACACAGTTGATGCACAGCCCTGGCAATTTTTCACATTTCTGGGTAAGACCAAGTTAAAAACATATGGATTTCGATTTTTCTCAGCCCCTAGCTCCATCTGCTTGAGAGAATTCCTTCAGAGCACTGCCGCTGCAAAGCACTTCAGAAAAAGTTGGGTGAAGCCTGGTAGTAAAGAAACAAGGGGTAATCCATCCCATGGGCTAAATTTTGCCTCCACTTCTAATGCCATGTCTAGACTTTTGTACAAAACAGAGTCAGGGAGAAGGATGAACTCCAGAGTCCCCATCATGCAAACAACCAAACATTCTTACACTACAGGTGGGATTTTTTGGCCCGTACCAACTGCGACATTCCCAATGACACAGCTCCCACCAGTGTCACTCCAAACACATCTATGGGCAAGGTCACTTCAGGCTCTGTGTGCTCCTCTGGCACTGTCCCAACAGGCTGTACTTCCCCACAGTTCTACAAACCACATGCTCTCAATTTTGTGCTAGGAAAACATTTCTTTTGAACGTCGAAACATGCATAATATTACTTTGAATACTTTGAACTAGAAAAACATTCTCACAAAATGAATACAAAACATGTCTTTCTATCCACTGAGGATTATTTTCTTTTCTAAATAACTACAGTGAGATATGGGCAGAATGGTGAGCTCAGGGCAAATCATCAACCAACCATCTGCATCCATGGGGACTAGGAAGGATCCAAACTCTGTGAAGAAGAGAGCTGCTAGGTGTCATAACCAAGTGCCCACAGGCAATCAAAGACCATGAAAGAGAAGTAATGCCAAGCAAGACTCACCGAGCACGCTGGGGAAGCAGATTCTTAACAGTAAGGGGTGCTTAAACACCTGGAAAGACTATCACAGCACAGGTGTTTGCCATCACAAGTAACATCTATACAAAGATGAGACGTCTTCTGACAAGGAAATCACAGCTCCAGCAGAAGCTTTCAGGCACAAAGCAGAAGGCATTGCAAGGGAGTCCCTGATGTGGACTATGCAGGTGGCCAGTCTCGAGGAGCTAACGGTGCTTTCTGGCTTCAGAGCCAGAGGAAATATTGTGATTTAATCAAGCACAGGAAACCCACATGGGCAAAATCTCAGCTCTGGAAGACTGCCAAGGCTCCGCAGTTGGACTGCAAATGAAGTGCCCAGTCCTTCCCTTGCAGCAGTGAAAATGAGAGGAGCCGGTCCTAGGACCCCAGAATAACAGGTGCTCAGGATAATCAGGATTTGACCTAAACGCAACAAATGAAAAAAACAGGATGGCTGTGAGGCAGATTTTATGTACACAAGAAAAGCAAAACATGGGCAGAGGGCTGAGCGCTCGTTCATGCCCGCAGGGTGACAGGCGTGGTGGAAAACGGGCGCTATCTTTCCTCAAGTACCTCTCTGCCTAGCCCCGTGATTCCCTCTGGTTTCATTCATGTAAAACACAAGGCTATGAATGAGAAACCCTGTGAAGTGGAGAGGAGGAGGGGGAAAGGAGGAGAAAGGATTTCACGCTACCAAGGCAACCGTCACCATGGCAACTATTTAATTAATGAGCTGGTGATGAACCCCAGCAATATGGCTCTAGTGAAGTCACGCTGTAGTAATTACCAGCGTTTCATTCATGCTGTCCTGGCAGGGGCTGCCCAGAGAAGCCCACGAGCTCTGACAGACAGACGGGAGCAGGCAGCCTGCCGGATCCATGGAGGCGAGCGCGTGCCTGGGAGCGTGTCCCGGCGCCGCTCCGAGCCAGCTCGGCGGGCACACGGCATCCAACCCGTGCCGCAGCCCCGCCGCCGACACGGGCAGCGCTCGCAAGCACTCTGCAGAGCGAGCAGCCTGCTATGCCTTCGGCCTCCAGAAGATGATACTGAAAATAAACGAACAAGCTGGTGATTTGCCTTCTCTGGCTGCAGGATTTATCTTTTCGCCCAGCGGACAGCAGCGTAACAGCTGCATGGGTATCCTAAGTGAAAAAAGAGCATGGGGTTTTGACAGGCATGTATGTACCAGGGACTCGGAGAGACCAGTAATATTTCATACAGGGGGAGGATAAATAAAATACCACGGATGAGATACTTAAAGCAAAAGTCACTACTAAAGGTGAGCGTGAGGACAGCTAATTCACTTGTTCTCATGAGATGAGATGTTCCATGTTGCTGCAAGTCCTGAAACACATCTCACCACTACCATGCGGTGTTACCTGCTCCACAAAGATCCGCAAGCTTTGTGGGATATGGATAAAATTGACACTGATCATCAGGAGAGGACATCTTACTGTCATATTTGATTAAGAGATGATGAAGTGTACAAATTCATGCTGCAGGCCATACCCTATTTTACCACTAGCTATCAACAAGCCCACTCTGTCCACTTTAGAAAACACAAATTATTCTGTCAAATATTTTTAGGGTAAGTGAGAGAAATCACAAGGATATTCACCTCATTCACCTAAACCTCAGCCCTCAGGATTAGCTTGGCACCCTGGAACTGTCACCACAATAAGAATAGCCATACACAGTAAAGAAATACACAATTTATGGGTACACAGCAATTGTCTGTTGGCTGGCACAGAATGGTTGGGACAGCATGCTGAAGGGGAAGGGAACCCAGTGTTGACTACCTGGGCAGTCAACTCAGTCAGATGAAAAAGGGTTCATTTTTGCCACCCATTCAAGTGGGATTGGTATTCATCTTGTTAAGCTGCATCTTCCAATTCCCTCCTGGTTTTTCTCACCAGTATTTGCCCACTTCAACCAGGAAAAGCCAACCTAGTTTTCTGCCCAAAAGGCAAAACTCAGCTTTTCCCTGTGCATTGTCAGCCATGGAAATCAGTACTAGGTGAGTTCCCAGTGTGCATTATTATAGAGAATATCCATTTTAAAAGCCACCTGGAAACACCAATGCTCACAAGGTAGTTCATGATGTCTGTCTACCATAAGAACCTGAACTTCCATTGCTGTAACATCTGTAACTCATGTCTCCCCTCTGAGCTAGGGACTGGATACGAGAGGGGAGTTACCTCACAGGACTTTAGCAGCCCATGCCAGAACCAGACAAAGTGCTCACCCCCCACAGTCTTTAGGAGGAATCCAGACCACCATCTCAGGGATAGAGCACAGTACTGGAGATACCTGGATCTGAACAAAGTAATCATAACAAGAACAGAGGGTTACACCGAGCAATGGATGCAGGCAGGCACTGCAATGCTTAGGTGGAAATGAAGTGCTATATCCATGCTCAGACCCCCAGGTCTCTGGCCAGCGTCCTTCTGAACCCACTGACATTTAACTTACCTGCCAACACTCCAACACTGCCAAATCTGAGCATGGTCTGTTCAAGAGGAGATCTACACCTGAAAACAAGGTGTTCTTCTAGATGATGTCCTGAAAGGTGCGGGCAGAGGAGAGCGTTAAAAGTGTCTCTACTATTGTGCCTCTCTCCTTTTAATACTGCACACTGCTGGTGCTTGTACAAGATTCTGGTTGCAACATTGCTCAAAACCCACAAAACGTAAATTCAGTTTCCTTTAATCTTCATTTTGGGCTCTAAATAAAAAATCTCTGTCCCTCTGATCCTAATCTGGAACCACTGCCTCAGTCTTTATTTCTCTGATGAAAAAAATAAAATCAGAAGAAACCTTTCATCTAGCTTTGAGGATCATTCTTTACAACATTTGAAAATGAGGCAAGACAACAGCCTCAAAAATTTCTCTTGAAGAAAGTAATTCCTTCCTTTTTAAAGAAAACTCTCTTATCTATGCCAATACTAAAACATACATGGTAAAACACTGCTTTGAAGCAAAAGCCACCAAGACCCCTCAAAACCCAGCACATACAGGGTCTGCAGTGTAGGTCTGCCATTTCTTCCCGAAAAGCCTTTCTATTTATACTCATCTTGGCAGGCTTGAAAGTACCTGCCAGATGGACAGAGATAACTGACATCCAGAAAAGACACTCCACCAGCTGCTGTTAGCAGGGGTTGGGAAGCGTGGGGGCTGGTTAATAAGAAACCACTCACTTCCTCACGGCTGCTAGCTGCCCGCTGCCTTCCTGGGGCTTAATGGAATTTGGAGAGAGTATTTCAAGTCAGACCATCTGTCAGCACAACAAAGATCAGCTCAGGCCCAGCACCTTGCTTGGGCGTCACACACGAGCTTTGTTTCCTCCCGGGAATCTTTGTTGGTGCTCTCTCCCTCATCCCTCTGACCCTGGCAGTGATTCCCACAGGGCAGGGCTTGACCATGGGTGGTGCCTGCTGCTCAGAGCTGCTGAGCTGAGCTGTGCCAGCAGGCAGAGGGCTCCTGGTGTGGCCGCAAGCAAGGGGCAGCTGTGCCCAGAGGAGAGGTGAGAGGAGGGAACCAGATTTCCCACCACGCAGGAGCTGTGAGCCCGCAGAGCACAGGCGGTCCTGGGTGGAGAACCCTGGGGATGACAGCTGGGTACAAGGCTGAAGAGCTGGTAGAGCACAAAACAGAGCAAACTCTGCCCTGGCCTAGACTAGATGCGTGGCCAGCAGAGAAAGAGGAGTTGTTAAAAAGTCATGTCAGTTCTTACCATTGCAAGAATCACAAAATTTAAAATGCACCCGTATTTGGGAATTTTCTGCAATGTTACCGATTTTATGATCTTTGACGCTTACTTTTGCTAAGCATTTCCCATCAGGCAACACACTGAGCAACTGTTCATTAACATCCTGAAAGAAGATTTCTTACACCTCTCTCGGTTCAGTTTTCCCTTTGCAATTTTAAAACCAAACTCACCTTTTTTCAACTAAAGCAAGGAGCAAGCCTGGCACAATCACAGGGTTCCAGGAACTGAGGCTTCAAGACCAACTGAACCTTGTGGGATCCTTCTGAAAAGCTCACAGGCATTTCCTAACTAAGGTGAGTTTGACAGATGGACTGATTTGCAGCTATTTTTGCTCTCCATAAACCCAGACATGGGAGCAAATCTTCTGATGCAGTAACATGGCACTTACCTGTAGCTCCGTCACTGCATTCATTTCTGTCTTATTAATACATTTGCCTCCACAGGAAGAATAAATGGGAACAAACAATTGAGTATTTCTTCTTCTGGGCCACATTATTTCAGAGATCTGCCTCATATTAATAAGATACATAAGTGACAAACACTAAAGCTTTTCTGTGTCTCTGATCTCATTTAAAACTAGAGCAATCTTCAGGAACTGTTGAAATCAAAGGAGCTGGTGCTCAGGTCAGAATGCACCCAATGCAGTTACAGAGTTCACTGCTCCTTGACAGTTCCAATTTCACCCAGGAGTGGAATTTTTATTAAAGCAGCAGATTGCAGAGCCTTGATCTGCCCTTTTGTTTTCCTTTTTTTCTTTCATTTCGATCCCATTGTGTTAGAAGGAAGTTTGAGACACTCCAAGGCTAAGAGACAATTAACAACAGATTATTTTAGATAATTTCACATTTTTCCAGGTCATTCCACCTCTCTGAAGGTGTATTTGAGTTATTATTTAGCTAGACTAAACCTCTCAGGTGCTACGAGTCAATAAATCACCAGTGCTGACCTCTTGAGAGTAATATTGTTAGAGGCAGGGGCATCAATATCAGATACCTTGGACAGCCCTGCAATTTAACAAAGCTGATGGTCAAGCTTCAAAATTCGTTTTTTCAGTACACTGGGTCCAAAAAACCCCAAAGCCATTCTTTGTCTCTCACCAAATCCTGCCTTGAAAATCAATTGATTTTCAATTCCTTTCATCTGAGAGAGGTCAGGGTTCCATTAAAAATCACACCCTGGCACTGATTTGAAGCTTTAGTTTTGGTAACCTTACTACACTGGCAAAAGGGGACATGTGGGGTTAAAACTCATGATTTCCTTGTGGTTTGTTCCACTCACATGTTTGTGTCTTTCCTGCTGTAGCAGCATGACCTTCAAAAGACCTTGCTGCGCCCATGTGCTGCCAGAAACCCATTGCCCACATTTACCCCTTTCATGCCCAGAAAGACACTCTGGAGGGTGAAAGTAAAGGGCTCCCCACCCACAAGATGGCAAGGGATGTCTGGGATGGCAAGAGCTGCCCTGAACCATGTGTAGCTGCCTGCCTCTTAGAGGAATTGGAGTAACACACAGGTGAGCACCACCAATATTCTGGGGGTAGAAGCCAAAAGAATGAAATGTGAGAGAGCAAATCCAGCCTCCCAGTGAGGGGTCACATTTAAAGGTGGATCAGCTGCAAACTGGCCCTGTTGCTGAACTGAGCTGGCTGAGAAAAACCCTTGGGTTTCCAGTTCCTTCTGATGACATCAGCTACTGTTCAAACTGGGTTTGTTTTTACCTTCTGCCTGTGCTTCTCAGCTGTCAGCACCACACTCCTGACTCTCAGTTCTATTGCCAACATACAGGTCAATGAGAATCCTCCACTGCAGTGTCAGTCCAGGAAAGATGAAGCCAGAGCTGTAGGTAGTCCCTAGGAGGAGGGTATAACTATTAAAAGTTGATGGTTCAGATAATTTTCAGTCATTTTTGTGTGAAATTTGCCATAAGGACATAATCTCAAGTGTTCTGGAAAAATAATCTACTCCGCTGCAATTCTTGAAGACCTCTTAATGAAGAGAAACTCTTAAAATTAATACTTGGCTACTAGAGGAATTGGCCAGTTCATCAAGGTTTTATTACTGCTAACATATTATCTTTCCCACATAATGTTTAATAATGCAATAAGAGAAGAAAGACTGTCACAAGCAGCAGCAAATCCTGAAATGTCAAAAGGGAAGTAAGCTCCACCAGTCATCCCAGACTTGTCCTGGACTGGGATGGCTGACAGAAGGTAATGCCATGAGACAGACAAACACCTTAAGATAAATTCAAGCTATTTTTACAACAGTTAAAATCTCACAAGCAATGTTCCTTAATTTGATAGTTAATATTTCAAAACAGTCAAGTAGAAACACAGTGAAGAAGATAATGAGAGATTATACATCAGTCCTGGAAGATATTTTCACTTCAATTTAGGGTGTTTTCCATTCCTTCAAATTCTGGAATTCAAAGTAAAAGGATATTTAACACAGAAATGTTTGTTTGGGGTTTTTTTAGCAGTTGTTAATTTAATTATGGTGGAATGGTTTGCATTAGTGTGCCTTTTTTTTGCTGTCAGTTTGGTGATTTTGGAACATGCTGTTGAATCTTTAAAAGAATGTAAATCTATATGCATTCAATATACTTAATTTCATCACAGAGTACACAAGAGTTTTTAAAATCCTGCTTCTAACTGTGAAGCAAGCAACATTTCCAAAGTTTTTAGAAGAAAATTTGTATCTCAAAATGATATCTTGGTTTCTGTGACAACACTTGAAGCCATTAAAGAATCCCTCAATATACCTGCACTTCTCCTTTGCAAAAAAAGGACTCTGTCAGGTCCAATTTCTTCTTCTTGAGTGCGTGCATCTCCCAGTTTGTCAGTATATATAAGTGATCAAAAAAGACCACTGCTTAAAACTGTTGCTCAAACTGATTTTGTCATTGCCCTTGTAGGAAGGTGTGAACAGGCCCTTTTGTATTTGCACAGACTCCAAAGAGGGAAATAAGGACCAAAATAAAACCACATAAGCACAGAGATATTCAAGGACAGTGTGTTGAATGGAACTGTCATGGATGGAACTGCTCTGGACAGTTATGCTGGTTCCTCCCTTTTTGGAGTTTTTTGGAGCAGAGAGCAGTCTGCACTGAGCAACACCCCCAGGTGAGGGGCCAGGGGCTAAGAGCAGATCTGGTGCCCAGATCCTACAGGCTTCTGCCCACAATGGATCCATCTCTCGTTCTCACTAGCAAAGTCAATGCATTAATTCAGGAGAGCAAATGAATTGTATGCTTTGGTTCAATAGAGATGAGTCTCCTTTACCTACCCCTGAACAGGATTTACACAAAAAGTAATTCTTTCTTATGCCAAACTCATAATTCTGTTAAATTACTTGCTGTATTAAATTGCTGAATACAGTGATTTATAGATTCAGTCTTAATTGTGACCTTATTTTCATCCTTGTCTTGTTCTTCTTTAATTAGTTTCATGAAACTGCAGTAAATTAGCCTAATAATGTGCTTGATAAGCATATATTTGCTCAATTTTTTCCTTTTAGTAAAATCTATAAAAGAGCACCTGGGGCTGGTCTATCCCTTCAAGTCCTGTGAACATCCATTTCTGCCTAATATCTAAATCCCAAATCCACAAAGCAATTGTAGGACCCTAAACCCCATGACAATAAAAGTCACTCTCATTCATTTATTTCATTATTTATCTGAATAATCGAAGTCGGTTGCAGCCTTCCCTGCAAAAATGCAAAGCCTTCCCTTACTGTAGGGCCAGGGAGCCCAGCGTGAAAAAATTAGTGCTGCCTCATTCCACACAGGACCCCTGCTTGTCTGCTAGTTGTGTTGGCATTGGCTGCTTCCCAGGCATCACAAAGTAATGCCAAGGGCTACTGCATGATCTCCACAGTCACAGGCTGCTCTAGGAATGAGTTCTGTGGGGAAACAGTCCCAGCACTCATGCCAGAGCTAAATCTGAATTTTATAGATGGGCCCATTATCAGAACAAACCAAAATGCTCAGTCTGCAAGGTCTCTAGTTACCACTATGTGAGAGCCACCCCTTTTTGTCTATGCTGGGCTTTCTGCACTAAATCAGAGCAAATTCTGCTGAGCAGGGTCCATGACCAGCTTGTCTTCTTTCCACTTCAACACTCATCACCAAAAGGTTCCAATACCTCTTTCCAGATATCTGGAAAGAATTTCTTTGGTTTCAGCACCTCTTTCCAGATATCTTACTGCACTGCACAAGTACTACTCACCATGCCCCTGAATTCCAAAGAGTGGGGACCTTCAAAAGGAGTCTGGAAGACCAAAAACACTGAAAACATCCTGTGCCCCCTTCCACTTCCATCTGAAAAACACACCTCCTACGCTGCAGGAAGGGGAGAGTGCAAACATGTCTGTGCAGACAGGCAACACAGCTCCAAGTGCATCAGAAAGGGATGTTCAGTGAAGAGTGGTGATCATAACCATCCTTTATTCTTTGACCATGTCAGCCTCTGATACAGGTTATTTTGTCTGGCCAGAACAACCAACATAATACATTTACCAAAAAGAAAAAAAAAAAAAAAAAGAGGGGAGAACAAGGTTCTTAAGGAGCTTCTTTAATGAAAACAAAATCTAGCAAGCACTGTCAGAAGAGTTAAACCATGTGGTTTAAGTTGTATTTTAAGAAAGGAGGGTGTTTATTAGCTTTTGTTCCAGATTTTTGTTGTTGTCTAATGCCTGAAGGAACCTTATGTCAGATGCTCATACCAGAGATAAAAATAGAGGGCCAATGTTCCCTGCTTTAGCTATTAGTTTAACTCCACTGTCATGTGCTCTCTAGGTAAATCCTTCTAAGATCTGTCTCTTCTCCCATCCAAAATGAGTCCTTAGCCTCACTCTGTCTGACTGACAAGCCAAAGAACAATTATTAGCAGAATGATCCCCAAATGAGCACTGAACAGGAAACAGGGCTCATTAACTAAGCCAGAAAACTCTCCAAACCTCATTTGAAAGTTTTTTTTCTCACTTAGGGTTCTGCCTGGCACCACTGGGACTACCCCTAACACAGTCACACCACCCTGGTGTAGGGAGGATCTCTGTTTAGCAGAAGGGAGTCAGACAAGAGGAAGCTGATCCCCAATATAGGCACAAAATAAGAGACACATTTTTAATAGTCTGAAATTCCCAGGTGGATCTGAACATCCTGGGAACCATCGCTTGGGGTTTTTTAATCCAGACTGAGCAGCACACAGCCTTAGGGAAATGCCACATAGGGAAGTCTCCTGATCCAAACCACTGCAGTCCTTTCAGACCTTCCAATCTCTTTCTGTACAGCCCTCACAAAGCACTGTGACCATTTTTCTTCTTTCAAAAACTCTATTTCTCATCTACATCATATTACCTTGTGATGAGAGAACTCCTGAGGTCCCTGGGCAGTGACCACAACCAGCCCTGGGAACTGGACGCAAAGGCTCAGCCAGTGAGGAGTTTTGCCTTGCAGGCAAAATGATGCAATGACAATTTAGCCATTTATTGCCATAAGCAAATGGTCATCTCTAGCAACAGAATGATCATGCCAAATAGCATTTCCAATTTGTGAGCCTTCCCCACAAATGAATCAATTATCACTTCTAGCTGGGATCATTACACAGCCTTGTTCCCTTCTGCATTGTTCAGTAATATTGCTGTGTCTTCATTAACTAGCAGTGATTAGAAAAGAAACAACCATAATTCATATTCCAAAAGTCATCCTCCCATGTACCCATTCACTCACCATTCCTAATTAAGTTCATGAAAGATTAATTCCTTAATGGTTATGATTTGTAATGTTAATTAATTAGCTGCTTTTCCATTAAACATTCAAAGGTTTCCAGCATTACATAGATTCCTTAATTAGCCCATGGCGAGTGTAAAAAAAAATAAATAATTCAGTAACTTCTCTTTGTCCCTTAGGCAATTTATCAGCTGCTTGGTCTTCCAGTCCATCTCCTTTCCCACTCCATGCAGAATCCCTTTCTGCAAATGCAAATGTACCTGCTTGGCTCATTCATCTTTCTCAGAGGGTAACACAACCAAGGAACAGGCACGGCTGACTGACCTCACTCTTACGCCAGGGAGAAAGTGCTTTGACATGAACTTTGCCTCTCTTCAAGTTCCCTAAGCTGTGCAGACCTGAAATTGAAAAGCTGCCTGGGATGTGGCTTGGGATGAGCATGCCAGGATTGTTGAGCTCTGCCTGATGCCAGAAGTGGGACCGGTATTTACGTTGCAATTCCAGTTAGCCTGGCAGGAGCTCCCTGCAAATTCAGCTTCGTCACAGTTGCCAAGGCAACTTCTTGGCTCCTGGTTGTGATAGGTTTTGAGGGATGCCCACAGGGGGTTTGCAAGCTCAGCCTGTCCTCTCTGCCCTGATGGCAGGGACTGGAATCTCCCACAAAGATTACTCTGAGAGACCTTTCTTCCTCAGACTCTTCTGGAAGTGTAGTGGAATGTGGGACTTCTCTCCAGCCCTTCTTACCTTGCTCCGTGTGGCTTTGCAGCCTCTGGTCACCACCTGCTCAGACTCAGAATTGGGAGCAACCAAAAAAAGTCAGAGTTGTGTTTTTAGGATATATCCATGGCTCCCTTCCTAAGCCACTTTTAAAGGTACCCCTAAACCATGTTCTGCTAACACCACCATTCCCAAAACTTCTCTAGCACAGGGCTCTGGGAGAATATCCATAACCATGACCACACCAATATAGCAGGCTGACCCAAAGTAAAATGAATTTTTCAGAGGTCAGATCATTATATCTGAGGAATGGTGCTATCTATCCTTGACTTCAGCTCTGCACTTCCCCATACACCTTCCCACAGAAAGAAGGCTTCCCACATGTTGGGTGCACCCAGGTGGGCTGCTCCACATGCCAGGTCACTCCCTACCTTTCCTGCAAGCACTGTAACCAGTCCTCAGGGGCAACCTCAGCATTAATCACCAGTTTGCTTCCAGAGTCTGGTAGATAAAGCTGGTAATGTGCAAGGAACTAATGGGGATCACAGTTAAAACAGGAAGCATCCCATCCTGGACCAACACCACAGGGTGAGGAGCTTGCACAGTGACCACTCACAGCAGGAAAAGCTCCATGCTAAAGTAATAGCAAATACATGAGTAGGAGGCCCCAGCTTCACTGTCCTTTGCACTTGAAAACTCTGCCATTAGCAATAGTAGTCCATTCCCCAGTGGTGTTATCCTGCCATTAGTTACTGCACTGCACTTGGTTCCTACAACAAACTCATCCCATAGCTCCAAGTCCTCCACTTGAAGCCTAAACCAAAATTAGATCTGCTGCAAAGGGTCTCTGTGTGATAAACCAAAAAGGAAACTCACCAGTAGATTTTTCTGCTGTGGGTCATTGTCATGGGGTCAGCACCTGCAAGCAAAAGGGTCTCTAAATGTAGGAAAATTGGGATTTTCAGGATCCCACAGTAATGGCAATGAGCCCACAGGGTACCAGGTCTCAGTGCAGCACACACATCAGAACCACAGCAAACGTGGAGGGAGCAGAGCTCCCTCATCCCACAAGCTGACCAGCATATATTGCAGAGGGAAAGCACAGCACTAGTCTTGTATTCCTCAGAATGCAGCCTAGGAAATTCTTCCTAACAAATTACTATCCCATACATTCATCTCTGATCAAAAATGGCAGTGAAAGCCAAAATTAATGGTAAAAACCAGTGTTGCAAATTGCACCCCTCCTTTCTGCTGGAGCTCAGTGAGGCGTAAACCAATTTTCAGCAAACTGTCACCTCCATGCAGGTGTTTTTATTCCAGCAGTATGTGCTTTTTAAATATGAAGTGTTTGGATCATTTCTAGTACAGCCAGCTTACACTGAAGCAAATGTCCCTTAGGACTGCCACATCAGTCTGATGAGATTCGTGGTGGCTAGAGAAGCTGACAGATAGGAAGTTCTCCTGAAACATCATATTCATCTGCCAGGAAGTCTCCTCATCATCTGGTGACAGGGACACAAGAGGATTTGAGACAGAGACCACAGCTGAGCCGTGTCCCCAGATTACCTCAGCTGACCTTTCAGTTTAGATGTTTCCTGCCACTCCAAGTAAACCTTGCCCCTGTGTTTGGCTCCCAGCAGGAAAAGCTGAACAACTCCTGAAGCATCTCTCTTCTCTGCTTCCTACTGTCATTATTACTTGGTGACTCACTCCTGAGTATGCCCACAACCTGCTCAGCCATTGCTGCTGGAAAGCCCTGCCAAACACAACCCTGCAGCTCAACCAAAATAAATACCACCTGCCCCCTTCCTCCCCTCGAGAACCAGCACAGGCACACTTGTGAGCAGGAGAGATCCCAGCCCTCCCAGATGGGGCTCAGAGTGAGACACATTTTTCTGTACAGACAGAAAAATCCTATGTGAATTAGCAGGGGAAAGAGGAAGAGAGTCAGCTTGGAATGGCCCTTCCTACCTGCTACCAGTCCCTGGTCACAGCTCCTGGAAAGCTCTGGGACTGCGGGCAAGGATCTGAACGGCTGGGTGAGCTCTCACATGCCCCAGACATCCTCATGCCCTCATTCCTGCACAGCCCTGTCACTCCTGCAGCGCTGACAATGGATGTGGAAGCACCGAGCCCGACGGAACGGGCAGTTTCACACCGAGTTATAGATGTCTCCAGCACAGCAAGGAACAGAAGCAGCTCTGCACTGCTGATGCTGGGAAGATGAGACCACTACATTACAGTACCATATTATCCAGCTGACAGCCTAAATGGACCATTGAGCTCTTCACCCTAAAAAAATGATGCAAACAAAACCATTCATGCAAGCAGGCAAGACAGAGCACTTACCGTGTGCAAGGCTGCCACCACATGGTACGAGGACAAGCCTGTAGATTCCCTGAGCCAGAGCAGGAGAGGGGAAAACTATCCTCACACCTCCCGCCAGCCCTAGCCTCACTGACCAGCTACAGCCAAATCGTGATGTCTCAGCTGGATCAATTCCTTTGGTCGGGTTCCTCTTGCACCCTTCCACACGCTCTAAGTCACTAAAATCTCTTGTGAAGAAACCACCTGAATCTTGTGAAGTGGAGATTCCTGCGACACGGATGAGATCTGGCCATTCTCACCACAGAAAATTTGAATTGACCAGAATCAGTATAACAGTGTCACACAGATAGAAAAGTCTGGGCTCAGCAGAGCCTGAGAGCACTGACAGACCAAAATCTACCAAGCTTTTGCAGTTCCATTGCTTGTGGCACGGAACTACTGCAAAAGCATGACACTTCCAATAATGGCTGGGCAGCCTTGGCCTCTCGTGGTGAATTACAGAGCAGTTCAGGTAACTGTGGTTCTGCTCTGCAGTAGCAGAGCCAAAACACAAATGTAGAAGCAGGAGGAGCAAGAGAAATCACAGCTTTGTGTTGGAGGAGTACAGGCACAGTCAGGCCATAGAAGGATGACAAGCAAACAGAGATTTACCTGCCTCCAGCATCTGTCACTATAGGACACGAAATAACATGACACAGACATGCTGCTCTTTTCAAGGTAAAAAGGGACTTTTTAATTTCTGACTCCAGCATTTATAGTTTTCAAAAAAGTGACAGTGGATTGGAGGGTGAAAGTGCCACCTCCAATGACACTGGACAAACTAACAGTCCATCAAATCTCTCCTCCTCCGTAAAGAATGCAAAACAAGAAGTTATTTACAGAAAGTGTATGAGAAAGGTTGTTACAAGAATGTAAACATCAGAAAGCTTGGAAAATCTTACAAAATCAGGGTGACAATCACCCTCAAGCCCAGGCAGTGTTTTGGGGATTATTTACTTTTGAGGGTGTCCCATCCAGCAGAACCACATAGAAATGGTGCCTCCAACAAGTCCCAGGCTTTGTCACCCCCTCCTCCTTTTTGCTGTTCTCCTCTCTTGACTGATGGCAGGTTTCTAATGAAAATACAGAGCCCAAAGTGGTGGCTGGCAGTGGTTCAGACAGTGAGACACAGCCAGACAGGGCAAAGTGGTGCCTCTGTCACTGGCCTTCACAGAGCAGGGACAGCTTCCAACAGCACTGAGCCTTCATGGCAGTGGTGCCTGCCATCTTTGCAGCAAACTCTTCTCCATTTCCAAGCCATCATCACCTTCCCTGGTCAATAAAGGTCTTTTTATCCTCCATTTTACCAGGCAATCCATCAGGTGGACAGGCATCAAAGCCTGACTGAGATAAACCAGCCAACTGAAATCCTTATCTGCAGTTCATCCTCACTCCTGGAGACCATAAAGCACATTGAGTGGGCTCTTCAAGATAAGAATGCCTTTCTTTTTAGGGTCAGAGAGAGCACACAGTGCCATGAAACATGCTCAGGGCACAGCACTGCATAAACAAGGCACTGGGAAAATGGAGATGTTGAACATACTTCCCCTCCTCCCCTCCACCTGCCCTCCCTCTGCCCTGTTCATAGCTCCTGTCTATCCCTTTCCCCCAGCATGGATCAGGTAAAATGTCTTCATCCTACAAACCCACTCCAAGGGCACTAGAAGCTGGACAGAAGCTCTGCTGGAACAGAGAGGGGGACCATATTTCTTAAGTGATCACACCACTGACAGAGCTTTTTCCTGAAGGGTGAAGAAGGGGTGAGGCTGCCTCTGAAGGCAGATCTGCATAGGAACCGCCCCGGCTGAAACCACTCTATGATAAATAAGGGGGCATTAAAGAAGATGCCTTTGACATTTCCAAGTGTCTTCTCACATAGAAGTAAGACAAGTATTGCTGGATCAATTCACTTTCAAGCACTGTATTGATGCAGTTGCAGCTTTGCTCCTAAGGACAGCCTCTGCCCTTTCACAGATGAAAAAATTTCTGCTGACCCTCCAGCCGGGCTGTTGCTTTATAGCTGCAAGTCATCTATGGGGTTTGGGTTTAGCCATAGCACCCAGAAAAAGCTGAGCAGCCTTCTGGGTAGGTTCCCTTAACCTTGTCTCCTTTAACAGCTTAAGCAGTTAGAAGAAGCTTTTACAGCCTGTCTTGAAAGTTTCTGCTCTTTGAGAAAACTTTTGGCATAAGAAATGCCCCTGGGACCAACTACCTCCCTCCAAAGGGGTTATGATCCCAGGCAAATCAGTGAGACAAAGTGTGTCCCTTCAGCAGGATGCCATGAGTCATTTGAACTAGCACACAGAGAGCAGAAGTCAAGCCAGCACCTGTAAACCTGTCCATGACAGATCAAGCAGACAGATGTGCTTAACTGAGCTGAAAACAACAGCAGGAAAGAACTTCTGGAGGAGAGAGAAAAAAGAAAACTACGTTTATTTCTGCCCATCAGGACACCCTTCGGGAGCTTTCTGAAGGCTCCAGGGACTCCTAAAGCCCTTGTTCAAGCCTGAGCATGGCAGCAATATACACACATCTCTCTGCCAGGCACAAGGCTGCTGCTTTGTGCTGTGACAGGGACTGACAGCATGCGCAGATCCAGGAATGCCTGGGTACCTCCTGCAGCCCCTTCCCCACTGTCCCACAGCCCGTGCAGCAGTCCTGTCCCAAAGCACTGCCCACAGGTCAGCAATGCTCCTTAGGGCACAGAACACTGCAGCCACCCCCCTGCAGTGAGCACCCCCCACATTGCACACGGAGGGAAGCAGCCACGGACACAAAGTGGGCAGCTGGCCAGCCAGTAAATTAATTTCAAAGACAGGCAGGTGATAGATGGGATTCATGTGGGAAACAGGAGAGGATAAATTGCCCATCTGTGACTGATACAGCGGAGAACAGCACATGATGGAGCAAAATGAATGGGCACAGAGGGACCAAGGATGGAAAGACTGGGTGGAGTGTAAATAATTGAATCCCTGAGGCCTGGATCCTGTCTTTGGGACTACGTGGGATTGCAAACGTAGGAGCACAACTGAAAGGAATGATTCATGGGCTGTGTGTGACAGATAGGACCCTCAGAGCAATCTCTCAGTGGTGTGGAGGTGGGAATGCCACTTGACAGGATGGTGAGGGAGTGTATGAGATGAGGAGCTTCCTCCACACCTTTCTATGAACCTTTGAACCCAGCCTCTATGGAAACAACCTGGAAGGGTCTACCAAAATTAGAGGTGATGCCACAGCTCAGCATTCAGGGCCTGGTCAGGGAGACAGCTCGTCAACGGGATCCAGTTCCCTACACACAGCAAACCAAAAGCCTATTGCAGCTCAGTGCTGCCAACTTCCTCCCTGCAGGAATCTTTGTCAGGGAGAATAAAACGTTAGAAAAATCAGCTCTTCTCCCTCTGTCCATCTCTGCCCTGCTGCTGTGCAGGTTCAGTTTGGTAGAATCAGCCAGTAAGCAAGTGCCAAGCCATTTCTAGGGCATTCCAGTCTCACAGGAGGCAGGAGCCCCCCAGTGCCTTAGGAAAGAGGCTCTCAGCAGTGCCACCCCAGACCTGCACGCTGAAAAGCCGCTCAGAAGCACTCTTGACTGTCCTGTGTTATGTCACTTGGTTTTGGCCCTGCAGCTACTCAGGTGGAAAGACAAGCTCTTGTACTTATGGCAGGAGACTCACATGTGCATGGCACAAGTGCAGCTGGGACATGCCCAAGCACTTGTGCCCTTCTAGACCGCCTGCAGCAGCGCAGGAACATCAGCTGCACTGTCCCGCTGCTACAGTGGATTTAGCATGCTCCCCCAAAGGACTGGGGGCTGCCAGAAGACATGAGCTGCAGGCTATGTGTGACCACAGCATCCCTCTCACCGGCTCCTGCTCTCCCAGAGTCCATCAACAATGGCCAAGAGAAAACAGGAGCTGTGTGTCGCCTTCCCGCCTGCAGCAGCCTGCGGGAACCTGTTCAAGTGGGAATTTTCATGCTCTTAAGGCCACCTATGCTTTCTTACCTTGCAATTCTATTTTTTTCTTCCAAGTCTAAACCTTTAGCATCCACCACAACCTGTGGCAAAGAGGATATTTCATGCCACACTGCTGAATCATAGAGGTAGCAGGCAATCCATTTCCTTAGTCCCAGTCCTTCTGGTACCTGGACTTCTTCCTGTATCTGTTTTAAGCAGATGAGTGATAGATAACTTTCTGGTTTTTTTGTTGGTTTTTTTTTTTTTTTTTTGAGATTGTGAACAAATTCAATTTTATGCTGAGATCTGCTGTCTCATAGCTCGTTTCCAACCTGCCATGCCACCCAAACCCTGGGAAGCAAAGCATGGCTGAAAGGGACATTTGGGTCTCTACCCCCCTGACACTTGGAACAGGATTACTGGCAACAGTAGATCAACAAAATTATAATCTTCTCTAGCTGAGTCCTGAAAATCCCCAAAGATGAAGATGTCAAAGGCCAACACATTTTCTTTCCAAGAAACACCAAGAGTATGGGGAAAGTTCAGATTTTCACAAATAGACTCAAATAGACACAAAGAGACTTAAAAATGAGCATCAGATAGGGATGAATGGATGCAAAGTGAAGCCCTGTGGAGAAGGACTTAGGGTGCTGGTGGTTGAAAAGTTGGACAATGTCTTGTCAGTGTGCACTAACAGCCCAGAAAGCCAACCATAACCTGGGCTGCAACAAAAGACAAATGGCCAGGAGGACCAGGGAGGTGATTTTCTCCCTCTGCCCTACTCTCACAAGACCCCACCTGGAGGTGGCCATGATCAGTGCCAATCTGGGCAGCAGGTACATCTCACAAAGACCTGGCCAGCACTCACTGGGCAGCAGCAAGGCCGTGGAGCACCAGAAGAGTTTGACTGAGGTTCAAATAAATTCTACCTTCCAAGCACAGAGGGTTATTCCACTGAGCATAAGGCAGAAACAGACCTTCTCTGCAGGGATGTAACTTCTAATTACGCATTGTTCCCTGCAGCCTATATGCCAGGTTCATTATTGTCTCTCATGTTTGTTAATCAGCTACCTGATTTTAACAAGAAGATAACTTCTAGCAGATATGCAAATAATTCTGCAATTTTCCTTTCCAATGACTCAGCATTTGCATCAGAAATGTGTTAACAGAATACAAAAGCTATTAAGAAGCTCTCTGCATAGTTATACTCTCCCTTGCCTCCAGTTCTTAATAATTTATGACAGAAAATTAGTATCTTGTAATACTCAATCTTGCCAGAAGAAAAATTTTTTAAATTATCTTCTGTTTAAAATCTCATTTCTAAAATTTTCCCTTCTCTAAAGACTTGTCTTGAAAATTTTACTTAAATAAGGCAGAATAAAATACTCTCAGTAGAAAAATGTATGTAAGTGAAACCAAATGCTTTCAGAATTGAGGACACTGGCACCAGTTTCAAATAGGATTGTCACACTGAGAGTCAATAGAGCACCTTTATTTTACTTTTCCCTGTTTCTCCAGGAGAGAACACATGGCTGTGACTGAGTTCATGTTACTGTCACAGAAAGGCAGCTGAAGTGATGTTTACCCAAATGGTCCCATTCATGCCATTTATTTGGGATCAAGTGCCACACATTGATGAGCTTGGAATTAACATTAAATATGTTGGAAAATACATCAGTGTAGAGAACGTTTTTTAGGGGGCAGCTATTTTCTTAGGAGACACAATGACAGTACACAGCTACTTAGTGCTTGTTGTGCAGGAGTTGTTCAGGAGAAAGAAAGCTGGTCTGGGCTACCTACAGGTGGAACACTGAGCTTTTCCTTGTTCATGTTGTTCAGGCTTTTTTTTTTTTTTTTTTTTTCTGAGCAAGAGCTTTGCATTTAACTATTAGAGGAACTTACAAGATTCACAACCTAAGAGATAGCTCCTGCCTTTGGTTTTGCTTTCTTCGCCTTCCCTGTGGTTCTGCTTTCTTCACCTTCAGCTGGCCCCTCTGCCTTGAAAAATCACACCTTCAAGAAACAAGGAAACAAACCCAGCCCAGCATAACTCTCCAGTATTTAAGCCCTTACCATCCTTCCCCCCAGGATGGCAAATCCAGCCAATAACCATCCCACCAATAACAAGGGAACAGAAGGACACCCTCATCTCAAATGGCTTAACAGGGAAAGCTGGGACAGAGAGCTGGGAAAGCTAGGGAAGGAGATCAGGCAGAGAGAAATAACCCTCTGCATGCTTCACCAGCCACAAAACGTTCTGATAAGGCATCTTGCTTAAAACAGGCAAGCCAGGGGCCTTTGCATGAAACGTGCCTTGTGTTGAGCAGTAATCACAAAGGTGTGCACAGAATGAAAATCTGAAACTGCAATCAATTTGCACAGGTTACCTGGAGGAATAAGAACATATTAAGCAGATAATAAAATAACCTCCCTATGATGCCATGTAGGCAGGGCACACTGTCAGAAAGAAAAAAAGCCGTACTTGAAAGGACTCAGAGGCTGACATACAGACAGGAAAGGTGTATGTGATGTCTGTGTACGTACCTGCCTGGGACATATCAAAACACTCCACAGGTCTAACCCCAGTTCATACACAGAAGCACAGGCCATTTTACAAGTTAATACCCCAGATTTTGGGAAACTGCATAAAAAACATTTGCAGACCCAGACCCTATGCAAAGCCAAACTCTGGGCTCTGCAAAGCTAACTCTTATCAGTGACCGCCAGATGAGATACTCTTTGGAAAACAGTGCTGCCGAGGCACCCAGCCATGCTGGTGGGACAGCGCGCCGAGGCTTTCCAGCCCCTGTATTCTCATGCCTTTGGAGGCAGGCAGGTTGCTTTATTGCCGGGACAGTTCTTCTGTTCCTTCTGTTAGAGCAGCACTCACAGCCCAGCAGAAGCCATCTCTTGTCACTTTATGACGAGACGGGGGCCCTGACCTTAGCAGCCGCACGGCACTGCGGGCGTATTTCCAACCTCCCTGCACTGCCCAAGACACTGCGATCGAAGCACAGCCCCGACCAGCTGAAGCCGAGGAGGGAACCCTGGGGCACGCTGGAATCCCAGCCGGCGCCTCCCCATTAACTGTGCTGCCCGCCTGCACGGCTCTGACGGGAAAGCTTTCCACCCCCGTGAGCGTGCTCCTGGGGAGGCTCCTACAGCACTCAGCCCCGCGTCCCCGCCGTGACACCCCAGCCGTGGGCGTCCCCCGCGGCCGCTCCGCGCCCCGTCCGGTACCGGTTCCGCCCCGCGCCCCCCGTTGCCTCCCGCGCTGCCGCGGCCGTTGCGCCCCGAGCCGCCGCCGCTGCTGCCCCCGCCGCTGTCGCCGCCGTCCCCGCTCAGTTGGCGACATGGCGCGGCCGCTGGCGCTCCTGCTGCTGCTGCCCGTCCTCCTCGCCGGTACCGCGCACCGCGCCGGGGCGCTGGCGGTCGGGGAGGGGAGCCGGGGAAGTTGGAGACGGGCTGGTACCGAGTCCCGGCCGGTCCCGTCCCAGGGAAGGGGGAGCCTAAAGCGGTGCCGTGCCCCGGCTGGCTCAGCGGCGGAATCTAAACCGGGGGTGGGCACCGGAGCCAGCCGGAGGCAGGGCGGGGAACCGGCACGGGATGGTGCCGGACGGCAGCTGGCCGGGGCCGGGACCGGGACAGCGGCTAGAGGGGGATGGCGGGGTGGGACAGCGGCTGGTCAGGGTGTCCCTGGAGCGGACAGAGGCTGGTCAGGGTGTCCCTGGAGCGGACAGAGGTTGGTCGGGGTGCCGGGACGGGGCAGGGTGCGGTCGGTATCAGCCGGCCCGGTCGCGCGGGGCTCGGGGGATCCGTGCGGGACCCGGCGCCGTTAACGCTGCTCGCTCTCCACAGGTCTCCTGTTGTGTCCCGGAGCCATGGCCAGCTACCCGGTGAGTGCCGCCTGCCCCGCTGCCCTCCCTGCCTCCAGCCAGGCCTCCCGCTGGCCCGGCCCCTTCCCCAGAGCCGCGGGCCCCACGCTGGGCTCTGCGCCTGCCCTGGCCCCGGAGCCCCGGCCCTCTGCGGGGTCTCTCCCCGCAGCTGAGGCGCCCGGGACCATGCTGGCTCCGCAGCACACACGCCCTGGCGGTGCCCATCTCTCACCATCTCCGGCATTGCCCTTCGTGCGGACTCGCTGTCCGTGTGTCCCGCTGATGCTCGGCGGTCGGAGGGGCTGCGCTGTGGGACGCACATAAGTCCTGACACCACAGCTAAGCCGTGCCAGGCAATAGGAGCCAAGCCTCAAGTGATAAATTCCCATAAGAGCATGAAAGATAATGTGGCACTTTAAAATGCTGTGCCAGCTCCCGATGGACGCCTTTTTTCTGTGCATACCAGGATTCTTCAGACACTGAGCAGAAACCTGTTTCAAATGGTGTAACTTTGGCTTCTTTTGTACCTGTTTTCTCTAGCCCAACTGTGCTCAGTATGGGAAGTATATGTGTCCAAGGGACTACCATCCAGTGTGTGGCACTGATGGAGAGACCTACGGAAACGAGTGTGTGCTCTGCCTTGCTAACAGGTAGTCAGTTCTGTCCTTCCCTTCCCTACATGCTAGCAGAACATTCACCCTGACATTCCAGATAACTGATAGGTAATTTACTGGCTTTGGATCATTTGCACTGTTGCACTGTAGTTCCAGCAGTGTCCTCTCAGCTGTGAATCCCCTGCAACAGATTTTATTGTGGTACCTGTAAACTTTGATTGAATTTGGTCAGCTGGATTTACTGAATATTAGTATTAGTATTTCCTGAGAAGGAGCATCTTAGAGGAGCTTGCTTGTCATGTTCATACAATGCCATACTACCAATAAATATAATGCCAGACCCTTTCACTTTCCATCAGAAAACATGAAAGATTCCACCCAAAATGCAGCTTTACATATAAAATATTTATGGTCAAGATCCAATCTCCTGTACTTCCTTTCACAAAGAAGAGTAAGAATGCCAAATGTTAGGAGAAAATGCTATTTTGCCTTCAGGTTGTCTAAAAATCAAGAAAAAGACTGTGTGATATTTGAGAGCGGGTATTTTATTCCTTAATAATTTATTTTAAAAAAATATTGCAAACACAGAGAATTGGTATCTAATAAGCATTATTACTCCACATTACAATTGACTGTAAACCTTTATAAAGCCGGCTCTCAGTACAAACTGAGGGGAGCTGCTGTGAACAGAAATTTTGATGGTAAAAGGCAATTTACATTAATGAAATAAAAGATCTTCTGTTTCCAGGAGAAGGTATAAGTGAGAGTAGCAGAATAACGAACAGATAGATCTCAAGAAAGGGAAGGCTGAAATGAGTTTCTGACTTTGGGGCAGAGGAGAGATTAATTCTGACCAGATGATCTACAAAAGTCAAATTACCAAGATAAAAGAAACATAGGCCAAAATAAAGAAAGTGACAAAGGTATCAAAGGACACTTTAGGTAATGTTGTGAAGAAAGTGCTGAAGTGTGTCATGCATATCTGCAAAATTTGACAACACTTTCACCAGAGCACACCACAAACAACCCAAGCAAGTGACAAATTGCAAAGAGAATTGGTAAACCTACAGTTTAGGAAAAAAAAAAAAAAAAGAAAATTAATCAAAATTCACACACAGTATAATCTGTAAAAAGGGAAGAGGTTCTGGCATGTTACATATTAGGAGCCTACCCATCTTTCCTGCCTCGAGTGATGTTGGAGTAAGTTATTAAGTGATTGGCTTTGTACATAGCCAGAGGTAAAGAGGAATGTAAGCAAAGCAGATACAGATTTGTCAGAAATAATCCAATCAAATCCATGAGATTTAGTTTTTTGGCACGATAACTGGCCAAACAGAGTAGGAGGATATAGAAGTATTGGTGCATGACATTAATAAGGCAGTTTACATTATCTCCACTTGACAATCACATAAGCAGACAAATAGTTATTCAGCTGAAATTGTTAAAGGATGAAGTCACAGAAGTTTGAAATGCTGTGGTTCAAAAGCGGTGATCAGCATTTTACATTTGAAAGAGCTATCATATTTTATATAATCAAAATTGCAAAATGGCACAGATATAGTGATCTGTGCAGGATATAAAAATTCCGAGAGATCTGGAGAAATTAAGTTAAATCAGTATAGTTAAAGACAAAAAAAAGAGCTGAGTATCACCCATAGAGAGTGCAAATCCATATTGTGGAGATACAGACAGGAGAGCATCTCACAACCTAAACAGTATATTTAATCCTTTCAGAACAGAAGGATGAGTTTGAGATCCAGCCTTTCTAGGATTTCTAGGATGCTTCATTTTTTTAGGCATGATCCCTCGGTTCCAGATGGATGCATGGCAGATTCCTGAATGCAGCACTGCACACAGAACAAAGGGTTCTCCACTCAAATCTGCTGCTTATTTCAGCTCCTTAACTAATTCCTTAAGTAATTAGTGATGGGGCTTTTGTCTTTTTAGTATAAGATGTAAAGTACATCTTTTGTGTGATACATGGGATTAAATCCAATTATAAACACAAGATAGAATTTTGTCTTACCCATCCTTTTTTGCTGTCTTCTTACATGCCCAGAAACATGTATTTTGGTCTGAAGGGACACAGGGTAGTCAGATACTCTCCTAATATTCTTCTTTTTATAGTTCAGTAGTTGGCATATTTGGGAGCCTTCTAGTTCAGCCTGGAGTTGTTGTTCTAAAGTGTTTGACTTGGCATGAACACAACACAGATAAAACATTTTGCTTTCTTGGAGGAATTTCAGCTTTAAAAAATAGTCCATAGTCATAAGCAATGATCATTCCACTCCAAGTAATCTAAGGTAGAGTCTGTCACGCTTCTTAGGAAGACAGAACAAAGAGATTTTTCTGCCCTGTTTAGCAGGCTGCATGACTAGTTGCTGAAATAGTGTAATGTGATATAGAAACAGATATAGGGACACATCCAGTACTAAATTACAAAACAGTCACTTCTCAATTAACTTGGAGTGATTCTCAATTGCCACCTTGCAGGTTTGTTCTAGCCCATATTTAACCCCATGAAGGGACTTCTTGGAGAGAGTTGTGCTTCCTCATAGCCAAGACAGTACTGTCCATGAGCTCTTTTAGCTATGAAGGACTGTGGGGGCACTTGGAGAGCCCTGGGTGAATCCAGAGCTGCAGAAGAGATTGCTGCAGCTGATCCATGATAACATGAGACACCTGCAGCAAAGGTGCAGCACAAACCCTCCCCATCCTGCTCTGCAGTGAAGCCCCTTAATTGTAAGACCAAAGTTGGTTTTGCTCCTTGCTTTATTTTTTTTCTTTTAAAGCTTAGATTTAATTTATTCTTAAGTGGGTGCTCAAATGCAAATCCAGGGTCTCTTCCACACTCAATGTCCAGGAGCAATGACAACATCTGATCTTAGTTTAAACCTAGTCTGACAGCAACACATTCTCTTTGGAAATAGATGCAGCAGCTTGAGGTGTCTCTGCAGGGTTTAGTGTGAGGGTGTCCTTCAGCCAGAACCACTCCTTACATCCTTACCAGTGTTTTACATCTCCTGGCCTTGATTTTGCCTTTCATATTCCTGATCTGCCTTCTGGCACTACCTTCTGGTTAAAGGATCCCTGATAAAACTATTACTAACTAGTACAGATTAACCCTGCTTTTGGGTAAACATGTCTCTTGAATTTTATGAGGAGTAAACCAGCTTGATTCTATTAAGATAAGGAAGCAAACTGATGATCTGGGACAACTTGCATTCTATTAGTTTCTTTTTCTGTCTGCATTTGCCTGGTAAATTGAGATTTGTAAATGGAGCACCCCAAAATACTGTGTATAGGACTTGAAAGAAAAACAAACCAGTGTTTCCAAGCTAAGGGGTACTTGGCCAAAATTTCCTTAAAGAAGATTCCAGCATTCGGAGAACCACACATTCAAAATTTAGCGAAGCCTCAGATGCCGAGGTGCATCAGGATGCACACCCTTCCCACTGAATTCCCATGTGGAAGGGGAAATACTGTAAGCATTAGAACTGGTTTGCATCTCAGAGACTGCGAAGTTTGACTTGTATTCGTGCTTTGTAATGGACATGTTAGTCCCCATGGTGTGATTTGTCATGTGGTGCGACAGCACTCAGATTTGCAGATGGTTTTATCAGGTTTTTATAGGTGACAAAGCCTGTGGTAAGTTACTCACTCTGTGTATCTGATTTCATAAAATTTTGCATCATGGTTACTTCGTGGTGGTGCTTTAAGTAAGTGGTGCAATTAATGCATCGCTGCATTTAATTGAACACATAGAAAGAAACGAGAGAGTCCACTTTATAAAATGTGTCTGAAAAATTCAAGTAGTGTTCCTCTTCTAATAGGTTTTTCTTCTGTTTGCAGGGAAGATCATACCCATATAGAAATTGTCCACAGGGGACATTGTTGATACGACAGATGGCTGCTTTTCAAGAAAAATAGAGGGTCACAAACAATCCAAATGGAAACAATGCCTTAAGTGCACATTCTGTGTAGCCTGTCTTAATAAACAAACTTGCATATTCAAAGTTTGTTTACTGTATTGAAACCAGTGGTTGTAAACATACCCATAGTACAGCTATAACCTGAACTAAAGATGGATGATAAGAAGGGGATGTCCTCACTCTATACCAGAAGGTCAGTTGTCCAGAGAAGGGATTGAGTGCACCAAGGAAGGAAGTGAGTGGGTACCAAGTGCCATTCCCACAGTCCCTCCTGGGATCAGGGAGGCCCCAGCATCTCTGTCAGAGGCAGTGCTCTTTGGTTCTGGGACATTCTGAGCCCACAGGTGCCAGCAACCCCTGGAGAGCCACTGGAGGGGTTTCTTGTGGTGGCTACCAACCTGGCATGTGCCAAGCCTCTCCCCCTGGCTCCCTGCCTGCAGGTCCTGCTGGTGGGGGGCAGTTGCCTGGGCACCCTCTGCTCTTGCTGCAGGTAAGGGCTGTTTTGGAATGCTGGAGGCAGGAGCAGGGGCATGCACTGCCCTCCAGTCCCCATCCCTCTGGCACTGCTCCCTGCGGCTGCGAGGAAGAGGCACCCGAGAGCCCCTTCCTGTGGCAAACATCAAAGCAAAATTGGAAAGCTCAAGACTCCTGTGAAGGGGTGCACTCCAGAGATGCTCTGGTGGGCCTTCCCACAGGGAGGGTGTGCCAGAACTGGGGCTTGGTCCTTTCCCTGTACTTGTCGTGAATATGGGCACATACCTTAGATTTGTTTGTTCCACCAAACAAGTGGGTTTTGCGTGCTGATTGAAATTAACTGTGTTTGGGTTGTCCTGCAGTGCTTGGTAATACACAGGTGGCTTTTTCCTTTGATCTCAGCCAAGCAGCACCTGCTCTCCCCTGGCCCCAGACCATGGCTTTGTCAGGCTTTGCTGGGCAGCAGCAGTGCAGGCAGAGATGTACAGCACATTTCATGCCTGAGGAACATTCTCAGGTCAGTGACTTCAGGTTTGAAAAACAATAATGTTTTTGCCTTGCATTTCCTTTAAAGGATCAAAACTGCTCTTACCTTCCAGGTAGCACATGCCTGCTTTCATTTTCTTTGAGCAAAGATTAATCCCTGGAGGGCTGGAAGCAAAACAAAAAAACCAAATACAAACCTGAAACAGTAGTATACCCCAGTTATGTGTTTATGAAGCTTTATAGCTCAAAAAGATGGTGAATTTCAGTACAATGGGTTTAAATTTTTTAAGTTAAAACTGTACATTTGGGACCACGTTGCAAGCATTATCCAAACACTTCTTGAACTCAGATGGCCTTGGTGCTTCCCAGGGAACCTGTTTCAGTGCCTAACTGCCCTTTTCCTAAAATCCACCCCAAACCTCCTCTGGCACAGCTTCACAACGTAACTTATAGTAATATTAACATAATAATAACAGATTCACAGCATAATTCATAATACAGAAGGATGTTACTGTAATCTTTAGACATCAACAACCTCATGGCAAGCATTCCCATTGGCTTATGACACATGTGTGAGGCTAACAAGGAGTTATGCCAGCTGAATGGCATGATTGTGAACCAGGAAAGGATCTCTCTTCTGTCTGAGCTCAGGTGGTTGAACAGTATTTGGATTGATTAGGATTTATGATATTTTCTAGCTTCACAGGATCAGCACAGCCCTGATCTCACTGGGAGGAGAATGTGCAGCCATCCATATAGATCAAAGGAAGGTCAGAGGATGTCTCACTGCCTTTTGCTAATGAAATGTGCAGATGAATGGCTTTTTTTCCCTGGCTGAGCTGCAAGAACAGTATTTTTTTTTTTAACTGATAAAATTCCCAACTCTCCCTCCTGTGGAATTTTAATCGTTTTTAAATTTGCCCAGGAAAAATGTTTTTAAAAGTTGCCTGAACTCCACATACTGTCGCTCAGCAGGCACGGTGTGTGTGTTTTCTGGGACAGCTGGGCTCCAGCTCCCAGCTCAGCGGGGAAGTGCTCAGCCCCTTGCTTCAGGCACCCTTGAAGGGTGTGCAGGCTTTCCCCTCCAGAGGTGTAACTGCTCAGTAACACTGGCATCTAGAGGGAAAGAGAAGTCTCTCCTGGTGACACAGGACCGCAAGCAAGGGCAGAAGGGAAAGCCATGTCTGAATCCTGTGGGAGACAGTCAGTACGAGGAGCTTGGATTTGTGGATTTCCAGCTCGCTCTCTAGGCGGCAGCGTTTGTTTTCTTTTAAAGCTCTTTTTGTGTTCTCAGTAGGGGCTGTAGGAACGGCTTTTTATTCATCTTTATCGTTTGAATGCACAAACGTTCTGTTAGGAGCTGTTTGTTTTCAACTGTATTCTATTATTAGTGTCAGTGATACACGGTCAATCTCATTTACTTGGCACAGCTGATGGGCTTTTTCCTGACCATTTTTTGGAGGAGACTCCGTGGCACACAATTTGGTAGAAACGTTATTCTCTGGGCAGATGACTCACAGATGAAGCTGTGACATTCATTGCCATGTGTAGGATTGCACTGGCTTCTATCTTAGCTTTGTGATTTCTGAGCTGGTCACGTAGCAACTGCTTCATTTTCTAAACTCCAAACATCTATAGAAATAGCATAGGTTTCTGGGGAATTCTTAGCTAGATAACTTCAGAGAAAAACCCCAACTTTTCTCTGTAAATGTGCCTCATCTTTACATTGAGAAAAAATTAACCCCTTTTAAGTGCTTCTTCAATCAACTGGTGAGAAATTATGCAAGAATCTGGTACATGTGTTTAATTTTACATTTTAAGCAATTCTGAATATTTCTTCCTGACATTAGGAGTTGACATAAAACTGTTCTTACATAAGCTAGTCTATTCCAGCCTCCCCAGTGAAAAATCCTACTGTGAAGCACTCTGGAGCAGGGAATAGGGCTGGGACTGAGGTCTTTAACTTGCCTAGTAATATCTGGGGTCACTGTAGATTTTGTGGGATGTTGTAGCAAGCCCCAAACTGTTGCTCTGGAAGAGCCTGGGTTTTCTGGAAGTCCTTTCTAATCTGCCAGTCCCCTTCAAATATTTTGGATATCCAGCAATTTGCAGATGTCTGTAAATGGAGACTTGGAGTGAACCCTCTCTTCATTTGAAGGTGTCAAACAGAAGTGGCTTCTGTAGGAGGCCTTGGGGCTGTTGTACCCTAGCTGCTGCATGCACACTCACCTTCTGGCAAGCTTTGGGAAACTCCAAGTAGCTTGCTTCTCTCTGAATTTCTAAAAACCAGCTTTGCACTTACATGGGACTCACAGCTTTCCTTGTCCCACAGTGTTTCTGCCTTCACTAGGCCTATGGCAGGGGACATAAACACAGCTGGGTGCACGGAGCTGTAGTGGAATGGGGGGTTGTGAGTGGGAGGTCACAGCCATGATTAAGGTTATCTGCTAAGAATCATAGAATCATGCAGGTTGGAAAAGACCTTTAAGATCATCAACTAACATATACCTAACATGCTAAGTCCAACCAAGCTGTGTTACCAAAAGTAAATCCTGACGATCAAGCCAAATGCAAATTGTGTCCCTGGTGCTTTCTCTGACTATCAACTTGCCCTCTGCCTAGAGGATGCACTCAATCCCCTTGGCCAGATCATTAATAAAGACACTAAACAGGACTGGCCCCAACACTGAGCCCTGGGGAACCCCACGAGTGACCATCCAGCAGCTGGATGTAACTGCATTCACCAACACTCTCTGGGTTGTTTTTTACATGGCAAACAGTGCACCCATCCATGCCACGATCAGCCAGTTTCTCCGGGACAATTTAGGGATCTGCAACCATAACCAAAGTTTAAGACTTGACTATCTATGGAGAATTAGATATCTATGGAGTTTTCGTGTCAGAATCAAATAGGACAAGGCAACAAGCAAATTATCTCCATAGGTCAGCCAAAGTAAAGACTTGCTAAACTCTGGGCAGAAGGGTCTGTAAATTCCTAGCACCACCTGTTGCTATGTGACTGAGCCCAAACAGAGGAAAAACCTGCATCTCCTTCCACTCCTACACAGAGAAAGAAGGATATACTTTTAAAAAGTCGTCAGAAGTGGAAAAGGAGGTTTTTAACACTGAAAAGAAAACTGTCTGGGCTCATGAGGAGGGAAAAAAAATTTGTTGTTCCCCTGACAAACATTGCCTTTAGACTCTGCCATGCACCAGTAAGGCAAAAACCCCCACACATAAGTAGTAATGGGCTAGAATAGGGATCTTGTATACATGCAAAAATTTTGTTAAAGACCAGCAAAAATTTCTGTCCCATGAGGAATTCCAGAACAGGAACTTGTAGTGGTTTTAGGAACAACTTTCTTCAGATGTCCACAATTCTGCTGCTCACTGTCCTAAGCCACCTGATCTAGAGGGCCCTGCTTGGAGCAGGAGGTTGGACTAGAGAATGGAGAGGTCATTTCCACCTCACTTATTCTGCAGTTTGCAATAGCAACAGGCTGCTGCATTTGCAACCAGCACCTGAGCTGCCCAAAGTCAGGTGTTATCAGAACCACCAGCACCACCTTGACAGGTCTGACTACTTATGAGAAAGCACCCCAGTTATCTGGAGTGCTGTGTGTAGGTGCTCAGCAGAAAAATGCCTCTGAGCCTTCTGCCTAACTTCCCATCTCTTGCATTATATTTCCTTGGGTGAAAACATCATGAAATGTTTAGGGTCAACAGTCTGCCATTGGGGAGCGATAAGAGTACTTTATTCAGAACAGAAAAAACCCTTTCAGAGACTCAAGAAAGCCTCCAGGTCTTCAGAAATGACAGGACTGGAAAACACCTGGCAGAGACCAGCAGGCTGTGAGCAGTTGCACACCAGCTGTGTCCTGTGTGTCCCTATCCCAGGTCACCAACATTTCCAGTGCAACAGCAGGCTGGGCACAGAGAGTAGAGCTGGCCCCTTGTGTATTGTATTTTCCCCATGGCTCATATTGGTCATGGTCAGGCACACAAGTCAGCAAACCCATTTCTATGCACAGAACAGGTGAATGGGCAGCAGCGGTTAGAACTAGAATCTTGCTAAAAGAATAGCTGCTAAGTGAAGTGTATTTCAAGGGAAGCAGGCTCTGGAAACCCCTGACAGTCTGTTCCAGTGTTCCCTTGCCATGCAGACAGGCCTGTGCAGGACAGCAGGAGTAGCTCAGGGGACACTGCTCTCCAGTGGGCTCCTGGAGCTCAGCTCTGCTGTGCCCACCTCACTGAGCTTGGCTTTCTGCAGCCCAGCCAGAGACCTACAGGAGACATGGCCCTACATAAAGCCCTCCCTGGAGAAGATCTTACTAGCCAGGACTAGGCCTAGGATGAGAAACAGCCTTTGAAGGAGGGAGAAAAGCCCACCCAGAGAAGCCAGACAGACTGGCTGTATGCAGCACCAGCCAGCCAAGAGACGGGCACATAGACACTTGGAGCAACATGAGAGCAATCCCACGCCGGTGCCAGAAGCCTTCCTTCGGCTTCAAACAGCCTCAGATTGGCAGTGAGCCTCCAGAACCTGCCCTCACCACTGATGGGAACTGGCCCCCAGCCTTGGGTGTCCCCCAAACCACTTCCCTCCAGCAGGACAAGGTGCTAAAAGACGTGCTGTGACAAGAGTGTGACTTCCCCAAGCAGTGGTGCAGGTATGGCTTAGCTCAGGTTTCTTAGGCTGTTTGTGCTTGTTTGAGCCTGCTGGGCTCTCCCATGGGTTGAGCACTCTCCAGCTGCTTGCCTGTGCAGCACTGCACCCTGCTCCCATACTCCTTCCCTGGAAAGCACCCCCATCCACCAGCCCAGTCACCTTACCCTACACCCTGGAGCCTCTCTGCCAGGCACCCCAGACACAAACAACCCCCTGACAGTGGAGTGCCTGAGACTCCAGAGCAGGAGCAAGGGGAGATCCCAGGAGCAGGGGATGTCCCACTGAGAGTGACCCCTCCCTGGGATGGAAATGAGGCTGTCAGAGCAATGAGGAAGGCATATGTGAGTGCTTCTACTGCGCTCACTCAGCTGTCCCCAGCTGTGGCCAGCTGTGTAGAGAAGACTGTGGGCAGCTAGCGTCCTTTGTCAGTGTCAGCTTCCCAGGAGCCCTCTTTAGCAACCAGCTTGCTAAAGGGAACAAAGATTTTACAGTTAATTGCTTAGGGCCCTTGAAGCCACTCCCTGACACCCAGCAGGTGGAACAGTCTCCATTATGTTCCTTCCCTGTTCATTGTCACTCTGTGAGTCATTCTTGTTGTCTGCCAGTGTCACAGGGCACCACAGGTGCCACAGGGACTGTGGTGTGTGTCACACAGAGATGACCTACCCCGCTCATTGCCTGTGGCAATGCCCAGCAGCTGGGGACACCAGAGCCACCTCTCCACAGGTGCCTGCCCAAACTGGTCCAACAGAAACCACGGGCTGCCAGCTGCATGGCACTGCTGCCATGAGGTGGGCACAAGGGCCAGGAACCTGTGGGCTCCCTGGCACGGGACAGCACAGGGGAAAACTTGGCCCTTGTCCCTCATGGTGAAGGCTGAGCAAAGTCATGGGATGGTCAGCACCCGTGCTTGCCCTTGAAGCTGGTCTTCAGGGTAGCATTCCTGCTGCAACTGAGAGCCACGGTGGCAAGCAAGTGTTTGGACGAGCTCATCCCCGCTCTGGGGAGGGATAAAGTCCCTTCATTGACCTTGAAGTATTTGATCACTGAAGTATTTGAGTCAGGACCTCCAAAAGCTCTCTAGGCAGCTTCAGCCTAGAGATTCAGAACAGAACAGATTTCAGCAGACAATTCCCAGCCCCCATCTCCCCACTTGCTCCCTAGAAAACGCACAGCCATCCGAGTCTGTGGAAGGGCTCTCGCTCCCCTGCACGCACCCCTGGCATTCCCAGGGTAGAGAGTGGATCTGCAGGTCTACTCTGTCCTCCCTCCCCGCCTCTCACAGTGCCAGGCCGTGTTTTCCCGGGCTGGGCATGGCAGCAGCTCCCACGTGTGATGATGCCCTGCTGGCTGTCTCTGCGTGCTGCAGCACGCTCTGCCTACAAGCTATGGCAGCGCTGCTGAAAATCCTCCCGGCAAGGAACTGCACGTATCAGCTCCCGGTTTAGTCACTTCAAAACAATCCGGTTAGTAAGAGTGAGAGTAGGGAGGAAGACTGTACCCCAGGCAGAGATTGCACATGGAAATACCAATGAGATGACACTGTTCTCTGAGAAGTGCTGGAACAACGGGAGGAATAATAAAACACTGCAGTTTCCATCCACACAACTGTATCCCACGGACAAAGTAAAGGCGGGAATCTAACTGGAAGTCCCATCTGATTAGTATCTGTCTGGCCTGGATCCCTTCTACTGCTGAGGAGAGACAGGCTGAACCCTGCCCACTAGAACCAAAGGAAAATGCATGAAGGAGAGAGCAGAAGAGGCAGTTGCTGAGGCCAGGCCAGCAGCCCTGCTCCTGCAGCAGGAGCCAGCAGTGCCCACCTCCTCTTGCCCCAGGGCATGGTCTGGGTAAGCACGGTGTGCTGCTGGCTCTTGGGGTGCAACCAGTGTTGCTGCCCTCCTAGGGAAAAACTGATCAAAAGAGCAATGACTCAGTCACGTTCTTGTGTGTTGGGTTGTCCAACAAAGGCAATTGCCAGCTGCACCCTGAAGAGCAACCAATCTCTTATGCTGTTATGGGGCAAGTGGGGTATGGAGGTAGAAGTCTCATCTGGTTAGCTGCAAGAGTTGTCCTGTGAGTCAGTACTGGCTAGTTAGAAAATGCTTCTCTAACTGAATGGAAGCCAAAATATCCTGTAAAGCCTTGTTTCCAGCCACATTTTTTTTTGGATTAGCAGCCAGAAAATCCCAGCACATCAGGGAAAAAAGCCACTGGTAAACAAAACAGAAGATGGCTTTTGAGGTTTTCCTTTGCATTGGGGTGTTCAGAGGGAGAAAGGAAGCTTTTGTGCTTTCTCTGACACTTGGGTTGGGGTGGAGTTTGAAAAGCACATATTTTTTAATTCACATACTCAGAAAAAGGAAGAAAATCTCTGCTTAATCCCCAGACAAGTGATGCTGGTGCTAAGCCTCATTTTCAGAAAAGAAAACATGGCAAAATTCAAGAGAGACACGTGCATGAAAAGGAGGAAACATGAGCAAGTCAGAAAAGCTGTGTTATAGCCCATTCTATCCTGATGACTTGACAAGTCGCTTCCCCCCTCTCCTTTCCATGTTTTTTTCCATTCTGTCTTCATGCAGTGTTAAAGGGACAACAGCTGGGTCAGGGTGGGCATGAGCTGTGTGTCGAATGCCCACCCCATCTTCCCCCCAAAAGTGACTCCAGCCAATATCTTGCCATGGAGCAATATGGATGATATTCCAGCCTCTGCAGAAGGGGTCCAGAGCAGTGGGGTGCTGAATGCAAGCTGCAGCTGCCAACCCCTCCCTGCAGTGCCACAGTATTATGCAAAATTGTCAAATGTACATCACAAGAGCTGTACTTCTTCTCAACAGGAAGAAAGTCTCTGTGATGGGCCTGGATGCACCCCTTCATTTTGTTTCTATGTAATCTAATTCTGCTGACAGAGGACATCCTCTGGGACAGGATCTCTTCATAGCAGGTGAAGCATAAATTCCAGCAGCACTTCGACCCTCTCCCAGGAGGAGAAATGGGGCGTAAAAGATTTCAGAAAAGGTCAGAAAAGCATTAACATGTGCCAGCCAGATGCACACAGATTTGTGACATGACTTTCACACTGTCACTGCAGGACTCCCAGCACCTCTGAAACCATTTCAATGGGGTGTCTCAGCCTCAAACACGTCACTGCCAGTGCTCCCAGTGCAAGCCTGGGCTGGGTTCACAGGCTAAGAGAAAAGGGTTTTTCCACATAAAAGGCTTTCTCTCCGTTGACAGTAATAAACAAGGGAAGAGAGGAGCCTATCCTGTTCCTGCAGGCCACGTTACTCACATTTTGCAACTCTCAGGGCATATGCACGGAAGGAAAAAAAAGACAGCATACAAACATTGGAAAATCTTTCTGGACCAGAATATTTTCCCATCTGTCCTGTCACCGAGGCTGGCCAAGAGCAGATGCCAGAGCAGAGCACAGACATGGGGCAGATAAGTAGCAATACCCCTGAGAGCTCCCCCAAGGACGTGTCAGTATGCAGTTTGGGACCACTGCCTGGACTTTCCCAACACTGGGGTTGAAATCCAAGGCTGAGTCCTGCTGCAGGGGTCTGCTCCAGCCTCCTTGAATGCACCCTGACGCCCCCAGCCACAGCTCCTGGAGCCATCCCCCAGTCACATCGTCCAACCTGCTTGTGTGCACATTGCTAGCCATGCTCCTGTTGCTTAGCACCAGTGATAAACAGGACATATTCCTTTGGCCAGGTGCCTGCCCAAGGCATGCAGGATCAAGTCTTCTCCCAAAAACCTCTCTGGCAGCCACTGAACAGCACCGTTTGGCTTATCAGGCATTGAAGCTATCCCCTGGTCTTGCTTGATCAATGTCATCCTGCTAAGAAAACTGGCACAGGTCTGCCTGCCCTTTGGCACAGATCTCTTTGCAATCCCCTTGTCCTAGCCCATGTTTCCCCCAACATTACAAAACCTTTTCAGGGCAGTCTTGGCTCACTGCTAAACATATGGCAGGTTTCTTGCCTGGGTTTGTCCAGCCACTTCTCTCCAGGGTCCGGGGCCCTGCCTCTGGCTCCAGCCAGCTCCACAGCTTTTGCATTCTGTGCCAGTTTGAGTTTTGCTCTGGCAGATAATCTCAGCCATTGCAAGCCATACTCAATTTTTCATGAAGCCTTTCTTCAGCCTCTCTGATTTTCCAGCATCCCCTTCCAGCTGTCTATAAACTGAGAGAAAAAATCGCCCCTCCCCACTGCACTCCACCCCACAAGATGACTCTTTTTAAGCTTCTGTCTGATGCTTCCAGACCACCACACAGAGAACGGCAGGCTCCTGGGCACTTTAATCGAGGAGATGGCATTGGCAGAGGACGCCCTGCTCTCCTGCCCATCCCCAGGCAGGCTGTGCCTCCGAGGGCTGCAGCAGCAGGACAGATCCAGGACCCGGTCCTGCCCTTACACCCAGCCTAGCGGGATCACAGGGCTGATTAAAGTGACAGCAGACTCAGGAATGTTAAACCTGGACACATCATTTGCAAGACACTAAAGCGAGATGAGAATCCAGCCCTGCACAGCAGCGAGCGCTGCGGGCTCCATCAGCCCGGGCGGGAGCGGGGCTCCTTACAGCGGCGCAGCGGGATGCAGCCCGGCCGGGCGGGACGGGCGGGCTCGGCTGGAGCTCCGCGGCACGAAGCGCAGTTTCCGCCGCACCCCGCCTGCACCTTTCCTGTACCCCCGCAGGAAGCAGCCCCGGCCGGGACCGCGTCCTGCGGCCCCGAGCGTGGCGGGACGCGCCCCGACGGCTGCCGGGCCACCGAGAGCCCGCGGAGCGCACAAGCACGGAGCGCGGGGGGAGCCCTGCCAAAGGGAGCGGGTGCCAAACCTGAATTACCAGCCCAGAGAGTGGCTGTGGATCCCGGGAGCTCCTGTGATTTGCGGCAGGTTTTTCAGGTCCCCGCCTGTCAAACACACACGCAGATACTTAAGCAGTCACCCGAGGACCTGCGGGGTTCTTGTTTTACACACTTCTGGTCCCTGCCAGCTCCAGGTAAGCACAGGCTTCGAGATGGGGGTGCTGGGGTGGGTTTGCATTTGGGGATGGGGGGGATGGAGGCAGGAGCTCCCCTGTGAGTACTGATGCTGAGGAGGTCGGAGCTGCACCCAGCAGGGCAGGAAGGCTCATGCCTGGGGCAGGCAGAAGGGCACCCAGGCACGGCCCACCACGGGGTCCTGCCTCTGCTGCAGCAGCTGCTGTGCTCCTGTTTGCTTTGTTCCTATCCGATATTATCTTCTAAAAGACTGGACGGGTAGTTTACAGGATGCATGACAGGTGTTTTTTCCTTATTTATGGCAAGGCCCAGTTTATTTTTAAAGCCTCTGTCCCACCTTATCCTGTGCGCTATGCTGGCTGATGTTATCCACAGCCACCTCACAGCAGGAGGATGAGCAAAGCTCAGGACAGGACATGGCTCTGCAGCAGAGCAAGGGAGGGTAGGAGGGCTTGTTTGCATTGAGAACTGCTATTTTGATCCCTGCAGTGGCAGGAAATAGCTGCAAGCTAAAACCAGATGCAGATGCCTCCAGTCGCATCCTAGCCCTGACAGTGGGAGCACTGGGAAAGGGGTCAAGAAGCCCAGCAGAGGCTATGGAGCCCCATCATCTTGGCAAGAGCTACTGCTCTGAGAGATTTCTAGGGGCTTTGGGTGCAGTAAATCGTTGGAAAGCTGCATACCCAGCCAGCTATTGTGACTACTGTTAAAAAAGCAAAGCTGAGCAAACAGTGATCATGTCTTTTCTGGAAAAGTGGCAGATTTCTGCCAGGATAGTAAATGCTGACTGCACTAGCAGTGCTGGACAAGCATGCTGGGAGAGAGAAAGATGCCCTTGCCCATTTCAGGCCAGAGCTAGGAGTCCTGCTAGTAACCCCAGGGTGTTTCTGGGGAGCTGGGTGCAACCACAGGACATGGGCAGAGTACTGTATATTTATAATAAGACTTTCTCTTGCTGCAACTTGTGTCCATCAGCCATTACCTTTTCTCTGCTCACTCCAAAATGGCCCTGGAGGTGCATTTTAATGCCCTCTCAGCCACACTAAGAGCACCAGGTGCTGTAATGTACATAGCAATGCTGGCTGGAGCTGCCCACAGCCCAGGCAGCTGCTGATCCACCTGCAAGCTTCTGCTCTCACATCGCTCTACCTAAAACCACGACAGTCAGAGCCAAGGGTGAATTCCCAAGGGGTCCTTAGCTTGACACTTAGGACAGAGCAGGTGTGGTGGTTTCCTTGTGACGGTGCATCTGGCATTGTCATTTCTGCCTGGGTGAGTAAACCCCAGCTGAATGACAACTGCAGCCCCACAGCCCAGCTGAATGGTTAACATTCCTTGCACTGAAAAAACTTCTTTTTTTTTTTCAATGTTTTCAAAAATTTAAGAGGAAAAAAGCCGTAAGAAGTGGTGCATTTCAGCAGCTAAGCCAAACAGCTGTGAGGCTCCATATTTTTGCCAGGCTTAAAGAAATGTGAGACAATCACCTTTCCTGTACAGGGAGAGATGTTGGACAGCCTGAAGCTCAGCTGCATGCCTGAGCTTAAACGAGGTTCCATTTAAGTAGTGGGCAGGTGGTCAGTGGTCTCAATAGGGTGTCTGGCCATTTAGGCGCTCCTGCTGCCCTCAAGTCATGCCATATATCCTCAAATTTAGCATCTAGGAGGTGCCAAGTGCTAGAGGCCATATGCTGCACAGGGGTCACATGGCTCCTGAAAGCCTCCAGGACATAGTGGAGTGATGTGACCTGCAAAGCCCTCCAGGAACCCCAGGGTTTTTGCCTTTTACTGACACCCATCTCACAGCCTTGAGAGGTAAAAATTGTACACCTACCAGAGCAGGGGGAGAGGGGACACAAAGAAAAGCCATCAGGCATCACATCCCACATGCTGGAGTACCCTGAGCTGCCAACAGGTAGAAGATACTGTGTCCTGTGGGGAAACGCCTCAGGAACCTGGAGATAATCAGAAGCACAAATAGCTGTGCAGGTGAAACATGAAAGGTGAAGCATGAGTTCCCTATGCAAATCCATGCACTCACATCAATGCACATTAATGCGGCAGGCTGCAAACAATGATTTATGAGCTGCCAAGGCATGTTGCTGCTGGTGACCCAGGCTAGATGCATGATCTGCAGGTGATGAGGATCCCTTTGTGGCTGGGCTTTCTATGGGAAGGGCAGGTGGCTCAGCTGTGTGCTGAAAAAAGAAGAGGCAGGACTTGTGGCCTGAGCTTGGCCTCATCTGCATTTTGACCTCATGGAGAGCTTGGCAGCCACAGTGCTGGAGAGCAGCACCTCAAGTCCAGGGGACCTCCTTCTAGCCCTGCATCTTTTCCAGAGGTCTACAAACATCTAAGGTAGGTGAGCAGCATTCAGCAGACTCCTACGACCTCACATGAATGAGGAACTGAGTTATGGTGCCCCCTTCCTATATGGATGTTTCTGAAGTGAGCTGACCCCAGGAAACCCAGGCAGCAGCAATGCACTGCAGACAAGGCCAGCTTGGCTTGCAGTACCTGGGGTTAGAGATGGTTTTTCCTCAGTCCACCCAGGGCTGGTGGGTGATACTGTCTGTACTGTCCACCAGCACCCCATCACGTTCAGAGGTGCTCCAATGTTACACAACCTCTGTGTTACAATCCGTATTTACCAAGTGACTCAAGCAGAGTGGGCTGTTTCACAACCAGCCCTGGTCTATTTATAAGCCCCTACTCAAATGCCAAAGGATTCTTTTATTAGTCAAAGCACTTTCTGCCGAGGAGGCTCAGGGGGATCTTTGCTTTATGAGGTAAAGTTCAAAGAAGAGGATCTCTCCAGCCTCTCACTGTGCCTGGCTCTTCACGAGCTGCATGACAGTTTTGAAGCTGAGCTCCATCCTAGCAGTTCTGTCAGCAAGAGAAAGCCCTGGGGCATTCGGTTCCCCAGGGTACCTAAAGGTGAGTTACCAGTCAACCAAGAAAGCACTTGGGTTTAAACCTATGCAGTAGGAGTGCAGCATGATGGATGTCCCAGGATTATACCCCAGAGCCAAAGAGAAGGAAAAGCTGGACTGCAATGTGGAGGCAGGGCAGGTCTGCAGCAGATGGCCCACAGGATTCCCAAGAAGGGCCAAGGGCTCCTGGCAGCACTGGAGAACCAGCAACACCAACCAGCCAACCTGACAGAGATGGGCCAGGCAACTGGGACGGCAGGAGAGCAGATCAAGCAAGGCCACATGTTGCAACCAGCTCTTCCCCTGCCAATACCCCACAGCCTGGTTTCAAAAACACCACAGTGATTCAGCATCAAGGGACTTGTGCGTGCTGTGTGGGGGCAGTGCCTTGAGTTTTAGTTGACTGAATTAGCAAGCTCGACCCTCTGCCATGTGAAAGCAAACCTGAAACCCAGCAGAAAAGAGGTGTGGGGCTTAGCCAAGATGCATTTGCTTTGCGTGTTCTTTTGGACCAAATCCTCCAGAGATTGTGCAAAGCGCAAGTGGGACAAGTGTTACTCTGGAGGAAAACCTGGGCTTCTTGGTGCTGCCTTTGCTGGGAGCACCTAGGACTGACCCCAGTCAGAGGCAGCAGGTGCTTGAGCAACAAACATACACTGGGTACAGTCCTTGAGGATTTGACCACTTACACACCAAAATCCAACCAATCAACTAACCAGTTCAGTGATGCTCAGGAACAATAGGACTAACTGTTTATGCCCATGTGTGGTAACATTAAATATTACTTTAAACAGTGCAGCTCACCTTCTCATGGCCAGCATTATGTGATGTCTGGCCACACTGCTAAGAGAAGGACCAGGACACTGATCCTGAGGAGGGGAAACAGGGTGGTTTCTAGATCAAAGACTACACTCCCAGAAGGTCACGTATGCTCTGTTTCATCATTCCTTTGCACAAACTTGCCTGATCACTGGGAAACAGGGGGAAAAAAAAAAACAACAACCCACTAGGTTAGATGTCAGATATTGTCCCTTCACCCAGAGGATAAATAATGTTTTTTGCCTAATGTCTTTAAATTAACCCCCTGAACATGCCCATTGCTGTGACATCACTCCTTAGTGACGCCCAGGCCTAAATAGGGCTGTAAACAGGAATCGTTCCCATGGGAGTCACACTGGCTATAAATACAGCACCAGGGGAGTGCTGAGCAGCCTGCAGCTTCCTGCCAGCTGAGGATGGTGAGACAGCTCAGCACTGGGCATTGCTGCCGTGTGCTCGCTGCAGTGAGGAAATGAGACAGGAGCTGCTGGGGGTTGGTGCTCCCAGCTGAGCTCCCTGGCATGCCTTTAGGAAGGGAGCTGAGCCCTGCTGCAGCCAGAGGCCACAGCTGGGGCCGGGAGGGAGGTTGGTGGGGACACAAATGGCAAATCTGGGGCTCAGCAAGTGTTGCCCCACTGGCCACTCCCAGCTTGAGCAATGACACCAGCCCCTCTCTGCAGTGCCTGGCCCCATAGCCCTGCCCCAGGAGGAGATGGCCATGGAAAAGCCAGTGATACCCACTGAGGAGCAGCTGGAGATCCTGGAGTACCACTTCTGCAAGGTGAATAAGCATCCTGACCCCACTACACTGTGCCTCATCGCTGCGGAGACCGGGCTCTCTGAGGAGCAGACTCTGGTGAGTGCATGCCCCTCATCCTGCCCCTGGCACCAGACCTGCTCCCCCTGCATGCCTCTGTGTCCCATATCTCCTGCCTGCCCTGGCCTATCATACACCTGTCTGTCCTCCCACAGGCTTCCTACAGCAGCCCCTACCCTTCTCATGCTCCCCCCACACGCCTGCACTCCTTTGTACCCCATGTGCTCTCTGCCTGCACTCCCTGCACCACCGTGCACCCTGCACTCTCCTCACTGCGCCCCCAAGTCTCCTCTGCACCTCTGCAACCCCCAGCACACTCCTAACTGCACCCAGAGAGCTCTAATGCAACACAGCACCGTCCTGTACCCCACATCTTTCCTGCACTCCACGTGTTTCTGCTCCTGAATTTACAACCCGTGCATGCTGTTCTTCCAAATAATTTCTGATAGTCTTGGATGCACAAGCTACTGGTGGTTTTAATGTCTGAAGAAACTACTGTCATTTTAAAACAGAAAGAGGATAGATGCAATTCCTGCAGGATGTGCTGTGGGACATGCTCAGGCTGTGCACCCTACCCCTCAGTGTCCCTAAGGCCCAATGTCAGGCAAGTCTGTCAGGCTCTCCAGGAGACAGAGAGGCCTCCAAATACCCCTCCACAGGGACAGGCTGCCTCTGTCTGGGCATTCCACCAAGCCCCGTGCTCCAACTGGAGCAGGCTACCGTGGGCTTCGGAAGCAAAGGGCTTCTTCCCAGTTCCTTCAGGTGGCAGTGCAGCTCATTGGGATGTAGGTGTTTTCTAGACTGCATTTATGGGTATAGAAAAGAAATCCATCCCACTGGAAAGTTAGCAGCAGTTTGCAGAGAGCTGCCAAGCTTGGCTCTCCCTCAGCAAAGCCAAAGGGGTATAAAAGCCGAGCTGGCAATGTCAGCATTTAGCCTGTCCTAGGGAAAGATGCTGGAACAGCATCCATTGCACAGATAGTCCTCGGCTGGAGTGGACTGTGCTTTGGTGACAGGCAGGTACCAATCACTGCTTATTTGAGGCAGCAAGGAGGTAGTACCCCTAAAATACCTTTTTCTCCATAGAAATGGCACTGTTCCTTTTTTTTTTTTTCCCTACAGCAACTTGTAAACACAGGCCATGTAAGCCCAGGGCACCTGTGGAGATGTCTTAAAATCCTCCCTGATAGCTATCTTTTTCCACTAATCTAGTGTGCTCCTAGAGATCTGGAGATGGAGGTCACGTTAGGGACAGGTTCAAGACTGGGGTGGTGAGCTGCAAAGTGCCTGCATTGCATAGAACACAGGGAATCATTGCCCCTGACATCTGGAGTGCTTTATCATCTAGAAATAGCAGCCATTTTAATAAAAAATTCAGTAACAATGAGATGCAAAGAGGAGATTATGGTTTAGGACAGAGAGTGAAACTTTTGAGAGAAGGCTAGGCTGTCAATCGTATGACTGGATGTGGTCAAAGGCAGTGTGAGTGTGAGAGGCACTTATGGAGAGCACTGTGGTTGTATCATTATGGACCATAATAGCTTCAAAAATAACCATGAACAAATATAGCAACAAAATGAACTGCAACAAAAGGAATCACAGGCACATTGCCAACAAAAGGCTGAGCTGTGCTTCCGGCACATGAGTAGTGTTTCTTTTCTTTTTTTTCTTCTTAGGTAGTGTTGCTTTAACCAAATACATTTTATCTAATATTTTAAATTGTGGCTGCCTTGAAGTGGCATCAGCAGTTCTTGGAATAGGCTTCCAGATGCTAAGTTACAACAGACATAGTGCTAAGTGCTGCTAACATAGATGTGCATATTGCCTTAAAACTAAGATGATTTTAAAACAATTTTAAAAATAGATTGAGAGTCAATGTGCTGTACCTCTCCTCCTTTCTGAAACAGGTGAGCTTTCAATTCCTGTCAGTTTTGAACTTGCAGATGATTTTTTCACTTCTCCAGTCATTTAAACAGACACCATCCAGCTCCTCAGCCAATCTCTTACTCTGCAAGAAAAACCTGGGCTTACAGCAATAAAAAAAAAGCCTCACCCATGCTGTCAAGGTCTGAAATGAGCTAGAGAAATGAGTTTGAAAGAAGTGCACATGTAGGTTATAAGACTGTTCAGTCAAGAGCAACCATCCTGGCTGCCTGTACTGCCTGGAAACAGCACCTTGCTACAAGGCAGCAGCACCATGAGTTCCCCTCACCTTGTCCCATATGCTGACATCTGCACCTTTAGAAAAGTGATTTGGAGGCTTCACTCAGCCCAGTGTACTCAGTCTCTGCTTTGTTCTTTCTCTCCAGAAATGGTTCAAGCAGCGCCTGGCGGAGTGGAGGAAGTCTGAAGGGCTGCCCTCAGAAAGCGGGTCTGTCAGGGACTAGAGCATGCTGCTCCAATCCCCTTGCCACTTATAAAGGATGGTGAAGCTCTTCAGTGGGTTTCCTTGGGGTTCTTCCCGTTGCAATAGGGTTTGCGATACAAAGTTATACTCTGCTATTTAACATAAATCTTATTTAACATGTACATAACCAGAAAAAACCCCACTATATATATATATATATATATGTATGTGTGTGTGTATACAACTTTTGATGGCTGATAACCTATCTTGTGATTCCAACCCATTAACAGCAGCTGCACAAGAAAAGGCAATTTCATGCCCTTGTTCCAGGCTTGCAGAAATTTTGCCATGATATATGTTCAAATATAGAAGGAAGAAATAAAGACTCCTTTTCCTTACAATCCCCAGAGGCAAAGTATGTGTGTGAGCTTTAAGGTGCAGATCATCCAGAGAGTAGGGCATCTGGAAAACCAGGTGTGTTGTTCAAGTGACCTGATTTGGCTCAACATGCCTGAATCAGCTCTGGATACTGCAAACCAAGTGCCTACACCATAATCAGACCAAGCCAGGCACCCTTTGAATGCCTTTTTTACCTTTCTGTTAAAGGTCACCAAAGGGAAAGAATTCATGGGTTGTTTTGGGTTTTTTCCCCAGTGCAATTATAAAAACCCAACATTTTTTTAATAAGAGGAGCTGTGCTATGTCCCTCCTTGTGCTCCCTGCCCCCATGACAGGAGGCAGACTCATTCGTCTGGAAGGGCACCATTTCTCCCAGGCAGCCTCAGTGGGCACAGTGGGCTTTCCCTTTGCCACAGGGACAGCCATGGGCAGCCTCATCTCCTAGGGTATGGCAGCCCACACAACCCCACACACCTCTTAATCCCTGGGGTGGCAGAGGATGGTGGTGCTGGGGTTCCCCCACAGCATGGGGGTTTTAGGGGGAGACCCCAGTCTCCTCCTGGCCATTCTCAAGCCAGAGGAATGCAGTTGCACTGGGGCTCTTGCACGAAGTCCAAACTCTCATCCATCCTGGCACAGGACAATGCCTGATCTAAAAATAACCAGCACAATTTCCCAGTGACCTTACCTTATTCAAAAGGTCTCAAAAGTCCTCTGCTTAGTGGATTACTGAATCAATTAATGGATCCTCTGATTAATCCCCTTCTGGTTTGTGGTCACCTGCCTCTAACTCCTTTGGAAGGAGAATCAGCTTAACAAAGGGAAGATTAAAATACATTGGCTCTGAAACCGCCATATGCTTTCATTTGTGGCTTTTGTCCCTTACTGGTGAGCATCTCTCTTGCCTCAGTATCTCCAGCCTGTCGCCAGTAGTTGGGCAGCCAGTGCAAACACACTGACCCTGTAGGAAGCAGATAAAAGCATTCTCCCCTTATGTCATGCCCTGCACAGGCTGTTGTTCCCCCTGAAATCCAGCTGCCAAACTGACTCACCCACAGACTTGACTGGAGCTCAGAATTTGGTCTGCAGACTCTGGCATCAATATTTGTTTTCTGCTTAGCCTTTGCAACTTGCCTTCTTTCTCTGCTTTTTTGAGTTAGGCTCCAAAAATCCCAATGCAGAACTCTCTTATTTTGCCCTGGGTCACACAACTGAGTATCTGAACCACACAGCTTTAACCCACCTATGTAACTGGATCTGCCTGTTCTCCAGGCATTTGAGAAAACAGGCCCCAAATCGAAGCCAACTCAACATATATTGTAGCCTTTTGTATTTCTACTTCTGTCACAAACATAAAACTTTTGAGTGTCAGTAAAAAGATCATCTTACTGACACTCAAAAGTTTTATTAAACTGAAGTTCTGCTAAAACTTTAGCAAAAAATTTTAACCCCAAATTCAGGAGTCGTATTGCATCAACTTACTGCGTGCTTGCTTTTGAGTTTAGTTTGCCACACTTCCCTGCATGAAAGGACAGTTCCTGTGCTGCCTTCCCCCAGCAGTTGGTTCATTACTTCTTAAACTATTACAGCAAAAAAAAATCAAGAGAGAAACTCCAAACATAACCCATCCTAGGGAGAAAGTCTTCCCACATTAAGTTGAATTCTGTCATTTTCTCTGATGACTATTTTTAAGGAATGATGATTTTATTTTAACTCCCAGAAAGCGTTCCTGCTGAGTGCTGCCTCTGCACTGTGTTCAAAGAGATTTTCCAGCCACAGCACAGCCCAGAGAGAGTGATGTTCCAAGGGGTGATGCGGGCAGATGGCAGGAGCATTTCTGAAGGTGCTTAGCGCCTAATTGGTTGAGCTAGTTCTGCGACCCGTGGACTACAAACCGCCTTCAGAGCTCTCTCTTTCACTTTGAACGCATCTGGGTCGAGTGCAGTCAAGCCCTGACGAGGTCTGGAAGAGAGAGGGTAGGGATCGTCAATCCTGACTTCAGCAAGGCCAGCTGTCAGCTGCCTGCAAGCTCCCACACCTCCACTTAAGCCTGCCCTTTCCTGTCAAGGGAGGACAAAAGGCAACCCACCTCCAGTGTTGTCCTCAGGGGAGGAGTATCTCTCACAGCCACTACAGCAAGGCATTCTCTCACCCTCTGTGAAACATCCTCCCCAGCACTTCCTGCAGACTGGGCTGAGGTCAGCTGCAACATGCTGGGCAACATGAGTGTATTACACTGCCCTTTGCCAGTTGGTTGCTTTTTATAGTTGGAATTAATAACAGATCCCAACCAGTAATTCTGGTGGAATTAAAGAGTTCCTGTTTCTTCTCTTTTGACTCTCCTTCTACCTCAAAAGGGCTTTTTAAACCACAATCCATGTAGCATCAACTCATCAAAACATCTAAAACCCAGGCATTTTGGAAGTGGAAGAGCACTTTCTAATCTTGGCCTAATCTCTCTGGCCAAACACAAATTAACAAAGTGCCATGAGCCACGCAAAATGGGCTGGCAGCTGATCATTTCCCAGTGACAGGGAAGCAGTACCTACCTTGAGGAAGGCTGGGCCAGCCCCACAATTCTTTCTGTAGCCACTGCTTGCATGGCAGCCTTTGTCACAGGCCACTCGGGCTCGCGCGCGGGCATGAAGTTAGGGTGGAGCTGTTTGGGCTTCGACAGCTCAAGGGTGCGAGGGCTTGCGACTACCTTCCGAGATGACGGGGGAACCTGAGGAAGAATGGGGAGGAAGGTCTTTAGAGATGGTCCTGGCATTCAAGGGTGCTCAGCCTGCAACCAACTCAATGTTACCAGGTTCACAGGCACTGACCACACACAGATAGGACACAATCATATCCTCAGCTGTGTTTGGTACCAAGCAAACTGTAGAAGAAGAAATCACTGCCTCGTCAGTCCCACAACCTGCCCTCCAGCTTCCTATTACTCACAGCCCTTTGTCCAACCCACCCCCAGCACTGGAGATCCCAGTTAGGCACTTGTCCACCTCTCCCCGTCCCTACAAGTGCAGGTTAGGCAGAGCTCTGCCGTTCTCAGGGGATATGTGCTGGGAGTCAGTTCATGCTCTGAATGGAGCACAAGTCCTGCTTTCCAGCTCAGGAAGCAGCTATGCCAGCCTCATGGAGAGCAGCACATCCAGGGCTGACACGAAGAGAGCCACAAACAACTGAGCACCTGTGCCCTCTCCTCTGCCAGAAGTCTCATCCATGTCGGGTCCCGGGAGACGCTTCCTTACCGTAGGCATGACACCAGGTTTGGTGTGCGTAGTGCAGCAGGTCAACTCCCTGATCAACGGCTCTGCGAGTTTCTGGATCCGCGCCGATGCACTGGCCGAGATTGCTAAGCTGGAAACCTGTATTGGCACCTGCATGGATCCAGAATGGGGGAGGGACGTGCAGACACAGAGCTTGTACAGCAGCCCACAGGGACATTCTCCCTCTCCACAAGGATGAGCATCCCAGCACCCTTCCTCTGCATACATGGTCACTCTTAATTTTCCCAAATCCATTTTTTTTTCCACCTGAACTATTAAGTCATTTTGGTGCTTTACAATTTCCCGGCTGTTGCCCACTCAGAGCCAGGAGGGGAGTGCCTGTAATGAGAGCTGATGTTGCCAGGTAAAAGTACAGAGAAATTCCTTCCATGTTTTTACATTCATCTTCCTGGCCAAATCAAATAACTTCACTGCTAAGGAGAGACATTCAGATATCAGGGTAAATTTGCTGCTATGGTTAACTGCATTCCTACAGAAAACTTCTCCAGCGGGAGACTTCTTCCAAATTTTTTCACAGGGTTACTGTTGCCCAGTCCTGCTCCAGCCCAGGCTCCCTCTTCCCAGCCCCAGAGGCTGCATCCAGAAAACCTAGCCTTTGCCACGGAAATTAGTGTAATCTGAATTGCTCCAAGCCCTTTCACCCCTGCCAAAGCAATGATCCACCTAAAAAGAACAAGCTCAGAAATATAAATTAGGCTTCTGGCAAAATGTAGTTAAAATACACATAGTAATTGCAATCTCATGCCCCCTCTGTACTCAGATAGGAGCACAGCTGCCCAGCTACAAACATGACTACTCCCTAAGAGCTAAACGTGCCATTTCCATCAGGTTTCTCCACTTTCCCCGGCAGCTTTGTTATCAGAGGATGCAGCCCAGATGCCTCCCTTGGCTCTCCTGCTATACTAGGCTGCTCCAACCTGGCTGGTTTTTGTCTCCCAGAAGGAGACTTGCAAAGACAACATTCTTCTCTGAACAGGCAGTTTCTTCCAGTGCCATAAACTGCAGCAGAACCAGGCAGCTTCTCCCCTCCACACACTGGGCACATCCAGGGGTGGGATACAGGACAATTTGCTGCATCCCTGTACCCCCCAAATCTCACTCGACCTCCTCCTCACCTCTCTGGGCGGCATGAAGTCTGGGTGCAGTGCCTTTGGCTGGGCAAGCTGCAGTATCCGCTTGGAGGCATTATAGTTCTGTGCAGCGAGGGACACAGGCCACTCCGGGGTCTCACGGGATCTGGAAGCACAGAGTCATGGCACTGCCACTCACAGATGTTCTCCAATCTGGCAGCAGCTGGCTTGTCTAAGCCTCACATTTGCTGTCTTGTGGCCATTTCCAGTGTAGGACTCATCCCATGAGAGAATCCAGGAGTTCTAATCCCAGCAGAGACCCTGCTCTGCATTTTTACCCTCTGTTTACCCATCCTCTGTTCCTGCATTTATTAGACACCATTGATGCAAAAGGACCCAAGGCTCTACCTATAGCACCCTATAGGCTTTCTAGCCTCTCACCTTTGTTCCAGGTAAGCAGGGAGGAATTTTTTAGGTTCAGACAACCTCAGCAGCCGTTCAGAAGGGTAGCCATACTTCGGTAGCAGGGGATTCCCACCGATTATTGGTCTGCAACTGTACAGAAAGAAAGATTTTGAGGAGCAGCACAGAAGAGCTAGCAAAAGGCAACTGACAGAGAACATGATCCTTGCAGATGGTAACCTAAGTGTGCCTAAACAGACTCATGCCCATTACATGTACAAAATTTGGCACTGGCGCACATGGAAAAGCCATGTACAAATAGGAATTTACACCTGAGATTTCCTCACTTTAAATGCTTTTGGTATCTGAAGAGTTGACTTTTAAGCACTCTCAGTGCACTGCTTTCAAAGTCTAGGCTTTTCCTGAACCATATAAAGAAGCTGCCCCACAATATCTGGCAGCATTTATGTTGGTCAGCTCTGCCAATTTAGAAACCTCTTTGTTACAATGGCTTGATAGCACCTTGTGCCCTTGTAGCTCCTTTCATCTTGGTGTCTCCTGTAGTGCCTTGTTAATCCAGCTCTCAAACAAGCATAACTGCTGGAATATGCCTGTCATCACCAAGGAAGAAGAGGTAAGAAGAAAGGCAGGAAGTGCTGTTGTATGGACACCTTTAGCAAGAGACAGTAGCTCTCAGGAGGATGAGAGCCCATAATCAGTGATAGTGGCAGAGGGGGGGAAAACTACAGACATGCTTGTCTTGACATTCCTCCAGGTAGAGGAAAGCCAGGAGTGCAACACAGTTTCATCTCCATTCTCACAGACTAGCAACCACCACTTTGACTCCAAAAGAGCTTAATCTCCTCCAACAGAGCTACAAATGACTTGCTTCAAGTAATGCAGCACCACTGTCATTTATACTTTTTCCATCAATTTTCATTCCAATTCCAAAATATGATCTAGGTTTTACACCATGCAGTGACAGCAGAGGTTTAACTCAAGGCAAAAGACCTGGATTCCTTCCAGCAGCAGAATACTGCAAGATTTCTCTATTCCTAACCTTATCTTAAAGATTTAGGTCAGACTCCAAGAGGATGCAGGGGTTCATTAACTGTGTCCAGGTGCCTGGCTGGGCTGCATCAGCCCCAATGGGACATGGAACACGCTAGGGACAGTTCCTCTCTACTCACAGGACACATTCCATCATGTGCATCCATTCCAAGAAATGCATGCATGCACCTGATGTCTACTTCAAACCAAAGCAGAGCTGTTGGATGGGTATTTTTGTTACAGCAGAGGAACAGGAACATGCTCCCCTGTGCTTGGAGACTGAGATCAAGACAAGTTCGTAGGGCAGCTGATGGGAACCCAGAGCTCTAATCAGACCAGCAACTATGTGTTGCAGAAGTCCTTCTCACAGCTGGGAAGTGGGTATGAGGAGATAAAAGGGCACAAAATTTTAGCATTCCACAGTCCTCCCCATTCTGGAAGTCAAGTACTCGGGGTGATTAGGCTCCCACAGCACTTTCTTCTCTGCTCCAGGCAGCCCCTGTTCCAAGCACAAAATAGCTGTTGAGTACCAGTGCCATGGAGCTATCTGCAGGACAGCCTTTTCAGGAGAGGAGATGGCATCTCCCCTTTCCCTGGGAGCCAGTATAGCCCCTTAAGGAATATGCTCTGAGGTGCCTCCGTCCCCAGGATGTCCTACCACGTCACTGACCTGCGCCCATACTTGGTGAAATCTTTCTTGGGCTGGCACAGATACAAGGTTCTTGCAGATGGTCGAGCTGTCATAGCACCAGGTGTGAGGGTCCATATCGTCTCTTGGTTTCCCCATACAAGCCTAGCATGAACAGCAAGGTTGTCAAATTTCAGTAACAGGCACAAGTGTGAAATGTGTTTGCTGGGCCTATCCTTCCCTGCCTAGGATGGAACACACACACAAACACACACCCCCCCACCCCCCACCCCCAATGGCTCCCCAGGCTCCCCACACCTGCAAAGTGCCACTAGCACCCCCTGAACATTCTTCTTTTGTGGCTCTGAATTTCCCTACACTCTCCTGCTGGTTGTTGTCAACTAAAAGGAAAGATTCTGAAAGTGATAGGTTTTAGTTACCAGTGGATGTGCAGAAAGGGTCATTTCATTACATCTCTGAAACCCCTGGAGGAGTTTCATCACTGCATTTCTTTTGCCTCACCATTACCACCCAACAATACCACAGGTATGACAGGGAAAATAGTAACAACTTTACAGTCAGGGTGTGCCATGGAAAGTGGGTGAGGTTTTACAGCAGGTTAGTGGTTACTCTCCTGTGCCCAGGGCAAATTCGGAGTTGCTCATCCCTCACTGAGAGGCCATGATGAGAGAGGGTACTGGGGTAGTTGGGACAGGGAACAGCAGGGCAAGGGGTTTGTGGAGCCTTTTTCGAGACCCATACAGATAACGGAGAAAAGATGTTTTCAAGAGACTGTTGCCCTGGCTTGTCAAGCTGTAGTTTGATCACATCACACAGACAGCAACTCTGTTCCTAAAGCTGGGCTGTATCCTCCAGGACAGAGCAGCCTGGCTCCCATGGCCCAGTCACCTTGCACCACACACCATCCTACCCCACAACATCTCAGCTGGGCAGCTCAGATCAGATGGGGCAACAAAGGCAAGGCTCGGGTCAAGCCCAGGGTTTTGACTGAGAACTTGAAAGAGCAAACTGAAGGGAGCCCATCGAGTATGGAACATCTCAGTCTGCTTTTCTAGGGACAGAGGGGAAAGAGTACCAAGACAATGGCCAAGGGTCTGCTCCAGCTGAGTCCTGTCAGACCCCAGCCCTTGAGCAAGTGCTGTTTGAACACCTACTTACGTGGGACTGCTGCCTTGGCTAAACACTGGTTTGGGGTCTGCAAGTACCTCTATCCTGCCAAAATTGCAGAAAAGGACAAACATGCCATTAATCATACAGTTAAACCAACAAAGCATAAAGAAGCTACTGCTGTACTCAAAGCCATACAAACACTCTCAAAGCCCTGTGCTTTTGCCTCCATTCCCTTGAGAGAGTGCGTTTAAGGACCTCTCTCTTCAAGTACTTTCCACCCATTTAATCTGGCAAACTCACCAGCCCATGAATTTTTGTGTTTTTTCTTGGACTGCAGAGACACAAATTTGCAATTCTGCCTCCACTGATGGCTAGGAGAGTGGGAAGGAACTTTTCTGGTCAATAACATACCATAAAACAGGTACAAGAAGGATGATCTCCCAGCCTATGGGAGCCCAGATGAACAAACACCTGTTATCACCACGTCATGGTTTACTAAAAGGCACCATGGGGACAGGCTTTAGGAGCACATTTTATTTCAGTCCATTTATCACAGAGGTCCTAGATGCTGTATAGACACAGGAACATACATATCTATGGCCCTAGGAACAGCTCTGGAAATGTTTTTACTGAATATACAACAGACCAAAACCTTTCATGAAGATCAGGTATCACTTCTGAGGCCTCAAGTCCCAGTGACTGGAAGTGCCTGAACTTTATGAGCCTTGGTACAGGGAGGAGAACAAGATAATCCAGTGCCACAAGTGTGTTACACAACTCCTTGATGTCGCAGACCAAGCCCATACCCACCCACTGGGGCTACAGGTGCCTACCCACAGCCAGCTGGTGAACAACCACACTGTGCAGGCAGCTGTGGAAATGCTCCACCATGGAAAAAACACAGAAGGTGGAAGCCTGAGGCATTGCTTCCCTGCCCCATACCACCTGGCAATGCAGCAGCATGGCCCTAGAGAAGAGCAAGGACACCAGCAGAGAGAGATACTTGCCAACAGAAAACAATTTGTGCTGTGGGACACACCTGTGGTTTCTCTGATGGGGCTAATACTGCTAGTAAGATGCCAAGCCCTGGAAAATGCTTGTCAGAGAGCTCAGCAGCACAGAGATCCCTGAAATGGCAGGCTGCTGTTACAGCATCGCCACTGCATGAGATGCCTGTCACGCCTAACTTGGGCCACAGAGCTGCAAACACAGCTCCTACTGAGATCCCACAGAGGCAGCTGCCTGTAGGACTTTGGCGCCCTGCCATCAGTTCAAGACAGGACACAGTCAGGAAGGCAGACGTCATTTCAGAAGCCAAAACCCAGTTTAAGCTCTTTAGTCCCAAGCAGGTCCCCAGAGGGTTTTCCTAGCAAGGGGGTGAAGGATTAGCACACAGAGGTTCCCCCCAGCCTAGCTGTGTTGCAGAGCTGGCACTCTCTCTGCAAGCAGGCTCACTGCTGTTCCTCAGCTGCTGGCACACATCCAGCACACAGCCACAGCCAAATGTAGCACAACATAGTGCACATGGCCCTAGTGCCCCACACTGCTGTGCAAAGCTTGCATCATGATCCAGCCAAGGAATGAGGCACACATACATTCAGATCAGGTGGCTCAACTCACTTGGCAATCATTTTTTGTTCTTTTTCCAATTACAAAAAGAAAGACTACATTTATTGTGGCAAAAGTTCTAGACAGACAGGCGTCCTCACTCAGGATGTACCTTCAGCAGCTCTGCAACTTGAAGGGGTTAAACCACCTCACTGACAAGACAGCCCTGGTGGAGCCTTTGTTGTTTGGGCCTGTTCATGCTTCCCAGCAAGGCCTTGCTTCAGCCAGACACAGAAAAACCTCCCCTCCATTGTCTGAGCATTCACACACTCATTGCTTAGGGGAGATCAACTCCTTTTGAGATCAATTCCTTGTAAAGCAAAGAGTCACAGCTTCCATTTGGAAGCGGCAGGATGGTCGGATGCTTTTTAGAAGCTGAGGTAAGGCCAAAACCGGACATAATTTCCCCTCAAGCGTTTATCACAGTGTCATCCGATACACTGACTCACTGCTTGGTGTAAATCCCCGACTGAGCCCTCTCAAGAGACATGGGACATTGACCTGAACACCCAGCCAGGAGGGGAGGGCTTCTTACCTGCTGCGTGGGTACACACACATGCAAGGTGTGAAAGCTGACACTGCAAAGACAAGAACAGGTGAATTTAAAAGCTTGATAACACCTGGAGCCTGGCCTGCCTGCTCTTTAGCATGCAATAATCATATGGCAGATGAAGTTTGTGCATCTCCTCAGGACAGTTGCTCAGCAGATGTTTGTACTGCTTTTCCCTGGTACCTTCCTCTCCAGTGGTTGCTCCTCACGGGGGGATGCTGGCAGCCCCCAAGGCTGCAGGACGGAGCACCCCAAGAAGAACCAGTGGTCACCAGCCCGGAGGCTCCCACCTGATTCTATAGCCACCCCTTATGATGGCCTTCAGCAGCTTCCAGGGGAGGTTTTCAGAGCCTCGGGGAAATAGCAGCTGTATTAAACTGGGACCAGGTGCCAGTATAAAACAACCAAGGGGTGGGGGATACGGGATGACAGGAAAACCAGCGACGTGCCGAGCCGTGCAGCCACGTGCCCTGACGGCAGCGATGGCCATGAAACGGGTCCGGCATCCCGCAGTCCCCGCCGCTGTGGCCGAGGCCTGCCGGCGCCACCCAGCCCACCGTGCCCGGGAGCCCTCCCTGCCCGAGCCCACCGCGGCCGGCGGCGGGGCTGGGGCTCGGCGGAGGGGCCGCCCCCGCCCGCGGGTCCCGGCGCCGCTGGGGCCCCACGCACCGTGCAGGCCGCACGCACTGTGCAGGCCCCCGGCCGCCTCCATGGCCAGCCCCGCCCGCCCCGCCTCGCCCAACGGCTCCGCCCGCCCCGCCCGGCCCGGCCCGGCCCGGCCCGGCCCGGCACGGCCTCTGCCCACAGCGGGGGACAAGGGCCCGGTCATGCTGGCCGTGCCAGAGAGGCCTCGGGAGCCGCCCGCACCCCAACATTTTATTCCCCAAATGGAAGAGAAGAGAGCAGCCCGAACCCGTGGTTAGGGTGGAAATTTTTGCTTTATGCATCTGTTACAAAGAACAAAACCGTAAAAGCCTCGTACAATAGATGCGGGTGCAAAACAGGTCCTTTACAGGACTGTTCCTGGGTCGTGTCCTTTGAGTATAATTAGGAGGACACCGGGAAAGTGACACTCCTCAGCAGCTTGTCACCTTCCTCACCTGCTGTGCTAACAGAAACCACGGTCAAGAAACAACAGGGTTTTCACAAATAAGACTACTTGCTCAAGGACATCTCGGACTAAGCTTAAATAAGCCGCTCAACCTGATGGACAAGTCTCCCACCTTTGCTGCTAATTTAACTTAAAAGCATCCAGTCACTACCTCAAATTACACCATTTTGGTTTTTTGCCTGTAGGCAAAGAAACACTTAATATACTAGTGCTTTCATTTTCTTGTTCTTACCCTCTAAAGAAGCAGTAACCAACCCAATTTTCACAGATTACCAATTTGCTACTCCCATAACAACTGGGTCCAACACAACAACAAGAACTGTCACTGTCAAAACCACTAGCTGCAGCACTTTAAATTTCTGACACTGTCAAGAAGTGAGGTCTCATTTTTCACAGAACACCACTGTTAAAAGGGTTCTGTAAAATCTGTGAAGTAAACATATTTCACTTTAACCTGAGACATCAAGCCATGTTAAATTCACTGGATGCAACTTTCTTCCACAGAAATCAGTGCTTGATTCCCACCTGACGTGAAGTTATCTAGCCCATCTAAGCTATATTTTCCCTTAAATCTACTGCCTGAGAGACAGACTATTTTTCTCCTACAAATATGCTAAAAATAGACTACTTCTCAAATGTATTTTCAAACCACTATAAATTAAGATTTTCTTACCAACTAGATATCACTTTCAGAGGAATTCCACACCCACCAGGAAAGCATATCTGCTAATTTCAGCTGCCACACTGCAAAGTGACCATATACTAACACCTGCTCTCCCTCAGCTGCAAACACCTGTTTATTGAAAGAAAAGAGCTGTCACTGTGTTTCCAAAACCAGCTGCCCTATCAGCTCCTTGGCATCCTGCATGCTGGAGGAGATCTCAGAGCCATCTTCTGCCACATGGGTACCAATCAAGAACATCTTCCTCTCGTCCCCAATATCAGACAGAGCCAGAGCATCGTGAATATCAGTGATGCAATATGCACCTTCGAGGTCCTGTTACACAAAAATAAAACAACCCTATTAGTTGCAAGAAGTAGTGGGACCATTCCTACTTTGAGCCACTGCTTTTGTCCGGGAGTGAAAGAAACTCAAAAGCTCTGGGGCACCATTCTTTTCTACCTTTTATGAGGTCACTTCCCATGTCCTAAAATGCCTTGGGGAAGAGTTAATTTCTAACCTAATTTCTTCCTGAAGAAATATGGGTACAGTTGTTTCTATTTCTACACCAATTCCACTGTTTCTGATATCTGTGTAAGACTACCTGCACAAGGCAAACAAAAGCACTGATGGCCCAAGACCTCAGGTGCAAAGAGTTACAAGAATAGGACAAATATACAAGAGTCATGCCCTGCCTGCCTTCTCAGCCACCAGTGTTCTGATGTATTTGAGTCTGATGAAGCCCAAGCCTGCACTTGTGTTCAAGAGTAACATAAATGACTACTAGTAATGGGCCTGAGTTACAAGAAATTTAGGAGATAACAATGTAGAGCAAACTGAGCACACAGCCTTGATATAAGAGAATCTGTGATTAAAACCCGTGGGCTCTTCTGTCATCTGATTGTACCAGAGGTCCAATTCTTTTCCAGGTACACCACCAACCATTGAGACTTCCACAAAGATCTTAGGAGGAAGCACTGCCTTGTGAGGAAAGCTGCTCTTTCTCTCAGATTTCAGAAGCAGTCTTAGGAGCACCCCACCAGAGAGTGTGAAGGCAAACAACAGTGCTTCACTCTTTAGCTGCTCCTAGGTGAAGTGGCACTTCTAGGCAGATACTCAGAACAGAAACCTAACTTCAGATCTAACTGTGGTCTTCCCTGAAGCTCCCAAACCTTGCAACTCTACAGCAGTTTCTACCCACAGCTCTGATTGCATCTCCACCGAGCACAGGACCTGCATCTTGCAGATCCAAAACAACCTCAGATTATTTTGTTTTGTGGTCAACAGGTGTGTCAGAAAGACTCCCAGCCGTGTGCTCTCCTTAGAGGCATGAAGCCTCTTTTGAAAGCCTTTGTTGCTGTTTCCAAAGTTGCTGCCAGCCCAAGCTGTGGCAGCAGCAGGGAACTCTTACCTGCTTGTTGGCCAGAACTACCACAGGCAGGGTGGAGTTGTTCTGGATTAGCTGATGAAGCAGCTGTTTCGCCACAGGCAGTCGGGCATGATCAGCCGAGTCCACGACATAGACCAGCAACAGCACTCTGGGCAAGTACATCTTCCAGTATGAGCGCAGAGATTCACTGCCCCCGACTGGAAGAGAAGACAGCAGCACAGGACTCACCAAGTAATTCAAGCAGCACTGCTTTCAGAGGTGCAGACAGCAAGCCCTGGGCTGAAAACCCAAGGTATTTGGATTACCAAAACCTCAAAGTATTTGAGCTACTGTACATGAGACTGAAAACAGCTTTACTTTCCCCAGTCAGGTCCCATGAAGGCATATGTGTATGCTCTGGGGAAAAAAAAATCTTTCCATTTTAAGCTCTTATTTTAAGAGGATTCTGGGTTCAGTTTCTTTACAGTTGCTTTCTGCCTTGTTGGTTCTTGCTCTCAAGCAAGTAAGGAGAGTAGAAAACAGTTCAGTGTCCATAAACAACAAATGTCCCCATATAGGCTGTCTCCAAATGCCCATCTCATTTTAGGACAAAGTAGGTGGACAATTTCCAAAGGAGAAATTTAGCTCTGAGGTGTGGAGGGCTCTCATTGTATTTGTATGACACTAAGAACTAGCTCAAAACTCCCACAGTTTTGTCAATAACCAAAGGTGCTTAAGGAAGAGACAAAAATCTAGTCCCAGCAGACTCTTCAGGCAACCCTTTGAAGTAATCTTCACACAGCATCCATTTCTCCATGAGCTATTCTCTGCTGGATACAGAGGAAAACTGTTCACCTTCAAAAGTAGGTCTTAAAATAATTCTTTGGTGAAACTGTAGGCAGCAAGGTGTTCGAGATTGTTGCTCCCATCTGGGGACAAAGAATTCAGTAGTTTGCTGAGTTTAACAGCAGAAGGAATCAGTATATTAAGTCTTTCAGATTTGTTTTCAGGTCTTTAGGTCGTCTTCAGGCACATTGCAGGACCACTCACTCAAAGAATACTGAGGTGCTCAAAAGGCATGGGCGAGTCTCTCAAAAGCAGCAAGTTTACAAAGAAATATATCTGGGGTTCCCTGTCACAGAAGCTCTTTTCAAAATTGTCTGACTATACAGCCATCTTTTATTGCCCTCTTTGACTGTTATGTGTCAAAACAATTTTGCTTTCACTTAAGTCAAGAATATGGAAAGGGAAGTAACATTTCCCACTAGAGCATGCCTGCCTCTTCAAGTGGCCCAACGTACCTGGAAGCAGAACTGCAAGTCTGCCACTGTGGAAAGGAGCCAAAGGGCTGTGACTGACATGTAATGTTTGGGACAGAAGCCCAATTCTGTACTGTGATACTGCTGGGGCTCAGCACTGCTCCCTTTTTTAAGTGTATTCATGCACAGCATAACCCAGGGGTCAGCAACCTCACAGAGAACCTTTGTTTTCCCCGCAAGCTTGTAGGAACTCAGCAGAAGGCAGGAGGTCCTACCACCTGCAGAGGACAAGATACCATCCACTTATCGGTATGCTGGTACAAAGAAAAAAAACAGTTTTCCACCTGTCTAAGCCAGCAAAATAAAACCCCTGCTGTTTGCTGATCACCTCATGCCGTGCGATCACAGCACAGGCTGCTAACCCCTGGACTAGGCAATGGTACAGACTGGATAAGTAACCAGATTAGAGAGCCATGCATGGATTTACCTGGCTGAAACTGGCCTGAGACATTGCATTTCCCATGGGTCAGATCGCAGCCATCACATCTCAGGCACTACCAACCTGGACCAGAGAGGGAAGGACGACTCAGAAACAACAGGTTCTGCTGTGGTGTGTGCAGTGCTGGGCCCAGACCATCCCCAGGCAGGAGAAGAGACACTGTGGGTTTCTCTGAGCTCAGACAGACAAAGCACATCCCAGTAGGAGACACCCTCTTACATACCAGGCAAGGGGCACAGACTACAAACATCCCTCTAAAGATGATTTCCCCAAACCACTGCAGAGACTCCTATGGTAGTAAGACTAGAAATGAAACTTTGTCTAAGCAGCCTCATCCCCACACCCCAAAAACTTACCTGGGAACAGTACAACTCCTTCAGACCTGCTAAAGGTACAGAGGCATCTATGGGCTAGCTGCCACCTGAGCCAGTTGAGCACTGGTACAGCACAGTGCAGAAACAGCAGGAATCAATGAGCAGCTCCTTCCTCCACAGAAGGCAGGCATTGATGAGGCTGGATGTCAGCCTCTCTGTACCAGGGAGTGACCTGACCCCAGGGCCTCCACCTTTCCCATTAGCTAGCTGCACCTCAAACAGCTATGATGCACCAAAGGCATCACAGGAGATGCCCTCTGCAGGCACAGACAATAACCAAAAATCAGAACTAACAACAGTACAGAAATTTTAACAAAATGCTACAGACATTCAAAAGACTGTTTAAAGACTAGAAAACACCACTTCTGAGGCTTTTGAACAGAAAGAGTACAAAGTTTTTCTCTTCCCCCTCTCTTCTTTCACTTATTATTTATTCCTCTGTAATGCTTGCCCTTTACCAGGCATGAGCACCACGGAGAAGCAGTACAAGAGCTATGGACCACAACACAGGGCTTACTGGGGAAACCTCTTCTGGTTTCACCCAATCAGGCTTATTACCCATCTCTCTCTGGGAGTAGAATTCCCAGGATGTCAGGGCTCAATGAAAACTGATCTCTAACACCATTGTGTCTTCTCCTTCAAAGAGGCTGAGTAGAAAAGCAGAATTCCCAAGGAGAAAATAATCACAGCTTCACATTATCGAAGCAGGCATGTGGGGACGTTGAGCTATTAAAATATGTGCCTGATCTCTACGGCACAAGACAGGAACTTATTTTATGTTCAATACTAAAACAGGTTCACTCACTCTCCAGAAACTCCATCTGGGACTCTTCGGTGTTGATGCAGATGGCATTGAAGCCCTCGGTGGGAGCCATGCTGCGCTTGACGTGGTTAGTTGCCAGGGAGTGGAGAATGCTAGTCTTCCCAGCCCCATCCAGGCCCAGCACCAGGATCTGCTTACCGTGTCCTTTACCCTGCAAAGCGAGGGGCAGCACCCTTACCCGGGCAGCCGGGGCAAGAGCAAAGCTTAGCAGGGCTGGGGGAAAGAAGGGGACTGAACAAGGGGCCCAGGCACAGCAAAAGCCCCTTCGCGGTGAAGAAGCCGAAGATGCCCGCGGGGCTCCTGCAGCACAAGCGCACGGCCGCAGCGATCGGGGATCCTGCGACACCAGCCGGCCCCGGGCATACCCGGCAGGAAAGCGGGGAGAGCGGCCCCGGCCCGGCCATCACCCCGCCGCGGCTCCGGGCGCTGCCGGGGCCGAGGTCGCGGCGGCCCGAGACGGGCGGGGCGGCGCTGCCACGCCGGGAGGCCCCGAGCGGCCCAGCGGGCGTTTCCCGACCGCGCGGCCTCGCCCGCCGCCCCGACGCGGCCCCAGTACCTGGTCGGCGGCGGCAGCGGTGGCTGCAGGGCGTGTGGGCAGCGAGACCGCGCTCCGCCGGCGGGCCCAGGCCCGGATGACCGCGACCGTGCCGCCCGCCACGGCCAGCGCCGTCCCGCAGAGCGCCGCGGCCCGCAGGCGGGGGTCCATCGCCGCTCCGGCCGCGGGCAGCGGACACCGCGCACCCGCACCGCGCACGGAGAGCGCCCCCCGCAGCCCCGAACGCGGCTCCCGCCGCCAGCCGGGCTCCCAGTGCCAGGCTGGGAACACGGGGAGGGGGGGGCGGTGAAACAGAGAACGAGCCCTGCCGCGGGCGCCTTCTCGCTGGTACGGGAAGGCCACGGTTTCCGGACACCTGCTGCACTCCCCGCTCACACCCCCGCGGGATTTGTTCCCAGCTTGTTCTGCCTGCGCGCCCAGCTCCGGCGCAGCAGTCAGGACACTGTCCAGGTACCCGGGACAGGGCTCCAGCAGTGTCACCGAGTCAGCCTTTCCATCAGGCCAGAGCTTGTGCTAGGTTTGACCAGAGAAGATGCCTGAAGAACAGAGCTGCGTTCTCTTCCGGTGTCTCCCCTCCTAACACGGGATTGCTGCAGCACAGTGGTCTCTCGCCTGTAGTCAGCAGCTGCTAAGTGAGGGCACATCGCCCAGGGAAGTAATTTAAAACAACACTCTTTGTTCAGCACTCGGCAGCAAGTGCCTGCCAGCCATTCATACAACTGGTTTCTTTCTCTATGCTGTTGTCTTTCAGACAACACTTTCAGCCGCCTTCTCAGATACTCCCACTGTACAGGCAAGGTAAAAAAATGGATTCTGCATAGTAGATTTTTACTGCCAGGAGACTCAGTTGTTTTTTTCTTAAGCCCCAGTAACACGTCCCTTAGTCCCTACCTTTTAAGGTCTTTGCTTTAAATTCTTTCAGACAGAAGCTTTTGCCTTTTGAGCTGACATCTGACAACCCTCTCCAAGGCACATTTCTACCCACTGACAGTCCATGTCTGGAAAAACGTTTGGCTACATTCAGATCAAGACCTGTGTTGAAAGATAGTAGTTTAGCATGAGTAAGTTTTTAGCAGAATGAGATACATAGTTATAATTCTGTATAATTTAGTATGCTGTTTGCTTAGCTTTACTTGTTCAGGATGAGTAACTGGATTTGCTGAAGCCTCAGGCTGCAAACCATGAACTTACACCTCCATAGCTGAAATTAGTTTTCTTAGTAATTTTCCTAGTACCTGGCATATTGCTGTGTTTTGTCTTTAGTACAGGAAAAATACTGATAGCACACTGTTGTTTTTATTGTTGATAAATGTGTTTATCCTAACGCCTGGGCTTTTTTTGGTTCCCATGCTCTGCCAGCGAGCAGGTGCATCAGAGGATAAGGAGACAACTGTCAGCAAAGCTGAAACTTCACAAGAACCATCAACAGCCTTCCTGCATGGACACAGAGAAACACCTCAGTCAGGTGTTAAAGATCCAGATCAAAAATAACCACTGGGCCAAGACGCATGCAAGATGGGCACTTAGTCTCGAAGGTATCCTTTCCTGAGGATTTCCTTTGTTCTGGGTTCCTCTCCAGAGTCACTGAGCTTAAGCTGACCCGCTGCTGTACCACTCTATTTTCATAAACCCAGCACCTAAGACTTGTAGGAATGTAGAGTCAAGGCCAGAGGAGGAAGCGCACCTCAGACAACCACACACATTCTGCTCACCTTTGTTTTGTCAAACCCTTTAGAATAAGGCAGCTGGCTTGCAGAAAGTGGGACACTGAATCTGCTGCCATACACTTTACCATGCTTTCTCCTAACAGTCTTGTTATGCCCCTTCAGCCTATCTTCTCCTGTATTATAAAGCCCAGATGTTGTTTTCTAGGATGCTTTGCGCCTTTGCTCTTTGGTGGTCAATAACTGACTGACATAAAAGACAGTGCTTGCATCATGCATAGATAAATCTGCTAAAGGCCTAAACTGACATATGCAAGAGGAGCATGAAACGACATTTTAAGAAATTCTTGATTATCTCATATCTGCTAAATGTCTGGCAACACAGAAACAGATTTTTTCTTACGGGCTTTGTTTGACTTTGATAGCAACAACCTACATCACAGTGAGGGCACATGTGAGGAAGAGAACTTGGTGAGCAGACAGATCATGGCATCTATACCAGCCCATCTCCCCCCGGACCACTGACAGGCAGGACAGAGATCCAGATTCCAAGAGTCTTTCGCCAGCACTTGCTTTTGACCTTTATTCTGCAACCAGCATCACGTATTGAAGGAGGGACGTTACACATCCTGCTTTTTACCACCCTCCTTTAGCCCCTTTCTTCTTTTTCTGCTGCTGTTTTTTCTTGGTGGCTGGAGCACCCGCGGGTTTTTGGTGCCTGGGAGGGATGACGTTACTTGCAGCCGATACAGCTGCCCCGCTGCCAGGCCGAGGGGAGGTAGGTGGGCTGCTGGCAGTTCTGCTGGCATCCCTGCAGGAAGGCAAGAGAAAAAGACACCGTGTGGGTTCACAACAACCTTCAAAATGTGGTACTAGTGCAGGGAGCTGACAGTGAAAAGCAGCAGCTGCCCCATTAGGTAGCAAGCTTTATGTATGAGAGGGCACTCATGCAAGGAGAGGATTCAACACACAGAAGGAGCTGGTGGAGGATGGGAACATGTTTCAAAGAGCAGCAATCACCTTCTGATGTTCACGAGATGATGTAAGTTACTGACAATGAAAGCAAGGCTAACTTTTGAATAGACACGTGACAGCTCATGCAGCACACAAGAAGCCTTTCAGGTCCCACTCCGAGGCAGTGCAAACCCAGCATCCTTCCTCAGATGCTAGTAAGACACTATCTTGCTGTCAGGTTTCATACGTAACGGTAATTCTTGATTCCAGCTCAAATAATCACTTAGAAGGAAGTACAGTGTTTTCTCAAATCATAGCTAATGGTTCTGCAGCTGCCAAAAGACTTGAAAGCAAATTGCTCAAGAGAAAGCATGCAAAATTAATCTCATTGCCAAAGGAGAAGCGCATTAAAAGACTGTAAGAATTTTATTTGCACCTTGGCTCCTTCAAGCATGCCTATCCTATCACACTGGTTTTCAGGAACCTATAGGGATCTCCAGGGAAAGCAGCTGGTAGCAGGTTCAAGCAGCAAAGTACAATGTCACTTGTGCTACCCGCAGTTGGTGTGGTGACAGAGCTGCAGCAGAGCAGCACAAACACGGCCCTCCCAGTTGCCCAGGAGTGAATCCCCCCATCAATCCTTGCAAAATGGGTACTTACAGTTCAGAGCCAGTTGTGGTTGAACCCTGAGTCCCCTTGCCAACCTGATCCTTCTTCTTGCCCTTCTTCCGTCCACGGTAGTAGGACCGCTCTCGCATTGGAAGCCACCGCTCAGGGTCGGGAGTCACCTTGGGGTCGTAGTTCTTGGGCAGTTTTCCTGCAGAACATCCCGTGCCAGGAAATAAGATTGGGGTAAACACACCAGAGGCATCACCAAGGGACATGCATGGGATGTCAGCAGCAATGGCATGGCAATGCAAAGAGACCAGCAACTACATCACCCTATCAGGGTGTTGCTCTCACTCCTAAGGAAAAATGTCCCAACCAAACAAGCTATCATGAAGATCCACGTTTCCAGAGACAAGATCCTAGCAAAGGGCTCTAACTCCTAGGGACCTAGAGGCTGGCTATTTGGAGAAAGAATCTGGAGAACTCTCTGGAGCTGTGCTATTTCAACAGCTAGGAAATACAACTTACCCTTCTTTTTTTTCTTCTTTTTCTTCACTTCCCCTTGTCTGAAAAGAAAACAAGACATTGTGACACAGCAGAGACAGAGCAGTCAACTAAAAACTAGCTCTGGAAGAAGCTAAACCATTACCATTTCTCTAAGAACTTGGTCTGCTCATACATAAAGCTCCTTGCAGTCAAACAACAGGCTCCCTTTCCACCAACCTGCCTTCTACAGCAATGCCTTCACCACACCAGGTGTGGTTCTTGAGCCACCCCAAAGAAGGATGCACCAGAGCTATAGCAATAAAATTAAATAAAAAATATAGCATCCTGCTTTACCCTTGCTCCTTCTGCTGGTTGTCTCCAGTGAGCTTCGCAGCTTTCTTCCGAACGTAGGTTGCTCCATGGGAGTTCTCCAGCGCATCAACATCTACTTTCAGTGACATGGTGTCTGAGGAAGGCAAGTGTTTGCTAAGACTGCAAGGGAAGAGTTCAGGGATGCAAACCAGGGAGCATAAACACCCATGTTCTTCCACACAGCAAGAGGCAACCTCAGCTTAAATAAATTCTGTCTGTTAACAATGCCTAGACAGGCCTATGGGGCTATTTTCATCTCTCTCACTAGCTTCTTACACAAGTTGGGATGAGCTGCTTAATCGCCATCTGCCTCATTTTTCCCTCTTTAACACAGGGAACAGCTTCCTGTGAAAGCAGTTCAGGTGACAAAAGCAGTATGTGAACGAGATTTTGGGTAAGCAAGAGCTTTGCCATATTGTATCAGTCCTGCATTACTACCACAGGTTTAAGATTCTGACAGAAAAGATGGAGGTGCTCTTGTTTTTGGTGCTACCTTGTCTTATTAATTCTCAAAGAGAAGGAGGACTAAGATAAAAGGGGTCCTGAGATATCACAGTAATGAAGCCAATTAGAAAAATAACGTAGCTCCAGACAACTTGACCTGAATATGTAGCTGTTCCAGAGAGGTTCCTCGCCTTTCTTCGGGTAAGAGTGGGTCTGAAGTCCCCACACAGCTGAAAATCCAAGGAAGCAATACCCAAACACCTCTTTCACCACCATTAAAAGGATACACTTTAGCTTTTTCAGGGTCAACCAGGGAATAGGCAGAGATGAGCTGTGCCAGAGTATGCACATCTTTTGGGTTTTGCCTTTTGAGAGGGAAAAAAAAACCAAAACAAAACAGAAAAGGACCAAGTTACCAATGTTACTCATCTCAAAGACTGTTAACACCACACAGTGCTTGCTGCTGCAGCACAGTTGCTATCTGTGGGGACAGGCATGTTAGTATGTGGTCTCCTCCAGAGCACACCACCAAATGCCACTGGTGTGGATTAAAGGAGGTACAGACAATTTCACAGTATCATGAAGCAGGCAATAGAAGAGGAAAAACCCAGTAGCAAAGGCAAGTTAACACTCCCCTCAATAAAAGATCCCATTAAGTGCACAACAGAAACTAAAACTTAGACATCCATGTTTATGTAGCACTAGAAAAAACTGCATTCCAGTCCTCAAAGAAATGTTCACTGCACACAAGAGGCTTCTGGGATAAGTCTACCAGGTTTTCAAGTGAACATCAACTATAGATCAAATGAATTATCTCCCCTTCTTCAAAAATACAGCCTTGCATTGAAGCCCCTGTGCAAAGGCAACTCTGAAGGACAGCTACTAGTCAGTCAAAATTGTCAGACACTGCCTGCCACCAGACAGCTTGCAGAGGACTCTGGGTGGAGACCTGCTGCTCAGCAACCATCCAACTCACTTCCAGAGCTCCTCCAAGTCGCTGATTGCTTCCTTCTTCCTGCCATGCTTTAGTTTGAAGTTGGCAGCTTCCCTTATCAGTGACAAATGGACAGGAGACTTTGGCTGAAAGACACAGCAGCCATGATTAGTTCCTTATTATCACAATGTGAAGCCCAGCTCTAGCTGGCTTTAATGCACCTGAGGCTTGGCCCAAAGAGAACTGAGTTAACATCCTATCATGCAGAAAGCAGACCACTCTTGCACTCTGGGAAGTGAGGCAGAACTGCATGGGACAAGGCAACTTGCTGCTCCACCATATTTTCCCATCAGGGAGAAGTTCTGATTGCTACATTTAGGCATTCATTGATGACACCCTCCTAATCCAACAGGAGCTGCTGCTCCCTATTCATAACACATATAAAATAATATATTATTGATAAATGCTCACAAAACAGGAGCTCACACATCTCCAAATCCTCAACTGGATAACTGCTGGGGCTATGCATCAACAGGAAAAGTTTAACTGGACTGGCTAGAAAATCCAGGACAGATTCTTTCACATTAGCTCCTCTGGTCTGACTTGCCTGGTGTTGCTGATACCACTGGATAGCCTGTGTGAAGACTTCAATTGCACTGTCGATATCCTCTTCATGACTGTACATTGTCACCAACGCAGACACCTGCAAACATTCAAGAGCAGTAAATAGAAGATCTTCCTGCAAATTGTCTACAGCCAGAGTCTCAGCAGCTAAACAATGGGATTTCCCAAAAGCAGAGTCAATGTGAGCTTTCTGCTCTGTCCCTAAAAACCAGCTGTGGTAACAGGCAGGATACCCAGGCCACATCTTCCTACCGAAGTCACTCCCAAAGGAACATCCCCAACATCTCTTTCCTATAGTACAAGCCTAAGATTGCATTCATAGAAGGAACCTTCCTGTCTTGGCACTTTATTTGCTTATCACAGGATTCAGTTTCATTAGAAAACCTTTTTCATCCCCCATTCTCCACCTCAAGAGCTATGAAAAAAGAATTCAGCACTGAAGAGATTATAAGGATATCATCCATTTGCTGACATCCCAGTCACAAGTAGAGGTGACCCAGGGCAAGGAGCTGTTATTGTTAATTGCCCCTATAAATTATTTTGATCATTCACACTTACAATTGGAACAGATCCAGCTATCAGCTCCTGTTCAAAACGCTTATGCTGAACATGTGAGCACTTACAAGGCCATCAAGCTTTTCTGAATAGCAGGTGTGGATAAGCATCAGGGTGATGCTGCAGGGACGGAACACAGCACTTTCCCCCTAAGACCTGCTGTCCTAAAGCTCCTTCTAAAACGTCCCAACAGTACCTACCAGCAACCAGCAGTTGCTCCAGTCATGTTATGCAAGTAAATCCAGGCAACATGCAGGACTGAGAGATTACCAGGGAGTGGGAACATAGGCAGAGAGCATCCTTTTGACAGGCAGAGTACTTCTGTGACTACATTCAGGCTACCTGAAGCAAGTTATAATACCACCTTTGTCCAAGACAAGGAAGATGGGCTCAGAATCCCTGCAGCCACTCAAGTCAAGTGGCAGCCACGGGGAAGAAGCAAAAAGGAGCAAGCAGTGCAAAGCTCTCCTACAAGGGAAAAATCTTACACTGTTCAGAGGGAGTTTTGCTTACCATACCAGGCTTGTGCTGCAGTTCTTCTATGCTCCTCAGGATCATGCAGGCTTTGGTGACACTGCCTAGAAGAAAGACAAGGAACAACACACTCTGAATGGCATTACAACACCTGATCCCACCAGTGAACTTCGAGCTAAAGGTAAACAATGGGGACAGAACAATTCCTCTTCTCACAACATCTTCTCCATTTCAGGAGTTAAGGACAGGCCTCCACACAATGGACCATTCTACCCTTGTCACATCCTGCAAGAGTTCAGGAGCAAGTTTTGGCTACCAGAGAGCTCTCTTCAGGCTCAAGTCTGTGCTACCTGACTACATACAGGAATGGTACCATTATGGAGCCTCACACTGCTCCCAAAATTATCCTGTCCCAGAAGAGATTCAGCACTTCACAGAGACTGTGGGCATTTCTGCCACCAATCTGTGGAGCCGGTGTATCCAGACATTAGCTATCAGCATTATCCTGCCATAGCTAAGTATATGTATTACCCGACTGAAAGTATCTCTACTCTGCACCCCTGTCACAACAGTGACTGCAGCAAAGATTACCCTGAAGTCTGGTTTTCTTACCCCTTGTACCCTTGTCATGTACAGACACTTCCCAACAAAGGAGGACACTAGATACCTTGAGCAATTTTTAGCTGGGCCATCGTCAGCTTGATCTCAGCTGCATTGGCAGGGTGCTGGTCTGCAAAGTCCTGAGAGTGAGAAGAAACAAAAATTCAACTTGTGTGTGGGTACCAGGCTGCTGCTTTGGTGAATCATATGTCATGCTCAGTCACAGCAAGCTGTCAAGAGCCAAAGAAAGCTTTCCAGCACAGGCAGGTTTCAGTACACAGCAGAGAAGGACCCCAAGTGCGCCCTTTCAGATTTCTGTCCCAGGCCACTCAATCATTCCACAGAAGGGTGTTGCAAACTGTTTGTAAGCAGAGCAGCAAAGCCTACTGCTTACCCTAGAAGTCTACTACAGCTTCATAAACATAAAAATCAGAGGTGTAAGGGAACTGTTTCCCTTTAAAAGCAGAATTGTTCAACTGGGTGTGAAGGCTTTCCAGCAGCATTAAACCAAACCAAAATAAGGAGTCAGATACCCCTGGAAATTTAAACCAAACAAAACAAACTAAGGGAAAACAGCACAGGAAAACACAACACACAGGTTTAAATGGTGCTTGGCCAACTTTCTCTTAACCTACCTGCAGAAGCCCTACGGCCTTTGCATGCTGCTTCTCACGACACAGCTGGGCTGCCTGGATAAGCACAGGGAGCAGGTGCTCGGGGCTCTGGGACTGCAGGCTTGCTGACAGCTTTCGGCACTGATCTGCCTGGAATGGAAAGACAGAACACACTTTCCTCAGCCTCTGTGAGCACCTAACACAGGGCTAAGAAACCAGCAGTATCTAAGGAGAGATACTAGTGGAGACTCCCCTGAAATGAGTACACAGAACCAAGAAATCCTCTCAGTGGCCCTTCAGATACATCTGAGAACCCCGACATCCTTTTTGTCTTCTCATTATCTCCACACCATCCTCCCTACAGCAATGCCCAAGTCACTAAACAGACAGTTGTGCTTTTACGGATGATTTTATTTTTCTGGTCACTTATGTGCCTAAACCTAGAGGTACTATCTTCTGAAATAGAACAGCTGCATCTCCGTTTTTGCCCAGTCAAACTCCTGTGGATTTAATCCATAGCTACTTACTGCAGATCAGTTTCCCCTACCTGGTTTGTGTACATTGCAAGCAAAGCTTTGTTGAATTCAATCGCCTGGAGCTGCTTCTTTGAGAGTTTATGCTCAACTCCTTCTGCATTGGTCAGCTTCACCTTCTTCTTTGAATCAAAGACATTTTGGTCCTGTGGAAATCACATATCGTGAGAAGATTTCACTACATTCCTCGAAGAAGAAAAGGTCCCTAGGTCCGTGATTTAACTACTTTACTGATTATCTTCCTTCTCTCCACAGAAGCAGAGAAGCAAGCTGACTAACCACAATGAAAGTGGCAAGGTACTTCTATACCTTGTTAATTGTGATGATATTATTTGCAATGACAGCAAGGAGTCCTACATCTGTTGGCCTGCAGATAAGAAAAGCAGAAAGCATACTGTTACTGAACAGCAGTCTCTCACAGATGGAAGGCTGGGCATTTGTTTTTTTAAAAAAACCCCTTACTTCAACTTGATTATTTGATTGTAGAGCTGTAGAGCATCCTCTGTACGCCCCTGGAGTTGCATGATATAAGCCATCTGACCATGAATAATAGCCAGTTCAGCCTCAATGTCTTCTTCTGTCACATCCTGAAGGAAAATCAAAGCAAAAAGTAAAAAGTTGCTATCTCACCTCTCTTCCAGCTTCAGCATTCTGCTGGAAAACATCTGTGAGCATTCCTGGGCAGTATCAGCAGCAAAGTACCCCAGCTACTACAGGTGAAGGTAGTACCCACAGCACAAACAGAAGCATTTTTGAGTTAAACTAGGAGAAAAGAAAGCTTCACCTACTCCAGCTAGAATCTGAAGATCACCTTAACTTCTACATTCAATCTGCCATTCTGCAATGATTGGTTACAAATTCCCTGTTTGTCACCACCCACTCAGCATGTTCATCCCTAGCAGGGGTAGGTCACAGGGAGGTTTCAGACAACCTGCACCCTTCTACTTGCACCAGAACAGGCAACTATGCAAGGAGCACAGCAGCAAACAGCCTGCAGTGTCAGCTGCCTGCCTGCAACAGCCATGATGGCTGCCCCAGCCTCACAAGCTGGTACCTGCAGAGCAGCCCTGGCTCTGCTCTGGCACTCTGCACTTTGGGACTGCACCCTCACCTCCCCTGCTGCAAAGCAAACATTCTCCAGAACAACATCAGGAACTTACCGAGTCTTCTGACAGTGACTGGCGGCACAGCTCTACAAGGAAAAATATTGAAAAACACAATTTAGAAGGCTTTAGGGTGAAAAAAGGCAGGCAAGAAGCATGAGGGAACATAGAACTGTTTCATGTATCCCTGAAACTTCTGCAGCACTACAAGGGCACAGCAGGCTACCAGTCTCATGATGGATGGGACTAAGCATGAGAGAGCAGACTATGTGATGCAGAACAATCAAAGGCACAGAAGATACTGTCCCTCCCAGACACTAATTTTCTCTCCTGAGCAAACTTCCTCAGACCTAGTTCCTGATTTTTCCCATAGGGAGCAGCTGCAACTGCTCACTGCTCTTGTGAGTTAAGCGCTGCAGCCTGCAATATTCAGCTTACACATCCTTTACGGGGCAGCAATTCTGTTACTTTTCAGCACCCATACTAGCCACTTCTTCACTTTCTCATACTTCACCAGAATATCACTTGTTTGGTTTCCAAAGGACTACTATCAAAGGACATAGGCTCAAATTACACATGCTTGTCAGTTGTATGGGACACTTGTTACTCTTCATCAAAACTGGGACAGAACTGACCTATTTATCTGCAAGAGCAATTAGATCAGACAGAACTAGTCCTTCCTAGTTCTCTCTCCAGATTTTTTTTTAAACACGCAAAATCCTCCTTTTACCCCACAGAAAAGAAATCCTCTTTGCTAAAAAGCTCATTTACTAGCTTATACTAATTCATACCATGAAGTACTTTGAACTTTTATAGCATGTACTTAAATACATACTCATACTAACAAAATCTCATCTCATGCTTATGAGATTACACTCACATCTACTTCCTGCTTCAAAACAATGCACAAAGTTATTGAATACAAATCAGGGGGCTGTAGGAGAGGCAGGACATGCTGCATGTCTCTGGAAAAGAGTTCCAGAGGAACACTTGTCCAAAAACACCAGCTTCACAACAAATCCTGCTGCTGATCAGTTTTTAAACTCTCAAAACCTCTTTTTCTCTGATTTGTGTATCGGAGAGCAAATAACTACTTCTGCTACACAAAGCTTCCCTCTCATCTCACCAGGCTTTTACCTTCTGCTTTTTGTAGTTTTTTCATTGCTTCATTCAGCTTTCCTTGCCCAATCAATGCACATGCACTGTTATAACACAGCTCGTAGGTAGCTTCTCGAAGGCCTAAATCCTCCTAGCATGAAAAATAAATATAACATTGCATAAACACCAACAGATTTAACAGGCAACAGACACAAACCAAAGTTTTCCTGTACATTTAAACTAATCCTTGAAAAATAAATTTTAGAAGCAAATTTAACAGGGCACACACCTGGCAAGTAAGTTGCAGCATAAAGGATCTTCCTTCACACTGCACAGTCAGAGGCAACTGACAAGTCAGCAGGGAAACTCCAGCCTGAACCTGGGGACTACTTAGGCTGGTGCAAGAGGACAGCTAAGAACTGCTGTGAATCCACAGCACTGAACAGAAAGCTGAGCATGCTGTGTGCACCTCCAAGGACAAGGATTTCTAAACAAATGTGAGCATTACAATCTTCATTGTTCATTAACAAAAATATTCCCAAGCATGGCTGGGTAATCAGAACAACTAGCTTTAATCCTGGGCAAGAGGGTAATGAGAGAGAAAAGTGCTAGTCACTACAGGTATTCTGCTAATACAGGTTCAGAAAGATCTACTTCCTGAACTCTGCTGTGACATCTAAAGTACAAGCTCTCTAGAGATCAAAGGTGAAGTGTAATTCATAAATAGTAACAGCATTTATTCCTCCATACAGGGAAAACCACTACGTGATCTTCAATACTGATACTCAGAAATCGTTATGAGACAGGAACACATTTCTGTCCTGTTCAGTATCCACAATTCCAATACAATTTGTATCCTCTGTTCCTTGGCTCTCACTCTTACACCCAAAGACATACATACTCACTTACTGGCACCACCTTCTCCCATGTGCTTTGTGCTGCCACAACAGCAGAGAGGTTGGTTTTTCTCTCCTCCTCATACTCATCCTGGGAGTTGCGGATGAGATCCCTGTATGCAGCCAGACAATCGTCATAACGCTCCAGTCTGTACAACTGAGAAAGGAAAGGGATTAGCCCTCAGAACAGTATTTTCCTGTGCATGCTGGTAACTAAAGCCTCCTTCCTCCCTCCCCATGGACTGGGGAAAGCAGACCATCATATGTTTTAAGCTGACCATTACTAACATTTGCATCTACCTTTAAGGGCAAGCTATATGGACTACACTTGCAAGGAGTCAAGCAATGACACCAGATACCTGCACAAAAATGACACAGCTCCTACTCCTAAAACAGCTTCTTTAAAAGCAGCAGTTTACTCAGTTTTGTCCTCAAACAGCCTTCTTCCAAATTAGAGCGCCTCTCTAAGAAAGAAATTAAATGAATGGTCTTTCATGCAGCTGAGAGAAGATAGCCAATTCTTCACAAAACCGTTCTGATCAACCAGGAAAAAAAGAAGAGGAAAAAGCATAACTTCTTTTCCGCACCCCTTTTAATGCCTGAGACATCAGGTCCCACAAACCATTCCTGAACAGGTATCTAATGCAAACAATAGCTGAACCACAAACAAATCCCATCAGATCTCTTCCTTCCTCAATCAGATGGCTAATAACAGGCCAGACCCAGGAAGGGAGCGGAAGTCACAAATGTATTGCTTTGGTTCTGTGGGAATAAGATGACAATGCCTCTAGAAACAGGCAACTGAAGCTTCACAGAAGTCTGAGCAGTTGGAACCATACCTGTCCTTACCTTCAAGCCAGAGAAGGAAATTCTGTCCCCATAACTGTCCCCCATTAGAGGAGGGACAAGGCATCCAGCATATGAAAGTCCCACCAGGAAGAAAAGATTGTAATTACCACTTGTCCATAAAGCTCCTTCAGTTTGTCTGTCTGCTGACTGGCACTCTGAATGGTCTTGAGAGCACTTTCAATACGGTTCAACCTGTATTCACAGTAGGCCTTCTCAAAGGCAATAACATCACTGCAAGGACAAGACAGAGGCTGACAGCAAGCACTAGAGTTTCATTCAACAGCATTCAGTCACGTATAACCAGCCTTAATTAGTCACAGACTGCTATATAACCAAAAATCCAAACACACAATCCCAGATTACTAAATTATGTATCTGTTGAGCACTGAAAGCATCTTCTATCTACTTGGTGTTCAACAGAGAAAGCATATCAAAACTTCATCCAAAAAAAAAGGTTTCTTTTTAATGGCATTTCCACACACATGGTATTCCAAATCCTCTCTGCTCCAGGCCGCCTACTAATTATGCTAATCAAATGCTTAAAAGGTAAAACAATAGCAAACTTCATTCCCTGACATTTTCTTAAGGGGAAGGCATTACATTACAATGTAACATTGTTACAGCAAACTTTTAAAGACAATTGACTCACAGAAAGAGAGGAAAAGGTATAAAACATAGTCCCACTTACAGGCCGATACCAAGACAAAGGTAATATTAACCTATTTTGAAATATGATTCCAGCAGAACTGCAGCAAAAGGGTTTGCTTTTGCCAACATAAAACTGGCTTCAAAGCAAGCTCACACCAGCAGGGAAGCATTCTCAAAGAATCTGAGCCTTGAAAGCTATGTTCCACCTATCCCCTGAGTTACCACTTAAGCCAAAGGAAAATTAATCAGCAATTCCTTTAGTTCATGCCTGGGGCCACTTATTATTAGCTTCACTTTGCCTATTTAAAATTATCTCGATTCAACTGAGTATTAAGGAAGTTTGAAAATTAACGGCATTTAGAATTAAATCAAAGCAGCCTCAGCGCAGGATAGGAAAACTTCAAGACAGACCAAGAACCACCACTCTCCTTGCTCTGCAGGACACAGGCACACAGTAGAATGAGCTGAAAGAAGTTATAGGAAGAACTCTGAAACCAGTTGAATATTGAAAAAAAAATGCTTCTCCTTACCCTATAATAAAATAATAAGCTAAAAAACTTGAATTAAACCCCTTTTGTCCCAGGAAAGAAGGAATTGGTGAACAGGGTAATCACATGTTATTCAGATGCAAACAAAACAAAGGTATGTTTCATCACACTGATAAATTCAACACACCTTTCTGGGAACTTTCTTAATAAGAACAGCATCTGAAATACAAAAATTTTCCTGCCAGCCAGTTCTTGGGTAGCACTATTCATCGTTGTCATTGCACAAAGAGCATCCTTATGGGGAACAAAATTAGAATCTTGAGGACACAAATTAGAAGCTTGACTTGTTCTCAAACACAATTTGCCTCCTGGGTCCTGGTTTTGAGAGGATGCACAAAGGGCTTGCACCATCCCAAAAGCTGAGGCAGTTCCTTCAGGCTGGGAAAGCAAAGGACCCCAAGGAGCCATATGATGAGACAGCCAAGCAAAGCCAACAGCTTGCTGCCACCAACCAAGGCTTCTCCTTTCCTACTTCCCTCCCAGAGACATCTGTTCCCTTCCCTTGTACCAGCCATGCTACCCAGCCACATCTACAAGAAGAATCAGCACATGAAGGTAGCTGAAAACTCAGTTGGGGACAACCCCTTCAACAGTAACAGCAAGGTGTTAGACTGCCTCAAAGTCAACCAGACCTTGTCTCACCCCCTCCCATAAATAAGTGTGTCACTGAGAAGACCAACTCCAATGTCTCTGAGCATATCCTGCTCTTTATTTTGCTGCATTAGTCACCTCCACTGAAGGTGCAGCAGCTTCTCAAGGACTCAGGAGTTTCATATTTTGTAGAGCACAGCAAGACACAACTCACCTGGTTAACACTTTAGTGTGGGTATTGATTACACCAAGGGCTTCCTTGAAGTTCCCATTCTGGATAAGACACACTACTTTACACTGAAGTGCTGTCACATCATCTTTGTTGATCTGCAGTACTGGAGAAGAAACCAGTTTCAACACAATGATCCAACTCAAACATACGGGCTTTGTAAGGGACTCACATTATTAGAGCTGCAAAAACCCATCCTAGAGAGTGGCCACATCAACTTAAAGCATCCTGGCATGGCTTGCTTTGGTTTGGATCATGAAACAAACCCCAGCAGGATAAAAGAATCCAGTATAGATCCTGAACTTACCAGAAGCATGCACTGTGCTAACACGTCTGGAAGAGAGCTGCACCAAAGGGGCTACACAGACCTGGGCAAACCTTTCCTTGGCATTTCCCTTCCAGGCAAAGAACACAGTGCCAAGGCCCCAGTGCCACGTAAAGCACACTCAGGAAGGAAAACAGCTGGTACATAAGAACAGTGTGGCTCTTGATAGGGAGTCACTTTACACACTAAAACTTTCTGCCAGTGGATGACAGTGAATGAGAACTAGAAAAGAGACATGGGTTTTGCTATTTGATTCTTTTCAGTGATGCCAGCTTTTCTAGGACAGAAGATGAATCTCTGCTGCCTACCAGCAGCAAAGACAAAACTTATAACCACAACGTGCCTGATACTGCAATCCCGTTTCGGATGCCTAGCCACCAAAACAACACATCTCAACGTGAACCCTCCGTTTCGAGCAAGTTGCTGCTCCCAAGTCAGTCCATATACACAACACCAGTCCTCCAGTTCCCGGGGGAAAAGCCCTCCTTTCTCCCATGACCAAAACGGAAGGAAAACCCACGAGTAACTCCAAGGGCTTAACCCACAGCAAGAGATACGTGATGCAACACAACGACCCGATGGTCACAGTACAGCAGCGGAGCCTGGGCCCCGGCCTCCCCTCTTCCCTCTACCCCAACAGAGTAAAATCCCGCAGCCTTTGCCCGCGGCCCCGCTCCCGCCACGAAACCTACGGACGGACACCACCCGCTCCCCGCCGCACCGCAGCGACCCTCCGCAAGGCCAACGCGCCCGGGCAGAGACCCCAGACCCGCGGGGCGGGGCCCGGCACTGTCGCCGCACTCACTCTTATTGACGGACTTGAGTGCGCGGGCGAAGTCGCCGTTCTGGCCGCAGCGGTTCACCTCGCTCCACAGCCCCGCCGCCGTCGCCGCCCCCGCGGCCGCCGCCATCTTGGCACCGGGACCAGACACACGTCGCGGGGGCGGCGCCGCGCCGGAAGCGGAAGTGCAGAGCGGGGCCCCGCCCCCGACCGGCGCTCGTGCCCTTCCGGCAGCCCCGCCCTGCCCGGTGCGCTGTGACTGCCTCAGGGCCCGCAGCTTGCCGCTGCGGCGGGCACGGCCGGTAACCGGGCTGCCCTGGCGGTGTGTACGGACTGGGGAATGAGAGGCTGGAGCAGCGCTGCAGAAAGGGAGCTGGGAGTCCTGGTCCATGGCGTTGAATGTGAGTCACTGAGCCCTGGCAGCCAGGAGGGCCAGCCCTGCCCTGGGGGGCAGCAGGCTCAGCCAAGGGAGGGATTGTCCTGCTCTGCTCTGCACTGGGGCAGCCTCACCTCCAGTGCTGGGGGCAGGTCTGGCTGCCACAGCACAAGAAAGACGCTGAGCTGTTGGAGAGCGTCCAGAGAACAGTGATATGGGCCTTGAGAGGAAGCCATAAGAGCGTTGGAGGCCTCTTGGTCTGTTCAGCCTGGAGGAGAGAGGAAGACCTCATTGTGGTCTTGAACATCCTCAAGATAGGAAGAGGAGGGGCAAGTACCGACCTCTTCACTCTGGTGATAAGTGACAGGACTCAAGGAAACGGAATGGAGCACAGTCAGGGAAGGTCCAGGTTAAATTTCAGGAAAATGTTCTTCACTCAGAGGGTGTTCGGGCACTGGAACAGCTCCCCAGGGCAAGGGTCACAGCTCCAAGCCTGGCAGAGCTCAAGAAGCTTTGGGACAATGCTCTTAGGCACAAGGTGTGACTCTAGGGATCATCCTGCACAGAGACTGGAGCTGGACTCAGTTATCTTGATGGGTCTCTTCCAACCCAGCATTTTCAGTGATTCTACTGATTTAATTTGCTTTCACGAAAAAGCTCTGCAGATGTAGCACCTTAGTTATTGCAATATAACACCACTCCCAATGTTTTGACCAAAGTGAGTGTGAGTGTGGAGAGGGAAGGGGTGATTGATCATCCCAAAAGGATTTTCTACCAACTCCCAGTACTTTATTTGGCTAAAAGACTGGCCTCAATCATCAGTTTTCAAATTTCAGAAATGTCATGATTACAAATGTAACAAAGTCTGTGTGGTTTTTTTTAAATAAAAATTGCAGAGTTATAAATACATCAGAGGGTTAAGATGGCCATCGCTTTGTATAACACCAACACTTCAGGATTTGGCTTTCAAAGAGAAACTGAAGGAAACACTGCAGTGTGAGATACAACCAACAAAGTCAACAAGTTGCTCAGTGCAATTTGGACACTGGAGCTTCTCTTTATAAAGCAGTCCCAGGTAAAAACCACAAATACTCGCTCTGAAGAACTTGTGAGCACACTGGTGTCATATCTTCTTGTTACATGAGTAACAACCACATTAAATAAAGGAAAAAGAACAATTAATACTTTAAACAAAATACTCTTTTTATTAGAGTATTTTTGATTAAACATACAGAACTCAAGATTGCTATTTAAAATTTGTATCGCTCAAAGTTTTTCCCTCTAAGAAGGATGGTAACACAATCTCAGTGCATATTATATGGAAGGATCATACCTCTCAAGTGTCCCACTCATGAATCAAAGCAATACTGCACGTACTTAAGTGTGCAAGCAAGGAGGGAGTGCTGTAATGCAATTAACAGACAAAAAATGCACCACCAATACATACAGAATCAGCTCCAGGACTGGTGATCCAGAGAGTAGCATCACGTGGATTCAGGAATGAAGGAGAAAACAGTTCCTGACCATGAAAAAGGAATAGGTAACACATCATATGTGTACAAGTCCTAGGCATTCCTCCTCCATAAGGACCGCAGGGGACTGCAACTTTAGCCACTGGTTTGGAAGATTTTTTGAAGCATCCATTGTACTGGGGGTTCTGGGCGCAGAAATCTTGCAGAAAAAGGGAAAGAAACTTGTGATCCTACAGCCCTTGTGCAGCTCCAAACACCATCATTGCAGGCAGCCTGGTGAAGCACTTGGTTACACCTGAAGTATGTCTGCTCTGGACTGGCTTCTGCTCTGGAGCCTTGGCACCTGCTTGTGCCTCTGTTCCACACACAGGACGTTAACAAAGCAGTGTGTGGAGGCAGCTACAGCCCAGCTGCCCCCACCTGCCAGCAACAGTTCCTGGAGCACACCCCATTACTATCAGACTTTGTATACTCATATACATTTAAGAACATATATGCAAACTTTATACTTGGTTTGCATCCACAAATACTACAGCCAAGACCTGCAGTTCTCTGCCTTTTCATACTCCTGAGCAAAACCTAAGCTTTCAATTACACATAGTTAAGTTTCATAGAGTTATTTTTAAATAACTGAAAAATACAGTTCAGAAGTAAGTTTGGTCTAGGTCATCAGTGCATGTGGTACAGGCAAACCTGTGCTGTGATGGAATGCCCAGTGGCAGATTTCTTCAAATGAAAAATCCGGACAATTGAGAGGTATGCAGAAAACTTGTCTTAAATACTTGAAGCTACATGTGCAATCTTACAGAACACAAGCTACAGTTACAGACATAACAGTAAATCTTATTAACCAACAGTGCATAAGAACTTAAAAACAGTCAGTGAGATCAGCTCAGCCAGTGACTTCCAAAAAAGTCATGCCTCAGCTGCATTGAGGAGGAAAAAAAAAAGGGGGGGGGCAGGAAAACTCAGGCAAGTTTTACACAAGTTTAACACAAAGTTTTAATCTACATTTTAAAAGCTGGTTTATTATATATTTATATATATATGCTATGTAAAAAATAAATTAAAAAGGGAGAGGAGCAAATAGTTTTGTATATGCTTCAAATTAACACAGACCAGTAGTTCCATAAATGAACATTTTACCATCTTTGTGGTAAAAAGTTGACATAGAAGTTCAAAACCATACAATGCTTATAAATAGAAAGAGTTCAAAAGATACTTTTTTTAAAAAAATGGAATTTAAACATCATTTTCTCTTCCCCTACAATATACTTCAGTTTTGTACGTCAGCATCAACACATTTACAGAGTATTTGAATGTCACATCCACAGAATCTATAACAAAGCAGGTAAAAGAGCTAACGGTGTTAAAATTTAGGACTTCTCTCCCAAATAACTTTACCTGCTCCTCAGCCTTCTCCTGAAATGAAGGCTATCAACATTCATCACCCAGTGTGAGGTATGGGCAGAAGAAAATCTTCAACTGGTACTCTCCAACCCACCTTGCCACTGCTAAAATATAGCAACAATCTATTGATCTGGTAATTGGCAATGGTGGTGGACAATCTCTTACTTCCATTCAGCTTGTAAATAATTTAATCCTGGTATTAAAAAAAAAAAAGTAACATATTTATTCATAACCTAAAAAACAAAAAAACCCACCAACAAAGAAAAACCCTGCCAAAACCCTCCAACTTTAAATCTTTGAAACTATGTTTAAATGTTGTTCCTGGTTTAAAGCTTCACATAAAACATTGGACAGAAGGATGACAATTTTAAACCAAGAGAGCACCTAAAAACATACCATAGGTAAAAATGAAATCAATCATCTCTCCACTTCATAAAAACGTAGAAACCCTGTCTGCAACAGTAGTACACTCAGAACGAACAACGTCAAAAGGAGCATCTAGAATACTCAAGAGGCTTGCTATGCTACTTCTCTTTATTGCCCATTCTTTCATTTGTATGGATGGCCACTGCATGACAAGATGCCTGTGGATAGTTCTCTGATCTTCCTTTCACCACTGCTGCCAGCTGAAGTCGTCATTGCTGCCAAAGACCAAGAAAAATCCTAGGATGGTGGCAAAGATGACTGTATTCCCAGTGAGAACGAGTGCACATGCGCCCCAGTAAATCTGTGAACAGGCAGAATTCAGTTAGACACGTTTGGAGCTGAACACTAACAAGACAAAATGTAACATCTTATTGTCCCATTCTCAAAGTTCAGTAACACGTCCATGATGCAAGAGACAATGCCTCACTATTTGTGGTTACACCAAGCAGGTTTACCCAAAATTACCTGACAAATTCACAGCCAACCTAGCAGCACTGCAAGTTTCTTCTAGCTGTACTCAAGAGCATTGGCTAGCAGGCAAAACTGGTTCGGTATGCAAAGTAAGGCTACACATCTGCAGCCCAGCTATGCTGCAAGACTTCTTAAAAGAGGTATTTAAGGTCTTCAAAATGCCAGCAGATATCCCAGTAACACAAAAGGAGGTAGATGTTTTCACATGAGAGTAAGGGGATTACTCAAAGGATGTGAGGCATTCCAACTGTCCATTTGAGTTGTTCTTGCCTAAAGACATTTATGAAAGTGCACTCCATGTTTTTGCCTTGGTAGTGCAGTGAACTTGTAAAGTATTTTAGTAAAAAGCTGTATACTGGGAAATATGTAATGAGAACTTGGAAGTTTAAGAAAATTATGCCAATATCACTTACACTGCCATTTACAGTGAGTATAAAATGCCTTTTTTTTGTTTTGTTTATTCATGCTGCTTTAGCCCAACTATTCTACAAATTGTTTTTAAAGTATTCTTTACACTTCTAAATTTGGTTTCTTCCCTGTTAAGTTTTCACAGTATCTTCTGTCTCATTTTCTCTGCATTGCATTATTAAGGTTTATTCCATGACCACGTGAAGCAGTTGGCAATCACAATGTTCTGCCATGCTCCCATTTCTGTATTGATTTTTCTTGACAAAAAAAAAAAAAAAATCTTATTTTGGTTCCAAAAGTACATAATTGTAAGAGTTATTTAGTGCATGAAAGCTTTACCTTCAATAAACAAACAAACACAAAGAACAAAGTTTTCTAGAAAAAAAAAAAAAGTAGTCACAGGTTGAAATAATACTAACCAGTTCTGCTCTTGCAAACACTATGGGCAGCCCAAATGCTGAGACCACAATGCCTGTTGTAAGGAATATGGCCAGCTCCTTGCAGGCATTACTTGTAGCATCCGTGTCATCTACCAATCTTCTTGCTATGCAGTACGGGATAGGAGAAAGGATGTAAAAAAACAGAACAAACAATGGCCAGTACTGGCTGAAAAATAAAGGAGAAGAAAAGTTTTAGTTAACTGGATTTACTTCCTGCTCCTCCTAAAATCCATGCAAGGCATTTTCCCCATCCAGCATCCCCATTTAGGACAGACAGACAAGCCCAGAGAAGGCAAATCCTTTGCCTTGGAATGACCTGACATTAATCCAACAGACCATGTGCGTGAGTGGCTTTGGCTGACCTCAACGGCAGCAGAGTTCACTAACAGGATATTCACAAAGCAAGACTGCACTAAGCAAGCCTAAATCTAATGCCACCTCACAAGGTGAGCTTAACTCCAAGTTCATCCTGTCAGTTGTACTTAAGAGATACCCTTGCAGGGCCCCAGACGAGATTTCTCAGGCACACAAAGGCAGGTGCACATTGTTACAATAAAACTTTACTGCATTGTTTGAAGGGCAACTGTATAAGGGTCTCCTTCCCAAGGGTTCCTGTCACTAGCATTGGCTTCATAACAAAAAACTGGCCTAGGAATTCTAGTCATATATGTAGAAACTGGAATGCACAACCAATAACAGGCCTGCCAACAGGATATTTAGTATTTATTCAACAGCGAATAAGTCAATTTAAAATATTTTCTGTAAAGTCAACATTCACTTGCAAAGAATCAAAGCCATAGGCCTTACTATCTGAGCGCTTGGTCTGCTACTTTGTATCTCCTGAAGATTGAGAGATAGGAATCGATGTCGGGGAAGTACAGATAGCAGCGGCAACTACTAGAGACGCTATATTACAAGTGTGAGACACACCCAAGGATCCACCTGATAGTCACCGACAACCCAGTTACCCCATGGCAGCCATAGAAAAGGCAAATCTTTCCCTGGATAACCCACACTCGCTGCCCACCTCGGGAGATGCTGCTGTCTGAGGGTCGGCCACAGCCCAGACAGTCGGGGCATTGCATCCTTTCATGGTTTGCAGCCAGGCCTGGTACTTTAATGTTCGCTGCCATTAGTTTTTAGGATTAATTAAATCCTGGATGTTTTTTTTAAATATTCCCACCCCAGTCTTTTGAAGCAAAAGACAAAAGCCCAACCAGCCAAAAAAAAACCCCAAACAAACAAAACAAAAAACCCGAGCCCCCCCGCCCAACATAGAGAGAACTTATCAATCCACCATTATGGAAGCGGGACTCCTCTATAGTTACAGCCACACAAAAAGAACAGAAGAATGGAAAGAGAGTGCACGGTACTTGTATTGGGGCAGGGCGCATCCGAGCATCAAGAACATCAGTCCGACCGCTCCCCCAAAGGACAGGCTGATCAGCGCTACAACGAGAACAAACCCAACCAACATGAAGGGTGCACCGCATCGCGCACAGCGCCCACCGCCGCCCGCAGACCAACGCGGGGCTCAGCGTAGCCCCGGCCGCCCGCCGGACAGGGGGCACTCGGGGTTCCGCGGGGGCTCCGGTCCCGAGGGCCCGCCCGGGCAGGCCCGGCCCGGCCCGGTCCATCCCCTCCCCGCGCGGGCCGCGCGCGCCCGCCGTTGCCGGTCCCGCCACCTCGCCCCGTCCCGCGCGCACCTTTGATTCCCGCCATGACGCCGCCCGTCCCGCCAGCCGCGCGGCACCGGAGAGGCGCGCGCCGGGAACCGGAAATGCCGCGCGGAAGCGGAAGCCGAAGGGGCAAGGGGCAGGGCACGGCTCCGCCCCTCGCGGGCCGGCCCCGTGGACGCTCATACGTGGCGCGCCCGCAGGTCCCGCGGCGGCAGCCCCGCCCCCTCACGGAGCGCGGGGAGCGCCACGCCCTGGCCGCCCATTGGCCCCACGGCGCGGTGGGGGCGGGGCTTCTCCCCGGGCCCCGCGCGTTCCGGCGCGGGCACCGCCCCCGGGGCTGACGGTGACAGCTGCCGGTGCCGCCATGGCGGGGCTCGCTCCGCTCCTGCTCCTCCTGCTCTGCGCCGCCGCGGGACCCGCGCTGGGCTGGGACCGATCGGGTGAGACCCGCGGGGATCGGGGGGCTCAGCACGGCCTCAGCCGCCCCTGCCGCCTCTCCCGGCCGTTGGCGGCTCCTCGCGGCCCGGCTCTCCGCGGTGCTGCCGGTTTAGCGGCGGCCGGCACGGGCGAGGAAGGGCTTGTGGGGTTTGGGCTCCCTCTAAACCGGCTTGTGCGGGAGCAGTGATCCCGCACCGCGGTCAGCCCGGAGCCGCCTCGGGGGGAAATGGGGAACTCTGCCATGTTTCCTTCTGGGCGTCTGGTGCTTCCTAGAGCTTCGTCTCGTAAAGGTGCAGGCTTACTGCTTCCTGCGGCCTCCATCGGCAGCCTTTTCCTGAGAGCAGGCCCTCACAGCCAGGAGGAGTGCACCTGCACGAGCGCTGACTAGCAATAGGAAGAAGTTTTTCACAGGATGGGTGATCAAACGTTGAAATGGACTGCCCAGGATGGTGGTGGAGTCACCGTCCCTGGAGGTGTTTAGGGAAAAACTGGACGTGGCGCTCTGTGCCGGGATCTGGTTGACACGATAGAGTTCTTTTATCGAGGTTGGACTCGGTGATGGCAGAGGTCTTTCCCTGCCTAATGGACTCTGTGATTCTTTGTGCGTCCTGTTACAGGGAAGGTTCTGCTGCGGGATGTTCAGGCGCTCACTCTCCACAGAGGGCAATACACAACATCCAGGCGGACAGCTCCGGTCCCTCAGCTGCAGTGCACAGGAGGCTCTGCGGGTTGTTCCCGTGTCCCTGAGGTTGTGCAGTGCTACAACAAAGGATGGGATGGCTACGATGTACAGGTAGCTGTTTAAAACTTGTTAAACTGTTTATAAAATCACTTTCCCCCAAGCTGGGAAGTTCTGAAGGAACGAGGTGTAGTGAGCTAGGTTGTCAGTTCAGGTGCTTTTTGTAGATGAATTCTTGCCCTAAAAACTTAACCTAAACACTTTCAGCTTCAGATTTTCCAGAACTACTGTATTTACATGTTTGATATATCTTTGAAGGAGCTAATGTAAAAGTACAGCATAGCAAACCCTTGTTGGTTTTAAACAAAATGGTGCTCGAGTTTATAAAATTAAACTCTTGCAAACCCCAGAGGACGCTTTTGAATTATTATTGCTGTGCGAATTTCCATTTTTTATTAGCATGGAAAGGGCTTCTTAATATTTGCTTCACTTCAGGTCTGCCTTTTACTTGCACCTTAGGATGTGAGTGCTAGTCCGTAATTAGTCTTGACTTTCAGCTGTTACCGAGGCTGCTGTCAATAGATAACCAGGAATCAAGGCTGAAAGTGTTTGCTAAAACTGATACAGTATTGTGAAAGAACAATCAAAACTGACAGTTGGTACTGCTGTACTGAATTACTAATTTAGAGACAACTACTTTCTTATTTCCTCTCCAAAATACGTGTCACGTGCCATTAGAGATCCCTTTGTTTGGGTACCTCAAGGGATTGTGAGCCTGAGGATCCACCTGTGTTCAACCAGAGAATCCCCAACATAATTGTTAAGTGTTGCATATGGATGCCTAATGATGTCTGTCCCAGTTTCTTTTGATTTCTGCACAGGCACAAATGGACACAACGTGCACTGGATCTCAGGCTCGCGTGTTATGTTTTTATGAGTTTGCACAGGACAGGCAAATTTATTATGTAGCTGTTTCACAGGATGCAGCACATTTTTTAGAAGTATTGCTGTATCTCAGGAAGGGATATCTGAAAAACTTAATCAGTGAAGAAAAAACTAAATCTTCCAGAGTTGCAATTCTTCAGTGTTCTGAAAGATAAGATCTCTTTTAAGTTTTAGGATTTAAAATTCATTTAAACATAAAACTCCTACTCCTTTTGAAAATAAGAGCACGTGGAGATTTCTTGCCTATGGCCCATAGACGATTTAGCAATTCATTATGACGATTAGGTGATGTTAGCAATTACAGCTCTATTTCAGGGCGTATGTGGGGAAGCAGACAGGTGTTTTAATCTTTGGGGCAGTATGTTTTACTTTGTGTTGTGTTTAATTTTTCAGTGGCAGTGCAAAGCAGACCTGGAAAATGCCTACCGTTTTGGACAATTGGAAGTGAGCTGTGAAGGCTATGATTACCCAGATGATCCTTACATACTAAGAGGCTCCTGTAGTTTGCTGTTCAAGCTAGAGCTGACTGCAGAAGGTGAAAGGAAAGTGAAGAACTCTGGAAGCTTTGGCTCTAGCTATTACCAGTCAAGGAAAGATTATTCTGACTCTGGTTCTGGAGCAATTGTTGTGATTGTTCTTCTCGTTCTTGCTTTTGGAGTTTACAAGTTCTTCCTCAGCAACCAGCAGTCTCAGCAGAGTTCTGGGGGCAGTGATGGCTTCTCTCAGCCCTTCTGGCAGAGTCAGCAGGCACCTCCTCCTCCTGGTTTTAAGTCCACCTTCACAGGTAGGGCTCTGAGCCATTTGCAGTATTCAAAAGAGAAGCAGGATTGTCCTGTTTTATCTGTGGTAAGGGAAGGTGGGATAGAGTTAAAACCACAGCATTTGCAGGCAACTGTGGAATTGGCTGCAGAGCCTACAGCCAGCTTTGTATTCTGCTCTTTGTTCAAAAGAGGAAATAAGGGCTTGGCTTTCCACAGGCTTTCAGGGCAGGCTGTCCTCTGAACTTTTGAAAAGCTACCTCCCCATGCTCTGCAAGCATTCTTTTCATCACCTGTGAAACAGCAGCATTGTGACAGGGAGAATAATTGTCATAGGTAATCTGGAAAACAGAATGTTCTTACACAGCCAGAAACAAAGCCGTGGCAAAGGAGCACTCAGAAACTTTATGGAGCAGCCTTTCAGCCCTGATTTCATTGACAAAGCAGTTGATGGGGTTGAGTATCATGTACCAGTCCTCTGTTTAACAGGGCTTCAGTGTAGTCCCAGCAGCTGAAAGAGAACAGTGTCTGTGAACTGTCGTTAGAGGGTATAGCATCTGAATCTCATGTGGGGCCTTTCATCTGAAGTTGGAAATTACAAAAGCAGTGACAAGGCTGCTGCTGAGAAAAGAGGCAATTTTTTCCTTTCCCAGAAAACTGGTGTCTTCTGTCACAGAATAAGTGGTCTTCCTTAGGCCATCATAGTGTCTCAGGGAAATGAACATTTCTCTCTTTCTCTCTTTCTCTCTTTCTCTCTTTCTCTCTTTCTCTCTTTCTCTCTTTCTCTCTTTCTCTCTTTCTCTCTTTCTCTCTTTCTCTCTTTCTCTCTTTCTCTCTTTCTCTCTTTCTCTCTTTCTCTCTTTCTCTCTTTCTCTCTCTGTTAATAGAGAAGGGGTTTTGGCAAGAAAATATGTAGCAAGGATTAGGTTTATTAGTTCAAAGTTTATATTTTAATAATGCTTATGAATGCTTTCTCCGAGTTTTGTTCAAACAGCTTGGCCAACAGAGGGTGCAGTGTAATTCTTTTGGAGACACTTGTGCAGGGCGTGCACAGCAGAAACTTTCAGCTGTACCTGCACCAGAAAATTAAAAGGAATCTGCTTCTGTTGGCTTTGCAAATTGGTTTGCATGTGGTTACATCAGACTGACTGTGCTGTGTGGGCAATCAGTGGCCATGTGTGGGCATGGCACTGGCTGTACTGTGGTGGTCAGCAGGAGCCCTGGCCATGACACACAGCTCTGTCACACTGGGCACGGGCAAAACAATGAAGGGTTATTTTCATTTTTTTTCTCTTCAGTTCCATGTCAGTTAATTGCCCCAATGCATTTTTCTTTGCAGGAGTCACAAATCTAGCAAGGGCAGGGCCTTGAGAATGTTTTCATGAGGATTGCTGAAAACTGAGATACTTAGAATACACATTGGGAGCCATAAGCCATGTTTTTAATAAGGCGTGTCAATGATTTGTCTTTGGATTTCAGGCAAAGTAAGGAGGAAAACTGAAATGTGGAGCCAGATTAAAAATACTAAGTGTTAGGCTACTTCATGAATTCAGTGTCTGCCTTACATTGTGGGAGCAGAGCAAAAGCACATATCTGAATGTGTATGTCCATGTGCTCCAGGAATGTACTAGTCTTTGGAAACCTGGACAGTAACGAAAAGCAATGTTGTTCACATATTGCTGTTAATATTTAATTTTCCTCATTTTAAATCCACTTAACATGCAGAATGTGTCCTGTGGAACTTGTTCAGCTAGACTATCTTAATTAAATTCTTCTTTCTCTCAGTTTGTTGCTTGACATGATTCTTAATGTTTACTCTAGATATTTCCAAAAAAATGGCTCAGTTTTCTGAGTCAATCATGGTGCTTTTGAACAAATGAGTTGGTTCATCTCTGATTAACACCGTTTTTACAGCAAATGAAGTCATTTTTTTGTTATTGTTCCAAATCAGCATAATTTAATGGTATATCATCCCAATAAGAGTTTATATTTCTCCCCACACATTCAAAATGAAATTCAGTATCAAATCCAGTCTAGACTGAAACTGATTATTTAATTATTGTTTTATCTTCTATGACTTCAAACAACCCATATCAGTTTGAAGACAAACCAGGCCCTCTGATTTTTACCTACATCATCTCTGGTCCACTTGTTCAGGTGGGCATGTTTTAGGGAGACCCTAATGTTATCTATAAGGTTTTTTTATACTTCCTTACGTGTTAAACCCATGATTGAGCTTATTCTTGCATCCGTGATTTTTGCTAGACCAGAAAATTATTCTAACTTGGGTTTGTATTTTCTCTTTTTCTTTCTAAACGGAAAACATTCATTCTAGCTCAGAACCTCATGTTTTGTGCAGGTCACATGTCAGAAAATTTGTGACTCTCCTTCCCCCACAACCTACTTGATATGCTTGCAGTTTCATCAAGGTATTTGTCAAGCTTGGCGACTCATGCATAATGAAAACTTTGCAATGTGGTTGCAGTTAGCTTGGCTTTTGATAACAAGTGCCAGACTAGGATTACCAGGAACAATACCAGTAATGTCAGCGTTACACTGAGCCACTGTGACTCAAACTGTGCAGCTGTGCTCAGTGAGATTAGGAGCTCTGTGTCTTTGTGGTTTGCTCACTCTGCAGTGTTACCTACTTGATTTGTGTTCCTGCATCTGCTTCTGGCCTGCTCGGTGACCTTCAGCAGATTATTTTTTCTTAGTTTCCTTTTCTATTTTTAATCTAACTTGTCTGTTTATAGATCAGCAGGCAGGGACTCTTTTCCATGTTTTGCAATTGTCAGGGTTGTGAAATGAAGTGGAAGCAGATTTTTAACATAAAACTCTTTATAGTAGTGTTGTTTTATGTGGAGTTTCTTGCTTTCTGAAATGTGAGGCCTTTCAAGTTAAGCTTGATCGAAAATCTGCTGAGATCAGTAGCAGTTTGTTGTCTAATTTTCCATTATCTTTAACAGGAGAGAATTTTGTTGCAACAGCTGGACTGAGGATTAGTCTGTTACTAACTTATGCTTTCTATTTTCATTTTGTTTAAGATGACAACGGCTTTGGAACTCATTCCCATCATGGAACCAGTTCAGGACCAGGATTTTGGACTGGATTAGGAGCAGGAGGCTTGCTAGGCTACTTGGCAGGCAGTTACAGGTAAAATATGCATTCTATCAGATTTTAATCATTTAAGCTTTCAGGGGGTATGCCATGTACTATATTGACATTGCTTTTAAGATTTCAGACCTGTGTCATTCAAATTATAAAATCCTACCACTAGAAGAATTTTGAGCAGCTGTTTGTAGCTCCAGGACCAGAGACATTTCAAACATGTTTCTGAGGCAGAATTGGAAAGACTGAGGTACTTCATTCTGCTTTCTCTGACCTGACATGATGGCCTGCACATTTAAATTGAGCATTTAAACAATTTATCTGCAGAATGCCTTAAAACACACATAGTCATATTAAGCATATAATCATCTGTATATGGATCTCTTGTATCAGTGTCATCGTTCCTAAAATAAGTCTGGATGACCATATTTGGTATAGGCTTTTAGACATTTAGAATGCATCATTTTTAGATTAACAGTTTAAAGAGAGCAGTTGCTGCCATTTTAGGCTTCACTGGAGAAAATATGAGATTCCTGCAGGGAATCTTCAGATCCTAAGCAGTTTTCTCTATTTATCAAATGACTTGCTTATGTATCAAGTCTATTCCTGTAGAAATGTAGCAGATTAGAGAGTAAGATATATGGACAGGAGTGGGCTAAGCATCTGTATTGTAAAGTTGTGGGCTATTTTTAGTAACAGAAGCCTTATATTAATTCTGCTAAGAATTTTTCTAAGGTATAATGTGTTAAAGGTTTTATTGGCCCACCCAGTATTTCTTAAGGCTTAAATACATGACTCTTGTCATGTATTCTATTCATGTAGCATCTACATACAGGTTAGTTCCCTGATTTCTGTACACATCCCCATTTCAGTAGGCACAAATGATTGCTCAAGATTAGAGGTCTAACTGAGTACGTTGAAATACATAAACAAGCTTCCTAACTTGGGCTTCTTTTTGTTTAAAACAGTCTTTGGTCCACTATTATTTAATTTGGTTTCTTACGCTTTTGGAATTAATGTGCTGCAAAATGCTGGTGCCAGGAAGTGTGAGAGAGCTGTTTGCAAATTTCAACAGCAGGAAATTCCATATCCATGGAAGCGAGTAATTTTAAGTGAGTGAGTCAAAGACCATGATATGTTAGTGTTACTGATATGACCTTTTCAAAAGAGTTAACAAAAGGATATTTTTTCTCTCGCCAAGCATGGCTGGGATGTAGGTTATGCCAAAATGCATTTAAAACTTCAGATTTCAAACTTCTTTCTTGTCTGATGGAATTTAAAGTCAAAATTTCAGAAAGAAAACTTTCCTCATTTGCAATTGTTAGAATTCCTTTTTCTGAAGAATAAAACTTAATTTCCTTTTGAAAGTCTACAGATTATGATATCACAGCACTGGATGTCCTTGCTCTCAATATGTTAAATACATTAAATAGGAGTATTTCCAGCTTTGAAATAACTGTTTACAGTTTTCCCTTGGAGGTGCAGTTCTCTTGTTTGGAATGGTCTCTTAATTTTTCTGAAGGCCACTAATGAAGCCTTCCTTCTACTCTGTTTCATGCCAGAGCACAGCCGCGTTCCCCATATCACAGTATGTGGACAGATCCCACAGCTGTACCTCCTATGTATGGGCACTCAAGGAATTCCACAGAAGGCAGCAGTTCAGGAACAAGAACTGCTTCTGGTAAGGCAAAGCACCTTTTAATTTCCTGAAGCTCAAGAGACTCTGACCTATGAAAAACATGCAGATGTTAGTTGCAGTTCAGCGAGCATCCTTGTTTTATTTTACTGGTTGGTGTAGGTGGCATGTAACAATGTCCCATCCTTCCATTCCCTATAGAAGTAGGTCAGCATTGTGGGGCATGAAATTCCCCACAGGCCTGTGGTGGGCATGGCACCATCAGCATCGGGCTTGTCTTCACTGGCAAGGTGCATTAGTTTAAGGCTTTCCCTTCTGATGAGCACTGCGTGTACTCTTCTCTAGCAAACATGCACAGACATGTTCTCTGTAGAATGCAGGTTGTCTAATCTGCGAGAGCAGAATAGTTTCCAAGCCAGTCAGCCCACAGTTGCTTGCTGTTCTCCTTCATGTGGATATGTTTACCTCATCTCCCTTGCCACCTTTAGGCTTTTTAGAACTAGAGAGTTCAAAGGAAAGACCATGGTGGAGCTAACTTCTTTTTTTTTTTTATTTTGCAGGCTTTGGGGGCACAAAGCGAAGATGAAAACTTTTACATTATTACATCAGAGTGATTGAACTAAATCTTGTTGTGCACTTGTACTTCTTTTAATAGTAGTATACTTCAGAAATGGATATGAGGTATGAAGGACTAGGCAAAGAATTCCTCACTTTCTGTGTGGACTCTCACTGCTATTTAGGGTATGACAGGTGCTGGATCATCCACTATTTCAGATCAGCATCTCCTACAGTAAAAGCTCATCCAGGTTAAGAAGAATGATGTTACAATGACCATGTATCTGTCTGTACTTGAGGCCCCAATGATAGCCTTACCATACTTTCAAAGCTTGTATCTTACTACTCATGTTCTGGGCTTCATTTCATTTGGTCCCGAATTTCTGATAATATTTTTCCTCTTTTCTGGTAGTCCAGCATCTACTTGATATGAAAGGGGTGCTGTTCTTTGAAGCTATTTTTGTTTGCCTTTGCAGAATTAGTGTGAACTTTACTGTAAGTGCAGTCAGCCACTCAGATATGTGTTGGAGTTCTTCCTCAGTGGACAAGAGCAAAACTGTGTATAAAGAGATTAATGTTAGTATGTTTGTATCTGTGCTGTGTGACTGTTGGAGCAAAAATGTGCAGATTCATGGATTCTCCATGTTATAGAGTTTATCCAAGGTGACTGTGCAAACCTGGAGAACTTTGTCTATAAGTTATTTGGGATAAATAAATAAGTAACCTGGAAATCTGGATCTTTTCCTGGAAGACTGAGGTAATTTAAACTCAGGTGATTGCAGATCTGTGGCATTGAGGCCACAGATTTTCCTTTTAATGGTGGATGTTGGCAATGAAATGAAAACTTATAATGTGAATGGTCTGTTCTGCTAGATCACCTGTCCAGGGCACAGTAAACCAAAGGTGCTCATTGCAAAAGGGAAGGGAATGTTCTTAATGCAAAGATGATAGAATCCCTGGGACACAGCAGGCCTTGATACTAAGCTGAGAAAGGAAGTTGGATATCTAACAGCATGTAAACTTCCCCAAATGTGCTTTTTTTAAAAAGTGCTGTCGAAGAGTAGGAAGCAGAGAGGCATTGCTTTGTTCTGTGATGATCTTTTGGGGCCTCTGTGAAGTGTCATACAGTTCTTGGGTGACTTATTCTCTTCTGGAAGAGGCATTGCTGGATAAAAAGCAGAGAAATTTCTCAGGATTGTGGGGAGAGGGGAAGAGTGAAGAATGGGCTGCTTGATCACCAGCTCTTCTGCAGAGCCCATCCTAACAGAATGTAGAAGTGTTTGTGTGGGCACAGCTCATGTATGCTGGCAGCAGCCAGAGAAGCGTTGTCTTTCAGCCTTGGGAAAATACTGTGTCTGGGAATTGATACCAGCTGTTACAGAGAAAGCAAAGCACTGTTCAGCTGATACAGGTTGCATCTCCTCAAGGAGATTAATTAGGTCTGGTTAGTCTAAGAAAGTGACTTCAGCACAACTCAGGGAAAAGCAGCCATGTCCATTCATGAGTATAGAAGGAATTAGTTTGTATGTTAACACCCAAGTTCAGTGTATGACTTAAGCAACCAAAAGAGAGAAATTCAAAAAAGAAAAGAAAAAAATATACAAGCAAATCCCAGAAATCTTTATGGAGTCAACAGCCAAAAAAAGTGCTTCATGAAAAAGTTCTTGTACTAAAAGTGTTACCAATTTCATTTGATACATTCAGAATAACTTGATGGTGAAATGGTGGTTTGCTTCTCAGAGCTACCTGAGGGTTGGGGAAAAATAACTGCATTAACTGTGAACCTGAAAAAAATGACAAAGACCTTACTCATGGCCTCCTAGAAAGCTCTGCATTTAATGAAAAGAAGTCCATGGTAAATCTCTTATCTTTATAACAAACTGTAGCAGAAGAATATATTTTAAATATGGAGTTCTTACTTATTTCTAAGTGAATTCAGGTTAAGCTTGTCACAGTCAATATTTGCTTTGCCAACTAATTGCACAACAGTGAAACTGGATTTTTTTCTAACTGGGTAGTTGGAAGCTGAAGTTTGCTCTTAAATTACAGTATGGTATGAAATGTTTTAGACAATGCTTTCATTTGTATTTATAGTTTCTGCATGAAATGTGCAAAATAAATCTGAGATATAAATCTACTATAGCTTCTGAATCTGTTTGGATATGTTTGCCCTTCCCTCTGATAAAGGAATGAAATAAGTGAATAAGGAGTATTTTTGTCTTTAAATCACTGTCTTGAGGCCTGCAGGGATGGCATTGCTTGTTTTCTCAGAGTTCTCTGTCTCATCATCCTCTTCCTGGGTAAATAATATCATCCTTTACCCCAGATGCAAAATGGGTAAGCTGTATGTTGTTTCAATAAAATAAAACAATACTGGGAATAGTTGTTGTATTGACTATGTTTTCAGTAACAAAATACTGAATCCTGTAAGGAATTGAAGGCGTTCTTGTACATCAGAGCTTGGGATCTGAGTCTGCAGTAAAGCTCTGTTATATAAGCATGCTCCTGGTTTTACAAGGTGGTGAGCTGAACCCTTCAAAAGAATTTCTGATCACTGCTGCTGTTCTGGTTGTGGACAGAGCAGAACTCAACACAGGGGTAGCCTAAGCTGATGGATTGGCCTCTTACACAGAGGATGTGTCACTGCTGAACAGAGACATGGTCTACACAGAGAGTTCCGCATCTTGGCAGTTGTAAACTGGGGTTAAACAGGGGCCTGCAAATTCTGCTGTCAGTGTTTCCTTCATCAAATGCTGCTGATGCTCCTGAGTGAAAAGAACTCGCGGAAGGCAGCTTAGAGCACATACTTCTGAGACCTTGAGCTTCCTTCCTGAGCATCAGATCTGGGAGGTCCTAATCTCCCTTCTGCTCCTGGGCAGCGCTCTGGCAGCATCTTCACAGCAGCTTCATGGTTGTAAGGCATATGTAAATGCTCAAACTGTTAAATGCTGTTGTAGATAGTTGCAATTCTGTTTGGTACCTGGGACCAGAACGGCTTGTACTCTGACAATGCTTACATCCTCACACAAAGCTAAAACTCCTTACAGAAACTAAACTCCTGGTTTTACAGCTGACTTCCCATGAAGCATGTGATGAAAAAAAAAATAGATGGACAGAGATAAGCTTTCTCTGTGCTGCTCTGTCTTGTGACTCAGCTGCCAGGTCAGATCTTGGCTAGTTCTGCAGAATCTCATGCTGTGCACCTTGCTCTTTTCCCTGGGTGCCGTGTGTGTGTTTCACTTAGCACCGAGGCAAGATGGCAGGTGATTTGTTTGAAAAACAAAATTCTTCCATGGTCATCGCTTTACATCACTGACTTCCAAAAAGGGAATAAAGCCAGGTGGCATGATTTCCAGCACTAGGAAGTGTTACACAGAGAAATTGCTGAAGTAAAGTAGCAAGCAATACCTACCTGCCTGCACAGCTGTCTAAAAGCTGAAAATGCAGCACTTGCACACAGACTGTTGTCCACTCAGCACCGATTAAAAGTGATGGTGAGGTATTTTTTCTTCCTTACTAAAGCAAATTTGTATTCTTAATATTGTCCCTATCAACCAGTGATTGTGGTACAGAAATAGCCCAGCTGCCTGTGAACTAAGGCATATGAGCAAATCCACAAAAACATTAAAATCTCACAGCAATGCAATCTGTACCAGCAGACAGTGCTGTTGTGTCCTGTTGTGTCTATTGAAACATATTGTCAGGTCCCTCCTCCTGTACCTACTGGGGTTGAGTGCTGTGTGGGAGCGGCTCCTTATCACTCAGCATATTTTGCTGGAGCCTTCCACTGCAGCCACTTCTTTTGCTTTCCTAATATTGTGTGTAGCTGCAGTAGTTGTCACTTTCTGACACCTCTTTTTGTATAGCAGGTGTGATTTGCCAATGCTAATGAAAATAATCAGCAGACTCTCTTTATGTGGCCTGTGTATCTTATCTCCTGCTGTCTTCCATCTTGTGGTTCCCTCTGTTCCAGGGAGTCAATGTTTCTTTAGCAAGGAAAGGCTGAGCAGTTGTAAAAAGTGCATTGAGCTGGGAATGGATGGAGTAGATAGTGATGAAGTCAAGGGAGCCAACTGTCAGGCTGTGAATTGACCTTTGTGGGAACTATGTCTGTGTAAAGACATTTTTTTAGCTCTCTGTCAGAGAAGCATTTTTGTCAAAGGTACAGTATGGCAGCTGGGGATTGGAGCAGATTAGAGCTGCTGACCTGGCAGCAAGGAGAAGACCTGAAAACATTCTCTCCATCCTAACTTAGGAATGATGTAGCACCAGGAAGCTGGCCTAGGACGTGCTAGCTCAGCCACTCCACAGTCATGCCATTGCAGATCCTGTAGGTAGATGTATGTTTAAAGATACCAGGTGCCTCTGAAAATGCCAAGCAGAAGAAAGGTGACTTGGCCCTGCATCTATGTTTCTTTCCTTCTGCAGCATGACTTAGAATGAACAGAGAAGGCCAAATGTGGAAAGAGCAGCAAGCAACTATGATGAAGGGCAGCAAGTAGGTCAAAGCAAAGCTTGCAGGTGAAGCCTGTGTCCTAGTGTGTCCTGCCTGCTCACTTCTCACACAACAGCAGGAAATAGTAGGCAGTTCTAACAGCTGTTGTATCAGGATTATTTTACTGTGTTTTCCTGCATCCCTAAAGTTCAGTCCTACAGGCAATTACCAGTATAATGGATTGGCACCTTTTGCTCTGAGGGTCATCTGAGCCATTCCATAATTCAGACTTCAAACTACCCACTGTGAAATTTGGAGGAGGCAAATCGCTGCCTGCTTAAAGACCAGAGTCTGAAGTACTGCATAGAGAACTTTTCCTCATTTCCTGCATTTGCCCTGACTTCCCTGGGCATCAAGACTTACACAGTCTTTGCTGTGCAACTTTATTTGGGTGTCGTTGTGTGGGATCCTCTGAGACTTGGCCTTGAGATCACAGCCCTGACATCATTGTTTCTGTAAGCCTTCTTCTCTATGCCTCCTGTGTCCTTGTAATCAGCATGTGGGGATGTCTTTATTGAGGCAGCACTGGAATTACCAGCAATCCAGAACACCTTTTGCTGCTGCTGCCTAATGGGAATTATTCGTCTCCCAGTCAGCTCCTGTGGTCATTTTCATGTCATGTGGCAGCTGTAAACATGTCACATCTGCTTTTAATGGACAGACAACAAATACGGTTGGGGGAAAAAAAGGGAAAAAATGTGCAATGAATGTAGATAAAATGTTAAGTTGGAACAATTTTGCAGAGCTAACCTTCATCATGGGAATACTTTATCAACATTCTTCTCTGGGAGCTGGATGAGAACTTTATTGATGTGGATTTCAATAATGCTAGCAGTGACTTCTGCACTGCAAGAGTGGAAGACTTAGAACTGTAACAGGTTTGGTGTTCAACAAAGTCGGACCTGTTCAGAGCTCTTTGTAGTTTGACACACAGTTTGCAAAGAATTGGTAACAGTAAAAAGTGAGGTAAGGTCAGCATAGAAATTCATGTGGCTTTAGCATAGACAGAAACAAACTGATCTGTGCTATTTCTGAAACTGAGGTAAAAACAAGCTCCAATCAGTCTGAAGCAGCTCAGAAGGTTGTTCCTGTCTTTGCTTTGAGCTGAGATCCTGTTCAGCACAGATTGTCATCTGCTGCTGACAACTACTGTCAGCACTGAAGTCCTCCTTCCCTTAGGTAGGCAAACCCTCTGTCCTCGTTCTGACTGTTAGAAAATCAGCCAGGCCCCTGGGTCATAGTGCAGTGGGATTCTGAATTGGCAGGCTTGGGTGGTTAATTCTACATTAACAGGTGGAAGGATTTATTTCCTTTTTAACAAGGAGCTGGGGATTAGGCTGTAACTAAGTGCATGTGTATAGAACTGAAACAGTGCAAGTCTAAGTGATGAGAGGAAGACCATACTTGACTCGGGTAATCCAGTTTCGCCTAAGATACTAATACATTCCCTTTAGCCCAGCTAAAGGGTGCAGCTGCTAAAGAGAAGTTAGTGTTTGGGCAGATACTGGCTTTTAAATTGCAAAGCTGCTTTGGACAAAACTGAGAAACAGAACTCTCTGCAGCAGCTGAGAGAGAGAAACACAGTGTGAACCATCCTCCAAGGGCATTCAGCCTGAGAAGAGGAGGGGGGAACAGGAAGTCCCAGAGAGTGTTTCTAGCCTGAACCTGCTACCGGGGCATCTGTGCCTCTCCAGTCTTTGTTTGCTTAAGCACCTGAGAGGCCTCATGGAGCCATGAGTGCTACCACTTAGCCTCAGCTTGGCATACTTCCAAGCAAAGAGGCTGTGGGTGAGGGAAGATTGTTTGCTGACCTTTGGACAGCATGTCAGGAGAGGCCCAGGAAGACAGCTGAGCTACAGGAATTTGTCATGCCCTGGAATGACAAATAAATTAAGGGTATGGAACAGTCAGCAGCAGAGTCCTTTAGAAAGAGACGTAGAATGCCCTGGTGGAGCCAGTCGGCATGTGCTGGAGGCTGTTCTTGTGTGCAGCGGCTGCAGCGGGCTGGAGCAGCTGCATCCCATGGTCTGCATGTGGCTCATGAAGGCTGTATTGGTTCAGCTGCTGGAACAGGGCTGGCCATTTTCTTGCTCTCCCTCCAAATGCACGGCCTAACCATGCATTTTCACAATCTTGCCAGCTCAGAGATCGCCTGCACTTTGAAACACAGGCAATCTGGTTTATGAAACTTTGTACCACAGCACATTCTAAAGGCCAAAACTGAAGATGAAAAGGAAAGGATTGGGTGATTTTCCATAAAAACAGTAAATTAGCTGCTGTTTTACATGACTTCTTGCTGAAAAATCCCTAGAACTTGAATTCCAGAAGCAGAAGGTGTTAATGTTAACGGCCTCCATCAGAGTCAGGGTACTGGCATAGGCAGAGCTTTCCTCCAAGGCAGTATGGCAGCTCTTACATCATTATCTATAGGATAAGGATCTAGTTATCCTAGGCACAGCCTCCTAGCACAGAAAGGTAATGCCAGCTGAAAAACGCTTTGCCCAGACTGGAAGAGGAAAAGGATGGATCATACTGGGCAGCATTTCACCCCCAGTAAGACACAAACCCCTTCCAGGAGGTCCCCCAGACAAAAGACTGTGGGCAAGGATCAGTCTGCAAGGATGGATGGGAGGTGGGTTTTCTAATTCCTTTCTTACCTTGTGGGAGAGATTTATTAGCTTAAGATGAGCTGCAGATACTTGAAGGAAAAGAGTGAAAAGAGAAACATTAATAATGGGGGTTTGAGACTTACCTGTGTGTCAAAGGTGAAGGGCAGCTGTTAATCACAACTTTTGTTTTGTTTGTTAGGGTTTTTTTCTGGCTTCCCGTTACGAAAAAATAGGGACAGTAGGAAAGTCATTTTCTCTGTGTAGAGCACTACATTTTCCATATTCAAAGGAAATGTTAGGCCTTGCTTAAACCTGACCTTTAGCCAGTGTTGTACTGAGTGATGTGACTGCACCAGTGAAACCTCTCTTGACGCTGTGCTGCAAGCCCATAACTTACTCTGACAACAGAAGGGCAAGAAACACCCCTGAGTGCTTTTTCAAGACAAGAAGTGGGTGTCCTGCATGGTGCAGCTTTCCTAGCATGGAAAGCCACGGCATGGCCAAGTGTTGAGAATTTGAAAAAGCATATACAATTGCAGGGGAGTGCACAGAGAGTGTGCTTGGGAAAATGCTCATACACTTCACTGAGTCTTAGGGATTATTTCAGGCTAGTGAAACGATGTTTCTGTTGACTGAACAATTACTGGAGGCAAAGTGGAAAAGTTTATATGTTTATTTAGGCAATGTTTTCAACTTTTCCCCTCAGAACAGTTGCAGTGGTGCAAACAGCAAAGGTTGGAGAGAATGCTGGAAGTTTTTTAAAGTCTTTTTTTAGACTTACCGCATGATTTAAAGTACCCTCTCCTTGCTACTGTACAGTCCTGCACCCCTTTTCCAGTCCCTGGTACTGGAGGGGTACAGCTCTTCCAGAGAGTCAGACTCAGTGAAATATTGCCTGGTTGTCAGAGGGTGAGCTGGGGCTTATAGCAGGTAGGAGAACGGGCAGTGGCTGCTGCTCCAGGAAAGATGGGCAAAGACTGGGTGAAGGAGGAAGCAGAGGAATAAAGGGCTCAATTAAGAAAGGGGTGAACATCCCACATGGGTTTGGCTGAGTGACATTTCCAAGCCAGTGGGCATAGGAAGCCTGGTGAGAAGCAGGAGCAAGAGGACTGTGGCTTAAATGCAGAGGTGCTTAGGAAAGTTAGGTGGGATTTCTGAACCTGATGTGAATAAGACAGACTCTTCCCAGCAGGATTTATTGAGAACTGACATGCAGCACAGAGTTTGACTCGCTGGGAACTAAGGGGAAACCAAGGGTCAGGACTGTGGTCAGCTGAGCCCCACCACACAACCACATGTTCCTTCTAAATGGGGCCTTCCTCCTCCCTTGCTCTTCCTCTCACCCAGCAGTTGTACATTACATCTTCTCTGCTCCCCACATAATCCCTGTTGTTGTCAATTAGCCAGTGGCAAAGTGCAGAGGGCTGTTGCTTAAGAAACAGTTGCTCATCCAGGGAGCTGTCGTAAAACACCAGGCCCACCATTCCCTATCCTGTCATCACCCAAGACAAAAAATGTGCATGTCCAAATCCAGTTACACCAGTGCTCCCATACGAGAAAGGCCTTTAAAAACAGTTTTATGGGTTGTTGCAGCTGGATGTCTGTTTAGGCTGTGGCACTGTAATTCCAGGCACAACATTACCCTCCCCTTCCAAACAGTTACTCAGGCAACTTTAGTTTTAGAAGCCAGGAATTGCTGCAGAGGATTAGGTGCTGTGTGCCTAGCCCTGACACCCAGCTGCACAGCTTTCAGCTGCAAACTTGATATCACATTTTCCACAGCACTTGGTACCTACTGCCTCTCCCTTCCATGGACTGAAATCATGTGGTACCAACCACATAAATGGGAACTGTGTAAAGTCTGATGGCACAAAATTAACCACTCAGAGCATCTTGAAACAAACAGGACTTGACAGGATGTGTTTTGTGCCAGGTTCGTGATTTGAGTCAGATGGCTGTGGTGGATTAGGTCTGGCAGTGGCAGCCTGAACACTGGGTTTACTGCTTGGTAAAATCCCAGACACAGCATTTGGAAACAGTCTTATGTTAGAACCTAAAGATGTTTTGAAAAGGCTGTGTTAAAATAGGTACAATTATTAAGCCTGATTGCTTGTAGAGAAATACCCTGTGAGTAAAAAAGGTAACTTTCAGTAAATATCTTTTTGAAGAGTCTTAGCTTTCTTTGCACATGATATTTTGTACTGTATGAAATGATGGCTTTGCCAAAGTTTGCCCCTTCAGAGTATCAACTGCTGTCCAAGAAGGCAGCAAAGCCATAACAAATGCAATCTATTCTACATGCTTTTCTGAAAGAGCAAAGTGAAGTGGCTAAGTGTGGATAACATTCTGGAGACTTGTACTCCATCAAACTGACCTTTATTACACCCACTTCTAGGCAGGAGTGAGAACATGGCATTTGTACTGACCTTGTAAGGTAAGACAAACCAGTGCTGGTCACTGAAGAGGAGCTTTTTGGAGAAGTAGTTTTAGTATCTGTTGTTCTGCTGATCCTGTTCACCACATCGATGTGGAAACCTTCATGCTGGAAGGAGGGAGGAGGTGCCACACTGGTCTCAGTGAGTCAGAGAATTTTACTGACTCTTTAAAAAAAGATAATTATTAGATTCTTCTCATCATGAGACCTGTGTCTACTGAAAGCTGTAGAATGAGCTTGTTCAAAAGGATTAAGGCAAGAATTTCTGAGATGTAAGTGACACTGCATAGAGCTTGAAATTTTGGCCCATTATGACCAAACATGACACGTCTCAAAAGTAGCAGACAAGGCAAAACAAACCAAATGGAGACCTTTTTTAACCCAGACAGCAATGCTTTTTCTCCATTAGCACCGAAAGAGATTTCTCTTAGAGCACAATAGTGCAAAGTGTATATATACTGTGAGGCTCTGAATTGTGTTTGTATTGTTAAAGCAGTTCTTGTGGGATCCATTCCTGGCAGTGAAGCATTTTATATTTAATTTTTTTAGAACACTGGAACCATAAACACATTTTACAGTATTAACATAGACAGTTACGGCACATTGGCATACTTGCAGAGTACAAAAGTTGAGAAATCTGGTCAGACTGGTTTTTGAAAGGTGAAAGAGATCTCTGGTGAAATGATAAACATTAAAATACTATTAAGATAACATTGAAAGTGGTGCTTTTGGCAAGCAATCTGGTCACTAGGATAATAAAAAAAATAAAAATTAAAAAAAAAAAAGGAAAAAAAGCTGCTTCCAGAACCCAAAAGGGCACTTATGTCAAATCCAGTTGTGAAATTATACACAAAGGAAAGAACCAAAGTTCCCATAGGAACCCCAAGTCATCTAAAATGCTTTAACAATTCTAAATGCAGTGCCTTTATTTTTATAACAGATGGATGTTAATATTGAAGTATGCTTTCTATTAGAAACACAGTTTCAGCTCCCTGCTCTCCAGCTGATGCAGGATGGAAACAATCCATATGACTGTTAATGTCAGCTTTCTTGTTTTGGCAGAAGTTTTTATTTATGATTGCATTTTTTGCAGACATTACAGGCTTTGATGTGGAACATTTCTTTCATGATACATATTCACTGCAGGACTATCTACATTCAAACTGCTCGAAAGCATCCTGACCACTAAATAATTGGTGTAGCCACTTCCGTGTGCTGCTAAGATTTCTTGGGGTGCACATGTGGGATTTTTTGGAAAGCACTGGAAAGTGCACTTGACTGCTGGCATAGCTTAGGAGTGGTGTAACTTGGGTTTTAACCTATAAATCTGATGGGGCAGCCCTAGAATTAAGGGGTTTTGGGAATGGCTCAGACTCGATATAGAGTTTAAAGGAACTTTTCACTTGGGAATGCATCTTTTGTGTTTGACTGGCATAAGGAGAGTGTTGAGCAAAAAAAGAGCTGTCTGCAAATAAGGCAAGTTCTGCAGGAAGAGGTGTAGGCAATGGCCATGTCAAAACTACTTTCAGAAACTGGAGCCCAGCTGAAGTTGGGTTAGATTTTTTGGAGCCAAGTAGTCTGAGCCAGTAGCATCCATGTATTTCATAAAGGCAAAGCTTTGATGTGAGGCTGTCCCCCTGTGTGCTCAAGTTCCTCTGCCAGGGTAGCTGCTCAGAGCTGTACCCTGCATTAATACCAGAGCATGGCTGTGCTCCAAACTATGTGTCTCCTGAGAGCAGTGAAGAGGGAGGAAAGATACATGGAGTTTGCAAGGATGTGGTGCCTAGGTAAGGGCCCTTGGGTTAAGGTTTTAGGGCAACCTCTCTCAAATAAATCCGTACCATAATATATAAAAGAATATATAAATTCATAACACAACATATGTGTATTACAGAGTTTCTCTTCTGGATATGAAAATGACGGACAGGCAGATATGGAGGCTGGAGAAAGGAGCTTGCCCTTGGGAAACAGAAATATCTAAGGTAGGGCCAGGTGGCAAGACTGGCCAGCACACACACCGCATCTCTGCTGTCCAGGCCAGGGAGGCTGTAACTCACAGGAACAGATCAGGGATACTTTTTAGATTGTCATCAGTTTCAATATCTAACAAAGTATCTTTACGCTCCTTCCACATTTCCTGATGTAGTTTGCATTCTCCAGTTGTTTTTGTACCTAGGAAAAATCCCATTTGCTTTCCCCAGTTTCAGAGAGTTTCCCCAGTTTCACAGCTTGCTTTGAGGCTGGCCAGATGACACAGAGAGAGGGGTTTTTGCAGCCTTCTAGTGACATCAGCCCAACAGGTACTGGCTCCGGCTGAAAATGTTGAGATTTAGAAATCAGCTCAGCCTGAGGAATTTCAGGGCCAAGGAAATTTTTCCGATATTTATGATGAAGAGCCACATGAGTGCCCAAGAGAATAAAGAACCACTAAGAAATTTGGGTTTCTCATTTGGGATTGGGATTGTCACCTAGACAGGACTGGATGCTGTTATTGAGCTCTCTGTTGCAGCCAGTGAGTGCATGGCTGGGCTCCGCAAAAGCAACTTTTGGGGGTTTCCCCTGGTTTTGGAACAATGAGGACAGTCTATGGAGGTTTTGTGTCCTATAGCTGCATACAGCATTTTATGTTTTGAGAGCAATTTGAGTCGTTTAGTGGCCTAGACCATGCCATGGTGGAGCAGGGTGAATCACAGAATCAGTTAGGTTGGAAAAGACCTCTGGGGCCATTGAATCCAACCTTTGCCCAAACACCACCATGTCAGCTAGACGATGGCAAGAAGCGCCACCACATCCAGTCTTTCCTTAAACACCTCCAGAGAGGATGACCACCTCCTGGGGCAGCCCATTCCAATGTCTAACCACGTTTTCCATGACTAATTTCTAACCTAAACCTCCCCTGGCCCAGCTTAAGGGTCTCCTTTCCTCACTAGTTGCCTGGGGGAAGAGATCGACCCCCAGCTGGCACAACCTCCTTTCAGTTGCTTGTAGAGTGATAAGGTCACTCCGAGCCTTCTTTTCACCAGGTTAAACGCCCAGTTCTCTCAGCTGCTCCTCACCGGACTTGCGCTCCAAACCCTTCGCCAGCTTCGTGAAAACGACGCCGTGGGCACCGCCTCGAAGCTGGTCAGATCAGCGTTATCATCCCTGAACGGGACAAAAGAACTCACGGCAGCGGGGCCGGGCGCAGACAAACCCCGCGGCCGCCAGCTCTGCCCCTGGGCACGAACCCTCTCCTCGGGCGTGTGCCCCTTCCCCCGCACGCCGCCCGCCCGGTGCCCCCGCCGCTGCCGAGTGACCCCGCTGGGCCCGGCCCCTCCTGCCGGGGGCGGGCGGGGCGGCGCCGCCGCTGCGCGCTGTGTGCTGGAATGCGGGGGCGCCTCCGCCCGCCGCCGCCGCCAGCAGCGCCTCCCGCCCGCCCCGCCCCGCCCCGCAGCAGCCGCGCGGCCGGGCGGCCCCGCGCCGCCGGTGGGTGAGTGAGTGCGGCGGGGCCCGGCGGGGCCGGGGAGGGGGGGCCGGGAGCCGGGCGAGAGGCGCTGTCCAGGGCTGATCTGCGGCCGGCGGGCGGGCGGGGGCGGCCGGGCGGGCCGGCCGCGGGGCGATCAGCACCACGGCTAAGGAGCCGCGCCGGCCGCGGGGGCGCTCGCCGGGCCGCGCCGCCGCCGGAAGGCGAAGCCGTCGCCGGCCGGGCCGGGCCGGGCGCCGCCGCAGGCCCGGGGCCCGGGAGCAGGCCCGGGGTGCTGCTCGCTCCCCCTCCCGCGGACGGGCATCGGGTGGGCGCGGCCGCTGTGACCTTGCCGGTACCGAGGCGCTTCCTCCGCTCCGCGCCCCCGCACCGGCGCCGCTGCCCTGCCCTGCCCGCCGCGGGGGGAGGAGGAAGCCGGGCGTCCCCACCGGCCGGCGGACGCGGGCGGGCCGGGGGCGGCGCGGGGAGGGCGCTTTGTGTGGGCAGGCAGAAAATGGCCGCATGCCTGTCAGGCAGGGAGGGAGGGAAGGAGGGAGGGTGGCGGGGGCACGGCCCGGCCCGGCTTCCCCGGCGGATGTGCGCCGGGCCGCGGAGAGGTCGCCGCAGGGCCGGGCCGCCCCCTTTTGTTGGCGGCCTTGGGCCCGGCGGGGCCCTTGGGGCGGGCGGCGGCCGGACAGGGGCGCTCGGCGGAGCCCGGCGGCAGCACTCACCGGCTGGCCCTGCACCCCCCCATGCCCCGGTGTCTGGCGTGTCGGGAGCCGCGGGGCCCGGCCCGGGGTCACTCACCTGTCCCGAGCCCCGCCTGGGCCCCCGTTGTCAGCGCCTCCCCCCCGTCCTCCACAAGGTGGGATCCTGCACCAGCCGTAGGGAAGAGCTCAACCGCCCCTTGGGGCAAAGAACGAGACCCCCCAGCCCCGGGTTCTGCTTCCCGCTGCCCCAGCACCTCAGCAGAGAGCTTTAGTTTTTTGAGGTTCCCTGGAAGGCTGCTTCGACAGTACACAGCAGAGGAGACTTTTCCACACTCAGATACTTACAGGTGTTCCTTTTCTCTTCCAACAGAATTACTGCCATGGCAACTCAAGTGCTGGGACAGTCTGGTGGGAACGGCCTCTTTCCCGGCAGTTCTAATATTGGCATGGCATTGTCCAATGACATGTATGACTTACAGGACCTTTCTAAAGCTGAGCTGGCAGCTCCTCAGCTTATTATGTTGGCAAATGTGGCCTTGACGGGAGAAGTTAGTGGCAACTGCTGTGATTACCTGGTTGGAGAAGAGAGACAAATGGCAGAACTGACGACGGTGGGGGACAGCAACTTCTCAGATAGTGATGGAGAGGGTATGGAAGATACCCAGGTTGCAGAGAGTGACCGTGAGGCACCTGAAAATGTGGAATTAAGCTCCCTTGAGGTTCCTAGTGTGGAAACTCAAGGTCCAGCTGCTTGTTCCCCTCCCAAGACTCCCAGTGTGGACAAAGATGCCTCATTGGAAGCACCGGGTACCCCAGAAAGCACAGAGGACAAGTGTAAGAGCTTGAAGAGCAAACCATTTCGTTGTAAGCCTTGCCAGTATGAGGCAGAGTCTGAAGAGGAGTTTGTGCATCATATCAGGGTTCACAGTGCTAAGAAGTTCTTTGTAGAAGAAAATGCAGAAAAGCAAGCACAGGTGAAGGAGTCTGATTCCTGCACTGCAGAAGAGGTGGATTTCTCTAAGGGCCCAATCCGTTGTGATCGCTGTGGCTATAACACTAACAGATATGATCACTATCTGGCTCACTTGAAGCACCACAACAAAGCAGGGGAAAATGAGAGAGTCTACAAGTGTACCATATGCACATACACTACTGTCAGTGAATATCACTGGAAAAAACACCTAAGAAATCATTTTCCCAGGAAAGTGTATACCTGCTCAGAGTGCTCCTATTTTTCAGACAGGAAGAACAATTATATCCAACATATTCGAACTCACACAGGTAAGTTTTTCATCTTCTTTTGACTGAAGTGCAGTAGGACTACTGAGAATCCACGATAAATGAAGCAAGCAGAGTCTTTTTGCAAAGTTTGTTCTATCTGATAAAGCTTTGTGCTCTCTTCTCTGGTGCTACCAGCTTATACCTGAATGGAATTTGCTTTGAGCTCCAGTCTGTAGTCCTAGAGGACTGAGGAAATGTCAGGTGCCCAAGATAAGATGAAGGTCATTCTGTTTAGTAATTTTCAGCCAATTTTTTGAAGAAGACATGACAAAATGTACCTGTGATAATTGTCAGAGTCCACAACACCGAAACCTGTGTAGTCTAAAACCAAAAGAAACAGATTTTCAAAAGGTGCCTGAATCCCATAGGTAGTTCTGAAAGTGGTACTTTTAGACTGAGCTGAAACTTGACTACAATGTAATTACAGAGAAGAGCGAGCTGATATATCCATGCAGAGGAGTCCTCAAGCATCCACAAAGTCAGAATAAGAATTGAACAGTGAATTAATTCCTTTTAATGCTCAGAGGCTTCATTTTTTCTGGGGCCTGCATCACTGCAGCAGCCAGAAGTAGACACACACTTCTGTTGCCCTATAGGAAGCCTTCCCGGGAGTCTGGCCTGATTTCCTGACTTCTTCTAACCTTGGTTTGTAATTGGAAGAGACAATGTGAGGCCCCTTTTTTCCCTGGTGTATAGCAAGTGGAATCAGAGGACTGCAGTGTTGCTGCCATCCTGTGAGCTGGGACCACAGGTGGCTTAGGAAATACATTGCTTTTCATCAGAGAGCCTCACCACCCTCACACATGGGGAGTTCTGCCGAACCAAAACTCCTTTTAACAAGGGGTTATCACAGCCATCTCACCTCTCTGGGCCATGGGGTACAGTTACTTGGCCTCCTGATCCCTTTTGTGGAAGTGAGAGGGCAATTCAGAACTTCCTTGCTGCTTCTTAGGAACTTTTATTTCCACTGTGTCAGGGCTTTACTGTGGAGAGGGCTCACTTGCTAACCATCTTCTAGGCTGCTCACTGACTTGGTTCCCCTTTATTGTAGACTTTGCTGGATGAGCAGAACGCTGGGGAATTTCTCCTTTAAAGTCATGTTTTGTCACAGCAGTGGCATGAATGGTTTGGAGGTTTCAGTTCAGTTGTCTGCAGCTGTCTGGAAGGGATGGGTACTCCGGAGGCTTTGGGGCTGGGCTTGAGCTTAAGTGTGCAGGAGTTTGTGTTTGTCAGCTCGCTTTAGTGTCTGCTTTGTTGGGGCTGGTAGGGTCTGCTGGGAATTTAAGTACTTTATTCTTTCCTTAGAATACTGTGTGCTGTTGTTCAGTGGATACCATTAATTTCAAACTCAGTCTGTCTAAATATTTTTTTTCTAAACAAATAAACAAAGTTTATTGTGAGAGGTATTAGGAAAATGGTGTTGTTTGTCCTCCAGCTCATTTTCTTTTGTGTGTTTTGTAGGAGATAACAGGAAAGAGACCAGGTAAAAATGGCAAAATAGGAAAAAGCCTAAGTGAATCTTGTGGGGAGCTCATGGCCAAATGTGAGCCAGTGCTTTGGTTCCTGTCTAGTTTACATTTGCCTCAACTTTAAATTAATCTCTGCTTGTGTTTGTAGATGACATTAGGTCCCCCTTTCTGATTTCTGAAAGTGTTTGTTGAGTTTTACAGGAACTACCATGAAAGCATGTTTGCTGGGGAAGTGCTCTGTTATAACTGCAGTTGACCAATTTACCGATGAACTGTATTAAACTTTTTAAAAAATCAAGCGTATCCAGATCCCCTTTTTCTCCTTTGAAGACAGTTGTGCAGACAGGATTTCTCGTTCTTTTAGTTACTGTAATTTTTTAAGCTGGAATGAGTGATTATGATTTCAGCATGTTTTAGTGTACCCTTGTAGGTGTTTCTTTGCTACTTCATAACTACATAGTTAAGTTCTTTCAGGCAGTTCTTGCTTGATTAAAAACTTCCAAATATGTTAGCAGAATGATTTAGGAATGTGCCTTGTTTCCATTGGTTTTGTGGAGAAGAGTGTTAAAGCTAGAGTATTAGAAGAATATACCTTCCTGGCAGGTATATTTTATACACCAAGCTAAAAGTCTCTGCCAGTACTAATGTCTATTGCCTTAAAGAACACAAACAAAACCAGAACACACAAAAAATCCCTCCAAACAACCCTCACCCTAAAAAATCCTGAAAAAACACCCACAGCTATTTTATAGTCAAAAGTATTTGCAGACTGTTTACATAACAGTATTGAATTTAGTAAAAACTGTCTGAATGATACTAAAATAGCTTTGGATTGCAGTTTTCATTTAAAACTAAAAAAAATATTTGTTGGGAAAAATAAATGGGTTACATCCATCCATCATTTTCTTCCTATTTTATAGGTTCAGAATATTAAAGAAGAAAGTTGGAATTGTTTGTTTCTTTGGTTTCCTGATGGCCAATAGGTTAAATAATTTTGGATACATGCTTTTCTTTCTCTCCTGCTTTTGTGTTCTTCATCAGACTTTTTTGTGGGGGAAAAAGAGGGGAACTGCAAAGAGACATCTCTTTGCAGTTAATTTGATTCTGTTGTGTTAGAGCCATACAATTTTCTGAAACACTGACTGTACAGAGTGGAGTTTCACAGGATAAATGTGCTGCTGCTGCTGCTGCTGCTGGAGAAAGGCAGTCTCAGTTTTTTACCTGTATCCTGGGACTTGTTGGTTCAGCTCACTAAAATGGAGTAAAGGAGTAAAACTACTCCTTTCCTCTTCCCCAGGTTGGTTTTCTGCTGGTTAGTGAATTTAGTTGCCTTACTAATGACACATGCAAATACCAGAGCATGTGGCCAGGAGCAGGGAAGGGGGCTGCATGCTAGTACCTTGCATGATTGGGAAAAATACCAATCCTTGGCATGTTTGGGGACCACAGGAAGACAGGCAGAGGTTATCTGCCTGCCTGTTGTTGCTTGCATTCATGTTGGAAAGCAGGTGTCCCAGAACCTGCCGTGTACTGAATATACCTTGCAGCTTGTGACAGTGCTTGTGGGACAGGCTGCTGACAAATGTTTGGGACCTTGGGCAGAGGGGTGTTTGAAGGACCCTACAGATGGTCATAGGCTTGTCACCTGGGAAAGCTAAGTCTGGAGGGGCCTATCTGCTGCCCAGTGGCTGGCTGGAGGTGTTCAGGACAATCTGTTCCTCTGCTGCTTGGGCAGAAAGGACTCTTTGTGTCAGGGACAGATCTACCTGGGCTCAGTTTGTGCTCGTTAGACCTTTTATACCAAGTTTTGACTTGATTTACCTGCTGATTCTGGAGCTGTACTACAGGCAAGACAGTGCAGCATTATTCTCTTTCTTTTTTCTTTATTTTGCTTGTTAGAAGAAATTTCTAGAAAACTTCATTGAAAATAATCTGAAGGGCTGTATAACTAAGACATCTGCTTCAGTCAGTCACAATGTTCTGTGTCTAGTTTTGGACTGGTTTTGGTTTGGTTTATGGTTGTTACTTTTTTTTTTGTTGTTGTTGTTTTTTTTAATTTAAATTTTGATTGTGAGAGGAGATCTTTCTTGCTTGCCACTCTGTTTGAAGTTTGATGGAAGCAGATTTGTTTCAAGCAGATGGGACTTCTAATTGCATTATAAAAAAAGGCTTTATCAAGAGGTTGTTGAGGAATACCTTTGGTGCAGATAGCTCAGTGCGCAAACTGAGAGATCAGGTTTTGCTCAGGGTGAGGGCACAGAGAGGCCATGGGTTACCATGGCCATGGGTTACCAACCCTGTACTGGTGGTGCCAGCCAGATGGATGGACAGTGAGAGACACAGCAGGAGCCATGAACTGCCAACCTTTTGGATAACAAAGTAGATGAAGACTGGGGAGGCCAGCAAGGTAGATGGACATGGAGAGGCTCAGCAGCAGGAACAGAAGACTGGGGAGGAAGAGTTGTGAGGGTATAAAAGTGCAGGGGTTCCACTCTTGGGTCCTTTTTGGAGGCAACAGTTCCAGGTGTTTCTGTGTTACTGTGCCATGAGTAAGTGGCTTTATGGAATGGGACATCTGAGACTGCTGTGGGAAACCTGGGGTCAAACTGGTAAGGAAACCTGGTCTGACTGTGTGTGAGTGGGGTGTGCAGGGAGTCATGGGGGCGCCTGTTGGGTCACTGGAGCCTCTCACCATGAAAGGGCTTCAGTCCCAGCACTCTGGCCTTGGGAGTGTGACTCTTGAGAGTCTCCTGCATGGTCAGACTGGGAACTTTCTTTAACAAGATGGTCTTAAACTTGTATGCCAATGTCAGTGTGCCTGTTCATTTGCATGGAGTTAAGTGCCTGCTTGAACTTTGGCTAGATTGGGGCTTATTTTGTAAGTGTCTTCTGGAGAGGTTTTTTTAATGGCTTGTTTGCATATAATGAAACAGCTTGTAAAATTACAATACAAATCTTTTGGGGAATAGTATTTGACAGAACAGCCTGTACAATGCATTTAATTCTCAAGTGGCAATAACACATTTTAAATTAGTTGTGGTCATTATACTTAAATCTAGTCTGTTTTGTTGGCTGTGCCCTATGTAAAAAAGGCCACGAAAGAAAGCCTGTTTCACATTCCTAATGTTGTAGGTAACTTTACAGATATGAAATTTCAGGTAATGGGAAGAAGATATGACTGAATATTCCAGGACCTTTGGCCACATATTTTTTAATTGTAAGGAGTCATTTAAAACCAAAACCATTTCTTTGTACCAAAAGGACTACCCCTCCCTTGAGCATGACTTAATCTTATTGTGTGTATTGCGCCAGTCTCCTACCTTGTTTTAATTGGTAAGGGAGGGGAGTTATGGTTGTTAGGGTGAATTTACCTTTAAACTGCTGATCTAATCAAGAACGATAGTCTAAATGTTTGATGGAAGGAAGAAATGTGGAATTAATCTGCATTACAAAGGCCACTTCTGCTGCTGTTTTGGCACAGGCCAGCAGTGGAGCCTCACATCACACACTGGCAGATGCAGATCTTTGCTGCTGCAGATAGAGCTGTGCCTCTGAAAGTGAACACATACCCTGTGTGCCAGGCTTTTGTGGATGTCCCGGTCTCTGTGATTTGAAGAGCACCTTGATTCTATACCTCATGTGTAGCAAATTTATCAAAATGCTGTAGTGTAATTCTGGCTATGATTTGAATAAATACTAGGACTGAGTAACTTCTTTTTCCCTTTTCAGCTTCACTCCTCTCTTCTCTTGTGGATGTCCACCCAAGACTAAAAAGTGTTTGTAGGGAAGACAGTGTGCTAGCAGTTTGGGGCAGGCACCCTGGTGCTTATCCAGACCTGCCCAACATGTTAATTATAAAACTGTCTGCCTTTGTTTGCAGCTTGTCTTCACTTGAAGAAGATTTTCAAGTATCATTGTACTGATACAATTTTTAGCTACAATTGCAAGCTGACTGTCCTCAGTGGAGATATAATTTATGACCGTTTAGTTTCCATTAGTTCTCCAGAACCAGTAACTCTTCAGGCAGGGGGTTTTGAGTCTTTTGAAAGAAATGTTTATGCTACACTTAAGCTTTTGCTAGCAGCGTAATTTCACTGATCAGGGCATCATGCTTTTCCATGCTGCAAACTATTTTCACTCTCCCAGTAAAACTTTGGAAGTAAAGACCTGCTCTGTCTGCACTTGTCTTCTGGTAAATGCAAGTCCATGTGGAATGGATGATCATATCCCATCTTAATCCAAATTAAATATGGAGGTTTCAGGTAAGGTGTTAAGCAAAGCAAGAACATACCTTGTTTCCTACAGGATCTTTTGTGCATCTTCTGCTGTAGGGAAGTCAGGTCTTGTGGCTTAAGGCTTCCTAAAGTTGTCTGTCCTCACAATCTTTTGACTGAGGTTACAGTTGACCCCAGGTGGACATTAGGATGTGCCTCCGTCATATCCTGCCCTTTTACTACCCTCATTCATAAGGCATGACACGTTACAGTGGTCTGGCTCGGGCATTTGCTTCTCGCTGTCCCTTTGCTGAGAGATAACATGCCTTCAAATACAGTGTGAGCATCTGTGACAGCCTCCCCTGTGTGGCTTGGTAAGCAAGTTTGGGAATCTGCTGTGTTTCAGTAACTACTTTGGTGTTTGTTTTGCAGGGGAGCGACCCTATCAATGTGCGATGTGTCCTTACTCCAGCTCTCAGAAGACCCATTTAACCAGGCACATGCGCACCCACTCAGGTTGGTACGGAGTGGCAGCAGCATGGCTGAGGAAAGGGGGTGGCTCACGGTATCACAGCGTGGCTGCAGTTGGGGGAACCCCTGGAGCTCATCTGGGCCAGACCCTGCCTCCAGAAGGGTCACCTAAAGCAGTCTGCCCAGTTCTGTGTGAGATGCCATCTTAGCCAGTAAGGCCTGGGCTTTAGCTTCTTTTTTAATGGAAAAGGTTGTCTTGCTAAGTGTTATGAATAAAACTGACAATTGGAATATATCTTCTTCTTTTTACTTTTCAAGGTCTATTCTGATATTCATAGGGCTGCTCTAGTAGTCCTAGTAATCTAGTAATAAATACAACACTGTGATGATATAGGAACAAATTCTTGTACACTGTCTGCTGTCATAGCTGATTTCAAATCACCAAAGCTGGGAATATTTTGGGTAGCTGAGAATCTCCACTGTGATGCCTAGGATTGCGTCTCATCCAGGAGTTCTGAGGGAACTCTTAGCTTTTGTTTAGTATGACACGGTGATGTAAATTAGTGTCTGCTTATGGCAAGGAGACACAGGAGAAAAAAGCAAACTCAGAGGTTGTTCACAAGTGACTCAGTCTTGTGGCCCTAAAAGCCAAAGTAGCAACTTTCACTACCCTTTATTTCCCATTACTGGTCGTGAGCTGTGGTGTTGCAAACATTTGCTGTCATGCTCTTGCAAATCTCTTTTTGAATGAAGTAACAGCATTTTTGGGAGTTGTAGCACCATAGACACAAGCATAGTCATCCTTTATGACTCTCATAAGGGAGTTCAGATAGATCTGAGCCTGTGCTTTGATTTGTTTTTGTAAAATCTGAATTGACCAGCCCTAGGTGAATTCCTAATGCTGACAAACAGGAGCTGAAGTCTCCTGAACAGTAATTGTCTCAATTTCAATTGATGAGGCTTTTAATTGAAACCAGGAGACAGGCAATTTTAACTGTAGTAGAGAGGGTCTTGGGCCCATTAAAAATAGCCAGCTTTAAAATGACATGTCAGTATTTTGGTGTGAGAATTTTGGGAGCATAGTATCGTGCTTTCAGAAACAAAAATAATATTTGGTTGAGCCTCTGGTTTGCAAATGAACCACCAAATTTGCAAATGGTTTGGTCAATACCGAACCTGGAAACCATTTCATGAACATATTGCTCTGCCCTTGTTCTGTGCAAGGATGTCTCAACTCCAAAGGAGGTAAGGAGTGGGATCTGTCTGTGGCCCCTGCCTCAAAAGTCTCTGAGGGAAGGCATGACTTTTGCTATTAGGGGTCTTGTCTTAATAGCTCTCCTAAATTCTATTGTATGTTTTGTTGCATTGCCCAGGCAGCTGCACCTTTTCCACGGCAATTTCTGGACTCCTGCAGTTGACAGGCTGGGTGTTTTAAGGCCCACGGGTGCTGTAGCTTTCTTCCCATATCAGACAGCAAATGGCAGTGGTTTAGAGCCTAATTCACAGCTGTTTTTAGCCATCTTGGTACATATCCTTTTCACTTGCACAATAAAACCCAGGATTTAGTAGAGGCTGTGGACACAAGCTCTTCACATGCTGTCTTTGAGTTACCCAGTTGCAGCTGCCTCTGAGCACTCTGTGCACTTAGAACATCCTGTTCATGTGTATGTAAGAGAGGCTGTTCTTGTCCTCCCCCAGTGCAGTGCAGAACTGTTCTTTGAAGTGTAGGTGATAAAGGCTCTGTACTTGGATAAAGGATGAGCAATAAACACATCAAGCTTAAACTTGTAGAAAATGTCACCAGGAAGTGGGAGGAAAAAAGAAGGAAGTGGAGAGGGAGGGAATCAAAGTAGCTCTTCTTTAAATAATAAATAGGTGCTGCAGACAGACGTGGTGATCTGGACTCTTACAACAATTGTCCCCCTGCTTCCTGCCAGGGAGGCAGCACAGTCTTTTCTGGAGTTTGTGAGGGTGTTGCAGATCTTGTGGTTAACACACAAACAGGCACCACATCTTCAGTGCAGGCTGGCTGGTCTCCTGAGTCATGCCACAGAGCATGCTTGAGTATGGGCAGTGGCTTGCAGGGGTGGGAGAAGCACTATTATAACATGAGCAGAAGGGACTGGAGTAGATTTTCAACATACTGAAGAAGTAGCATGCATTAGTTCTGCAGATCAGTTTTGAGATGCTGGTTCAGAGCTCAGGAGCATCCCAAATTCCTCAGCTAAATTTGCACATACACATGCTCCCAAAGTATTTCTGGACTTGAGTTGTTGCATTAGAAGTGTTCTTCCTATTTGTTTTGATGTGTAAGGGGAAAGCTACTTCTGCTGCAGTGGCATGCGCTAAGCAGACCGTTTCAGGAACACTTCTATAGGAGTCATTACACTAATATAAATGCAGATTTTAATAGTAACATGATGGCTGTGGACTGCATTTGGTTGCCTTGCCACGAGTAGCCTGCAGCCAGAGCACTATGTGTTTGAGGCACCAAAACAGTGAACAGAATTTTTTCAGAGGTTAAGATCATCTGGGCGCCCCTTTCATGTTCTTAGGTTTTGCTAGCTTCTTTTCCTTCATTTCCTTTTCAATGCAAACATGAAGTATGCTAAATCTGTATAAAGTTGGACTTTATTGAAACGTTTGTGTGAAACTGCTATTCATCAAATGTTACATTTCCATTTTTCTACAATGCATTCAATGGACCAGTTGGGTATGGATTCCATTTGCTAATATTACTGTAGAGAGATCTCTGCCGGTATGTATGCCTAGCCAGAACCTGTGACGTTGTTACTGCTTGTTTGGTTTTGGATCCCCTTCCTCCCAGCCCTCACTCCTTCTCTCTTTTTTTTTGTATTTTGTTCTTAGTGTCTTGTGAATGTGTTTGTGACTTGTGGATTTCTTATGTTGACTTTGCTTAATTTTAAAGGCGCATGGATATTTTTTTTTTATCCTTTTCAAGTTTCATATTTCTATATCTGTATTAGTGGGAAGTAAGTGCCTCACAACCAACCACCGTGCTTAATAATCACCATCATTCCCTTCCGTCCTTCCTCCCTTAGGTGAGAAGCCATTCAAATGTGACCAGTGCAGCTACGTGGCCTCAAACCAGCACGAAGTGACTCGTCACGCGAGGCAAGTGCACAACGGGCCAAAGCCTCTGATCTGCCCGCACTGTAACTACAAAACCGCTGACCGCAGCAACTTCAAAAAGCACGTCGAGCTCCACATCAACCCGCGCCAGTTTCTCTGCCCTGTCTGTGACTATGCGGCGTCTAAAAAATGTAACCTGCAGTATCACATCAAGTCCAGGCATCCCGATTGTTCTGACATCACCATGGATGTCTCGAAGGTGAAGCTACGGACTAAAAAGAGCGAAGCTGACTTTTCTGAGAGCGGTAATGACAAAGCAGAGAAGGAACCAACGAAAGGGGATTCAGCTGCAAAGAAAACTGAGAAAATTGTGAAGGTGGAGAAAAAAGATAATTCGGCAAAGGAAAAGAAGTCGGCGAGCAATGTTACTGCAGGCCAGGTGACAACCAGAAGTCGGAAATCGGCTTCAGAAAACAAGGAGGTGGATATTAAAACTGAAAAAAGTACTGAGAAAACATGTAAAACAAAGAAGGTCAAAAGAAAGGCAGAGACTGAGGCAACTTCCTCAAAACAAGAGCCTGCAAATGATACCTCAGTAGTAACAAAAAAGAAAAAGAAAGTGGAAGCTAAACCCAGAGACTGCCCGGAAGCTCAAAAAAGTGATGTTGCACCAGAGGAAGAGCCTAAAAACCAAAATTCTTGCCTCAAGAAAAACAGAAAAAAGAAAGCTCTGAAAATTAAGCACAGTAAAAAAAGCAGCAAACCTGATCAGGAGAAGATTGAGGAAGAAGAGATGCCAGATGAGTATCCTATCACAGAAAAAGATGGAGGTGTGAAGCTGGACACTGAGGGCAGTGACCAGAAGGAGCAGGATCCCACTGACACAGTGGCATTAAACAACAATGGTGGTCATGCTCTCAGCGGGGAGAGCGCTGATCCCAAAGAAAACTGCATCCAAGGTCCAGGGCAGCCTTGTCTGCCAGCTCAGGATGCAAACACAGAGGGTGAGGTAGAGGACCAAGAAATGCCTGCGACAGTAGGAGAGAGTGAAGACACTGGTGGTGCAAAAGAGGAGGAGAGACAGGCAGACAAAGGGGAAGACACTTGCTCTGAGGAATCTTCTCATGCAGCGTCTTCTGAAAAAAGCGTGGATGTACTCATGGATGTGGTACCAGATCTGGCACCTGAGAAGGAGCCAGAGGAAACTGTGGCAGAAACTGAGACTAACTCCAGCCTGATGGACCTGACCAAGACATGCCTGCCAGCGACAGAGTCAACAGGGGATGCTGTGCCAGCACCTGTGCCCACAGAAGGGTGTACACAAAGCCCTAAAGTGGCTCTGCCCTTACCTCGGGATAACACAGCCGTGAATGAATCTCAGGAAATGGATGAGGATGAGGGCATCCACAGCCACGAAGGCAGTGACATCAGTGACAACATATCAGAAGGAAGCGACGACTCGGGGTTAAATGGTGCTCGCTCTGTACAAGAGGAAACAAGTCCAAAGATGTCACAAGGAGCTCCAGACCCCGTGGTGGCCAGGGAGAACTATGTGTGCATTTTTTGTGACCGCTCATTTAAAAAGGAAGGTGAATACAGCAAGCACCTCAACAGGCACTTAGTTAATGTGTATTATCTTGAGAAGGCAGCAAAAGGGCAGGAATAGAAATAGCTGTGGTTTGGGGAATCTTCTTTTGTAAGATCTTACACAGCTTATGTAAAAATACTGTTGATTTTTTTTTTTAAGCACAGTTTGCTTTAGTGTCTGCATTGGTTTCTTTTTTGATTTAGTTTTTTTTTAAGTTGAAAATATTTTTGACAACTTTATGTGTCATGATGAACTCATTAACTATTGGATCTCTTAATTAGAGAAAGCAGGTGAGGTGTATGAGGTTGTGTCCTATAAAGTCACTGTAAGCTTCTAGTCTGTTAGCTTATGCAGCTCTTTTATAAACTGAGTTTTAGGAACAAGACTGGAGCTAACAATATACAAGTTGGATGTTTATAGAGCCACTGGCCTAAGTTGCTTTTTGTTCTAGCAGCCAACTCTCTTTCTCTCCCTTTTTCCCTTTCCCTTTTTAAATTTTAATTCTTTTCAATGTATCTTGATGTTCAAAGTGTTAAACTACTTGATAGTTTTTCTACAAGGAAGATAGCTTCTATTACATAAAGAGCACTTTGTAAAAGAAATCAAAGTTGGCTAGTGATGAACATAACTGTTTGAGCTAATTACAATTATGAACGTACATTTCAAGTCCCCTAAGTGTGAATGATGAGCCAAAATTTGAGAGCAGTCCTTCCAACTTTTGATTGGAGAACCTCTGTCTTGATTAATATCTTAATCACTGATCTGTAATTGGCTTTGTTGTGGGGGAGCAAGTTTGTTATTTTTAATTCCTGCTTTTTGTTTTTTGATTGTGCTTTAAGGGCTTAAAATGTTGCACTTGTTTTTGATTTTTACCTATGCAGTTTAATCTTCTAGGAATAGTGCTTGTGCAGTATATGTACACTTTATATATGCATGTTTGGTTTTGTATGTGTAAGTTTTTTTTATTTGGAAACGTTCAGACTTGTTGCTTACCGTGGGACAAGTTTCTGTGGCAGTTTTCTGTGATGCTCCTTACTGCAGATTTTTCTTGTTTTCCTGGAGTGTGATTAACTGTGCATGAAGTTGCTGAAATTATGAACTGCTTGGCTATGTGTTTTTGACTGTGTTTTGAATTGTAGAGTCCTTGAGCAAAATGCTACCAATGCAGTTCCAAAACACTTTTACAGGATTTATTCTGTCATGGAAATGCCACTTCTGATACTTTGAATACACATGCAGAGTAATAAATTCTGATTTATAATTTGGGATCACCAGCCAGGAAAATAATCTCTCAGTGGAAACAGTCTGCAGATTCTGCAAGTCTGGAATTTTTTTTTTCCCCCTTCCATTTTCATTTTTGTGGTGGACAGCAGTCAAATTTCATGAGCTTTAAAAAAATAAAATAGTAGCAGTGATATAATCTAACATCTCATACACAAAACTACCCAGCAAACAAACAAAGATGAATCAACTGTAAGCAACAAACCTGGCATTTAAAATCTGTAGGAATTTCTGCTCTATATGAATTCAAGTTGCATTTAATAAAACCATCCTGCTTCCCTGTAGAGAGAAACATGCAAGTTATCATATTGTCATCTCAGGTCTACATGTCATATGAGGAGTTTTTAATTCTAAACAGATTTAATTTTCAGCACACACAAATGCAAGAGAGATTGCATACCTGACTGCTTGTAGCCAACCAGTGGCAAAATGTAAACAAAATCCAAACCAGCAGGGAAGAAGCAAAACCCTCCAGGTCCCATCTGTGCGCTCTTCTGACTGTCATTAGCTGCCTTTCCAGTGGGAGCAGTTGGGGACAGCTCCAAAGAAGCAAATTTGGAGGCAGGTGTTACTTGGGGAGTGGAGTTGAAGAGCTCAGACAGCATTTGTCAGAGCACTTTATTGCAAGTAACTCTCTCTGTGTAAGCTCTGGAATAAACCCCATTCTTCACTGTGTTGTCCCCACAGCATCTTCTCCTCCAAACAAACCCACTGCTGTGAATGAATTGAGAGCAACAATGCTACATTGCTTCTGCTTTTGGGAGAGATTGGTAATAGGAGGCCAAAGATTTGAGAGGGAAGGCATCCCTCATGGCAGAAATAAGTTGTATAATGTATAGTGAGTTTCTGTTTGCATAGATAGTGTTCAATCCTTACCTTGGCTGTGACAATCATTGTCAACTCAAGATCAAGTTGCAACTATATTTATGTTAAACATTAAGAAAACAAACCTAGTTGAATTGTTTTCCTTAACTACCAGTTGTAATAGTTTTAGATGTATTTTTTTCTTTGTAATAGTATTTCTTTATATATAAATGTTGCCACCATTTGTGAGTGATGTAAGCAGATGCTGGGAATTCCAGTGCTGTGTAGAGGTTTAAAGCTCCCTTCCTATCCTTGCGAAGAGTCTTTGCCATTTTGTGAGAGACTTCAAGGACTTTAGCTGTGTTCAAGTAAACTCATGGACTGGCCTGATAATTTTTTCCTGTTATTTTTTTAATGAAAACGATGCTGTTAACTGACTTTAAAGTTCTCTCTGTGAGACAAAAGCAAAGGTCGTTCTCTGAAATACTGTGCTGCACATTTCTGTGAAGTGGTCAAGGTTTCAATGCTTGATCTGACAAGAACTCTTCAAAGACAACAATTGGCTCCTCTTTGGCGGAGTTTCCTACTACAAGATGAAAAACTGAAAATAAATTATTAACATATTAAGAAGAAGAAAAGTCGATTTTTTTCTATCTGAGACCTATCAACAACATCCTGAACTAGCTAATCTCGGTGCAGAGCTGTGTTGGAATTCTCTGCAAGGTTTGGGATTATGTTACAGTAAAAAGGCAAGGATGTAGTGCATTATGTTTATCTCAAATGTTGGGCACTGCTAATATGAGTATTTGAGGGGGAGTGTGGGTCACGTAGCCCACCATATAGGGTGGTCTTACATTGCTGTGTCTCCCTTTGAACAATGCTTTTTTTTTTTTTTTTGGTCTTTTTCAATATTGTTAAATTATTTTGTGTTGGTTTTGCCAATGCTAGCATGTTTGTGTTTTTTGGCAATAATACCTGTATTTGTGTTCAACCTCCAATATGTGATCGGAAGGATTAGCATGCTGATATACCCCTACACTGCCAGCCCTTGGTTGAGTCATGTGTTTTGGGCTTTTTCTGTATGAATCTATACACTCAAACTAACTGCCCTGAAAAATGATCAAGAAATGGCTAGCTAGGCACCTAAAATCCGTGGTTTGCAATTGTTGTTTCTGGGTTTTGATGATCTAGGCTGGAACTTCAGTCATTTAAAGAAGAATGTTTAACAGCTGACAGGCCAGATAAGATACAGTAAAGTCATTGATTTCAACTGATTTAATGTAGCTGAAAGGTATTAAATCAAATTCAAGAGTTTTCTTGAATGTCAGTTGTGTAGATATGTGGCGTGGATATGATATTAACAGAATCCAAATAGCTAAAGAAATTGTTTTATGTGTACATATATTTTTCCCCCCTCTAAAATTACACTAGCTAACAAACTTTTGTAAGCTGGCATGGAAACATGTTTATGATGTTTAGTTGCACCATGTTTGATGCTTTTACAGTGCAATACTTGTATTCTCTGAATTAAACCAAAGGTAATTTTTTTTCATGCTCTCTACTGTAGTGCATGACAGTCTTTTCTGCGTTTGTAATAGATGTAAAACGAGCCAGATCATACTTCCTGTTTTTACCTAAATCATGTATAAGAAGTCTTTTGTTTAAAATGTAGTATAAAGTTAAACTAAATTGCATTATATTAACCTTTACAAGTGTATTTTCCTAAGCATAGTTATGATTAAATAAACTTTATTAAGGAACCTTCAGCTTCTATCTTCCACTTATTAATGGCCGTGGAAACCATTTTTAATTAGAGGCAGGAGCAGTGCCAGTGTCATTGACAGAGCTCCTGAAGACCTCAAGCCAGGCAGGTGAGCCTGGGGGAGTCAGTATAGAGTTGCCAGACTTGACTGCAGACAGGGACAGTGGCTCCAGAAATATGTTCTTTTTCCTTTTCAGCATATTGTTTTCATTTCTCTGCCCACTCTAGTAAGGACAGTGCGCAAAGTGGGGGCTGCACACAAATGGACAAGGTTCACATGCAAAGGTGAGTCTGTTTGTGATTTGGAAGGATGGGCCCAATGGGCATGAAGGGCAATATTCTCTGCCACTAGAGAAGTGCAGCTAGATGGCAGCTGTGGAATTTAAATTTGGGTTTCAGGGCTAATGCAGGTGACAGTGGAAATGAGGGTTTGTGAGCTGTGTGGTTGTTACTGAAGCAGCAAGGAGCAGGGTGCAGTGCTGCCGAAGGACATAGCCTTGGGGGCTGCAGTGTGGCACGGCTGGCAGTGCCCAGACAAGGGGCAGCCTTGGCTTGCTTCTCCTGTAGGCTGCATGTGAGCAGTTTATGGTATGGACAGAGAATGGGAGTGGTGCCTGAGCCTGTCCACAGACTGCAGGGGAGATGTAAGAGTGTGGCACAGAGATGGCAGGGGCTGGGTACCTGAGTGCCTCTTCCTGTGCTGAGTTAATGATTTCAAACTGGATCAATAGAGGAGGCCCTGCCCTTTGTACCACCAGCTAGTGCTGCCCCCCACCCTCAGGAAAGTGTTCATGGGACAAGCTGGCTTATCTAGAGAACCCAAGTGGGTTGGCAACCTGAGAAATCATTTTCCCTTAAAGCTGCAGTCAGATCATCCTTACCTTTGACGAGTTCGTTGCACCCTGGCAGAAAACCTGCCTTTTTTTTTTTTCCCAGTAGAAAACCAGGATAAAACCCACTAGGCTGAAAACATGCTAAGAACCTGCTTTGTGCAAAGTTGTTTTTTAACAGGACCAGGTAACCAAGCACAAGTGCATGGCTCTGCAGTACCTTGCAGGCCAGCAGGAGATCCTGCCCACACAGTGAGCTGCCCAAAAGGTGAGTTGGCTTGTGTGAGGGATGGCTTCACTTCCTGATGGCCTGTATGGGGAGAGAGCAAGCTCATGTCTTAATTCAGCTGCCTTGTTCAAGCTTTGCTAATGCTCTGAAGGAGCTGAAATGCTGGGTTCCTGATTTTGGTTTGGTGGTTTTCTTTTGTTTGTTTTTAAAGCTTAGCCATGCTGACATAAATTGCTTTAACACAGTTCTTGTATGGAAGTGTATATATGTATAAGCTATGTATAGGAAAAGGTAGATCTAAAAGGATAGATCCTTCCCTTGCCCAGGTTGTATTTTTAACCTTAGGCAATTGTGCTCTCTGCATGTCCTTGGCTGGGAGCACCAGACCTGCAGCAGTGCACCCTGGCTCAAGCCAGGCAGCTGAACCTGTCCCTTGCCCCAGGGCTGACCAAAGGAGCCTTCTTGGTCTCCTTTCACCCTGCAGAGGTCAGAGTGCTCAAGCTGCTGTCACGTGCAGCAGAAGCTGTGCTGCTGCTCAGGGACAAATGAGGTTCATTGCTGGGTTGCTTTCCATCAAAAACAGCCAAAGGAGAGTTACAGCAAAACCTGGAGTGGGAGGGTAGTGACGGTCCCTTGGTGGGGATGCCAGGGACAGGGATGGTGACAGTGCCCTGAGTCATTGCGGAGTGCAGCTATCAGCTCATATATAGATGTCACCCAGCAACTTAACTCTTCAGGTGAGACCTCTTCAGATGATTTTAATAAAAGACTGGACTTTGAGTAGGTGCTGATCTCTGGGAACTCAATGTCAGCCTCAGTTTTAGCACAGTAGCTGGAAAAATGGAGAGTACCTCACTTCTGCTCTCATCCCTTCCCATCTTCTCTGCCCTCAAAAAGAAAAAAGTTAAAATCTCATGAAATCACCAACAGCCTTTAAGTTCATTTTTAGGTGACTAGCTTCCCTGCTACCCATGGCAGAACTAGAGACATGTTTGTGGTGGTTTTTTTACACAAATCTGCTCTTTCTCTTGCTCTACTTTAATTCTAGTCTCCTGAATTCTTTGTCACAGAATTTTCATTCAAAGGTTTCTATGCCTTTTTTCAAGCATTAGCCAGCAAACCCTGGAAATGCTCTGACAATTCAGGAAAGGATTGCCACTGCTTTACACAACAGTCTATGGAGACAGGCAATGTAATTGAAGTTAAACTAAGAGCTTAGTAACTTACAGCACAGATCCTGAGACTTGTGACTCCTATTTGCCACTTCTAATTAAAAAAACAACCACCAAACCTTGTCTTTTCTAAGCAGTGCTGGTCCCTACAAGGTGTATGCATTCCTGGGCTGCTCCTCCAAGCACCACTCCAGGGGCTGGGGGTCTCCTGTTGGTTCCCTGACATAACCCTTAGCCCCAGGCAAGGTTTCTTGCCTCGGCATGAACTTGCAGGGTATGCTTCCTTCCCTGGCAAGGGCTGAACTCCAGTGAAACGCCCCTGGGCTGGCTGGAGCTGAGCAAACCCCTTTCTAGGGGTTGTACCTTGCTCTGCACTCCGTGGGTGTGACTCAACTCCTGCCTGGGAGCTGAGGGCACAAGGTGACCTCATTTGGAAATGGACACCTCTCTCTCCAGCCAGCTCTCTTCAGGAAAAGTCCCCTGCTTTGTCCTTGGGTCTCTCCAACCTGATGATCTTCTCTGTCATCTTCTGCCTTTTCTATAGTCTTTAGTGTGTCTCTCACTGCTGTTATTACATGATGTGGCACTTAAATCACCAAAACTCAGATCCCTGATTAAGAAGAAGGAGCTCAGAGGAAAGGAAATGTTTTCAAAGTAACCTGGTTTTGACCTCCAATATCTGCCAGTGGATGAAAACAATGGGGAAAAAATTTCGGGTCAGTACAAATGCTTGGTTTCAACTTTGAGCCTGTCATTCAGTGGCAGTTCCACAGTGTCTTATAAAGAAAGAAGATTTTAAAACTACAACTGTCTTCCAACTCCTCTAGAAAATCTTTTGGCCTGATTTTGATGTTATAGACCCTAAAATGGCCTTGGATACCTTGATTAATTTTCCTCTAAAGGAAAATAAAACAACAACAGACCAAAAAAAGGGGACAGAGTCACAAAAGCCTTTGGTTGACCAAAACCATCTCCTCCTGAAGATGGGTAGCAAGAAAGAAAAGATGTGTCCAGCTCTACAGGTGATATCAATCCTCAGAGGGCTGAACACTGCACTGTTTCCCTTCTGGTTTGTGCCAGTATGGAAGCAGAAGAGCAGGCAGGAAAGGCAAGGGACCACTAAGGGACCTGACTGGGATGAGATGAGGAGCCTACAGTGAAATTCACAATGGAGCAACTTGTTGTTACTAAGGGGGGAAATCAAGACAGGCTTCCCCTCGGCTGCAGCCCACCTTCACGGCTGGTGACAGGGGCAGCACCTCCCACCTTGGTTTCTGCAGTGGAACCAAAGCCCTGTCTCACAGAGGAGACAGAGAGAAAGGCTGGTGTCCCCACTGAAGGCTTTTCAAAAGGTTCTTAAAGAGGACCAGTGGAAATTCTCCTTGTTGCCATATGAGCAGAGACTGAGAGCTGACAACTTCAGCAGGGAGGAGAGAAAGCCTGGGGGTTTGTCTGGATTTTTTTTAAACTGAAAACTTTGGATTTACAGAAAAATCCATGTGGAAATGTGGTTGACCCTTCCCATTGCATCTTGCTTTGTAAGTACCACTCTGTTGGGCCCTGTATACTCTCTGCAGTTCATTAGATATCCACCCAAACTTGATGCAGATGCGCACAACGCAGTGCTACGTGGTGTGCCGGGGGAAAAGCCACTTAAAAATGGTGATGCCGAGGGTAGAGCTCTCGTCCTTGTAACAGTATTTGTAGATTAGGTGTTGCCAGAGATCTCTGGCGTCCCGAGCCAGGATTGCCGGGTGTTTCAGGCAGGAGGGAGCTGTGCAAGCCCGCAGGCATCACTAGATGGTGCCGCAGTCCGCAGCTGCGGCGCTGCCCTCGCAGCCCGAAGGAGCGGCAGCTCCGGGCTCGGGCGGCGCGCCGGGCACCTGGCTGAGCACAAGGAGCCCGGAGGTAAGAGCAAGAATCGACTGCGGTTTTCACAACCTTCCTAGTTAGTGAATCGCTTCTAGGCAAAAATCCTGCCAGCAATATGATCACGTTTTCAAGCAGCTGTAAAATTTTACACATGAAGCAAACGGGCAACTCTTAGGAAAGGAATAACAGCTGCAGCAGAACAGGTATGTGACATGTTTATGTGATCCTGAACCCTAGGAAGCCTCCCTGTTACCCCACTGTGAGGAGTCAGAACGTGGTGCAGAGCACTGACGGTGCTGGTTTCTGTGTGCCCCCCGATACTCTGAAAAGGAAATGCATCTGGAAGCAGGAACAAACACTTCCTCTGAACAGTATTCTTCCAAGAACATCCAGGGAAACAGAGGCTGTCAAAGCTGTGAGCCAAATGACAACTCAGTTGGTTCTTACCCACTGGGTTTGCTTCCACCTGATGAGAATTTGGTTGTCAAAAAAAAAAAAAAATTTAGGAAGAGTCAAGTGGACAAGAAAGTCTGGACTTTTTTTTTTTTTTCCTAAGGAATATTCCTAAGGAATTTTTCAACCATTGAGCATTTGTCTGTGAGTTGAAGTAGGATTTGAAAATGTTGAAAACTGTTGACATAACATAACTTCATTGCAATTTCTCCCCGTGTGGACTTGAAATAATGACTGTAAAAAATACAGTTTGCATTTTTGTTGAAGTTGTTTTCCATTAGGGAGCCCTGTGATGGATAATTTCCAGCTGGCTCTTGAGGTTAGATTCGTATGCCCTGCTTTCCTTTATCTCTTCACTTCTGGCCTTTGCTCTCTTCCTTGTGCCTAGTCATTAATGGGTTATTATGCTGCAGATCATGAGCTTGCAGTTGCTTTGTAGTTTTTATAGCCTTCAAACCACAATGTGTATTTATTTCAGAAAGTGAACAGATAAAAGCCTTGGTCAATAAGTAATTTCTTTACTCCATTGTGTACTTACCCCACATTTGTAACAGTAAGACAAAGGAAGAAGTTTTCTAGGAGTCTGTTGGGGCTGGCCATATGTTTTCACTGGAACATTTTCACAAACACAATGTTCTTCAGTTATTCTAAACCCCCACAACCTCAGCACAAACAGAATTTGGACTTCTAGTGAAAATCCAGCAATAATTTTTCATATTTTAAATGATCTTTTTGTTGAGCATTTTTAGGAAAAAAACAGTCTTAACAATCATTTTATTATTATTCGTCGACTTAATTTTCTATTGCTTACCATCTCTCATCAAAAGCTTTTAAATCACTCGACTAAGTTTTTAACAAAGTGCAGTTCAAAGTGAGAGAGAGGCAAACAGTGACCATGTTGAGGATTCTGGGGTAGCTCACTGAGCCAACCAGTCCTCAAAATTGAAGGTCTCAAGTACCTGTATTACATGAACACTTTAACCATCTGAACTATGTGGCTTGATATTTCATACAGATTAAACTCCAACAGATTTTCCCCTCAGTAGAGGATCTGCCAATAGCAATAATTCCAGTAGGAATTTCAACAGTATTTGTCCTACTTAGTCATAGTGGAAATGAGTGAGTGGAGAAGAACAAGAAGAAAGGCAGAAGAAGCTCTAGAAATGCTGCACACATTCCAGACTTTCTCTGTGTGTGGGCAGTTTCCCAGGCTTTGGAATGGGATGACACTACATTGGTCAGCTTAGGTATCTTAGGTCAGAGAAGGCTTAGCCAAAGGTCACTGAAAAGCAATTTCTGAACTGCTGCTGGATGAAAAAAAAAAAGGAAAACAGGCCTTCCATGAACAAGATGCTCCTGTCTCCCTCTGCCCTGGATAAAATTTTATTTACATACATACATACATACATACATACATACATACATACATACATACATACATACATACGTGCCAGGTGTGGCAACATCAGTGCCTTCTTGACAAGTAGGAAGTGTGTTCTGTGCACAGGAACCTTCTCAGGGCACAGTGCAAAATACCCCACCTCCAAGGTAAAGCTGGAGAGGGGCTGGAGGCTCCAATCAGCAGCTGCACAGGAGAAACAAAGCATTTTGGATTCCCATGCCCATACTGTCCTCCCCCTGAGATATGAAAGTATCCTTTGGAGAGTAAAAAGGGAAGTGAAGTACCTGAGAAATCATTTCTGGGTAAGAAAGAGGAGATGGTGCTGACACTCATTTTACCCTGAGGAACAAAACAAAGAGTGGTAATTTATTTCAAATTTCAGCCCTTTAGAATGCAGACAGAAACTGCTCACATATAGAAACCCGCTCCTTGATTGAGATGTTTCATTAACTGTATGAAATGGGACAAGGAAGAAACACTTGGGAAACCAGTGAATTCAGAGAGATTATTTGAAGGTTATGTGGTAAAATGCTTAGTTTCTTCAACTAATTAGGGCTGCTGGGGAATGTGCAGTTTCTAGGTCACGTTAAGTGTAAGAAGCTTCCTTCTTTAGCCAATTGAAAAATAAAGCTTGGCTGAACTGTGTTTGCAATGGAGTTTTTCCTCCCCTTGGTTATCTCTCTTCATTTATTCATGCCATATTCTCAACAACCAAATAAAGTAGAGGGTGCAACCAAAACCACACCAGTTAATTAAAACCTACAGTTCATATTTCTGTCCCATCTGGAAGATCCCCCACGTAATTTTGAACTGTAAAACCTCATATATGGTGCTTAAAATGTTCTTCTTCAGCTGCACCTGATGGTGGTGGTGGTTGTTGCTGTATCTGCCATGCTCTGAAAATATGAACCAAAAGTGCAGAAGGCCCAATCCTGGGCTCTGTTTATCTTGAGAATCTGATTGTCTTGGTAGAGGATGTTACTCAATATTTCTCAGTGGGAAGGTTTTGTTTATGTTTCTTTTCTCCTGCTGCAGTGATACAGTTGATTGTTCCAGTCACAGGACGGACTCTGTAATCTCAGCAGATCTTGCCATCCTCATCTTACACAGCCATCTAGTGCCCCTCTGAGCAACAAATAATCTTCTCTTGAGCTGCTGTCAAGGCTGGCTCAACCATTCACACCTCTCTGCTCCAGTGAGTTCCTCTTTACTTATGTATCAGCATCATTTTCTGGTTTTTACAGGCGTGGGGAATAGCCTGCACACAGAGAAAAGTCTGAGACAGAAACAGTGAGAAATTCCATTCCTCTGTATTAAATGAGGAAGCAGTATTTCAGTTGGTTTAGGGTTTTTTTTAAGTCTATGAAAAATATCACTATTCTTACTTTTGTTCCTTAATCAGGAAATGAGCAAGTTTTTTTTTTTTTTTTTTTTTTTTCTGACAGTAGAGTCTTTATCATCAACTGCTTCTGCAGTTTGGCTATTAGTTTCTTTTTCTTGAAGAAATTCAAAGTAAAGCTGGCATTTTCACCTTCTGTTTGGGTTCTATGCTGGATTTTAAAAAGCAAATGGAAAGAAATTGCTATTTCATAATGAAATGAAAATGTAAAATCAGCTTGTAAGCAGGATTTTTCACATTACCTAAAAACTTTGCAAATATTTAAAAAAATGTTATGTCATATTATGTAAAACAAAAGTCTTTGGGTTTTCAACCATGTTCCAGACTACTTAAGTGGAATCATAACTCTCTGGGCCACTGATTTCAGTCTCATTCATTAAATTATTGATGCCATTTTTAATTCCAACCCTTTTATTTAAAATTGAGGCTTTCTACTTCTTCCAAGTACATGATGCTCACTTTCCACAACATCTGATTTTGCAGGAGCAAATACCTGTACCTCAAATATGTCAGAAATGAAGGGTCTATTTGCTGTCTATTCCTACAGTTTCTGCAGTGCTGGCTCCTGTGGCCTGATGGCAGGAGAGGAAGTCTCCTTAGGAACATCCTGGGATGTGATACAGGTTTCCACACTGTCTGCACACACTCTCCCAGAACCCAGTCCCTCTTTTTCTCTGTGCTGTGTCTTGAGTCACCAGTGCAAGACAAGCCTGTACTTACAAGGGCTGCCCCCATCCAGGACCCCTGAGAGCCAACTAACTGGTCCGTGCCATGGAGATCTGGCCAAGATTTAGCTCTGGATTGCTCTCCAGGAAAAAACTCACACTGGAAGAAAGGGACAGCCCCCACAATTCTCCAGCCTTTTTCTTTTGTGCCACAATGCATGAAAGACAGTTATTCCTTTCAGACCTTTTCCTTTTTCTAATAAAAAGCCTCATTTCCAAGAAGACTGGAGTGCAAATTACCTTCTCTATTCAATTACAAAATCTGATCACTGCCTTTTCTTTTTTCACCACTAATAAAAGCTATTGAAGTAAAGCACCCATCTCTCGTTATGGAAAAACAGGCAGTAAGTCACCTTGAGATTAAAATATATACTGCTACACGATTTTCTGGGGAATACAGAGCAGTAATTGCTTAAGACAATGACAACTGAGACTAGAGGGAACGGTGTATTTTTGTGGAACATTTCCAGGGACAATGGGGGAAATCCTTCACTGATTTAAAGTTCCACAAAGTTGCTACTCTGGCTGATGTAAATTATCACGTCTTCATTGGAGTCAGTGTCCCAGCTCCTCCAGCTCTCACAACCGGGGACGTTTCCCCAAATAGGAACTATGATCCATCAGTTTGGATGAGTATGGCAAGACAGGTGCATTAAATCAGTAACTGATGTTCCAGGCTGCCTGCTGGGATATGCCCTTAGGACAACACGGGAATTTGGCACAGCCTTTGCTACCCACTTAATATGTTGCAAAATAGTCGAGCAAAGATGTGCCACATCTTCAGGTTGTCCTGCTACCCGTCATGGCTGAAGTGGCAGATATCAGCTAATTACACTTACAATTTCTGGGAAAAAAAATATATAGAGGGGGTTGGGGGGGAGTTTAAGAGCAGTAGGGACTTGAATTAACAAAAGCTTTTCTAGTCTTCATGGTTTTGCTGCCATTCTGTTGTGATCAAAGAAGTGGTGAAGCAAAAGCTGGTCCCAGTGCCGTGCGACTAAAGTTTGAAGAAAAAAACCCCAAGACCTTGCCCCTACAGGTACAAACCAGAGACTCATGATAATACAAAGCAGAAGCCAAGAATAGGTTAGGGGTAAAGTGTTACAATCAGATAATATCTGAAAACTCAATAGGGCATCCTTCAAAGGTCAGGTTGTCTAATATTTTATGTATCTATGGAAACACTTCAGGGGCAGGAAAGCTCAAAGTAAAGGTTGAATATTTAACCCCTGCCTTTAAAAGGTTCTATAGGCACCTTACAAAAGCAGAGAGAAAATACACACTGGTATCTCTCATGTCATATATGAAAGGAATTTTTTGTTGGTTTTTGATCCATATTCCCACATTTTTTGTAGGTGTCTTTAAATATGAGATGCTGCTCTGTTTTGGCAACGTGTGTTCTTTATTGTATTTTTATGTGCAGGGAACTGTTAGCTTTCAGACCTTACAGATCAGAAATGGGAATGACTTGGATAATTCTAGCAGTGTTAGCATGGGCAGAAATTAAAAAAGTTCAGCTTGAAGTCTGAGATCAGCCCCACAGATTCAAATCCAGCTCTCAAACTTTACCATGCGTTAACCTTGTCACATAATGAATGCCAGAAGAGTGCTAACAATTTTTCTTTTCATTCTTCACAATAAATTCAGGCTCCCCAGGGAAGACTGACAAAGATCCAAAAGTGTTTGGACAATGCTCTCAGGAACATGGTGTGGTTCTTCAGGCTCCTGTGCAAGACCAGGAGTTAGACTGAATGATCCTTGTGCATCCCTTGCAACTCAGCACGTTCCACAATTCATGACAAGCTTCCCATAGCAGACTTAAAAACTGAAGAGATCAAGCATGAGATTTAAGGCAGGAATCCACGTTGAATTTCAGTGCGGAAACACATGTAGTCAGAGTGAAACCACGAAAATATTTATGAATATTTAGGCTTACATTTGTTTCCTCGGACTCTGGGGGAAATGGCAGGACATGTTGAGAGTCGGAAGAGATTTTTTTTCCAGGTTGAAGAGGCAGCACTAAAAGGGAAAATTCTGATGGGGACTTTGCCTCAGCTTTCCTTAATAGCTGCCCAGCATGATAGTAGAAACCAGTGTCCTGGTTGTGAACACTGGCCCTGACCACCTCTGTAAGGTCAAGATCCATTTGCAGGCCTTCATTTTTTATTTTTCTGGTTTTAGGCTTTTGTGTAGAGTGAAAGGCAGCTTAGGCCAGTCTGAGCTGCCACACACTGCTCCCACGTTGTGGGCCCTCATTTTGAGAGGGCCAGCTGCTCACCCAATGTCTTCTGAAAGTCACGTTCACACTCCTTTGGCACTAACCCCAAAGCAGGGCTGGTGACTCCACCTGATCTGTGTTCTTTGGAAATAGCTGTCTGATACAGTGCACCTTTTCTTGGGGGTTTGTTTTAGCTGCCAGGATGACTTGCACAGGTGGAAACATTAGTGCAGGTCATCCTGACCCCATGAAGGGCTCTGCTCTGAAGTGAGGGTGTGCCCAAGTTTCTGCTGCTCTTGGGAGTGGAAACATCAGCTTCTCCTTGCCCTTTTCCAGTTCAGCTTTCCTTTTCAGGTGTTTCTTCCAGCCCAGGCAAGAGAGGGCTGTTTTCATTTTATGTGCAAGGCAGAAAAGCTTACAGTGAGAAATAATGGTTCTGGAGAAGAAAACACCCACTCTTCTCTACATCTCCATTGCAGTCTCAGCCCTGCAAAACTGAGTTGAAGTCAATCATGTTTGCAATGCATTTTTTCTTGTTTCTTCCAACAAAAGATTCTGTTTTCTAATCTATATCACAAAGCAGCTTATTTTGTACTGAAGCTAGAACAGGCTGATTTGTTAATGAGTCTTTCTCCCTCCCTACATTTATTGGTACATAGAGGGATATACCCCATTCTGCTTTCATTCTGACTGTGAAGGTGAAATTGGGGTAAGGATGGCCAGCCTCTCTCCTGCTGGGAGAGTGCATTCATTCCTAAACAAGCAAATGTTGGAGTTGCTTAAAAGTATCCTGAGCTTTCTGAAGATTGTCTGCCTAACCAGTGATTTGAGGAGCAAGTGGACCAGAGCTGATGTTAGCATGTCAAACAGGCTGCCCCATTTTCACAGTGAAAACTCTTTAAAGTTCTGTGTTTAATGGCGTGAGACTCCATAGACCCCGAATTGAATCCTGTTATTCCAGATGTGCATTGTCTCTATAGGAATGCAATTTCACAGTCATCAAACATTTTAAGTTCATCAAGTGCTAATTATAGCAGAGAGCATGACAGCAGCATCTTCAAAGCCCTGTGGACAGAAAAGCCTATTGATCATACAATTGATTTTTATCACTTGGTATTGAGCAGCAGGGCTGCCTGCTGTTGTATAATCTGTTTTTAATTTTTTTTCTGATTTTTTTTTTTAAATTTTCTTATTTGTTCTTCTACTAGACTAATGAAATAGTCTAGCTTGCCCTGATGCAGGGCATGGTTTGAGCGGCATACCACCTGGGGTATGGTGCTGCATTACTGCAGCTCTCCAAAACTCCTGCCTGTGTTATTTTCTCTTTTAAAGAACGTGCTGCTTTTTCTAGACCTTTCCCATGGAGCTGTATGTCCAGTGGTGATGTCTCTGAGACTGAAATGAACCAGCCTCTCGCTTCTGGTGGGCTGATGTCACTCACCTCAGCTCCATCAGCTTGGTGGGTTTCTGGTGTGAGAGGGGAAAGAGAATTTGTCAGTGTGCTGAGACATGGTCACTCACTGCAGTTTTGGTGTTGCTTGTGGGATTTACTGCATGTGATCTGAGTATTGACTCTCCAGGAGCATCGATCAGTCACAGGATCAGGCTACTTTTTCAATAGAATATAAGCTGAGAAATGGTGTTTGCTCTACCGACTGCCACAGAGCTGTCAGCTTTCTGCCAAGCTCCTGGGGGACGGGCAGAAGTGAACAAGGGGTCCTGCCACTCCTGTAAGCTGCTTCCTCCTGTGACTGGCTGTGGCTGATCTCTCCCCTCTCACATTCTTTTCCCCACCCTGTCTCTGTTAGCTGCTGCTTGCAATGGAAAGATAAGCGCAGATACCTGCAAACCTGCCAGCTGAGGAGGTGCACGCTCACCATGAGTTTTGCTGTTAATGAGCCACGCAGAGCAGGTAACAGGCAGCCCCAGAGGATTCATCAGGGGCTGGTGCCAGATACCTGTTGAAATAATTGGAAAGATTTCCGCTGACTTCAGTGAGCTCTGGTTCCGTTCCTAATTGCACCCCCCTGTGTTTCCCAGGGATTTGAATCCAGGAAGCTGTGTGTGCTGTGCCTGTGTACCCACAGCTCCCTAATGTCCTTCCTGTGCCAGGGCTCTGGAGAAACAGGCTGGATGCCAGCAGCACTTTGGTCTTCTGGGTACATTAGTCACAGACCTCAGGGCCTCAGTTTCCCCGTGGGCGAAGATACAGATGATGGCAACTGCTTCTTGGAAAAAAATGCCTGAGGACTTCTCATTTGTGGTATGGAGGAGCTGGCTGTTTCCATGGTCAGTCTGAGTGCAAAGGAGAAAGGGAGATGAGCAAGACCTGAATGGGCACGTCTGCTTTCAGGGCAGCCCCAGCTATGCACCTCTGAGAGCCCACCTGTTGTGGCAGCAAGGATCAGACCTCTGCTGGCTCAGAAGCAGTTAAGTTTAGCTAAACTGTCTCTTTGGGGTGAACAGCCTGTATTCAGGATGAGATCTATGAAAGCTGCCAGGACTGACCAAGTATGGCCACATTGAAATCAAGTGCCAAAAATCAGCTGCATTAGGGAGAAACGTAGACTACTGCAGACCTTTCTGGTAAGGAACATCCTGAATGCACAATCACTCTTTGGTTTAAAGGATCTTTCTGCTGGCTCCTTCTGACAGTTGTTTTCTTTAAGGAGTCAGGAGAAAGAAAGAAAAGAAGAAAGGGCATTTAGGATGCAAAGAGACAAAGCCATGTTAAGTCTCATTTACAGAGATGAATTGGGAACAGGTGCTTCACATAACTGAGGGCCACCATTCTGTGAGAGAGCCCTTGAGAGTCAAGAGAAAGGAATTGCAGAAAGCAACAGTATATTCAGAAAGATAACTATAATCAAGCCCTTTCTATATCTATTAAGGGGAAAAGACAACAACCACAAATGCAATGGAGACATAAAAATTGACTTTGTAAAAAGCCATTTTTAATATATTTCTTTGTTTCTTTGAAATAATTTCAAACCCGAAGGCAGGAATAATTGAAGCATTTACAGAATATATCAATAATACCTCATTATCCAGCTTTGCTTCAATCCACTGATTTCAATTTTCTTTTGAACAAGCTGCATTTATCAGAGGACTTAGCATATGAATGGGGAGGGGGGAGAAATGTAAAATGCGTGCTCTAGATTTACATGTCTTAGGATGCCAAATAGCCATCAAAACTAATTGTTTCTAAAATGCTTTATAAACCTTATCTTATGTGTTGACCCTAATCAGTGCAATTAATTTCATAATGAATTCTTTCTACACACACCCAATCTTATTATTATCCTTAGTCTAAATTAATAACATCATGATAATAATTAGTAGATATGAAATTGTCTCTTCACTGCTTCTCATAGCATGTGGGCTTGATAGAAAAGAGCAACGAGGATGACAATTAGAGTAAAACGTCAGCTGTATTGATTGTTGAGCACCTTAACCCTAGCATCTGCAAAACAGGCTTTATTTAAATCTGAATATCTTTTTATACTCTCCATCTATTCCTCCTTCTATTTTATTTCAACATTTTCCTTCCTGCAAGAGGCAACATCTCCTGCTTAATGCTCACAACAAAAGCATTAAAGTGGAATTTTAGAGTCTGATTCAGTGTGCTGATGCCAGATTTTGAAGCAAATGAGCAATGGGGACATTTAAGAGAGTGTCAGCACCTGGAGAGCCATCAGTATCCTTCTTGAGGTTCCAGTCTTCCAGAAGCCTCAGGGAAGGTGGACAGCTTTCTGTTTTGGACTGTGATTTTATGGCCTTGTTAAGACAAATGGATTTGAAGAGGGTGTTGCTCTCATAGCTCCAGGTCCAGTCCTTGGTCTGCCTCACTACTTAGCCATGGGACGGGAGTGTGAGAGGGGAGTGGAATTGCCCATGGTCAGAGGGGCGTAGGACAGACATGAAAAACATCTTTAACCCTTAGCCCTGATTGCCTTTGCTGAATACATTACTGTGTTTCAATCAAGTACTGTGTTTCTGGAATAACTCTCCTCCATTCTCTGAAGGCCAAAATCTCTTTCCATGGGCATGGCTGTAAGATGATGCTCCCTGTCAGTCCACAGCCCTGCCTTTAGCCCCAGTTACAGCCTTAGAATTTCCACCCTCCTTCATTCAAAGTCACTTTTCCAGCTTCTGCAGTCACAAGAAAACATGGCACACCTGCATTGACAAATTATTGCCTGAAGCCAACAACTTGAAAAGGGACTGAAACAGGACAAGGCAGAAGAAAAATTGCTTCATAATGTTTTATTCATGCACCTGATTGATGATGTATGGGCTACAGCTTTATGATGACTGGGGAAAAAAAGAAAGAAATTTGTTGTATCTTTTGGGGTTTTCTTCTTTGTTTGTTTTATGTCCTTTTGTTTTGGGGTTTTTTTTTTTTTTTACATTTATTTTTTAAAATGGTAATGATGGAGACTGTGTTATATGAAGCACAGAAGGAAAGTGTTCTCTGAAACAGAAGGTATTAAGTCACTTGGGTTCTTCAGTGCAAGAAGAAGAGCTCAAACCTTAGCTTCTCATTTTGGAAACCGAAGTTAGAAAAGCACATTCCCTTGATGCCTCTTCAAAAAGAGCTAGCTAACATTACCCCTGCAAAGGGAGGTATTTTGATGTTTGGCAAAGAAAGCCTGTGACAGAATCACATCGCTGACAGTCGAGATGAAGGCGCAGCTATCACGGAAATAAAGTCCCTTGTGTGTCTCTTTTTTCCCCTAAATCAGCTGTGAACAGCTTTTAAACGATCTTTGTGTTTTTGAAACTAGCATCTTGAAGAGCTGCCTGCATCACAAAATCTGCAATTCAGTGTGCAGGCTGAAATGTTCAGCAGAAAGTGCAGGCTTGATATTCAGACCGGGAATGTTTCCGTGTTATTGGCAGTACCAGTGTGAATTCTAGATCGCCAAACCAGGCTCACAGTGCTGCACACACAGATAGCAGGAAACATTCCAAAGCTCTCTGCTGTGCACATGGCAAGCACATATCTGAGATGCAGACATGACCTGCCTGATGCCCCTTTCATCCAAGAGGTCAGGGCCTACCAGCATAGACCACAAACTCCAGAGCCTTAGCACTTCTACGGAGCAAGTGCTCACACAATCCCTTTCAGATTCACATCTTTTGTCCTGGTTATTTTTTTCAGTCTGCAAAAATGAAAATAAGGTAATGGGTAGCACAAAACTGACCTCAGAAAGTCTTAAAATACTTCATTCTAAAAACACAAAAAGAAGTTTTTCCTCAATTCTACTTCTCATGCCAAGAATATTTGGCAAATCCTACCGAAATTTTGCATTTGTTTTGGAAGAAGAAGCAAAGTTAATTGCCGCTGAGTCCACAAACTCCTCTTTAATCTGTGAACAGCAGATTCTTTGGCACCCTCACCTCTTCCCTGTGGCACAGCAACCCTGAGTCCAGACCTGCTGGCCATGGCCATACTGGCCCTGTAACAGAAGATGGCAGCAAAACTGACAGTGATGTCTGTGCTTGTGAAGCCAAATTGATTTCAATGTATGTAATATTCAGCCACCAAATATGTTCCCTCCTGTATTTTTTAATAACTCTGCAGTAATAACTCTGCACCTGTGTTGTTTGTACATCTGAATTGGTTTTTCTTGTGCTATTTTTCACCTATGGCTTTAGTTCAGGACAGAGAGTTCACACAAGTGAAATTAATGCAACACAAAGGGTTCCTTCTGGTTGCTATTGACTGCTATGTAGCAACCAAAAGCCCTTTAGTTCTAATCAATTTTCCTGTCAGGTGAGGTTTGGACATTTTCCAAGGCACATCTTGTATTCTTCAAACAACAGGGACTGATCTCAGCCTCACTTTAACTCACTTACTGGCAATAACTCCAGCTTTGGCTCTACTACTTGACTTTCGTGTATCCACAGCGATTTAAGCAGCCTGAAGGTCTGGTGCCCTTGGGACATAGTATAAAGAACTCATGTCCTCTTAAGGCACTTAAATCCCTGAAAATTTAAATTAATATGACACCGGTGGTCACTAAAAACAGCGGGGTCTGCAGAGATGAAATATTTTGGGGGAATAGCCTGTCCATAACCTCGAGAGCCCCAGATGTTCTGGTGGTGCAGTGATGCAGCCCGTGGAGCGGCAGGGGCTGCACAGCTTGTTCTGCACTGCACTGAGGTGAGCTGCAAAGGGAGTGCAAACTTCTCCCTGAACCATACATCAGGTCTGCCTCTTGGGATGATCTCTGGCTGGAGTGGTTCATAAGGGACCTCCAGGCACACGAGAGCCCTCAGCAGCAGGGCTGCAGTGAAGCCGAGGGGCTGAGGAGGTGTGGCTGGAGCGTGTTTCTGCCTCAGTTCCACTAGAGAGCAGCTTTGCCACAGCCCCAGCCCAGGAAAGCAGCTCAGACCTCGAGCGCTGCACCAAGCTCTCTCAGCACGCCTCTATCCCAAACACTGATGTCTCAAGGATGCAGGCCTGTTACTTGGTTGTGTACAAATCCACAATAATTTTCTTATACTGAAGAATAAGTCCTGCTAAAGGACAGACATTTTTTTCTAGTCAAGTGAGAGATTTTGATTATACTCTGAAATCCAAGTACAGCACTCATTGTATCGGACCTAGATAAATGCTTAATGTTTGGCATATGGCACATGTTTGAATTGACTTGCTGCATCAGAATATCCTTTAATATAAAATATGGAAGGGGTAGGAAATTCGCTAGAAATGGGTAAGATATGGTCAGCTTTTGAGACTGCACTGTACAGTAAATTATGTTTGCACTTCAACACAGAAGGCACAGCTAAGTTATTCTACTGTGCATCTGTTCAATGAGCTCAGAGAAAATTCTAAAATGAGATTAAAGTTTTGAACTTTCTGCAGAGGAAGAAAACAAGAAGTGCTTACATTCTGATACTAAAGAGGTGGTTCCTTTCCAAATACTGAAAAATCAATTCATGTAGTGCTTTCGTCATCTGTCAAAAAAATCTTTGCCTTCCCTCCTCCAAACTGTTTCAACAGGAGTATCCTTAGCTGCCTGTTTCACTGAAACCCACTGACACATCCAGCTGTACTGTTTAGATTATATTTAAACTTCCCCTCTGAAAAATCTATTTTATGACCGAGCCTCCTGTGGCCTGATTCACACCGCAGTGGAAGCTGTAGATTCTCCTTCCCTACCTTAGGCATCTGGCCCTCCTGCAACCTTTTTATGCAGCACTAAATACTCTGACACATCCAGAGGAGGAGACCTGGACAGACATAATCTGTATAGAAAACTTCTGCAGAGAACTTAGCTGGTACACACAACTGAGACAAACTGGCCAGGAAAGCAGAGGAAAAAAAAATTATAACTTCACTTGTCTCTCTCAACTTCAGGAATGAATGACTGGTCAAACCACAAAAGATACATTTAAATTAACCCTGGCTGATAAGAAACATTAGTTTATTTACGGTGAGCCATGAGGTCTCAATTCAGTTCATCTAAACCTGTCAGGATATTTAAATAGCTGTAATAAACACTGAAATAACCAGCATTTTTCGAGTAAAAAAAAAAATTAAATCCTGTAACTTCCATAGAAGGTGCAAATGCTGTGCCTTTAAACAGCTCTAAAATATTGTAGCTTACAAATCCAATGGTTATCAATGGTTATGAAAGTGCTTAGGGAAATTGTTTTTCAGCTGCTTCTACTGGGGACCATTAGATCTGTGCTAATATTGACCATACCTATGAAATAATTTTTTTCTTCAGGCTGACTTTAAAGAACTGATTTTTTTTCTACTGGCCCACTTTAAAGAACTGGATATTTTGGGGAAGCATTTGGATTGTCCTCTCTTGCATCCTTGCCTTCAGAATAGTTTGGCCAGCCAGGTGCGTGAGTCAAGGTCCCGTTTTGTGCCCCCAGTCCCGGCTCTTTTGGAGCTGTGCTCCTCTAGAAGCCCTGCTGTACAGCCAGGCTTTCAGAACCAGCTGCCAGCTGCAAACACTGAACAGGGGATGGAGCGAGCTCCCTGCTTCGTGGAGAGCAGAGCAGAGCCCAGCTGGGCACAGCCTGCAATATCCTCAGGCTTCAAAGAACCTGGGACCGGCTCTTCCTCATTCAGGCAGCCAGAAACTCTTCCAAAGGATTTCCTACACCAGGAATGCTGCCTGAGCTGCTCACATGGTTATGTTTGCCTCAAGATAGTACCTCTGCTGGATGTGGCCATTGCTCCCCAGATCCTCCCAGAAAAACCCATCCTTAAAAACTGGCAGGGGAAGAGAGGAATACCCTGAGGTCTTTGTTCAACAGAATGGATATCTGCCAATTGAAACAGAGCACCTGAAAGCAAAAGTGGCTTCTGTAATAAATAGTAGCTTTTGTCATGCCTTCAAACAATGTTTTTGCCCTCACCAAGAAAGGACTTGTGACTGTGACATTCATGGTACCCCAGCCATATTACTGGCGGGTTTAGTTTGTGTACCCAATTAAAGCTGGAATGTCTCATGGCTCACTGCAGCTTTCCATCACATGAGGCCTCTTGACATTATTTATGCGACTGCTAAGTGACACAGAAACACATCCAAGGGAGAAGCAGAGAGGAGCAAATGGCTAAAGAAAGGTCAGGGTAATACCACGTGGCTGCTTGGCTGCTTCCTAGGAATGGGAAGAGAAATTCTGCTCCTTTTGAACCCCTCCTTTTCTGTTCTTTGTTAGCAAAATTAGTTTATGGGTTGTGACACTGAGGGCTTAATTTTCCTTTTATTGCTTTTGAGGGCTACAAATACACACAAAGCAGTAAAGGAGAAATATTAATGTAGATGTTCACGGTTAAAGCTGCCAGCAATTGGCTGTCACACAGACAGCATCATTTCTCTTTGTGCTTTATGCTGCAGACACACTCAGATCAGGTTAAGACACTGAAACCTATTCTGTGTGTTTCAGGAACATCTGTGGGCAAACTATCATCTGAGAACAAGTTTGCCAACCCCCACCAGAAATGCCTTTATATCTTATATCCAGGCTTATATCCAGGCGTGCAGCAGGAGCTCAGCGTTGACTTGAAGCTTGTGGGTTTTGGGTAGGGTATTGCAGCCTCTGAAATGTGGCATGCAGGAAAAGGTCTGCAGTCTGATCAGTGGAACAGAACAGGGTTTGTAAGAGGAGCAAGGTAATGGATGAGCAGGCTTGAAGGAAATATGAGGAAATGCTTTCTGATACAACATGCACCTAATCTGTAGAGCTTGTTGCCATTGGATGGTGTGGGTGCTAAGAGCTTACAAAGATTCAAAAAGTCACTGAATAAATTCAAGAGAAATAGAAAAATCACTGGAGAGTGCTAATCACATCACCACATCCCATTCACAGGGCCTTATGTCTTGGATTAGTGTAAGCTTTAGTGTACCTGGGAAATACTGCTTTGATCTTGCTTTGGTCTTATCCTTGTACATCTGCCGCTGGCCACTCTCCAAAAAAACCCAAAAATAAGTAGAGTTTTTTGCATTATGTAGAGGAATAAATTTCACAGATGCTTCTTTTGCAGTTAGATCCTTAAGACTAAACAAACACTCATGCCATCATTTAATATCATTTCACATACAGTCAATCAGCAAGTTTCCATCTAAACTGCAAAACTGACAAGTGGTCAGCCCAGGATGATTTATTTCTTTCAACATAACATAGTGTTTCCTTTAAAATCAAACACATATAAATATGAAATATTTGCTTTATATCTTGTGAATCAAAAAAAATGTTGCAATGACACAAGGATTTTCTGATCTGCAGGAAATTCCACCCGAAATATTCTTCCTGTCCTAAAAGGCTTCTAGCCTGTAACTGTTGAGCTCTTCAGGTCTTTGACTCTTATGTATGTTGGCACATTTGCTCTAGGTTGATATTGAGCAAAGAGAGACTGTGACAAAAGAGTCTTATTTCTAAGAAGTCTATCATGAAAATGTAGATCAAGAAAAAAACTATTCTTAGTGTCTTCAGCTAAGGCCAGAAACTAATTAAATGAGGTATTGAAGGGCAAAGTGAGACCATAAAAGAAAATGAGGAGAGTGAAGGGAAAGAGTTCAGATGAGGTTAGAGATTTTTGGAAGGAAAAAAAAAATAAAAAAAGAAAAAATGCATTAAAATCATACCATGAAGAAAAGGCCAGTGGCCTTGCTGATAGACTTGATGGTTCTGTGGGGCAGAGGTGGAACTATGTTACACTTCACAGCCCTGACATGACCTGGCTGATTGGCAGTCTTTCTTTCAAATTTCCCAACCATTAAGGTTTTAATTTTGTTCATACTCCCTCTATTCTCTCCTGAGGGTTCATTTCTTCCCGTTTAGAAAAATGCCGCATATTCTGCAACGGTATGAGAAAAAAGCCTGCGTTCAATTTTGTTTTAAAACACCAAGAAATCCAGATTCTGGTTGTTCATCTGCATTTCTAATCTGCACAATAAGTGCATCTTTTTTAGCAGTGAACTGACTTTGGCATGCACATTTTTTGCAGGACAATAGATAGTTTTTAGCTGTTGAGTATGATGTTCCTCAGAGTGTTAGAAAATATGTACTGTATAAGCCAAATGAAATTTGAAAACATTGTGCTTGATATTTACAAATTTAATTCGTTGTGCTGTGTTGACTGGCAAAGGTTCCCAGCCAGAAGAAGGCTTCATAAGGCCAAAACTACCTTGATATAATTCAGTTCCTGGATGGTGTTTAAAGTTTAGCAAGAGCTGTGTAAATCTGACACTGGGCCCAGATAAATCTGGGGAGTGAGATCTTTCAAAGGTCTCGTGGAACTGTGGTACCAGCTGATATCCAGCCATTTTTGTTAGAGTTTGAGAATGCAAACAAAGAAAGAATGGATCACACTCGTGGATTTAAATGTTTCTTACTGGATCATACTCGTGGATTTAAATGTTTCTCCTTTTGTTCTGAAACACAAACATCAGGTTTTGGATACATGGTTTGCCTCTGCCACAATTATCTGAAATTAATCGGGTTTAAACTAATAGGCACTGTGAAACAGCAGTGCCTTGACATGAACAAAGGGAAAATTGTTCTGGGATTTCCCCAAGCCAGTCATCTTTGGTGTAGCCTTTCTGTGAATCATGTCAACAGAATGAACACTGACTGCAGCGGAGCAGACCTCTCCATTCGTGCCCAACAGTGACACCCCTGCTGACCTGAGCAATGGCACACACAGCCTGGGCTCCTCCAGCAGGAGTTGGTGGTGCATGGAGCTGTCAGAGCCTTCATCTCCCAGCCTGACAGTCTAGATTAATTCTTAGAAAGCAACAGAAGAAGAAAACAGTCCCCAAGCTGTGAATGAAGTTGTATGGCTCAGTGGTATCACCAGGGTTTGACTGATGTTTTAAAACACGTGTGTCTGTGTAGAATTTATGGGAGCCAGTCTCTTCATACTTCTGAAGAGAGAGTGGCACTGCTAGGGCTTCCTAGAGCAGAGGATCAGAAGTGCTATCCTCTGCTGACTGCCAAAGGTGGGGGGTCACTTCAGCCTTTTATCCAGCAGTTTATGAGGTCTTTAAAGTCTTAAAATGTGCTTATGTTATAGCAATACCCAGAAGGAAGGACTGACTGCACAAAGTAAAGTGGAAATCCAGCAAACCCTTGCCTTGGCATTGCTGGTAATTCCTTTGACAACAAAACCATTCAAGTTTCGCAGGCAATAAAATCTCATTGTATTCCCTCCCATTTCCTTCCTCTTCATCCTGCATGTGCTTGTGAGGAAAAGACCCATTTCTCCTACCAAGATGTCCCTCTCACTCTGTTTTGGAAATACAAAACTGATTTTTATTTTGTTTCCAGATCTACCATCCTGTTCTCTACAGCATGTTCCTGTTAAGACTGTGGCCAAGCTTCTGAAGAGCCCCGTGTCACCAGAGTTCTGTGCACCTGGGTGCTTTGCAGGGTTCAGGGGCTGGTCCAGAGCTGCACTCCTTGCTGCCATGACCCAAAGTGTCACCAAGGGGTAAAGCTCTTGACAGGGCACAGCACACATGCCTTCTATTCCTTGCTGTAGGGATGAGAGGGGGGCTTGGGAAAGATACTTAATTTTAAACCATCTGTAAGACAATACTTTTGCTGTGAAGATCATTGACATCTCCTCCTGGAAAGAGCTGGTATTAGTAGTATTAAATAAGGCTTAAAGCCTTTGGCTCTCTCTTGTTTCCAGTTGCTTGAGCAGTAATATGTTCATCTGATGGGAAACTCACCTGTGGTTTTCCCATATGAAACTTAATATTAAGTTCTCCTAGGTGGATTCATAAAACATTTCTCATAATCCCCATTTATTTCAAGCCATTTTGCAGCTCTGAACAGTACAGTGCCTCATAAAGAACGTTTCCTTTCATTCAAAAACCATTTGCATTTTATTTGTGCCTCAGAGGAAGAACAATCCAAGCTGATTACAATCCACAGACACTGTACGTAATGAAAAATTAATTGCATCAATCTTTTTGCTGTACTGGTCTTAACAACTCATTTTCAACCGGTCATTTCTCCACCTGCTCACCGGGGCCCAGGCAGCTGAAGCAAGCCCATCTCTGACACCGACTGCATACCAATGAAGCCAAGGTCACCTAAAGCCAGGAGAATGGGAGAACAGCACCCAGAAAAAGATGTCACTTCTGGAGCAGCAGCAATCCCTGTGTGATGGAAACGAGTAAGTCACTGGAACACAAATCTTAGCCAAAGCGCGTTGACAAACACACCCGCGCAGACGGCAAGGTGCAAAGGAGAGAAGGAAGGCTGTGTTGAAATGGGAACAACAAACAGAGGTAGTTCTGGCTGCCTCCATCAGAGCTGTCACTTGGCAGGTATTGATGGTGGTTGTAAATCAAGATTTGCATGCTGGCTCCAATGCTAGTGATTTGTTCTGCCAGGTAAAGCGCTCTTGCAGAATGCATATTAATCAGGACATGGTTGCTGCTTTCTGCAGTCAAAGTTGCTGAAGTACAAAGGAAAAGTATCCATTAAAAATCCATACTTTACCAAGCAAGAAGAAAAAGCAGGGGGTGTGTGGGCAGGAATGACACCTGCTGCCTGCCTGCATCAATAACCATGCAAAGCAGTAATTTTTATCCCCTGCTTGCACTGATAATGTTCTTTGGGTGCAATTCAGCGCGAGCCATAGCTAAAGGGTTTCATGTGCAGGGAGTATTCTATGTTGAACTGTGAAGAATTACCTGAACTGGCAAAGGAGTGTCATTTCTTGATTTTGGTTGAGACAGTTTGAGTATTGCAAATTCTCTTATCACTTGATCAGAGCCCTCAGATAGCTGAATTTCAGCCATCTTGTGCAGAGTTTAGTCATCATGCACTGCCTGAGGAAATGGTTGGGATCATATTTCACCACAGTTTCAGAATATTTAGGAAGAGAAGGGTGAAGCAGAGTAGCCAAAAGAAGGGTCTCAGCCAGGTGGGACAAGTCGGACACAGTGATTGCAGGGATGATTAGGAGGAGATGCGTTGCTAACACAGTATCTAAATATTGATAATACACTATCTAAATAACAGCTATTCTACTACAGGCTTACAGTCTTTGGCCTTGCAGAAATAAAAAGCAGCAAAGCACCTACAGAGCTATTTAGGATTTTCTCTCTGTATTTGAGCAGCTCTTAGTACTTTTACTCACAGCCTGGAGAGACCACTTTATCCCATCAGGACCACTGGCCCATCAGGTTTTTATACCCTTTTGCAGGCCAGTGTGCACCCAGGTCAATCACAAGCCTCTCGACTCCCCCATCTCTGGAAGCATTAATTACATGAACATAATTAATAGACACCTGATGTTCTTATCTTAGGACAAATGACATTGCCCCTCAGGGGCAGGAAAGGGAGGGAGTCTGCAAGCATGTGACACACACACACGAAAGACCAGAATATCTTCTGTTTCACTCACAGGGTGTCCCATATTTCTCCAGTCTGTTTTTCTGTTTCTGCTTAGATGTATGCACATTCTCCAAAGTAAACAAACCTGTGTTTTTGAAGGAAGATTTTTTTATCTATTGGGGATCCAATGTAACAGATAGGAACTTTAAAAAAATTACAAGACAACATTTAAAAAATATGTTGAGGTTCCCCATGTAGCAGAATTTAAATTGAATTTTTTTAATTGATTGTAATCATTACTTTTAATTTTCCTCTAGAAAGTGCTTGCCACAGTTCAATAATGGAGGGAAGAAACAGCTGGTCTGTGCATTTGTGAGTGAGCAGCATTTAATAAGGTAATATGTTCATTTTCTAGGTGTCAGGAATTATGAATTTATGCCAGGTCAAATTAGTGCACATGTTTTCGCACAGCACAGTGAAGAGCTCCATAAGCAAGCACTGTGGTGTTTAGGATGCTTGTGAAACATCTACTTCTGGAATAAAAGGAGAGTCTCTGTGTTATGGAGATGTTATGGAGACGCAGCCTTTAAGTTACAGAAGTGACAGGTCACATTGAAATCACACCTCAGTATTCCCCCCAAATAATTGAAACAAGCACAAAGCTGTTGGCTGTAAAAAATGTGACTGGTGCACAAGCCTCAGGCTCCTATCATTTTCCTGCTACAAAGTGCCCCATAGCGTTTCAGTAATATGAATAAAAACTAATTTTCCTTCTTCTGCCAAGATAGCAGTATGATATTGTGTTTGTAGTGTAGATAAAAAACAGACATCAAACTCTATTAAACTTTGGGCTAGACTTTTTTCCTTCTTCCCATAACCAAATAGTAAATATTGACTGAAGTAAGTTTATCAATATTTATTTTGAGGGAAAATAAATCTTCCTGTTTGCGAAAGTATAGAGCCAATTTTGTCAGGGAAAGAGATGACTCAAATGGTAAATTTCCCAATAATAATCTCAGTGGCTTTCAGCAAACAGAGGACATCCACTGGGGAACATTCAAAACTGACTTCCAGAGGTAACCAGGTGTTAATGCCAGACGGGTGCTGCTTTTAGACACAGCGCCATTTTTAGGACTGTTCAGTGAGCTCCTCCATTTAGAAGGTGATGATGTGCTTGTGCCTGCATGAAGACAGAACCTGCAGGGTCTAGGCACCTAGAGCCCAGCCAGGACAGAGGAGATGCCTTGGGTGCAGGGTATGATGCCAGTCCCACCCAAAAGATGTTTACTTCATGTGCCAAACACAAGGAGAACACAGGCTTGAGAGGGAAAGGGAGAATGGGGAAGGCAGAACTTACGTGGGCAGTGAAAATAATTTACTCCTCAGTCCAGAGAGATCACAGAGGGACAAAGAGGTGTGAGACAAGAATAGAAATAGCTAGGCAGCCTGCACTGATGTAACTGGGGAGAAAGCAATTGACCTTATTCAGCTAATGAGATGTGAGCCAGTGCTCCTGCCAGCACAGGAGGGAAGGGACATCCCTGGTCCTGGGGCACGCTGGCAGCAGCATGAGCAGAGCAGGAGGGATGCAGTCCTGTGCCATGTGCCCTGGGATGGTCCTGCCTGGGCAGGGAAGTTGGAGCAGATGACCCACTGTGGTCCCTTCCTCCCAACCCATTCTGCGATCCTGCCACACAAAGAGCTGGAGCTCTTTAGCCTGGCACACGACAGTCTGTGAGCAGGAGGTTCAGAAAACTGGCCAAGACCCTAATTTCACCTCTTGTGTTCTATTCTTTCCTGCTCAGCTCTGCTCTTTATCTTGTTGCCTGTGCACAGAGTCTTTGTGGATCTGCACATACCATGGAAAGGTCTGAGTCAGCCCTGAGTTTGCTGACCCTTGGCTAGAGGCAGAAAGTTGTGGCACTGAACTAGAGGCAAGTGGTGCCTTGTGCTTACTGAGGCTGGACCAGGACTTTGCTATCACTGGGTTTTCAAGGCTCTATCCAAGAGTAGAACAGCTTTTCCCCTTTCTTCCACTCTCTCACTGGAAAATCCCATACACTCAGGGGTAGAGATTGACTTCTCCTTTCTCCTTACTCCTCTACCCCTTTCTCTGGGAAGGAGAGAAAAGGATTGTCTTGAGACCAATAAATGAAGAGTTCTGCCAACACGATTTAATACTGACTGTATAAAGTGTCAATTATTAAATGTTCCATACCCAGTGATAAGGAAAGAAGGAGATGGATTACCAGTTCAGTGACACATTGGAAAATATGCTTAGCTGATATGAATACCCAAATTGTCAGGTTAGAGATTACTCATTGGATAAGACAGGAGCACCTGAAAAGGTGCAAAACATAATCCTCCATGAGGCAGGAGGAATAATTTGCCTAAAAATACTTCAACTAATAGTTTTGACTGGTTATAAACTGTGATCCTTGAATTATTTTCTGTTGAGCTTCGGGAAAGTACCTGAGTATCAGGAGGATTTGGGGGGCTCCAAAAGCGCTGCTGTCACTTGCTTTGTTTTCAGCACAAATAAGTAAGCCTTGATCCCTTGGATATTACTCATTAAAGTATGTGCATCTGGGAGAAATGGTTATAAGAAGGAAACTATTTTCTTAAGAAATATTTTGTTTTCAGAAATTTTCTTGACTGTTTATATGAGTATAAAAGGTGAGATGCTTTAATGGTGGAAGCATTGCCAGCTTCTGCAGGGTAAAAAAAAAGCCTATCAAAATCCAGCCAGGGGTCATCATCCTAAGATGTTAAAGTGAGCTGGATAGCCATTGCTCCGCTGTGCCATCGTGAGAATGATGACCATTCTCATGTCTCTCAGTCTCTCAGTGCCTGACTGCTTAGAAGCCTGTTTGCATGCACACATCTTGGTACTTGTGAGTTTGTGGCACTAGAGAGCTGATCTGAGCCACTTTCCTTCCTGTAAAGTCTCTTTCTGACCTTTCTCACGTTGTTGCTACAATGCTACAACATTGCTTCCTACCTCTGACAGAGGTGTTTGTGTGTGTGTGCTGCACAGGTGACATGAGAACTCTGCAGCTGTAACTCAGCTCAGTCTCTTGTGCTAGGACAGTGTGCTGGCTGGAGACATCCTGCTGGGATAATGCACTGGCTGGAGACATCCTCCTGACTCCCCTGAAAGGGGGGGCTTTGTGTCTTCAGAAATCAGGTCTTGTCGCCTCTGCCTTCTTCTACAGTGGTTGTTAGGGAGGCAGCTGGGGTGACCTTTTCTCCCTCTATGCTGCTGAATTACAAGCTTTTGCTTTCCTCATTTTCTCTAGAGTTCTAGCCCAATTTTCCCTCCTAGAAACCACACTGATTTTCCAAAATGCTTCCATTTATCAAACAGTATCCTGAGGTTTTTCCTAAGAAGGCTATCCAAGCCCAGGAATAATGCCTCAGACATTTGTGCTCCATTTCTAAAGTAGAAAAGAAAGCAACGTGATCCAACTGGCTGTCCTCGTGCCATTGTTACTCTGCATAAAGATTGATCTGGCAGGATCTGCACAAATTACCACCAGAGTGAGGACATAAAGAATAGCTAGAAGAAAAAGCACAAAGCAAATTTAGAACTAATATTGCAGTAAAAGAGATACCAACCGAAGGGGAGGACCTTTAAAAACCAGTGTTATAGAATGAAATCCAATGTTAACATTCCATACTGTACAAAAGAGTTTCCTTAAGGCTATGTTCTGCCATGGCAGGATTTATCTCTGTAGGTGAATGGAAAGACAATTGCCAAGAAGAACAGCCACAAGCGAGTTATTCTCTCTTCCTGTTCCAGCAGTGACAAGTGGCAGAAGAAAAATCAATCATCGCTCTCTACATTGCTCTCCAGGATTTGAAGCAGTTTTATGCAGAACCTGGAGGAAATGGAAGATGCTTGGAAAGGTGATTCTAACAGCTAAAGGTTGCACAGCTTTTCCCCAAATGGAGGAACTTGTTAAGGACCCTTGAGTTTGTGGGTATCCAGTTTTTCTGTATGATCTCTAGCCCAATCCTCCTCAACAAAGAGCACTCTTCTCTTCTCTTCTCTTCTCTTCTCTTCTCTTCTCTTCTCTTCTCTTCTCTTCTCTTCTCTTCTCTTCTCTTCTCTCTCTCTCTTCTCTCTTCTCTCTTCTCTCTTCTCTCTTCTCTCTTCTCTCTTCTCTCCTTCTCTCTTCTCTCTTCTCTCTTCTCTCTTCTCCTCTTCTCTCTTCTCTCTTCTCTCTCTCTCTTCTCTCTTCTCTCTTCTCTCTTCTCTCTTCTCTCTTCTCTCTTCTCTCTTCTCTCTTCTCTCTTCTCTCTTCTCTCTTCTTCTCTTCTTCTCTCTTCTCTCTTCTCTCTTCTCTCTTCTCTCTTCTCTCTTCTCTCTTCTCTCTTCTCTCTTCTCTCTTCTCTCTTCTCTCTTCTCTCTTCTCTTCTCTTCTCTTCTCTTCTCTTCTCTTCTCTTCTCTCTCTTCTCTTCTCTTCTCTTCTCTTCTCTTCTCTTCTCTTCTCTTCTCCAGACTTTCTCTCTGGCCCCTGGGGTTTGGGATTCCTGAAGCAAAGGAGCCATTCAGTAACTCCACCTTCTCTTGTCTTTTGTCACCTGGGCACCAATGAGTCATCTCTGAGTTCTCTGCAGTGTTGTCCAAGTCAATGCCAGGCTTAACCTGTGCCAAAGGACAAAGAGAACCTAATAGTGAATGAAAAGATCTTTTTTTTTTCCCAATAAAAGTGTGAGGATGGTGGTGGGAATGTTGTGAAGAAAAGGCTCCTGGGGAATTATTTAATGTCATTCTTGTAGATCGAGGGCTTTAATAAAATAAAAAAGAGCAAAGAGAAGACTGTGCACCCTGATGATGAATGAATATGCCTGCTTGGTACTTCAGGGATGGATTAAGCTGTTGAAAAAGCATTCAACATTGGCTAAAGAACTGTAATATATGTGAAATTCCACAGTTAATGCATCATTAAATAATTTGCTGCAACTGATTTATAGGTGCAATATACTACACTATGTCAAACCGTGCAGGATAATAAATGGTATCACAAAAATATACTATTGAAACTTTTGTTCTAATCAGTCTTTTGAGTTTTAGTAGAACATAGTTCTGCAGAATTGTCCTATTGTTCCTGATAGAGTAACATGTAAAAGCTTCATGCTACATATATTTTAAGACCTTTTCTTAAGCAATCTGGGTTGTGGTCCAGTGAATCAGGCACTGGATTGTGACTTGTGGGACCTGCACTCTGGTCCTTGCTCTGTCATTGAAACTCTAAGCTGCTGACCTAAGTTTTTCCAGGCTGAGGGCTGTAACACCCACTTTGAGACCTCTTTCCATGCTCTTGTGCTCTCTCTTTCCATGGACACAATGTACAATCCATCACCCACCTGCCTGTATTGGACACACAGGACAGGGAAGGGGGTGATAGCCATCGACCTAGGAATCCAACCTTCATGGGACTTGGGGGACTCACTGCTTCTGGGGAACATCTTACCACTCCCCATATTCAGTGTTTGAAAAAGAAATGCTTGTTCCTTCTCTTCTGAAAGAAAATATTCAGGGCAAAAAACAATCCACGTGTCCTACCCTGTTAGTGCTTCTTTTCAGCGTTAAATTCTTTACAGAAGAAGGAAATGGTCTTGGCTCACTTTGGATCTTGCCCAAAATGTTCTTCCCCTCGTCCTTCCACCCTCCACTTTCCAGAATGTGCCTAACCTCAGGGCAGCAGGGTCTTGCTAAGCAAGATTCACAGTCACTCTTACTGAAGGAATAGTCTCACTTGTAGAAAACAGTGATTCACTAGGCCAGGTAAGGAGAAGAGTAGTTTGAGTTTGGAAAACTGGTGGTGACACATTCAATTGAAGGAGGTCCTCTCTTCTAGTCCCTCTAGGATCGTGTTTGTACTTTGAAATGTCTCTTTTGGGACCAATGTAAAGGACCCTGATGCTTGCTGGTGCATTTAGATGCACCACTCTAATGGATGAGCTAATTGTAATTAATAATTTACTTGATTAATTTAACCCCTTTAAGCTTTTGTGCTGTTCAGTTTGCAAACAAGACTATTTTTTTCCTTCTTTCTAAATTATTAAGCAAGCATTTTATTCAGCTATATTTCAGCCTACTGGAAATAATTGCTAAGTTTTATTTGAATCTGTTGTTCATACTGTGTGATTGGTCATGCTGTAATTAAGAACTGTATTCTTTCACATTTTGTTAGAGTCCAGAGTGTAGCAATGATCTCTAATTACCGAATCACACAGTTTGCTGAGTTCAGCTCCTGGCCCTGGACAGAACCATCCCAAAGAGTCACACCATGGGCCTGAGAACATTGTCCAAATGATTCTTGAACTCTGTCAGGCTTGGAGCTGTGACCACTTCCCTGGGGAGCTGTTCCAGTGCCCAAACACCCTCTGGGTGAGGAACCTTTTCCTGACACCAAACCTAAACCTCCCCTGACCACAGCCCCTGGCCATTCCCTCAGGTCCTGTCACTGGTCACACAGAGAATCAGTGTCTGCCCCTCCTCTTCCCTCACCAGCAAAGTGTGACTGCAGTGAGGTCTCCCCTCAGTTTTCTCTTCTCCAGGCTGAACAGACCAAGGGACCTCAGCCACTCCTCACACAGCTTCCCCTCAAGGACTTTCATCATCTCTGTTGCCCTCCTTGGGTCAGTCTCTGATATTTTCAGTGTCTTTCCTATATTGTGGCACCCAAAACTGCACACAGGACTCGAGGTGAGGCCACCCCAATGCAGAGCAGAGCAGGACAATCCCCTCCCTCGACAAGAGACTTCACAGGTTCCTCCATCCTCTCTGGCTGCCCATTGTCCAGGAGCTGCATGCAATCCCAAGCCCAGACCTTCAGTCTTGGTCTGATCCAAGATCTAAGTGTCCGTGTTGCAGTTCTGCTCCCGGATTGTTGCTGGGTTTCCTGGCTTGACAGAAGACCTGACTTGTTACGTTCCCTTATGGTTTCTGGACTGCTGATAGAAGCTGTCACTGCCTCTGTTCTGCCCGGGCTGCCCAGCTCAGACACCTCAGCGCCATGCCCAGCCACCCAGGGCATTGCCCCACTCATGCTGTTGCCATCCTCACTCCCAGCTTGCCTTCCCTGGTGAGGCCACTCCAATCTTGCAGAAATGTTTTTTCTGGAGTAATCCTGAGGAGAGTGTTTACTACCAAACACAAGAAAGAATCTCTCTCTGCCTTGATTCAAGGAAGAATTAACTTGTCTTTTAGCAGTGATTTTGGCATTTTAGAGGAGAAGGTTGTTCATATTTTGAATGAAACTTTAAATTTCTCTAAGGGCCTGACTGCAACAGTGTTTGTAAGCAGTGACAAGGGAGAACTATTATGTTTAATAAGTAGGGGGTGTCACTAATGTGAATGCAACTTAAACACTAGAATGAAGAGCTTCTTTGAAAAGAAGGATCCATATCTCCTGAGAAGATTCTTTCTATTGGTCAAAACCAGACAGCTTTTGAAGGAGAGATTATTTTAAAATAACCTTTAAGGGGGATCATGTTTTGAGATGGAGATGTAACTCTTTTAACATTTATGTTGTTTAAAAACTTCTTTCTAGAGGTCAAGAAGTCTCGCTATCTAAGGGAAAGATTTCCAAATGCATTTGGGTTGCATAGCACCCACATCCCCATGAGACCAGCTGCAAAGGATGCTAGGAAAAGATGGTATTCCACTGGGGAAGGGGAGGCAGGCATTAAAATGTTTGCTTTGGCCAGACTGAGCATGGCAGTGCCCTTTCCAGAATATGTGCTGTGCTGAAGTTGATGGGAATGCTGATCTGAATTACAAGGGGACCAAGAAGTACCAGGAACGCTAGTGAATTCTAGAGCACACACAACTATCAGCAAATTTTTATAACATAAGACCAGCTCTCTGCCAGTGCAAATCAGCTTACTCTTGCTGAAATACGTGATCTCAGTTGAAGCAATCAGTTACAGTTATGCTACTTTACAACATATTCCAACAGAAAATCTGTCTGAGAGTTTGTGCTAACCTCCCTAATTGACAGAAAATGTTCCCAAGATTAAAAACTGACCTAAACATCACCATCATCTCTTTAACACCAATCTTTACTCTACCATATGTCTGATAAAATACAGCTACTGCAAAATAAGAAAACTGCTGCCAAGATGGAGAATCTGTTAAGGGAGTCACTTTTCTTCTAAGCCTTGGAAATACACTAACTCTAAGAAAACAGGAACTTGGAAAGGACCTTGGTGAGCTATGGTCCATTGTCAGAAATGTTGCAGCTAATTAGCAGCCAGAGTTTCCAGAGAGAACAAACTCTGACATGATGGAAAGGCTCCTTGCAGTGTCTCAGCCCCCAAGAGTTTTGGTGCTGGCACAGTTACTGATGCAACTTCTACATTAAATTAATCTAAAGAGGGAGACACAACAAAGGACTTCTAAATGAAATTAATGTTCAGGAGCTCATGCCTATTTGGTACTTGCTTACTGACCACTGCTTTTTCAATTGTAGCATTTTCAGGAGATGCAGTCATGGTGGAAAACAAATTTTATGGCCCTTCTACTTCTCTAAGTCACTTACAACTATTATGAGTTTTCTGTGGGTTGTGTAAGAGTTGATAATTTTCTTTTTCAGCGTAGAAGAACTTGAGCTTCTGTCATAAAAGTATTTGCACTGAGTTTTCCAAGTTTTCTCCACATGTAGTGAGTTACCCCACCAGTTCCAAAAAGGTTCTGTATTGTCATCTTCAGGATATCTGCTGGTGGCTCTCAGTGAGTAAAGACTCCAAACCACTGCTGTAGCAGGCAGCCTGAAGAGTCCTTGAGAACCTTCTTTACTTTTAACTTCACGATTTTGATGCACTTTCCAGAGAACAAGATAAGAAATCATGTAACTTGCAGTGAATCTCAGTGATGAAGCTATCCAGCATGGAATGAATTAGCTGCCACTATCTGGAAATCACTTGTGTGAGGTAAAAGCATTTTAAGTGATGAATTAAATATCATGGCTCTAGTTGCATGAATGAGCAAATAAAAAAGAATGGCATTGCCACATAGCTTGGTGAATTTTCCAATCTTTCCCGTGTACAGATGTGCCATCTCAACAAAGGCCTCTTTGTTTGCTTTCAGTTTCTAATTTGTATTTCATTCTTGGAAGTGTTATGTGTAGGCACAACAGCTTTCCTCCAGTAAATACTCCCTCAGTATTATCCAAGCTGGATGTGATTCAGACTAATGAAGCAAAAAATCAGCTTCTCATATGTGGGCAGAATGAGTAGAATTGCTTCCTTCTCCTGGTACAGTCTACCTCATCAGAGGTGCTTTTGAAGAAACAATTTTTTATTCTTTCATGTTTCAGTTATTTTTCGTTCATCCAGGTCAGTCTGCACAAAAGGTGGAAATTGGGAATTAATTATTGCTACCTGTGCTCCTTTGAAGCTTGTTTCTGCAAATATTGTTACAGTCCGGATTCCATCCCTGCAATTTAAATGAACAATTGGTACTTTACTGACCCCATTTCTTGTAGCTATTTCAGGAATCAGAGTGCTTAGCAAAGACCTTGCTGGCAATAACAGCTGATAGTGCATGGCAGAGTGATTACCCTGTTCATTCCCTGTCCCTTCTCAAACTGCAGCTGTGTTTAAAGGGGAAAGAAGCTCCCTTGAAGGTATTTAGGGTGTGCCTGCTTGGCCCAAAGGCTCAAGGGCAGGCATGAGGCTCACAAAACTTCTGTCCCTACCTTTACCTCTGGTGGCTCTGCTTTCCCAGGGCGGATGGTCACTAGATCCTCCTTTTGTGCAGCAGTGTCTTGGCATCCCTTTGCGTGCCTCAGAGCCCATGGGGGACCAGGGGTGTGCATGAAACATTCTCCAGAGCGGCTCACTGCACCTCCACAGCGTGGGAAGTGTCCTGCTTCCCACAGGAATGGCTTCTGCAGGGCAAGGCTGCAAACAGCCCCACTGGCAGCAGGTCAGGCACTGGGAGCTGAGCCCAGCTCCCAGACTGGCTCTTCCTCCGGTGACCAGCTCTTCCTCCGGTGACCAGCTCTTCCTCCGGTGACCAGCTCTTGCTCTGGTGACCAGCTCTTCCTCCGGTGACCAGCTCTTGATCTGGTGACCAGCTCTTCCTCCGGTGACCAGCTCTTGATCTGGTGACCAGCTCTTGCTCTGGTGACCAGCTCTTGCTCTGCTCTCACAGCTCCTGCCTGCCCTCCCAATCAGCCTCCCACACTCCCTCAGACTCTCCATTTCTGGACTGAGATTTCTATGTGCTGAGTTTAACCAATTTAGTGGGAAATAAGCAGCTTCCAAAGTACTCTTCTGACAGTGTGAGATCTCCCCCTGCATTTGAACAAGCATAACAGACACAGAAAAACCCTCTGTGTGTATTCACAAGTTTTGGTTTGAATACTTCTCCCATGAAAGAGGACTGCTATTCCTTTATAGAACAATTTCCCACTGAAGGAAATAAAATTTAACTACTCACCCACCTCATAAATATTAATTTGCAGTTAATAAGTCTTTTTTTTGTGCTGATAATTTGAAATTTTGCTACAAATGTCTGGCCTGTCAAAGCCTGCATATTAATTATAAATAAACGTGACTCCTCATCTTTATAATGAAATAATAGTTTAATCTCAGGACTGCCACTCTTCATTGGGAATGATAAATGATATCTTGGGAATGACACTGACAGCAGTGTCAAACAGCTTATCACAGCTGATACTTCAAAGTGTCTCAGGTTTGGCTAATGGTTGAAACAATAAAATAAGGAGATTGGCAAACTAGGGAACAACTCCAATTGTAGTTTTCCCATGCATAAGAGTCCAGGCTATTAATGGAAGAATTACTGATTTGTGTAGTGTTATAATTGAGCAGTTCATTGTGATCCCTGCTTTTGGAATAAAACTATGGGCAGTTTGATATTTTTGATTAGTGTGCACATAAATGCAGTTTTTCTGAAATGCACTTTGAACTGGAGTGAGGTTTCAGGAAGATTAACTTTCTACTATTGTTATTAACAGGTAGGTCAGCAAAGGTCCTCAGCACACAACAGGTGTCACTTTAGGCACCGTGGCTAAATGCAAAGGACCTTCAAAAACATGATCCAAAACAGGGAGGATTTTTTCTCGTTTTTCTCACAGTGGCTTTCATTGCAAGTCCAGCCAAGTATGTCACAGTTGGAGCTGCAGGAACTTACTTTCAGCAGAGATGTTCTTGAAAATGTGTCCCTATGATACTGGTTGAAGCTGCCTCTCCAAGCTCTCTGGGGATATGTCTACAAAATGTACTACAAACAGCTGCAAGTCACTCTGTCACTTGCTCCAAACAGATATGAAGCTCTGTGAGCAATGTTCACATGGCCCCAAGTGTGCTTCTGCTTCCCAGCTTGCGTGCTCTCCCTCTCATCGAGGCTTGTTATCTCAATACCCTGCTGTCAGCTCCGAGCCCATGTGTTGGCAAAATATTATGTACAGACATCTCCTGCCTGAGAAACAGCCTCCAAAGTCCCTGAGCCCAGAGTTTCCCCAGACTCTCATCTCCAACATCAGACGTTTTGTTTTCCCTGGAGGTGGAATCTTGCAGGTTTCCCGCACTAGACCAGGATTTGACTACCAGAGGCAAAACAGGTCTGCTGTAACCATTTCCGAGTATTTGCTGAGGTTCTCACGCACGGAAACCTGTGCCTGATCTTCTTAAAAACAAAGAATTTTTTATTTAATGAAGCTTGGACTGAAATGATTTTTTAAAAAACTAGCTGGCATTGTTAGTTTCATCTAATCTGATACTTCCTCAAAGGCAAAAATAAATAAATTTTCCTCCTCTGTGTATGACTGAGGTACTATTGAGAAGAACGAAACAACTTCTGGTCCTTGCTAGGACCTGAAAGCCTCCTTAAGCCAAATGAAATCCCCATTTCTGCATGTCCCTGACCACTGATCCACCTCTCATTTGAAGTGTGTAAGCTCCAATCACATGCTTCTGCAGTTAGTTCAGTATTAGAACCAGCTTACAGTGTAGTGCTGAGAGAGGAGCACCAGAACATCGTGAGTATGTATCAGAAATAAAGCTGTCACATACAAATTATAAGGACAAGAGGAGTTGCTTTGGCAATGGGATCTGTCAGAAACTTCCAGATACAAATAGGAGTGTTTCAGATATGTACTCAACGGCACCTAAAAAGCAGCCTATAAAGATCCACTTAGATATCTGTTACTCTTTAACAAAAAGAAAACCACCACTTCACACCAGCTGGGTACCTTGGTAGGTCAACCTTAAATATATAATGCCTGGAGAGCGGAGGCACTGTGCTGGTACTTGCTGCCACAGCACTTTGTTTGCTGCTCCTCTCTTCTCACACTGACATCCATCCCTGTAGATGATTTTATTGTGCAGAGCAGCTCTGGATTTGTGCAAATAGTTCTAAAATAAACTCTCCATCCATCCATCCATCCATCCATCCATCCATCCATCCATCCATCCATCCATCCAAACATCAGTCATTCAATGACGTTTCACTCCAATCTGTCCCAAGGGGTCTATTAACAAGAATTTCATTTACCTTGCCTTCAGGGGTGGGTATTAACATGAGGTGCTACAGTGCCGCTCTCATTGGAAAAATATCTGCACCCCAGGCCTTGCTGTCTCCACACAAACCCCCTTTCATCCAGTGTACAAGCTGTACATATTTCCTGTTTAAATTAGGAGTGGATGGGCAGCGGGCAGCCCTTCTGGCACTGATAGATCTTAATTGCCTCGACCAGTCTCTCCTGGGACTCTTTCCCACTGCTTCTGTCCATGGCTCCAGGAACTCCAGTTCAGCTCAGGGCTTGCATCCCATTCCTGGGTCATGCTGTGGGTATACCCTTCTTTAGTCCTGTCTTTGGATTTATCTTCTGCCGCTCCTGTCTGTATCCCCTGAGAGGTTCACAGGACTGATTTGTGACTTTGCCTGCTAGAGAAACCTGCTGCCAGCTCCCTGCTCTGCCCACCCCATTTGGATGCTGTGGGGCTGCCCCTGGCTGGTGAGCTTACTGCTCTGCCTGTGCTGTGGTCACCCTTCACCCCTGGCTTTTGTTTCTTTCCAACACCCGGCTTCTGTTAAAAAAACAACAGCAAGCAGGGCTGGCACACTGAAGGTGCTGGTAATATATCTCCTGGGCAAGACTGATGCAGGGCATGCAGTGCTGCTCAGAGATCATTATTTTTATGGCTGTGGGGTCTAGAGGCTCCTGTCACTTGGGTAGCTCCTTGCGCGAGGCACTGCCAGTGGAGAGTGTCAGGGAATCCCATAAAGTTGCCCTGTCTCAAGAGCCACTGTGGATGCTAGGGGTGTGGAGGAGGAAACAGGGGAGTGATTTAGCAGTGCTGCAAAGAAAGTGGAACTTCCTGTGGAAAAGGAAGAAATAGAGTTCAGCTGGTCAGGCACCTTGTCCTTTTCCTCAATAATCATGGAATTCAGGGTATATGCAAAACAGCACAAGGCACCTCGACTGATTTATCCTGTAGTTATTCTACAGGGTTTCTGCTCCACTTCTGTGTCTCCAGAGCTAGAGGGTACTTGTGAAATATGTGGGTGACTACAGTGTCAGGATGAATGCACTGTCAGGAAATCAGTAGATATGCAATGGGGCAGAACCATAATAGGCAAATATATGAGGAGATATTTAAATATTGAAAAGAAGGGTTGTGCATCTTCAGGACTGGACTCTCTTTTTGGCTTCACCATTTAAAATGTACCTGCCAATACCCTGCTAATATAATTAAACATAGGAAAATAGCAATAGGTAACAAACATGATATGGCTTTGGAAATGTCTTTGTTTGACTTGTGGATGGAAAATCAGATTAGTTATTCAGCACAAACCTGGAACACATCTGGAAAGGAGAAAGATTGAAGTGACTTTAAGCTTTGCCTGTTTTTTCGCCCTATCTGAACATGATATGAAAGGCTGCTTCTCCATTCTGCTGGCACAGAAAACAAATGGATTGTCCAAGAGAGCAATTTCCAACACATTAATGGTAAATTGAAAAAAAAAAGCATCAAAACAGGAGGCTTCAAGTCAGGAACATCAATTCCCTTCACTCCCCATTTGGCCTTGGACAGCCTTTGACTGAAAGCATTGCACTGAAGTGAATGACAAGTGCAGAAGGGAGGTGATGCATAAAGGTAGTGTGGGGAAAGAAGGCGACCAATATTGGACCCTCACCAGAAGCCCATGTGTCTTGTTGCTGGGATACAGTGGAGATGGATGGGAGAAGGCAGGAAGAAGTCATCTGCTTGAGGAAGTTGCTTAATAGACAAATAGCTAAAGCAAAGGGACAATTTAGAAGCCTAATAGAGAAATATAATCAGATTCCCATCAGCTTTTTCGGGACAATAAGTCTGGTGTGTGTTCTGGTATAAACCTGCTACCCAGCGCTTTACATCTCATTCTTTCAGCCACATTTTCAGAGGTCAGAGTGCCTCCACCAATGTGTTTTAGAGTAGCAGCTGTGCTGCCTTAGGACTTGGATGCTGTCGTGTTTCACAGAGTTAAGTAATAGACAACGCTTTAAGGAGAGTCAGGGAGAATTCAGGGTGTGCAAGATCTTTATTTATTGTTTGTTTGGGAGATACACATAGAAGGCCTGAAGCTTGGCAGGGTTTATACAAGGAAAAGGACTCCAGCTCCAAGACCCAGAGCTGAGTTGCTTTGCCCAGCCATCCATTGGGATTCTGTAGGGAAGACAAGAATTTAATCCTGAGTTTCAAACCTCAGATGAATATTTCACCAACAAGCACACATTTTTTGTGGTTTTGCCTGCAGGTGGTCAGAGCTTCAAGAACTTAATCTTGACTTCAGACCACTGCAAAGCCAAGGCCAGCAGATGAACCCTACAGAGATGGAGAAAAGATGCTTGATGGATCTTTTCAATTTCTTCATGCATCAAGATGAAAGTCAAGATAGGAAGACATGAACAGTGTAAAGGAACATGCTTTAGCCTGCAGTGTAACCTCCTGGTTCTGGTTGTTCCTACTGCCTTTGGCAATTCACTGGTACAAAAGAAAATACTCATTTAGAGAGCTGTCATAGCACTGTATCTTCCCTATTAAATACAGTGGGGAAATTAAGAATTCTGAGTATTGAATTTCAGATAGGAAAAATTTATCAGCTACTGCAGCAGACTTTTCCAAACCATAGAAAGTACTATCAAAACATTAATGTAATATCAGAGCAGTCATGTAATTTGATTGGATTTCTTCACTGCCTTTCCCATGCTCCCATACTACAGTCAGCATTTGAGCTCTCTTGGCTCAGAAGATGCCTGCAGCATGGAAGAATGATGTGCACTTCCAGCTGTGCCCAGCTGCTCTCCAGCCAGCAAAGTGCTGTGGGGCAGAGCCATTTTTTCAGATTTCTACCGGCACCACTATTGGAGGGTGTTGGCTTTCTGATAGCGTGGTGTTCAAACTGCAAGTTTTTAATTTCACTTCACAGCAGCCCAGCCAGCCACTCTCCTAAGATGATTAAATGTTGGTTTTTGCCTGTTGAGCTCTGGCAGAGTGTTCCACGAGTGCACTCATACCGGGAAAGCTCTTAGAGCAGTTGGCTGGCTCTGTAAGTATCCTGCCAATGAGAGCTGGAAAGGCTGCAGTGTTTGTCTTGCTGATTTGTGGGCATTTCATTTTTCAGATGGGAGCCTTTGGTTGCAAAAATGCCATTGACAAAGCTAAAGCAGCTGCTGTGAGACTTTCTCAAAGGAGCCTCTCTCCTGGACATCTCAGGGTATTTTTAAAAATTGGTGCTCATGTGAGTCATAAAATCTCCCTGTATTATACAGATGCCTAAAACAAAGAGGAAAAAGAAAAGCATCCCCAGACTTCAAGAAAAGTTCTTCCTCAGTCTGGAAGGGACTGAAGGCTCTGGGTGATCCTTCTACGGTACCATAAAACAAGAAGGAATAAAAACCCACCTTAGCCTTGTTTGGAAAATAAGGTGGGTAAGAATTTATAGGCACTTCTGGTTTATTTGTAAATCTAATGGTGGGTGATATCTGCATCAAGGATCTTGAGACCATGAGGTGTCTTAGCTGGGATGAGAATTAGACCCAGAGTTTCGAGGAACTGGGTTCTTGGTGTTGAGCCAAATCCTGCAGCGCCAGAGCATGGCCCGGTCTTACCAGGTCAGGTTAACCCTCAGAGGTGGCTTTGTGCAGCTGGAGATCCAATACCTTGTGTCTGAACCTTTTTAGAGAAGCAGTGACTCAGCTGGAGCTCTTGCATCTGCTTGTGCCTTGAAATATAGAGGTATGGGTTAACTTTTCCCTAAAGACTAAGAGAAAACTGGCTCTTTAGCCAGCCTAATCTTCCTTTCACTCTTTCTGAGAGCTCTGATTGGGTATTTAGTCCTGCTTTGCAGGATGCAGCAGCAGAGGATCACTTGCCTCACATTTGAAAGGAAAAAAAATTGTTAGTCATCTGTCATTGTTGATATCTTCTTGTAGAAGACATGATTAAGGCTAAAAAAAATATTCTGGGTTTGAAAATGGAAAAAAGCAACCAAGAAGATTATGGCAGGGAATTAACATCTCCTGCAACATTTATGTTTTGGAAGGTCAGTAGGTAAGACATTGCAGTTAATGTGAGAAGATCACTTACAGATCACTTAGTTCTTACTCAGGCTAAATAAATTTAGCTCCAAACAGTTGTCTCTGGAAGCCCCTTCTATGGCAGCAGTGCATGCCAAGGCTGCCTCTCCCAGATCAGTGCTTGGAACACTCTGTTGTCTTCAGCAAGGCTCCCAAGTGGTAACCAGTCACCACCCTTGGGATATCCCAGGCTGAGGAGACATACAAATGGGCAGGAGAGTAAGGACCTTCAAAAAAAGCTTCCTGCAGATGACTGAGGTCCACTGAAGTCCTGCTGAGGTGTAAACCTTTCCTATGCTCAGCACCAAGTGAGGAATGAGAGTAAGAAGTGATGTCCAATCTCAACAGCACAGATGGTTCTTGGCTCCCTTTGAGCAGACCTCATGCTGCTGTGTCTCCATCTTTCCAAAGCTGTTATTGAGTCCATCCAACAACAGGACAGCAGCGTGTGCTCCTGGGGGAAGAATATTTTCCTTAAAAAAAACGCAGCACAGCTGGCTTCAACTAAACCAAATGATTGCAGTAAAAGCCCACTTGGGGCTCATTTCACAGCCTGGTACTGTTGTCCTCAGCTGAGATGGCCAGATTGTCAGAGGTGCTGGGCACATGCACCAGGGAGCCTTTTTCATTGCCATTATTTTAATTGGGTGCCTTGCAGGCAAATTACTTCACAGGCTGATTAAATTTATGAATAATAATTATTTCATTAAGGTATACTGTACAATTAAGAACTTACCTTCTTATATACATTTTTTCCTTTTAGTCTTGTCACTTCATGTAGGATCTACCGAATTAGCCACAATACTTCTGTTTAGGAATGGTCAGAGGCAAGCTGAAAATTAAATCTATAGAATATTGCAATCCTTCTGCTCCTAGAATTAAACTTGCAAATTTGCAGTATTAATTACATGTACGGGTGTTGTGCAGCCCTTGTTACATTTGGTGTGCTGCCTTAAGAACTGAAGAATTGTAGTTCTTTTTTTGGCTTGCACCTTTTTCTTCCTAAGGAAGGTGCACATTAAGCAGACTTTAAAATGTGCACCAGTTTAGACTTATGAGGATGGACCATATTTGTGCTCACAGTAATTCAAGGTTTTCACACAGGTGTTGAAAGTTTTTTAAGAAGGTGCAGAAGACAAGAGAGCCAGCATGTTTCTTTTTGGTGGGCAAGCGCTCTTGTGTCCTAGGATGGCTCTGAACTCCAAGTTCTGTGGGTGAGAAGAACTCTGCTGGCACAAGCAGATCACTTCAACAAGGCCCTGGGAAAAACATGGATCCAGCTTCTTCTCTGCTGTTAAAATGGAAGATTGAAATTAAGCATATTGTAAATCTTCAAGTAATTGCTGGGAAAACTAGCTGACAAATCAGGAGCATTTCTGATTTGGAGGCTGGGATGAAGAAATCCACACTGTTGGCATGTTTTTAGCCAAAACACCAGCACAAGGCGAACATTTTGCCCCACACTAACACGTCCTTGTTTCTTTGATGGTATTCTTTATGAATCCTCACTTCCAGTCCAACAGCAGGTACATCAGATACTGCCCTATTTGTGACTGCACAGCAGGACTCTGAACCCCCTTACACCTCTCAGAGAGTCCTGGGACAAGCACTGCAGTGCACACCTCCCTCCCTGTTGAAACACCTTCTAGGTGAGGAAAAACAATTGTGCCTAAATTCAGCTGTAACTGATTTTATTTTTAGCCTGTTTTTCAGCTGGGCTTGCAGGTCTGTGCACTAATTTGGATCCTAACAGCCCAGGACTGGTGAATGTGCTCTCTGCTTGGCTGCATGAATGAGGTCTGATGTAACATGGCAAAACTGAGATTCTCTGTGTCAAGACGCTCACCATCAGTGATGAATGGCTGGGGCTGTGTATTAATCCAGGTCTGGTAAAAACAGGCAGAGGACTATCTGTAAAGATTTTTTTTCCAAGGATTGCTATCAATACTATTTATCAGCACGCTGTAGGGGGAGGTCTGGTTGAGGCCTCTCTGAACTTTCAGCTCAGTGAGGCTCCGAGCAGTGGGTGCTGGGGAAGTTCTCCTCCTGCGGGAGAAGCACAGCGGCGGTGAGGTACACACAAGCTGGCAATTTCAGTCTGAGCTTCCCGTAAATAAGGCTCAGCTTTCTGCTGTACATCAGGGTGATGAAGAGGCAAATGGTGCAGCTCGATTCCCATGATAGCCATTTCTTTTTCCTTTTGACTTAAAGAAATGTCAGCCCACTCTTGACACATTTGAAATATCTGCACCGTGGCCTGAAAGACCTGTTCCAGGACTTGTTAGAAGACATATTTCATGTTCCTATTTAGTTTCTTTTTTTTTTTCTTTCCCTGAGTCTTGTATAAACTGTTTGCTAATGATTTGCTCTAATGTTTCAGACTGTATTGTAGAAAACACTGCTCTTAGTCATACAAAGTAACTGCCAAGTTACAACTCTAATATTAGTTAGCAAGGCTATCCAAGTGAGAACATAATAATAAAGATCCTCTTCCCAAGTCACCCACTATTATTCCCACATCACTCAATCCCATCTTTCTTTACCAGAGTTAATTTCTAAAATATACCCAAAAAGCACATTCCAGCCAGGTCTGTACACTGAGAAGCTGTTCTCTTTATCCATTTGTTTTACTGGAATGACATAGAATAAAGGAATTTATACAGGAAAAACACCACTCAGTACCTCACCTGTTAATATCTTTTTTTTTCCCCCCACTCATGCCACTTTGATGAGAGGAAAAGGAGTTGTGCTCCCTGCACATAGTAGGTCAGAAACAGCAAGAGGTGGAAGGAGCCAAATGCTGAACAGCAACATCATTTGGGGAGTGGTTGTGGGAAGTGACAGGAGCTCTTGGCAAAGGAATCCAACAGGGGCAACCTCCAGAAGAGCAGCATCAACAACCCTTATAGGGGGATTTTTGAAATGCCAGTGCTATTTTTCAGAGTGAAACAGTTTAATGATGTTTAGAATTAGGTCCTGGCTGCCTTGGGAACTGCACCTTAAACTTTGATAACCCTCATTTTGGGAAGTAAGTGTCAATTAGGGCTTATTTAAAGGTGGCTGACCCTTTTAACCTGCACTGCTGTGTGAGAGATGGTCACGATCTACTGAGAACCTTGGGAAATGCACTTTATTTGCCAAGAGAAAAAAAAAATTGCAGAGAAATTCCCAGTTTGGTTTTCTAAGACTCCTGTGCCAATGTAAGGCTGAATGTTCCATCCCTGGAAGTGTCAAGGCCAGGCTGGATGGGGTCAAGTGGAAGGTGTCCCTGCTCCTGGAAGGGAGGCTGGAGATCTTCAAGGTCCCTTCCAACCTTCTACGACACTATAATTCAGTGTCTCTATGATTCTATGATTCTATTCTACTCTATTTGGCCTTCCCAAGGCTGGTGCAGGCTGATAAAACAAAAGCCCTCCTGGCTCTGAAGGTCTGTCACAGAGAAGAGGTAGAGCCACATGAAGGGAGATCCTAAATCCAAATCCAAGCTGGTGGCCACAGCAATGTTCATTTTGGTTCCCAAGGAGAGGAGTCAGCCATCAGGTTTAGTCAATTCCTCTGCCTGTTTGAGGGAAATAATTCTTCAATATTGTGCCAAATAATGGGTCTTATTTCTATCCTAATTCTTAGTGAAAGTAGTTATTCATCAAAGGAGGTTTTGGTGTCTGCAGCTTTCAGTCTGTCTTCTGAGACGTATCTGTCCTGGTTTCAGCTTCCTAGTAGCTGGTGAAGTGCTGTGTTTGGATTCAATATGAGAACAATGTAGATAACACACTAATGTTTTAGCTGTTGCTCAGTAGTGCTTAACCTAAATCAAGGACATTTCAGTTTCCTGCTCTAGCAATGAGAGCGAGAGCAGAGCTCATGTCTTTACAATCAATTTGCTGGGCGAGGGTATGGGGTTAATGTCTTTGAAATGGATCTTAATGTCTGTACTAACTTTGGGCAGCAGGTTTGTTGCAGAGCCCAGACAGCTTGGCTCTGAAACAAGCAAGTGGGTCTGCACAAGCCAGAGTTTCTGAGCTTTGGGCTTGAACAGGAGGCCCACTTAGCACAGATGCTGCCTTTGGCCTTTGCTGTACATAGCATCCAACCAGGATGGCAGAGACAGCAGCCAGGACAGCTGGACACGGGTGGACCCATCAGACTCATGCCAAGGTGTCTAAAGCCCCAGAGATCTGGACTTCTCAACTGGAAGGAAAGGATGGAGACCCCGGCTATCAGCAGCCACGGACAAGGACCTCTAGCGATGAATGGACTAACAGGAACGGTCATTGGCTGCTTTATTCTCTGTATTCGCTTGCCAGAATTCCCTGAGGCACAGCACAGTCCCAGGAGCCCCTGAGGTTGCAGCCCCTCCAAACCCTGCTGCTCCCCGGGCACGGGCAGCTCTTCCTCGCCCCTCTCCAGTGCTTCTGGCAGCACCTCCCTCGTGCCCTACATCCACATCCTGGGGGGCCGGGAGGAAACAGGCATGAGACGCCAGAAAATCCCATTTCTCCCAGGAGAACGGGCGGGAGCCAGGCTGCGCTGAAAATCCACCCAGGACGCCACGCCGGGGCAGCAGAGGCAGCACCGACCGATGGATGACCAGCAGTCCCGAGAATCCCGGCGGGAACGGGGTGGGAAGAAGGGAGGAGACGGCCCCGTTTTGCCCCGTTTTATCCCTCTTTGTCCCGTTTTGCCCCGGTTTGCCCGTTTCGTCCCGCTTTGTCCCTGTTTTCCGGGGAGCGGCCCCGCGGGAGCGGCTGCGGGCCGGCCGGAGCGGGCGGGCAGGGAATCTGCAGCGGGCGGCGGGAGCTTCCCCACCGAAAGAAGCTTTGCTTTTGCCAGGGTGCTGAGGCAAGCCTGTCTAGGAACGAGTGCTAGCCCGGCTTCATTTTCAGAGACGGCTCTGGATATTTTTTTGGCTGCAGGGAGCTCCTGTGGCGCACACAGGTGCGTGCCCAAGGTGACATCCTTCTCCATGCTCAGGTGGAAGGAACACAGCGTTATTTTTCCTAATCAGCATCAATATCAACTCATTACAGCTGTCTGACCCTGCAGACGGGGCAAATCACAACATCCTATGCAGAATAAATCCACATCATCTGGCTTTAAATACCAAACAACACAAACTTGCCAGGGCTTTTGGTTTTTTTTAGTTAAACTGTTTGGAGTGAAATGGCCAGCAGAGAAACAGCTCCAAAATATCCTACCCAAATGCAGTAGCATTTAATCTGAAGAGATTAAAGCCCAAAATGGCTTTGTTCATGCCACAGAGCTGCCCTTTGCCATCCGAGGCACATGGGACAGAGAGCTGGGATGCTCTGTACCCCTCGGGGCTGCCGTGTTCTCTGAACTCAGTGCTGTGGCAGGGAAATTCCCACTTTCAACCTCCTCAGCTCTCCAGATCTCCTGCCCCTGGGCCCATCCAATGTGGGCAGAGGCAGTGAGAGGTTTCTGATGTTTATTTACCTCGCTGGCTCTGTCCCACCGTGTGGTTTCCCATCTGTTTGGCCATGTACACGTTAATCCCAGTGAAAACCAGAACTTGGCACATCCCACATCCTCACAGGCCACCTGCCCCTGAAGTTTTCATTGAGCGTATATGGAGTCACAGACAAAATCTAAGCCTGAGGATGGAGGAAGGAATTCAAGTCTTTGGCAAGAGGCATTTTTCCACTTGGGAAATGCATGGGTATTTTCAACTTTTCTGGGACATCTCAAGCCTCTTTTCCTAGTGAAAAAAATGCTTTAATGGGGAAACAGCCAATCCCCCCAGCAGCCACAAGGCTGGATACCTGCTCTGTGGGGTGCTAAGGCTCCCCTGTCCTCCCACACCTGGGAGCATCACCTGGGGGTCCTGTCATTCCCATGGGCAACATCTGGGGGCAGGAACTGCATAAGCTGGCAAAAAGCTATTTTTGAGGCTGTGTACTTGCCTGTGGTTCTTCTGCCTACCCATTCATGCTCACACAAAGGCTCTTTGGTATTCCTTTAAGAGGGCCCAGGCACTCCTGTGTTACCAGCAATACCAGTAGCACCCCTGTGCTAACAATACTGAGCAAGGGGCATTAAACCCATTTTGAACATTTTCCACCCTAAGGAAGAAGCCTGCAGAAAAATATTCTCAGATCCTTTGTCTAAATCCATAATCCTGTCTTACCTGCTGGGTTCTTAGCTGCAGGTACCTACCTGGATCAGCCTGAATGATTTTTTTGGGCCCTGTGTTCTTTGCCCTGTGCCATTTTTCTGTTCCTCTTGTCTTTGCCTCTCTCTAAAGGAGACTTCTAATGGCAGATAAGGAAAGCTGTCTGCAGCCACCATGGCTGGATCACCACCCACATTCATGCTGGTGACCCCCAAGGAGGAGGAAGCATCCAGCACTGCTTCCAGGCATTGCAGATGTGCTCTAAACTGCTGCAGTAGATGATGCCATGGTACAAGAAGATGGGGTGAACGGGGCTGGAAAGCAAAAACCTCCTGAATATTCCTCAGTTTTGCAGGGATTGCTCTGGCACAAATGCAAATGCTGCTAATGCCTCCTCCTTCTCCAGAGCTGACATTTCCTGAGCAGAGCTCTCTTCTTTGACCTCTCTCTGTAAATATTGACATTGCATTCACAAGGATAATAGATTTCTGTCTACACTTTCCACAGCTGAATGTTTCCACCGGGACTGTTACTACTCCTTACGGCTGGAAATGCACCTGCACCAGCTGTGAGGCTCAGCAGAGCTCCCCTGCCAGCCCTGATCCTCCAGGCTCTTCACAGACCACCCCTGCCTCAGCACCACAGAGCCCCGGCTCATCTTGAGACAGTGGGAAAGGAATATTCTCCTGACCCTTTCTTTCTATGGGGTAAAGAGAAAAGCCCCATGAATTTGACTATCTTCCTCCTAAATCACTTCCTCAGTCCAAAGCACATGATCCCAGGGCAGGAATCCAGCATGAAAAATGACTTGCCTGGCACACATGACCCAGACAGCTCCCCCAAACAATCCCATAGTGATGCCTGAGCCTCCCAAGGAAGAATATTCCCAAGGAGGAATATTCTAAGGTTTTGGTTTTCCAGTAACAATCCAGCTAGTTCTCCCCAAAACGAGATCATTCCCCATCCCCATCACCCAGGGATGAGCCTCAGCACTTGCTCTAATGCTTTGCCTCCAGCAAAATTTCACTGCAAAGCATTGCTTTGCTCTTTCTGCTCAGGGTGGTCTCTCTTGCCGTGCCAGAGGCCTCCTTTAAAAGTAAAATGATTTGGTGAAGCCTAAAAGCAGCTTTCTAGCTCTCTGCTTTCCATAACATGAACATTTGGCAGGCTCTTGGAGGGCAGCTCAAGGCAGGGCTTCAGGGAGGCAGTGCTGGCTGGCACTGAGCACTGAGCAGCCCACTTGAAAAAGAGCACTCAGGAGCTGCTTTTGCACAAATACCTGTTTTTCCCGGTTGCCTCAGCCCCTTTGCTGTCATATTCAGACCTTTGTTCCCCCCCTCCCTAAATGCATCCTGTTGTGACACAGCCATTGTCTTTCACAGCCCCCTCAGGAGGGGTTTGGTGCTCAGCACAAGGGGGGCCACATGAGCAAGGCAGTTTCCCCCCTGGCTTTCCCTTGCTCCATGCTCCCTCCCCTGTGGAGGTGGTGTGTTATGGATGTGCCAAAAGCATCCTTTCCTTGCTGCCAGCACTGGCTCATACACAGCAATAACCATCCCCTTCTTTTTTTTTTGTAGACATCTGGCATGCACTGAGCAGGAAAAATATGGCAAGCTGGAATTTCCTTCACTGGGAGAAGTGCACACTGTTGTTTGGGCCAAACCTAAAGTTTCTCACTTATGGTTTTTGCATATGAATGGGAATTCAGGCTTGGTCCCTGGAGGGACCATCATTATATGCATTAACAGACAGCTGGGCTTTAGAAAAAGGGGGAAAGCAGAAAAAAAAAAGATGTTTATTCTGTACTTAAGCAAATTCATACGAGGGGAATCATCTCCCATTCTCGCTGCAGCACACTTTACCCTCTATAGACTGAATATATTCACTCATCAAGGCATATTGAGTAGCTGCTTATTAGCACAAGTTTGGTCCCCTTTCTGCATCCCTCAGACACACACACAAAAATACAAGTCCTCAGTGTGGCCCATCTGGAGTGATTCTGTAGCTTTCTCTTGTCTGGGGGAAGCACAAGATCATATTTCTAGGGCATTAAATTTGCTTTGATAAAGGCGTTTGCATTTTTCAGTTTTTATTACTTATATATTTTATATATTTTTTAAAAGTATCCTTATGTATTTTTTATACTCTCCCTTCATGCTGTCACGTCTCAAAGCTGGGAAATTTGCACTGCCTTGTGGTAAACCTGGTGAATGTAAAAGGGCTTTGCTGAGGGTCAGATTCTAATGAAGGTAATTCCAATCAAATCAAATCACGGGGCTGAGGAAACAAAAGAAACAACCCATTCTTTCATTCGACTCCCTATTTATCAGCTCCTACAAAGTCAGTGCTTCATCAGTGAGATGTTTCTGCAGTGAGCACAGTGACCTTTGTTTTCATCTCTCCTTTAGACAATAAGATCTCTCCTCCCCTTGCAAAGGTGAATAATATTGAAAAAAGAGCTTACACTGAGATAGCAGTGCCATCTTCGGGGACCAGGTGCCCATACAATGCCATCACTGACGGAGGCATGTCACCTTGCTGCCTTTTCCCTTTTCTGACTGTTTTTGTTTGTCTGTTTACTTTTTTCTTTTTATTTTAGCTGACGGGGAGCCCAATGTGGCTGCAGGGAAAGTACCACAACGGGGTTCTTCCCTTCCCAAGCTTACTCAGGCTTTCCTAATTTACAGGGATCACCGAGATACTTATCTGGCTTTTTAAAGTCTTATTTTTACACCCAAGCCTGCTCCCAGTGATCAGGTCTAGTCTGTTTTGGTTTTTCCCCCCTTTCCAGCGGTATTGGGATGTGACTGTCCCCAGCCCAGCTCAGGAAACCCTGGGGCGCTTAAATCCCCTCTGTCCCAAAGACCGCAACAGCGGCACTTTGACATAAGCCGAGCTCTTCCAGGGGAAGGTCTGGCTCTGAAGAGCTAGGCTGCGGTGCCGAGAGGGCTCACGCTGTCCCTGGCCGGTGCCTGGGGGTCTCAGCCCCTCGTTGCAGCAATGTGTCTGCTCGGAAGGAGCCGAGCTGTTCATCAGCTGCCGATCAGGCACAGCCACGAGGCTCTCCGGAGCGTGGATGATGAACCGGCGGGAGGCAGGGCTCTTTTCTGCCCTCCCACCCTCTGCAGCCCCAGCCTGGATCTGAAGGCGCTCTCTCGCCGTAATTTATTTCTCCATTAAATTTCTGACCGGGGCCCTGGCTTCGCAGCTATTGCTGTCAGCCTTTTGTCTTTCTGATTATGCGAACAGCAGCACTCGAATGCTAATTGCCTTCCCCGATGAAGCAATCGCGCAGATTCGGGGTCCTGGGGAGGGATGGACAGTACGCGAGGGCTTTGACCCCGGTGCAGGGGATGCAAATGCGGGGGCCAAGGACTCAGAATCTCTTTGGCTGCCGCATAAAATGGGAGGCAATGAAGCACAGCCGGCAGGGATGGGAGAGGAATGGTTTTTGCAGGACTGGTTTCTGTGCCCTGAAGCAACTATTCCTGTTGATTTGGCACACTGCATCTCTAGCACTCCCCTCCCAAGGGACAGCCCAACTTTGCTTCTGCCAGAGCCAACAACCTTTTCCTACAAAGAATATTTACAATTATTTTATTTGTTAATTTTATTTGATTGTTTTCTCTGGGATACGTGTAGTTGTGGCTACAACAAGATTTTGGCTGTACAGCCTGTTCTCCAAACCCTGGGTTTCAAAGGGATGAAGGGACCACTGATGCTTCCCTTTCCCCTGCTGGGCCAAGGGAAGGACTCACACAGGCATGTTCAAGACCTAAAGTCACTCAAACCCAGGTTTTAGCAGCTGCTGAGCAAGGCAGTCCTTGTGTAGAGCTCAGTGTGCACTCAGCTGCTCACAAACTCTGGCTGTGAAACCCTGGTTTTCCACTCCAAAATACTAAAACCCCCCAAAAGGGCCACTGTTTCCAAGCCAAGTAAACTATTTTTTTTTTCCCCCACCTGGCCACCATGGATTGACCTTTAGGTCTGTGAGTGCCTTTCAAGCCCAAAAGCAATGGCCAAGCCAGGATGAAAGCCATGCCTGTGGCTCCCCTCCATCTAATTTCTCCTCATTTCTGGCCAAATGCATGTTCCCAGCCACTTTATCCAGTCCATTCAATCCACCCTTCCCTGCTTTGATGGCTGGTGACTGCCCAGTGGGATGGAACTTGGGGGATTTTAGCACTAGTGAGAACACCCATCCCTTCTGCAGCCACCCTAGCACTGCCTCCCTCCTGTCCCAGCTGGGTCATTAATTCCTCCTGGGACAGGAACACCAATGAAGGCCAAATCCTTTCCAGTGCCACACCTTGATCTTCTCCATCTCCATCTATCCCCCCTGTCTGGCTGAAAACACTCTTTTCTGCCCAGTCCAGTCTCACTCCTTGATTATTTGCTGCCATTCACCATTTATTAGCCACACCCTAATTCTTGTCTTAATTAAGAGGTGACCAGCCAGTGCTTCTGCATGTGTGTGCACATGTAGCCATGCACCTCTCTCTATATATATTCCATACATACATACATACATATCTGCCCCCTTCTTCCTCCTCTTCCAGTAACTGGGTCCACCCATGAATCTTATGCCATTTGAAAGGTATTTGCAAGCCCTGAGGAAGTCCTGAGCTCCTCCACATCTCATGGGAAGGGACCACAGGATGCCACTTTGACAGCATTTTGCCCACTGGATGGGAGGCTGCTCCCTAGCTTCTTTTTATTTTTTTTTAGTGAACATGTAATTTCCGTACCTTCCAATTTTTTCTCCCAATGAAATATTTTTACCTTGCATGCCCTTTTTCTCAGCAGCTCCACACATCATATTTCTTGAGGAGCAAATGATTAAATTTTAGAGCCTGTAGTTTCATGTTTAAATGTCAAGCTTGAAACACAGACCTCAGAAGAGAAATCCATAGGATTTCTATTTTCTTGTAATAAATATGGTCTTTACTGGGAGCAAACCAATAAAACGGCAGGCAGCCTATCTCACAGTTTTTCTGCTTTTTTTTTTTTTAGCTTGGAAGATTTTTCCTTTGGCTTTGTAGTTAAAAAATAAGCTTTGAGAGAAATAAGTCATCTTCACCGGCACAAATGCATCTGCTAGCCATTTAAGGGGGAGTTTGAAGAGTTCTGGGGTCAAAAAAAAAAGTGGTTAGAGCTGTTAATGGGTTATGAAAGCAGCACACCAGATTAAGAAAGCATCTCCTTTTCTTACACTCAGTTTTCTGGATATTACTATAGCTGATGCCATGAGTAACTGAGCTGACCCCAGCTAGAGGTGAGGAAATGAAGGAGTAAGAATCACCTACGTGGGTGCCTTGTCCTTCTCCATGGCTGGCTCACAGGACTTTATGGGAGGAAAATAATGAGCCATATGTTAATGGGTTGTCAAAGGTCATTTATTGCTGGGGCTTGCAGCCACCAACATCCAGCAGCTCCCAAAGGAATTGCACCACAGGCAGTCATGTTATAGAGGCAGCGGGTGTGTTCAGTGGGCATCACACACTTCAGACCTTTTTTCTCCAAGGCTTTTTTTCTCTGGAAACCCTATGGCACACAATAACTGCAAACACCCTGGTCTGCTATCATGGCTGCAAAATGAGCAAAGCTTTCTGCTGGCCACCATGCTGCTCTGGCTCTCTTCTCCTACCCAATCTCAGCCTGAGATTGTTTTGATACCTGTCTTCATGTACATGAAATTTAAGCTCTGTCAGCAGATGCATTATTAAAATTGCACACTCGGAAGCACACATGCACCTGCTGAGGGAACTGCAACAGGGAGCACCACGTTTTCAGCACTCATCCCAGCACTGGGTTTTCCTCAGTGGCATCCTCCTTTTCCAGTGTTACCTCACTCTGAGCTGTCTCTCTGTGCCCCAGTGCCATTCACTCCCTACACTGCCCTATCTGCTGGTGCAATAGTTTGTCCTAGCATCTCCCTAAGTCCCCCACCACATCTGAGGCATCGTGGATAAGGTGGTTTCTCTCCTGCCACCCACACATTTTTACCAAGCAGAATGATGTGTGCCCTTCTCCAGTCCTCGAGGGCCATGTCCCTCCACACACCAGCAAAGATGAATTGTTATGGGATGAGGTTATGTCGTTTTGGCTGCTTCTAAATGCACCTGAGGGTGACTTTGAGAAGGCCTTGTTGACTTGAATAAATCTATCTAATCTATCTCATTCTTTCATCTCTTCTGCTTGCTGGTTCCCACTTTTTTTTTTTTTGTGGAAGTATCCAGTCACAGTTTATGCATTGCATGCTATTTATGCAGCTCAGCCCATGAAAAATACATGAAGAGTCCCTCGCTCTTTCTCCCCACAGCTTCATAAATCTTGCATTGCTTTCTGCATGGCAGCTCAGCTTCATGGGGTGATGGGGAGCAGCCTCCCCACTGCTCCTGCCCCGGGGCCACAGCATCCTCTGGGGATTCTGGCATTACAGGCTTGAACCCTTCCAGGTTGGCAGAGGAGGGGAGAGGTTCAGAGCCCCCTCAGCCCCATTTTTACATTACTGGATAGGAAAATAAGTCCAAGTTACTGTTTAGCTGCCCTGCAATGTCTCCAGCACAGCCATCATCTTGCCTTGCAGCTTGTTTCAGCTTTACTGCAAACAAGAGTGATGCAGAGAATATTACCCTGAGCACAGCTTGTCAAGCATTCACAAGAGCTGGTGATTGTGACTTGAGATGCAGCTGCACATTTATTCAGGGACCAGAGAGAGGCTGTGCAGAAGAGCCACCCAAAAACAAGCCAGGCATGTGCCTAAGGACCCACTTTGAAGGTGAAGCACCTTACCTTTCTGGGCAGGTAAATGTACTAGCTGGTGCCCATGAAGTGCAAGGGCCTTTTCTCAGTCTGAGCCCAGCAGAGGAAAATCACAGGCAAATACTGATTTGAAATTTCTTTAAGAGCTGGTCCCAAGCCAATCTGAGCACAAATACTCATGGAAATTGCCTAATTCCTTAGTTCTCACTTAAGATGGAACATCGTGGAAGGAGTTTGCAGCCAACTCTGATTTTTAATGAAAGTTTCCCCATGTTTGTATTTCGCCCTTATTAGGTTCTCAGCCTCCACGAAGCTATCAAGGATGCTGTCAAATTAACAGTTCTTCCCTCCATCCTCAGAGCCCCTCTGATTGCTTACAGCATCTGCCTCCATCGTGGTCCAGCAGCAGACAACCTCAAGCTGAACAAGCAAACACTGAGTGGGGACTGGCACGTCAATCCAGAGAGATTTTATCCAAGCTGCTGACAACCTCAATTTGCTAACTCAATTGACCTTGTGCTCCCTTTAATATATAAGGCAGCATTCCCCTGCTGTCCCAGCCTGTCATGCCTTTCCTGGCCACCACCCATCATCTGCCACAGCTTCCTGTCATGTCAGGAGACACAGTATCTTTGTCCTCTAGCAGTGGACAAGAAGGTGGTGGCTGCCCATCACCACCTCCATTAAGACCTTCCCAGGTCAGTCTTTTCCCCCTTGGCCTTTCCCACTCATGGCTTTTCTCACCTCTCTTTAGAGCTGGCCCATGCCCCTCTGCAGCACGTGGTTGCCCCCAAATCCACGGAGCAGGGGATGTGGTGGTGGGTGCTCCGGCTGGTCATGGGTTTGCTGGGGTCCCTCCCAGAAAAATTCAGAGAAAAATCACATCTTGGGAGGAAAAAAAAAAATCACAAAAAACCCCCATATTTCTGAGGGATATGTGGCGAGGGACTGATCTGGGGCTTTGGCAGGCCCTTTGCTCTAGAAACTAGCCTAAAAAAGCGTATTTTCCCCCCAAAACAGAGAAAAGTGGGAGCAGCCTTTAACAAGGGCAGATGCATTCGTGTGGGTTTACATGTCTCACTCATCCCAAAGGCCTCTCTTTCCCTCAAGACTAGCACCAAATCTGCATTTAGGAGAGAAAAATACAGAGAACTGATTTCCTTTCCATGGGGGGAAATCCTGATGCTTTGTGGAAGTCGGGGGGTCAAGCGTATGTGTGATCCACAACTGGATGTTGCTGTTAGTCAAAGGTTTTTATTTTTATGAAAAAATAGAAAATTTCGCATCTTACACTACAAAAAAACCCCATGTACACAAACAAAATGCACAGAGAGCACCCAAAGAGGGGGAAAGGGGAGGAATAAATACAGCAATGCTACAGTCTCCTATGAGTTAAAACACTGAGGCAAGGAGCTGAGACACAGGCTGCAGCTCTGGCAGCGCTGGATGCACCAGCTCCTGCTCTACCTGCTCTAAGGAATTACAATAAGGGATTGGCAACTAAGTGTTAATCTTAAGACTGCTACTGATGTATTTTACGTCTGCCTTAACATCTAATTTCAAGTCCACAGCAGTCCAAGGATTCACAATTTCTTGAGCACTGGGACTTTCTACATTATATTCAACACTGAATAGACAAAAAAATTTGACCTTTATTTTTTATTCTTCTCACTATTAACAAATAGGAGGAATAAATAAAATTTTTAACTGATTTTTCTCCCTTTTTATATCAGTCTTCCTTTTTAATGCTGAAGTAGTTTACCAAGCGGCAGCTACACAATGAAAGGACATCAGTCTACACAAGCCATTCTTGGGGACACTTCCTTCTCCCAAAATGAAAAACTGTATCAAAAAAAGCCTGTCCACCTTTTGGATCCTTTGAAATACATCCCTCTCACTTATCAGCAAAATATACTGGAAAAAATAGAATCCATTGGCTCAGCTGCAGTGAGCTGGAAAAGCAAAGTGCTTGGACTTACGATGGGCAGGAAATCCACCTCCAGCCCTTTCCAAGAACATAACCAGCCAAATGTTGCTGTCATCTTGTTTGCTGCACCCCAATACATAAAATCATGCCCAACACAAAAAGTTCTTGCAGCTCTTGGATGGGAACTGAAAACCTCCATTATCTCTGTGATTTGCTCATGGACATAGAAGCTGTAACCTTTGGACCCTACACATTAAAACAATGCTTTATTTTTGGCCCCAAGACAAAGTCTATTATATAGAGATCTGTAGCAAGAACAGCTCTTGAAATAAATAGAAAAAGTTATTTATTTATTTATTGGAGGAAGCAAGAAGAGGTGCCCAATTTACAAATGCAGTCTGGCTTAAGAACAGTTTTGTTTTCCACTGGTTTGTCATTTTGAACGTTACTCCAGAATCTGGTAGGTATTCCAGCAGTACAAGTGATGAAAAGAGGATTTTGCTTTTAAGAGCCCAGGAAAAAAAAAAAAGACCGAGTTCAACTCCTCCCACAGAGCCAACAGGACAGGAATGAGTGGAGAAGATGGGCAGAAAGTGCTACATATTTGCACATAGCATCTCAGTGCCACCAATGGATGCAGGCAAACGAACGATTCCTCCTGATGAAATGAGCTGTTTCTGTCTTCCTACATGTATTTTCCCAAGTGTTGCAGACAGGGAGGCACAAATAATCTCAAGACTCTTCTGCTGACAGCTCTAATAATCTTATTTATTATATGACAAATCTCTTTTCCGTGCCGAAATTGTTATGTCTTGATACCCTCTTCCTCTTTTGTGGTCTGGTGGCTGCCAAAATGAAACAACGGGATGAGAAATGACACTATCAAGATTTGTTAGGCCTCGCTGTGGCTCTTTCCCCCCCTATTTCTCCTGATTCCTGAGGAACTCAGCAGTTGCAGAGGCGGAGGGGGCCATTTCAGGACAGCAAAATATTGCCTGAAGAAGCCCTGCTGTAAGCCAACAAAGCCCTGCTGCTAAGGAAAAAAACCACTCAACCGCTTCTCCTAGGCGCTTCCCTTCTTTAAAAAAAACATTCTGTGTGTCAAATCTCATCCAAAGGCTGGGGGAAATGAAAGAAACACTTTGAAACAGCTTCAGGTGCCTTGCAACACCTGTTTCTGCAAGACATGAAGGACACAGGCCTCCTTTTGTCTGTGTGAGCTCTTTGGGCTTGGCTCTGCAGCACTGGGGATGAAGGGAGCTACAGCAACTCTGTATAATTGATGTTATTGCTAAGGAAGGATGCCACAAGATGCAATCCAAACTCTAAGGAAGCAATACATTTACAGAAACAACAAACCCTTGCAATCCACTGACCTGCTTTAAGATCCTTATCAAAGCCTTCACCAAATAAAAACCCAACCTATGAATACCAAATTAACTGTGCTGTTCAATCCTGTCTACAATAAAAATAGGAGGACAACTCCAAAATATTTCCTGGTGTGATTCCCAGGGGATTGGGTTGCCCTCAGGTCCCTCTGAAAGTACCAGCCGTGGGCTTTAATGGATACATTGAGCCCTAGCTACAGCCAAGTCCTGATCTGAGCTGTGCCAGCCCCAGACGAACGGCATCTCCTTGCCCTTAGGATGCCATCGCATGTTGGGCTGCTCTGCTCTTCCCTCCCCTCTGTGCTCTGTCACAAAGTGGCCAGCTCCACAGCAAGCCTAGAATGCTGAGAGACAGTTTAGGACAGTACAGTTCCAAAAATAATCCCACTCCCATCACTGTGGGGGAAATACTACAAAATCTCCACACTGGATGGCCACAGGCTCATTTCCAATCTGTGCCCCAGGACTTAACCAACATCATCAGAAAAGGAACAACAAAATTCCTTCCTTCCAGCTAAAACCACCTCATGCTTTCTCTCCTGGGCTCCGGGAACAGAGGTGATGGCTGCACTGGGTGATGGCTACTGGGCTGAAGCACCTGTGCAGAGGAAATCCCGTTCCATCTCTGGCCAGGACGCAGGAAAATTGATGCCACGTTGTTGCTGGAGGCCATCAAGAACCAGATGTTCTACTTCTCTTCTTCTGGATGTCCTCAACCCATGGTGTAAAGGAAGAGGGGGGCAACATCTTTTATTTAAGCAACTTCCTTCTCCCTCATATACATAATGAAAACTCCTGAAGGCTTCATGTGTTGATCAAACCAAACCGCAGCAAACACACAAAGCATGGGGGTAACACAAAAGGGAGACTGAGCAAAAGAGGGAGGAAAGAAGGAACAAACCAAGGAGAGAGCCCCAATCTTGTACCTGATGCGTAGCAAACTGTACAGTATATACATCTTCAACATGTATTATCCTCCCCAGAGAGCAAATAAAAAGAACTTGGTAACACAGAAGGAGGAAAACAAAATATACACCCTGTATTGTATTTGCCATGGAGCAAGCGACATGTTTATATGCTAGCCTTCTCTATAACTTAATGCTGTGTAACAGCATTTTTTTTTCTTTTCTTTAAATTTACAAAACAAAATATCTATCGAGAAATAATCTAATCATATTGCTCTTCAATACACTTCTGTAGACAAGTAAGACTCGAAGTTATACTTCAGCAAACTGCAGCTATTGGGAGTCCATGAATGGCCACAAAAATCTGCCATTCAAGTCAGTCCTTGGAAGCATTACCATGTGCTGCTGTAATTCAGTATATAAAGGTGCTATATATATATATATATATATATATGTACCTCCCATGTACAGACAACACGTGGTGGAAGGCTTGTCATCACCGCTGAAGCTCAAGAGACTGGTTAACCTCATGTACAGCAGATTCGTTTCCACGTTCCATGCATCTTACATTGACTTCTTGAAAATGAGGACACAAATAGGAAGAAAAGCAAAATTTCAGTCAAACACTGCTTTAGAAATGCTGCAGCAGAGGCCAATGTCCTTCAGTTATAGAAACCACTGAATTTCCCTTTTTATCTTTTCTGGTTTTTTTTTTTAGTCAAAATAAATCTCAGGGCTAGAGTACAAAGTGCAGGACCGACCCACTTGAGGAAGCAACTTTAAAAACCGTGTTACAACGGCACCATCCCATTCACCAACTGGACCTTCATCTCTTGAAGGCTGTTCATTATCTTCTTCTGGTGACCAACAAGTGTCACTCCCAGACGCCTCAAATCCCTGTGGGAGAAAGCAGACGTTGGTTCCATGGACCTCTTAGGCACACGTCGCCGCGCACACCACGCGCCGCACGCGCTGCCACTGCTGCTACCAGTGCCTACCTGTTATCACTGGCAGCTCCCACAGCCAAGTTTAGTTGGCAGGTTTTATTTTCCCCATTTGTAAATATTTTTCTTTCTTTTTTTTTTTTTTTTATGGCTGACAGCACTTCAGAGAGGTAATGTGATTTGAATGAGATCACCTCGCTGACCAAGAAGAAAGGCCAGACAGCAAAGTGTCAGCATCATCTTTCTGCTAGGTGTGAAAAGTCCTATTTCCAAGAGGAAAGCCATGTAAGAAAGCCCATGTTGCTGTTTCCTCTTCTCATGGGAGAGGCTGGTATTTGATCTTGGATATGAGCAGTGAGGAGAGAGGTCAATCCGTGCTTTCTTCCTCTTCAGATGAGGGAAAGCCAAAGAAACACAAGTGGCAAAAGCCTTGAGCGTGGCCACCATCCTGATGACTCCTTAAAGTCAACAAGAATTAGCAAAGCAGCTCCCCTTTGGGTCTTTGCAAATCTTCCCATAAACCCACATTTGGTTTTGCTTTGGTTAGGTGGATTCTAGACGCCAAGGGCATTTGTGTTGATTCTGCCTACTGGGCTACCCCTACAGGAAAGCTGTAAAATAAGACAGTTAATGTAAAATGCAGGATCAGGAGGAAAGATTATTTGTCATCAACTCCACCCTCCAAAATTCAGGTGTATAGATGAAGGTAATCACTTTCATGTGATTCATGTGAATCAAGAGGGACCTCCAGGGCATACAATTTATCCCATCCAAAGACAGGAGTGGGACAAATCATCTCTTGGAGACAGCACAGCAGGACCTTGGGTTATCAATGACACCTCGAAGCCAGGTAAAGCCATCAGTTATGGCAGAGTGTAATTGCAGAAATTTCTTACTGGGTACAAAAGTGTTAACAAAGCAATTGTAGGAATAAAAGCTCAGCAGAAACATCAAGACAGTTGCATATATGTTTCCAGCCCAAGACACAGAAGCTGTTAGAGAAGCAGGTTGACCATAAGAGATGTGGTGTTTTGTCTGAAGACTTCCACTGATAGAAAAATATCAGTCCCTCACTTTCTACCTCCAGACTGGAATGAATTAAGGATGTTTCTAAGTTGTGCCTTATGGTCCTGCCGATACACTTGTGAATCCCCAAGCTGCTGACACCCTGTGTGCAACTCTTTAGGAGAAAGTTCACCAAAAGCCACTGAGATGTGACCTTGATCACGTAGCTGCTTTTTGGAAACCACGCTGCTGAATTCATGAAAAGGCTGGGAATCCCCAGCAACACCTGCGAGCTCGACCATCACCTGGGATGTAACTGCAAACCTGGCCTAAAGTTCACAGCAGGGCTGTGTGCTGGACTGCAGGAGAGCAGGAACACCAAGACATTTTCACAAGAGCTTCCCATGGAGGTGTGCCTCTCTCAGCAGCTTAACATTCTGGACAGAAATTCCTGTGCAAGTAACAACCAATCATCCATGTTCACAAATTACACAGATGAATGCTGCTGTGAATAAAAAGCAGTCTTGAGTGAAGGCTAATACATTAACACATAAACTAGTTGAAGCCAAAAGCTACATCTGTACTTCTCCAAGGACTGTCATGTTTTCTGCCTTTTGATTTGGAAAATACCAAGTTTTTTGCTTCGGGCTAAACACATAATTTCATTATTGTACCCTTTTTCAGCAATGCTTCTTGATGATGCAAAGGGAAATCATAACATAAGGGGCACAGAGCAAAGCAGGTCAATGAGACACATCAGCAGTGCTCCTTACCTGGCAGAGAAAAGGCTGCAGCACCTGCAAGAGGTGTCTACCTTCTCAGGGGGACATGCTTTCATTTCTGCCTCCACTGAATTGTGAAACTAGTTCAGCAAGCCATCTTAATAATGAAGGAAAATGAAGTAATGCTATTGTTACATGCAATTTATTTTATGTACACAGCACAGTTGGAAGTTCACACCAGAGATCCAAAAAAAAAAAAAAAAAGAAACCAAAAAACAAACCAACCCCTGAAACCAACACAGTATAGGACCTGATTTTAAAAGAGACAACATCCATCTTCCCCCTGCTGAGTCCTGCTCTGCTGGCACCTTTTGAAAAATCAGCTTTTTTTTTTTCCGGGTAGTTAAAGTGCAAGCTGAGCTCTTTTGAAAATCCAGTACCGCGTATTTCACAGATGTATAATTTCTGACACTCGCATGTTATGCTGGAAGAAAACAGCCTCAAACTCGGAGAAAAGCATGCGTGCCTTGGCCTTTCACACACAGCCCCAGCAGTCCAATAAACCCCCCACCCAGTTCACTACACAGCCTTTTTTTCTCCCCATATAGTATCCCCTTAACTCAATATCCTTGAGGAGTGTCTCATTGATTTACAAGAGAGAAAGAAGAAAAAAGAGTTTCTGGTTTCAATACATTAACTGCTCACCAGGGGATTCAGTCTTTTGTTTTGTTTTGTTTTGAATATCAAATCCTCTCAAATGTGAAGCACCAGCCAAAAGCATGGGGGACTCCTCAGAGAGGGGAAAAACACTACTGTGGGGTCTTGCACCTCAGCAAAGATGAACCAGAAGACACAGCTCCTGAACCAGATGCTTGCCACGAATAAAAATCAGCAGGTTTATTCAAAAGCCACCTTGCACATATCAAAGACAAAAGCAAAACTTTCTAAAAACTGCCTAGAGAATGTAGGAGAGCTTTAATTCTGATGTTTCAAGCATGACTTTCAGCACATTGCATGCTCCCATACATCCAGTCCTGAAGTGCTTAAAGTGGTGTAAGGCAGAAGACAATTTTGAACAGAACTGGGTGCACAAACCAGCTGGTTTGGGGACAAAAAACCCCCAACAACTTCTGTGCTGAAGGGCTGCAAACCCAACTGCATTTAAGCTCCAGTCCAGAGCTCCTTGGCTCCTGTTACTGCAGCCAAATGGAAATTTCACTGGGCTCAGCTCTGCAGAGGAGATATGTGCAGACACCCACTGGGGCTTTACAGTAAAAATGTGCATTCCCTGCAGGAAAAGGCACAACTTAGACCCCACACAGGGCACAGGATCCAGGCTGCTCCTTGCAGTGGAAGTGACCTGACCCCTGGTGTTGGGGTCTGTGTGTGCCTCTGCAGTGTGCACCCATGTGCTGGGGGCTCTCCCTGCTTCAAAATACTTGGCCTCCCCAGCCATGAGACAACTTTTGTTCTTATTTTAGGGAGGAAGTTTATCTTTTCACTTCATTCATTCATGTAGGACTGGAAATTAAAGCAGACAGAAATTTGACTCACTTGTCAATAAGGTATCAAAAGGCTTACCTAAGTTGACCAAAAAGCTAAGGAAATAAAGGGGGAAATTGGTGTCAGCTCATCTCAAGCAGCCTGTGCACAGCTGCATGCATACTGCTCTCTTACCACTGCCTTGCATGGAAGCCCAGCTGCAACATGCCAGTGACAACACGGTGTCCCCTTCCCTGCAACAGCCTCCGTTTGCAAGGGTTGAATTCACAGTCTCCATGTTGTAAGAAATAGATTTAAAACATTTTATTTACAAATAGAACTACTTATACACCATGGACCAGTTTGCCAAACACAGTGCAGACTAGGACTGGATTGCCACATAAAATACAACCCCCTCACCAGCCGGTTTAGTCATGCAAGCAAAAGGGCCACAGTCCTGAAAGATCTCCGGGGTCAGCAGCCGTCAGCCTACCACAGGAATTCTGTATTTCATCTCTCATCCAGGGCAGATCTCACCACTCTTCTGCACGTGGTGTAACTACAGCTGCCCGTGCAGACTGGGACTACTCATGGAGTTAGTTAGCGGTCAGTTTGAATGAGGGGAAACAAGAAGAACCTCAAAGACCTTCAGACGATGCTAAAGAGAGAGGAATCCGCTTGCTAGGGACATTTGCATGAAATGAGGACTTAAAAAATTTTGTTTTAAGAGTTCATCTGCTCTTACTCGTAATTCCTATTCTACTTGATTACAAGATGAGAATTTGTTCAGAAGCAGACACAGCATCAAAATCCCAGGACTGAGATTTCAGGTTAAGAATAAGCATCTAGAGCAGGTGAACTCTTAAATGTTCTTCATCCAGTATAACTTTTAATAAATAATTTATTTTATTTTAGAAGAAAAATATATACAATGCAAAGCAACACAACACATATTATTACAAATATTCAGAGCTCTTCATCTAATAACAAACAACAGGGTGTCCTGAGATTCAGTGAGTACAGATCTTTCAAAAGGTGAAAATATGTAGTCCACATGGTTAGTAATTGGTCCAGTCAAGGGTCAGACTGAAACTCATGTCATGGATCTATCTATTCTTGAGTATTGTCCTGGTAAAGTTATTCTTGCAGTGGATTGAAAGAGCTCCAGACACACTCAAAGTCACTAGGTGTTCCACAAGTTTAAAGAGCAGGTCTGGTCCACTGGAAAGGTTCCCTTCAAGTCTGATATCCAGTTGGAAAGAGAGGGTGGAGGGTGAGGCTCCACTTTTCACAAGGTGATTCATCCCTTTGCAAGAATTAGAGCTAAATGTAGAAATCACTCTTTGTTTGAACACATACATTTTCAGGTCTTTGCTTAAGCAGGCAGAGCTTAGGACTTGGGGTGATAACCATCCATCTTAGATTTTTAATCTTTTACTTTCAGAAATTTGTCACTAATACTACTCTTTTCTGGAATAAATGCATCAAGCCATCAGTTTGAAGGAATCAGAATGGTAATCAGGATTTTGCTTTTCATGCCAAAGGAGGGAGGTTTTTTTTTTTTTAAAAAAAGCATCAACTTTCTGAACAACAACTATCTCAACCAGGTCCTGTAAAGAAGCCACAAGCTGGGCACCCACAATTACCAGTCCTGTCAGTGTTATGGCCAACTCCTCCTGCAGCACTAGTAGTTTTTTTTCAGTAGATTTTAGAAATTCTTTAGATTTTTAATATGTTTTTGTCCTGCTTTTTTTGGTGGCAGTTATCCACCTAATTTCTACATCTGTCTCCTGCATGGTTTGAATTTGGTAAAGATCATTTTGAGTGGTATTTGAAGGCAACCTCTTAAATTGTAAAGACTGATTTACTGATGTCATTTGGGGAAAGCAAGCTACTTTCAGATGTTCAGATCATCTTTTCACCCGATCCCCCCAAGTCCCAGCTCTGGAATATACAGAACAGTTGCCTCTATTAAAAATGACAAGGAATATTTAACCTGAATTCTCTTTTGTAGAGTACAAAATGTTTTGTTGCTCCCTTTTACAGGGAGGAAAAAAAAAGAAAACCTCCAGAAAACCAACCCCTCTCAGTATATCAACCTTTTAAGAACTTTGCTTGTTCTGGTGTTTATTTTCTGGAGAACCCATGAGAGTCTCAGCTGAGCCCACCAGGAGCCATTTTTCTCCCTTACTTTATTTTTTAAGGGCAGTCTGCCAGTTTACATCAGACTGAATTCAGGACTTCATTACAAGATGCTTTTCCTCTTAAGCTGCTATGATGGTTTCTCTTTTTTCAGCAGCTGAGAATCTGCTGTTTTTTCTTTTTTTACTGTTTCTGGGAGGGATGAAAGAAGTTTTGATTTGGATGGGTACTTGGCCTTTTCATTAATCTTCCACAGATTTTCCAAAAATAGACCTGAATGGGGTCAAGCCTTTTTGCCAAGCCACCTCTGCCATGCAAAGGTGTGTGGGCTGACAAAGAAGAACCAAGCAGGCATCTCTGCAAGAATCTCTGTCCACAGGCAGCTGGGGTGGGGAGGGGGAATCTATTTGCTGACATGGATATCTACCTGGAATAGGTTTCAATCTTTTTTTCAGCTTCGACTGAGATGGAAGATGGATCCATGAAATGCCTCCTTCCAGTTAAAAAAAAAAAACAAACCCAAAAGCTCCTCCAGGCTGCCAGGGATCAGCTCCTTTGCACTGCTCTGCTGTTCTAAAAGCCCAGAAGAAAGCTGAAGCTGAGCAGCTCAGACATGTTGTCTCCACTGGGACCAGTGGGATGACATTGGTGCCAAAGAGGATATCCTGGGACCTGGTGAGGGGGCCTTTGAGGAGGTTTGCAGCTGGTGAGAGTCAGAGCATCTCTGGCAGCTATAATTTTATTTAAAGCCTTTCAAACCAACTCGCCTCTCTGGACAGAACCTTGCAGGTAATGGGTTTCTTGGTTCATTGCCAATCAGAACAAACATTTTAAAGCACATTTTGCATCACCTGAAAAGATTTTGGGGGACATTTTTAAAATTTCTGGAATACTAAAGAGTAAACATAGGGAAATAGTTAAATTTTAAAGTCAAATTAAGGATCTTACTTCATAATCTGAAATGTTGCACAGTAGGAATTTGAAAGTTAGGAATACTTTTGTCAGCAGCATGGCATGCTAAGACAGTGTAGGAGGGATAGTAAGATTGTTTAAACTTACACAAGTAAGCAAACTTCTAATTTGCTGTTGAAAACACCCACTAATTTGGGTTTCAAGTCAACAGTTTCTGTGACCCAAACAAAAGCATTTTACTTCTGAGCATTTCATGTAGAACTCTTGAAACTGCAGAAAATTCTGAAGAGGAACACGGTAGAAGACTAATTTTCTTATTTGATATGACTAATTAAGCCAAACAGCAATAAATCCGTGATGGATTTTAGACAACCTGCATTTTCTACCAGAAGTTGCTCTGGGTACCAGACTGGGGGGGTTCTGTGGAGGGGAATGCTCCAGTGTTTTCCTTTTCTCATAAATTACTGCTTCATCCTATCCCCTTTCTTCCTGCTCAGCCTCTGGCTAGCTATTCCTGCAGTGTGTGCTCCGACCAGCCTGGGGATGGACGCCCTCCTCCTTGCTCCATGTTTGTAGATCATCAGTCTAAACTGTGGAGTCCTCAAAAGCCCAAGTAAAGTGACACATAATTGCAGGACAAGGCTGGGAAACAACATGTAAGGGTCTCAGGAGCTGAAAAGAGGATCCAGGTAAGAATCCATGCACCCTGATTTCCCAGACAGTTGCTGGAGAGGACTTCATCCCTAGCTCAGGATTTTCGTATGAATGGCTGAAAAAAGACTGGATGAGTCCAGGTGTAAGGGACAAATATTGATGGTGTGAGTGGAGCAAATAAAATCAGAGTGAGAGCAGAGAGGCTCCTGCACTCCCTCCGTGTATGTAATGGAAAACTGAACTCCATGGAGATGTCACAGACCTGCCTCACACTCCTGTGCTGTACTCTGAGCTCCACAGCAAGCACTGTGGCAGACAGGAGGAAATGCTGCAGCTCTGTGGGGCAGAGGGATTTTTCCTGGTTTGTTCCTAATCCTCAGAAGCAATTCTGTATGTGCAGTGGCAATCTGCATGTGGTCAGAGGAGACACAACCTTCTCCAAAGCAGCAGAGTACAATTCTCCCCATTCTGCCTTAATGCCTGCAGTAAACTAAGCTCGAATTAACCCAGCTAGAAAGGCAGGCTTGGAGGGGAGTTTGAGACAGCGCGGGCAGCAGCAGGAAAGTACTGACACAATTACACAAGCAAGGCAGGCAATTAAAGGTGCAGCATAGCAAATTAGCAGCCCCGAGGCATTCACCAAGTCATTTGAAGGCTGTTGCCTCAACTGCAGTCACACCCACGTGCAAAAGCCACGGGCACATTCAGAAGAAAGGGACTCGTTCAGGAAGCCTGTCCTCCAGAGCTGTGGGCTGCTGATGCTCTTGCACTGGCATCAGCTCTTACCTATTTCTGTTTATGCTGAGTACCATTTCCACACCTTACTGGGCTTCACTGTTCACTTGCTTATATCCAGATCAGCCGTGAAACCAGCTCATCTGCTGTGAAGCCAGGCTGTCTCAGCAGGGACCTATACATTTACTGGTAGGTAGAGGGTTTATTTTGTTGGTAATCCCAAATAATCAACTGCTAGTGTGTCAAGAGGATGGCCTGGCAATTACAGAAACTCATGCATTAATTTCTGTGAGTAAAGGAGGCAAAATACTGGCTGCCAATGTAGTAATTGTAAATTTTAGTCTTGCCTGCACTTGTTATCAATAGAGATGCTGTAAGGGAAACTGCTGACTGCAAACACAGGATAATGCTTTCCCTTTCTGCAGCCTCATCCTTACATATTCTTGGATGATTTGTCTTTCTCCTCCCTCCTCCCGCTGCAATTCCAAGAAATGAGGTGAAAATGATCTGGACACTACTCACTCTAGGGTCACCTGAGCCACTGCATCCATTGAACTGTATCCATTCTCCATGAAGATCTCTGTGTATCGGCCCATTTTGATGGCTTCCAGCCACTCACCCACGGACCTGTAGGCACCACTCCCGACTGGACTGTGCTCTACCAACAGATTTGACACTCTAGAGGCAAGCAAAAACAAAGAAGCAAACAGAATCAGTATTGATAGATACAAAACATGAGTCAAGTTGCTTGCATGTGTTTATAGTAAAGATGATCCTTTTGCTGCATTTTCAGTGATTGCTGCAGCCTAAATCCTCCTAGCAGGCTTGACATGCAATGTATCAAACACAGCACTTCACCTGCAACCTCACCCGTTCTTGAGTTAGCTCCTGCCATTTCCAGTCCTCACCACAAGCAGAAAGAGGAGGAGAGGAGTGGCATCCACCCCAGTTACCTCCTGGCCACAAGTAGGCTCCCCAGTCACTCCTAATTCAAAGTCTTCGCTTTGATGACTCCTGCTTTGCTCTCTTCCTCCACCTTTAAAGCTCATAATTAACTTAAGATAGCACAGAGCCTGGAAGTTGAAACCCAAATTGCATTTCCCAGCAGCGGCCATCAATGGCAGGCAGCTGTTCCCAGTCCAGGGAGCATTAAACAGTCCAGGGGCTGCGCCTGCAGAGTCCCTGGGAGGGGGGTTTGGGATGCAGACAGCATCCAGCGAGCCTGCAGAGAGCAGCAATGCTCCAGCCACGCTCCAGCCTGCAAACAGAGGCACACTCCTGCTCCCACACCCTCCCTCCAGAGCCTGCCAGGCAACTGCTCCCTGCTCAGCTATGCCACGCACGGAAGAAGCAATTCAGGCGAATAATAGCCCTTCACCACAGCTGGAGCACTGACACAGTACCTGGCACAAGCAGGGTCCACCACCCCACTAATGATGTGCAGAGAGCAAAGAGGGCTTGTCCAAGGTCAGCCAGGAAAGAAACCAGATCTGTTCCCTGCTTTGTAAAAGGGGACACACAGCTAACACGAGCCTGGCGCAAAGATTTTTACCCACAGGTAAAAAAAAAACATTTTCCAGGTCAGCCTCTGACGGTGGCTATTACACTTAAAAGACTTTCAACTGGAAGGAGAGCTGGGATATTATATTATTATAGCACTTCAGGAATCTTCATATATTTTATGAGCACATTAGTATTATTTGTTTATTTAATAGCAATGCTGAAGGGTCTAATAAAATGTGAATACTTGCAGTACCAAGAACATAATGGCTTCCCATAACATTTTATACACATGAGAAATTCAAAACTCCTAAGTAATCATAATGAGAAGTGGATTTTCATCACTAATGTCAGGAGGTACCTAGTGATATCATAGCACACGCTGTAATGTAGAGAGTGACTTCCTCCCTTATTTGCATTAATGAGAATTTCCATAAAGAACACATTACATATATAAAAAAAATCCTTTACAGCTGCTCTGTATTGAAATTATGATTCATTTGGAATTACTATGGTCTGGGCACAGCAATCTATGAGAATAGAAACACAGCCCCAAAGCCTGACTGTTCAGGTGCTTCATCCATATCAAAAATATCCACAGCAGCTCTGAAAAGGAGAGGTTTGGAATTGCATGGACCATTCATGGAATAAAACATCAGCAAAGTGCTTAGCAGCTCAAGGAAATGGTTTCCTGCCTATTTTCCTCATCTGGCATAACAGTTTGGTATAAAAGAGTGCAGGAAACACCATGTAACAGGCCTGGAAAATATCTGTTCTGAGTTGAAAATATATTTTCACATGTTTTATGCTGTCATAAACCTTTTCCTGCAGGTTTGCTGGCACTGACATTACATCTAATTGCTAATAAGAATAATTTCTTCTTCAGATGGTAAATGGTACATGGAAAATAGCCTGAGGAACCAGATCTAGCTTGTATTTAAAAATTAACAGAAATTTCAAGTTCTTCTCTTTCAGGGCACAAAATGCCATGCACAGGGACATGCCACCAGAGGGATGCCCAGCAGCAGCAGGGGAGATGTGCCACATGCAGCTGTGCAAGGCTCACTTGGAAGGCGTGGGGACAGATGACTACAGGCTCACAGCAGTGTATATCTTTTGGCCCATGCCACCAGCCTAACCTAATCTTATGTACCTGATTCCTGTTTAAAGAAAACAACATATCTTTTTTTGTCCCCCCTCTGAGGATAAACTTTCCTGAAGGGCCTTTTCCATGGTAAATCTGGGGAACTCCATGGCCATCAGTGAAACAGCAATGATATACATATACACACACACACACACACACACACACACACACATACATACATAGATATAAAAAACTTCCTTATGACCTTGCAAGGGACTGCATGATTAGCAACACTGACGGCTCAGAAGTAAATGTGTGCTTACAGTGAAAATAGAAAAAGCCTCTCCAAGACTATTTAGCTCTTTCTCCCCAAGTGCAGCTTTATTTCTTGATTGTGTTTACCTTACTTGTAGCTCTGTAGCTATTCAGATGCATGTTTAAATACAAACTGGCTGTTCTATTCACTTCATGTGGTTTTAGCAAAGGGTTTGCGTACAGTATTTCGGTAACTAGAGACCTGCTCTTCCAATTACCACAACTCTCATGACTTGTACTGGTGGCTAGCATGCCTGGGAATAGTTGTGGAAGGATGTACCTGGACATCCATAAGCTTTGCACATCCTAAGAGTTTCCCCAAGAGGCACTTTTCATTTGTATTACCGAGATAAAGTCAACAGGCAGATAATTGGAGCGGTATTTACTATCTAGCTCGTGCACTCAAGTCTTGCCTTCTCTAACCTTGCAGTAGAGCACAGGTAGTTTTGTCACAGACAAAGTAGTGCTGAAACTCCTGTTTCTGAAAGACAGACCACAGTAATTTTCTTTGTGGTAGCAGCACTGCATTTGGAGTGAGTGAATTGCTCACTTGGCTGCAGCAGAAAAAGTTGATATGAGTCAACTCCCCTGGACATAACAAAGCTGAAGGAACATTCCCCCAAGAACACACTCGGGTTAAATAACTAGAGGGAATCCAACCCTAGGGGTGGGTATTCAGACAAGGAGCTTGCTCTGAGGAATGGTTCTGGCCCGAGTCTGTACCTGCTTGATGCATTAACCAACGTCTTCAGGCTGCTGGGGTTACGGATGAGCTTGTCCAACATGCTGACAATTTCGTCAAACTTGGGCCGGCTGTTGCGGTCCTTCTGCCAGCAGTCGAGCATGAGCTGGTAGAGAGCAGCAGGGCAGTCCATGGGACTTGGCAGGCGATAGCCTTCCTCCACGGCTTTAATCACCTACAGGACACAAAACACAAGGCTTTTCTTTCCCTCATCTTTTGCCCAAATGCAAGCTGACTTTAACACAGAACTTTGGGATCAGCAATACGCTCACCAAAAATCCTGCCGCCCCCCAGCTCTGCACACGAGAGGCAAACTCAGCAAGCCCCTCTATCTTTCATATTTTCCATAGGATGTGTTGAATAACTTTATTTTTAGTCATTGCAAAATTAATCTAGATAGCCAAGGCTTTGATGCAACTGGGAGGTCAGATTGCCTGGTTGCACTTGTTCAAAGCTCAGTTGTGGTCTCTATGTTATATACCAGGAAACTCCTGGAGCCTATGCTAAATCCATGAAAAAGAGCCTACAGGGCTTTCTGGCATCTTCTTGGAGTGCAGTGATTTTGTTTATTCAGATGCTGGCTTCTTTTTAAATGAAAAGGCATGTGCTAGACCACAAATTTGTATTACAGTAATAAAAGTCTGACTGTATTTCAAAAGAGACTTTGAATGCTAATTGATGGATGGATTCAAGGCAGAGGCAGAACAACCATCTCATATATCATTCAATACTGTCTGGGTCTAGTAGTTTCTTAGTGTGGCCACATTTCTGCCAGGAATTTAAAATGTCAGCCCAAGAGTATGTAAATTAAAACCAGGGGAGTTGTTGCACTGATTTCAAATACAATCCATCTATGGTTTTATATCTAAAACAAGTGATATGCATGTGTGTTGCCTGCCCTCTTGAAAGGCAGAAATGAATAAATGAGGGCAGAATTGAAGAAGGCAACTTGTTTTCCCCAGTTTGGGGAAGATCTGTGGCAGGGCTTTAAGCCCAGCAGTTCCCATTTTGAACCATTACAATTTTCAGGAGAACGCAGCTTGTGTTTCAAGCCACAAGGTTCTGTATCTGTGCCAAGGGAGTCATGGCAGCCCATCTTCACACCCTCCACTCCCAAGATTCCTTGATGAAAAGGAGCTGGAAGCAGGTATTTGCTATGACCACATGAAAACCACACGTGCTTCACTGTCCACTCCAAAGACTACCTTAAATGCCATTCACTCATTTCACAATTTGAAAACATCCTGTGTTGCAAAAGAAGGCTCTGTGATTAGCATAGAAGTTGTTGACTCGGTCTTTAGTGGCTAGATGAGTAGTACATGATGAGCTGTGTCAGGCTAGCACTGCATTTCAGAAGGCTTCAAAATTCAGAATGGATTGTTTTCAAATTGCCCTCCATCACAGAGCTTTGTTAAGTGTAAGGGTTGGAGGGATGAGCCAGGCTGACTGAGCAGCAGTACTGGGAACCTCAGACTCTCTGGGGATGTACATAGCAGTTAGGTGAGGCTTCACCATCTCCTCCAAGGGTAAAAAGCACTGCATAAGGGCCACAACATGTGTAGTCCTTCTGTGCCCATCTGAGATTTCATCTCTCGGTGGAGCAGTTGTACCACTCTCCATCCAACCTACACTTGCAAGGAGATCTCTTCTATGGCCTGGCTGTTGCTCCCAGCTCCACCACACTGTGCTATTTATACTCTCTGTTCTTCACATCATGCTTTTCAGCTGGTCCCTGATGCCAAATTTGCAGCTGCCCTATAAAGAAAAAGCTTCAGTGTGGCACAGCCATGAGAATGTTATTCGCTGTGTCCATGTCTGTATTTCTAACAATAATGGGTCGTCCTCCAACTGTAGCAGAAAGAAAATAGCAGCAAGACAGGGAGCAGACCATCTGGCACCAGATCAGAATATCTGAACTATATCTGCAGTGGGGTTATGCGTGCTGGATATTCCTGGCAGTAACATCACAATCAATAGCGTTAACTCAATTTACAGGATGTCATCCGTCCTGGTGATACAAAAATGGTCTCAAAATGCTGCAAGAAGCTAGGATGCTGAAATACACTCTTGCATCTGAAGGTGCCTTCAGGCATCTAGCAGTAAGAGGGGCAAAACAACCAAAACAATAATGACTGAGTCACTTGCAGCCGCCACAGTGATTAGAAAATAAGAAAATGGGACATTTGCTGCTCCATTCATTGGTGTCCTTACTGCTTTTTAAGACTTGAAGGTTTAGAATTTGCACCTAAGGAGGCACTTTTGTCTCTCTTCCTCTTCTGGACAAGCACTATTCGATTGGGGTGACTGAACTAGATGTTTAGGAGAGGACTATTTGGGATAGTCTATTCCAGTAACCAAAGCAACAGTTAGTGGTGTTTTCATAGATCACCAGTCTGAACACTAAAAATCAACCACCGTGATTATTTAGCTTATCAACCTGTGCAACACAGGCCACAGTATTCCTCTCAATAATTCCTGCATCAAGGCCTTACCCTGTGGTCAAGCCAAAGCATATTTTTAGAGGGCCATCCAGAAACCAGCAGGACTTTAAAATGTGATTTGTAGCCTTAAAGAATTTTCTGCCCTTTTGCACTTCACCTCCTTTAAAGCAAGCCATCTGTAACAGGGTGAGAATAATTTTGCTCATCATCAGCTGTGCTTGAAAGCGATGTGCTTTAATTACAAGCCATACAACAAAAACTCTTGTGCAACAGAGTCCAAAATTTATGTGACCCCTTTTTTCTCTGCACAAAAGCCAATGCTGTATCTAACACCATTGACTCTTCTGTCAACATAAGCAGAGGAGGAAAGAAGAGGAGGCCTTCAGGAGCTGAAGGAGGAAGAATTGCATGAGAAATATGCCACAGCACAGAACTAAGTCCCTATGCCACCACCATCCAGGCACTTACCATCTGCACAAAGGGCAGAGGTAAGTAACACAGAGGTGACACAAGCAAAGCCTAAGTAGGAACTGATGCTCATAAACATCTCAGTAGTCCTTTGTTTTCTGCTTTCACTCCAGGCAAGTCTGTGCCCCACAGAACGTGGAGGCATTTGGGCTTTTTGGAACAGTTCTATAAAGTACGGATGCTCATAGTGCTATGATTCACACAAGGGACTTCCCTGGCCACAAATCATTACCTCACTGGCACCAGCCTCAATCTTAGCCTGGCATTTACTGAACAACATCTGTGCTATGCCAGTACATCAGCATTAAAGATAGCTACAGTGCTCAGTGTGAACGAAAAAACTTGGCTCTCAACGGCGGCATTCTCTGCACAGACTATGGAAGCAAGCCCCTGTACTTGATTAAGATAAATCCCTGTGTAGGTACATGCTGCTTTACTGAACTTCCTGCAAATGTGACAGCCTCAGCAATGCAGGAGCAGTGGGGCATTCATGCCAAACAGTGTGTTCAGTTCCCTGGCAAGAAGCATGGCGTGACCATCTCAAAGGTACCACTCCTTTCCATGCCTGGACTCAAAGTGAGATGAGACAGCAGCTCAGTGTGACAGGTAGTAACATCCACTGATGGCAAAGGCTTGCTAACAAAACTCAGGGAGGGAAGAATGCTCAGCCAGAGCTCTTGCTGCCAGTGAAATGGAAGAAAATTGCTGGAATAGGAGCCCTGCTCAAAAAAGCAGAAAGGATGAAACACCAAGTGTTGTGCCCAGAGGAAACCCATCCAGCAGCAGGATCTCCACAGGTAGCAGTGCTGCCCCACATGACCTGTTGGTGAATCTGACCTCATGACTAGCTGGCATTCTCAGAGACCTTTGCAAATCATAGTTCTCAGAGAGGTGAAGAGGAAGGAGGGACCTAGAAAATCTGGCTACCCCAGGCCTAAATTTTTTTAGCTTTAGACAAGAATAGATGTTGATGGTGAGCTCAGGGTAGAATGCAGCCCTGCAGCAGGATCAAAAGATCCTTACCCATGCTGGGATTGGAGCTGCAGCCAGGTGGGAGAGAGTATTCCCAGGCACCTCACTGTTTGGAGATGCTTCAGAGGGTGGCCTTGAGGTCAGAGACTCAAGGGGGCACTGGAACCCAGGAGCAAAGGGACACAACTCGAAGGGTACTGTATAAATGAATGAGCAAGCACAGACTTGTGAGGTGTTCACAACTGGAGCAAAACTATTCTCTTGAGATCAGCAATGCAAGAATGACCAAGACTCTTGGAACTCTGTGGACTGCTGTTGCTAGATCAAATCACCCAGCTTTTCTGCTGGGGAGCAAAGCCCTCACCGTGACTCTCTTGAGTTTCTGCTTTACGTGGCGGCAGGGGTTTGAACACACAACTGAAATGCTGCCAGTTTATCAGCATCTATCCCCTGGCAGGCCTTTGTCATTAAGCAGAGAAGGGACAGGCTCCAGCTCTAACAGCATTAGTGAAGCTCCAGTGGGCTGCTGGGGGAAGCAGGCTTGCCTCCGTGCAGACACATTTCCCTCTGTGCACAGCCTGCTCTGGTTTGCTGCAGAAGAAACAGCATCAAAGGGGAGGATCATTTCTGTCTGGCACGGGGCAGCAAAGCCATTCCTACAGCAGCTCTCCTCCTCCAGTCCCCATTCTGCCTCTCTGACAGCAGAATGAGTGCTGAGCCCTCCAAGTCCCATCACACAGCAGCTCTGGCACGTGCTTACATCTTGGTTTGTCATTTCCCAGTAAGGCCTCTCGCCGTAGGACATCACCTCCCACATCACGATGCCGTAGCTCCAGACGTCGCTGGCAGATGTGAATTTGCGGAAGGCGATCGCTTCAGGCGCTGTCCATCGAATGGGGATCTTCCCTCCCTAAATGGAAAAGAAATGGAGAAAAACCCCAAAAAAACAGATTGCAGAGGAGGGCAGAGAACACGCGAAAAAAGTCGAAACAGCTCTTCTCAGAGCACCGAGGGATGTTATTTTCTCTCTGGAAAGAGACATCGAATTTTAAAGTAAATCTGTTTGACAGCATGGGGCCCCTTTCCACATTATCTCAGCCCATAAGCATTTGTAGGCTGCCTACTAATTGGCTGTCCTGAAGGTTTGTTGTTTGAATGTTGTTTGAATGCTGGGACATGTATAGGATCAACATCTCAATTATGTTGCACGGGTTGGTAAGGGAATACAGTTCCTCCATTTCTGAGAGCGAGCGGGGGAGGAACAGACAGTTCTGAGGCTGAGGAAGACTTTGATCTAACGAGGGCTTCATGCAAATTGCTGCGGAAGTAATTCCCTTTTTTTTATTTTTTCTTTCTTTTTTTTTTTTTTTAATGCAGTCCTGGTCCTGCAGAGAGATCTGTGTAGCAGGCAGAGAAATCTGTGTGCGCAAAGACCAGCCAGCTTAGCCTCTGCTGTGGGACTCAAAATGATGCCACAGCTGTCAAATGTGCTTTGCTGTTTCCTTTTCTCCTTTCTATCATTTTAGAAATCAAACTTCAGATCAGCTCTGAGAAGGGAAAGGGGAGGGAAAGGAGAGTTTGGATTAAGGAATACTTTTCTCATTGGGTTTAAAGAGCTGTCTCTCTTGATTTATATAAAAAAATATTTTGCTGTGAAGCCCCTTCCTCTACGTGTTGAGCTAAATATTGGAAGGTCTCCCTGAATGCCCCCCAACAGTGTTTGTTATTGGAAAAAGACAGGATTTGGAACACATTTTCAAAGCAACTTTTAAAAAGTCTCTTCTTCCCATAATTACTTATTCACAAGCTCAGCAGCGCATGCCTTAAGTGAAGGGCCAGATTCTCAGCAGTGCCAATCAGCACATGGCAGCACATGGGAGCCACAGCAGGGCTGGCCAAGAGCCCTCCAGCCTGCAGGGAAGTGCCAGTCCAGCTGTGCCCTGAGTCCCATCACGGGGCCATGACTGACAAAAGCTGGAAGGCCTTTCCGAAATGTCCACAGGAACAGGGAACATGACTCAAGACAGCTCCCACCACTCTCAAAACAATACCCTTGGAAAAACACAGTAATAAGACATGCCCAAGGAGTGCCAATCACTGCCATTAATACTGGAGGCTCTCTCCAAGTCTGTGCTGTTGAAGGTGGGTCATGCCCACCCCCTCTCTCAAGTGCCAGTGCCATAAGGGCAGAGCACTGAGGTTGGAAAAGCTCTTTCTTGGGTTGGGAGAAATTACTCTCAACCAGGTAATGCTGTGGGCAATGTGCATTATTTACAGTGGGCATTCATTACACAATTAATAATGGTATAATAAAAGGGTCAAATTGTTCAGAAGACCATGGCTTACAGCACAGGATGGGTGCCTGAGCAAAGCAATTGCTCTTTCTCCCCTTTGGTATTCACCAAAGAGGAGAGAGTAGAGCTTGGAAGCATGGCAACTTTGCAAAGTTTGCTATTTGACTCATGTACCCTACTCAAACTTCAGAGTTATTAGTTAAACTCTGCATTATTTGCCCACCCCACTATAATTTAAAGGCATTTGCAAAATTAATCTGGTACATTTAACTGTTATCACCTGATCTAACCCTCTTGCACAGTTTAGAGGCTCTGGATTTGTAGAAACTCTTTGCTAGAGAGCCTGAACACCAAAATGTGGTAAGAAACATGTTTCTCTTGAGCTCAATGAGTTTGGCATCCCCATAACTGACCCTGGTTGTGTACGCTGCTTCAGGGTCATCTTCTAGGACTCTGGAGAGGCCGAAGTCTGACACCTTGCAGACCAAGTTGCTGTTGATCAGGATGTTCCTGGCAGCCAGATCTCTGTGCACATAACCCATGTCAGACAGGTACTTCATTCCGGAGGCGATGCCTCGCAGCATCCCGACCAGCTGGATGACGGTGAACTGCCCATCATTCTTCTGCAAAAGGAAGGAGGCTTTTGATGAGCTGAGAGCCTCTGCACCCTCAGCATTGTGTGTGCAGGAATAAAAATGCAAAGGCAAGTCTCCAAGGAAGGAAACCAGGAAAATTAATAATTCATTACTCTCATGCTCTGACCATGAAGCTTTTCTAAGTTTCACTGTTTAGATTAAGATCTCTAGAGACAAAGCTAAGGAAATGTAGTTCTTTTAACTTGAGATCAAGGAATGAGCTGCATCTACTGGTGACTGATAGAGAGACTGTGACTGGAGCAAACACATGTGTATAAGGGCACTAGGCTGGGCTCTTTCTCGGTCAGGCAACTGAATGGCACCAACTTGCATGCAAGTCCTACCTGTAGGGGTACATGAACACTTGAGGGGGTAGGGGCTCTTCCCCATGTTGCCACATTGCATTTCTAACCAGGTTCTTCACTGTCCCTTCTCTAGCTCTTACATTTCATGGAAAAACTCTGACAAGTCTGGGGTTTGCAGTATGGGTCTGCTCCTGAACCACACCACATTTTGCAGGCTAAGTTAATACCTTCCACTGCCTTCTAAGATAAATGTAATATCCTCCAATTTATTCTTACCTGTTTCTATCATTGCATGCCCCAGGTCCTTCATGATGCTGTGTAAACACAGATCAAAGAGACAACTGAGCTACCCTTGCCTCCAGACAGCACCAACACCCAGGAAACATTTTCATTGATATTAACGATCTACAAAGAACCCCAAACAAGTCTCAGGTCCCCCTGGAAAAAGGATCTAAGTAATACCTTTAGAAATGTATCCAGAGAGCCATTCTCCATGTATTCAGTCACTATCATTACTGGTTTGCCTAGAATAAAAAAGTGCATGAGTTTGTTAGGAATTTATCTAAAAACCACGAGCAAGAAAAAAGTCTTTTAATGGTGTCTCTGCATCTGGATATAAAGCCATGCAGCAGTAAATCTACACCAGGACACTGCTGTCCCAGCAGGATGACAAGAGTTGTTCCCAGAATATATAGAGAAGATGGGAAATTGAGGAGGAGGGGATGAAAAACTAATACCATATTATGGGTGGGGTACCAAGCCCTAGACTGTTTAGATGATGATCGAGAAGGACGTTGCAAGCTGAACCCAGACAGCCTTGTTCTTGTCTCCACCAACAAGCTGAAAGCTTGCAGAGATCAAACTGCATACAGCAAAGTCTTTGGATCCTTCCCTCAAGCTTCAACACCCTGAAGTAACAACAGGAGCCCAACAAGAGCAACAAGGATGATCTGAAGCTTGGGCTTGGTAGCCACCAAAACTGAGACTAGGTAAGGATGGGATTGCATTCCTTGTAATTCAAGTAATTCCATGTAACTACCCTTGTAAACACATCTGGAAGCAAGAGAAGGAATATTTACAGTGCAGAACAAAAGCTCATTAAGTGTGGAATGAGTGCAAGTGGAAATCAAAGTAAAACTTCTTAACAAAAGACCTGGTGTCCTATTGTTGACATGAATAATAATGTTTTTCCAAATCTGTTTGATTAATTTTCATGCCCGAGTCATTTTAATGGTAATTATATATAGTTTTTGCTCAGTTTTTAAATCTAATTTCTCGCTAGCTTGCCACAATGGCGTAGCAATAATTAATGTGGTGTGCTCCAGCCCTTGTAAATTCAATAAAATCTTATAAAAACATGTAAATTATTTTTTATTTAAATCAATTTCCATTAGCTAGCACAAAGCACAGACAAAAGAGAAGCTGTCAGTTATTTGTACAGTGCATTACAAATGTCTTTTATAGAAATGATCAACAAGAGCTGCTGTGTTGTCATAACATGCACATGAAGGTAAATACTAAAAATCAGTGCATGTCCTACCCTTTAGATAGATCTTAATTTTCCCATTTTTGATTTCCTTAACTATTTTGCCTAATTTACTGCTTAATTATGTACATAACAAAGGTAATTGTGAACTTGTCAATCAAAATACTCATTGCTGTGCAAACATTACCTTCGCAGCATGAAGGACCTGTGCTGCTGCTTCAATTCTTTTCCGTTACTCTCACAGCTGCTGCCAAGCTTGAAACTCGCCCAAAAGATTACTTTTCATATGAGAAATGCTCCTTGGTACCATGTAAAATGCTGCTGAACCCCAAATGAAAGATGGGCCCCACCTTTAAGGATCATGGCCATCTGTCTACGCACAGCACGGGCTGAACGTAGGAGGGAGGAGAGACCTCAGGGGCCACTGCTGTTGGATAGCAAACGTGTCAGTGGCTTTGCAGGGAAGAAAACTCCAGAGATATGTCAAATGTTAATGCTTTGTTTTGATTTTAAAAGCTAAACACCTAACTGTAGCATGGGGTCCCTTATCTCTGACACTTCAAGGCAGCGTTGCAGTGAGAATGGTGTCTTGTTATGCCACCACCCTGGGGGACCTCCTCCAGACTCCTGCCTTTGGATGCCATCAGAGAAAAAAAACAGTAAGATTTCTGGCACTTCTGTTTCATTATCTGACTGCTGCAGGTTGGCAGCAATCATGGAATAAATTAACCCCATCTCCAAGAACATGGTAATAAGGACACAAATAGATAACTTTCAACAAAGTAAATTAAAAGTAAACATCAGCCCTTCCAAAGTGCTGGGCTGATTCTCTGTGTCACTAGGGCTTCCTCCTGCTGCCATTACATGGTCATAAAATATATGGGGTTGGCACTCATGCCAGTGGTGTGCACATTGCATCAGTGCAACCAAATGGGATGCTAAAGAAAACTGTCACTACCTTTGTAAAGCAAAAATAGCAAAGGGTTTGTCTGCAAGAGGACAATGAACATGATTAGTCCAAATTAACTAAGGTGTGCATTTGAACTGTATTAGTTAAATACAACGATATTTTCTTTCAGAATTAAAAATGGCCTAATTCAATTTTACCTAATTTACTTCCAAGGTAAATCATGATGCAGCAAAGACCTCTTGCCCTAAAGATCTGATTCTACAAAAGGCCAATGACGGAGACACTGAAGGGTAAAAGAAGTTAAATACTTAGAGAGTCATAAAAATTGCTTTGGTCCATGTAAAAGAAAAGAGAAAACCTATGAGGATGCTACAGATGTCTGCTGGAAAAAAATTTTGAGGGCAGTAAACAAATATTTACTGAGCTAATGAGAAGCTCTGGGTGCATACTGAATCCAAACTCCAGTTGCTCCAAGTCCAATTTAGAAGCAGGGCTCCCAGTGTTTCCACAGCTTTCAGAGCAGACAGCCACTTTATATAAAGGCAGCTTGCTATGGAGGCACATTCTCACTAAAAGTGGAATTTCCAACCATCCCCTGAGGGCCCAGCAGCCAGAAGGACTCAGGCCAATGCCAGTAGCAGCTTTCATGGATGTGTAATCATCACTTGCTCCTTGCCCAATATTCCACATTCCTGCAGGGCTAGAAATTGGAGCTCTTTCACAGGTTGTCCCCAAGAGATTTTGGTATTTATTAAAATTTTGGGAGAAATCCATTTTGGTTATTTTTTTCTTAAAAGTTTCAGGAAATGCAATTTCAAAGAAAAATGCAAGAAAAGGCTGTTGATTACAAAACAGCATTGATTTTGTGGAGATTACAAGGACAAACAGCTGGAGCCTCTGTACCTTCTCTAATTGCAGCTCTGAAAAAGAACTAATGTTGGAGATGCTTCCTCTGAGGAATGACAAATGGTACTGAGAGCAGCACATGGCCCCGAATGCCACCATCTGAACAGCAGCAGCTAAGCAAGCTCTGACACTGCCAAACATAAAGGCAAGAGGGGAGACAGCCATTCACACCTGTGAGGTTGGTGCTTCTGCACTTAAAACACACCTTAAAATAAAGAAGTAGTTATTTATTTGAGAATTTAGAATTAGTTAACAAAATAATCCTGGATGCCAATAATGTAGATCCTCCAAGGCTCTAAAATGAATGAGTAACAACCACTCTACACATTTTCCACAGGCTCAGCACAGCACAAACAGCCTTGTGCTGAGCACATTTGGATGTACTGTCCCTTTCCCTGCCCTTATCTTTAGTGCATACTGTAATTTGGAGAAGAACTGGGCTGGAAAATTTACAAAAGGCTGTTTTGCTAACCGAGCAGTCAGACCTCAGTAACTCTCAATCCCTCCCATATGCCAGCACCATGAGCAACTATCAGGGGCATCTCCAGCAGATCCCAGAAGGAGCTTGCTTTAATTGTGGTTTTATACATTCCCGACATCTTCACCTACAGTCCCGTTCTTCCTCCCTGCTTCTGGAAAGGAAAACTTTTTTTGGAGAAATGATGAAGAGTGCATTCAGAACAGGCATCACCTAAGTCTTTCTCCCTTGACCAACTCTCCCAAAGGCAGAGTTCACAGTGAGCAGCCCACAGCAAGTTGTACCTACTTTTTGTGACGACACCTTCCAGGTGGATGATGTTGGGGTGGTCAAACTGCCCCATGATGCTTGCTTCTCCCAAGAAATCTCTTCTCTGTTTCTCTGTGTAGCCCACCTTCAGGGTTTTGATGGCCACTGCAAACTCTCGCTTTCCCTGCAGCTTCAGCCTCCCACTGCAGACTTCCCCAAATTCACCTGCAGAAGAAAATGAGGAAGAACAGGATCACACCACATCAAGGGAACACATGATGTGCCTGTGTCTACAGGATGCAGCCCAGCCTTGGCTGATGGAAAGCACAAAGGGCTGCCCTGCATTCATGGATATGGACTGCTGAACATTGCAGTGATGGCTACCTTCAACAGCCACTGCACCACAAGCCAAGTAATTCATAAGCACAAGAAAACTTTCAGTAAAAAATGCAATTTTCCTATATTTAAAGAGATATGCTTTGTATTCCACCAGGCTTTTTTCTCATTTAATATTTTTGTCTACGATATGAAAAAGTTCTGTCATATCTTATACCACTGTCCTATGTGGATAGCTGTAAAACTCAAACCACTTGCACTTGCTACTTTAACTTCCTTTGGTAAGTTACATAGATGGAAAGCTGTCAGCCTTTCACAGTAACATTTATTTTTATAGAGTTTTAAGAGTTTTATAAACTCTTCACAATTTTATTACTACCTTTCCCAAAAAGGAACCTAAATGGATTTTTTTCTGGTGAACATTAAATTACGTCCAAACCCACAATTTCAGAGGATAGAAAATACTCCTAAGGTTGGTTGGAAGTATAAACAAACAGCTTTACTGGAAACAAAATGGGAGTTTCTTCTTCTAACCAAGGAAGTTTAAAGCTTTGGATTTTGGCTTGTGCTTTTTTAATGTTCCAGGTAGCCTCTTATTTTTAATTTTACTTCAAGACTGACCTTAATGTTGGGGGATAAAAAGGTTCAAATGGTAAAAAGAATGAGAAACTTAAGTGACTCCTTTCCCTTAGCATCCATTATAGCTCAGCTGACCATTTGTGACCGTTTTCTGGACCATTTTCTGAAATTTTCTGAATTTTCAATTCAGCTCCTGAATTTCAAAACCGCAGACAGTGACAGGTCTGTCCCAAAATTCAGCTGGAACATGCTCACCTTCCCTAACAGTTCATATATTTCACGGCCCTTCCCAGATCTCCCATGCTAAGAAAGCCAACCCTTCATGTTGCAAAGGGTCATGAAATGCATCTCCATACCAGCTCCAATAACTCTTTCAATGGTTATGCATGAAGCTTCAATTTCCTTAGCAAACTCGTGGACAGCTTGATTAGGGTCCTCATAGGTGTGGGGGTCAACATAGGTCCTCACTCCAGGCAGCTTAACTGCAAACACAAATTGGGCACATTTAATGGCATACAACATCACGGAAAATGGGCATTGCACATCCTGTCCCTGGCACTCTGCTCTGCTGGAAATTTATTTCTATGGTGAAAATGAGTATCATTCTTGAAAAATGACATTTATTCTATATGTGACATATGTACACCTTCGGCATATTTAGAAAAGCACAACAGTGCTCAGCTGGAATGATGTGCAGCTAAATTCCCTTTTGGTGCTGTGTAATGGGTTGGTCCAGTGGCTGGGAGAAAATAATTCCTTTCTGGTACTAGAGAGGGTACACCAGGAGGAAAAGTACAAATAGCAAAATGCTACAGGAGTAACTTGCAAAGCAAGCTGGATGGATGGGGGTTGATGGAGAGCTGAAATAAATTATGCCCTACCAGTCACACATCAGCTAATCAATCGCCCACCTTATTTCAGATGGAGTTACTGAGATTTAAAAGAACTGCATATTTGCAGTACAAAGCCTGTGGGTTGTATCAGTATGAATATAATCAATAGCAGGCTTTTTCTCCAGGACTTGAGAGGGGAAAAAGTATTTTCATTATCCATATTATAAGTTTGTTTTGACAATCATTAAGGCTACTCACATGAAGAATTGCTCATCAGTCTAATGAGACAGCTACATTACACTGCGGCTCTTAATTGATTTGCTTCCTGCTGCCTTCATTACATAGCACTAATGGAAATTTGACTTTCCCTCACAATGTGTTTGCCTTTTCCACCCCAAAAGGCACCTCACTGTTACCCATCCCCAGATCCCACAGCTCTTGATGAAGGAAGGACTGATAGCAACCACAAGATTTACTTTCTGGCATCACTGCAGAGGAGTTTTCTATACAAGGGCATTAACACAACATTTCTGAAAGCTTCCTAGGTGCAGAAATAGGTGTTATTCCTCACACATCTGCAGAGGCATCCAAGCTGAAGAGCAGCAGTGGGCTCGGTCCTCACAGCTGCCTGTGGTGAAGCAAAGGTTTCAAACAGGTATTTTGGACGGATGCATCCAGACCACAAAAATGTTGGGCTGTTATGTGCTGAGCAGAAAAAATTACTAACATCTTGGTTCACACAGCAAAGACAGAGGAACAAAGCAAATTGGCTCACTAGAATGATCTGGTGCAAACATACAGGTGTGAATAGCTCAGCACATAGAAGGACTGTTCAAATCTTCAGTTCTCTGTGGGGCTTGCAGCAGGGGCAGGGGGGAACTTCTGCACGAACAATTATTTTGTGAATTACCACCAAAAGCAGATTTTTTTTTCTTCAGAAAATCACCTCTCAGTTGAATTTCTCATTACCACAGAAAGCCAAAACCACATAATATATGTTTGCTCTTTACTCACTGTGGCCATTATGAAAATGCATCTTTTCTTCTTCTGGATCTTGCTTAGCCTTGCTATAGCCACATCGCCTGGGGAAAAAAAAACAGACAAACCACAACAGAAGAGTATTTTTGTCTCTGGTATGGCAGAACTCCATTCTTTACTTTGAATCATACAATGCACAAAAACCCAGAGCAGTGACAAACCCAACCTCTCTGGTGGCTCTATTGCTGCTGTCCCAGTTTTAGCTCATCAAACTGGTTGCAATTTCCCTAACGGGATTCAGGGCTCAAGGCCCATGGATTTTCAATTGGACTTGTGCTTCCAAATCCCACAGATGCTTCTGAAAAACTCCACTCTACCTGACATTTAATGCAGCTATTTTTAAGAAGAAAAGAAAGTGGGAACAGGAAGGACAATGAAAGGGGAATGGGATGAAACATTAGAATTGCAGAAACAAAATCTCCTGGACTGCAGAGCTTTTGCAGGCACTGTGTTGTATGTCTTGCATGCTCCCCTTCATCCACTGTGCATTTGGACAGAACTTTAAATTATGGTATTTTAGCAAATGGCCTTGTGTAAACATTAACATCTTATATACATGCAAAACAATGGCTTAAAACAAAGCAAAACCAAACCTGTTGCCTCACTGCCTTCTCCTACATATTGTTGGCTCTGCACAGCATTTCATGCACATCTGCTGTCTTTCCACAGGGGAGCTGCCCTTCATGGGATCCCCTCTGCCCAGCAGAAAAAAGATGGAAGAAGGAAAGCTGCCTGACCTACCCTGCTCCCACCTTAGTGCCAGACAGTGCAAGGATAGTGCTGAATATTACCATGGAGTCGCAACTACAGTTGTATGGAAGTTGCATCTCCCCCAAGGAATCTCCTATTAGTTTTGGGTTGCTCTTCCCTGACTCTTCATTCTTCTCATTGGTTTTCTAGGTGATAGTTTTGTAGTAGCATTAACTGTCTGCTTTGGTGGCGCTTCTGAGATCTGCTTCACTTAGACAACCCCATGGAAGCCCCAGGACAACTGCAGTGGCAAGAAAAATTGCTACACACACACACACATTTAAAAATACAGGATGACGTATGCAGGATACACATATATATGCCTGGCTTTCCTGATAACATAACTGGAAATGGGAACTGGATCATCCTACAGAAGACTGCATGAACATAAGACTGTAAGACACTGCTTGGTAGAATGAAAAGCCTGGAACAGACACCTGCAAGCCAGCCAGCATGCAGTGGAATCACTAGCTGGCACACCTCAAAAAAAGCCTCAGGCCACTAAGAAGCCACTTGAAGCTGAGAAACCTCTCTTCCATTGCTTCTGTGATTTTTTAGCTAGGGGCATGTGAGCACTCCAGCATCACTCACAGCAAGGAGGAGCATATGATTAGCAGGAACAAAACTGCAATTAGGAGGAGGCAGTAATAGGCATCTGCATGAAACATGCCCTCAGCATGAAGTCCTGTTACAGGGAACTGCTGTCTGCCCAGATGCAAGGGGCCAAGCAGCCTTTTGGCTATAGGATTCTGGCACTGGGTTTGTGAAATGATCACAATTACAGACGAAAGCCCGGACACAATGAGACCCCAACACTGAGCTGGACTCAGCAGAGCTGGATGCTGGACAGTTGAGGGGAAAAGCAGCATGAGCTTCTGGGGCTATTCCTGTGAAGAGGAAGCTTACCTTGGGGCAAAAGAGACCTGTGCTACAGGGAGAGGAAGGAAAAAAATTGCAAAGGTTGTGCAAGCACGGGGGAATGGATCAAGAAGACAAGGGAAGGCTGGCAGGCAGTCTGGGGACACAGGCAGGGAGATAAAGAGGTTGCACTTGACAAACAGCCAGGCTATACATGCAGGGCATGATTTCAGCAGCAGCAACCAAGCTAAGCCCATAACACTGAATGCAAGCCCCACAAGAACAGCACTGTGGTGCCCAGAGACGTGGCTCAGTTATCTGCATGTCGGTGCTCATTGCCTTGCTCCATAAACAGCAGTGCTGTTTCCTGAGATGGGGTCCTGCATAATTAACTCAAAACCTAAGCACTAGGTGTACATGGAGACCCTGGGAGTAAGGGTCATTTCAAAGCACATTCTGGTATTCACAAATCCTTGGGGAGAATGGATTCTTCTTCTTCATCATATGACCTCCCCTTTAACTAAATAGAGAGATAAGTCTCAGTATCAAGTCTCACTTCTGGTAACCTGAATTTTTTCTGCTGCAAGTTGCCAAAGTTACATCAGCTTTCTGCAGAACTAAGTTTTCTGGAAGGAGGCATATGACTCAGTTTGCCTTTTAAAAATACACAAATAACTCAATTCATCCTTCTACCAAAAGTATGTATCCAATACTTCTTCTGTTTTGCCTTTTGGAGCAAATGCCCTTATCTCTTCTTCAGGTTTGGAGCACTTTGCCTGTTAAAATGCTTTTCTAACATAATCCTTTCTATGGCCTGCATCTCCTGATTCCTTGACTATAAATATGGGAGACAGAGTGACGCCATCCCCTGCACAGAGTGATCCAAGCCCAACTTGCTGCACAACAGCCCATGTTTTACTGCCCAGGGATGCACTCCAAGGGCCAACACAAACCAGTTGGCTGCAGCTGGCCCCTTCTCTCGAGCTGGGTAACACATTCAGCAGCACATCACATTAGCATACAAAATCAGGCTCTGGGACGCCTGAAGCATCGTTAAAACAAGTCTTGACAAGACACATCAAAGTGAAATGGCAGCTAGTGGACTGTGACTGTAAAGCAACAGTTGGGTGTCACTAATAAAGCTGGCTGCAAAACCTACCATCCCTTGTGCCCTTCACACACTTTCTCAAACTACCCAGGGTCCACGCTGACTGGGGCCAAACTGCGCTTCTTCCATTCTTGACCTTCAGATGCTTTAAATAACACACACAAGCAGTTTTTTTCTCCTTCCTTCCCCAACTAAATCCCATAAAAATCTGTAATTTTGGGTTAACAGTCTGGAGTCACTCTGTGAATCTTACTGGCAGATCAAAGTATCTAAATACTGTGGCTTTGCAATATATTTTGGGGAAAAAAAAGCTCTCAATTGTTTGTGAAATAATCCATTTCTGAATGTGCATTTGCTCTTAATATTTATTGGCTAAGCTGTGAGTCAAAAGCTCTGATAGAAGACTCATTCTCTACTTTATTATCACTGCACAAACCATAGATTTCCTATATCTTTTCTGTATCACACACAGTAAAAGCATAAAGATCCTGACACTCACTTCATCTCCTACTGAGCTGGAGACGCTCAGCCAAAGAGTTAACGTAATTCAGCAGCACACCTGAATCTCAATTAATTTACTCCTGTTGTGGGTTTGTCCCATTTTTCCCTATGTGGAAAGCAGATGCCTTCCTTGCGCAGCTCTGTGTTTTTCAATAAAAGTATCAGAGGTAAGAAGAAAAGTGAGACTTTAAATATTCTTAAGGCATCATGTCTTATTTAAAAACTACTTGCAGATTGGCAGGCAGCTCATAAAATATTTATGGAGCAGATTATAAAAGTGAAGTTATAAAATGATCCCTATATAGGTTTATAAAATATAAAATGGACAGGTAGAAAGATGAACAATCCAGCTGGGAAACCGATGCCCACTACCTCGCATGACAGAAGCCAATTCACAGAGAAAAATCCTTCACAAAGTGAGGCAGAAAGATGTTTGCTCTCCCTGGTCTGATGGAGATTCTTTTGTTTCTGCCCTGTGCTTCAGGATACCTTGCTGGGTGTGTGGCCCTTTGGCCCCTCGAGGCATTGCCCTGAAAACCACAGAATGCCCAAGGGAAAGACTTTTCATCTCTCTGGCTAGGGCCACCATTCTGGTCACAGCCCAAGCAAGACACAGCCAGGGGACTGTGAACCTGGACCTTGGACGTCAAGCCCTAGGTGGTGATATGAAAAAATCTTGACATACTTTTTTTACAGGCATAGGCCAAAGCATTTCAGCACACAGCCAAGGCATTACTGGAAATGCAGGTGGGGACAGCATTGAGACATCCCTGATGAGGAAAGGGACTTCACCTTGCCAGGTGCAGTCAGTACCATCGAACGGGCTGTGCCCTGAAGCAGCATGCAATCCCTCACCCCCATCTTGCAGAGACTTACACATGTATTTAATCTCTCAAATATGAGATAAACGAAGCATAGGCACTTCTCTGAAACAGAGACAGAACACTTCTTTTTCAGGGGTGAGACCTTCACTCAGAAGCATGTCTTTTATAATAAATCAACTTAGAGGAATGCTTCCAACCCATCTCAAGCTGTCACTTTACAGGAGGTTTGCAAGGACTGCAAGGTTATTGTTTACAAGGGGTTAGTGCTTATTTCAGACTATTTGTTCCAAGATGTTAAAGCAATAGAGCTGCATACGTGTTGCAGTGCAGGATCGTGTTCCATGCAGAGGAACAAACAAACATGGATCTCTCCATCTGGCCAAGATCCTGTCGCCTCAGCTCACGTGTGGAGACAATAACTTGTTCAGTGAATAGCTTTATCCTTGATAAACAACGCTGATACTGAGAGCCAGAGGCAGAAGACTACCACTGGTGATGTTAGTCTGTGTTCAGCATTTGCCTCTGCTGCTTGCAATCCTAGGATAAATTCAGTATCAAAAAAACGGGGAATACTCAAGGGACTGGTGTAAACTGAACAGCTCCTATATTGGAAGTCGCTTTCCATTTTTCTGTCCACTTTCCTCTTGCACAAGATCAAAAGAGAAGTAAAAGGTCTGCTGATGACAAGCCAAGACCTTTAGCTCAGTTCAGGAGATACAGGAGATGGCTGGCCTGAGAGGAACGGGGCAGATTCCCTTCCAAAGGGCTCCAGGCTCACAATCTTCTCTGCTGCTTTCCCAGCACTGCTGTCCCCCTCTACACTTGTGTGACCCTGTATTTGACCTCTGATTAACTTGGATGCCTCACAAAGGAAGTTTCACAAATCCAGCAGTGGTATTTTTAGCCTTTAGTCCTTCCCTGCCTTTGAGCTGAATGACTCCCTGCTTTCCTAAACCACCGCCAGAACAATTAAAAATAATTTAAACAAGATACCGTTTTCCTCTCTTGCAGGAAGCTCCCTCTGAAGTGATTTCCATAAATCTCTCTAAAGAGATTGTCATGCCTTCCCATAGCACAGCCAATGGCATCCGTGCCTTGAAGAAACTTCTCCCATTTCCCCCTCCCAGCCTGCTGCCACATTAGTCTCCCTGCACCTTAGGAGGAAACCTGCAGAGGGTGTTTTCCAGGTCAGCCAAGTTTTCCTTGTACGTCTCTCTTCTTCATAGCCATCCAGTCCAATCCTGGTCTTCTCTGAGAACTATTTTCCATTGCTGTCATCCTCCTGCTGGGGGCCTTGCTTGAGGACATTTGAAGCATGACTTGCAGCGAAGGACTGCCTCGTGCACTGGTACCACAGGCAGGACAGACAGCAGAAGTACTGCAAGGTTTTCTTTCAGAGCAATCATTGCCAAAACAGAGGTCCACGTACCAGAACAACTTTTTACAGGCACACACTTTGAGCTGAGCATTCTTGCTTGCTTAATCTGCTCTTAAGCACTGAAAAGTCACAAAAAACCAAGTAAAAAATGTTCCACCAAGGGGAAAAACCAAAACCCAAACTCCTCCTCTATCCAAATAAAAAATACAGCACCAGAGGACCCAAAAATGGTCCACCATAGTGACTGCTGTGTCCCACAGCAAGGAACTGCACCATGACCCAGCCACCATGCAAAGCCTCAGCATCCCCCAGAAAACACAGCAGAAGAGTTCCACACCTCTCACCAGCTAAGCTGAGAAAACTTCCCAGCTTAACAGCGCATGTGGGATGTCTCAGAAATTCTGCGGTCTCAAGCAGCTGTCTGATGGGGATTGTGATTACATGCATCTCTTAGGAGGCTTAGGAAGATCTCTGCTCACACAAATATTACAGCTGATTCTTCTTTGGGAAGCAACTCAACTTGCATCCAGTCAAACCAACAGAAATCAAAATCACCCCTCATTTGAGCAGTTAGAAAAGAGGGGAGTACAAGAGAGCAGAAGGTGGTGAGGCAGCCCAGATGTGGCAGAACAGGACAGCATGCAGCATGGACACGCACCTCAGGACACCCACAGAGATATGCCCGCTGCTGCTGGAGCACCTCGGGGGCAAGCAGCACCATGTCATCGCTGTGTATGTCATACACCGCCATCCACGTCCATGACATACACTTCATCCCACTGACATGCATGTCACATGCCACCAAATAAACACTTTCCTGCTCCCGCCTACCCCCTGCCTCCTCTGGGGCACACTTCCTCCCCCCAGCCCCTTTGGATGACAAGAAGCAGGACTCGATGGGTGCCCAGCATCCATGGTGTTTTGTCAGACACCTGCTGCAGTGTCTGGATTGATCACGGCATAACAAGCGGGTTCTTGCCCCTGAGATCCCTGCCCTTGCTGAAGATACACTCTGCTTCAGGTCACTCTATTTCCACTTGTTGAGATAGACAAGCTGGGTACAGAGATCAGATGAGAAAGTGATTTCCAGGCCAGTACAAGAAAGGAAGGGAGAGGCAGACTGTGCACAGAAAACACGGACGGAGGACACGCAGTAGGAGCCAGCACGGGTGGGAACACTGACCATGTTAGGCTCGGATAGGCAACAGCACGCAGAGAGGAAGCCCACCCACAGCCATGATCGCAGCAACTGAAAAGCAAACAAAAAGGCCCAGGATAAGGAATAATCCCACCGCCCTGGCAAGGTGCAAATACATTCACAACATTTCTATATGTATTTTCTTCCTTCTTATTGCATTTATTATTGGGACCTGAACACCCTGAGCTGCAAAAATTTCATGGCATACGCTATTGTTGGTGAAACATGCCTTGGGGAGAGTGCCTAGATCCTGGTGCTGTAAAGCAATTAACCATGTGCTTCCTGTACTGGAGTACCACCATCAGGATTAATGGGGCCACCCATGTGCTTAAACTTAAGCACCTGCCTTGAAGCAGGCAAAGTGACTTTTTTTCCAGAAGCGTGCATGTGGTACAATTACAATTGCCTTTAAAAAAGGAAAAGCACTGGATGAATACGAGCCCTGCTTCTGCAGATCCTTATGCATGGACTCACAGAGCCCCTCCTGCATCTCCTTGTGTCAGGGAAGATTTGCACATGTTAGGTATCTGCAGAAGCAGGACCTTGTGAGAGCGTTCAGCCTAAATAAACTCGAAATGTGGTGAGCTGAAAGGCACTCCATGCAGCCACAGCTTGCCTTTGAAGGCTGCTCAGCCTTTTCTTTAATCAGACTATGGGTTTGCCTGGCATCAGTTCTCAACCCAGTGCTGGCTGCACCTCAGTATTTGCCCTTTATCCTTGTCAGAGAACTTGCACAGACAACTTTTCCGTTACCAAATCTATTAAGATAGTTCATCCTGGAAAAGAACATAGTGCAGAAGAAACAACAGGAAGGACTTCAGTACAAGCAGGAGCCCAGTGGTGCAGGTATACTCCAAATAAAGTCAGCTGAAGATCTCTTCACTTCATTTCTCCTCAGTCATCACAAGAAGTCATTCTTGAAAAAAATCCTGTGCACATCAGATTTTTTATACAATATGACTTACAATGCCTAAATACATTAAAATAGTTTATTTAGACAAAATTAACATTCTACAACTGCATTGCCTTAAATTATGATGCAAAATAACTTCAGGCATGCAATGATTTACAGAATTATACACTGGATTATGTGCTTACTTAAATTAAAACTGGTGAAGAATGTCTTCTAAGCTCCTTTTGCATCAGCAAAACAACTTGCTAACATTTTCTAAACAGCAATGCCAATATCTCTGACTGTAATTAACAATATTTTCTATTTTCATAATGCCCCAGCTTGTTCAGTCATACTAATATGGAAGGAGATCAGCCTTCACTAACCCACTCTGCAGATCCAAGTTAACACCAGAGATCCAAAACTCAAAGGTATACAAAGGCAACCCAAGCACTATGTATCTTAAGTCAATTTTGCCATTTTCCTCCTTTAACCCTGCAGGATCTGAGTGCAGGGAACTGGTGCATCTCCAGAAGATCAGCTTGGCTGTGACCCTTTAGCTTATGTTTCAGCCAGGAGGCCCTTTTCCCCCAGGCATTTTCTAATGTTGCTGCCACCAGACCTTCCCACACCTCCACACCACTCAGCATGCAAAGTCAAAGTTTTCCAAACAACTGTTCAATTGACCTGAAAAGCAACCACTTCCTTAAAATGAAAAGAGCTCAATGTTTCCCTGAACAAAGAAAACCCTTTAAGAGCTCATCAGCAACAGGGCTGCTCTGAGACAAAATCAGTTCCCTGCACTGAATCTGGATCTCACTTTCTTTATACAGAGAGAAAAACAACTGTTCAGGTGCAAGAGAAATGTACTTCAGTGTAGCCTTGCTCCTACAAACCCACCAGCTGTGCACTTGTGGTCAAAATACTCTGAGGTTTAGCATTAGAGGAAATCTAAAGTGCTTAGAAACAAACTAAACAGGACCAGCAGACAATAAAATTCACTTTCCGGTCCACGGAGCACTTGGTTAGGTAAATGAACTTACTAATTGGTCTGAACAGTCAGGACAAAGGAAGATTTATTACTACTTGTGTTAAAAAGATGGCTTGATTTGGCAGATACACTTTAAAATATAAAAACCCTGAGGTAAATAAAACTGATGGTAAACTCAAGCAAAGCCATCGTGCATCTTGTGGCCATTGGATTTGGGTGCCTGAAGGCTCCTAGGAGGGGCCCAGTTCCCATCTCCTCCTTTCCTGCAGGGCTTCCTTAGTCTAAAAACTGAGGAGCTGAAAGCAAAAGCCTTCCAGACAAGATCAAATGCTATGGGTAAGATTGAAATGCTTTTTAATGAAATACAGCTGGACTTCTCCAGGGTTTTACATCTTTAGCCATCAAGCTGACCTATCCTGGAGAACAGACTTGAACCAAGCACTGCATACATCAACTTTATCTGCAAAGTCTCCTCCAACCTCACTGAATCAACCAGCAAACTATGAGGAGAGCTAGTGGGGGCTGCCACTGGTCAGGAGCCCCTCTGATGTGCTGCAGGATAACAGATGACATGTCCACGTAACAGCAAAAGTTATTGAGAGGACACCTGCAGTGTTAAATCCCCTTAGCTGGGAAAGAACAGGCTCTGAGGCAACAGCATCTCCAAAAGCCAAGCTTGCCTGAAACAAGGTGTGGCACCTGCTTCTAGCCCTGCCTTCAAGGAAAGGGCTGCAGAAGGGGGGGAAAAAAAAGCAGAAGAGCCAGCAGCTGCAGTGACACCTCCAGGACCTGCTGGCACTGCCCTGCTCCCTGGCCAGCCCAACTGTGCTACTTTCAGCTATCTCAGGCACACAGAGACAACACTCCTCTTCTTCTCGATAAGGTGACCCCCACAAAGCTTATGTGGTTTGCAAACACAACTGTCCAGAGCACAAACTTTAATAAACCTGTGCAAGGAGCACTTACCAACACTCTTGGCATTGTTTCAAACCCTTGGCTTGGTTAATGAAATGTATATATATCATGGGCCCCAGCAACTGTGCCTGCAATTAATGTAATTAATTTACCACAAGTCTGCAGATGACCCAGAGAGCATTTGGAATTAAACTACATTTTTAATGGCTAGATAGAATTCAGAGAGGCTCTGCCATATATAGATGTGGCTTTTAAGAGTTATAAGCTGAACTCTTGGAATCATGATAAATGGAAGCCTCATTTGTTGCTTTTAATAAGCTGTTCTAATGGGATGTTCTTCAGAGGCTTGCAATTAGAGACTGAAATACTTGAGGGTGCCTGGGAAGATTTTTCTCATCCTTCATACAGCCTTGAGTGATGGTAATGATTGCTTCCTGCATCTCCAGGTCAGGAGGCCAGCTCTACACCTAGCAATTCCCGAGTCAACATGCTTGCTCTGAACATCAGAGAAGTACCATTACACACTGTGAGCTGCGAGGAATATATTCCCACTTTGTCCCAAAATATACGAATGTTTAAGGAGTCACCTGCTCATCCTGCTGAGCTCTCCTAGTTCACACATTAAAGTGTGTCTCTGCACTGTTCAAGAGAAACTGAGAAGGCCAAGCAGATGACAGCTATGCAGTCACTATGGGGAAGGAAAACAATGTCTTCAGGGAAAGGAACTGTACTTGGAAAGACCTCTGGCATTATACTGTTCTATGTCTCAGACATAAGAAAGCAGAGATAACCTTTTTTCTAGGTAAGAGGCCACATGCTGCTATGTGGTGAAGCCCCAGGAGAGGTCACACTTCTGATTTCAAAGCAAGGTGAAACATCCACATATTCAGAAGTGCAGAAGGACAAGAGTCTGACTTCCTTCTTCATTCTCTACCCACTCCACAGTCAAGAGAAGACACTGTAAAATCCCATTTTCAAAGACTACATACACAAGGGGTGCTGAGCAGAAGCCTCAAGCTGCTATAAACTCCATCCTGAAGGGCAGCCCAGTTCCCTTCTCCACGTGGAAACAGGACTTGCACAATGCCATCAAACAAATCCCCGGCAAGGAGGTGAGGAGGTTTCATCACTTACCCCCCATTCTCCCTGCTCAGACAAAGCTTATGCTGGTCGCTTATCAGCTCATCATCCTTCCAGCCCATTCCCTTGGCTGCTGCCAGAGGAACTCAGAAATAACTTGGAGCTTAGTTACAGACTTGGTGAACCTTCTGTCTGAGCCAAAGTCATCCAAAGGCAGATCAGCCTGGGTCCTCAAACCTGTCTCAAAACTGCAGAGCAGAGACTGCCTTGAGCCTGGTGAGTTTGCACTAAGCCAAAAAGTGCTTAGAACATTCCTAGAACAGGAATGAGGTGTTGGAGCCGCCAAATTTGACAAGCTGATCTTGACAGGATGTTAGGGATGGGTGCTACAGGCAGCAGATCTCCACACAGAGCCCAGGAAGGTCTGACCCTGGCAGAAGGCTGCACTGGAGCACTCTCCCTCCAGAGAGCTGTACTCACACCAGTGCTGCTCCTCTCTGGGAAAATGCACCAGCACAGAGGCTCTTAATGGGATGGAAGCAGTGAAAACCTTGACCCCAACAGAAGCAGGACCAGGCCCTGCCTGCTCTTGGGTGGATGGGAATTTTGACTTGGCAGAGCAGTAGCTTCCTCAACAAAATCCTTCCTCTTGTCAGGTGAATCGTGGGGAATATTTGGCAGTAGGCAGCATAATAAAGTGGCTATAAATCACAGGAGACAATGTCCTGCAGGAAGAAGGAAGAGCAGCCTAGAATGTAGAGATAAAGGTCCTTTAAAATGTCCCAACTAACAAAAATTGTGACTCATGCTGGAAAAATTCTCTATGAAAACCATTATCTATAGACTGTCTCCCATTTCCTACGGAAATATTGAAAAAGCAAACTATTTTAAGCCCTGACACAACTTGGAAAATAGGATGGGGGGAGGCTGTGGAAAAATTCATCTATTTTGACCTTCCACATCACAGAAGGTTGTAAACACCCTCTCAGGACCTGGGATATACACCACAATCTTTCACCCTCTCTGTTCCCTGAAAGCCACTTTTTAACAAGATGCACATATTTGTGTCCAGAAAGTAGCCCTCTGCCATCACAGGCACAGATATTTAAAAGTCTAAATCAGCTAAGGTCAAGGATGGATACGCTGGTGTAAGAGCCTCTAATTGCCAATACCCAGGTGGCAAGATTTGTCTTTGCTTTGTCTTTCAGAGGCTAGCTCCTTGCCAGAAGGAGACTTTCTATATATGCATGACACAGGGTGAGGAGGAGTTTTTTGCTGCTTCAATTTTTTTTTTCCCCCCTAAGTTCTATGAAAAGCTCCCTCTGGTTCTTTGGAAGATCACTTGAGATGGAAAGGTCATCCATAATGGGTAGTTGGCTATAAAAGCAGATGCACAGTTGACTTGAACAGCTTTTGCAAACATGCACAGCATTGACCTAATATCTTCCCCACTTTACTCTGTAAAAGCTCATGCTTTTGTTCAGAGCTATGAAGTTTGAAAGCTTGGGGAACTGGAGGGACCAGCAGTCTCTTAACACTGACCCCAAGACCTTGTCTGTTTTGCAAAGAGGGCTGGGTTTGAAGGACAAAAGAGGGGTACTGCTCTGGAGCAGTCGTCTCCTCCCCAGACTGCTGAAAACCTGGCTCAGTTTGTAAGGAGAAAGAGACTGATACCACACAACAAAAACTGAGGCACTTTGCTGCTCCTGGTGAGATGGAGTGCAAAGATCTTTGTCACTGGACTGTGCGAAACAGACTTTAACACAAAAGTCAGTAATGATTTTAGATGAATACATACTTCAGTGAGGAGCAGAAATGGTAACAGACATCTAATTCAGGCATTGCCAGGAAAGCAAAATGTATAGATTTGCTCTATCTGTAAAATGCACAGCACTTCAGAGAACACATAATCCTAACAAAACAGAGATAATAACAACTCTGTGTTCTTTAATTAAATACTTGTAGCTGGTTTAATAATAGATTTTCAATCCACTTCTCTTTTTTATGCTGAGACAACTACAGTCTGATTTAGTGACTGTCTTTGATTTGTAATCCCAATTGTTATATTATTAATATGTCCTTGATGCAAGGAGCAGGATAACTTAAAAAAGTGATCAGCTATTTGGCTTGGCATTTATGACCTTGGTCAGAGGACATGTTATTTACAGGAAGTTTTCTGGAGCATCTGCAAGTAAATCAGCTCTGAAATGCAGCTTAATTGTTTAAGGCAAAGCACATTTAGTTTCAAATTCCCAGGAATCTCCAGCTTCAGACGCAAAGTGCATTTCCACAGATGGACTCTGACATGTGGAAATGCCACCACAACTACTGTTCAACTGACCTTTGGTTAGGGCCAGCTGCCAACGGGAAATGCCAAGCTGTTACTTACATTCATTCAAAAGAAGCCAGAAAACTGCAGAGACCCGAAAGCAAAAAATAAGAGGACAGAGGTGTGGCCCTGCCTTTGGGAGCCTAGTAAAAAATAAAAAGCCTGCAGGCTCCAGCAAACTCCTCAGCCCTGTGACTGGAAACACCTCACAGAACTGCCAAGAGCAGGATGACATTCACCTCGCACTGCAGAACTGCTCTCCAGCCTCTGCTTGCTGCAGCCTGGGGCTTGGGAGGATAGGTGCAAAGAGGTGCCACACAGCATCCTAGGGAGGATAATCCTGAGGTGTCCAGGGCCTCTCAGGGACTCGGGAGCATCCTGAAGCCAGCACAAAGTAGGCTATAGGCAAGAGCTGGCCAGGCTACATCCTCAGTGCTGCAGAGCAAGATGGTTTTTCTCCTTCTCCTGCTCTCTTATATCAACAGAAAAGACAGAGCTTGGGCTTTGCACAGCTTGCTTGGTGTGGAAAGCAGTAGTGAGTCCAGCTGGAGTTCAAAATAGCTGTTTACATAATAGCAAACACAGGAAAGAATTAGGAAAGAAAATGCAACCCCCCTGGAACCAGGCACTGGAACAACACAACCACTCCAGAGGTTTAATAGGAAAACATCTCCCAGAAACAGGTTAACTGCTTCAGAAAGGGATTATCCCATGACTTGGAACATGTTTATTGTCCCTGCTGTCACAGCAGGAGAGTTACTTCACAAATTGTCTTGAATCCATATCCAAGGCAAAGCAGCATAAGTAACACATCTCCCTGGCATCTCTGCTTTCTTCCAAACCAGAGCAATTTCTTTGTTTTGTTTAATTTCAAATTGTCTGTCATCTTTCTGGATTTTGGGGGTTTATTTTGCTGTTCTCACAAGTCACTCAGTGTACTAGACGGGCTTTAAAATTCATGGGAAGTCAAATTGTCAGAGAAGTCCTGTGGTTTTGAAGCCAATTTTCTGATAATGGACCAAACCTTGGTGCGGGACGCTTCTCCACCAGCTCCAAATGAAGGACTGTGGTCTTTTCACTTAGGGGAAGGGTCGAAAAGATAAAAATGGATGAAAAGCTCAGCTCCCTGTGCCTACCCCTTCCAGACATCCAGCGTGGCACCATGGAGAACGTTCCAGAAATCTGCAGCTGCCCTGGGGTCCACAGAAGGAAGTGTGGGTACAAGGCAGGAGGATTAAGGTAGCAGCAGAAGCAGCAATAAAACTCTAGCCAAAGGACACAAGGTCTTTCATAAGCATGCCAAGAGATAAAGAGCTAAGAGGAAGCACATCCTGGAAAGCACATTAGGCGAGAGAACAGAAAGATGTAACTAATGAGAACTGCTGACAAATGGCTCAGAGTTTGCAACTGCTTGCTGAGACTAGAGAGAGCAGCAGTGAAAAGGAGACTTGTGAAGGTTCATCCTCCTCAGAGGGGTACTGAGCCCTTGCCAGCGACCGTGGGAAGAGCAGGAGGTCCTGGCAGCCACGCAGCTGTGACTCCCTATGGGCACAGAGGGATGTGCTTTCCTCCACCTGGTGAGATGGAGTGCCAGGTTACATCCACAGCCTCCCTACAGTCACACATGCATTCTCCTGTTGCACCAACACACACACACATCCAGGCTGGGGGAAGCCAAGGTTCACATCCACCTGCTCTGAGTGAAGAGGAATTTCAATCACAACCTCTAGTCTTTAAGGAGGGACTTGAATCCTGTCTAGAGTGTTCAGAGTCAAGTCTTTTGACTGCAGCTTTCCTGTAGGCCCCAGTGTGAATTGCCTGTAGCCATTGACTCACCCCCCTCCCTCTCTGCTGCTCCATGCTTCTCATGCAGACAGGAGCGTTTACTTTTCCATTTTTAAGCCCAACAAGTCACTCAAAGCAGACAACAGGAGCTCGAACAGCTGAGCTGGAAGAGACTGTCAGTCTCTGACCTTGACTGGAGATGAGTCTGGCAGCACACTTACCGTTCAAGACAGGAAATAACTGTGTCCGTGTCCTTCCACGGATGCCTTATGCCTGAGGACAGAGCTGCTCAGCCTGGCAGGATTTCACTGCTCTGCATTTGCAGACTCATACCTTACCTCCTCTGGGAAATAAGACCCTCAACCAACAAATTCAGTGCAGTTCCTCTGCATCTGTAACATCTCTTAATGTTTACAATATCCTGTAAATTACAGCCACCTTGCTAGACCTGAGCGTAAGACAGACCTGCATCATAAAAGCAATTGTGGGCTGATGGGTACCTTAGAAGCATAAATGTTTATTTTGCACTGAAAATAAATGCAGCCTTATCAGACGATGTACTTCACAAAGCTTTGTGGAGTACTTCACATATGCATGAAAGATCTTGCATTGTTTGACTACTGCCACTAAATAAAGGTACTAATATATATGTAGAATATGAAAAAAGCGCCTTCCGTGCTGGCCGCCAAAAAAGTTTTATGTTGCAGTACAAACTTATCCTGATACAAGCCAGATTTTGCCCCAGTACCACAATCTCTTGTTCATCAAAAAATTCCATCAACTTCCATTAGAGTTGTCAAAGATGTTACAGTCCAGGCTTTCATCACTTGCCTATGTTTAAGCACATGAGAAGTCAATGGGATGGTTTGAGGCAGAGTGTCTCCCTCTCCGGGGGAAGCTCTCTGTATGATTTACTAACGCTTGAGGAACACATTAATATCCTACACATGAGAAATGAAATCCAGATCTGACCAAAAAGTGGGGCATTTGGCCATTTCAGTGGCTTTATTCTCATTTTCTTTGCAAGTGTTTTCCTGAAGTTTTCTCCGTGAGCAAAGTCCATTGCAAGCTCTGAGTACAAACATATGGGGGTGAAGATATTTTACCTGTAATAAAATGTTCTGCTTATTTTTAAAGGAATGTGAAAACAGTCCTGAGAGAATCAAGTGATATAATCAGGGCCAGCCTATACACAGATGAAAATCATTGGGAAGTGAACAACATCTGTGAGAGTGCCTTTGTCATTCCTGCTTGTCCAAACAGATCAATCAGCCCACCCTCGTGCTGTTTTACAGTGCTACCGCTTGACAGCTTTGTTCACATGCTGCTTTTGCCTAAATCACACTAATCAGCTGGTCAGATAAAAGTTATTACAAAAGTTGAAGAAGTATAAATACACAGCTTCTTCTCTTACCTTCCGCTGAGAAGGAAACCGATAACAACAGCCAGCAGAATGACTCCCACTGTTACAGACACAACAATTATAGGAATCTGGCTCTGGTCGCTGGATGCAGCTACTGCTGAGATGAGAAACAGAAAATGGAGATTAGGGTTAAAATGACAGTCAGCACTCATACGAGTCTCTCTAGTGAGGCTGCCAGCAAGGTTTCAAGTCTTACCAGTTCGTTTATTCTTTTACGGTTTGTGTTTTCCCCCTTTTGCTGTCTGTTTCTAGTTTGGAAAGGATATGGGTGGAAAGGAAACAAAACCACATGCAACACTAAGCCAAAAGCCCAACAAGATTCCATCTCATTGCTGAATTCAGAAACCAAAGCGTTGCAGGATGCAGCCTTTGAGTTTGTGAACTGAAGTTTTCCCCCCTGAGTTAGCTGCATTAGAAATCAGAGATAAAAGATGAAAACCCAACAGGCTCTCATTTGGATGAAAACCCAACAGTCAGAGAGAACATTTATGGAATGTTATTGCTAACAGACACAAGAAAAATCTACAACATAAAAAAAATTACCTGCACTTCAAGAAGCTATAAATAATTATAAACTAACTCTTTGTGGCATCTCTATCACGTGGCCATAAAGTGCCCTCTGTAAAACAGGAATCTGCTAAGACATGTACACTGGTTGGTCTTTTTATTGGCCAAAACTTGGGGAACCAAAACTCCTCCAGTTTGTGCCTTGTAAGGAACCCTCCTGCCAAAAGGCAGGAGACTAAACTGGTGATAAAGATGCCAGCAGAAAGGTCAGGAGAGCTGATTGAGAACTGAATTTTGACACGGGTCAAGTGAGAGCAGGTGACCAATCTCCTGTAGGCTGTAAAATGGAAATGCTAATACCACTTGTATCTTGTTTATCTGCCCGACTTGGCAGGGGAAGGAGCCCATTTCCCCCCAGGGTTTGCATGTGGGGCTCCACAAGCAGAAACCAAAGTCTCCTCACCTTGCCCTCTTTGCTGCCAGCTTAATCAGCTGCATGTCTATAACTACCCCAGGGTACAAACCTCACATCCTCCCTGCAAAACCAGCTCCCTGGCACAGGAACCACTGCTCTGGGGGGGGAAAACCTCATTATAGCTCTGAACCTCGTGCCAGCCCAGGATGAAGCTCCATCCACCCCAGAGAGCAGCAGGAATTGATTGCGTACTGAAGAAGCCTTTAACGAAATGATTGAACGAAAAAAGGGTCCTTAGCACGGGATTAACGTTATGAAGGCTATAAAATAACTGAATATAGTCCCATATTAATTGTTAAAGGAAAGGAAAGACAGAAAGGTATGGCATTAAACATTGATCTGCACTGGGCTTCAAGCAGCTCTTCATATGGGAGCTCTCTGGTGCTTAACCACTGGCGGGGTGGACCTGCTACAGCAGTGTAAGTGATTTCAGAAGGACTGGTCCTGACACATCAAATATTTCATGCTAACTGCTTCAAACCCCTGCCATCATCCAGAGATTTTATTAGCCTCACAAAGTTATGGGGGCTCCTTAAGATGGTGTTTTATTGCTTTCTTGACAAAATAATTAAAAAGAAAAACATTTAAAGGAGAACATTAAGAAGTGATTGGTGGTTTTTTGCACAGCTCAAGGGATGGGGAAATGAGATAAATTCTACTGTGATCTATGGCAGATGAAAAGCCTGAACCCATAAGCCAAGCTGGGGCTTGCTGCCATTCAAAGTCGGGGGCACACACACATCCCCACTGCATTACCCCTTCTCAGCTTGGTGATATGTTCCTGCCCAGCAGGACCAGCTAGATTAGCTTACCAACCCAGCCAAAACTCAGCTCTTTGCAATGTTAGTTTTTGGGGCTAGACGAGCTTGGTGGCATTTGGAAAGGATGAAGCAACGAGTGGATACACCCAGCAACACCTTCCACTCAAATAAAAAAATCCCACTGAAAATTGAAGCCCTGGCTGCTTCATGGTGCTTTGCAGAATTGCAAAAGCAGGGAGAAGTATGTAAAAATTCCCAAGATCTGGAAAAAGAGGGAAGTCCAAAAGAGCTTACAGCTTTCCTCCATTGCATTTCTTGGGCTGTTGTTGTGTAATTCCTCCAAATGTATCAAAGATAACTATAGAAACCCTGTTAACTGGAAACAAAACCTGTTGTTCAGTCCAAATGACTTGGAAATTGCTTTTGTATCTTAGAACAGCCACTGAAAGGTTTTCATCTGTGCTTGAATAAAAATAATTTGCTTTGGCTCTAACAAGAAGTTCAGATCTGTACTCTGATCTAGCAGTGCGATTCGATCTGTGCTTGCTTTCCAAATCTCCAGGATGTGCAGGAAAGCAGTGGGAGTCTGGTCACACCCCTGACACTAATATTGACTTTATATAGGGCTTTGGGGAAAAAAGTGCTTTTTATAAGGTTTTAAATGTCGAACAGAGCTGCATTTTGCAAGATACTGAGGCTTACATTGTATTTCAGTCCTATTAAGTGTTAAAGTATCTGGTTAAGTCTGGCCTCAGCCAGAGCTTGAGTCCAACAGGTGAACAATTCCCATTCCCAAACTGGGGACAATGTAGTAGGTATTCCTCTGACTAAACCAGCAACTCCTTAATATCAGAGAAGTACCTATTTCTCTGCCTTTAAAATGTGAAAAAGACGGGGATGTGGGTATGACTAACTGACCCACAGAATTTCTAGTGTTTAAAAGCATTTCCATGTGATGTTCTCCAAAAGTCCTGATTAACAGAGATACTTACATGATGGGCTTGATGAAAGTGCCATTATTTCTGGACCAGGATCACAGGTAATAGATCAAATGTGTATATATTTCATGTGTTACTCATTAATAGACCAGAGCACTATTACTCAAACAACTCTAAGCTAGAAACTTTTCAAGTGAGAAAAACTATAAAGAATAATTTTTTGGCACAGCATGATTTGGTTGCTACTTATGGAGCACAATTAATGGTTAATACTATAAGAAATACATCAAATAGACTGTCCTTACTGCATTAATGTTTGCATTGTGATGCAATTTTCACTGTATTAGCTTAATCACTGGCTCCACAGCTGCATTTGCACATGTATAATGACTCCTTGAAAATCTATTATGACTTCAAAGGCAGCATGCACTGAAAAGACAACTCAGCATCTTCTTCTCAAAGATAATGAATTTTAAATAAACAGGAGTAACAGTAATCAAAGTATTTATGAATTTAAATTTCCAAGGAAAACACAGCAAACAGTTCCTTTCCCACAGGAATGATCAGAGTATTTCCACCATAAAATTCCTCTTCCATGCGCACAGTATAAAAATTAATAAATGACAGCTGTACAAACTAATAGAGAGAAGACATATTTTCTGGTGGACAAAATTGTACTTGACACCCCGGCAAAATTCTGTATTTGGGACAAAACGAATTTCCCCACAGCTGTGCCTAAACACAGAAGAGTGAGCAGCTGAGCCTCTGTGTGCCTCAGGAGTTCATCCTGACACTGAATCAGTTCCAGAATCCAGCCCAGGATAAGTTTCATTAAAAAAAAAAAAAATTAAAGAAAATTTAAAAACCCACAAATTTACCAGGCCAAGAAGAAGTCCTGCACCTGCAGTGCTCATTTTTTACCATTTCTGATTACAAGCCAACCTCCTTTTCTTGAGGCTGTGGCCTTGGCAGCCAACAGAAACAATCTTTTAACTTGACAGGAACTTTCCCCAAAAAACACAAAAGACAGTAACGCTGGTTCAACCCTTCCCCTTGCAGAGAGGCACCATTTCAGGGTTTTTCCCCCCAGATGGAGATATTTAAGAGACCTCAACATCCTCTGCAGCCTGCCTTTAAGGAGCAGGTCCTGTCCCCTCTGTCCCTCCTGAGAGGAATGACTCTCTTACACCGGGCTCCTGTAAATACAGGATTTTTCTAAGCATGGAAAGCCCTGAATCTCTGAAGCCTGAAGATCTCCTGCCCCACCACGAGGAAGCAAAGGAGAGATATGCCAAGCGCAGAGTCACGATGCGCCCGACGTTTCCAAACTCGGGGGATGAAGCAATCAAAGGAAGCGCTCTGTGCAGAGGTACCGACCCCTGACGTGTTTCAGGGCAGCGCTGCAGGGACAGGGGCTGGCAGTAATGAAAAGCACTTACACACTGGGCTGGTTTCGAACTCGAACCTGCGGCTGAAGCCCCCGTAGCCGGCAGCTGTCCGCGCTCGGATCTGGAAGACGTACGCTGAGCCTGGCTTCAAGCCGTCCGCCGTAATCGCCGTCTCTTTGGACTTGATGATGGTGTAGCTCGTCTCCTGGTCCTTTTCCCAACACCCCCCAAAAACCACAAAGTTCAAACAGACACAGAGTGGCTCTCAGAGAAGACAGACTCTTAACAACCCCCAGAGAAACACGACAAAAGATGACTGAAGCCTGCATTTTTGAGGATTTCTTCCTCAAACCCCCCTCCCTCTCTGAAGGTCCTTTCTGCAATAGAGACTGTGAGATCTGATTTTCTCTTTTATAATCAATGATTCTGGGAGGCACACATCTGCAGTAGAAGCAGCTTTCCCCTGCTCAGGATGCACGTGGCCTGGGGCAATGGAAAGGTTTATCATACAAAGATCAATCACAAGGCACAGGGAAGATAAAACAAGTTCCATCGCCTTGAAAAAGGATTTTGATTTACACCAAAACGGCTTCCCAGTAGTGTAAGTAGGCCTAAAAGAGAATAATGTATTACACACTATACAACTTTATGCCTGCATTTCTAGAACCATGAATAAGACCTTGAGAAGAGACTAATAAACCAAAACTCCAGGAAAATACCTAATTTTTGCATTGTTCTTCTGAAGCAATGAACTTGAAGAAAAATTGCTGAAATAAATCTTCATCTACATCAGTTTCTAATGTGAAACAGTTCCAGTTCTTTGATTAAAATTTTGTTGAAATGCTAAGTAATTACTCTTAGAATTATTTACTGTAACACATAATCTAGACAAGAGCTCATAAATTAAAGTCTACAAATATGGAGACTGCTTTTTATTCACCATATCCTCTCAGATCCAAATTATTATGAGTTAAACCAGAGTTTTTAGTAGTTCCTTACCAAGATTTCTGGATAGCTCTTAGAATCCAAACTAATTTTTCTTTTTTTTTTTTAATTTAATGGCCAACTTCCCATTGACAGCAACATGCCTGGGTAAGGTGCTAGGAATTTCTTAAATGTAAGATTACAAAATTTCTCAATTGATGCTTGTTTTGGAGAAATGTGTACACACACAGAGACATAAATATAAATATGTGCCCTTTTTTTCTTATTAATCTGACAAAACTCAGTTTTCCCAAACATTTAATATAAATATTCTTGTCCCTTGGAAATGAATGCGAACTTACCCTTATGAAGGACTGAAAACTGAGAGAATATAAATTATAGTAGCAACAAAGAAAAAGGATTAAGGACAATATCCCCAGCCTATCTCAACTACTGGTTAAACAGCAGTAAGTGAATATTAGGTCACATCTTTGCCTGTATGTCAGCCAATTAACTTTTCAATACACTTTTGGCTTCTGCAAACACTTGGGCTCTTGAGCTTTTCTATGGAAAATACAAAGCTTCACTCTCAGACTGAAGAAAACAAATCAAGACAGCACAAACTTGGACTGGCTGGAACTACCTCTCCACAAAGGACTCACTCTTGAAGAACTACTTGCTGAAGCTATTTGAGACTAGTTCTAGACTACAAATACAACATTTTAAGTCCCCTCTCCTGCCAATTTGTTTAAAAACAAACTAAGGAAAATGAAGTAATACCCAGGTTTTTTTCACTTTAATTATTTGCTTTGCCTTTTTTTTTGGTTTCTAAAAGCTGTTCTTCCCAAGCCATTCCATGGTTAGGATCCAATGTACCCCAAGAGCCATTCAAACAAGTTAATAAAATAATTAGCAATGGATTATTTCCAGCAACAAAATAACCTGATTCCTGCTGTGTATCTTACTCTTCAGCCCTATTTAAGTCACTCACATATCTATTTCACCATCTCCCTCATCTGAAAAAATAATGTTGATTTTATTTTGATGGAGAAGATTTATGAAATTCTTTCCCCTGTTTGCATGGACTGCTTGAGCAGGTCCTTCCCATGGTCAGAGAAAGAAGACAGAAGGAGCAAGGATCTAATCCTGGTCCATGTTGAGCAATTTCACCTGGATCACAGATAGAGCTAATTGAATATCTTCCTTAAAACAGAAATTCAATCCCCCTTAAAAAGTGAATTGTGACTCAATTTCATTATTTTCCTCTTGTTTTCATGTAGAAAGCCTGTATGTTTCTGAGGAAAAAAGAACACCTTACAATTCTAGCTAAGGCAAAAAAAAATGCTATTCAGTCAAATCCTGAAAACCTGATTTTTGGAAATCTCTAAGACTTCTAGAGATTTGAGGCCACATCTCTCAAAATACACTACTTTGATAAAGTGCATGTGTAACTGTTTTCATTTAAATGACATTAATTTTGCAGGAAGATAACAAGTCACCATTTGAAATGAAGACTAGGAGGGGCAAGTTTGTGGGGAGACTGCTTCCCTTTAAACTGAAGGAAAGAGCTGGAAAACCCAGGCAAGTTTTTAAGTCAAGATGCCCTTCTTCATAACAGAGTCTCTCTCCACAACCCCCTTTTCCTCTCCTTTCACAGTGGATGGAAAATCCAGAGAGAAATTGAAATACCAAATGCAAAGTATTTTGCCTGATGTATCTGGGAGGAGACAGATGCTCAGTCCCCAACCCCTTCTATTTTTAACAAATGAGCAGGCTCTATCTTAATGTGATAAGGCTGGAGAGGAATCTGACACGCGGATTTAATGTATTTGTTCAAGAGAAGTGGCACACTAATGGAAAACAACACCCTCATTTCAAGTCTTCCTAATCATTTACTGCAAAATCAATCTGACATTGATTTATGCATAAAATCTCTCAATTCCCTTCCATGACTCAAATAATAATAACTAAAAGAAGAAAACAATAAAGAGAAGGTACTTGGGAAGCTCAGCAATCAGTCCATCACACCTTTTCAAAATATTTGATTTCGTATTCCAGGATGATGCCATTGGGTCGATCTGGCTCCTGCCAGGAAAGGGAGATGCTATTTTTAGTTATCTTCCCTTTTTTCACAGTACTGACTGGAGAAGGTGCTGCAAGACAGGAAAAAACAGAACAGATAAAAACCATGGTTAGCAAGATGGTCTGCCTCAGCCAAAGCCAATCTCATCAGTGCATGCTCAAACACAAGACAATCCTTAGCTACTGCAGATCAGTGGGGTCTGTTTTCACCTTGGTGGTATTTGCCCATTTTTAACAAGTGGACTTGCATGGATTTGTGGCAGCACGACCACCAAGGCAAAGTAATAACATGAACTACTATCACAGCTTACACATCAAGCCCATCTTTTCAAGCAATTTTCAAACACATCAATCCCACACCTTCTCTTTTCAAATGTCAGGGGTCTACATTATCAGACTTACATATTGAGTATGCTTTGCTTTCTTTTGCCTGCTTTCAAGGCATATATTTTCCAGAAGACCTTAGATTACATGGGCTCCTGAACTGTTTTTGGATTGTACGTAGTTTAAGCCTAGGCATCTTTCAGCCCCTTCCTTTCAGAAGCAAGGAATATTACAACCTTTATAATTCAATTGCTCTCCATAAATATCACTGGGGTGTAGCAGGCTCACATAGTGATGCTAATTCCTTGCAAATGGCAAAAGATTTTAATGGCAATCACAGTTTGGAAGTTCTCAGTGTGCTGGGGGAAGCCACAGCACGAGAGCAGCCATACAAGCTCTGCTCATTATTTTAAGATGCAGCCCTGAAAGGTTATCTGCCCTTTGCAGCACACATATGCATCAGAAACAGGCTTGATCCTTTGTATTCAGTCTGATGTCTGCAGAGACTTTTTCAGTTGTGGTTGCTGCCCCCCCTGCCAGCTCTCCAGCAGGAGCTGCTATGGGCAGTGCAACCCTCACACCCCAGGTGCTTCATGCCAGTGATTAGGAAACAACACTGAGTGAAAAGAAAAGGGGAGGGAAGAAACTCAAGGTCTCCCATTTGCAGGGCCAAGAGCAGCTTCTCCAGAGATAAAAACAGGCCATGCCTGGATGAGGGACTTTAACTCACCCTCCTACAAGGATGACAGGGGCCTGAGGAGACCCATGGCAAAGACTTTTGTGGCCATATGGGGAACGGAATGGAAGGAGCAGCAGCAAACAACCACATTTCATCTTCCAAAATTTATTTGGAACTATAGAAAACAATTTCTTCTATATGCAGGACTAGCTAATTATCTTAACACTATAAAAAAACCCCAACCCATTAAGTAAAATAAAGACAACAAATACATTAATTTTTCCAGGTCTAATTTTAAGCCAAAAAGTAAGGGAAGAGCTCAAGACAATTGGACTGAAGACTAGCAGCAAGACTTCTCTGTTATAGCAAGTTGCCACATCTCAGTCTTGCTTCAGCCCTAGTTTTTTACGCTCCTGTTTACTTTCCCCTCTTGGCTCTTGAAGGATGCTGAAAGGTGCTGGCTATTTCCATACTGTTTTCTGCTGGAGAGCTGACATCAAGCTGTACAGACAGGGTTTGTTTTTTAACTGTGCATCCACCACTGTGCTCACAACTGCTCTGCTGAGCGAGTAAAAACCACCTTGATTTGAACCATGACCACATTATGTATGCAGGCACTGCATGGTGATCACCAACTATTTTTCACCTGCAAAAGTCACCTTACCCCTCCCTGACTGATGTCCTCTACAAGGTTTTGGGCTATGCGAAGGCAAATAACAGCCTAAGTACAAACTGCTAATCTGGAAAAGGAATTTCTGTTGCTCAGCCCAGGTGCCTAAATATGCACTGTGCGTACATGTGCACAGCAAACTGAGTTGTGCATCTGAGATCCAAGGTCTGTGAACACGTGTACAGTCAGATATACTAGCTCAGAGAAGGTAGAGAGAGTAGGGAGCTCCATCAAAATAGAATGAAGCCCTTTCTGATGCAAGGGAGCTACATAATTTTCAGGGCCGTTGGATACCAAGCCTTGCTGCGTGGTGATGGTGCCAAGTAAAAGGAGATGGTACAATCCTCATTAAATGGACAATACCAAACACTTATCATGAGCCACTCAGATGCTACCATGTACAGGGAGGAGCCACCAAAATACTCAAAAAAAGGGACCTGTGCCCTCTGGGACTGATCTCCAATGCCCCCAAATGCCTGCAATGCCTATCTCATGCTTACAGAGCTGGCAGCAGAGGTCAGGCAGGATGGAGAACATCAGTGCTGAGCATTAAACCGTTGTAAACTCCTATTAGCAAAAGTAAACTTGAGAAGAGCAGTGAGGGGAGACCTCAGTTCTCCCTGGTATTGAATGCCTCTCAGGAAGGTGAAAATCATGCAACTCCCAGTATCAAAATCACCTGATAAAACAGTGGATTTTTCATCCACCTTCCTGAGGTTTCCTGAAGTGTTTATAGGACTGAGGCTCACGGGTGCTTTACAGCCAAGAAAACAATGCTAGTGCTCCCAAACGCTGCTGCAAAACCTTTCCCTAGGAGATTCAGGGCAGTTTAACTCTCCTTTACGTGCACCTGCATAGTACAAGACAAAATGCACCACCAGCCAACCCAAACACACCCATCAAACTTCCTACTCCCCTAAATCAGAGCATTCCCTTTTAAAAAGTGTGTGCAAAAAGCTTGACTAGTGAACAGCTTTGTGGACTTAAATCTCTGGGTGTGCAAGTCTCTAAAATGTTCAATTGTGGCTCACAAAATGCTCTGCTCTACCGGGAAACGCATGGAAGATAAGAAAATGAGTAACCTGACTCTGGAAGTAAATTAGAAGAGGAGTAACCGTATCCTTTTGAATCTCCTTGAAAAGAAGTGTTAAAGTGTAACTGTGAGATAAAGTCCAATTAAGTAAATTCAATAAATCCCAGCGGTGCTGGCATGCTACAGCAACCACTCTGCAGCCTCAATGCACAGAGATTACGATGCTCTGAAGTGAAGGAAGGAAGGTATAAGTATTTTAGAGTTTTCTTTGTCAAACAAAATGTAATTCAATCCAGGCAAGTGGACAAAGTCGGCAATCATTCCATCTTAAAAGCCTGCAACTGGATACTGTGCTATATGATCTCAGAAAAATAAAAGGATTACTTAAGACTTGCTTTTCAAAGGTCACTGCTTCTGCAAGGGCAGCATCCTCTTAATAGGAAGAAGTCAAACCACAGAGCCCTTCCATTTGGAGAACAACATGCAAAAAAATAAATTCACGTAAAAGTCAAGATATATAAAGCTGTAATATCCCATGTTTCTTATGTAAGCAGACAGAAGTCTTGTTCAAATCCCTACCTTGACACAACAAAAGGTGGGTGTACATTGTGAATTGTTCATGTTCTGCACCTATGCATTAATTTCTCAGCCACACAGTCAAGATCAAAGAGGGATATTACATCATTTATGTTTATGTTTGCCATTTATGAAAACAGCCATGCATGTGATGCATGTGATGAAAGCAAACAGAAGATGTAACAAGGTGTGAAATTGCCAATGTACATTTTTGCTTTCCTGAGACCAAAAATTAATCAGGAAGCAAAGAAAAGCATAGAAAATGGATTCTTCTTTTTCTTTTTTTTTTTGGTTCTGTTTCTAACATTTCTTAAGAAGAGTAAGGGAACATACCAAATAAATAAATAAAAGTTTCTGCAGAAGACACATAATTAGTCACATCTGAATAACTACAGGAAATTATTTCACAAGGAACAGACTTTTTAGGACATTTGCTCCTCTGCAAACTTTGATAATGACATTAGCACTGAATTAGCCATCTAGGCACCAAAGGCCATATTTACAACATACTGTGCTGTGTCCCACTAATATCTAACTTACAGTAATGCTTAGTGGAATAAAATGCTAATTATACTTTAAGAGAAACCAATGTTATCAGGTGAACAACCACTGTACCACGACAAAACAAATAATCCAGTTTCTACTTTTCATGGTCTATCTAATGCTTTCTCCAGGCCAATTACTTTTGCCTTGGTATTTTTCACTCTGGCAGAAACAACAGCTAATGGCTCCCCATCTTACTCAGTCCCAAAGCCATAAACTTTATCTGTTATTATATAACCAAACAGTTATGTTATAACTAATGCACTTAATAAAACCAGGTAAAATTGAAGAAAATAAAACCTGTAGTAGAAGAGTAACCACAAGACAAGTAACTCTGGTATTACTTCAAAAGCCTGGTATATTGTAATTTTTCACCTAGTTTCTAATTTCTTTCTCAGGCCTTTGGTGACTTCAGTGTTTGAAGCAAGACTTGCCTTTTTCACCAAGCCACACTAAAGGCATTGTGAAATTGCAGATGGCTTCAAGCAGTAGGTTAATTGAAAAAAAATATAGATATGTTAGTTAAAATAGAAACACTCAAAGGGGAAGGGGGAAAAAATGCTTTCACTGTATTATCTCTGCATTTCTACATAGGAACTTTCAGGGCAACTTAACACCCAGTAGCTCTCTTAAGGGCACTTTTACTGTCAATATTACACCTGGATCAGAACTCAGGATTTAAGTTATAACTTGTCTTTCGTGCTGCAGTTTTTCATATCCCAAAGCGCACTCAGATTTTTCTGACAATGGATTTCAAAACTCTTTGTCCCTTGAGAACAAGGAGTTGCAAAACCATGGCTGGCTAGTTAGGCAAACAGGCTGGGCCCCAAGTTTGCTGGTGCTTGCAAGTGGTTTTGAAAGCTGAGTCCAGGTCCTTGTACTAAGTAGCATTAAATGCTATTTCTATTCTATCTGAGATTTTTCATAGGACTTCAATCCTGCACAGGACCTAAAAAAGGCAAAGAGGTAAATTTTAGCCTCAGGATTAGATTAAATCCAAACTCCTTGCCAAGTAGGAGCCAAACCCTAAAACATCATTCATATATGGAGATCATTTTATTTTGAATGATTCTTCAAAGCATCTCTTGTGTAGATGTGGACTTCATGTTAGTCCTTTTCACACATCAAATATCAAAATGAGAACACAATATTCAAACTGCTTTGGCAGTGGATATATAATATTTCTTCACAACCTCTACATTCCAAGATGAGCCCCTGAGGTGCCAGGTCTTAGATCTCTTTGCAGTCTGAATGGACATTTTGAATGCCTCTGAAACCTGAGATGCCCTGACCTGCATCTTGAAACAAAACAGGTCACACAAGAGAGAGGAACCCAAATGAAGCACTCCATGGCCCTGACAGACGGCAGGGCCCCATTTCTGTAATATGAATCCATGACTAACCCAAGCAATGAGATCCATCTCAGTTGAAAAGGGGTGATCTTTCAGGTGGCTCACATCCTGGTTCCTCTAAGATGCAACACGGCTCCTTAAGCTTGACACCAGGACATGACTTGACACCCAAGCTGGGCATGGCCAAGGTGCTCCCAAGACCTTGCTGCCTCCCAGCTGGACAGAAGGTTGGGTTAATGAAAAGTGAAACCCCAGTTGCTGCCTGATTGTGTTGAAGAGCCTGTTCTTTCTTTGACAAAGCTTTCCTCAGAGAACTTCTCTCTAGGCTTCTAATCCTTGGACCTAAGACACCAGAAAAATCCCTTTGCAAAGAGAGCAGTGGGGATGCTGTGGTTTTGTGGACACTATGAGCCCAATGCTTTTAATTACCAGCACTCCCACTACAGAAAAAGCGCTCTTGTGTTGGTAAACACAAACCAGGAAAAACACTTTCAATTCATACTCACATTAGAGAAATAACAGAAGGAATCTGCATGAAATGTGCATTAGCACAGGGATGATGGCTCATCTCGTACTTCTGATCTCTGTTAACAGCTCAAGAGATCTGTGGGGCTAGGCACCAGTGTGGTCTGAGGCCCCAAGATTTACTGTGCCCCAATACTCAGTGTTCTTGCCGTAACTGAAGTGTGTTTAGGGGAAGGATAGGTGTGTGCACACTACATTCAATAATTCAAGGCTTTCTTTTTCTCCGAGTATCTCCTAAAGGAGCTTGCAAGAGAATCAGCAAAGAGAGAAAACAGAGGAAACCACAGCAACGAGCTAACATCAACTGACCCACCCGTGAGGACCTACTGCTGCTTATGGTAAATCTTTAGATGAACACTCGATATTTTGCTACTCCCGTAAAATGGTTTTAAAGAAACAAATAGCAACAAATGCCTTGCTGCATGTGAAAAATCACTGCTGAAATCCTTCCTGCAATAATCCGTGTTATAAAAATGTATCTGTAAAATATTCTTTGTTACTAAGACCAAGTACTGATTATTGACATATAAATGATGAAAACAAATCCATAGCTTTAAATGTTTGAACGTAGTCTTTTCCTCTTAATCAAAATATGCTGTCAATTGTGAAACAGCAGGACTCAACACATATTCCTCGAAGGACAGTGGATGCGACCAGTGAAAGCTTTGCCATTCATAAAGTATTTTACTGTTACAGAATATTTCTAAGACTCACCTACCTAAGTCCCTACTTTTGTGGAGGCAACCCAGGAAGGTGTAGCAACATCTCACCTCTGGCACTCCTCCCTCTTGCTGACTGAATGAAAGTTTCCAAAATTCACTGCTTACACCAAAAGCAAGCAAATCATTTCTACAAAATCTACCATAAGGAAGTTGCTTTGTTTTGGGGCTATCATATATTAAAACTGCAACAGGATTACAAACAGAGCCTAAAGACACCACAAAATCTAGGCACTAAACTACAGAGCCTTTGGGGTAAGACTGCCTTGTCATTCCTCATGTGCACATCACCCCATAGAGAACAGAGCCAGAATATTTAATGATACCTATCATATATCACTGCCATCACAAAGAAACACATAACCTTTGGCAAGGCTCTTAAAAGCACATGGTTTCAAAAAATAAATTGGATTCTTGCCATTTGCCTTCTGTTTACAGAGTTGCACAGACACGCTCTCGGCTCCTGCCAATCATGGATGAGAGACATGAACTCTTAAAGAATGGAAGCTGCCTGCAGATCTACAAAACTTGCAAGCACGAGGCCTGAGGAAAACATGACCAGATAACACAACAGAAAATTGTGTAATATTGAGCACACTCATCTCAAAGGAGGGTAAGTATTACCTCCAGCTTGTACATCAACAAACACATCCAAGTCCTTAGCAGGAATATACAACAAATAATAATACAACAGTTTTAAGGAATTTTAAGGACTCTGTATAATGAAGGCTACAAAGAGCACCATGATCTGTAACAACAATCAGGAGGCTTGCAAACCTGGAGGCTTGCAAATGCTCACGTGTATTTTGCAGGATGCAAAGTCCCCTTCATACAGATACAGGCTGTTTAGAAAAAATAATTCAAGAAATTGGCCTGACAAGACTGGGCCTGACCACAGCTCATTGTTTGAGAAACTTTTTTCAAATTGCCAGGCCTAACATACATTCATTTGTTTTTACAGCAGCATCAGCCCTGTGTCCTGCACAGCCATCCCCTATTAAGCTGCAATTTTACTGTGATCCTCAGAAGGGAGAGGGAGACATTAGGGCATCACAGATTGCCTGGCTCAGGAAAAAGAGGCATCCCTGATATCCCTAGCAAGTACTCCCAAGGAGTACTTGCACTCAAGGTCAATGTGTATCTGAGACAAATGTGTATGAGACAAATATTTGTTGGAGCAGGGAAGAGAACATGAAGAAATATCTTCCTAGGATGCAGATCCACAGGAAATTCCAATACTTGATTTTGTTTTTCTAGCGCCTCTGGAAATCAAGATAGTAAGTTTTCTGAAAGCTGGAGAACAGATTGTGGTTAAGACCAGAGCCAGATCTTCACACCACAGAAAAGCTGTAATTTCCCTATTTCCATTAGTGGTTTAGTTGTGAAGCCTAAGAATAAATACTATTGACTTACAAGAGTCTCATAAATTCATTCCTAGCAAGGTGATAAGGACTCCAGCTCTGATCCATCAAAGCATTTTTGGAAAATGCTTAATTTTAAGTGCATGAGTGCTACCACTACTGTCAGCATTTTGCTGGATCGTAGCCACAGGGCTCAGCATTTTGCTGTAGAATTCTCATTATTGAGTACATTTATCAGACTAGCTTCCACCACACTTACCAAGGAGTGCCTTCCCTCTCTTTCGTAACCTAATATCTGATTTGCATTTAAGCAAAAACTTCCTTTTAAAAACCACATGCCATTAAGGAAAAAACAAAGCCAAACCACAGCTACTGAATTAAATGTAAAGTGTGCAGGTTCCTGCTCCCTACCATCTCACCTTCTTAATTCCTAAATTGGCTCCTTTTTTTTGTGCAAGACTTGCTGTGTCCTTTTTCTAGCTGTTATCAAACTCTAAACCCAGCAAATTCATAGACCATTTTTAAATTGTATGGGAAATTTCCTTCTCTGCCAAGCCTGCCACTCTGTATGATACAGCAATCAGTCTTGCTGATGAATTCTAACATTAAAGCCAAATTACTAAACCCTCTAGTGAAATTTGGGGCAGCCAAATTAATTCCTTATGTTTCCACTTGAAGAACAGCTACTGAAGAAGTGCATCAGGTCTGAGTGAAGAATAGGCAAAGTCTTTAACACCCCCATAGCTTGTTTTGGATTTCCTGTGGTATTTGGTCCCTCTGAATACCACCTGTGGTATTTGGTTCCTCTTATCTCACCTCTCATTCAGAAATGGGAGAAAAGCACGAGCCCACCACTTGTCACAGGACCCTGAGCTGGCCACAGCTTTGCAGAACCACAGTCCAGACCTCTTCCATAAGTGAGTTCCCCAATGAAGACTGGAAGGCTTGAAATAAAATTCTTAAAAACAAATTAAAATATATCAAACAGGTAACACTAGATCAAGCCCCTATACGTGTAAAACCTCAAAATTAATAAGGCTGAAATGGAAAGGTTTATGTACCTGTGATTATATAAAACCCTTGGTTTGAGGCTGACAGTGGCTTTTCTGGATCAGAGCAAATGCTGCCTAGGCTTCTACTGTTTTTAAGGGAAATGGCAGACAAATAAAAAAAATCCAACAGATCTCATTGCTGCAGTCAGCTGGGATATCCTGCCCAGTCTTTTGGCATTTAAGTGTGACCACGGGCACTGTTAGTCCTAAAATCTCAGGTTCCAAACATTGAGATGAAGCTAACTGCCAAAGTCAGCACAAATCCAAGTTTTATTACAGGTGCTTGGGAAAATTCCTCTTCATACTGTCAAGAGAAATTTGTGTACCTTCAGCTTCCTAAAGCTTTCCCTTCACACCTTTGCAGTGTGAAACATGGGAGCATGCAATGTCCCTTTGGAAGGAAGGAAGAAGGTGCAGCTTCACAGATGGTCTGAACTGGAAGAGACCTTAAAGATCAGCTAGTTCCAAGCCTAATGCCACGGGCAGGGACACTTCCCAACGGACCAGGTTGCCTAGAGCCTCATCCAGCCTTGAACACTTCCAGGGAGGTTGCAACCACAACTTCTCTGGACAGCTGGTGCCAGCGCCTCAAAACCCTCATGATAAAAATTTTTATGGAACCCAAGAGGGAGCTGGAGAAAACCTGCAAGTTAAAAAAGCTGTGAACAGAGACTCTTCTGTCCTGGGGAAAAGGAGACTGAAAGAGAATATGAGTCTCCAAATAAGTAAGAGGCTGCTGTCTCTGGAGCGAGACAAGCACAGTATTAAATTTAGGAACAGCTTGCTAAGGACAAAAATAATGAAGCACTGGAAAAATACCACCCCGTGAACCTGTGGCCTCTGTGGAGGTTTTAAAGCAGGTTAGATGAGCACATCCTGAGATCCTTCCAGACACAAGGCTCTACACAGACACCTGGCTATCACAAGGTAAGTGATAAAAATATAAAGGATCTTGAAAGGCAGAGATCCAAGAGACATATATGTAGTGCCATTTACTAGCTGGCTTGTTTTGTTTGTGCCAGGAGACATGACAGAAAAATCTAAATTACTGGAAATGGCCAGTCACACAAAAGGATGGCTCTGGGATAAAAGCATCAGACCAGAGGAAACAATACTCTGCTTTCTGACTCTGCCAGAGACTCCTAGTATGACCACGGGCAAGTCACTTCATCTTGCTGTGCTGTTATTTGTGCAACGAAGATAATGGTAATTCCTTTATCTGTATAGACTTGAGGGGCAGGAACTAACTATTCAGGTGCTGCCAGCACAATCTTTGCTTTGGCCTGCAGGCACTGCTGTAAGGCAAATAAAGAAAAGAAGGAATACCTGCAAGCATTACTCCTGACAGCTGGTTTCTTCTATTTAAATCACAAGCAACCTGGTGATGTCATACTGAGCCCAAACACAGAGCAAAACCCCTATGTGAGTGACAAAGAGGGAAATTGGGGGGAAATTTGTGGCAAAGGCTTGTTTTCATAATTTAATAACTCCCTCCAACTTCTGTTTCCAAGTGGAAGCACTAGTGCTGTGCTTAAAGACAAGCACTGTGCAAAACTGCTTTGCTGAGGGAAAACCGCAGAGTTCACGACCGAGCAACACAAGCTCAGGGTGAACATCAACCTTTAGAACGGGATAAATGCAGCTGCTTATGGAAAGCACGGCTTTTGACTCTCCCACCCTGCAGAGGCATCGCTTTTCTGCAGGAAGCAAACACAGACTCTTCTGACAAAAAACAACAGGCTTTTTCAGTCCAGTTGGTTTCTGAAGGTGTTGATAAGGATTTAGAGACAAACTCAGGAATATGCCAGAATGTTTCTAACATGAAAACCCAATTTAGGGACAGTGTAGGGACTCTCTAGTCCAATTTTTGCCCTTACTGCTGACAGGATATGTCCTAAGCCCTTGTCTACTTCACTGGATCACCACAGGCTGTGGAGGTCAGGGCAATGCAATGGTGCCAGGAGAACAGCCTGAACATCTGAGGGTGGGATTGCCATCCAGAAGTTAATGGTCCCAGCAGAGATTCTAGCTGTTTTATATGGTAGCTGCACATGCTAATGTATCCTGAGGCTTTGGTGACATTGTCTCATTGGGCATTCCCATGACTTGGTAGAAAGATGGAGGAAAGACAAGTTGCACTGCACCCAGATCCCTCTCTGGGTTCACAACCACTCTAACAGGATTTGGTTTTGGCAAGTTCTCCTTACACTGACCATTTGCTTCATCTCAGCTTTGTGACTGTTAGAAGAGAAAAGGGCATTTTAACATCAGCCACTATGGGTTCCTCCTTCTGAGGGGCTTCTTGTCTCTTCTCCAACTCGGACCAGGGAATGACTTGGATAGATGTAAGGAAGTGCCCCAGTCCTTCCAACTTCCTCATCTTCATCTCTATTCAGTGTGTGGACTAGACCACCAGAAGACTTACTGAGAATTAAAATACATGTATGTATGTCTCCATAGATGCAATACACAAAACACGTCCCTGCACGTTTGTGACTCTCCTTTGACCGACCTTCCCACTGCAAGTGCTCCTTGCATCTAGTGGCTGGCTGAAATTGTGCCTTGAAGACATCTGAAAGCAGTCCAAACAGCAGATGACAGGATGGCATGGATACTAGAGCTCACTGCACCAACACCAGCTGCTCACAGGGATTTGCCTGTCTCCTTCACAGGACTGTGATGACGTTAGCTGCCACTTGCTCTTGGAAAAAAGCAGCTTCCAGCACCATTGAGAACTACCCTCCCAGTACAGATGGGAGGTCATGAAAGTTCTCCTTCAGACAATGCCTTGAGTCCTCTGCAGGGGCATCATCTCAAGATCAGACATGTACAACAGTTTGCTTGGGTCCAGGGCCCAGGCTGCTGAGATTGAAGAGACAGAAATGAAGCCATAGGGGCTCCCCACTATTCTGTTCCCCAGGTTGTTGCCTATTAGCACGGCTCTCTCTCCCTAAATGTTCCCTGCATAAATGTGAGATTATAGCAGTAAGTGGCATTAAAAACGTGGATGATGAATGCTATGCATCAGGCAGGATGATTAAATAACTATGTGTAGATTCTGGGGCAAATTAGCTTCTCTGCCTTCTGACATGATAATTGATCATTCCTAATCTATAGCAGAAACAAAACAGAGATTACCTCCTCTCAAACAATTCAGCTTCTATTCTCCTTTGTTCATTCCCCCAGTCCCTCCCTCACACAAAGGGGAAGCCCATTAACTAGCTCTAACTGTTTTTAATTCAGTGGTATTGAAAATGGGATCCTAGCAATGCACGTAATTGATCCCATTTCACAGGACTGCCTTCCAAGGAGCAGCAAAGGTGAAGCATTCACATTATCAAGGTCACTGCAGTGAATGCAAGAATAACAAAGACTTGGATTTGCATCAGGATTCAATTACAGTGAAGTATACAAATGTTGCTAGACTGCCCCCCCAAAATGAGAAATACTCTAAGAGAGCTAGACACAGTTAAGCAGAATTAATAAAAAGAACAACATTTAAAATGGTTTTGTTCAAACCCTGTACAGATACAGTGAACTCAAACAGAATGTGTTTTATGTTCATTTAACTTGAATTTGTAAATTTATAGGCAGCAGGTAAAGCAAGATAATTTTAAATCAATATACCTAGATCTTAAGGCCAAAAGAGATCATTTAGCCCTCCCACAAAACACCACTGACTTTTCATCTTCCTTTAAATCAATAACAATTCGCTCCTGAGGGCAGATTACCAAACTTCACCACACAGTGACTTGCTGCTCCATCGTGCCGCTTGGTTAAAAGAATAAAACATTTTAAGAGATAACTGAACTTTGTTCTAGAAATTAGTACTGAAGAAAAAATTTGTTTTAAAAAAAATCAATTCAACAGTTACTGTCTGAGAGCATGAAAAACAATAGATAAAAGGACACTTTTAAATATAGATATACACACATGCACACTTCCATAAGCCACACAGGGGAAAAAAAAAATCAAGAGCTTGAACAAAGGATGTGTGCTTCAAGTATAGTTTTTAAAGCTGAATGTCCCTTGAAGACTGCCAGTAAATTTCCAAGCAATTTGGCAACATTTATCAGTTCATAAAAATTACAAAACAGCCCAATTTTACAAGGCCTGCAGATACTGAACTATCACACCTGATCAGTGGGAACTGCCCACATGCATTTTTATGCTCTATAGCCCTGCAGTGCCCAGAATTCAGCTCTGTGGATAACCCTCCTATGGGCCTGTTTCTATCAGTGAAGAATGCATCTGAGGAAGGAATACATTTTGCCCAGTGTTATCATCCACTTGAACTATCACATAGCTAAGAAAACAGAAAAAAAAATAATTCCATCCAGTCATTCAACTGCCAAGCAACTGCTTGCAGAGACTGCTTACTTTGGGTGGTATTCAATCACTTCATTTACTGTACTCTAGCCAAAACTACTCAAGCCATTAATGCATCACTCTGCTCAGAACTTCATATTACTTACTTCCTTCTGCAGCTAAGTGAAAGGAATGCTGACCACCCAGGCACATCTTACCTTGTATCTCAAGAAAGACACTGCTATCATCCTTGCACGGTTTCCCGTGGCTGGTATCTGCTGCATAAATACGGACCACAGGTTCCCTCTGGATCACCAGGATGCTGCTCATTTTAAAGATGCTTGAGCTAGCTGCATTCTCTTTTGTTTATTCTAAGACTCTGGCCTTTAAAGTCTGGATGTGACATTTAAAAGGCCCAGTAAATGCCACATCCTCTCTCAACCATGAACCTTGTCTAACACAGCAGTGTATTATGATCTCAGTGATCTAATTCTTGAGATAATCTCTTTACTAACAAGACCCAGGATGGCCACTATGATAAAGCTCTGGGAACTCAAAAACTATCTCAGTCAGTGACCCAATAATAAATCTGGTGTTCTGCTTCATCTTTTCCTCAGTAAGGCATGTCAAATCATATACTACAACTATATACTGAATGACCTGGGCAAAAGGATTTTCAGAATGTGGGGAAGACTCTGCATTGATGAAACAACCAAAATCAGAATGATGGCACTTTCATGCACTAGATAATCTTGCTTCCTCAATACCCTGGGGGAAAAAAAAAATATATGTTTGGAGCCAAAATTTTTAGAGCCCAAACAGAAACACCAGAGCAGGTGTGAAGACATTCAGAGAAAAAAGTGTGGTGATCAAACCTACCTGAGACATCAGGCCCTTCCTTGCATTTATCTACTTGAGAGGCTACTCACCGACTTCATCAAAAGGAGCTTCCACACGAGAATTTGATTCACTATGGGAAGGCAAAATAAAATACATCCCTCCAAGTACTGAATTAGCCAAAGAAATGAATATAGCAGAAGTCCACTTGGATCTATGGTCAGCTGCAGGTTAACACAGAGAAAATCTGCCCCTACATTTTGGAAGAGATCCTATTTATGGTCTTTCAGTCCTTCATCAGGAAGGACTCGGATGTATACCAGGATTCAATCCCTAACCCTGTATTCCTGTGCAGAGCTCTAAAAAGCAGTCAAGAACCATGGGGACTACAGGAAGGACACAATAAATACGTTACATTGATGTCTCCACCTTGAATCAAGCAAAGCATAGTGCCACTAGACCCTGGTGACTTTTGGTCTCTTCCTGGACCTGCTTATGAACTGATGGGAAAAATCACTTCACTCTCTTTTGCAGCCTACAAATGCAAGTGCAGGAGGGACACTCCTGCTGCTCACAAAGCCCTACCAGGCTTGCAGTTAGCATCTTCTACTGAAGCATGTACACTCTCATCTTTGGGGGCAGCCTTAAGCCTGTGGTTGAAACAATCTCTCCCCTGAGGTCTTATTTGCCCATTCCTTCCCAAACATTTAATTAAAAAGCCCCAAGTGATGAGTTTCTAGCTATGATCTCTTACTGAAAATCATCTACCCTTGGCAAGTTGTTCCTATTTTATTCCTAGACACGACTTCCAGGCCTGCTTATTTTTGCAACATCCTGCTTCTACCTAGACTTTCTTTGATGGGCTGACAAGGGAACATGTTTAATTCCCAACAACTTTTCTTTTTTCATTAAAGGTGGCAGAGCCCTGTGCTTGTGACGTGTATCTGGGGTTACTGCACAGGCCTTTTCTCAGAGGTTCCCAAGAATCAAGGCTTCTTTCCTCCAATGCTGGCATGCAGAAATATCCTGCACAACAGAGCACAAATGGAACATTTATTTATTTATTTATTTATTGTTTAGTATGTGTAAATAAAACAGGCAGAGGTGAATATTGCAGCCAGCAACAGATAAACCTCTGGAAAAGCACAAATATCAGGAACCCACAATATTTTTGTAGCAGGGCTATGGAAACCATCTGGTGCCTCTCCAAGTGTTCTCCAACACCTGGTTTTTACAACTGCTTGGATGATGGGAGCATCTCTGACAGGCTCTTGAGTCTCCTAAACTAGATTAATCTATATGCAGCATACAGCAAAGCTACAGATACTTCCTAATGGTCTCAAGTGCCAGCTTCCATGATAAATATATGCATCCTATGTGCAATTATGCCTGTATCTTAACAGTGTGGAGATGGCTGCAAGATACTAATTACCAAATAAGAATTTGGCAATTATACTCCATCACACCTTCCTCCTGACACAGCTACTTTTAAATAAACAAGGATTTGTTTTCAGCATCACCAAAGAAAAAGGAGTTTTCTCCTTTGCTTTGTTCTAGCTTACCAAGTGTGATCATGGAATTAAAGAAGAGAAAAAAAATTCCATTTGCTGAAGTAGTGCCACTGCTTCACTGAAGCCATTTCACTGCTGTTTAAGAAATATTGTTAACCCTTTTAGGAATCAGGGGGAGGAACAACATTACCTGAAACAAAAGCAATCTCACTGGCCAATCCCTCCTATTCTCCAGCCAGAATTTCAGTGTTTGTCATGAACTGTCTGCAGACTTACCTTTACTTTAATTACCAATACCACAAGACCCAAAGTATTGCCCGTTTCCCTAACGCTGATGTTAGACAAAACCTCTTACCTGCACCATCTATGGAGATACTGGCAAACAGCTGACACCACAAGCAAAGAGTACAGAGAAGCTTCTTTCTGAGGGATGCAATGAGAGAATTGTGCCAGTGCCACTCAGACACGGAGGCACTGTCCTTGCAGTGAAGGCAGTGGCAAAGTCCCTGGTTTACTACAGTGCAGAGGGAATTAAGCCAGTGCTGAGCAATTGATATATCTCCCCTTTGAGTGTTACCTTCTGACATAAAAATAAATGGGCATCATGGTCATCTGCATAAGAAGCTGTTTAGGTGAGATTATAGCAAGGATAATTCAAACCAGTCCAAACCATTCTATGACTCTAAATGTGAGAATCTGCAGCAATGTGAACGGATGCACTGATGACAGCAATATTTCAATATTTTCCCACTATTCATGCAGCATGGAGACAAATACTGTGATCTGTCTCTGTCTGCCTTTTCAGGAGTGCCATTTTATGACACAGTTAATGAATTATCAAAAAAAAAAAAGGCAAAAGTAGCAGCCCTGTATCACAGCAATTGTGAATGATCTTTGACTTCCATCTTGGAAGAGGAGTAACAGAGGCCTGAGTTTGACCCCTTTATGTGCATTTTGCTTGTGATGGGGGGGAGGTGGAAGGGAACTTGGAGTAAGCATCTAAAAATACAAGAGTGCAAATGATGCCATGATGTACGACTATCTTGTTTACCATAATCCTTAGCCATAGATTTATCACCGCGCTCTTAAAACATGCTATACATCTTTTCGTTCATCTTCTCACCCCTACTTTCCCTTCTAATTGGAACTCAGTCTGTAAAATGTAATTAAAGCTCTCATAAATACTGCCAGCAAATGCATCCTTTTTCATCCAAGCAAATACTAACATCTCAGAGGAGACCTCATCAACCTCTGCTAGAATACAGACTAATGTATCTTCTCACACTAGGATAGGGAAGTCAATCTTCCCACCTTCCACATAATTAAAGTCATCCACATTATGTACTTTTCCTTCACCACTCCCTCCCCTTCTCTGACACGTGTTACCCTGTCATCAGCTGCTTTCCTTTCATTTAATTTATTCTGTTTCCAATCACTGAGCAAAATCCAGTATTTTCAAGAAGACCTGAAGCAGTCCTAGGCATCTGCTCAGTACCAGGTTTCTTCTATTAGAAGACAGGGCTTTCAACTCTCCTTTAAGAGGGATTATTTCCTGCAATCTACAGAGTTTATTCATGCCTGGGAGTGAAAAAAAATACCCTTTTCCATTCACAGTAAATGACTGTGACATTAACAATGAAATTCAATGGTACTTCAAAGACTCCTATGGGCCCTAAAGGTTGTGCAAGGCAGCCTGGGGACTGAATAAAGCCCAGTTAACCCAACAGGTGGCTTCATTTGCTCTGTGAAAAATAGCTGCTGCTTCTCTTGGAGAGGAAAACACTCCTATACTCAGCCAAACGGCAGCTGTAAAATTGTCTGACTTGCAGCATCTCTAAAGTTCTGAAGCACGCTCATGGCAAAGGGAGAAGGCGGCTGCTGTGCGTGCCAAAGTTCTCCTCCTGCTAGGGCAAAGTGCACAGAACACCCATGGGCCACTGGCTCGTGAGCCACGTGCATGCCTCATCCCCAGGATCATTGCTTCTATGGGGCAGAGTAGCTGGAGATGGAGACAGGGAGGCAGGAGACCTGACAGTTCCATACTCCTGATATTTGGATATTCCCCCATCCAACCCCTGGCACAGCCCCTTGGGCACCTGCCTGGGGCTCAGCCATGGGGACCAGGGAGCAGAGGGCTGTGTGACCCCAGAGCCTGACACAGCCCCTGGCTGGGAGGCAGCCACCTCACCAGTCCCTGGCTTGTGACCCAGGTTAAAAAGTTGAAGAAAAGCAGAGAAACTGGGAGGAGCCCCTCAAATCTTTGCTAAAGCGCTCAGGTGGATAAACACAGCGCCAGTGTCTTTAGCAGTTTATTCCTGCTATCACTTGATTTTGTTAAGTGCTTTTTTTGGACCCTCATCAGTGAACAGCTGCCAAGCCACTCTAAATACTATTACTGCCAGAGGCCAAATAAAACTCAACTGTATTTACTGAACAGGTAGCAATTGCTCTCTTGCTAGATACCAAATCAAAACGATCAGGATTTTAGTTACATTTAATCGCCTGGGCACTGGAATTTGTAACAGCTCGGAATAGACACTGTCACATTATTAGCAGCTCCCTTCCTAGAAGACAAAGCACAGTTCACCGAGCAGATGTATTGAAGGCAACACCTTGCACTCAGCTGGACTTGGATCAAAGATTGTCTCTCCTGACAGAAGGTGCAAAAGAGGAAAGGAGGAAATTTTCACTATTGCAAGCAATTAAGACTGGGAGCAAAGGGGCCCCCGTCACACATCTCCCCAAGCTGTTCAGCACACTTTAGCTCACTAAATACTTTGGATAAAGACACTGTTGTCTGACATTTCCATCTCTAACGCTGCAGTGAAACTGAAACCACATTAATACTGAAACGATTCAGAAAAAGCAACCCCAAACCCAACAGCCCATCTCCAGCGGACTCTGGCCAGCCTCTTTTTTCTGCTCTTAAGTTAGCTTGGCAAACAGGTTAGGAAACATTTCCAATGCACCTTAGTGCTCCAGCCCTATGGGAAGAGTTCAGCCGGGGCAAGGAGCAGCAAGCAGAGCCCCAGTCCTGGTGTGTGTCCTCCAGCCTGTCACACCACACCTCCATGCCTCAGCTCCCCCACCAATGAACCAGATGCCTGAAAAACCTCCCTGATGAAGGCAATGCATAAAGTTTTAGGCATTGAAATAGGAATTTACTGACATTAGGTATCCCTTCCAATGATGCTGAATCCATTGGGTCTGCATACAAGAAAGCTGAGCCAACTTGCATTAATTTGCATAACTGCCATCTATTTAACGTCGCCAATTGTGTCCTAAATGAAGAACAGGACACTGTACAAACTGAATTTAAAATAGCAGTTCTCATTCACTGACCAGTGTAAGAAGATAGAGGAAGAGTGTGAGGCCACAACAGATGCATAATTGTTACTAGAGCACAATATTATCAACTAACTACTTTATGGGGGATTTGTTTTCCTTTACAGAGATGTTCTGCAGGGGTTGCAGATAGCATTTAAAGTCCTCAGGGCTATTTGACTCTGGCAGAAGTCCCCCTTGAAGCTTCAGCCAACATATAGCAGAGGGTTTGGTGCAACACCTCTGTGGAAGGCACCGGGCATTTTGTCCTTCATGCACACCCAGCTTTGCTAGTTGCTGTCTGCAGTTTTGGAGAAGGTGGAGATAGGTCTGTGCCCTCATGTGCATCCTTACCCAGTCATCCTCTAGTTCCTTTCCATGTCCTTGCAGGGGCTGAGTTGCAGCTGGGACAGAGGGATGTACAATAAATTAAATAACCCAGTAATTTCTGCAATGATGGTCTTCCAGTTTACTGAACTGGGTGAGAGCACCTCTCTGTGGAAATTGTCCTTGCATGGCCAGGTGTTTAAAGGCTCAGACCATAAGTCTCCAACAAGGACAGCAAACAATTTCATGCTCTTGGTGCCACCCCTCAGGAGAACAAGGCAGAACCACGGAGCTTCAGGGCTTAATGATCCAAGCAGGAGCCCACTGTGGGGAAGGCAGAGCTCTGGAGATGACAGGATAACGTGTGGTGCAGAGCAGCCCCCCTGTAATAGGCCACACTAAGGCTGAACTGTGTGGAAGGCAACTCAGGAAATAGAGTAATTAATAATCTACTTGGCTGAGCAGCACTTTCTCTCCTTGGATTGAGGCAGACTGCAGAAAGTTGGAAAGAAGCTACAAAGAAATGGCACACAGGGTCCCATAAACCCTTGCAAACCAAAGGAGGGAGGGCAAGCCCAGTTTTCTGCTTTTACCTCATTCAACTTTGCTTCCTTTTGTCTCCTGTATGGGCAGAGAGCAAAGATGCACAAGGTTTGCACAGCAGGATGCAGAAGCATGGCACAAGTGTGCTGTGTATTCTAATTCCCTAATTGTCCAAATTTGCTTTTGAGGCATTGTTCTCTCTCTGCAGAGCCCAGGGGCTAGATGCAAAAGGCTCCTTGTACCACTCTGCACACCCACCACCTCCGGCCAAAACCCAAAGGGCAGATTTTGTCAAATGCATAAGAGAATTTTCTATTTTTTTCATCCATTTCCCCAGACCAGGGTCTCTCCATGGCTTGCCAAGGATCAGTCCAGCGTGGTTGGCCCCTCTGCATGAAGAGCAGTGGCTCACCCCAGTTTCCTGCATTGCAGCAGAAAGAAAAACCCTCAGCCAGCACCAGCATAGCCAGTGGGTGCTCCACATCGATTCGTGCAGGGCCTTTTGATCAGAGCTTGCATTCTTAGAAATTGCCAAGCTGAAAAAAGAGGAAAATAAATAAATAATAACACTTTCCTTCTGGTGATTTCTATTGTACTGATCTAGCTGGAAATCCCATTAGTTACTTGCTTTTGATCAGGACTGCTCCTCCAGGACCAGGAGATGCAGCAAGCATTCCATCACGCTGGCAAAAGAGCACATCTGAAGTGTGTTTTAATTAAAACCTTCCAGCTCTTGAGCTTTTTGTAGTATTTGCATGCAGCTGAACTTTGGCCCAGCTGCTGTGGAAGAAATATAATTTATTGCTGGGTTGTCTGTCACCTCAGTGCTACTCTCAGCTTTTCAGATAGAGCTCTCCCCTCCCTGTCCCCAGAGTGGGGAAAGAAAGGGCAGTAATCTGGAAAAAAGTACTAGCCAGCCCTCCTACTTCTATTACATTAGCCCTTTGCAAGAAATACAAGTGTCAGAAGTAGCATTTTGGAAATCTTTCAAGGAATGAGCAAGGGATTTGCTGTCGAAATATATTGTAATAGCAACCACAACAGAAAACATGGAAAAACATTCCAAACCTCGCTGAAACAACACCTCTCCAATGAGAAGCAATCCAGGGCAGAAAAGCATTTCAGCCTGATACTATAAAACACCAACTGTGAACCTGTAATTCATGCAGATTGAGAGCTGGAGCTCGGTTCTGATACAGCAAAATCCTTCCTGGGATACAGAAGCCAGCCTGCTGTGCAGGTGCAGACACCAGGCACAACAGCAACCAAGGGAAAAAAATCTGGCCACATGAACAAATAAATATTACTAACTGCTTAATCAAGAAGGGTCATGCTCATGGCAAAAGAAATCAGACAGAAGGAAGAAGGGACCAGAGAACTGCTGGGTGGCCTTGCAACACAGAGAGCCACGCTCTTCAAATGTAGGCCCAGTCAGGCAGCAATTTGGCACAAGGGCATGGAGAGTGAAAGGCACCTGAAGTGTCTGAGCTTTACCAAGCTGTCACAGATACCCACAAGGTGGATAACCTCTGTGTTCTGTCCAGCTCGTGTCCTGCATGTTCATACACACACAAATGCACAGAACCACAGAACCACAAGGCTGGAAGAGACCTTCAAGATCACTGAGTCCAACCCATGCCCTAAAACCTCAACTAACCCACGGCACACACGCTGCCATGTATGTACTTACATCTTCACACTCCTACAAATTCATTTTATTAGCATGATGGGTGCACGGGAAAGGAGAAACGCCCTGTGAAGCTGCCATACCCTGAGCAGTGTTTCTATAGCCCAGCTCTTCAATGCACAGCTACTGAAACACAAATGTCCAAACTCCTGTTTCCTCCACTGTTATATTTAACATTGGAGGGAGATCACCGTAAAGAGCTTACTTGGTTTGCTCCTGCAGCCAGAGAACAAGTGGGTTGTTTTATTAAATGCCTGCAAGTCTACTGCTATTTCTCTAACAGCACTGTAGTATTTTTACATTCTTTTTTGGCTATTTTGGAGTCCTGATGTCTTAAGAGTACTCTCCAAAGTAGCATTTATGCAGACTGTTAAAAATGTAAAACTACTTTTAATGCTAAAATCAGAGAAATAACATAGGAGACAATGGAATTACCAGCTTGCAGACTGAGATTAAAGAGCTGAATGGGACTTTATCAGCAGAGAAATTCAAAAGCAACATTCATGGGGGGAAAAAAAAAAATCTATAAATTGATGTCATCTGGGCAGTGGAACATTTTCAGATGCTTTACTTTTGCTCTCTGCCAGGTACTGTGCTCAGCACAATACAAAGAGAACTCCCTGGCCTTGAAGAATGTGTTCTAAGGGGATTAGAATTAGATTAGTATAAGATTACTCGGCAATCCTTTAAAAATATGCCAGTAAAATGGGAAATAAGATTTTAAACCAGCTCTATCACTCTTGTAATGTAAGATGAATAATGCCCTGCAAAAACACAAGTTTCTTAAAGCTCTGACCTTGTGAAGTTCTTACTACACCTGATCGCAGCATGGCCTGCTTTATGCTTTTTGGAAAAAAGTCCCTATTTGCTACTCACACACCTCTAAAAACCTGGTCTCAGCTTGCTCAGGATTGCCCAGATTGCTACTTTACCCCAGGCCTGAGGTGATGTTGCTGCTGGGGATTCCTTGGCTCAGGGATGTTACAGAGCAGCGTCAATCCTGCTGGTCGCAGCATCTCAAGCCCAGTATTTGGGCAGCTCTGTCTCCCTCACATCCATCTGCATGGCACCATGTGGGTGCAGGCCATGGATTCATTTTCCCCAGGTATAACCCAGGATTTACATTTGTACCTCACTCCTCACCAGGACCACACTTTGAAGAAGAGTAATTGCTTTACCATAAAGATGGTTGTGTCGCTGCCACTGAAAGATAGTAAAACCTGCACCCTTCTGCACAACACACAATGGTTGTCATCAGCTGAATCTCACCACGAGATCTTCAGCATCTTTCTTTTTCCCTTTTTCAGGAGGAGGGTGGATAGAGACAACTATTTCTTACTATTTTTATTTTCATCTATAAATAAGATGTTTTAATTTCATGGTTTTTATTTAACCTATAATGTCCTTATATATCAACCACAGGGTTGTCTCACATACTTCCAGAAAAAAAAATGACCTCTAACTAAAAGTCATATTGTAATTTGGGGATTTTCTTTTCATATTCCAAAGACTTGTCTCAGTATTCAAGCATGTATTTCTAATATGTGAAGTATAACAAAAAGACTTATAACAACTGTGAAGAAGTAGCAATTACCGATAGGGGAGTTGTAAATAAAAGTGTAAAATATTAATCTGATCCATAATTCATTTGGTAGCAGACATCCAGCCATCTGGGCTGGGGTGAACTCATGACTCCAGAAGAGGATGCTGGATGAAGATTTTGCATTCAGTATAAATGCAGCCATCACCAAAAAACAACAACAACAAAAAATTCAAACAACCAACCTTTTGTGCAGCACCAGCTTTCAGGTTTTACTTTGCCGGTGTGTTTGCTTTTTACAACACGCAATTGCATGCTCAGATTGCATGAGAGCATGCTTCAAAAACACACCAAAATACTTCTGGAAGCTGATTACCAGCATATGCATGGAACTTCACCAATGAAATGATTCTCTTTCTGGCTGTACCTTCACTGGCAGATCAAGACTAATTTTCACATCTCCATGAACATGAAGGGTGTCCACAGCCAGCAGAAAGATCCTGCTGCAAGGGGCAGTGCAGGGGGCACTCAGCTTTAAATTGAGACTATGGTCTCTGAGGCAGTACAGTTTACCTACACATACTAAAATACCCCTGTATTCACCCATCCTGGCATGGAAGACATTCTTTGCTTTTAAGATAACATTGTTCTAGGTTAAATGCTGCAATACCTGGGTTAACACACTGGAAGCCAGTGCTGCATCTCTAAATGGCAGTGCTTTCCACAGAGATGGGCAGTTGCAAACGTTAAAACCTCTATTCATGCCACTAATAGCTCCTCTCTGGCCAGTGTGAATCTAAAGCAGAGTTTAAACTGCCAGACATACCAAATTCATCAAGGGTTGCCTGCAGCCGTAAGAATTTTCTCAGAGTACATAAAATAATTAGACAAATTATGTGAGAAAAATCCACTAAGGGCTATAAAGCACAAAGAGGTGTTCTCTGGAGGCTGGAGAGCGTTCTAAGGAAGGCCTGGGATGTGTGTGCTTCCTGCTCTTAGCCCTTCCATGGTATCCACTAGTGACCACTGCTGGGAGGTTGGGGCAGTCCAGTGGATCAAGTATGGTTACAATGGATGTTTAAAGGCAAGCCCTGCCTAACATGCTGGTTGTGGAAAGGCAGTTTTTCAGAAGCAAGCATCTGCTTAAGCTTTTGTAGACCCTGGGCTAGCAATTCTGGCTGAAAAGTAGAGCTGCAAGACCAGTCTTGCTTCTTGTATGAGATGATGGAACATGCTGCCTCTACTGCAGCATCTCCTTGGAAATTTTCTGCTATTCCTAAAGAAAACAAGTAAACTGCTCCCTTTCCACACCAAACCAAACAAACTGGGAAGATTTCAAAGTTGGAAGAATCAGACCCTGAATGTTACAGGACTTGAACCCATCAGTTCCTGAAGCAATCTCTGGAAATGTGGTTCCCACCTCTTGCTTCATTTTCTGATGTCTTCTTCCCAGACTGTGCAGGGCTGCAGTCTCTTGGTTTCAAGAGCATGCAGATACTGATGTAAGATTGCAGCAAGCTCTACATTGCAGGTTTCCCTTTCAAATCGCCCTCGGCTGCTTTTCAAAGAATGAACACATCCTGACTGCTATGGAAAACACCTTCTCCTTGCTCCCCTCCACTGCAGCATCCCAGCCTGTGCAATTAAAGGAAGGACTGTGGTTTTCAGCACACTTCCCCACTCCAAGAGCCTTCTAGCTGCTCCAAGCATCTAGTGGTTTTTGGTGCAGTAAGAACCTCGCCATGCCTCCCAGACAGCACTACAGGTTGCCAGGCTCTGCCCTCCAACACCTTCACTTAAAAAGCACTGTGGCTCCACAGGGTGCAACTTCTACCTCTGGTTTGGCCTCAGGCATAAAGACTCCTTGAGGCATCAGACATATTAACTCCTCCTCTGTTAGCAAGCACATCTGTACCTTTCTTCTCCTCTTTGCCCAGAAGGAGGGCAAAAATATCATACAGGTCACAGAAGGGGATTGAACAGTGGCTTCTGACTTTTCAAACAGAAAACAGGCAGGGGGTTTATCTAAAAACCCACACAGAGAAGGTCTTTAAGTGCAAAGGAGTCTGTGGCATCTGGGATGCCAGCAGGAGAACTGCCCCACTCTCATACCCCCCACCTCCAGGCCAGTTCTGTGCCTGAAGCCATTCCCAGCATGGGACTTGCTGACATCAAAAGCAAAGAAAATTGCTCGGCTGTTTAGGCTGGCTTAGAGTGAATACTCCTGGCAGGCTTTAAGCCTAGAAAGGTTTTAAACATTGCATCTTTCCAGTGTGCTCCTGCAATGATACAATGGGTGTGCAGGCAACCGTGAATCAAAACTGCTTGCTCCCTATGGACCCATCAGGAGACACGCCTCTGACCAGGACGTCATGGTGGGTGCTTTCTGTACACAGGGCAGATAAGGTGAGAGAGCTCAAGGGAGATGCACATCTCTGTCCAGAACAACAGCATACCTTAATCATCCAGCTTGCTAAAAGCGCTGAGAAAAAAAAAAAAAAGTCATGCAGTTGTCACTTGAAAAGCAAACTCCAGTATTAGCAGTACACACAGACTGCTCTCTGGGAACCATTCAAATAGGTGGAGGTTTCGAAAATATGAAAACTTGAGCAAAACCGTGAGCAAGGGAAGGATGGCTAACTTGATCCTATCACTGGCACTTATGAATTATTCACTGTGCTCCAGCCCACGTGCACAGGGCACACTTTTTAACACACTGTGAGACTGCATTACAGATGGCTCCCTGCCATCTGGGCTGGGAAGTCCCTTGGACACATATTTTGCAGCAATGCCATAGGGGAAAAGCATGCTTGGGTCAACTTGTGTGCCTGCAAAGGAAGGAAGGTCCTTTGTCTGCCTGCTTCACCTCTAGGGTAGCCACAATGGAGGCCAGCACAATTTCTATGTCTCATGGCTTGTGGCATTGCTCATCCTTCCTAGACATATGTTTTCCAGCAGAAAAACACCAGCAAAAACAGAAACAACAGAGGTTTGCAGATTGCAAGAGGGTTACAGGAAAACTAGTCCTGTGTTTGGAGCCTAAGGCCGCTGCATCCTGCCTGGATCAGCCCCATCCCAAGTACTGCCAGGTCTCCAAGGACTGGGGGAACAGAAGAATGCTGGGGTCACCAATGGAGAATAGCAATCAGTCTCTTCTTGTGCACAAAAGTTTACTGTTCCCTCTCTGTATTTCCAACTCTGATTTCAAAAGTTGGGAGTAAAATTACATCAGTCTGAAAATGTTAGATGGATTGCGAGCACCAATTCTTTTACTCATTATTTAAATAGAGGAGACAGGAAGGGGGACAAACTATTTTGGAGACAACCACTTTTTTTTTTCTTTTTTTTTTTTTTTTTAGGATGGAATCCCTTTGAGAGTCTAACCCAGAGGTAGTTTCTGCTGCCAAAAGCTGCCATACCCAGAGGAGGTGGTGCACATGAGGACTCACTGCCTGCACATCCTTTGCAGTTCTGACATGAGCATGGTCTTCTTGGGATGGACAAAAGCCAAACCAACAAAACAGACCCTGGCATTTCTCTGCAGTGCTGGGTTACTGCCAGCAGGACTCCAGCAGCCAGACCTATCCCATGGCACGCAATTTTTCAATTTCCTGCAGCCAACAGATCGTGTAGCAGGATTTCTCCTACTGCTGCAGTTGGTCTTGTGTCACTGATTCAACTTCATTAACCAGCCTCTGTGAAAATATAATCACCATCAGAAAACCTGTGCAAAGGCAAAGATGAGACGCAAGAGCTGCACCTCTTGGAGGTCATTGCAGGGGGAAGGTGGGTGGCCTGAGACTCCCTGAAGCCACACGTGCCCTGCCTACTCTTACTTGAGAAAGGACTGTTGAAGTGAGTTTTTATATCCAGAATCACTGGGCAGGGCACTCCATTACTTGCATCAAAGGACATTTTTTGGAGGCACCTTAAAAACCAGATACTCTCCTTCCATGCTGGGCAGTTGGTCAGGTTTGCAAAGTCCCTCTTTCCATTTGTTTTCTTTCTGGCATGGGCACACGGATGATGGCCCAGGGGAGTGCTGAAAGAGCACATCACTGGGAAGTCCATTTGATGCGACAGCTCCAGCAGACAGGCCTGGCTGACCTCACAAATGCATGCTGGGACCAGCCAGAGAGAAAATGAAACACAGCCACCACTGCTTTCTTTACACTGCAGTTTGGTTGAACCTCCTGCTGAACCAACCACCAGAGCACACAGACGCAATTTCCACACCACACAGTGGATCAAACACCCACGTCTCAAACCACTAGTGTCTCCTGTGCTTGTGGCTCCACTAAGATAAACAGGGAGACTCAACCAGAAGCTACACTGATCCACTTGTCCTTAGCATGGGACACATTTGTCACAGGTTTCCCATTTCCTCTAAGAGACCTTCCAATACAAAGCTGCAGGCGATAACTGTGCAAAGGGGTTATTTCTGGCCTGATGCACAGAGACACAGCTATGTGGATAAATTCTGCTGCAACTATGGAGAGTTTGGGACATAAGTCACAAACCAGGACCTTTTCCTCACTGATCAGCAAGGAATCATCTCCTCATGCATAGCTACATTTACTGAGATTTTTGTGGATTTCACGCCACACATCAGGGAAAATCCAGTGGCAGCAATGAAGTACCAGTGCAAACTCACTAACAGGAAAATACATTTCTTCCAACAGCAGAGTTACTGGCAGCAGCCTTCACAACAGGAAAACAGTAAACAGCATTAGGACCATGACACCCACTGATCTGCACTAAACAGGTGCCTTTAATGGTTGTCATACTGCTGTCCTCTAATATTCCTCCAGCAGATTCCATGCCACATCTATCAGCAGCATTCCCAGCATGCCTTTATTTCTTCTCCTCAAGAAACATAAGAATGATCTGTCCAACACTTCAACAATCCAGTTTAATTACCAGGACAGGTATCTGCACTTCCTTGCTGCTGGCTGCCAAGCCTGTGCACATACACCTGGGTAGCAGGAATGAGATGCAGCCCTGCTCCAGCTAGTGTTTTTCTGTTCCACAGCGAGGATCTGCCAATCTACATCCAGCTGTCACACTGAATTGCCCACTGGGTCTCCTGGCTGAACCTTGTCTGGAGAAGGCAGGGGGTGGCTCCAGCGATCTGGCAGCACAGTCCTCACAGTCTCAAACACCACCTGTTAGCAGTCCTGGAAGGGCTTCACAGTGGATAAATGCCACTGGGGAGCCCTGAATTAAATGGCAGGAAGTAAGCCAGATAGGAAAAGGAAGAGACCCTAAAGCACAGAGCATGAGGGACCAGAGAAGGACAGGCCAGCCTCTGGGGCTTTACAGAAGTTGTGTGCTGTGCCTGGTATGTTGATGCACACAGGAGAAGTAATAATGGAAGGAGAAGTAATAATGTTCTTGCCTCCCATCATACCTCCAAGTGACAGGGGACAATGGCAATTCCATGCCTGTGTCCAGAGTGACAGGTCATTTCAACTTCTGGGCAAAGGAAGGGCAGACAGATCAGAGCCCTGGACAAAGGAATAAACCAGTCTACATGATCTCTGTCTGTACAGTGCAAAACCAAGAATAACACAGTATGAGTGAAATCCTAGCCCTACTTTGTCTGGGAAGCAGTGACAATGTACCATACCTCATCAGCCTGAGCCCAGTCACTTTAGCATCACAGTGCAGAAGACAGATTAAATTTTCTGAAGTCACTCAAAACAATTTTATTAGGGTAACTGTTTGCAAAGTTTAGATGTTGTAGCCATTTTTAATCAAAATGGACTCTTAGAAATTTCCCTTTCCCAACAGGAAAGACAGCCTTTTTATTCCTGGTTTAGTGGACCAACATGAGAAGAAGTGGAGGTATCTCCAAACAGCCTAGTGTAAAAGGAAAAAGTCACAAATCTTAAAAATGTGTCCTGCTGAAAGGAAAGATACTGAAGACTGCAGTAATGAGACCTATGAGACAAGCACTGCCCACCTCCCTCCTCCGTATTTGAAGAGGCCATAGTCCAGCCCTCCATCCTGGGGACTTCCACCCATTCCAAAGGGAGGTCTGCACTGGCTCTGACTGGCTCAGGCTCCCACCCCAGACATTCCCCCAGGTTGAAGATCCACTTACCTGCCTGGTTTGTGGTTACATTTACAGACACAAACTGCCGGGCTCCGGGGCTCTGGTCGGACACTCCATTCACTGCCTCAATTTCAAAGGTATAGTTTGTATGAGCAAGCAGATCCACCATCATGACAGAGGTGTTTTTCAGGCCGGTTTGCTGGGGGAGGTACCTGACATGACCGCCACACGCCTCACACAGACCCGAGGGTGAGCTGCACTTCTTGCATGCAATATAATAAGACACATCTTTCCTTCCACCAGTATCAGCAGGGGGAATCCATTCCAGAAAGACACTAGTCTCGTTAACATTTGAGATGGCACTCCGAGGAGCAGAGGGGGGTCCTGGTTTGCAAAGTGAGAAAAACACATAGTAAAAACAGTATCATCAGTCATCCCGCTCACTACTACTCTCTAGGCTGAAAAGAGACGCCCTGTTGCTCACAGGGACCATTTGCAACAATACCTCAAGAACTGGGAAAACAGGGATTTGTTTTGAGCACTCTCACTCGCTCAAGAGATCTGTGTTGGGATGCAGACACCTGTGTGGATGGACAGGACACAGGGTTGGCTCAAAGAGGAGGAGCGCTGCACCCTGGGGCATTGTCTCCGGTGCTCTCCTTGCTCTTCCTGCAAAGGGATTAGCACGTCTTTGCCCCGTCCAAGTTTCTGTTGGCTTCACCAGGGGCAAGATTCCTCCTCCTCACCCCACTGCCCCTGTACTGCTAACCCCCTTAACAAAAGACACACACTGGGGTTTTCACACCAGCCAGGTGCTCAACTCAGACACCAAATCTGTACGCAGCCGCCTCTTCCCATCGGCCATTTGGCAGCAGTGAAACCAAAGCTTAGGTATACAAATCACACTGAAGTGAGACACCTGATGTAGCCCAAAGCAGACGGTGATCTACACAGGCTGCTGGAAGCATGGCTGCATCCAGCCACTCCATGGCAGCCCTCCTGGTCCTGCCAGGCTGTGCCATGGCTGGTCACCCACGCCACACTGGCTTACTTTGCCAAGCCTCCCTGCCCAGCATGGCATGGCACTGGCAAGGCTATCCAAGGAGGAGCAGCTGCTGCAGAGGTACCAGAGCACCTGCACAAAGTGGGCTGCTTCTCCTCATCCTGGTGGGAAAGGCCACGGCTGGGCAAGCAAAGCCCACCTGGAGGCACCTTCAAGACTTGTTTCCTCACAGAAGGTGCTGCAAGGTTTTTGTTTTGGACAGGCTTGGGCAGCAGCAGATACACCCTGAAGACAATGTGAAAGGATAAGCAGGAGTCTCATGCAAGATATCTTCCTGTTAAGTACTCAGGGAATGCTAATGAATGAGGAAGAAAGAGGAAATTTATCAAAGCAAGCCAGGATGGATTTTAGTCACAGCACCACCAGTAACTATACAGCAAGGGCTGAGATTTTTGCGAGGGAAGGCAACACAACACGCTCCTCTACAGTTCAAATGGAGTTGTCAAAACCCAGGAGCAGCTCCTTGAAAAGGGTGGAACAAGTAGCTTCACTAGCTAGACATCCATATGAATCTTAACAGGCTGACTTAGGCTGTCATCTGCTCGTTTTGTTGTGATAACTAAGCTCGATTCATTATTTAAAACAGGCAGTGTTGCAAAAATGAAATCACCTTATAAACCAGAAGCATTTTCCTCCATTTCCTTTTTCTGTTTCCCTCTCTGAGTCTATAAAATTTGTAACACTGATAAACTGAAACACTGTAATGATTTCCACTCAAGCTGTTCTGATTCAATGAGAAACTCGCTGCCAGAGGAAATAAATAATCCTGATGTATTATTTTCTTTTGTTTTTCAGGGGAAAAACAGTTGAAGAAAAAAGCTAACTTGGCTTAGGAAACACCAGATCATCTTTATTTTGTTCTGTGATCCCTTCAGATCCCTACAAACAGGGAGCAATCCCCTCCCAGGCTGCACCCCAGGGATCTTGCACTGTTGAGCTAATGACACCAACACAGAGCCCAAGTCAGGACTATTTTCTGCAGTGTCATACTTGTACTGATCTAATGGAAACGATGAAATTCATCACTGGAGCTGTATGGAGTTATACGCGCTGCACTTGAGGATTTTTATATGTTTTTTACTGGTTAAATTGCCCTATTTTTTCTTCCACTGGATGAATACCCTTTTGCTGATGCCAGTACTCAAGGAAAAAATAGAGAACTCAGGCACAAGAAACACTTACTGGACAATGTGTCTTTAACAAGGGATAAATTATTACTTTTGTAAAGTCACCAGAGGTTTTTACTTGCTTTGTACAGAAAAGTCAGCTACTCTTCTTGAAGGCTTAAAAACATCAGCTTCAGTGGAAATGCTTTAAAACTGGCTTTTGTAACCTATAAAATTAGTGTTCTCACAGGGCCTCAGAGAAAGGTCTTTAGCTGTAGAAAGGTCCTGAAGCTGTACCTGAATAAAACTTGGCTAAACCCCAGCTGGGAGAACAAAAAGGTGTTTCACCTTCAGAATAGGGAGGCCCTAGATATGCTAAGGTGGTCTGCTTTAATTTCTAAGCTCCTGCTGTCAAGGGCACAGATATTAGTCTACTGACTTTTAAAAAGATAGATGTATTTTTGAATTTGCTACTTTATACCCTCAGATTCACTCCTTTTGCACCACAGTTTTCTGACAAGAGGCAAACACTTTCTGAAAACAAAAATATTGGTATTTTCCTTGATGGACAGCAAACCTGTGGTTTACTGATGCACATATTTTAAAAATATAACCTAAGAGAGAAATTACTCTGAAGATATGTATGTAAACACTCAAAGTTAACTGTAAAGTTTTTGCATGTAGACTATTACAGTAAATACAATAAAGTCTTCAATTTGTCCCATATGTCATAATACTACAAATATTTCCCCAACATGCACTGAGCCTTATTGTTATAAGGCTACTTGTAAGAGACATGAGGAGAAAAGAAAAGGGTGGAACTGTTTTGGTTTTTAAGAGATGTTGTGCAAGGAACTGAAGCTAAGATTACTTAGTTAAGAAGAAATAAAATGCAATTACTTCCTGGAAGATGCATAATAATATTAAGAGAATTCTCAAATATCCATCAGGACCAAATTTTTTTCTTTTTTGTCTGAGAGCACTAATTATTTCAGACTGCATCACAGCACTATTAGTTTCAAAATTACCAATCATTACTTATAAAACATACTTAAGAAACTGGAAAAATTGAACAGAAATGTATTCCTCCCTCACCCTGTACTTAACTGAGCAAGTGACAGTGATATAGCAGCTAGTTTTCTTTAGTGATGCTGGTGGTGGTGGTGGGGAGACTCATGCAGCTTGGAACTGAAAAACATTCACTTTAAATTAAGAAAATGTGATTTTACAGCTATACCGAGTGGCAAGGGGACTTTGCAGGTGTAGATGTGAAAACAAACATTGATGTATTCTCTAAAATTAACTGCATTTCTTGTTGAAGGAATCCTATGAATATTATTAACTTCTGTGGCAATAAATAATAAAAACATTAAAAAAAACCCTTGCAATATTTTCCTACCACTCATGACTCAAGTCTCTCTCACTTTTGTTTTAGCTCATGATGAGCTGTTGCCTTGCAGATACAACTGGACTGGTTTAGAACACCACTGTTGCTACCTACTCTGTACTGCCCCTGCCAAAATCTGCCACCCCTGCTGCTGAGCTGGCACAGCACATGGAGCCCTCCTCATCACCTTCAGCACAAAGAGAGCAGTATTAGGACAAGATCCTAAGAAAAGATGCATGGGGAAGGTGAGGGTGACAGAAGCACATGGAGAAGGCTCAGATATTCCACCCTGCTTTTGGGGTGGTAGGCATGAATGCCAGCAGAGGTGCTGCAATGTCCTCAGCTGTGGCTCTGGGGTTTGCAGTGGGAAGGAGAAGCTGAGCTGCACCTTGATGGGTATTAAACTTCTCATTTGCCCCAGAAGGACTCTGTACCCTGCCAAGCCATATCCTAACACAGCTTCAGGCACCACGTCTGGGCTTTAAACTAGCTTACATTAAGCTCTCAAAACAAAAGCAAAACCCACACTGAAAGAAAACCACACAAACAGTATAAGCCAACAAACTCAGACTGTCACCACCAATAAATAAGCACAAAATCCCCAAAAAAACATAAAAAGAAAATCCCATGGCATTTGCAGAGTTGGAAATTACAGCCTTCACCTAGAGGGTTATAACTGCACAGAAACCTGGGAGACACAGGCTCTTGAACTTCATTTCTTTTTAACAGGAGTAGTTCACCTCACTTGCTTGTGCCTCTCCAAACCCTGCCGATGCTGCTCAGGCCATAGGCATGCATAAACATCCTCCTCTGGGATGGCAGCTCCTTCCCTGGCTAAAGCACCAGCAGGACAGACTGCATGTGCACCTTTCCCTTCTGAGAAGGGCAGAGAGCAGCCCCACTGGTGGTGGGCAGGGGGCACAGCCGACACCAGAGTCTGGCGTGACTCTCTCAGTTGCTGGCTCTGGCTCTGTCTGCACAGAAAAGCCGACTTTACGAGTGTTCCAGAGCTCAGTGTGTTTCCCAATACCATGCTGGACCACATTTATTGGCGTTTTTTAAGTCAGGCCAAGGGCTAAAATGAACATCAAGAAGTGCTGGTATCAGATTTTTCATGCTATAACCCACCCTAGCTATGCCTCAAAAGACTCTGGCACACCTATTTAATAAACTGGGAAGTGCTCGCATGACTCACCCCCCAGACCTCTTTGATCTGACAGCACCAGTGACTCCAATGCTGCCTAAGGCTGCCTTCTCCTTCCCTGCAGCACAGCTTCCAACAGCCATGCTCCTTTGCCTGGTGAAAATCAAAGGCAGAGTTCAAGGGGCCCAATTCTGCTCCAAGTGCCTCCTGCAGGCAAGCGGAGAGCTGCCAAGGGCAGTTTCCTTTGAGAGAGTGTGTCTCCAACAGGAACAGACTTTTTCTTTCTCTTTTTGAAGTGGAAAGATGGGGAGATAGGAAGGACATCTGTACTCACTGGGAAAGGCACAAAAGCTGCTACCATCTCTACAGGATGCAAAGTATGGAAGTCACCACTGCACCATTGTCCAGTGGCTCTGAGTATGGAGTCATAAACCTACTTTTTCCTCCATTGCTTGAGTTTCTTGGAAGCCCCAATTGCTCCTGCACCACTAGTTCAACTCCATTACAGTAATTTTCAACCACTTCTGCACCACAAAAGTTACATTTGGAGCGAGACAGTCCCAGCTCAGATCTGTGCTGCGCTCAGCAGGACTAGGTGGGGGCATGGAAATTGTGGCCTTAAGTATCTGAAACATAAACTGAACAAGGGACTTTCAAGGTACAGCTGACAGGACAGCTCATGGATGGCAGGAGAAGGGTAAAATTAGTGATTCTGCTTACATGAACTCCACCCTGAAGTCCCAGTAGCCCAATGTGCCTGTTACACTGCCCACCCCCAACACCCAGGGGATAAGTTCTACATTTTGCAGAAGCAGCTTCCCTCACAGAGTTTTGGGAAGAGCGACCATCTCCAGGCAGACTGGAAAGACAGGGCTCTCTCCCAGCTTGTTTACTGAAAATGAGCTATGGGATGACACCAAGCAGGACCAGGGAGATTCCATCCAAGCCCACTGCTGGCAAGGACTTCCCAGAGTGAATTCCGCGTGCGTGCCCCACGCTGGTGCCCAAGCACACACTGACAGGGATGTCTGGTGCCAGCACTGCAGGGGGACAGACAGAGCATTGGCTCATTACAAAACCTCTTCCTGGCTTGGATGCCAGCTTCCAAAGCAAAAAGCACTGAGAAGCCTCTTCTGGTGTAACCCAAAGGACGGTGGACAATGACGGTGACAGTACAAGTGTGTCAAGACTAGCTCAGACTCCAGTCTGAAAAAGCACATTAGTTAGTATCATAATGTCTAGTCACAGCACAGCAACAGCTTGAAAGGATTAAAAACAACCCTATAAGCACATGCTTACTTGTACAGGCCATTGTAGGTGGGTCTGATTCCTTCCTAAAATAGTGTTCTTCACACAGGCAAGATGTGGATGCTTCATCAAGTGTGTAGCTGTGAGGGGGACATTTGCTGCAGGATGGACTGTGGGGTGAAGCTTTGAAGAACCCAGGTCTGCATACTGTGAAAAGAAGAACCACAGGCTAAGCTCTTCCATCATAAAATTAGTCTCTTCACATTTCCTTTTAAAAAAACCCCATATCTTCAGCTATAAAACAGACAAATACTCACGAGCTATTGAGTTTGCATATTTTAAAACAGTCTATGCTACTAGCAGATAGCGCATACTTAAATATCTGCATGAAAAGAAAATGTGAATTTGTTGATTATTTCTTCCCCCTAGCATCTGCCATTGCTGGATATTTATTTTCCTTGTTGAATGCATTAGAGGTAACATCATCTGGGCTCTGCTTTAGAAAACATTACTGTGGATTTTTTTTTTTCCATTCAGTCTTAGGAAAACAGGTAAAATACATTTCATGGTTTTTTTGTTTAAGATGTTCTACACCCAGAAATCAATGTCTCAGCAAACAAACAGCAACACAGTGGTGGAGGGGATCTCAAGATTGACATCTTTAAGACACTGTGATAAGGCTACTTCCCTAGGGTCTCTCCCCCTGCAAACCTGTGAGGAATTTTAAAGTGCTCCATATGACAGGCTGTTCTGGGTATAGTCTGAACCAGCCATGCTAACCATACAAGATATTTCTTTCAACTCCAATACATATGCATGATGAGGCACAAGGACTTGATCTGAGAGCTACTTTTTTTCTTACAAATCCACAGCTATGGGATTGTAGCTTGGGATTTTTTTTTAAGTAGTTTGAAATGAATACAGTAATATCTTGTTTTCATCCTCCTGAAACAAGTGCTTTTTCACCTATGCAAAGCTTTCTGCACTTCACCTGTGTGTGCACACTCAGCCAGAAGCAGTGATAGCCACAGTTTTGCAAGTCTTTTTTTAGGAAAAAACCCAGCTGGCTCTGTATCATACCATTATATACAGAATTACAAATGCACTGTTGGCAAAAGGAGGAAATGTTGATTTTCTGTTTGTCTCAAACAGCAGAGGCATGGAGACATGTTAAAGCAGCACTAAACTACTGTTACCTTTCTTCCTTCTGAATTGCTTTAAAATATTTCTGCCCAGTATGATATTAATGATGCACAGATCTGCTAGCAGACTTGAAGAAGTTACCTGTAAACCCCAGAGCCTTTCCATCTGCATTCAAACTCTCCCAGTTGTAATTAGCTTGCAAAGGAAATGAGTTCACAGTGAAAGCATTAATATTATCCCATCAGGAATGTCCCAGACAATCACAGCATGCGCTAAAACTCAGCAAGTGATGACAGAATTCATCTTCACTGTAGGTAAAGTATAGGTTTTTACTAGTGCTCCCTTTCCTCTGATGGACCAACTAGGACAACTGCTTCTAAAGTTGGCTCTACTTCCTGCAGTACCAGAGAAACTCCCTTGACATCCTTCCTTTGACGTCAGTAGTTTCGGCACCAAAGGTGAGACCCTTGCACATCCATTCCCAACTCCCAGAGCTGAACTGTCGGTCTTTGGTGAGGAAGATCACTCATGCATCAAATGTGTGATTCAAGGGCATCCAGCAGATCTCCCCCAGACCCCACCTCCAGAGCCTTGCCTGGACTCTGCACCTCTCAGAGCAGGCACCACGCAGCCCTGAGCAGGTCCCCAGCTCAGCACAGGCTGCCAGGACACCCCCATGGATCTGCAGCCTCTCTGCCTGCTGTACTGATCAGCCTGGGGTCATCAGCTCCCTTCTGACCTCCCCAAACCAGCACCCTCCCACTCTGTTCCACAGCTTCCCTTTCTTCCCACAACACAGGCAGAGAACAATTGGTTGGACTGGAGGGAATTACAGGTTTTAAAAACCTGTTTTCCAAAATTGCTCATCATCCAGCTAGCGTTCCATTCCTAAGCTGTGGTACCCATTTGCAGTGCACGCTTGTTCTGCTTGGTGCCCAGACACCAGGAGCAGTGAACAGATCTAGGGCTGAATCTGTGCTTGATGGCTTTTAGCAGACTCATCACAAGCTGCCCTCATGCTTTATAGCACATCCCTCAGTTTCCAGCACATACTTAAATTCTTTTATTTACTTTACAATCACCTTCAAATACTGCCCTACCAACAGCAAGGTCTGTTACAGAGTCTCTGGAGAGTCTGCTGGGAGAGCAGACCACCAAATGGTTCCTCTCTAGCCCACAATTTGTATTTCAAGGGCAAATCAAACACCCTTGCACACGCAGACATCAGAGGTGGGGAAATGAAAGCACGAAAATGTGCAACATGTAATGACAGCAGTGCGTATCTATTGTGTACTCAATGTAATTAGCCCTCAAAAAAGGACCTGAATTTATCTCATTATGTTTTATCAAGACAGACAGAAAATCATTACAGCACAAGAGTTTGCTGTGCTTCTATTTTGTGCAAAGCAGCAAATGCAAAATAAGTTTTCCTTGATAGATTTGAAACGAGGTGTAGCTTGTTGATGATGGTACAATACGTACCTCTGCTCAAAGGGAACATGTGGTTTTCATAAATAAATATGGAGCCAAGAGAGGCACAAGGCAAATAACCCGTGTTTTAATGAGAGATGTGAAATAGATCTGAACTAGACTAAATTTTTATAAACTGCGGGCTCTCATGGGTCAGGTAAGTCCCATTTATATTCAAAAAGTATGAGGAGGAATGTTCAAGAGCACTATGTTACACTGAAGATTTCAGCATGAGTTCTCAAAACAAACAGGCAGCAGAGCAGCATCCTGTTGGACCAAGGTGAAATATTCCCGTGTCAGTTAGAAAGGAAGAATTCAGGAACAGGAGATGGGCTATGCAAAAAAGGGGAGTATAGAAAATCGAAATCAATGCAAGAAGAATCCACACACCTGAAACAGATGCTTTGGGGAGGACAGGGGGACTTTCAGGGCTCCTCAGCACAGTCTTCCAGGCTCTCATGACCAGCAGCTCCTGATGGAAGCCACACTTGCACTACCACACTCAAGAACAGAAGCAGCTGTAGCTGCATGGGTGTCTCAGGCACAGCATGCATCTACTACAACACTTCCCTTGGCATCCTTTCCTGTGTTTGCTTTGCACACAACACAGAGGAGAGGACAGCCTGTGAGATGTTCAAGCAGCAATCCTGTAACAGACAGAGATGCTGAGATGGGACAGACCCTGCTTAGATGAAAGCTGACCCAGGGGCACCTACGCCTCCACACTGCAGAGCAAGTATCACAGCAGGGGGATGAGCATAGTCTTTGCTGGGCTGAACAGCCAAAAGCAGCAGCTGGTACCCTGCCCATTTTCTGCCACTGGTGGCAATGTCTCAGACATTTTGCAAATTTGTTTCAGAGCAGAATGGGGCCTAAACCAACTTACCTTGCATGTATCCTGGGTTTTGGTCTCTTATCTTACCATTCCTCCTCTGACAGTCAATCTTATAATCTCTTCATGAAGTATACATGACTTTATTTAAATTACATGGGTGTCTAGTGTTTAATTCTTAATTAAATCATATTATAGTCTTCTTATATTTTTATCTCAGTATTTTTAAGTCAGCAGCCATTGAAAGGATACACAGAACTAGCACAGTACAGTCATACAGATAATGGTGCTATCTCTCTTTTAAAGGGGATAGGAAAGCAGGAGAAATAAGATGAGCTTAAGGCTCCCCCTAATCTGCAGCAAGCCAGCTGAAAAGAAATGAAATCAAGTTTGAAGCTGTTGATGAGATCTGCTTCTTTCTTCTTAATATTAAAACTCTTTAACTGATTAACAGCCAGTGATGTGTGAAAATAGTCTTTAAATTAAATCGGTTGCTAGAAAAAAATTATTATTTTTAGAGACAGCAAATACGCCATAAACAACCTGCTAGTGTTAGGTACAAGTGGGATGTGTTTCTGTTAGTAGCACATCCATTATTAGCAAATCAATTTCACTCTTTTTATTTTTAATAGCAACCACAAAATGCAGCATGCACAGAGCATTAACATCTGTGCAGCCTCTTTAAAGGGGCCAGAGAGAGATGGCCATGGTGAAGGATGGCAGCAAGAGCATCTTGGGATTGCAATGGCCTGAGCTGATCCCTGAAACCAACAGCAACTGGATTAGAAACTGTCTCTGTACCTTGCAGAGGGGAGCCCACAAGAGCCATGCTGAAGGACACTGGCTCCTGGAAGAAATGTGGGTGGATGGAGGTAGAACCACTGGTCCTCTTACAATGAAAACTAGCCTCTGCCAACAACATGCTGAATGTGCTGCACCAGTACTAGAGACAGAGAGTACTGGTGAGGAGACAAAGCAAAAAGATGGGAGAACAAGCCAGTAACACCGAGCAGCTGGGACAGCTTGCCAGACTGTATTCTGCAAGCCTTAACATCCAGTGATTTGCGGCTGCATCCCTGGAACCATCCTTTCCCCGAGCTTTGCTGAAGACTGCAGCCAGCAGGCAGGGCTACTTTCCTCTCCAGCTCCCCCATGCCTCTGCTGCACACTGACCCAAGGCAACACATGCTGGAAGCCACATCTCACATGACCATGTCAGTAAAACCCCCCAGCTATCACAGAATTATTAAGGCTGGAAAAGACCTCCAAGATCACTGAGTCCAACCTGTCACCGAACACCACCACGTCAACTAAACCATCGCACCAAGTGCCACATCCAGTCATTTCTTGAACACTCCTAGGGATGGTGATGCCACCACTTCCCTGGGAAGCCAGTTTTAATGCTTGAAAACCCTTCCAGTGAAGAAATTATTCCGGATGTTCAACCTGAATCTCACCTGGTGCAGCCTGAAGCCATTTCCTCCCATCCTGTCACCAGCTGCCAGTCAGATGATTTCCTTCCTAAAGTATGTCCAGCCTTCTTGGACCCTTTTGTTATTAAGCACTGTATCTGAACTGGTGTCCTGAACAGGCCAAAGTCTGCCCTCTGGAAGGCCAAGGCAGGTTTTGTAGACACCTTTCCTTACTTCACCAAGAATTGAACACTTTATAACTCCTTGGTCACAATGCCCAAGGTGGCCTTCGACCATCACATCTCCTACCAGCCCTACTCTCTTCATAAGCAGCAGGTCCAGCAGGGCACTGCCCCTGGTAGGCTCACTCACCAGGTGTGTGTGTAAGTTAATATTCCACACACTCCAGGAACCTCCTAGACAGCCTTCTCTCCACTGTGCTGAGTTTCTAGCAGACACCCAGGAAGTTAGAGAGTCCCACGAGAACAAGGGATAATGTGAAACGTCAGCCAGCTGCTTGTAGGATACTCTATCGGTCTCTTTATCCTATAACTAATATTAGTGGGAATTCCAGTTTTGTCCCTGTAGAGAGAGAAGCCAGGAAACATGAGACCCCATAAGCCTTGAAACCCCAGGAGATATAAAAAAGGTTCAACTTCTTACTCTCTTCACACTCTTGTGATGCTGGGAGGATAAGCTCGCAGTACTTAAGTGCTTAAAAGTGACCTTTTATATGTCCCAGAACATAAAACTCAAACAGGAATTACACTGTCTCCCTTGCAGAGCACCAAATTAGTCTCCATAGTAATCAGAACCACAAGTGTAACTCATAAGGTAGTGCCACTAATCCATAAATAAAGATAAAAGACTAAATCTAACAAAAATTAATGAGAATAAGGATGCCTACCCTAGATGGAGCACAGGCTATCTGGCTGAGGTTTCCTCCACAGCCTGGAAAGCCTCCTGGCTTCTCCTTCACATCCTCAGTCCCATTTGCCTTTCAGACTGCCAATTTCTTCAGACAGGGACACACAGCTCACATTGTCACAGCTTTTAAAAGTAAGCACAGTGTAAAACTCTCTGCCCCATAGACAGACCCACAGTCCACAATGAGGCAGCTCTCTGCTGAACCACAAGCAGGATATGGAGGGATGTGCATGTGTGTGTGTGTGTGTGTGTGTGTTTTCAGCTCTGTAGCCCATCAGCTCTGCTTTCATTAGCACATTGCTCTGGTGCAGGAAATATGCCTTGAGAGTTGAAGGATCTGAGCAAAAACAAGCTACAAATAAATCAACCCCTGTTCTCTGGAGCTGCCATGCCTTGAAGTGTTTGCACTGAGAAGAGGGTGCTGCTGCCTCTTAGATGTGTCCAAAACCTATAAAAGGGTTTAGTGAGGTACAGTCTTTACAATGTGGAATCAATTAAAATGCTGAGAGGCTCCAAGCCTCAGCTTGCGCTCCTGACACGCTCTTTTACTTACAAGAAAAAACAAAACAGAAAACCACAACGGACTGTCTTCATGTCTCCCAACAAGCATAAACATAGGAATGCCAAGCTCTTCTAAAAAGTATTTCAAGAACTACAGCAACCCACCACAGAGCATCCTTCTGCAGAATTCACAAGCAGGCTCCCAAGAACTAATCCAGCCCTCCCTATAAGCTATCCTGAACTGCAGGCTAACGCTGAAATTGCTGCCAAAGCTACAAAGCTACAGAAAAATGTGTAAAATGCCCCGAATTATATCTCTTTTAGGCTTGGTCCCTTCCATCTGCAATAGTGCTATGTTGCTTCCTGCAGCACGCCTTGGGGATTTGAAGGGAATTGAATAAAATACCCACTAATAAAACATTGTAATTTGAAGCTGCCGGTTCACTTCAATCCAGCAGACTGGCCAGCATCTTTCAGGAGGCCCAGCACTCAATGCTGCAGTCCAAGAGCTGCAAAAGGTCCTTTTCAATGATGTCCTGGAGCTTGCTGGACAAGTGAGGCATCTACAGGCCCTGCACTTCGAAAAAAAGAGACTCAGCCTCCAGCTTGGATCTCAAGCAATTCATGCATCTCAAATGGGACATATTCTTTAAAGCCTTTTTTCTTTTGTTCTAAGAAAACATTGTCTTTTGATGCTATCCTGCCCAACCCCTCACTAACTCAGGCTGAATTATTTCCACTCTGCATTGAAATCAGCTCTAGCTCTGAATACAAAAACAACCTTAAAAACTAGAATATAAATAAGTTAGTGCTTTCAGTTCCTTCCTCTGGAATACCACTTTTTTCTACCACGTGGCTCGCTAAATTGTCACACAATAATTTATGACATAACTGTAGTTGCTAGAAAACTAAGAATTAACTGCCACTAATGACATTAATGTCTTTCTTCTAAATGGTATAAAACTTTATCACATGGCATCGCTCTGAAAAATTCATCAAATTCCCAAGTAATTCAAGACATAAAAATACCTAGAACACAACACATTTGAAAACGCTCATGCTTACATTAGTATCTTAATGGGCTATATTTCTGCACATTCTGACTTTGCTCTAAAGAAGATTTTAAAGCAATCAATGAGGCAAAACCTGAGTCAAGCCTAAACTCTCAGCAGCGTGATGGAGGAGCAAGGAAAGAGATTTATACTGGCATATATGCAAACCCACACTATCATTTGGGTTGATTTCACAGAAGGAAAGCAAGCTATGGAAAATAAATGGTCTTAGGGGAAACAGAAGATTTTTCAAAAGCATTTAGCACTGCACAGGCTTGCCTCCCTGTGCCAACTGCTGGGCTAGGCAGCTGTGCTTTGGTTTTGCGGGGTCTTCCTTTGTGCCAAACTTACCTGTCCAGAAGAAACCTGAGAGATACTGGTACATTTCTAGAGAAAGCACTTAAGGTGAAGTGTCATTTCCTAGCAAACCCAAAATTTCTGTGACCAGCAGCTGCATGCTCTTGCAAGCATGTTCAAGGGCTCCTTCAGCTCTCAGCACGGGCAGCACCTGCAGTCTTCCTTGCTCTCTGGCTACAAGGGACAGATCGAGGTTGATCTCACTGAACCCCAACTATCTGGCTTACAATAAAAAAGGAAGTCCATATCCTGTTGCTGCAGATTTTCTGCCTATCAATCATATTTATAAATTAGGTATCTTCACAAATCTCTAGGTCCACAAAAATCTATCTGTGTATCTTCACTTTGCTCTCTGGGGTGTGGGACAAAGATGCACTTTAATTACTCCTAAATTACTGTCTTCGTTTTTTTTAATGAAGACAAACTGAAATCATTTTACTCCCTTAAACAGAGGAAGCCATGATTTACAGCGCTGCACCTAAAGGAAAAATACAACTTAAGACACAGAAGGCAGCACAGACCCATTTGTTTCCTCACGCTCATAAACATAACTGAAGATGCCCGGCTCCACACATAATCCAAGAGGCACAGGGGTCTATTTTGGGCTTTCTGCACACAAAGACACGCACCCGGGTTATCCTTTGTTATGCCAATGGCGACTTAAACATTCAAGCTGCAGTGTGTGCTAAGCGAGGGGAGGATTGATGGACAAGGCACAGAACTCCCTCGAGTTCCACAGCAGCATTGGCTGAATAGCAATAACAAGCCTCGTCCCTAAAGGCAGCTGGGGGGACAGGATCAAACTTGAAAATGATGCAGCCAAAACCGCCGTGTCCATCTGTGTACACCTATTACAGACAGTAATGCAAAGATCAGTTGGCAAAATCCCCTGGAAAATAGGGCTCTTCAAAGCTATATGTTTGCTGGCACAATACTACAATGAAAGGGTTTTAGTCTTATGGTTCAGTCTGCCATAAGGCTCTGGAGCCCAACCGGCAAAGACAGAAACATTCTTTAATTATGCTGTGGTTTGGACAACTGCAAGACACTGTGGTTAAGAAATATGATGATTGGGAGGATTTATTTTGATGATTTATGCCATGTGTGTTTCCTCTACCAACATTTTAAGGATTTAGCCTGAACTAATAAACTGTACATAGGCAGACAGTAAAGAGAATTAAAAATTCTTAAAATGTTTCCCTCCAATTGGCTCTACCTTGCTTAACTTCGTCTGTGTGAACAAGATTTCTTGCTGGTATAAAACCAGCCTTTCCTGCTGACTATTTGGTCCAAAACAGGCAGCATCCCACCAATCTACAGTGCTGCTAACACCTACTCAGAAGGATTCTTTCAAAGCTGGCATCAAATGTTTAAGGGCTTGTTTGCTTCTAGCTTTATGATCATCTGTCTCAGGAGGTAAATTCGGCAGGATTGGCTGTAGACAATTTGGTTTAAAATTGTTCCTCTGTAATTTATGGCTGAACATATGTCACTCCAGACACATCTATTCAGATTCCATCAGAGGGCGATGGAGATGGATCTTTTATAGTCCTGACCAAAAAAAGATAGGAAGGATTTATCCAGAGTTTTGACAGAACAAAGCGTGCTAAATGGGTTTATGCACAGAACAATGACTTTGGGGAAGTGATGTTTCTTGGTGTATGGTTTTTGTTGGGGTATTTTGTTGTCACTGCAAATTTAAGGTACAGGTGATGCTAGCCAATTTTGCCATGGGCAGGCAGCTGAGAGGGGTACAGAAGGAAGCATGGACATATCTCCTGGGGACCACCTCCCTTCAGTCATGCCTCCTTCCACGGCACCTCATGGGCTTTTGCACTGGAGCACACTGGTTGGACTTACAAAAGGAGAGCTCACTGAGCTAAATTCTGCCCTGCTATGCATACCACAAGATGCTCTGGCATCTTGTGGCTTGTTAGAAGGCCACAAATCAAGGAGGGTGTGCAAGGAAGACATGGCAAATATTAATACCCTGAGAAATGTAACCAGGAAAGCTGAGCAAGCTCTAAACACACAACCGAGCACAGAAACATCAGTTATCCTGTCACATGCAGATGGAGTGCTTCATCATTTCAGTTTAATTAACCAGACTGACTGGTTAATTAGAACCAGACTCAAAAATACTGAGATTATTTGTTAAGTTGATTAAACTACCCCTTTGGGTCAGATGAATACTGCAACACTTTACAGCTCATCTGCCTTGCCAAGTAACTCCACCAAACAGCTCCTCTTTAGGAGCAAGTTCAACAAAGGGCAACCTGAGGCATTGCTGACTCTTCCCATGCCAGCCAGACAGCACTGGGACCTTTTCTTCTGTGTTACAATCCATCAGAGAATTTATTTCAGTACCATCTCTCCTGTTTCTGGAGGAAAACTTGCTGCCTATAAAACAGGCTCAAACACAAGATAAAACAATGTAACTTGACACTTTGAACCCCCTGGTTTTGAAGCCAATCTCAATACTATTTGGGCAGGGAGCCTAATGGCTTTTGGATGCTGGAGTTGGGTCATCCTTGCCATGAACTGGCTAGAACTGCCATGACTCCAGCCCAGTCAGAAAAAACCCAAAAGCCCAGAGGGAAAAAAAAAATGCAGTTATATCCCAAGATGATGTTTTATCAGACATACAAACATTACTTTCCATATAATGTAAACATTACTTTGCATACAAACAGTCCTTTTTTAAGAGAAAAGCATCTATTGGGCAGAGACATCCTGCTAACAGCCCTGTCCATTGCCTCTTCTCAAAGGCTTTGTTCTTGCCCCAAAAATGGCTGTTTGCAACTGTCCCAGAAATTCACATATAAAGCAAAAAGTGAAGCAAAGCAAACACTGCCTTCCCTCTTGCTACATGAAGCCTTACCACGATGTCCTTCCTGCCAAATCCATTTCCCCACACCATAAAGTACTAGCCTGAAGCACACTTTGCAGCAGCAATGCTGGCATTCTCAGAGGCTTTTTATTTAAGTTTGTGAGCTGCCAAAGCTTGATTTATGGAGATTTAATTCTCAAACTATTATAAAGGAATACTGTTGTTCACATGTAGCTCACATGGCTCTCCAGCTGTACCTAAAGAAATAAGCATTGCCTTTATGAGCTTGTTTGCCCTGGAAACCCAGCACTGCATTCATTTGTAATTTTTGCTGCATCTCTGCACCCTTGCATTGCATCAACTTGAACAGTCTTTCTAAGGCAGCTTGGGGGGAAAAAACCCAACCCAAACCTTCTGCTTTGCAGAAACCATTCATGTTGTATTTCTTCAAGGGAAGACTAGCAGACACCAAGAGGGGAGAAAAGGGAGCATGTGGCACAGGCACAAGGGCACTGCACCCTTGGTTTGGCATACCTGTGTCTTTCAAGAAAAAAGATTGCAACCTGCTGGTCTTATGTCTCATGTACCACCACTCTCAACAGCTTGCCACTCCTCATTGCCAGCTCCAGCTCCACACCTTGTTTCCAAAGCCTGGTCAAGGGCTGTGGCATGTCCTGTGATACCCAGCAGGAAAGGGTGGCACAGAAAGGTGCTGCCTGTCCTCTCAGCAGCCCTGAAATGTAGAGACTGCAGAAGAACATGAAGAATCAGTCTTGTCATGAGGAAGAGAAGGCCCAAAAAAGACCAAGAGGGAAAAAGAGGTTACTAGCTTTTTTGAGAAAAAAGCCTGAAAATGAGAAAACCACCAGCAGAGCCAGCAGAAGGCAAATGCAAAACATCGAGTATTAATTATTTTATTTGAAGAGGAACATTCTGCACTGAAAGACCAAATAGAAGTTTCTGGACTCAAGTATGGACTGGTAATATTCTCCTCCCCGTAATCTCTTGGCCTCCCCGATATCTAGCATCCATTTCATATGGTTGCACTTTCGGATGTTGGTTTCTTTTCAGATGCACTAGAGAGCTGCCAGAAACTTCTGTGGCTCTGACACTTAGCCCAAATACCATCTACAATTTATTTTTTTTTCAAATTTGTGCAAGTGGTAAAAATACAAGGTTCATTATTCCACGCAGAAATTCTCTCATCACCCAGCCAAATTTAAAAATAAATAGTTGCAATTAAATGTGTCGCTACATTATTTATGTAGATGCATTCAATTTGCAGAAAGCTGCTATAAAAATACTCCCCTTCAATCCACAGGAAATTTATTGCACTTTTATTGTATATTTTCTTCTCCTTGCTTAAATGTATGTTGCTCCCTGCCTTTTTTTTGCACCCGTGTTACTTAACACATTATTTTCCAGCCACTGTTTCTTCTACATTTGTCTTGAAAGAATGAGGGAGGTAATCTAACTCCAAATGTTTCTGGATTATTTGAGAACAAGGCTGCTAAATGATTACTAGACAGATAATTCCAGTATTTCCCTTGAAATCAAGCACCACTCCTTGTCTCTGCATTTGGCTCTTACAGCTGTTGGGTAAATGATATGCACCAAGGCTGCCCAAGGCTTCTGCGTGCATATTAATTCTGTCAGAAACTCCAGACACTAAAGAATTGCTAATTTAACAACAGACTGTGAAATTATTTTTTCTTTCTTTATTAATTGCTGTGCTATTTGAAAATGACTCCACTGCCCCAACTGTATCTGCCATGAAGAACAGGGGGTATTTCATCCTGTGAGGAAATAACTTAAAGCTTTCTCCCCAGCAGTCCCCACATTCATAACCAAATATAAATATGTTGAACAATAAAACCAGGTCAACTTGCTGCAGGTGTTCCTCTGTCAATTTAGCCAGGTGATATTAGCAAAATCTGACAGGGAAGCACAGTGATATATTTCATTTGTGCCTTGACATTTTGATTCTGTTTGTTAAAGTGTATGTGCAGGGATCTGGCTTTTTCTCCAAGACCTCTATAGCTGTCAGTCTGTACAAACAGGATTTGACAAGATGTCCATTTAGCAGGATGGGAGGGCAAAGGAAAAAGAAAAAAAGAGATGGAGAAAGCAGGTATCTGGGTGAAGCTGCACTGCAGTGCAAAAATGGATGCTTTTCACATACAGAGCAACTCCACAAAAAAAAAAAAAAAAAAAAAAGAGCAGCTTGATATGCAGGATCTGAGACAGTGTGCATCCTTTAATCAATAGCTCCTTCGAGAAAGGTGGCCAAGAGTAACATAAATAGATGGCAGAGGAGAAAGAAGACAAAAGGCGAGAGCTGGAGAAGGCACAGGATCACTGGACACTCATCCACAGAAGGATTTTTGGCAAGTCTTAATTATTTTTTAAAAAGAGAGATTATAAAAAGGATGTTTTCATTTCCTCAAGTGAAATTAGATTTAAGAATAAATCTAAATAGGAAGTTTTGCTTTCCAAGGCTGCCTTTTTCCAGCCTGAGGAAAGAAGCAGAAGGTGATGAAGCTGTCTCTTCCAGGGATAATGTAGGAATTTAGAACCCTTCAGCTTGTTTCTCCCTGCAAAGAACTTTGGACCAGAAGCAAGCAAATGATTTACAATGAAACAGAATACAAAATAGCTACAAAGATGAAACAACAGAAAATGAATGCAGCATTAAACAAGACAGTACCCAGAGTTTAGAGATTTATGGTTACTGGCTGGTGTATAAAGATAAGAAAGGGAGTTTGATAGTCTGGGTGATTCCTGCATCTCTGCAAGCATGGTTTAAAAGCAACACTGAATACACAACTCTAGTTAAAATTCAGAAATAAAAGTATTAATTAGTGGGGCTTTAACCATACCTTACCTTTCCAAATGTACACAGCATCAGCCACTTCAGTGTTGCCTACAGGCTGCAAACCAGGCAAGGGCTCACCTCCTCCTCCTGCAGAATGCATGACAGCTGCTCCTGCCACATCTGCACCAGGCTGCAGAGGCATCTTCCTCCTGCCCTGTCCTCTCAAGGCCACGCAGCTGAACACACAATTTCCATGGCCCAGCACCCATGGGAGATCACAGGATGAGTCCAGCACCCAGCCACTGCCCAGCTCACACAGGACCAGCTGGGTGCTGTCTGATGGACACGAGAGCTGGGCATCCCATGGCTTTGGGGGGCACATACATACCACCACACACACATCAGCCTACAGCTCAGCCGGGGAGCAGGACCAAACCACAACACCCACAGCTGGGCCAGACACCTCCAAAGCCACCAAACCTGGTCCCAGACACCAGGCATGCCTGCAAATGACCTGCCATCCCCCACAAATGGAAGGCTTGAAATAAGTTTGTGTCAAAAAGAACCCATAACAGACACGCCTGAGCAGCTCTGCACCTTCACAGCACTCCTGTACATCACCTCTGGCACAAAGTGATGAAAGGAAATCTCAGCTGAGCAGAGCCAGTGGTGTCCTCCTTACCTTGCTGCTCCACCGAGGTAGAAAATATGTATTACTGAAGCCTTAAAGTGCTTACAATTATTGCTGCAAACCCAGTAATCTCCACTGATGTAGGTAAATTGCTGATCTCTCTATCACTGTTACTTACAATGCAAAAAAACCTTGGGTTTTCTCTGCAGCTTAATAAAACCTGCGGGGAATTGGGCAAGGCTTTCATTCCTTATAGCCAGCCTTTAATGTAGAAGTCTAGATTTCCTGGAGGGGAGCTGAATAGTTTAGGATAATTAGTGATTTACATATAGAGTTGTCAACAAAGATACATGGTATTAAGTTACCGTGATGAAGTGCTCCACCTTCTCAGTTGCTACATTGGATTTGATTTTATTTAAAAATTCTGTATTTTAATTCTGCTCACATTCTGCAATCGCTTGTAAAGTGGCCTGAAGCGGACAGCAAGAGGAGAGCACTAAATCGAAGGCTTAAATCACTTCTTCCTCAGTTCCCCCTGGCAGATTTAAAGAGCAACCTGGCACTAATGCTTTCAAATAATATACTGCTGGACCTGACACAGCAGAGAAACTCTGCTTCAAATCACACAATGGTCCAGATGACCATGCAATTACAATTAACCTCCTGCCCGCTGTGCCTAATGACAAATGATCATGTGAATGATAGACTTGGGAAAGGACCCAGGTATCAAAAAAATTATTTCTGATTCTTACATATTTAAAAAGCCATTTTCAGTTAGGAAAAAGCCAAGGGACACTAATTTTAGTTTTGCATCCAAAAGAAATGAATAACCCTTGATAATACACATGCAGGCATAAGCACAGGCTGTCAGCCTTCTAGCAGCAAGAGGGATGCAGGCAAGTCTCCCTCTGCCAGCGCTCTGTAATCGGAAAAGTACCAATATCCTCCACTGCTATAAATCTCAGCCCAGAACAGAGAGCATGAATTTTGTCCATGTTGGATAAAAAAAGGTAATATAACCTCAAAATAGCATGCAATATTTTTTGGCACACTTACTGGGCCAATGGGGTTCGCATTACAAGGTCAATAAGTAGGGAGTTATCCTGTGCTGTTCCGTCAGGTTTTGTGCTTCTCCTGCTTTATGTCCCTCATCTCATACTTACCTCGAGACCTCTCTCTGCCAGGGAGCAGCCTCCTCTCTCTGGTCACACACCATCTTCAAAAGAAAGCAGAGCTATTTTCCAATCTGCTCCCTTTGCAGAAGAGGGAAGCACAAAGATCACGCCGTCCTGGGAAGTGCTGGGGGCACCCGTTTCCTTTCCTGTACTCATCTCCAATGGGGTAAGAGTTTATTTGCCCCAGTTTGCTCCTGGTCAGATGATCTGTCAGCAGAGCTCCTGGAGGGATCACTCCCTCACTTGCTTCAGTGAAGCAAGCTCATTAATTTAAGTAATTTTTTAAGGTTTTTGAGAAGACACTCATTCTAATTACTGTCCAGACCTGACGGGGCAGAAACCTCCAGCTCAGGAGCAGCAGGGCACGTGTGTGTGTGTATACATATTTTTACATTTACAGGTATAGGACATGCTTATGCAAATTCTATCTCCCATTCTTCCTAAATCAGGCATTTTCCACAAGCATGGCAGAAGCAATATGGATATGGCCACTCAGCACTTGAAAGCATCAAATCACATGCAGGACCTCTCCTGAAGCAAGAGCAAGCCCTTAGGTCCTCCTTGCTCCAGAGTCAAAGGATGCAGCACCACCAGACACCTTGGGCCATACCCCCAGCCAAGGTAAATGGGCAGCACCAAGCTCGGACAGGCCCCTCCTGCAGAGCCTGTTATGGCAAGTATTTATGAAGTTGTATGCTGAGCTGTTTTATAGCAGCTAATCACAGGCATAACACAATTAGGAGATAAGCCTTGTAATGCAGAACATTATGTATAAGGGTTTCTACATATATTTATAGCACCTGTTTCAGCATGCCTTCAGACAGAATCTTCTCATGTAAAAGAAATATACTGTACTCTGGCAATTTATTCTGATACTTGATTAGGGAAACATTGCTTCATGAATTCTAAGCCATGACATTTCCACTAATCTTTCCATTTCAACAGCACAGAAAGGAATGTCTTTCATATCTTCATGCTTATCATTTTCAAGCTGAGTATATTATCTGCTCGTCTCTGGATTTACTTGATAGGCCTTAAAAAAACTAAAACAGACCACCACAGTCTGTGAAACTTATGTGTGGCTTACTTGGAGAGATGTTTGTCACTCCAAAGATGAACAAATGTAGAAACTAGCTCTCATCTTTATTCTAAAGTATGTCAAATAAATAAAAAATCCAGATTGCTATCTGTTACTTCCCTTCCATGAGACTGCTGCTTGAAAGGTTGCAGACTATGATGTTTTTGCTTTTGCAAAAGGCCGCACATTAAACTTCTCCTATTGCCTTGCAGGGATCAAATAGGGTCTGTGTGCTGTCAAGATTTCCTAAGCTTGCTCTTCTGCCACCCCCCAATGCAAGAGCCACCAGTGCCCTGCACACCAGTCTGCCCCTGAGAGACCTTACCCTGCCATCCTTGCAGCACCCCTCCTTCTGATCCCCAAAAAAACAGTCAGGAGCTCCTCAGCTGGAGTTCCCAAGTTACAGATTTTATTTTGTGTTGTTTCTCAGGTCCCTCAGCAGTGTGAGCTGTTCCTGTGTGCCACAAGACCTTGTCCCCTCACAGTTTTACCTGGGACTGCTCTCTAACCACGGAGCACCACATGGACCTGTGACCTAGAACACAACTCTCAGCTCATGAGGGGATAAAACCCGACCTGAAGATGTGTCCTGGGAGCGCACTGCTGCTCACAGAGCCTGCTCTAGGTTTTCCAAAGGGGCCAAGCACAAATCAGGGGCTTTGAAAGACTCACAGCACTCTGCTTCAGCCTATCAATCCATTCCCAAGGCACCATCCCACCTGCTAATGCAGAAAGAGCCTCTGCGATCATTAACTACAACAATCGTGCCTTTTGTTCTGCCATAGTACACACCTATAGCAGCCTTTATTATATATTCAGACTCAACCTGTCTTTGGAATTTGCTTTCCCAATAGCTGTCATGCTCCAACACTTGTCAGTTGACTCAGATAACAAAATATTACTCTGATATTCACAGCACAACTTGGAAATTCCCTACACAAACTACAGGGAATTCTGCCAGTTCTGAGATAAATTAACTGCTTATCAAAGGCAAAACTGACAAGGGTTGTTGGTTTGTTTTTTTGTTTATTTTTTTTTTGCATGAATCCATGGTTTATTACTTCCCAGCCCCGTAACGCTACTTAGCTTTTTCATGATCCATGCATGAAGACATTTAGATATATCACCTCGGATTAATAACAACACAATTACAACCACTTAATGTGTTTAAGGGAACAGTCCCAGCTTAATTTCCGGCAGGAGCATGCTCTGCTAGCAAGGCAAAACCCATCAGCCTGTGCTCAAACCTTCCTTTAGCTGCTTGGCCAGAAACTTCCCTGCCCACCAGCACCAGGATGAGAGCTCAGTCCCTGATCCCAGCTTCTCAGGGCAAAGCCCACATGGCTTTTTTTGAGGTTTGACTGCAGCTCTTCCTTTTCTCACACCAGAATCAATACCACCACAGCTCCTCCTGATGTTATCTTAAACTCTGGCAAAGTATCCTTCTTTTTCCTCACGAAATCAGCCTTCTGGGTCACATTTTGGAGGTTATCTTCTAAAAAGCCCCAAATTGAGCCTGGCAGCAATAGAGTCCCAAGCCCCCGAATTTTCTCAGGACTTAAAATGCCAAAGCATTTTGGCTTCCCATGCCCCAGGAAAAGAAACTTACTCCAGACACCTGGTGGGCACAAGGATGCCAAGTCCTCTTGGCCAGAAGGACGCAAGAAAGCTACCAGCAAGTTACCAAAATCAGCCCCACACATACAGCAGCCCAGGCTTGTGCTCAGCAGCCTGCCTACAGAGAAGCTGGCAGCCCACCACTAAATAAAACCCATTTCTCTCTGTCACACATAGACCATTATCCTTCCAACCAATTTCCAAACCTCTCTTTCAGGGGTGTGTGTGGAGAAAAGTATCATGTTTCCAACATGGAATAAAGGGTGGGCATATTTCAGTGCCAAAGCAGAATTGATACTGCCCACAAAACCTGGGGTTTGGAAATAATGTATTTATAGAAGTACATTAAGACCAATTTAGAAAAAGTTGATTAGATAAAGTAATGCTCATTCAGGCAAGCCTAAACAATTTTCTTATTTCATTGAATCAGCAATAATGTACTCCTACAAATGCAATAAATATATATCTAATCACCTCCTCCTTCAGTGACTTCTCCCCTTGTTCCTTTTGGCTGGCAGCATTTGGTTTGGGTTGTTTTCAGAAAGGGAAAAAACCCCAGTAACTCATTTATAAAACCTTCCCTTCCTGGTAATTTTATTTTATCTCTGTAGCATAAGGCAATCTAGCAGGAGCAAACATTGTTTACTTGTTAATACCAAGCCAGAACTCTTAAAGAGAGTCGATGAGACCACAGAGGAAAACTATTGTTTTCTTTGTTATTCTGCTGGAAGACCTGCGGTAACACGTCAGACATTGGTGGAGTCTTTTGGGGAAAATAGGAATAGTTCCTCTGTTTCCATCCATATGCATGGGAAATCGTGCTGGTCTACAAGCACTGCAAGATTTTGTGTTGCTGCTCCAGCTACATCTTCTCACACTGTAAGAACACATGCTTTACAGAAAAAATCACTGCGATTTCCAATTCGAAAATCAAGGTATTTTTTAAATCCTCACTGTTTGATTGTGTTACTGATCATCACAAGGTACATCTCAGGAGATACACAGTGCTAACTGCAGACCAGGCTTCTGTGCCTGAGTCCTGGCACCCCACAGCCCCTGGGTGAGCCCCAAAGCCAGGATCCAACCCACTGGCACTCAGATGAACTGAGAAATGGAGGGGCTGCAGGCAAGTGAGGGTCCTAGCCAGACAGATGCATGCAAAATCCTTTTGTTTTTGTTCTGTGGTGACATCATCTGCTATTAGGACAGTGGCTGTTTACCTGTGGGTTTCATGGCTTTCTGCCTTAAGAATGCCTTCAGCTCAACACCACATTTGGATCTCAGACTCCCTCCTAGTCTCTCCCTTCCCTTTTCACCCTCTCCAATATTTGCCTCTAGCTCTAGGAGGCAAATATTTCTTTAAAGCAACCTGGGGGAAAGAATTGTTTTTGTCACCTCCTTTCTATGCAAGCATTTGCTGCTGAGGTATGAGGGTACATATATGTTCCTGCAACAATTGCATGAAACACAGACATGGGGAAATTTCTGCTGCTGGGCAGAGTTTTTGCAGCTGTGTTTGTGCTCAAACTAAATTCCCAAGCATACATGCTGCATAAAGCCTCTATCAAACACCAGCACAGAGAATTGATTATCAAGGATACTGGTTAAGCAGGCTTTTTATTTTTATTTTCCATATCCAAGTCCAGCAAATTTCTCTGGATCCCTTTTGATTCAGTGAGGGGATGTTATTGGGCTGCTAGCAGAGCTTATTCCCTCCTAGCCAGAAAATGGCACCATTTGGCCTCTAAAAACAAAAAAGGTTCCAATTTAGCAAATACTTAGCATCCTTTGCAAACAATAATCTACTCCAGCAAGATGCTAGGTAAAAACTTTTGAAGCCAGAACAGAGTTTTCAAAAGCCCTGTGTGTACACTCTTAAAAGCTCAGTCTCTAACAATTTGGTGAGCAATGTCCAAATCACTCCCAGTACCATCGTTTTGAAAAGTCCTACACTGAAGCAAGAAATGCATGTGGGGGTTTGTCTTGTGCTGTAAGTGCCTAGTCTCTCCTGAGGACTTAACAAATGCTCTTGGAAAACCAGGAATGATTAAAGCCTCACCATTAGCTTCAATGGGATAGAGGTTTTACGCCACATCTTTCACTTATGTGCCTGGATATAGCTTTAGAAACCTAACTTTAATTTGCCTCTCTTGGAAATCTAACTCTAAAAATTCAAAACAACCAACAAGGGCTTAATGAGGAAAACAAAATTAGTCAGAGTTGCATAGCTATACAGCAATACAGACAGCTGAGTGGCTTCTTCTAAGTTAGGAGTCAGCATGAAAGCCTGGAAGATGATTTGCTGGTTTAAGGCTAGCACTATAATTTTGTTTGACTCAGAATTAATTCTGCTCAGAACTGAATTGAAAACAAATGAATATTTACATTCTTTGCAGTACAGCCAACACCCAAAGCAAGGAGTACATTTGCTCAGCTCATCCTGAGTGTGGTATGGATGCAGCTCAAAGACCCCACTTGTGGTATCTCAGCAGCATGGGAAATAACCTGCTCTTTAATTTGTCCAGCAATGAAAAGCAGAGAAGTAAACAAATTCCTACTGATAAGAGAGCTTCAGTCAGGAAAAGTTCAGCTGGACCCTCCAACTCCAGCCCCTAGAATAATTCCTGTTGAAAATGTCGGGATGCATTTTCTTTATATAGTTGCATAATTTTTCTGAACTATCCCTGGTAAGCTTTTCTCCACTATGTGCACTTTACATCCTGAGGGGAATACTCTTTCCTTGATGTTTTCCCCTGGAGCATCACCCCATCCTGAGCAGCAATGCTCAGCATGCCCACCCTCGATGTGACCAGGACAAAAGTCAGCTATGGTACTCCCAGGCAAGAAGCCACTGAAGAGAGCAAAAAATCCATAGTGAGAGAGAATGAAAGTCATGATGAAAAGGTGTGAAGCTTTTGCTTGAGAGAGCCAAAAGAACTTTCCACAGAGAAAACTAGGGAAAAAAATTAAGCGGGGAAGAAAAAGAATGTAGGGCCAGGAACTTGCTGGCAGTGCTGTTCTCTAGAACTCTACTGGCCGTGTCAGACAAATTAAGATATTTCTGCTTACTACCCAGCTTTTTTCCCCTGCTTTTTAAGGATTCTATTACAGTAATAACCCCAGAATACCTTGCAGCACTCGCTCTCACATGCATGCATAGATTAGGTCTAATATAATGCACTTCCCATTACCCAGCAAAGGTGTGAGTGCACCTGCTCCGCATTGCTTCAGGCAGACAATTGCCCTGTCCTAACCCCTTCTGCAGCCAACATGGCAAGCAATTTATCACCATCATCTGACTTCATTCACTTCCCTGCTGAGTGACAGCCATCAAAGTCTCATTATTGGCGTGCTACTAGGTGGAAAGGCAATCACATCACCCAACAAGGTCTTAAAGAGGACAGAAACTTCCCAAATCCCATTACCTAGAGGCCCTCCCTCCCCCAAGATGAAGATTTGAGCATGTTTGTGCCACAGATGTCAAATACATTTCTGACCCTTTTTAATCTTTCAACCTTGCTTCCAGGTGAACGAAGCAGGAGAGTCCTCCTGTAGATGCATGGATTTGCTTCGTGGAGTTTAAAACCATCAACAGTTGAATTTGCTGGATGTTTTCAAGGCAAATCCAGTTACCTGACTAATAAGTGAGCCTTCTGGGCAGGTAAAGGTCATGCAGAGATTTACCCTTGGAAACTCCAGCACAGTGGTAGGAGCGTTTCTCTACATACATTTCTCTACAATGCAGGACACCTATTTTTGTGTATTTGAGCCTATTACTGGAAGCAGAGACAAAACCCCTCCAAATCTACCTATTCCTTTCATTTCTGTGAGTGGAACGGCAAGGGACACTTGTGGCAATGGAAATCACAAAATCTGAAATAAGATTAACAATGACAAGAATGACAATCAGCAGTGTAACTCAGTGGCTCACATCATCAGACGATGCTACCAAGTCTGGAGAGGCAGCAGCTAAACACGAGTCAGTCTGGGTTCATTGCACGGCTCTGCTGCAGCCATGTCAGTCTGAAACACCACACGAGACTCCTCCTCACTTCTCCACGCTAGGACCTGCAAGGGCTGTGCTTTTTAACAGCTGCACATCAGGGACAGACAAGACAGAGACAACAAACCAAAGCAAACAAATTCAAGACGTCAGTCTTTGGCCAGCTCCCACGAGTGCAATGCAGGGAGAAGGGCTGGCTTGGTCCCTTGAGCCTATGTAGCTCAGCTCCCAGTCTGAATGCCAATACATGGGCCACCTCTGTGTCACACTTGCATTGAACAGGGTCCTGCTGAGTGGGTCTGACCTCCTGGCCTTTAGTGCATGATGCTTTACAGGACAACCCTGCCTTTGAGCTAAATTCATTTACTGCTCAGGAGCAAGAACACATGCCTGCATCTCAAGGCAAGCTGCAGTTTGCATGCACATCTGCAAGCATCAGGACTCAGACTTACTGATGATTTCACTTACTGTCACAGACCAGAGGCTCTCTTGATGCTGTCCACATGTGGGAAGATGTGAGCAACTGTCCCCATGAGCAGGAGAGCAGCAATTGCTCTCTGCCATGGGCTGCAAAAACTGACAGAAATGTGCATCCTGGTATCTGTGGTATCCAAGGGAGAGTTGCTAAAGCATTTTCATGCAGGGAATATTTGAAAATTCCTTTATTTTCTCTCTCTTTTTTTTTTTTATGGGAGGTTTAGAATGGAGAGAATGGAATAGTCTGGTGCACTATGCTGACTTCACAAAGCAAAAGCATCGCTTTCAAACTTGAGGACTCATAACACAGATTTATAATTAGACAGTCCAATGAGCTAGTCCAATGGAAGATACAAGAACCCAAAAACCACCTGTTTTATTTTTTTTTCAGTGTTTGTTTCACCTTTAGGATTCCTCCCTTTGAAACTCAGAATACCCACACAAGTGCACATGTACATACATGTATATATGCACATTAAAAAATATACAACAGATACCATTCCTTTCCCATTCAAGATGTTAGTTACATCTTTCTGTATCTCATGCTGAAGAGGAGAAGGTTTTGTTTCCTGCTTTTTGTTCCTGGCTTTGGTATGACAAGAAACTCAGCCTGATTATTTTTCATAATGCAACACTTGGAAAAAATGACCTGCTTAGCATAGAAGGACTTTCCATGTGTGGAAAAGGCAGGCATAAATGGTCTCCAACATATCTATGAAATTGCTAGACTTTTATTAAATAGTTACTAGAACCCAAGAGTTTATTTTGCCAAGAGGGACAATGGGCACTGCAGGAACTTGGACACACTCCAGTTACTCATCATCTGGATTCTTTTATAGCAAAGCAGTCTGATGCACCTATAATTATGGTTGCTAAAAACTTTTCACTGGAAACTCTTTTTTTGTAAATTATCTTTCCTCTAAGAATTGCTAGATAATTAACATGGTTAAATAATTTCCACTTCTTGTCCAAAGCTCAGGGATTTTCATTCTGCAAAAGGTTATCTTAGTCAAACTTATGAGAAGAATTTTAAAAAGTTCTAATTCCATTCAGAAACATTCATGGAAAACACTTAGTTGCTGTAATAACTATGTCCACAGCATTAAGCCACATTCTTCCCATACAGCACCATGGTTGCCTCTTTAGGTTAATTTACAGCAGCATCTGGGACTTTTGGTCAAAATTCCTCTGGAGAACAGATCAGAAGGGAGAATGGGACAAGGGCTGAAAAAAAGCCAGATCATAAGAACAGCTCACAAGGCATAAATTAACCTTTTCTCTTCACAAAAAACACAACATCCTCCAGCTGACTGCTACAACTGGCCATCAAACTGCAGCAGCTACCCGGGCAAATTAATGATTCTTTATTTTTGTGCAAGCGTGCTAATGAGGTTCACCCCCTTTGTTAGCCAAGGTGATCTAAACTGAGACTGGCAGATTTTTCTCCCTCAGTCCTGAGAGGTTTCCTGCCTGCAGTTGGGCCTGCAGAAATGGCCAAGGGAACAGAACATACCCCAGCACAGGAATCCACCAGGTCTTGAGCTCAGGTCTGAAATCCCCTTCTTCTAGCCACAGTACTAAATCCATGGTACACCTGCAGAGCACCACTCCACAACACCTGCTTATCAACCAGGTAGCCTCATCTAGATCTTCATCTCCTCACCTAGCTGTGAAACATTATTTAGAGGTTATGTCTAAATATACAGTAGATAGCTTCACAGACACACCCATACCAAAACAGACATCCATCCACAGCCCAAATGTGTTGGGGTATTTTTGTAGGGGTTTTTTTGTGGGCTGTTTGCAAGGATATTCAAAGTTCAGCTTCTGCCAATTTGGTTTTTTATCTCCTCTTTTTAAAAAACCAAACTGCATTTCAACTACAGATCATCTCTACAGGAGTCAGTTCTTATTATCAGTGGACTTCTTAATTAATGTTCACCCTGTCTTTTTCTGTTGCTATATTGAATTTGAGTGCATATGGCTTAATAGACACACCAGATGCTGCTTCCCTAGGTTGTTTAGAAGCTAATGCTTCATCATTTGAAGGTTTCTAAAAAAAAGAGAGGCTCATTATTTAGTAGATTAGCCATCAGTTCAGAAGAGGAGACAACCTGGAGAAACTACCTTGCCTGGCTGGAAACTGAAGTCCAGACCTAAGGAGGGGCTGTGCTGCTGCTTCAGAGGAGAAGGAAGTGGGCAGCCTGGGTGCCTTCTTTTTTTCAAAGTCTACTGACAGTGAAATAATGTCTCCCAGAAATATCATCATTTCCTCACCCCCTTCTCCATTCAGGTAAGGGCTGAACTCAGTGGATTCTTGACTTCTCCCAAGGCTGGAGACTTTTTCTTCTCCAGTCATTTACCTCCCGTTTCACCCTTCCTTATGGTTTAGAAGGGGAATAGAGATATAAAACCCCTGCCTTTAACAGCTGCCTTGCCACCCACAGAGATACTAGCAGTCAGCCAGCAGTGACATCTCAGACTCAGGCATGTGACAGCTTGAATCACTGAGGATGGTGATACCTATCCTCAACTCTCCTCCCCCCTGACCCCAACAGGTCAGGTAGAAATGTAAGCAATTCTTGCTCTCTTTTACTGATAATCCCAGAAACATCTCCCATGTGTCACTTTAAATGTAGGAGGTCACATGTATCCGTTTGGGAAGTAGACAGAGTCCAAGTATCTCTGGCTGCAAGAAACATGGGTGATGCAGTAAACCACGTGAATGAAAGGCTGAAGTTTATAAAACAGTTTATAAACCAGAGTTGCATTGGTAAATGCACACACTACAATCTAGGCACCAGAAAAAAGCTTGCAGTACATGCTGGTGGATATGGTTTTAACTATGCAGTCAGACAGCCCACTTGTGAAATGCATTGAAACAGCAACCATGTTTGTAGCATCTTTAGGCTGAGCCAACTCTAAACAATTTTTATGTTTAAGAAATTAAATATGGAGGATCTGACAAATCTACATCCAGTGTTGTCATTGATTACTACTACAATACCATCAATAACCTTGTCTTGGGTTAAGAAAAAAAAAAAAGAAAAAGAACAAAAGAACCCAAAAGTCACTCCACCTCCCCATCCCAGACTGAATCCCAAAAATCCCGTCCATGGCCCAATGCCTTGCCACGTCATGGCTGCTGGTAGCAGGATGCTGACACTCCTAATATCAGAAGCTGCTAAGGCTCTCCCCAAAAAGAGCTTTTCTCTGTCTCTCTCAGTCTCTTTAAAAAGCCTCAGCATGCCTGGAGGGATGGGCTGCAAAGACTCTGGGACTCCTTTATTTTCCCATTACAGCAGGTGACATGGCCCCCAAGAACAGAGGCCAAAGTTATGCACATGAACAGTTTCTCTGTAAAAATCTTCTCCTTTTGGCATGCTGGCAGCAGTTCATAATTATGAATTCATGGTTCACAATTATGGCTCATAATTCTTCCAAAATGGAGAGGCTGGTGAGACAGGAATCTAGAGAAAGAGCTGAATCAGCATTTCCCTTGATTTTCCTTCATTTCACGAGGAGTCTCCATATGGAGAAACTTCAGCTTTTTGTTTCCAAATGAGTTCAAACCATACCTCCAGTTTATTTGGAGCAGGTGGCGCAATAAAAATGCTAAAATGAGTTTATGGACAGGATTATATGACTTAGTGCTTCTGGCAGACAAGGACTAGCACAAGAACAGCGGAAGTCCTCTCTGCTCTTCAGCCCTCCGCCTTCCAAGCTTTCTTCTCAAACCAGAAGAGAAATACTAACTCATAACCTTTAGGCCAGCCAGCCATCTCCTGGCCCTTGCTGGCAGGCAGAAGCCTGTGCTGGAGCATTTGTTCTCTCCCACCCAGCAAGAGAGGGTTTCACTCACCCAAATGCTCATTGCCTCCATCAGGCAGCCCGTGGCACAAATGGGCTGTCCTTGAAAGACCAGAGCTCATTACTCCACATCAGCATGCCAGGCTCCAGTCACTCTCTGGAGAGTGTTAAATATAAGCTGCTTTAGACTTCATCTTCTGGAAACATGACATGCTGACAACAACATGAGGAGAGACAAGAAATTTGTGCAAAAATAGCTTATTGCAGCCCAGCCAACCCCCAACACGTTTTGCCTCTCCAGTGCTATCACACGGGGATCTTCACTTTTAAAAGGCAAGAGCTAAAGCCAGCTAAGAGAAAAGGACACACAGAACCTTGGGGCTTACAATGGTACAAAAAGAAATAGGGAGGGGAGAAAACATAAGGACAGTCTTCACAAAACACACTCTGGTCCTGAATCTTAGGTGTGCCTCACACAGGCCAGGACTAACCCTTCAACAGCAGCTTGTAAACATGCTTTCAAATAGGTAAGGCTTAACATTTCCACCCCCAACTCAAGAGCAACTGGGGTAATTTCCCACTAATGCCAACCTCAACCAACAGCTGCCTAGAGCTTGATCCCTGCAGCCCCATTTAGGCGCTCAAAGGACCTCAGCCACAAAGGTGCTGGTCCTGCATCAGCCAGGAGGAGCCATCATCTCAGGCCTCACAGAAAGGACTACTGTAATCAGAACTTCTGGGCACCTGCCCAGCATTGATGGCAATTTCTGCCCACAACCTTTTAGAGACAGCCCATCAACCACAGCACAGCTGCAGCTTGTCCCAAACTGCCTTCAGCCAAGCTCAGGCACGCCCTGGAGCCACAGGAGGGGAGAAATCCCCTCATCTGGAGGCAGCTCTCCTTCTGGGCATGTTCTCTGAAGGGCTCATGACCTCTGCAAAGCTCCTGCAGTCCCAGCAAAGCCTCCTGCTGCTGCAGCACCGTGGCTGCCCAGCATCACTGGCGGGGTGGGTCTGTCACTGCACAGGTGCCTGGGATGGTCCCTGTGCATTTCCTGGGTAAGATGGCAAGTGCCAGCTCTGCTGCCAGAGAAGGGAGGTCTGATCACACAGTTTTACAGGGGGGATTGGAGCCCTCATCCAGTCCATGGTATGAGTGCTTCATTGTGCTGAGATTGGAAGGCTGGCTGATGATTTATAGAAGGCATGCAGTGACCTTTGTCTCATTTAATATCTGGTTAGATAATAGTCAGCCTTTGATGTACAAACTCATTCAACAAATTATTCCTCCAAGGTGTCTTTCTACCTCTAGTGCAAATCAGCCCAGAGATAATGTCAGAAACATGAACATACGCTTCCTTTCAATCTGCTCCTCCAACAATCCTGATACACATCACCTCCCAGCTGCCATCCCAGGGACACGTATGGATAGTGCCTCATGTATTGCATCAGCGAGGTATTTCCAGAGAATAAAGCTGTGCACAGGCAGAGCTCAGGGAGGGGGGCATGCACCCATGCACATGCATGAAAAGCATGTGCGTCCAAGAAGCAAAAGCAGAACAGCGCTTAGAACAAGAAAAAATACATCATCTTTTAAGTGCAGCCACCTAATCTTTTTTCTTTCAGGCCTGTGAGGCAGAAGATCACATTGATAACACCATCTTATCAAGTCACCAACAAACACTATGCAGTGTTGTTGCTATTTTTTTTTATTCTCAGAGAAAAAAAAAAAATCTCTTTAATGAAGCTGTTCAGCCTTATGTTTGAAAAGCAAAAGCAGGAGCCGACCTCATCAGTGTTTAAGACTTACAGGGGCTGAGAGTGTTTTCTCACTGAGCATCAATTCCAGCTCTTTGAACCAATTGCCATAGATTCCAGGAGCTTGCCCACACTACAATTTTCACACTTAGCAACTGTAAAATTGTTAAAGCGATATCTTTCCACACGGTTGCTCTGTTATTAGTGCTTAGTTTGGCATGCCACCTTAGTTACGGGCTTTAAATGCCACTTTCCGGGGTAACCTTGGCCATGAAATCGGAAAATCAGATCATTTTCTGGTCTTTTTTTTAGTTTTTCTCTGGATAAGATTAGATTTTGCTACGCCTGACTGACAAATCTCATTTGGGATTCCAGAGGAGGCTGAAGCCCTGACCTCCTTAAGAAGTAGGAGGCAAAGATGTCTCAAGCTATGATAAGAAAGAAAGAGCTAATTTCAACACATCACCTAACAGGCAATTAGTAATTAATTTGCACTGAGAGACAAACATGCTTGCAAAATATGTTCAGAGAGTGCTTCCCTGTCAAGTCAGGCTGCTTAGTTTTATTTCTCTAAAATGATGCTAAAACATAGGAGGTTTTCTTTTTCCTATGTGCTATCTACGTCTGTTATATTTATCTCAGGAAAACAGAAGGATAGGAGTTAGGGGCTTTCTTTAAATATTTTAACTAAATGCAATGAAGAAGCAGCCCACCAGCATTTTTAAGAATTATTTTTTAACCATGTTTAAGTGATTATTTGACCTTTCTGTAGCTACAATCTTTTGACAGCTCATTATGTTCCAAGCATGTTATCTGTGCTAGATGCAGTGTTACTTAAAAAGGATGACAAACTGCATATCAACCATAATGAACAACAGACAAATGTCAAGAAATTTCATTTCTAGTGTTTAGTCATGCTCCCATTGAAAGTTAACATCACATTAAACACTATTATGGAATATCATTCAAAATGACAGGGCTAAAGCTCAGCTGCTCCATCAAGTAATATACTTTAAACTGCAGGACTTCAATGGTTGGTCCACAGAGCTGTAATAACTGATGATATGCAGGACCACCCACTGACACCCTGAGACTTACTGCTGATTAACTAGGAATAAAAAACCGTATCAATTCAGCAGAGATGCCCTGCACTAAGATTTTCATTCTGGTTATAATCCTTAACATCCCCAAAGAAGAAAAGAAATCAATCAATATGCAGAGGCTGGAAATATTATAGATTAGAAGGATTAAAATACAAGGCACTCTAGAGAGACTGTAATCTTTGCCAGGAGTTATTCTGAAAGCCACATCTAAAACTAGAAAGGCTGCAATAAAATTTAAGTAGCCCCAAGAAGCAAGGGCTCACAGGGTTTTCCTCCCCCCAGGAAAACATCCTGGGACCCCATTCAAACTTTAGTGCAAGTGCAAGCCGAGGAACCAACTGGAAAATTTACATATATGGACTCAGTTCAGAGCTATGAGCCCCAAGAAGGCTTCTTCCCTAAGTAGCACTTCCAGCTCTTTGAACTGCCTTTCACAGAAAGCTGTTTGACACAGGTTTGCAGAGCTGGAAAAAAGGGATGGTTTGTCCCAGGGAACGATTCAGAGAGGGGAGGCTTTTCCCAGCAAGAATTAGCTTGCAATGGGAACCACCCCTCCAAACCCACCTTCAAAACCTCCACAAAGCTGACATGCCAATGTCATGACAGGAATGCCTGTTTTGTGGCTTTGCAACCTTGCTGACAGTTGGAGGCTGCTAAACTTTTCCACTGGTGCCAATTATCCCCAGGCACTTGAGGCAGGGTAAATGAGGCACACTGACAAGTGACAGTAATTGATTTTTCAGCATGCATTTTTTATATTTAGACAGGGAGTGCCAAGCTAATGAAATGAACTACTAAAGTACAAAAGTGGATTACAGCATGTCAAATAGTCTGTGAAAAGCACCCATCTCAATGTCCTTCAGCCTTTCACTGCCACCCTGCCTTGCAAGTACTGCTTGACTTTGCCTTCAGTGGTCTTACCAAAGCAGGCACACAGGCAAGAGTTCCTTCAAACACAGCCAAGAATTCCCTCAAACCCAGTAAATCAGGCCAGGACCAGCCACTGCTGACAAGGTGACCATAAGGACCCCAAAGGAACAGGGAGAATCACCTCTGGAAAAACCCTGATGAGGCAAAACCTCACAAACACATTACAGACAGACAACAAAAAAAGACTTCCTCAGCCATGACCTGCCAATATTAAATGCCAGAAACCACAACAGCTGTCACTAACCCCTTCCAATGTCTTGAGCAACAGTTCTGAATTTAATAAATAAGCCAATGCTACTTTAAAAATCCTGAAATCCCTTTGTTTTAGTGGTTACTGCACAAAATGTAGACTTGAGGATTAAGGCTTAAGGGCCTCCTGTCAAAAGTCTTTGCAGGAGTCACTAAATGCAGATATGTGAGTAATAATATGGCTTAGTCTTTTTTGTCACTACCAAATTTCCATGAATTTTGTGCTCCAGGATCACATCACAACTCAGAGAGAAGCAGGAATTGGGAGACTTATTTCACATCATCGCTGTCCAGCTCACAAATGCTCTATGCAATGCAAAACCGTAACAATTTACTTTCTCATGAGACATTCACAGCTTTCCCTCAGACAAAAACATCCATCCCATGCTCCAAGCCCATCCCAGTGTTGATGTTCAAGCTGGGATGTGAACAGCTTGGCTTCCCCACCTACATCACAGACTGGCACCTGTTTGGACAAAATATGAACTGGCAGTTTCATATGCACACCTTGCACAGAGGGCATCCCTTATGGAATATTATTTATGGGTAAAGAATGAGACAGGGCAGTTTGTGAACCTTGTCCAGCCAACACTCCACTCTCCCAGATCTGCAGCAGGAAGCCAGGAGAACAAATTCCTCAGGCATTTGTTTCTTATGGAGGAAAAGGTTTATTTGACTGTTATCCCAGTTAACAAACAGGATAAAGGATTTCCATAGTGAAGATAAATGTCAGTAAATTTCATCATTCCCAGCTATTTTGCTGCTTAAAGGACAATCACATGATTCAGACTCTTTTTCCAGGAAGAACCCTTTCCAAGCCTGGTCCCACATCTTTTTGATTTGTCTCCCCCTGACTGACTCACCTGACCTGCTTCCCATGTGATTGAATATTAATAGCATGAAATTTCCTATTTAATGTGACAAAGTTCTTTATCCGTTGGCAGTCTTGTAGTTGATCTTCATCTTTTCTGCTTATCCTATGTTTTTGTTATGAATAAAATAAAAATTAAAACGAGTAAGGTAATAAAATGAAATGAGATCATATAATGAATATCTTGGGTATTGCACATAGAAGGAAATTAGAAGGAGTTCTATAGAGCTGCATTTTTATTCAACAGGATATTAACAAACACATGTGTCTTCAAGACCTAAATCAGAGCATCTTTTTATCACTTGCAGGGACACAGGGGACTTGCAGGAGAAAGAGGATGTGGACAGTGTTGTAAATAAACTGTTCAGCAATGGAAAATATAAACAGGTAATAAATACCAATTTGATAAAGCCCAAGCTTCTGCCTGTTCTCAGATCTGACATAGAAATCAAAGAAATCTCACTCTGGTATGGCATGATGTTCATTCCTATTGCAATGCAGCAAGAGAGGTGTTGGGAGCATGGAAAGATACAGTGATTTTGTCACCATGGGGTTTGCTTTTAATCAAGAACTTTGCTCTATTTTTTTAATGACAGAATTTCTGCTAAAAAAAAGATTCAGTATTTCTATCATAAGGAGGATGAATTGCAAAGGAGAGATTTGCACAAAACACTGCTGTGTACAAAATGAATTTGTTTGAGCTTGTCTTTCCCTCTTGGATCTGGAAAATGCCACAGTTGAGGGGAAAATTCATTTCAGGTTGAGATGACTCCTCTGTGCTCCTAGCTTAACACTGTCTTGGAGAACAGAGACACGAGGAAGACCCTGTCCTTCAGGTCCTCCTCCACAACACAGGCACTCTTCCTCCTGGGATCCACTATGTCCTTTTGCTCATTTCTGGCATCTCACGGGATTCATCACAAGCAGAGCTGTATTCCTTCTCCTTTGCTTACTTTTCTTTCTACAGAAACATTCCAGATCTTTTTCTTCAACTCTCCCTGCTTCTGTGAGAAATGCCACAACTCAGTCAAGGCTTTGTGCTCTCAAAACCAGCCCTCAGAGTTATTAGTCTTGCAGCAAAGAGGGGAGTTAGTGTTATTAGTCATATTGCTCTCCACCCTTCATGCAAATGAATCCAATGGATAATAAAGGGTATTTTCTTATACTAAAGATGTTTATAAAAATTTTGGGATCTATAAGGCTCAGAAGTGTCTGAGTTGTTGCAATCCATCACGCCTGGAGCTTTCAGGGCCAAGAGGTGATCCTCCCCTCAGCTGCAACTTAATAAGAACTTCAGGTTTTGGAAATGAATTACAACACTACTCACCATGGACCCACTATCTATACCTTCAAAGGGACTCTATAAAAAATGAACCAAGTAACCTGCACTTAACCTTTTTATCTACTGAACTTTTATTTTAAAAGCTAATAAAACTAAACCTATGTGCTGCCTGTAGTACAGCACTGTATTTTCTTAGCATAATAAACAGCCTATTTTACAAGCTATAATTTATGTATATGGTAAACCCAGCAGAGAAAACTTACCATGATTAATAAGTTTAACATTTTTACTTAGGTCACGTAGTCACTTTCCAAAGACATCAATAAAATGTTTTAGAGTTAAATAACAAATCAGTCACTGACAAGATAAATCACTGTAATGGGCAACTACTTTCCAATTACACTTTATTTCTGCAGAAGTCATTTTGGGGAAACGGCATTAATTGCCATTTGGAATTGATAGGGCATTACCACCAGGCAGGGAGAGAGGCATCTCAGTTCAAAACTGTAAATGTCCTGTGTGATGCCAGCATGATACTTAAGTTGAAAATAAATCACAAGCAGCATGAAGATAGCAGGAGTAATAGTTCCCCCACTCCTCATAACAGACGACCTAAATAAATGAGTTCCGTAAAAGGTAAAATGCTTCATCTTCTTTTTTTCCCCCCTTTTTTTTTTTTAACAAGCTATTCTTTCATCCAGTAGCTCAGCTGCAGACTTTCTATGGCACTCATTGACTGCAAATATGCAAAGGTGTTAGTTACCTGCAATGTGCTTCCTAACTGATGCAGACTTTTTCCAAGGAAAGGCAAAAATGCACAAAATATCAATGCTTCCTGGGCAGTTACAGTTACAAGATGGCCAAAAGGAGCCAAACATTTATAGAAAAAACTTCTTGTATCAAAATAACCAAAAGAGGAAAAAAGCCAGGATTGGTAAAGCAGATCTTTAAAAGATGTTACAACTACCCACAGTTCTAGAAATTCCCATAGTCCTAAAATCCAGAGCGACTTGCTATTTAGACAGTGCAGGAGAGGGAGCTATTTTTGGGACAAACCTAACCCAAGATTGAAAAATATAAATTTCAAAATACATCCATTTCAAACATATAAGAACATATAAGAAATCCCAACATATTAAGGAGAGAAACACAATTAGAAAGCCCAAGTTCCTTTGACTGCAACCCTCACATGCACTTCCATTCCCCCATCAGTTGAAGTCAGAGGTATCTAGCAAGGTCTGATCCTTCCAGAGTAGGACAGTGCCATATGGACAAAATGTGGGGAATAGTGGATAGTCTTCTAGGGCTGAAATCCAAGTCCCTTTGTAGATGGTGACATCCATTTTTTGATTTGACCCCATCTGCCAGCAGACTCCAGAACGCACTGGCACCACAGGCTGGCAATCAGGCAGATGACCACAGCTACCTGCTGTGGCTTATAAACTCTCAAACTCAACTATTGCCAGAGGATTAGGAAAAAATTGTTCAATTTCCAGTTTAGCTAAGGCTTTATTAACAAGTAAAAAAACACGCAGTTGCAAACTATTGCTTTTTTTGTCTATTACACCTCTTTTAAATTATTGAAGCAAAGCAAATTTCTGGACTGCACTAAAATCTGAAGAAGCTTGAATTCCTCCTTTTCCCTGAGTTTTGATCTATAAATATTGTAAAATGCAGCATTAAGGGCAGGTAAGAAGCAGTGATTTTCAGGTCATTGTGGCGTTCCATAAGGCAGTTAAGCAGAACTGTCAGTTCACCGATTCGGCATTGGGCAGCACCCGGAGGCGCTGCTGCAAGAACTGCAAGGGGAAGCACTGACCGGTCAGCTCTGTCCTGCTGCAACACCAGCAGCCAGCACGGTGCATTGTCCTGCCTGGGCAGCACTGAGGGCCTGCTCCACAAACAAGGCAGGCAGCTCTTCAGCAGCAAATCACCCATTTCCAAAGGAGCATCTGTGATCTGTGGTCCCAACAGCTGCCCTTGGATCTCTCCACAGTCTTTCCACTATGCAGTGCTTCCAGAGCGATTTCACAGGCTGTTCACTTTCAATAAATATTACCCACCCAGGCTGTCCATGCCACACATGTGTTTGTGTGCTCTGCATGGCGAGCACGTGTGTGAGTGCAGGTCAGACCATCTCCCAGGAGTTTCAGCAATTCCAGCTTTACCTACTAATTGCAAACCTTCTTTTCCAGCAGCTCATCCCCTTTCCTTTCTTGTCACTAATTCTTTCAAGGATATAAACATCAAGGATGTGGCAGAAATGCTCTTGGACTCTTAGCTGATAGCTAGCATTAGTAAGGGCAAACAGATGGGTATGCAAAAACCAAGTGCCAAGCACACTATTATGTGTAATATAGCAGTGCTGATGTGCCCCAGATAAATATCTGTGCCATTTAGTATACTTTACTCCAAAAGATAGTAAAATCTGGCTGAACTGACAAGAAGGTGGAAAACAAGAAGAAAAAACAGACTTGCCCAAGGTCAGAAGCACTGCTTTAAATATCCCAGCTTCTACTCCTGGTGTAGAGATGGATATGTGCATGGGACACTGCAATGCCTTCCCCAGATTTACATCAATCCCATGCACTTCCTATTTAGTCCTCAGAAATCAGGCTGTGCATCTTCCTAAAAATGCAGGCTCAACAACACATTGGAGTCATAAGTCTCCAGAACAAGCCTGAACTTTCAGAGGGAGATGCAATTTTGTCCCCAACACTGCCTTTTGCAAGGCTCACTTGAAATTAGTCTTCTCAGCACTTATTCGGGCACCTGCATAAGTCACCCGTGTAGAAAAAGCCCTTGTGCTCCCTCAACTACTACTCATTTCAATGCCAAGTCTGCCAGGGCAATTGTACAGGAGCTGAAACATGGATATAGGTGTCTCAGAGCAGCCACTGTTTAATAATATGCCCTGATGGTGATTAGTGTTTCTTCTCCAGCTACTTCTCCAGTTGATTGTCACAAAGACGAGAAAAGATCAGAATTTTTAGTTTGTGCCAAACAGCACTACTTAAGTTTTCTTTGATAACTAGCTGCATTTCAGCTTGTGGAAACAATGTGTAAGTAAATGCATGATGATCTGCCTCCTTTCTCTCCCCTTATTCACATCACGATTCCCCCTTCCCTAACCAGCCTAGCAGGGAACAAGGTGGCTTAGGTTCCCTTTGGTGAAAAGGGAGAACACCTCTGCTTTTACCAAATTTAATGGGCAAGATGAGGCTCTCTGAGTGCCCAGCACAGGCTTTATTTGTTCAGACAGACAAAGCATCCAAGTACAGCCAGAGGACCCATGGCCCTGCCCAGTCCCAGTTCATGCTTCCAAAGCACACAAATGATTTAGTATAGACAATATAAACCCCTGCCCAGGTATTGAAAGACCTCCCTGCAGCACAGGGAAGTTATCTCCAAAGGCCTAATGCACATCCCGAAAGAAGCTCTTCAACTCCATGGGCACTACAAAACATTGAGAAGTTTCTAACATCTGGTTTGTGATTTTCGAATTACCCTTAGCTTCCTTTGGGTGCAGAGAGAGGGAACAACCTGGTATAGGTAATTTCTAGCCAGAAAAGAACAGAGGAAAACATGTTGAGATTTTATGGGCTGAATTGGAAGAGGGGCAACATTTGCAGAAACTGTGAACTATGTCTTTTAGAGGCCAACATAAGGAACTGAGAACAGTTCCAATATTTGATTACAGGGATTCTGCTCGCAATAGGAGACTGGTAACATGGAAGAACCCTCCATCTGGGATCCTGAAGAGCTCTCAAAGGTTGGGGTCCACTGTGATTCCTCTCAAAATACAGAGCATGAAGTTCAAATATATGAACAGATGTAAGGCTCCAATTCCTTCTCAAAATACCACAAACTGTTGCACTACACTTTCAGAACAAAGACAGAGGATTATTACATCTATGAGCAAAAAAAAAAAAAAAAAACAAAAAAACCAACTCACATCCATCCAGGAAGAAACTAATTACAATATGAAAAATAATATAATATCCTAGCACGCTTTGGGCATTGCAATAGAAAATAAGCACACAGGGAGAAGAAGAATATGGTGATATCTGTGCTCTTGAGCCTTATACATAATTTCCCTAAAGCAGGTTATTGGGAAAGGAACAAGTAGTAGAGCACACTAAGCATGAAAAAAAGAGAACAAAGGGTATTTCAAGGACATATTTTCTGAACAAAATTCATAGTTGTATTGCTAGCACTGAAACAATGGAAACAATTTCCACACTAACCTAGAAAAATCATGGGGTTTACACATGATGAAAACACTGTTTCTATTACTATCAGCAATACTGCAAGAAAGCAGATGTCCTATCTAAACTCAGTGATAACCATAACATTCCTATAAGGCTGTACTCTTATATGCTTAAAAACACTACTGGAGTGAGCTAAATCCAGCCATGGGTACTCAAAATGAAATGTTTTAACAGGTAAAATGGTGTTCTAGTTTTATTCTTAGGTAGCGAGTTTATTTTGTTTTATAAAAGCTGCTTTACAAAACTTTCTTAACTCCTACCGTACCAGCCACTATTTCTCATGCTTTTTCCCTAACAGTCCTGAAATTTCAACCAAAAATACCTAAAAGGTAGCTTTCTACTGGTTTCTTAAGGTCACTTGAGACTGTCCCACCTCTTGTCCTAAAATTGCCTCCTCAAAATGTACTTCCATTTGGCTTGCAACCATGGTTCAGCTCCCACACTCTCCCCTTCTCCTTTTGCCCCTTTTTCTGCACAAAAACACTCAAAAACCCTGAGAGAGAGCAAAAGGATGTTGCTGGAATTGGACTGACACTGTTTTATAAGTATGACTGGATCAGACAGCTAAAGCAAAGAAGACTTCATGGTTTTGCATTCACACATAGTAAGGTAAGTGCAGAACAAACGGATAAGGTGGTTGCTAATGTCCAGCAGCACAACCACCACACACTTCCAACACAACAACTCCCACATCCTTTCACCATAAAAACATCAAGTATTGACTAGGAGGAAGAGGCTGGAGACAGTCTCAGATGGTCCTTCCCTTCCAAGGTCTCTGCCTGTCCTGCAAGCCCAGAGAAAATTAAAAAACCCCCTCAGGAACACATCACCTCCTTGGACACCTTCATCACCACAGCGTGGGGCTGACTGCTGACAGAGCATCCAAGAGCAGAGCCATCAGGATGGGAACCCTTCCACAGCATTAAGGAGCAGGCAAAACTGTTAAAACTGTCATTCACTGAGCTTGGGTGATAGCTGTCAGGGCTCCAGAAGTCCTCACAGAAACACAGGTCTTGGGACAGTGAGGGTGGGAAGACAAAAACCAGAAGCCATCATTCCCCACCATTTGCAAGATCAATTTAACACAATTACCAGTTTGTTCTTCTGAGAAAAATCAGACAGACAGCGCAATGCTGCTCCAAATTAATTCACAGCGGTGCAGGAGCAACTAGGAAAGACCATGGCACAGAAGAGGCCAGAAGCATCTGCTGGTTAGTCATGCCCACTCCCGCGAGCACCACATCGCCCCGCGTAGCTCGTGCCACAAGCGTGGTTCCTCAAACCTTATGGTCCTCCTGCGCATCACTGAGCACTGCATGCTTCTCATTCTCCTTCATCCCAGCTGGATGCTTCAGCAAAACCTGCTGGGTTCCTCTTAGAAAGAGAATTTACTGCAGAGGATCTCTCTAGGTCACGTCACAAGCAGCCTTAAGACCGATTTGGGTAGATGCCAAGATCACTGAGGCATCCAGCATCCTTTGTTGTGAAAGACATGAAGAATTTAGGCATTTTAAGCACTCTGTACAGTAAACTGAACCTGGAGATTAAGGTCATTACAGTCACAAATGCTTTTAACTGGTATTCTTGCTTAAATAAGAAGTGTTTGTCATAAGAAATTCCTATTTTAGAGTGTTCTTTACATGGACATTTGCTGGCCATACCCTACCAGCTAAAGGTAGGTATTCCATGATTTTACCTATGCCAGTTCAGTACCAGATCCAACCACCATCACTTTTTCAGGACTTCAAGTAAGTTCTGAATCTATTTAAAGTAAAGAAAATAATTCTCTAAATATCCACTGGATGCCACCACCTTAACTACCATGTTCAGGAAAACACAAAAAGCAGAAACAACCTTAGGTTCACTTTTGGAGAAAACTTTGCAAGTAACTCCCACCAAATAAAAAACTGATGAGAGACACAAGGTTTCAAGCTGACGAAGTGCCTGCAGCTCCCCATCAGCTGCAGTGCACCATCATGCAGATGGTGCAGGAGAGACTGTGCTGCAGACCTCTGGAACAGTCGGCATCTCCAGGGCTTGGTGTAGGTGAGCTTCGAGAACAGGGGTCAGAGACCACCTCTGCCCCAGTACAAAGTCTTAAAGATGGAACTTTCAATAAGGGATATATAAATAACATTTATATATCAGAGCTCAGGGAAGAGCTACAGGTATAAAGAAATATTACCAGTTGTGTCAGGACTTGCATCTGCTCCAAAGAAAGGCCATACAGGATTGTAATAATTCACACATGCTCATCACTCCCTAAAATAATGAGATGTTTCATACTATTATTTACAGGAAGCAGAAAAACACTTGTAAGCCAAGGTTAAGCCAGTTAAGGCATATATGATAGATGCCATCCATATATGATACAAATAGGCATACTGACTGCTTGCAGAGTAATGCCAACACTGAAATAGATGAAGTGTACCTCAGCACATAAATAACAGTACTACAACTAGGAGGCAGCTTTCAGCTTCTCATGAGCAGGTTCTAACCTGGACTGAGTTTGGAGTTTTACGTAGACAGCTTTAGTAACTAATATAATAGATATAAAAAACCCTAAATGTTTCCTTCTAGGCACATCATTACACAGGCATTAAGGCCTGTGCTCAGCTTAGAGGTGCACGTCCCCATTTAGAAAATTTCAGTTGCTCCCCATTGTTTTAAAAGCTGAACATTTGTTTCTGCACTTTGGTCATTTGATACTCTCAGTAAGGTAAAGAGAAAAAAATGCATCAGCCTCAAGGTTTTCTACAACTTCTAAGTATTCACTTCACTTACACTGGCCTTGCAATGCCACATTCTCCACTACCACATCTGTTTTAGTTACTCCTTCATGACTAGTTGCCTGGCCCTGGTAAAAAAAATCTCCTATTTTCATGAGGCAGCACTAGCTGACAAAATAATGGACTTGTGGGAGCTGCATAGATACAAAGACCCCTAATGTATTATTAGGTATGATGTCATCTGTGAGGCACAATTTAAAGACTATTTATCATGTATGAAACACTTCGTTTGGAAACATGCAGCATAATTTTTCATCTTCAGCCTACTGGACAAGATAAGAACTCGCCAAGTGTATTGATCTTAAATAATTTACTACACCATGGGTAATATCTTAATTTGCTGGGAAAGAGAAGTGACAGAATGGCAGCACCAGGGACTAACATTTGTTTTTTTCCAACTGAGAATTCATTTAGTCTAGATAAAAGCAGTATGTATTCCCAAAACTCACCTCTATTATTTCAAGTCCTCTCAGAGCCTATTTACATTACAGTCTCTGATACAGACAGCAAGACTGATCTTCAGATGGGTATGGCTGTTTGCCCCTCTGATGAAAAAGACATTAGAGGCAAAGCACTGAGACGTTAAAGGCAAATGGGTTTCATCACGCTAATCTCACCTTACCTAGGAGAGAATTCAAGTCACAAAACCTAACCCAGTTATTTCTGGAGCCACCCCCTCAGTTAGAGCACTGAGCAATCCGTATCAGCTGCAAAAGGTTTGTTTATATTTTGCTGCCACTCTTGACAGGACTCTCATCTTCATCCTGTTTTGTATTTTGCATTAAATGACCCATCTGAATCACAATCTGCATCCTTCTTTTTCTAATTAGGTTTGCAGGCTTCACATTTGCCAAGCAAAGATTTAAAATGAAAACTAGAGGCTCAAAATCTCTGAGGCAAATCAAAGAATTCAACAAATAAGTAGGATTTAAAATTCATGATTTTCAAGCAAACTGCACAACTTCTGCATGCATACATTTGCAATACTCTGATGCTGGTAACTGCAAGAACCAACAACACACAGCCAATATTCCACACATATCCTCATATCTCCCCCTTTTCCCACACTCCCACATCTCTATACGGCCATCATATGGTAATTACATCTGGTCACTCTTGGCTTGAGACAAACTGGGACTTATCAACTGGAAATGAATACCAACTTGCTAAAACCATACCATTTCATAGACTGCATTCTCTGAAACCACCAACATAAAAAGGTTAGGTGAGGAAAAGCCTCACAACTTCCTAAATCCCAAGGATTTTCCCACTTTTTCCCCACAAACTGAAGGAATACGTAGTCTAAAACTTACTCTTTTCCAAGAAGAACCTATATTTCACATGTCTAAGCCCATGTCTGGAGTCACATCTCTCACCAAGCATGCATGTTGCTGTCTCCCTCTTGGCTGCTTGACCTATACACCAGCCCTTCCCCAGTCACTGTGTCCACCTGCCTCCAGGGAGACCGGGCAAACCCACTGAACTGAGTGTTTACTGACCACTTTTGACAAATCCTTCTTGTTAATAATTTATCAGGTTTGTTCTACTAAGCACCACACATATTTTTAGGGATGTGAACATCTTCCCCTCCTGCCAACATCCCTTCGACCAGAAGAAAGATAAAGCCAGAGCATGGGTTAACACAAAAACTGCAAGCTATATGCAACTCAGGCTTATAAAATTTTCAGCATGAATTCTTTATGTCCCTAGTTAATAAGGTAGGCTTTCTTGAAACAAATCAGCCTGTATTCAGTTTGTTATTTTCCATGAAAACAAAGAAAAAAGAAAATTACTGCTTTTAAAAACAGACCAGAAAATTCTGGTCAATCAAAGCCTGCAGAGAAGATAAACTCAAAGATATTTTAAAGTAATTATACGCTGCACCTAGCAACCTCCTGGTTTTCAACATTTACTCTTGATTCTCCCGTGTTACATCTTATTTCACCTCCAGCAGGATCCTGCAGTAGTATATTATTCAAAGCAGTATCATGACTGTTGTTTTCAATGCACTAGGTGGATCTGGTTATTTTGCAGACTCTTCTTTTTGCACTGACTCACAGTCATAATGGATACCAACATCTCCCAAGGGAGTTTTCCAAGCCTTGTTAACAAATCAGATAGCCTTCCCTTCCCTTTCCTTTCCACAAACTTACCAAGAAATAAGGAAAACAATTTCTACTTCAAGGCTGTTTTATCAATTTTATTGCTGTGAACAGTGAAAAGAAGGTTTCTGTATTTCTTTTAAGGCGAATGCCTCTTGCTGATGACATGAAAGAACTGATTAAAAATAAATTAACGCACAGAATATGTTTGACTTCTCTCTAAAAGGGTTGGCCAGTTACCACTGGAAGGAGAACACCCAGTAAGTAAAAAGCTTCTTACGATCTTGCAAGCAACCTGGTAATATTTCCTGAAGCCCAGGCACCAACAATAATAGCTTCCTCCAAGAGGCTGACTTTATCAAAGGTATAAATGGATACTTCCTCAACTCCAGGAAAAATTACAAGCAACATCTTCTGTAAAAAAGCAGAGTACAGGGCATCCTCAAAGGCCCAGACCACACCCACACTCCTCACTCTTACATGTACCTGCAAAAAAGCTGAAAAAACAAACTCACATGCTTCATAATATAATCCATCCCTCACACAACTCAAGCTGTCCCTTCCCTCCATCACCCTCTGAGGCTCACATCATTGAGTACCTCCTCCTCAGCAGCTGGCAGACTGGAGTTTTCTCCAGTCCCACTCACTCAGCTGCTCATGGGAGGGAGCCCAGGCGCTGGGTCCTGCCACTCCACCCATCCCAGCTGCCTGGGGCGCTGCTGGGAGCAGGAAGGGTGTCACATCTCCTTTTTGCCCGCACCCAGAACAAAACTGCCTGTTGCCAAAAAAAAAAAAAAAAAAAGAAAAGGGAAAAAAAAGGGCATTGATTCCACTTGCAAGGGACCTGGTGACACTGTAAACCTGATCCCAAGGCAAAAGGCAATCTGCATCCCAGCCCATTAGCTCTTCCTGATGTGGATACCATAGGAAAACTTCAGCACTGGTGGGGGCTCAGCAGTGCACAGGAAGGGCTGTGGTGTGCACAAGGGGGTTTATCCCACACCCTGGTGCATCAGGGAACAGGGAGAGGGGCAGTGGAAATGCTAGGAATCACTGGGGGGGCTTCAGAAAAAAGCAGAGCCTGGCACAAGGTACCAGAGGGTGAGTGGGAGGGAATGAGAGCAGACATGTACTCGACAATTATAGCTGCATTTCGAGCAGCTCCAGCAAAACGCGGTGGTGTGTGTGACAGCAGAGAGGAGAGCCAGAGGCACTGAGGAAGCCGAGCTTCATTCCACCTCGGATCTCAAGGGGGACAGGGGCAGGAGGCGGACACAGGAAGCCAAGGGAGGTGGTGAAAATGAAGAATCCTATTTTTGTACCTTAAGAGGAGCTACGGGTAATTCACTTCAACATGTGCTTGGTGCAGAGCTCTTCACACACCATCTGGGGGAGGAGCTGCATGGTCTTCACTCCTCTATCACCATCTCCAAAGCAGAAAACCTTCCTGAAGCATCATCCCCTCTCTTGTGCCTCAGCACTGCTCTGCTTCAGCAGCACCACAGCACTGTGTAGCCACTCTCCCCTCAGTTTTTCCCTTCCCAGACCAGATTTTTTATAGAGGAGGTCACCAGAACCAGCAGAAAACGTGCTGGTTGACAGAGGCCGAGCACCACAAAGCAACAGAACATTTGCCACAGATAATTTATCACAGCTACACAGTGGCACTGCTGAGAGAACGCACACACCGACTTTTGCAGTCTCTGTCTTTTGATTATTAAAAGGGCCAATTAGCACATAAATTGAGCTGTGAATTCTGAAAGGGATTTGAAAACAGTAATAATTAAAGAGCAGGACAGTAACTGGGCTCATGAGCTGCCCCTCATCTTCCCCGGCCTGCTTGCCAAGCCGCTCACATATCGATGGAAGAAGAGCAGCGGTGCTCATTAACTGTGCTGTGGTACTGGGAGCATCCGTGCCCTGCCAGCCCCGTGCTCGCAAGCACACAGGCTCCCTGCCCCTTGCTGGGAGACACAGCATTTATTTGCACTTCTCTAACTTCACACAGCACTGAGTCCCCAAGGAAACTTCTCACCTCCACCCCCAGAAACACCTTAGGATCCACAGTTATTCCCTCATCTCAGCTAGGTGGTGGGACCAAACCCTGAAAGGGAAGGGGTGATAATGCCAGGAAGAGGAAAAATGCCAAAGCTCAGCACCCCGCCCAGCTTTCCCTGTGTCAGCCACTGACTAATGAGGAGTATCTAATGGCAAACGATGTTCTCAGTCCTTAAGCTGCTCCCCAAGGAAACTGTCAGCATCTTTTATTTACAGACTGACGACAATCCCCGGGGAAAACACTGCCAACTCCTGCGTGGAGCATGGGAAATGTATATCTCTTTAATCACCGCAGCACTGATTCATCTTCGAGGCTGGTGCAGTTTCCGCTCTTTGTTGCTCTGAAGCGACTGCAGTGATACAGCTCCCCTGTGAATAGCACTGCCTCTCAACTACAATATTTACTATTAGGATGGCTAAATACACTCACTGACATGCAGGCAGCTCCATCCTGACTCCAGGGGCAAGGGCCCCTCAGCTCTCCCACACAAGGAAGCTTAGCGAGGAAGGGAGGAGGAAGATGGACCCGCTGTGCGCTGAGCATAAACGATGACAGGTCCACAGAAGTTGAATGAACAAAGTTCAATAAAGAAGTCACCAAGATTTCCATGCATGCTTCGTATGTATAAATTAAAACACTGATCAAGCACTGTTCTCCCTTCCTCATTTGAAACCTACCAGTCTGATTACTTGCTATAAACACTACCTTTGGCTAAAAAGAGGGAAAACTAAAACACCGCAGGAAAAACAAAAAAATAGACTGGAACTTATTTAAGAATAAACATTTGTAATCATGAAAGCAAGGGCATATTTCTACTCCATTTAGCACTGCGTGATACCTCTGTGTGCCAGGCTGATGCAGTTACAAAGCTCCATCTCCCAATGCCTTGCAACCAGCAATATCAAATAGGGGCACGGGTACACCCCTGCTGACAAGACCAAAAAGTAAGGATATAGCCAAGTCCACCAAAACAGGAGCAAATAATTCACAGGTAAGGCTTAAAAGAGAGTAATAGTCAAACCCATGAACTCTTTCACACAGGCAGTAGACATCTAGAGCACAACAGAAAGGCTGGGGTTTTTCTGTGGTCCTACAGAAAAGACAAGGCAATTAATACCATGTGTAGACTCTGCCACATCAGTTTCCTGGTCAACTCTGATGTTAACAACTTTTAACAATAAAAGTGAGAGCCCATCAAATCCATGCAGGCAGTAAACAGCTTTGCAATTAGTGTGAGCCAAGTTCCCTTGAAAAGAGGTACACGCTTGAGAGAGACAGAGGAGCCAAGCAGATTTATATTGGCTGTTTTAGCATTAAATCTCTTCAGAGCTTTTAAAAACATTAAACTGAGACCTTATTAAAAACTCGGTATTTTTATTTCACCAGATTAATGACACTTACAGTACTAAATTCAATCTGCAGTTTCAAACACCACCAACAAACACAGCTCTATCTATGTGTAATTAAAGAACTAGTCATCATTTTGGAGAAAATTTCTGGAGGCACACCAGCAAGCTTGATAAATGAAAGGAACTCACCCTCATATGGGAATTTGAGGACGTATATTTTATGATTTTTTTTCCTTTCTGTGTACAATGAAATATCTTGATAGCATTACATTATAAAACAGTTTAACTGAAGGGACGGAAGGCTCACAGCAGGATTCACTTCTACACGCTAATTAATTATCACTTATTGGAGACTTTACACTCGTATGTTTTGGCTGCAGAAGCTGCAAGTCTGAGAGGTTTTGTCTAAACAGTAGATTGCCAGTTTTGCACTAAGTCAGGAAGAGCTTTTGTTTTCATTTTTACTTGAGGGGAAGAGATCTAGTTCTGTTGTCACAGAGGCAACATGCACGGATTCACTTTCATTCTATTTTCAAGAGATAATTAAATATGTAGAAACACCATGCACAGTGGCATGCTATTTTAAAGCAAACACTGGAACATGAATTCAGATCTGGTGCTTCAGCAAAACAGAAAAGGCTGCAAATTACCCTTTTTAGTAAGTCAGCAAAGACCAAACTATTTATTCCAGCCTGATCCAGGAGAGAAGATACAGATAACTCAGTAATACCATGTACTTTGTAAAGGAATTTCTACATTTTAAAGATTTCTACATTTTTTCTGTTTTAAAGATCTCTTATTTCTCCAATAGCCTAGGACATAACAAAGTAAATACTCATATATTGATGACGTTGTCCTGCCTCTAGCTTTCCTAACCTAGTTGAGAATATCCTCTAGACTGTTAGAACATCTAATACAAAATGTAATCAAGTGTTTGACTGAGCTACAGTTGAAATCCTGGCCTACATATATGGGAAAAAACCCCCTCAGCTGCAAATGACAAATCACATCGCTGAAGCTATTGCCAGGAAAGCGAGTCACTTAAGATCAGCTAAAATACAGAAGACACATGCCTACACTCACTAATGAGAAGGAATAGCAGTCATGTATCTGCACAGGCATGCAGTTTAGAAAGTACGCTACGAGACTGGGGAGCCTGATTCTCCACTGAATGATACATGATTTTGGCAATCCCTTTCTTTGTTTTGCTCCCCATTACCAAATGAAGATAATGACATCCCCAAGGTACAACAGATATCTGATCTGGTGACAAAAGCCCTGGCAATTCCATCTCAGAAAGGCAAGTGTACAAGAAGTATAACTGAGACTGACTGCTCAGTCCTTTTTTCCTCATCATCACCCACAAAACTCCCTTGTGTTTGAAGAAGCCTCATGTTAGTGCTACTAACATTTATGTTGTTGCTGTTTTAAAGCCCAGGAAATCCTACATTTGCTTGTTGCCTTTTACGAAACACAAACAAGCTATTTACATCAGAACCTGACACTTTTTCCTTAAGAAATGAAGATTCGAAATATTTCCAAACACGGTCATTTTAAAAACATCTAGGAGACTTTAATTTCTTGCTGCCATTAGAAAATAAACTATCAAAGCAGAGTCCAAAACAAAAAAAAAAAAAAAAAAAAAGAGGATAAACCTGAGTTTATGCGGTCATTGCCTGCCAAATGCCACATCAGTAGGTTGCTGGGTGTGCCATGTCCCAAACCTGCAGCTGCTGGGTGGGACAGACTTCCCCTCCTTTGGGCACAGCCTCAGGTACACATGTTGTTTGCATGTTCAAGGACATCTGAAACAGGCAGATTCTCAAGTGGCTGGTTATATCTGTGTGGCTGAAGCAAAGATGATGGGCTTTTTCCCTTCCCATGCATACTCTGACTACATTGTTCTTTCTTTATTCATGGTGTCAGACAGCTGTGGCATAAATAGCTAAATAGCTTTTTCTTACCTTCAGACTCACACACATATAGACCCACTCCTCCAAAACAGAAATATAACTTTTCTCTGGAAAAACTATGGCTTTTGTTATATTCTGGTACAGACTGAATGCCATTCTACTTTTTCCAAGCAGTGCTCATGTCATGTAAACCTAAGAAAAGGGAGAGGAGGAGAGGGAGTGAAACTCTTCTATTATTTATCAGCCACATAGTCTAGTGTTTGCCCCCACAAGCTATTTCAGAGATCTATGGATGCAACATCTGCAGAAGATTTTCTCTTATTAATCGTTTTAGCAATGATGATTTACAACACAACGCAAAATTCACACACCACCGAATGCTGTGAATTTTTGGGTTTGTCCTCAGAAACGATTCGAAAAATTAGATTTCTTTGCCATTGTGTCATAACAGTGTGCTACAAAGTAGGATCCATACACTGCACATTTATCAAAGCTCATAAGTTATTGATGGGACTCTTAAAGACTAAGCTGATTAAGCCATTCCACTTTTGGTGATTTACATAATTATACTTTATGTATGTTTTACTTATTCTGTTGCCTACAACCAACTTTTAAGGAAACATTGTGTGTATCCTTTTTAACTGGAAGCAATCAGAATTGCTCTGCAAACGCACTTTTACACAAGAGCAGAGGTCTTGACAGAATCTCAACTACTTGTTTCAAAACAGTGGGTAATAATCAGGAGAAAAGAATAATACTCATCATCACCTCTTTACAGTCCTGTGACTGCTCATTTGTTTATATCACAACAACATCTAAATCAAAGACATTTGCTAGTTGTTTGACAGATAAGTGTAATTTGGGCACTTATCCACCTGCCTGTTCTCGCTACAAAGCTGTTTCCAAACTGCCCCAGAAAGCCCCGGACACACCGGGGGTACTTGCTTTCAAAGCGTGTGTTCCTTTTCTGTTATCTGACACAAATCAAACATTGTGTTCTGCATTCCACTGTGAAAATCGCGCCCTTGGAATTCCCCTCCATGCCAGCCGGGAGGAGGCGAGCAGAAAAGCAGTCACCTAAGCCGGCTCCTCCTAAAGGGAAAGTCAGGAGGGGAGAACAATGCGCATACAAAACAAGAGGGGCAGAAGGGAAGTGAGTCAGGGTTGCCGGAAAATATTTACTTGCAGATGTGAACACAAAGGAATCTCAAGCATTCCTTGCCTGAGCAGTGGATTTGTTGCCACAGGCTATTTAAGGTAGAAATCTGCCATATTTATCCTCCAGCCATGTGAGTTCAAGTTACTCCCCCAGGGCCCTGACAGCACAACATGCCCAGCTGTGCAAGGAGGCTGCCCCATCTTCTGTTAGAAAGGAAGTGCATGCCTAAATCCTTTCCAGGACAGCAAGAGAGATGAGAAAAATTGCTAATGGTCTTGAAGCAAGGATGGCAGAAGCAGGAAGCCTGAGCCTCCTAGCTCCACCAAAATTGGTTTGCGTGACCTTCAGCAAGTAACCCAGTTTTGTGTCTCAGTTTTGCCTCCTAATACCTATCCACACACTTTAATGCACATGTGTGGAGCTGACAGAAAGCTGGAAAACTCTTCCAGAAGGCAGCCAGGGTGAAACATCAGAGCTTGAAAGCAGCAGTGAAACAAATCCCAGATATCTTTCAGACTAATATTATTCTTTCAGGGGGTGTGGCAGCAGAGAGGGATCACCATGTTTTCTGGAAGCTATGCCAGGCATCCTGAGTAATCTCAGGATCTGGGATTGACTCAGACTCCTGAATGCTGGACACAGAGGGCCGCAGGAGGCCAGGGGTGAAAATGAGCAAGGATCAGATGAACCACTTCACTGAGTAACTCCTCCTCCTGCATGGCTCTCCTCTAGTGGACACACTACCAGTTGAGGATGACGTAGTGCTGGTTTCTCAAACTGGGAAAGAAAGGCCAAACCCTCTGCACCACAAACACACCTTGCAAGTGAAAACCACGGCTTGCTAGACCTTCGGCAAACCTGCCAGCCGGCGCTGACAGCTGCAGCCCCATGGTACCCCGGAGCAAGGCGGGGACCCTGGCTCTGCAAAGTAGACAAGAGCAGCTCACCTTTAGCCCTCCTGCTTGAAGGAGCCCTCCTACAAAATGCCTTCCCCTGCCACAAATGTCAGGGTGGGAATTGGGATGCTTGGGATCTGTGCTGGGGTATTGAAAGCAGCCACGGTACCATAGCAGCCACACAAGTTCAGCACTGCATGCCTGCAAGAAAATATTGCTGATAATTAGCACTGAAAACACTGCTATAAACAACTGCACTACTTGTGTCACTAGTGCCATCCCCAGTTTGGGTCAGGTTGAAGATGGGCATTAATAAAATCATCGTGTATCTCCCATGGTCCTTCAGGTTTATGCCCAAGCAAGCCAGGAGGTAAACATTAAAATTATAGTACTTTTGACACCTGAAATATTTTTAATCAGTATCAGAGATACTGCCCAGATAATTAATAAACCACAAATATGATTTGGCAGGATTAAATCTGAAAATTATATATCAAGGATTTTTATTGGAAGGGAAAACATTTGCAGCATACACAGACCAACAGAAGAAAAGCCTGATTGCTGTGATGAATAATGCATATTGCCTATGGTACTAATTAACCTTGTACTCCAGTAAGATATTATGGAACAATAAGGCTAATCTGAATGTGGCCTGACACTCTTCCCAATGGCATCTGGAAATCAGTCTTTGAAACGTGTACAATTTGAATTTGTTAAACCAGAAGCCTTTGCTCAGTAAACTTTCAGGAGTAATTTTGTTTCTCTGTATTCACAGCCCACGCTGTTTCCATGCACGTAGGCAGAGCAAAACACTGAAGGTGACTCCATGACCTGAAATGTTCTTGCTCAGCTTTCCATGAGCCCTCACCCACTTGCCAGAAGCACACAAGCAGTAACAGGGTGACTCTCACTAAATCCCACGATGCACACTCAGTCCTACAGACACAACTGCAGTGTCACTGCGGGCAGCCTCTGCTTCTTGCCAACCAGAGTGGCAAAACACTTACAGTACGCTCAGTGGAAAGGAACACTACAACTTTTAGCTGGTGCTTTTATGCCTCCAACCTAAGAGCAAATACCTTCACCTGAAAACATTCATTCATTCTAGTTTGGGCTGGTTTTTCTTTTCTTGTAAAACACTCATTTTTCTTCTTGGCACAGAGCTACACAAGGTGTTAAACACAGATGCCACATTGGAGGCACCGTGTTTTTAGCTGTGTGCACAGTCCCCACAAAGTACAGCAAAATGACTTGCACCTACCTGAATGGCTGAAGGCACAGAAGGAGTCATGCACAGGGGTCTTGATAAACACTTTTTGTGTCAGTTTACAGAGTCCTGGAATCAAGCTGCCAGACAACACTGGCCAGTGTGTTACACAACAAAGTCTGACCTAGCATAGTCTTTTATTGGGAAAAAAAAGACAACAAAAAACTAAAACTACAAAAAACCAAAATCACAACCAAAAAACCCCAAACCAAACCAAACAAACAGAAAAAAAACCCCAAAAAAAACCCCTAAGCCAAAGAAACAAAACAGGAGAAAAGAAGAGGCCACCAAGTCGAACAGTCCCACAACATTTTGGAAGGGCAGGATTTGGCAGGGAGCACTTCCTCCCATCTATCAGTGCACTTAACATGCTACATTTCCAAGCCAGTGCATGACCCAATGCCTTCACCACCGTCAGGATGACACAACTCATCAATGCCATTAGCCACGGTCAGAGCTCAGTCAATAACAGACTCACACGATTTCACTAGGCCCCCAGCACCAGATTTCCAGCTGGCAGCCATCCCACACACCCCAGCAAAAACACACCAGGAGATGTCTGACCTGACTGCTGCGTCCTGTGCTACTGAGGCATCCAGGAGACAAGAGCCTGAAGACATCAATGATGAGGATGCCAAGTGCAGAGCTCTTGCTCAGGTGAGCACACAGCAGCACCTCAGGGAAGGCTCCCTAGGATGCACCATGTCCTGCAGCCAGGCTCAAGGGCTGCTATGCCATTTTGAACTAATTAGAGTGAGAAGTGACTCAAAATTTCTTCCTTACTCTGTTCAACAGAGAAGAGTGCAGAAACAGGTGGATGAACTTCAGCCTGTGTCCTCCTGCATTACATGAGAAAAAGATAACCACAAAATGCCAGAAACTGATATTTGGGAAGTTTGGAGATCAGGATCAGACCACTTGCGGACAAATAGGTCTGAGTTATACCAATTATCATGAACTAAATTTCCTTCCTATAGGCTGTGTTCTGCTGGCAGTCAGTATGACACTTAATAAAGATCTAGGCCAGGAAATAATTTAGTTAACAAATCATAAAGGATTATCATCTCCCTCCCACCAAAATCAATGATAAAATCCCCACTGACTACAAAATGCAAAAGATCACACTGCAGTTCATTTCTGCCAGGAAACCTGCAACTAGACGTATCAGTCTGGCAGCACTACCCTGCAGCAAGGTCTCTCTGTGTTGTTTCTGCCAGGCTCACTAGTGCAGGCACCAACAGGATGGCTTCTTTCTCTCTCTAGTACTGGCTAGGCTCTCAATCTGCACCAAAATGCCTTTGCACATGAACGATCGATTAAATCTCTCGAGCATAAGCGTGTCTCCACATCTGCCTGTGTGGGCCCACGCTGCCCTGACCCAAGCCATATCTGTAGGCATTCCCCCCGTCTAAATTCCCTGCTGACGGCTTTGTTGAAGGATGCTGCTGCTGCCACAACACAAGAGCAGGTCCTAGCTGCTGTGACACTTCATTTGTCTGGGCAGCAGCAGTGCCTGGAAGGATGACTCCCCTGTTTTAGTGGAAGTATGCAAGATAATCAAGGCCAGCTAAGCAAACTAGTTTTGACACATTAAATCATGCTTGAACTGTGAAAGCAAAGAAAAATAATGTAAAAGCTCTTCTAAAAAAAAAAAAATTACAAATAAATAAATAATATGGGCCAGTCTTGTGCCCATGGAGGGGACAAAAGCTTTTATCTAAGCCTGACTGAGGACTTCGGGTAGGCAGAGAGGGAAAGATTATTTTGCAAGACAGACACTTGCCTTTTTCTTCATAGGTTTGTAGCATTTCACTTCTACAAAGAGTCTCTTGCTGATCATCTGCTCTGGCAGTAAAAGAGCACCGAGTGCTTGAGCAAAAAGCAGACCCAAAATCAGGTATGACAGGAAGAGTAAAATCACATCACCTATCTGCTTACCCCTTACCAGCACACTCATGTGCCCACAAATGCCCTGAGCAACGTCTGACTTGGTACTGGAGGGTCCCATGATTATTTTTGCTACCGTACCCTGTGAGCCTTAAGCTATTTTTGCCTCATATTCCGTCTGCAGGCACTGTGCTCTAGACATTGCAGCCTGCAATGACAACACTCAATCTGCTGCAAGTCAACCATTGCAATGCAGGAAATCCCAGCAGCACAGGGTCACAGGGCATCTGTGGACCTTGGCAATTATGTATGGCATCTCCCCATCACCCTGGACCTCTTCCTCCCTGATGTGAATTTCTTCCAGTAATTAACATGCCCAATTGCCTTGGATTTATACTAATAAAACACTGGCTCCTGTCCCAAGATTCCAACATTGCTGTCGCTTCTTGAACCTGCCAGAGCCCCAGCAGTAATGAAACCCACCCTCCTAGCTCTATTACTGCCTGGGCTGCAGGCTTTCTAAGAAGCAGTTTGGAGCTGGGAAGCTGCAGCCTGCAGGTTGCTTCTGCAAAATTACAAATTAGCACGTTCCCCATGCTCTGCAGTAATTAAAAACCTTCCTTTCCAGGCAGCTTTCGAAGGCAACACTGTGACCCCTGTCACCACTGCAATGGAATGACAGACTGTCCAATCTGGTGTAAGCCCTCTAATGTGTTATTTGTGGAATTAGTGCTGTTCCAGAGTGACTCCTCAGCCCAGGCAGGAGACAGTGATTTCACCTGGGTAGCAACCATCACTTGGAGTTCAGCAAAGATCATGCTGGCTCCCTAGACAGGCTCCCTTTATCCGAGTAATACCAGTCACACTCATGCAGAGGGACTGGACAGTCTGCTGGGGCAGGGGATGCTTTTTGATACATATGCAGAGGGTCTGGTAGTCAATAATGCTGATGTTTTGGCAGTGAAATGGACCCTTGGGCAGAGATGGATTCCCTGGCACAGCTGCCACACTAGGCAGAGCCTCTAGGTGATGTGAGAGTCCTGTTCAGAAAATGCACATCCAGGCCAAGTGGTTTTTTGAAAGAAAGCATCTAATTGAGGTACAAAAGCAAGCCTTTTGAAATTACAATTTCTGTCCAAATTCCATCTCTAGAGGAATGTTAATTTCATTGTTATTTCCCAATGAATCCACCTGAGAGGAATGATCTTAAAAGGGCTTTAGGTTAGTCTAAGGGAAGAAAAAGAGCACTTGAGATCGAGCACAGCGCTGATACCCAAAATCCTGGTTCAGGCTCTAGTCTCTGAATGGCACTGAATAACCCAGTCTCCAGCCCAAGGCTGTTGTTTGTAAAACCAGGAATAGTGCTCTGACCTACTTCATGAAGTGGGTAGTTCAAGATCCAACAGAGGAAAGCCCTTCACCTGACCTGGACACAGTTTTAATAGTCTGCATAAACCATTTCTTTCCTCACAGTGAAAAAACTCACTCCTCAAGTGGCAGCAAAACTACTCATAAGCTAGTCAAAGCCTACTGTGAGGACTTGGCTCAGGATACCCCTCCAAGTGTCACAGCAAGAACGGGTCACATCTCAAGTCAGCAGCACCCCCAGCGCCACACTGGTCAGACAAACCCGCCGGAGAGGCTGAGCCCACCACCATCGCTGCACAGCGGGCTCTGTGAGGAGCATGAAGATGAAGATGAAGGTGCTCTGCTGATGTGTATCCTCTCCCACCCATCCTGCTTCCAGGAATATAACTGTGGGTGGCATGAGGAGGCATGCTGGCAGGGATAGTATTCTTTCAACCCCCCCAGCCAGGGAGTTTGTCCTGATACTGCCACTTACCTGCAGCTCTTAAAGCCTGAGTTTTCAGGAGAAGGGAAGTAGAATTTGTCTTGGCATTAAATTGATTGACTGTCATTTACAGTGAGAAGAAAGTTGTCATCTCAAATCCCAGTTCTTCAAACTTCAGCTGTTTTTTTTTAAGGACATAAATTTATAAAGACAGGTGTATGAAAGAAATAAGGGACATCCACAAGCCTTGAATTGCCTCTTTTGTCTTGGTTTGTTTTTTCTTTTTTTCGCTAATCTGTTTTGTGTATACATTTTGGGTTGTTGTAACACCTACCCCTCTGAGTTTGCTCCAGTATTAAAAACCTCTTAACCACCCTGAGGGAAATCACAAATGGAAGCTCATCAGAACCATGTTCAATGCATTCTTAACCCTGTGTTGTTCATACATACAATTCTGTCTATACTGGATTAACTTCTTCAGTGACAGAAAACGAACAATCTTCCAGCAAATAAATGGGTATCTCTTTTATCACAAAGAGCAGATTCAACTCTTTCTACAGATATATGTATTGCAGCTTCATTGCTCTTACTTCATTCTACTGAACACTTACCTTGTAAAGGATACAAGGTTACTCAGCTAAAGAAATAAAATAAAATACAAGCTGCGAATCTGTCCATACAAGGCACAATTGTAGCCTGCTTTTGTGGAGCCTGGATTTCAACCTCAATTTTAACCCAGAGCAAGTGAAAATGGTCAAGATGTAAAGCATGCAGAGAGGAAAGCTTATTATTGAAATGTCAACACATCATTAACTACTGCTAAGTGTTTCTAAATGAGAAATACAAAACTGAAAACCCAAATTATGAGCAAAACAATAGTACCACTTCATTTTAATACCCCATATAAATTAGGTGGAATGAGGGCTCTGACAAACGAGCTCTAGCAGACCCTTGGCAGTTCAAGTGGTTGCAGCAGACCCTTCTGCTACAGATCACCATCTAGGGAGAGTGCCCCCGGGCCAGGGCATCAAGACAAGCACTCCACTGATCACATCAGTCATGGCCAAACTAATCAGCTTTACAGAGCCAGCAGCAGCTTCCAGCACTGGGGCAGAGTGGGCAGCAGGGCACAGCTGTATCTTAAATCAAGGCAATTAAATTCACTGCATTGCCAACAAGCATTCATGCACTTTATCCTTAGTGGTTTTCCAGAGGCCTTAACTGTTTCAAAAAACCACAATTAATAAGTAAGCTGTTTCCAAGCCATTCAAAGTCAAAGCTGGCCATCAAAGGAATGTAACCGCAGCATGGCCAACACTCCTTTCGTCCTGCAACACCTCTGCCATCCCATAATTTAACAAATTCCCTAATCTACCAATGGATACAGTATCTTCAAGAATGATAAAACCAAAGACACCATTCAAGTAAATATCATTTTGTTATCTAGGACCAGACTAAAAAGCATACCCTAAGATCTGTCCCAAAACATCTTATGGTTAAGAAGCAAACATGACCTTCACAGTTTACACTTCTGAAGCCATTTACAAACCTTATTTTGTTTGCACTGCTCAATCTATACTTGGTGAAGGGAATAAAGTACTTCTTAACTGTCCCTCTGAAAGGTGAAGGTACAGCAGCCAGACTGCAAAGAACAGGAAGGTTAAGTTGGTCAAAGCAGCAGCCTGAAAGCATCGCTGCAGAACAAGGAAAAGATCTCCAGTCCTTGGGGTTATGAGTATACAAGGTAGTGCAGAAAGTTACAGCTCATTAGTAAAGCATAAACCATTGCACATAGATGCACACTGTGCCTCCTTAAAAAGGACAGCAAATACACACACACACACACAAACCAAAACAAAGACAGTAATATTTAATCAGTCCTGCTGCAATACAATTTTGATCTGTGCAAAATATTTCCCTGCTCTTGTTAATTATTTCAGCTGCAGAACAAAACATCTAAATATATACATGCACACACCTCTCCACAGAATAAAACCCATTCTCCCTTCAGTGACAACTGCATTTTGCATTCAAGTGACTTTCTTTACATTTGAAAAGAGAATACACATTGTGTGGCCAAAAATTCAGCTATTCTGACACTGGCTGGGTTTGTGACTAATTAAAATTAACTAGGTACTTCAGCTCATAATTATATAAGCACCTAGCATGCTACATTCCCAGCCAATTTGGTTTTAATCAGAAAAACGCACAAGAAGTATGAATGATGGGCAAAGAACTCCCTGGAGGGGCAACTCTATTTCCAGATTTAGTATTCTCCATATACCAAATATTTCCATCACTGTTTTTCTTGCCATGTAATCACCTCCCAGTAGAACAATTAAAAAGAGATTTTTTTTTCCCCTTTTTTTTTTTATTCCTGGACTTTGTTTGCTTTCCACTCTCCTACGAAGGTAAAAGCACACTTGCCTCATCCACCTGAGTCCCAGCTGGGAAGTCTCTCACAAGACAGGCAGGGTTTAGCAGTATGCTCCCTTTCTGGCATAGGTAACAAGGAGGGGAGGGGGGAAGAGAGAGAGAGAATTCAGCCAACATAGGGCAGGGAGGCAGGCAAGTTGTGGAATGGACTGAAGAAAAGTTGCCCCCTACTGCAGCTATATCAGGTGTGAAAATAGAAACACTGTCTGCTCTGGAGCAAAAGACCAAGTTTCAAAATAAGATTACCTGTGCAGCAGCATGCTTCCATTTCTAGAAATAAGGGGACAGGGAAGGCAATGGCTGAGGTCCTGCACTGTGTCACCTAAGAAAACCATACATAATATGCAAATACACAGGGTTTTCTTTATTGTGGTGTCAGCTATCTGTTTTATTCAGGCCTCTGGCATTGCTGCTGTGCAGACTGAGAAGACAAGAGTTGCAAAGCAGGGCACTGCCACCACTCCATTTTAAGTCCTCAGTTGTCTGCCAGCTCTCCACAGATGGTACCCTCTGCTCCCCACCAGCCAAGGGTCACTACCTCTGCCTGCTCCTCCTGCACAGCTGTAAATAAACAATTGCCTCTGAGCATCCTTCGAGTGGCTCATCAACGGGATGGCAATCACTGCTCTGGGAAAGTGCCTTCCAACAGTCTGCACTGATTGCTCTGCTTTTGGAGGAAGATGAGGGGCTCTGCTTCATCCCCCAATCAGCCAGCAACAAAATCATCCAGGAACTGATTCAGCAGGTAAACTTCTAAACTACATAAGCTAGATGTCAATTAGTTTTAATTAAGTCCAAAATAAATGACCTGTGAACACAACATTTTTCTGCCCTTGTTTTCTGTAAGAAACTCATTTCTCTTGGCAAGGGCTCAGCTGAATCACAACACAAGTAATGAACAATCAGCAAAAATAAATATGGTTTTGTAAATGCATTGAGGTATGTTCAGCAAAGTTGATTAAGGGAAAAATAATCAAACAAAACATCAATATTTAAGACAGCAGAAGGGCTTGAACATTACAGAGGTGTTTTGCAAAAAAAAAAAAAAAAAAAAAAAAAAAAAAAAAGAATCCAGGTATTTTTCCTGGCAGCAGCTCCTTTCCAAAACCACAAACTATGCCCCAACCCATCTTTCCTCCAGCCCTCAGTTTCAATGTTCTTCCTCAGAAAACAGCAAGGGTGAAGAAAGATATCACTGAGTTTTCCTCCATTATTTTGTCCACATCTAACATCTGTAAGCTTGTCTATATACCTGCTAGCTAGCTAAAACCAGCTGTACTCCTTTTGATGTCTCTTCAAGTGGCAACATGCACTGATTCTTGGAAAGGAGAGTGTCATGACCTCCTGAACTCATTACTCACCTTTTCACTTTGGCTCCCCTTCTGTGCAGTTTTTCTTTTCTTCCATTTTTTCTTTACTCAAATATTTAATTTATTTGTGCTTCAGCTCTAAAGTCATCTGAAAAAAGATCATGCTCTGCAAAATCAATTACATTTGCAGCCCACTGGACACTAGCAGGACCTCACCACTGCAAATGTGTTTGGCTCTCATTAGCTTAACATGTCAACATCCTCTCTCTTCCAGTTGCAGGGGCTCAGCTGCCTTTAAAGGCATAAAAAGAAATACTTCTTGCTGCTCACTGGAAACATATTGGGCTGAAGGTGAGGATGAATACAAAGAGGTGCCCTTGTCATGGTATTCATTCATTCCTGCACAAACCCCAATGGTGAGTGCTGCTATTTACAGTAAGCAACTAAAACTGAAGTTACAATAAAACTCATCTATACCAGTGCAGGAAGAAGGAAAGCAGAGATTGGGCAGACAATTTTTTTTGGTCAAACCCCCTAAATGGGTAAAGGGATAAATGTCAGTGGCACTACAGCAATTTTTACAGCTTTTTAGGATCTGTCCCTCAGCTTTGGCTGAGTATTGCCTGCCAGGGACCACCATTAGGAGACCTGAAACTGGCCAAGCAGACTTGAAAGAGGGCATTTTCCTCAAGGATCCATTCAGAAAGCACCAGCTGAACTGAGGCAAAGCCCATAACCATCAGTCCTTTAGTGGTACCAAACCACCACTCTGGAAACCAGCATAGAAATTCACAGAGCAACTGCTTTAATTTCTCTTATTAACTAGCACAGCGATATATTCTTGTGAATAATGAACCTTAACACTGGCCCTTTACAAACATATCCTAATACAGCCACAATTTACCTCTAGCTGTCCCTAGCAATTGCTGATAAATGTACCATGTTGCCAAAAGAGGTGTAAAAATCCAAATAGTTTGGGGTTTTTTACAGTAACTAGTACCTAGCTGCCTATATTAATTGACAGAGTGAGCACATTATATAAGGAGATTAGACCATGACATATTTGCAACCTCAGAGTCCCCAGTGAGAGAAATTGCTCAGCTGTTACTGTCAGTGCCTTCTTCAAACAGGAACCCTGCTGACAAGATGATGAATTCAGAACATCATTGCCAATTAATGATTTGTAGGCAGAAGGGATTTCAATAGTTCCCATATGTTTGTGAGGATGACTGGGATTTACATCACCTCTAATAAAAGAGTGTAGTCTGCTCTGTCCAGACGTGACACTAGAGATTGGAAAATGTCATCTTTGCAGGAGAAATTTTAATAAACAAAGCCAGGCTCTTCTGGGTTGAAAATGTTTCCCAAAGCATGGTGATGAAAAACCTGCTTACTAAGTGAAAGCAGACTGGGAGACCACTTGCAAGATGCACCCGAGTGATTTACAAACCAAAGGTCAGAAGCTGTTTAGGTCTTTGTGAAAGCTACACAGCGGAGTACCAAGACCACCACTATGTCAGCCAGGAGCACGGAGTGCATTTCCTTAGCATCAATCAGACTGTGGGGAAAAATAGTTCAGCATTTACAAATACATAGGACCTTACTTACTCTGCTCAGGGATGCAAAGTTTAACTTCACTGTCCTAGAAGACAATCTCCTCTTTGTGAACGTGGCAATAACCAAACCAGGAACTCCCATAAATGCTGAATACAGACCTCCTGAAGTGCCAAAGGCTGAATGCCTCCTATCAACAGAGCATCTTGGAGCCAACCAGCAGGGAAAGCTTGGCACAATGACCTGAGGTAAACACAGGACATCCAAAGGGGGCCATCAAACAGGATGTCCCATAGGCACTCAAGTCCCATTGATTTGGTGACAGAATTTAGAGCTATCCCACCAAAAAAAAAAAAGAATTACTAGTTTTAACACCCCTAGAGCAATAAAGTGATAAAAATCCTGTCTGTAGGTGAGGTAAAGAGCAGTTGATGTAAATATACCTTAGGAACAGAGCAGGGATAAACCACCACAAAACCATCTTTACACTTCCTAACTATTATCACAGCCCTACCCAACACAGTCAGAAATTGAGAGGCCACATACTGCCCTCTTAAGAAAAACAAATTAAAAAAAAGGAAAAAACCCAACCTAGACCCAAAACCAGAAAGCACAGCCTTTAATCACTAAGGTCTTCTGAAAGCACACCCCAGATTGCTATCTCAACACTGACAGAGATGCAACCCCTCTACAGGCAGTGCAGCTTCTCTAATGATAGTCTCAGGTTTCTGTTTTGAATCTGTAGTTTTTGGGGTTTGGTGGTTTGGTTCACAGTTCTTTTTTAAATAGTGGGGTTTTTGTTTGGTTGGGGTTTTTTTTGCCTTTTTTTTTTTTTGATTAGGGTTTTTTGTTTGTTTCTTGTTTCTTTATGAGACCTCTAAGTGTGCTTTGAGAAATGTAGCATCAGAGGACAGGACTTGAAGGGTGACTAATAGAGGACTCCTTTCCTCCAAAAATTCTAGACCTAGCACCAAACCAGTGTCTTGTCACTTTGTGACATGGTATTTTCTACCATAATTAAGCAAAACCTTGCTGATCTATCAACCAACGTCCCTCATCTGTGGCAGTCTATATTTCCTCAACTGGGGATAATGTTGATCTTAGCTCCCCCATTGTACAGTATCAGACATGGAGTCAGTCTCCTCTCCCCCTCTAAAAGGAGAAATATCTTTATTAGCACAGGAAAAGCAAAACCAAGACAGATTTTGCTGCATTGACTACATCTGTAGAAAAAGAAGACTATTCTGGTCAAAAATACCACTCCACATGCTGTTTAGTAGAGGTTTCTCCAACACAAACATTTCTCTCAAGCATTACATTTTCTCTCCATGTCAACCTTTGAAGCGATTTGAACTACAGGGTCACAAGCTTGTGACTGAGGACTAAAGGATCAAGACCACAGTTTGCTGTGGATATGCACTGATCTATTCTTTGTACTGCACTACAAACAATAATCAGTGTCTGGAGCGAGGTGAAGAGAAAATGCAACACAGACTTCAGCTGAAGTGGAATTCCTCTGCCTTCCCCACAGTATCTATTACAATCCATTATTAAGTGGCTGCAAAGACAAGATAACCAATATATATTAATTTTGCAAAGAGCAAACTGTATTGAAATCATTGTTTACCTTCTCTTTTGCAAGCAAATTAGTTTTAGGCTACCTGTGACATATTTACAACAGAAGGGCAAATTTTATAAACAAGCATGTAATGCAGCAAACCATAAAATGAGATTGTACACTCAGAGTACATTGCCATTCTTTGTAAGTATTCTTTTTAAGGTTTTGAGCTTTAGATACCCTAGATCTCTTGCCCAAGGCCTCTGATGATTCAGGAGACCTATGCTGACCAGCAATCTGGGAACCTCAGCCAGATACTTGTGGGAAAACTTCAGCACATATGGAAGCATTTTTATCAGTGGGGCTTTAAGTTTAACTCTGAACAGCTGAGCAGCTTTGTATTAAATTATTTACCAGAGAGGAAAATCAATCAACTCACACCACATCAAATACCCAGCCCCCCACAGAGTGATAAAGACAGAAAAACACACTCCTCCAAATACAAAAACAAAATGCATCTTCTAGAGAGAGATTAACTTCAAACATTCCCTGCTACAGTCCAGAAAAAAAAGAAATCAGGCTTCTAAGACTCATAAGGAAAGCCTGATACTGAAGAAAAATAACATAAATCTCTAAATAACAGAGATTTCCTCACGGACCCAGTAGTACAGTGTTCCAAAGTAATAGAAGAATACCAGATTCTCCTTGTTGGCAGCCCTGTAAGCACCAGCAGCACCTGCCAAGGTGTCAAGCGCCATGACTTCCAGCCCAGGCCTCTGCCTTCCTGCTGTAACACTTACTCAAAGGACCTCAGTGGGAGTGAGACCCTGACCCACCACTGTCAACTCGACCAGGCACTAAAATCATGAACGATACCACCTTGGAAGCTCAGCACAGCGCCCTCCCTGCAGACCCTTACCTTGGCAGGTGTTGTTCTTCTCCTCATAGCCCGCCTTGCACAAGCACTTCCCGATGGGCACCAGCCATTCCCCCTCGGCACTGCAGTGCATCTTGGGCGCCTCCTCAGTCACCGAGTGGTTGATGCAGACGCCCGACACCTCCAGGAGCTGCGAGGAATCCGCCCCCGTGATGGTGTCGGGGAAGCGCGCCAGGTTGCGGATCACCGACGGGCACTTCTTGTAGTACACGCGCACGGAGACCAGGGCGATGCAGGCGCCCACGTCCTGGAAAGCCAGGTAAAACCCCTTCTTCGTCAGGGGCCCGACGTCTCGCACCTCCGTGTTGAGCTTCATCACTCTGTCGCCAAGGTCTAGCTCGGTGAAGCTCTCATCAGCGGCGATGGTGTCGATCTTGATGTACTGGTTTTCTTTGATGTTCCTCCCATCTTCATCGTCTGACTCAAAGTAGTACATGTTAAAAGTCTCCTTGCAGGTCCCCAGTCCTCCTGGAAGGCTGTTACAGTCCCTCAGGGTGAATTTGAGCTCGATGAAGATGCGGGATGCCCCCTCGTTAGAGATCCAGCTGGTCAGAAGCCAGTTGTTCTGATTCTGTTCCATTACCTTGCATACTTGGTACGTGTGTATCGGAGCGTAGTTTTCATCCACCTCACCAATTTCTTCCCACTGTATAGAAAGGAAAAGTACTTTTTAAAACACTCACAACTCTTAGCTTTCCCATCTAAAGAGCATCTTGGGCTTCAGAACTCATGAAAAAATTTTCAGGGGAAAAAAATGTTTTAATTGCCAAGCTTTTTATACTAGAGGCTTGATACATTCCTGGTAAAGTCAGATAAACGATCCTTTATAAAGAGAGAAGGATGCTAGTTAAAAACCCTTTGTTTTAGCTCAAAAGTGGGAAAACATATCCCTGGATTTGTCCACTACTATTCAGTTAGGAAACAAAACAAAAGCAGATGGGGACATTCTGTGAGCTTTTCCAATGCATCCACGGTTGTCTGTCCCCATGCCCCCAGGCTCCTTTCTACCACATCCTCAAATCACTGCCCCACATAACTAAAACCACACTTCAAGCTATTCTTCCCCACCAAACAGCATGCCAGAAAATCAGTGGAGTGATACACTAAATAAATGAGCCTTTACTATCCCCAAGTGCACTAGTCAGTGTAGTTCTTGCTCATGCAAAGAGAAGATTACTTCCAATACAGGTTACAGGGATCTGCAAATCTTGAGCTGTTTATGTGCTACACAGGTTTTTAATCAGAGCTTCAGGCAACTTTTTGCAGCTTTGTGGGAATTGCAGCAACTGTTTGTTCATTTTATTTTAGCAATGCTCTGAAGGGCATCACTTGGAAGAAATGCTTTTTCCTTGTGCAGCTCAGTCAGTAGCATCACAGCTGTGCCTACCACAGATACACATTAGCGTTTCCTCTCTGCTTTTGAGGACCCTAGTGTCGCATTAAGAGATTAGATTAACCATCTAAGTGCAGCAAAGAACCCAGGAGATTCAGTGTTGGTTTCAGTTTTGCTCCCTTCTACTTTTGACCCACTCATCTGCCACCCAACACCTCCTCCATCCTCTGCTCAGCGTTGCTGCACGCACCTGGTCACAGCTGTGGATGCAGCACAAAGGAAACGCACAGAGCATAATGCAAAGGCACTCCCGTTTCAGGCTGCCTATCTTCTAAGGGCCAAAGGCCAAAGCTTTTCCTTGGAAATAGAGCCTGAGATACAGTTGAATGTGTTCTCAGCCCAGATGCCATTACTGAAGAGACGAGATAGAACACCCTCAGAGTCAATGTAGCAATGAAGATTTTTTTAAAATGAAATGTTATTCTTACATTTTAAATTGAAACAGCAGCAAGAAGTGTCATGAGAACATAACTCGATGGTACAGTCAAAAATGAATTACAAACACCACCATCAGAAAAACATTTCTTCTCCTGCCTAGCCTGGGATGTGAAAGTGGGGACTCGTGCAGGATGACATCCCCACTGTGATGTGCAGAGTTCACAGGCACCACCAGTCTTCCAAGTAAGGAACCTAACCCAAAGACATTTTTGCCGTGGCAAGCAAAATGTTCATTTGTAACCCTTTTTTGTGTCTCTGGGCTTAAACAGGCCACAACTCTGATTAAGGTGCAATTGCCACTGGGCAGCAGCACAGAATTGGACAAAGATATGTCTGCAGTGAAAGCCAGGCAGATCTGTGCAGGATTCATGCCTGACTATAGGAGAGGTAATTAACAATTACCAGGAAAGTCACTGAGAAAAGATAAAAGTATGCAACATAGAATAATTCAGCAGCTAGATTTTCTACATTCCAGTAAATAGGAAGGTTTTGATATATGAAACTAAAAGTAGAAAAACACCGTCCTTCAACTGGCATGGCTAATTTGAGTAATAAATATACTGCACATATATACTTCCAGGTGAACTTGTCAGACATTGTACTAGTTTCAGCCAGGATAGAGTTAACCCTCTTCATATGGGGCTACCTTTGGGATTGTGCCACAAACACTGTTGATGACATGGAGATGTTTCAGTGACTGCTGAGCAGCACTTACACCCGTCAAGGCCTTTTCTGCCTCACAGCCCATCCCACCAGCAAGGAGGCTGGGGGTGCACAAGAAGTTGGGAGCTGATCCACCTGGCCCAAGGGATTTTCCAGACCATATGGTCAGCACATAAACTGGGGTAAGAAGAAAGAACTGGGGACAGGAAGAATCTGGCATTTGCTTTTGCAAGTCACCATTATATGTGAGGAAGCTCTATTTTCATGGGGATAGCTGAACACCTGCCTGCCCATGGGAAGTGGTGTTCCCAAGAAATTTCTTGGTTTACTTTGCTTGTGGGTGGCTGTTGCTTTACCTATTTTAGTGCCTTTCTCTCAACCCGTGATATTTCTCACTTTTACCCTTCTGATTTCTCCCTCATTCTCTGCAGGGGAAGTGAACAAGTGGCTGTGTGGTGCTTAGCTGCCACCTGGGGCTAAACCACAACAGTTCTTTTTGATGGCCAGTGTGGGGCTGGAAGGGTTTGAGATGATGACAGGTTTGATCTGAATATGCTAGATTGAAGTTATAGCTGTTATTGTTGTTGAGCTGTTCATTGACTGGCTCCTGGGTTCGCCATGGGGCTCGATTGCCTCACTGCACACTAAAGCCTGGTGCTTGTTAGTGCCTGCTCCTTGGTTCTGCTGCTTGCTGAACTGCTGACCATCCTACTCTGCCAGGCCTGGCAATATCCTGATGTCAGCAGTGACAGAGCACCAGGCTGGCGCATGCCCAGGCCCTCACTGATGTTTCTGTGATGCTACACTGGATATGCTGGAGCTGCAGTGCGAACTCAAGCTGACAGGAATGTCACCTGGGGATTAGTTCACCTGGGAGAGCAGCCCTAAGCAGCTGTTGATCCATTCATGCTGGAGCAGGTGCATCTCAAAGCATCTGTGGCTGTGGTTATGTTGGTGCTGCAGCAGGTACAGCCCTGAAGAGACTGTGGCACACAGATAAGGCTCCACTTTGAGCAGCTAAAATCCTAAGGGACTGAAGTCTGTGGCTAAGTCCAAAACAGGAGCAGGGCCAAGGAGAAGAGTTCATTGCAACACTACCCCAAATGAATAGGGACTGTAATGAAAATACCTCCCTGCTTACCTGGAAATGGCTGAACATCAGCCAGCCCATGGGAGTGGCAAATTAATTCCTTGGTTTGCTGTGCTTGTGCATGCAGCTTTTACTTTATCTATTGTAGTTTCTTTATCTCAAGTCATGAGTTCTCACTTTTACCCTTCTGATTGCTCACTCACTGCAGGGGAGTGAGAGAGGGGCTGTGTGGTGCTTAGCTGCTGGCTGGGGTTAAAGCACGACTCTATATAAAGGTGAAGTCCTATTTTAATAAAGGTGGTGGTGATTCTCCATTTGGCGAAAAGGGAGAGTAACCCTCCACTTCCACCAGTCCACAAAGAGGTCCCTGCCAAACCAGCCCAGGGGACAGATGAGCACATCCCAATATTGCCCAGGGAAGACATAATGACTTGAGCTTTGCTTTTTTCTGGCTGAAGGTCAGAGGATCACTCGAACAAGCGCTGACATCAACAAGCATACACCAGTAAGTGTGAACTTCCAGCAGGAAGTGGTGCAAAGCATCTTAGGACTGGAAATGGCTCAGACCAGTTTCATCACGTGGACATGTTTATGGATGGCCACAAGGTACACAGTAAAACACTGTGCACCATCTGAAGAGCATTAATGTGTATTTCTTTCACAGAATTGACATTTACAATGGCTGTGATGTTGCAGTAATATCATTAGTGACCTAACTTGAAGGCATGCTGAAAAACATCACTTGACTTTTTTCATACTTGCCAGGTCAATTTTCAAGGACCCAACTGTGATGCTCCCCAGAGTTATGCAGTTAAGCTCATTTCCACTGCTGGTTCAGGAGTTGTGCTTTTGGGAGTGAGTACAAAGTTCATTTGTTGAAAAACAAAGTGCAGTGATTCTAACATGCACTGAGAGCACTAAATACCACGAGGATAAAGGTCCAAGCATAAATACATCAATGAACTGTGTTAGAGTCTTATCTCAGCTGCAAGAAATGGCACACGGCCTAACATCTCCAGCTTCAAGACGTGCTGCACTTCCAGTACTGCTTCCCAGATCAGAGCGAATCCTGTCATCACCACCTGCCATCAAACCCAAAGCAATCATCAGAGCATGGGAAAGGGGAGGTGCTAATGAGCTAAGGCTGCTTATCTCTGGATAATCCTCAAGGGAAAGTCAACCAGATTTTATCAGAGCAGCCAGTATTGTGCAAAATCTCTGCTCTATCATTTAATCTTCTTCTCCCCTATCTGCATGTAGGGCTACACCATTTCTTTCTCTTCAGCTGGATCTGCCTCCCCCCAGAGACAGCAGGCAAGCTGCCACCCTTCTGCTTTTACATCCCTCCGTGAGGTGGAGATGGCAGTAAGAGCCCTGCACCTTCTGCCTGCTCCCAGCCTCCTAGTCACTGCAGACCTCAGAGAAGGACTTCAGCCAACAGAGAAACACAAACCACAGCATGACACGCAGTGCCTTACAGTTAATGAGAAAGAAATCCCACCACATTAAAGAGACAGCCTCTAGATGAAAATTATTGGCATGAAAAAAAAATTAAGTACAACTGAAAGATTGTGTAATGTTATAATTCCTCTCTGCAGCACGTATTTTTTGATATATAAATCAACCCCATCTGCAGGATTAAAACAAAAGTGCAACCATTAATTTGGTGGTAAATGTTTTCTCTACATCTTTAATAGCCCTAAGAAGGAAAACACAAATGCATTTCAATGGCCTGATGTTAAATCATTTATAGAAGACCTATTTCTGAATCAGAAATTTCCAGCACACAACTGCTGGCGAGTGAAAATGCAGCTCCATCAGTAGGAAGCACACAGTTGATACAGGCTGTCTGTCTAGAGAAAGGCCAAAGATATCACACATCTAACTAAAGATATAAGAGTTAAAAAAGCATTCAGCGGAGCAGCCTTGGGTTAAATGGACAATTTTAAAACACATTCACCAGCTGTCTGCTACTCAGTCTTGTTTCTAATCTTGGAGATTCCAGGAGTGCAATTTGCTACCACAGCACAGCGAAAAGCTGCTGCCCCAAAACCAAATACTGACAGCAGGGATGAAAATTTCAGAGCTTTTGTTTATCTGGTTTTGAGGGGAGGAGGGGGTTGCAGTACTAGTATTTGTTACTGGTCTTCACTGACTCATTCACTTTCTTTAGCATCCACTAAAGGCAGTAGAGACATTTCAAACCTCGCTCCTCGTTCCACACATCCTTGCTCTGCTAAAAAAGAAATTAGGCATTTAGCAAAATCCTAGGTATCTTAAGAGGGAAAGGAAGCTTAAGAACATTAAGCAAAGGTGTTCCTAAGACTTACCTGAAGCCTTCCCAGCAGAACTCCCTCACTCTAAGGGCTGTGAATCTGCCTCTCTTCCCACTACATATTTCACAGGCTCCATGCTACAAGAAACCTCATCCTCTCCTATTTAATTTTTCACCCCGCCACACAGAGCTCTGCAACATATGCATGTTAACTCGGGTAGCTGCTGGCACAAAGATGTAAAACTAGAAAAGCATTTACTTATTTCACCTTTTTGTCTTTTGGAAGAAAGCAAGCCTGGCACGGATCTCTGATCTCAGGCTTTGAATGTGTGAAAGCATCAGAGATCCTCTATGTGCCTTGCCCACAGAAAGGCAATTTTACCTCAAAATACTGCTGTTAAGGCCACCATGGGCACAGACTGGTGCAGAGGACAGTGTGGCATGGTGCTCTGCAATCCCCATGCCGAGTGAAAAGGGGATGCCTGACGCCCTTTCAGAAGGGCAGACCAGCCTGGTGTTCAGCTCAGTACCATTTATCCTGCCTTTCATCCCAGTAACATTTGGGCAGACTCTTCGATTTCCTTTTATGCAGCTGATGTTAAGACCTGGCTGCCAATCAATAGCCTCCAGCTTAGCTCCCTCACAAATGTTCCCTCCTGCTACTCAACTTTATCTCACAACCTGCTTCTTCCCTCCCATCACAAAACCCAAAAACTTGTGGGTTTGTTATTTTTTTTTTTAGCTACCTGCTGGTTTCCACTTGCTATCGTATTACACAGCTAAAGCAAACAAGCAGCAGGCTTTCCTCTGCGCCGTTTCAGTGACTTCAGTGAGGTCACATAAGGCTAAATCTCTGGTGAAAGCCAGGCAGAGCACTACACATCTTTTCTTCTGCACTGCAGAAGGTTTTGCAGGGCTGTGCTACTTGTAAAATAAGGCTGACTTTGTCGCTATCTTGCCTATTGCAAAACAGCACTTACAAACAGGCCAGTCCCTGTTTCAGGGACTTCAAATCCTGCCACCAAATACTGCCAGTGTTATCAGCAGAAGCTGCGATATGTGGCATTGCTCAGATTTTCAGCTCGGAAGCTTCAGGATTAAGCAAGAGCCTGATTTTACTGGAGGTGTTTCAGTCTTCATTAAATGGGTTTTGCTTGCTCAAAGGACAAGAACACAAAAGACACAGCACCCAAAAAGTCATGCTACTTTTAGCTCCCTCTACAGCAATGCTAACCTCATGACTGGCAGGAGCAAGAGCTCTGTCTGGAACGCTGGCATTGGCAAGGGGTGCATAGATAACCTCTATGACCCCCTGGTCATGGCAGAGTCCACCAGCAGCTGGATGGGGAGCTTGAGAAGCCTGGTACCCCTCTCAGCCAGGGACAGTGATCCAAACCACTCTCAAGCAGCAGAAAAATGCAGTAACCTGAACAGCGATGCATGTTTGTTTGCAACCCCACCCTTTGCAATGGGTGAGCAGCGCAGGGAGCAGAGCAGAGACATCAAAAGAGCTTTGTCCAGCTTTTCCATCAGTACCAGTGCTTAAAACTGCACTCTTGGGAAACAGCTTTTAAGCATTCGTGCCAGGGTAAGCACACAGGTTTAAAACCCAAATTCTGCTTTGGGGCAGGTGCCTGCTCACAGGGACAGCTCAGCAGCTCCTCCCCTCCTGCCCCGCACCAAATGGTGGAAGGACACCAGCTAGAGCCACATGGCTTTTTCCAGTAAATCACAAATTTGAAATACAAATAACCAGGAAACCAAAAGCAATTCATGTATTTGGATCCAATCAGGAAAGAAGGGGAGGAAGCAAAAATAAAATAGTAAAAGAGAAACCAGTTATTTTAAGAGCCTCACAAACCATGTCTTTACCATCTTCTCTTCTTGAGTTTAAACAAAATAGAAGCCAGATAAAAAATTTATGAGAAAACTGTTCTGGAATAATGCAAACTACTTCTTTTAGCCTCAAACACACTTTCAAATTTTGGCTACCAAGCAACAAAAAAATTATTACTTGTGCAAACTTTTCCAATACCAACATATCCACTTTTATAATGCAAAAGGTGAAGCTTTTTTTATAGTTCCTCAGCCTAGTTTTAGGGGCTTTGGAGCTCATTTTCCAGTGTCAAAAAGAAACTGCAGTGAGTTCAATGCAAACAACATTTGGCAAGAGTTTACTAAAACCTTTAAATACCAGAAGCAGTTGCAACTGTCTGGGATCTTACTATTTCCATACATCTGACAGTGCCCCCACCGGAGGCTCAAGCCTCATTTGGATGGCAATTTTACAACTGAGACATTTATCCATACAGATAGATATTCCTACTGACAGCAGTTACCAGTCAAGCAAAAAGCATAATGGATAACAGAGGACAGAAAGCATCTGATTAATCTCCCTGCTCAGGCGGAAATCTGGCCTAATGAAAGCTGAGTTTCTGAAGAAGGAACTTAACGTTTTTCTGGTGGCTTGGCACATTCCCAATTTCTCCAATCAGGAAAATAAAACAAAAATAAGAACGCTAAGGGCTACTTTTGGGCTACTCTTCTTATTTTACTACTGGACTGCAGTTTCCTGCTGTTTCTTACAATGCCACTCTGGTCACTAAGCTGCATAGTCCAGTTAACCCACAGCTTCAGAATATCCTGAGGTTAATTAGCTGAAGTAAACATGAGTTTCCTCACTCATTACTGGAGATTTCCCAGCTAAGGATCATTTTTCATACACTAAAACATAAGTGGAGGAAGTAAATAGCAAAGAGGTATGAACTGGAAATTTAAAGCACGATTTTGAGATGCGCCACATCAGACTAGTGAATATTTTTTCTCCATTTCTATATTAGCCAAACACATATTCCCTAGCCCACGTGTGACAGTTACCTAGCAGAAAGCAAACTTAGAAAGTCACTTCCATTACCACCCCCTCCAACCACCTCCCACAAAAAGGGCAAATCCTCATCTCAGCAGAGTTACAGGAACTGCCAGACATGCTTCTGGATGACCCCTTGCAATGTGTGGGCAGCAGAAATGCTAAGAGGAGAAAAAGGGCCTTGCTTCATGTTAAAGGTCACTCCCCACTGCATCCAGAGTTAACAAGACTCAATTTCACTCGGTGCCAAGGTTTCACATTTGGCTTTGCACTCTGACAAAGGGTAGGAGAGTGGATAGCAAAGATGGGGAGATAATTGATGTTTCATCTCCACTATAAAAAAAAAAACTACACTGAAAATGAGCTGGGTGAATGTTCACAGCACTGCCACGCTCCATCCTAACTCCACTGCTCCCAATTGCACATTCCAATACTTAGAACAGCCTTAGAACAGCTCATCAGCAGACATCAGCTTTAAAAAAATGCAATTTTTAGAACTGAGAGCTTAAGCATCTGGGTGGATACTTCGGTACCTTACAGTGTTTTGGATGTTTTTAATTCCACCCAGGTCAACGTTTCACCATCCTGTGTGCAATCAGGACTGCTGGAAGTCCTCCTCCTGCATTAAATAATGCCAAGAAAGGTTCTCACACCATCACACTGCTCAGAGCTGGGGGAAAACACCAAACAGGAGAGCCCCACACTGAAACCACATGACAAAGCATGACTGCTCCTCTCAAGAGCTACATGTGAAGACATTATCAGCCACCTCAAGTCACATGGAGAGCTTCATAATCATCAACTCCTGTTGTGCAAACATTTGAATTTACTACCTGAACAATTTTTCAACATTATTTTTTATTTGTAGTATGCATATGAGGTTTGCTGCCACACCTTCCATTTCTGCAGCAGGCTCTGCAGGAGACTTGGCAGTGAAACTCCCCACAAGGCTAAAGCGTTGACAATTCCTGGATTGCTCTGCACCACTAACTAGCTGAGAAACAATGCAGATTTCTGGAAAGCTGTGATAGCATCTCAAAACACAAGCAGCAATTTGCTACACAAAGTACCACCCAAGAAAATGGCTAAGAAAGAACAATTAAAACCTTAAAAATTATTTTCAGTACATGCTTATGAAATGCATTATCTGTTCAGAAGCCTGCACAATTCAAGCTGTTGAAAAATGGAGAAACATCAGGACAAAGTCACCTAGACTTTTCAGTCTGCACACCGAGATACATGGGGGAAAAAAAAAGAAAGCGGGACTGAAGTTTAGCTCAGACTTTGACAATTTGCATGATCAATGAAAGATGTCAGCACCAGAATCCAAATGGAATGAGAACCCAGCTGGAGGCTAGCAGGAACTGAAATGAAAAGGAGCACCAGCCCCTCTTCAGCATGCCTAATCAGGCACTGCGCCGACCCCCTTCCCAGAACAAAGCAGTGTGCTGGCTGGGAACCCCACCTCCCCTCCCACAGGTTTATTTCTTTTAAATAATTTTTGAAATCCTCTGTACATCTGAATTAAAACATCCATTTCAAATCACAGACCAGCAATTGAGGGGAAGACAATGGAGACGAGCGTGAAAGAAGCAATGAAGAGACACAATACCATTAAATCATTTTTCACTGCCTAATGTTACACTCATTGCAGAGCAATTTAACAAAGGCCAGAACAAACAGGATTGACACCACATGGTTTAACACTGGAAGGCTGACAGAGCCAGATTTTCAGAAGGACTCGGAGCAGGACATAAATTTTAGGTTTATAACCAAATGCTTGGATTTTCAAAGCTTTTGGGATATTATTCACATTACTCATCGTTTGATGATACCAAGAAGTTCGCAGAACAAGTTTGAAAAGCAGGAAGAAAGGAAGTTTTCCTCGTTACTTTAATGTTGTCCTAATATTTAAACAAATCAAAATATATGTGGTGATTCTGTTTACCACAACAGAAATAACACAAAGCATTTGGTTTCTTCTTAATGCACGGAACAGCAAAGCTTTGCAAAAACTAAACTAAAATCCTAATCTTTATGATTGTCATCGGCTTTTTCTCTAATTTCTTGCAAGTGCGAACACATTGAAGAGCTTCCAGTAAAAGAGAAAAAATACTCGATCTAAAAGTGCATTTCATGAAAGCAAAACAGATTAAACTTCCTGGTTTTCTAGTATTTCAGGAAAGCGATACAATTATCCACGTGCTGCTCTGGCAAAGCCGAACCTCTCAGGTTACACCGAATTTGACTAGACTACAGACGGCCCATACACCGTATCAGACCCTCCAGAAAATGCATTATTTTGCCACTGCTCCCTGGTCTCTAATCCACCCAAAGCTTTTCAGAGTGATAATATTACATTCATGGCTTAGGCCTTGACAACTGCACCCATAAATCAATTTTAAACCTCACATTAATCATCTTTCTGTAATCAGTGGCTATTCAGCACAAATTTACATCTCATTTCTGTTGGCCAAACAGCCACATTAGAGCTTTGAAGCTTATTCAGGCTTAAATGATTATATTCCCCTAATAAACACTGAAGTCCTCTCAGTCCAGCTGCTGTGAGCTGCATTAATGACATGCCGTGGCAGCAGGGGCCATCTGAAGTCAGCCTTGTGCAATGCTACAAGCAGCAGCCCCCTTTCCAAACAGATTTTCTGCATTTCCAATACTCTCAGAAGAAATGAGAAGGCTGCTCTGCCTGCGCAGACCCTCCTGTGGGAACTGGTGTGTGCAGCACACACACACAACATGAAATTTACTGCGCCTTCCCTTAACAGCTTCATTTGCCACCTCTTGAATACAGGGGGCTATGAGTAAAATATACCAGATTTCCTGATTCCCCACATGCTGAGCACCTTAGCTTACTTTGGGTCTGGTGGCAGTTCTGTTGAATCTGAGCCATCTACAAAGCCCACTCTTCTCACTGGTAAGACAGCTCTAAGTTTGTTCACAGCACCACCAAACTGTACCTCAGCGTGCTTTTCTTTGATCACCTTAGAATTAGGAATTACATTTTTAATATCTGACTGCAACTTTTTCCCCTGTTTTATTGTGTGACAGATTATCACTCAGGATTACAGTAAGCAGCTAAAATGTGATCAGTTCAGGGTAGATTTTTCATGTACTTGCCTGCAATCCCTATAGTGAAACAATCTATTCTGATTGAACAATGAATAATTATTTAATTAAAGAACCTTGGCAGGCCTACATTATTAAACCTGCATAAAAAGCCTGACATTGATTGTATATTCACTTTCAGTTAAGGTCTGAATCAGTATGCTAAGATCTAAAAATGAATGAAGAGAATGGGTTTATTATACCTGTTGTAAAGTACTTACCCCACGATAGGTAATAAATTATACATGTGGATGTCTGGTATGCCTATTCCACAACATAATGAAACTTTAAGTTACTTTTTATTCTATGGGATTTAATTCCCATTGTGTCAGGTTTATGTTACTATTTAAATAAGGCACCAGAATTACACGGATGTAAATCTGCTGGACAAAGATGCAACCCAGACCTAAATGCTCCTTTTAATCTGGAATTGAAGAAACACAGATGTGCTCAATTGTTTGTGACAGATGTCCTACATCCTAACCATTTCACAAAGAATATGTTTCATCTAACACAACATACAATGCAACCTCCACACTCTCCTGGTATCTGGCAACCACTGAAGAACCACTTGAACATCAACATGCCATGGCTAGGAAAGAAAATACAATCATGTGCTAAATCCCCAGCTGAGACCTCTGCAATGCAAAAATAAATCCTGTTTCTGCAATCAGCTGTGATAATGCAAAGTCTGGGAAAGCTGCTGAAGTTTTCAGAAGAAACTGAAAAAACTCAAATTTGTTCTTAACCAAGAGGTAAACCATGGCTTAACTTGATGGTAATACTGCCACACATACACAGAGAAAAAAATTCTGTTACTAGCTTGCTTTTGCTTAGCCAACAAAAGATTCCAGAATTTAAATTGAATGCTTTTGGAGAGAAAGGAAGATAACTTTCTTGTTGGGGGGCAGGGCATAATCAACCACAGTGAGAACTTGCCACGGGAGTCAAACCATCCTTCATCATCATAAGGGGGATCCAAGGAAGTTTCAGAAGAAAGTATCTGATCAGGTAGCCCAGCCCATGATGAGCCACATATATTCATCACAGAAGTAGGGTGGGTTAAAGCTAGCACCAACAGTGCCATGTGGGAATAGAGAGTGGGTACACAAATAATTAAGATTCATGTATATTGCCCTCACCAGGTTACAGTAAGAGTCTCTTCCAGACCCAAGTCCCTGAGGCACAGAGGTGAGGTACACAGAAATGCTGGACGTGCAGTTCCTCAAAGGACAAACTATCAAAAATAGTTTAAATAGAAAACTAATTAAGTGGTCTATTGCTACATTTCTGGCTGCCCGGTTAAGCTACAAGCTCTAACTACTGCTATTTTCTATCCAGGGTACACTGGGATTAATGGAAGGTTAGATGGAAGGTTAGAAGGTGGAGAGGCAGAGCAGAAAGAGGAAGTAAACATATGGACATGGGAAGGGGCTACATTTCCTTATGAGATTCCAGATTGCCACCAACCAGCCCTTCCTCCAGCAGATTTGGACTAAGGTGGAAGATTGCAGTTTGTAAACACCTGGTGGCAATGGACCTGCTGGATTTTGGTCACCCTGAACATTCTGATCTGCCATCCTGCACAGCTCCAGGCTTTGGTCTTTCCTTTCAGTGCTTCTTCTCCCCTGCCAGCCCAGCAGGCCAGTCAGAAAGGCACAGGCAAGGGTCTGTGACTTGGACTTGCTTATCAAAGAGATTCTCACAGCAGGGTCATCCTTGAACGAAACCATCTCTCAATTTTGTGCAGCTTATGGACAGAACTCAGTTAAATCGCAGCAACAGCATTTTACTGCTAGGCAAGATAATTCTTGTCTGGAGCCTGACTTTCTGGTAAAAAGTTGTACATAATCTTCAGGAGTCCCTGAAAGGCACCACTTGACACAGAAACTACAGATGTTTATTTATCCAGCCCTATCCTAGGCCTTGCTCTCACTCTACAAAATGGACTGATTGGCCATTTCACATTAACAGGAAATTACAACCACAGTGTCATCATTATTTAGCAATTAAACCATTTAATCACTCCCCTTTCAATTTTTGTCTCGTCAGCTTCAGAGACTTTCAGCAAACCTGGATGCATATTTCACCAAGTGTTGAAGTTTGAAAGGAAAAGGATGAGTGAATGTACTTTGAAAAATAAATTGAAAGTACAGTTCTCAGAGGAAGAGCTAATTAGCATAGGAAACAGCACTTCTACAGGTTATGTGGTTAATTGACATAATTCTTCTTACCAATACACATACTCACTGCAAAGAAGACTGCTGAAGAAATGGTACTCTGATGCTGAAATGTTGCCCCCATAGTGCACAGCACAAAGCTTTCTAACAATGTTTGCTCTCATCCATAAATTATTGTGCGCAAAGAAACTTAAAACAGTAAGCAGCGAAAGAAATTTTGGATCAAGTAAAGGGATTAGCCATTTAGGGGAAGGACACAAAAACCTGTTGTTGCTTCTCAATAGCTTCCTCTTGTCTTGTGGGCAAGTGACATTGGACCTGGCCCAAAAGAACTATACCACTCATGCACACAAAAGGGGAATTTTCATATTTGTGTCGACTGAAGAATCAGACAGGCCATCCAAGCACTCAGATGATTTTGGTTCTGTCCTCTCTGCTCAGGGATGCACGGTGCTGAGATGCTGCAAAGTCTTTGGCTTTGCCTGCACAGCAGCTGAGCCAGGACTGAATCCCACCTTTCCTAGGGCTTTAAGAGGCTCCAGGGTTATAACTCCCACTGTACCAGGAGCCTGTCTTCCTACCAAAACCTGTGTAGGTGCACTCATGTAGAGGCACATCCACTCCCTATGGACTCCCCTTACCACATAACCATCCCACAGGCTCCCTAATGGCAGTCTTCAGCACAGCTCTAACCCACATTTTCATGTCATAGAGCATCTTGCACTGTGTTCTGCAACTCCTACCTGCCACAGCAACCAGCTGAGCAGGCACTAAGATTTCCTTTTCACTTTTACCTGGCTTTCATCACAAGGATGATTTTCTTCCCATTTGCCTCACAGAGCAAACAAGACACTAATTTGCTAATTTACTTTCAGAATTAATATCAGCAACAATTTACTAATATAACTTTCAGAAAGCCATTTTCTTTTCAAATGGCATCACTTCAGCTAGAATAAATTGCAAAGATCCCACAAGAGAGTCCGCTGCTACTCAAGAGATCAAAGCCCTACTTTATAGCACAAAAACCCATTAAAAAATTAGAGAAGGCTGGGAGGTAGCTAACTTGCCTGTGGCCTCTTTGCCTGAAAAGGGTTGTTGGGAGGAGAAGAGAGACAGGAGTGGTATGTACCAGCAAAGTTAGCAAGAGGAGGCATGGAAAGACCCATTGACTGAGAACTGAAGTTTGACCAACTTGAGCTAGAAAGATTAATTTGTCTTACAGTAAGGACAGATGGATGTTGGTACAAGCTACAAAGGGATATGGACTTGGCACAAGAGGATAACTCACTCAAAGAAATCTCTCTCCAGAAGATGTACTGTGTGCCAAATCAAGGTTACAGACCAGCTGCAAGGACCCCTGAACAAATTTCTACACCATATGTGTCACAAGAGATTCAACTACATAATATCAACAGACCCAGTGGCCTCAAATCCTATGAAGGTACACCACCATTACCTTCAGCTGACACACTCATGGATCTGCTCTTCTTTTTAACTAGTAAGGACTAGCAAGTACTATAATCTTGTGCTTTTTCCCAACCAGTGGTTTTACCCCACCAACACTGAAACTGTAACTCACTAACCAACAGAAATAGCATGTCTAGAATGTCAATGATTTGCAATCAACATATTTGAACAGCAGGGTATTGCCCAACTTTCTTCCTTAGTATCATTTTGATTCCTTATGTATTTATTGTAATACAGGAAAAAAAAAACAGTTCTCAGTTTTAAAACTCTGAGCAAAGAAGGAAGGAAATTTGCCAAGCAGTACCTTTGGTTGCAGCATTGTGTGTAAAAAAAAATTGTTCGCACTCTATTTTGTCTCTTTGCTGCTTCATTTTTAAATAAACAAAACAAGGGTTGAAGAAAAGGAAGGCGACAATCTGTTTTTTAAAGGCAGTTAAATCAAGACTTTGCTAACTTAAGTCATTCCAGTTCAGTAAAACACAGGACACCTACGGCATTAGCCCCCATTTTGGATTTTAGTTGCTTTCTTTACCCTTGATCAATGGGGTCTCTATGGAGTCTTCCAGCAGGGTCAGAAGCATCAGGGAACTCATTTGGGAAAAGCTCCCTACATACAAAAAAAGCTCAACATAGATTCTGGCTTCTGACAAGGACCCTCTGCAAGGCCTGGAGAGACACACAGGGACTTCTGCATATCCAGCCTCAGCAAGGTCAGCCTCTGCAAACTGCAATGCTGAGAAACACCCCAAGTTAGCACTGGAGCAGAGAGTCCTGCAAGCAAAAAATCTCTCAGTAGAGCTTTGCTCAAAAGGGGCAGAGAACAGAGAAGTGCAAAAGGTTTACCTGGGCTATTGGAATAAAACACAACAGCTTTGCAAACACCAAGCCAGGGCTGCTTAAGATTCCCTGCTTTCTCTTCAACACCTTCACAGCAAAAGCCTTTTACAAATATTACACAGGCAGCATCATAACCAAATCCTCTGGGGGCTGAAGACATTTGCCAGGTCAATACACTTCTGCAGCTCTGAGAAACAGGCTCTGCCAGACTGACTTACTGCGACTCCAAAGGACACAGTAGCTCCTGCCTATCTGTACTGCCTGTCCACACTGAGACCACCCCTCTGACTTAAATACACCAGGCTCTGAAGAAGCAGTGCTTTGAAATTGAATACACAGGGCTCGGGAAGCTGAGCTTACAGCCTGAGTAATCGACATGGATATTCAATTATCATTAAAATTAATAAGTAGGACAACAACCAAATCCCTGGATGGGTTTTGATTATCTTAGTCGGGGTATTTATCAGAATTGCTCTGACACACTGAGTCATTGGGCTCTGGCTGACAGGCACAAGTTGTTCCTTAGGCCACTGGAGTTTCCTTTGCACTGGAAGCATCAGGACATCCACTGGCAGGAAGAAACAAGTACCACACAAGAAATGAGATGGGCATCTGAAACTGTACAAAAAGTTTTGATTTGGTCTGAAATCCATTCCCAAGTGCACTATTCATTTTGTTCCTATTCAGCAGCTGTCCTCTGCCTCACCATAATTCTGCAGACTGACAGCAGTCACTGCTTTTGCAGGAAAGCACCAACAATGTACCAGTGATCACAAATCATTTATTTCCTTATTGTGTGACAAGACTGGTCTAGTGATGGACATAACTAGCAATTCTTTTCTAAAACTTCATCATTTTCAAGTTGATTTTCCCATGACTAGAGTGAAAATCAAGGCTTTGGCTAATTACTATATTAATCAATATCAATAAATTTAAGAATGCAAAATTAACTCCAGAATTGGCAGAGATATTAAAAGTATGTGTGTTGCCATTTAAGTTAACTACACAGAAAAATTCAGTCACTCAATCTGTCATCAAAATAAAAAGCAAACAGTAAACCAGACAGAGATTATGTAATGAAGTAACTTTATCTTACAGAATTGTATTTGTGGTTATGACTTTAATTGTGTAGTCTAGAAGGATTTGTGACAAACTGAATAATCTTGCATTATTGTAATGATTTGTAATCACAACACTGGCTACGATTTATGGGCTGACTTTACATTCACACTGCAATCAACTAAGAAAGTCAGCCCATGCCCTACAGTTCTAACCACTTAAAATTATGCCTTGCAAGGAGCCCCAACAGCCCCCCAGTTTGGAGGTTTGAAGCCAAGGCAAAGCTCTCAAGCGTATCTTTCAGTTTCTGAAGCAAATAAAGCTAAAATAAAACAAACCTCAACACCCCCAAGGCCTCTGAACAGAAGACCAAAGGTCATATTTTTGCTGTCCTTTACTGTTGACTGAACAGGGAGCAAGCCATGTTGAGCAGGCATCATACAGAGCACAAGTTATTTTGATGACCCTCAGCTTTAAGTTACAATCTTTAAGGACCTTCAGGCTCCAGCAGGAAACCAGGAGAATCACATCAGTGCTGTACCTGGAGTCTGCAGGCTGACCCCCTGCTCTTGTCCACCCCCACTCCCCCAAATTAAAACATCAGGTCCCAATGAAAAAGGCAGCCAAGTCAGACAGAAAGTGCTCGTTTTTCTGAACAGCTGGAGGAAAACCCCCCAAATTTCTTAAATCCTCTTTTTCAAAACCAGACAATTTCACCCCCACACTCGGTATCTGCTGAGTACAATTAGGTCTTGGGGTTATCATCCCAGGAGTGGCACCTGTGTATCACAGAAAAACTCCTCAAAGAAAAAAATTAATTCTAAAGAGCACTTTCAATAAATAAATATTTTGAGAAGTCCTGTCATCACCTCCTCTCCCACCCTGCCCTGACTCGCCTGTTCTTGGTCTACCTCACAGCCTAAGTGAGGCAGAGGAGGGACTGACTTGCACTAGAGGAGCACCAAGTAGCTCTTTCTCACAACTGAGACAAAACTGAAAATAGATTAAGGATATCTCAAATCATAGCAAGAAACAGCCAGTGCCATCTTCTCCTGATAACTGCATCTTCTATACTGTCAATATCATGGCAAGAATCACTGGGGTTATAGGAAGATCTCTGAGGACAAGGATCAGGTCACTTGTCCCAAAATATTTTTGCTAAAGTCAAATGTGAATTTCTGCAGCATGGAAGTTCAGTCCTCCTCCCACTTCAGAGCCAGAAGTTCTGATCTTTGCAAGAAGACATCCCAAGGAGAGCAATTATCCACAGAAAACACACATCTCTACATGATTCTGGTTTATCTTAGTGGAGGAAAAGTAACAGATCTACAGAACACTAAATGCTTCAATATATAGGTAGCTCACATATATGGAAATGGGGAACTTCCCCAAAAATTTAAATGCATCTACTTTTTTGATAAGGTTTTTTGAACTTGATTTTTTTGAATCCTCATTTTGTAAAGTCAAGAATTAAATATAAACAAAGGAGTTGCCTGGCACTTGCTTAAATAATGATGACAAAGACAAATAAATAAGAATACAAAAGCTAAATCCTTATCAAAGCATTTTGGCAAGAACCAAGTACCTAATAATACTAATAAGTACTATTAGTTAGCAAGAACCAAGTACCTAATAATACTAATAAGTATTATTAGTTAGCAAGAACCAAGTACCTAATAAAGCAGCAAAAGGAAGCAAATAAAGGACTGTGTGGAGGTTTCAGGCTGATCTGACAGATCCAGGCTTTAGAAAGCCACAGCAATCTTACCCCTTGCCATCATCAGCCTTCTCTGAGCTGCCCCAAGGAAGCCCAGCTCAGCAGGCAATTTCTTCTACACCTCTTCCATCACACCCTGCTGATCCACAGTCCCCACTCTTCTCAGGGGAGCTTGCCTCCTTACCAACCCCAGGGCCCGATCCTGCCTCCTCCCTGCAGCTAACTGGCAACTCATCCATGGATTATTCCTTACAAAGGCCACTAAGATACAGGTGTAGGTGAGGATCAAAATAACATGCAAGTTGTCGATCTCTCCTAGATATAAATCACTACTACCACATCACAGATGTGTCTTCAGTAAACCATCTTGAAATAGAATTACACATGGAAGAAATGATTGCTCTCTACCCTATGTACTGACAACACCCCTCAGGATGGCAGAGTCTTTATTTTTTTGAGACCATTTCAGTAGATTTTTTTTTTCCCCCCCAAATCCTCTGTCCTGGCAGAGGAAGCAGCCAAACCATGTTCTGCAATTCTTTTCTACTCACTGTTCATCCCATGGGGTGCAGACAATCAATCACAGTGGCCTAACAGCATACAATATCACAGCGGTATCTCAGAGATGACTGATGGCCAGGTGTCACCCACACTCTCCTCAACAGTGCTTCATCACTCACATTGAAGAGCCTAAAGGCTGGAGAGAAGGAGCTCCCACTCTTCTTTGGAGCAGAGTTAACACAAAAGCCTCCAAAGCATGATTTGCATCCATGTGTACTGCTCATATTTAATCTCCAGCCTGTTTTGCTACAGTACTTTCAGTATTGAACCAACAGACCTCATGGTTACTGTTTTACTTGTGCACACTAAATCATATAGTTCAGCATGCCTTTTCCCTCAAAATGAAGATGTCTAAAGATGACTATGAACCCAAAATGTATTGGGACAAGAAGAGCTTTGAAATAAAACACCAGCATTTTCTTTCAATAGCCAAGAACCCAGTCCCACCTTCCACTTTCAAACGTGCATGTAGCCTTCAGCAACGGAAAAACACCCTGTTTTTCTGATCAGAAGATCTGAATGACTTCCAATAATAACTTGAAAAATGGATGGAAGTTTTTTCTAACAATCCTAGATGTTCAGCTGCTGAACTGTTTCTTAATAGTAGGATAATCACATATCAGGACTTTGCAGCAACACAAAACAGTCAATTGGAAAGCTCTTCCTTCAGGTTTCCAGCTAGGTGAAGGGTCTTCAAATTAGCTCTCTAATTTTTATTGTCTTCATTCACTGTGTATACACAAGGCAATGGCTTGCCATGAAGAAAAAATACCAGCTTCCATCTTAACACTGTTTTCAGGAAATTTGCATTTCAAATGTTCTCCTTCTGGACAAACCTAGTAGGTCTTTAGGTTTTTGAGGCTAGCATTCTTTCTTTTTAATGTTTTTTTGGGGCTGGCTTTCCTGAATGAGTAACATCAAAAAAAAAAACCCAAACAAACAAACAAAAAAAAACCCAAATAGGACTGCATTATTGAATTTAGTTACCAAAAAAAAAGCCATTAACCTGAGGAAAAATATATGCTGTCAAATGGGGCCAGTGCATTTGAAGTCTTATAAAAGGATTATGCAATTAAGTGATAAGTAACCCACTGATATATTTGGAGCATGAACCAGTAAGAAACATACTTCAAAAATTCATAAAATAAGCTATAAAATCCTAATGCATGTTTTGAAAATCCTGGGCTGTTGCATATGCATTTTGTAATGGTAATATTTTATTCTGTATAGTTTCAGATTTTCCATGACAGCACTACATTAATACATTTTAATTGTATGGTTACTAACTGTTGGATACCAATATTTCTGAAATTGGCACAAAAGCAACAAAGAAAACAATGGTTTTAGAAGATAAAGCTCTTCAAAGCTCTTTTATCCCCCAATGTAATTCCTAGACACTAGAGAAAAAATAAGACATTTTAGCATGAAAGGAGATTATTGTTTGCCCAATGAGCCTGTGTGGAGGAACCTAATGCTGACAACAGTATTTACAAAATGATATACTGAAGGATCAACCTTTATTTTTTCCTGTGTAGAATGTATTATTCCAGTAATACAGTTCTAGCCAAGATAAAGATTTGCTTTATTCCTAATCTCACTAGTATTAATTTATTTTACAATACCTTAGAGTACTCTAGGCATTTTAGATCTCCTTTAATAAGACCTACACCTCGCCAGATGCTGCTCCCAAATAAATGCTGATTTATGTCAACAGCACACAAACCAAAGGGCAGCCAGCTGAGAGGACAGGACAACAAGAGCAGTCTCAAATGGAGTGAAAAGATTAGACTTCAGATACAAAAGGAGATATGAGAAAGGACATGAATTAAATGGTAAGGTTATACAATGAGAACTCTTGTCTAGCATGAGTATCCTTAAAAGCAGATACATACTGCAGCTAATATGTTGCAGGTATCAAGAGTGGATCTTAAATGCAGGCTGATGAATAAGTAACAGCAATCTGATTTTAGTCAGGCCAAGATTAAAAAAGTAAGACAAAACAAACGAATAATAACAAATTAAACCCCAAAAACATGCCTGCCCCTGCCCACCCCCCCCAAAAAAAAAAAAAAAAAAAATAAAAAGCACACCAAATTTCAGAGGGGAAAAAACCAGATCTCGTCCTAGACAGAGTCAGGACAAGCTTTCAGACAGAAGGGCTTCAGACATAGGGCTGCAATAGGTCAGAGCAGACCACCTGGTTTGTTCCTTCAGAAGAGATGAGCTTACCTTGACCAGAGTAGCAGAGATAGTCCAACCTGCTGTTTGAAACCTCCTGTGACAGAAGTCCCAAACCTGCCCCACAGACTAACCATTGGAAGCCACATATTATCAAATCTTAAATGAACCAGTTTAGATGAAACAAACTCTGCTTCTCTTGTCCTACCCACTGCAAGCCTGGATGAAAGCTTTTTCCCTTCCTCTCTGGTGGCTGTGGGCCGGCCCAAGACTCTGTGCTACACCCACCTCCAACAGCCTTCTCACACAAGATGCATTTCCCCAAGCTGATCTCTTTGGATTTGGATTGGTACAATAAAGCTTTGTGGCTCAAACGCAGCTCTGTGAGCACCACCAACTCTGGAGGGAAATTCACCAATTTGGACAGAAGTCTGCTGGCCAAATTTACCTCTCATGGCAGTGCCCTACTCCCACTGAACTCCAGCATCTTCATTCTCACTCTGGGGCTTTCAGAGTTGGAAACATGAAGTCAGTTCTGTTTAAAACAGTTTAGTTAAATAGCACAAGGGTCTCATACAACTGCATCATTAACCTCTGGCTAATAACCTCTTTCCCAACCTAAAGCCCAAGCTCTTTTGTTGGAGTTATGCTATACAAAACAAGCCTGGCACACTAAGCAGGCAGCACAACCAAAAGATGACACATGATCATGGCCCCATGGGATGAGTAAAAATGACCAGGGACATGAAGCACTAGAAAGAGAGTCACAGAGAACAGATATATAACTATATATATGTATATGCACACATAAGGCAGATATATAACTATATATATATATACACACACATATATAGATATTGAATATTACCTTAATAAATCCTAGTGGGGAAAACACACCCCATATGTTTCAACTCTTGAGCTTAACATCATCCCACACATGATTTGTGTAAAATTTCTTTATTTGGTATATAACAGAAAACATTAGGTACTACTGCTTGGGTTTACTTCAAACCCTTAGACCTGCAGTATTGTTTCTTACTAAAGTGTGCATGTACAAAAATCTGCACATATAAACAAAGCAACCAAATTGCACGTATAAACATTGAAGCCAAATGTTAGGGTGCCATTAACATTTTCTCAGCAGCTACTCAGTATTACTTATTTCCATCATGCTTCCTGCTAACGTTTAAATTGCATTCTTGCATGTTAGCTTATGTGTTGGTTTTGGCTGGGATAGAGTTAATTTTCTTGGTGGCAGCTGGTGTGGGCTATGTTTTGGATTTGTGCTGGAAAGATTGTTGATAATTCAGGGATGTTTTCCTTACTGAGGTTACACAGAGTCAAGGCCTTTTGTGGCTCTCACCCCACCCTCTCAGCAGGAAGGCTGAGGGTGCACAAGGAGTTAGGAGGGGACACAACTGGGATAGCTGATCCCAGCTGACCCCAGGGATATTCCCCACCATATGGAGCTGGGGAGAAGAGGAAGGGAGGGACTCCCTCAAATGCCATCGGAGTGATGGCACTGGAGTTCCCAAGTTGCAGTTACGTGTGATGGAGCCCTGCTTTCCTGGAGATGACTGAACACCTGCTGGCCCTTGGGAAGTGGGGAAGGAATTCCTTGTTCTGCTTTGCTTGCACACGTAGCTTTTGCTTTACTGATTAAATTGCCTTAATCTCAGCCCATGAGCTTTCCCACTTTTTACCCTTCTGATTGTCTCCCCCATCCCACTGGGGACAGGGGCAGGAGCAAGCAGCTGTGTGGGGCTTAGCTGCTGGCAGGGGTTAAACCACAGAGCAGATCCCTCTGAATTCCTTTTCTACACTGGTCACAGACGAGCAGCAGCATTTGCAGGAAAAGAAACCACAGGCTGCCAAAAGTACTGCCCTGAAAATGCCAATTATAATCATAACTACATGACACAGCTCAGTGGTGCCAAGAATCCTCCTTCTCCTTTCACTGCCCCCCATCCCTCCCCCTTTATTTTATTTCTATCCCTGAGGGCAAGCACTGCCTCCAATCCAGGATTCCTGTGTTAAATCTCTATCTGAACTAGGACTGACAGAGAGCAACAGAATCTATTCCCAAATCATGCTGTGTAATCTAAAACTGCTGTTATTTTTAACTTTAAAGAGGCACCCTAGGGTACCTGTCCTCAAAAAAAAAAAAAAAGGCCAAAAATGCTGCTTGGAAAAAAACCCCTAATCAAACAAAAACAAACAAACAAACAAAAAAACCAACAAAAAAAAAAAAAAAAAAAAAAAAAAAAAAAAAAAAAAAACCACCCCAAACCAACCAAACAAAAAATCAAGGCCACCAACATCCTACATAAATCAGAAAAAACTTGTAGAATCAGTCTAGCTCAAATTACCCAACTTTCAGTATTTGGCCTTACTCACCCCCCCAAAGGAGGGGCAATTGCTTTCCTTTTTGCTATCCTCAGGCAAGAAATCATCTAGCTCCCTCGCAACTCTTTATTCCTTGCAGAAAATTAAAATCTCCTCAGGTTCTTCAGTACATACTTATTTTCCAGTTTGAGCATAAGGAAAAAAAAAAAAGCCATCACATGGAGCAGTGCAATGAGCCACAGCACAGAACCAATACCCCAAGGACCACAGAGACTTTCCTGTTCTGTGCTGCAGGCAGCTCAGGGAAATCAATGTGAGGTGGAGGAGATGGAAGAGAACCCTCTGTGCAAAAGCAAAGCAGGTGTGCAGCACTTCTAATCTGTAAATAAAGAAGTTTCAAAGTAACAGTGAAAGGAAGGAGGGTCAAACAAGTAAATCAGCCCTATAAGAGCCACTGGAACAAAAATCAGAGATAATTGCTGAATAAACCAAACCAGCTAAAAAAAAAATATTTATTTTAATCAGCAACTTTGCTTTCACTTGGCCAGACCAAGTAAAACTGCACAGCATGGGTTTGCAGGGTGCTCTGTAGCTATGGCTTTGCAGCAAGCTGAAATGCATGACACAGCCTCCTGCCCAGTCAAGGGAGGAAGAGGATGCAATACAGCCCACAAACACTGCCTGACCTCACCTGACTATCTCTGTCACAGCATTACTCTTGCTCCTACCACTGCAAGCTTCCCCAGGATAAAAATGTGTGTTTAGCACAGAGAAGCACAGGCACTTCCTGCAGGTCAGAGCTGTCACAGCCATGTGCAATGCACACACAAACCTCTGATGTGCCCACTCTGGGCAATCCTAAGCACTGCCCCAGGAATAGTTCCAGAAGTAAAAGACTTTTCAGACCTGCTGTACAAGCCTTTAATAGAAAACCTGACTGGTTTTGTTCAAGTGCTTGGAGGGCTTACGACTGCACAAGAGGGACCAGACTTACCTGATACTGCCTCTGGTCATTACAGTAACCTCCTTCAAGTTATAACTTACAAGAGCTGCAAAAATAAGCCAAAATTGTCCCTTTGGCATGTAATAACAGGATCAATTCCTAACCTGAGTACAAAAAGGACAGTATTTTCCACGCTGACCACGTACTTTTGTCAGGGAGAGAGCCCCTTTTCTGAGCTCCATGGCCATGAGGACCTCACAGGATCTCTGCTCATGCTTTAACAGATAAAACCCAGGTTTAAGAGCTGGCTGCACAACTGCTGCAGGCTGCTGAACCCACACAGGGCAGCCAGGAAGCCACACTACTGCAATTCACTTATCCTTCAGGGAAAGGCAGCAGAAATAAGAAAGCCCTTTCTCCTGCTCAGCAGCTGGTTCTTCACACCAGGAGGCATTGTTTCAAAGCCCAACTTGGCCACAGCGTATTTCAGTCATCTCATTCCTATGCATCCCTCAGTACTCCATATGAAGGAAGAGGGGGATTTTTCCTGCCTTCTGTGTGCATGGGGAATATGCAGGCCAGCCAGGCTGCAAGGATAATGGCCACCACCCAAACCAGGACCAAATAAGTGCCTCGCCAGACACAGCACTGCAGAGGACAGCCCTGACTGAAGTGCTCATCTCCCTTGCCATAAAACCCACTTCTCACAAGATGAGCCAGCACACACTGTTTAGCAGCGGATCCAGGTCTGATCTTGTGGGAACTTCAGCTGCTACAGCGCTTCTTCATTTGCGATGACGAGCAGAAAACAGGCCTACCTTTATTCCTGATCAGTTTCCAGGCTGGAGAGTCAGCCTCCTTCCCATCCAATGCTGCTTTCATTTCCCGTGTTAGATCACATTTTCCCATTGTGTTCAGCAAAAATGAGGTGAACGAGAGACTAAACAAGGGCGACCTTTTTGGAGCATGAAATGTTTTAAATACTCAACATACAAAAATTAACACGGCACACAGCTGTAATAGAAGTTTAGACTATGATATCTACAAAGGATCTGCCAAAAGCAAGTTCATTTGGCTTGCCTGGACCTCTTATCCCAATTGTCTCAGTAGGGGCTTTTTGTGGGATTTTGTTTGTTTGTTTTACATGTGGAAATCTATTTTCAAAACCTACCAGCTTGAGCCTTTGTGGTATGAAGATAATTTCTCCCAAGCACTCCCATACAATGCCAAAGACTAAACACTTGGCTTTCTTTAACAGCAACTGTGCCCCGCTACAGTCTCCTACTTCTAGCACTTCTAGTTCTAAGAAAAGTATTTAAGTTCTGTTGAGATTATAATAAAAATCAAGTGGAAAAGCAGCACCACTGGAAGAGCACCAGTGTATCGTCAGCTGGAACTGCACCACTGCTGAATAGCGCCTGCACTCCACAGGATATTGTTCACAGCAATAGGAACACACCGTGCACCAAAAAGCTTACTTCAGAACGTGGTTTGTACCTACACACTCTGGCACTGCAGAGTGTGTGTGACACATCCTGACATTCTTGCTCCTCTCCTTCATGAGGGACTGTGCAGACAGATACAGGGACCTTGGAAATTCTTCCTAGGAGAACATCCTGAGGTAACAAATTTGTATGAGAATGCCCCAAAACACATGAGAATGCCTATATCAGGTGTCAGTTAAAACTCCCTCCTTTTCCAAATTCAAATCCTGAAGAAAGAGTGAGTTTAAATACTTGCATTTGGTTGATACTGTAAAAAAAATTAAGCAAAGAGTGTGTAACTGTGGCGTAGCTGATTACAGAGCAGATATAGCAATTAGAGAAGCAACTTTGGGGAGGCCTTTTTTAGTGCTCATAAAATACTGCAAATATATTAGACAAAAAAATAAAGACAGTTAGACTAACCTCCTGGATTTTTATAATGTCCCATGAAAACAAAGAAGATTAAGATGAGATTTCTGGAAATTTGAAAACCAACTGCCTAATTCACTTTTAAACACAAAGCAGAAGTTAATTAAGGTAAAAAAAAATCTCCCTATTGAGTCAGTAACCTTTAATTTGACATTCCTGAGTGTACTTTGATATGCTCTTTGGAAAGTGAGCTTGTAAATATAGAAAGGTTTTCCTAAATAATGAAAAGATACAACTGTGGCTTATGTATAGGATAGTTAGTTTTTGATTTACTCGTCTACACATATAGACTCAGAAGTATTATGAACTTCTCAGCCCTGTTTTTCTACGGATATTCTTTTAGGGGCATGGGGATGTACCAGAACTGGGCTTGATACCACAGGAAAAATACCAGATGATGTTAAAAAAGTTTAAAAACAAATAAAACCATCCTTTAAGAACTGGATCCTTATGGTGCACCATGGCACTAAAATATTGCTCTGCCAGCATATCTGGCACCAGCCATTCTGATGGCCACACAAGTAAGGGAGTAAGTTTTATTCTCAGCTTTAAATCAATAGATTTAAAAAAAAAAAAAAGTTTATAGACTAACCCTAACAGGATTAGATCTTGGAATGAATTGAAAATAAAATCAGATCCCTGTGTAGCTTTCACATCCCTGCTGTAACCAGTGCCTGTAAACATGCAGCTTGTCCAAGTGAGGCTGCCATTTCCACAACCTTTCATCCACACAGAATATATGGAACTTTAATTTACTGTCTAATATATTTTTTTCCAAGGTTGGCTGAATTTTATCTATATAACAATCCAACTGGAGTCCAAGACAATTATCGAGTCTGTTTCATCTGGTGACTAAAACTCTGGAATAACCAATTCCTGAGACTTGCTCTGCTGAGGGGCTCAGTCATGCAGCATTTCTAACTTAGGATGCTTTCTCACCTCACACAGTGCTCATGGCTTTCAGGAACTGACAGGAATACCCAGCATGGTGCAGAAATCGACCTTTCAAGACTGCACCAAATCTCTGTCACAGTACAGCATTGCAGATGTCCCAAACCAAAGGCCATAAATCACAACCAAGACTGCTCACATGATGCAGTCAGGTCAAACAGACACCCTAGAGGGTATTAATGCATCTAAGCTCCACCATTTACTTGAAGTATACAATTAGGAGGCCAGGTTCTTTCAGCTACAGAATCACAAGAATGGGTCAGGTTGGAAAGGACCACAGTGGGTCCTCTGGTCCCTCCTCCCTTCCCAAGCAGAGCCACCCCAGAGCACATGGCACAGGATTGTGTTCAGAGTGCTTTTGAGTATCTCCAGTGAGGGGGACTCCAAAACTTCTCTGGGCAACCTGTTACCCACACAATAACCCATGAGCACCCACACAATAACCAAGTTCTTCCTCAGGTGAAGCTTCCTGTGCATCAGTTTGTGCCCTTTGCCTCTTGTTCTATTGCTTGGCACCACTGAGTGTAGCCTGGCTCCATCCTCTTGGCACCCTCCCTTTACTCACAGACATTGTTGTTTCAGTTGTCTGTTCTTGAGGATGAACAGTTCCTAGAACAGGTAATGGTAAAGGACAGAGGCTCTTCAAGCTCCTAGAACTCAGCTCCTGTTTCAGTGTTATCAGGTCCCAGAATTTTACCATGAATCCGAGATGTGTTTGCGAACAGCCTTGTTCATTTAAAGCTACCAATCATCTTCCAGATCTTGCTTTTCAGAAGCTAACTTCCAAAACATTGTCTTCCACATTTACCGCAAAGGCTCGAGAAAAAACCCAAGAATTTATAATTGAAGAGAAATTTAAATAACCTCATGGATTTTCTTGGTGAGGGGGGAGGAATGAGGAGGCTGACTCATGATTATTTTTTTAATACTTGTGGCTGGCTCTGCTGCATAAATAAATCAATCCCCTAGCTATACAGCTCCATTTCTTCAGTCACAGCTTGTTGTTTTAGTTATTTTTTCCCCTCCATTGCCGACACATCACTCTGGAGAGTTTTTAAACCCAGTAGTCTACTTTCCGAATGGAACTATTAGTATAATCTGGGAGAGAGAAAGCAAAGAGCAGCAGAGACTTACCCCATTTTTTGGGTAGGCTATCCATCCTAGATCCCCCATTACTGTACGTGAGTCCAGTAAATTCACTGAAAATAAAAGAAAAAAACTGTTAAAGAACATGGACTGATTACAAACTTCAGCAGATATTTCAAAGTATGGATGGCTCTGGTAAACGGATTGTTTATAATTAACCAAGGAAGTTGGATTTCTGTAAAGCAAAATAACAATGCAATAACTCCTCTAACAATGAGGTCATACCATGAAAATAATTCTATCTATCCATTAGTTTATTCCTTTGAGATCTGCCACAGAAACCAAGTAGCAAATGTACTGAACTTCTGCAAAATCCAGATCCTGCACATTCTTAGGACCTTGATCTTCTGGGGGAATAAGTACATCATGCACACTGTGTGTTTATGCCTATATGTCAGACATTCAGTATATAAGTACAAATATACATTCACAAACACCTATGCATGTTTATACACACATTTCTTCTAAGGTGGCATGTATTTTTTGGCATAATCAGGCTCTTAGGACAAAAATGAAATGAGAAATTTTTAAGTATTATATGTGCAAGTATTAATCTCATCAGCAATCTATAATTTTCTTCCTCTTCCACATTTTTCTCCAAGTTTTTGACATCTTCATTATAAGCTATGCAAGGGATCTTTTTTCTTCTACACACAAAAATTCATGAATAGTTTTAAGTCACACAAGCAACCAACAATTTACATTAAACAGCAAAAAAAAAAACCAACCTATTCCCAAGTTTGTCACTTTTTTTTTTTCCTCTCTTATTACCTGAAATACTTGGTAAAAAGTGAGAAGTGACTAAATCTACACAAACTTAACTTAGCTAAGAAAAACAGTAGCAGCTTCTGGTGCTGAGCTTTCACCTCCTGCACCCAGGGCTCTAAATTTCCTAGACAGAAGATTGTCTCTGAATCATTAATTGTCATCCAAAATCTCAATTTAGGAGCAACTTTTGTCTACCTTAATAGCACACTCCATCAGATTACAACACTCACTTCTCTCAGGATATTTGTCTGTATAAGACCTCACTTTTTGTACTCATGTCCTTCCTGAAAAGGAAGTGACTTCCCTGGGTCTTCAATTCCTGACCTTCACCTTGCGTGCTCTTTAAAAATCTCTCTGGAAGTTTCGGTAATTGGACTTTCAAGACTATCTAGCACATGATTATCTAGACCAAGAACAAGCTTGAAATGGGTCCTGAGGTTTTATGCTCTTTCCTTTAGAAGTGCCACGATGTAAGTACTTAAAGATTGCTAAGAAAAAACAACCAACAAATCAAACAGGTTGCATGCACAAATTTGAAGAAGGCATGTATCATAACTAACCCTCAGGGTTATACCATTTATGGAGGCATAGTAAGAAAACCCAGAAGTACAAGACTGCAAAGCTTGCTCCTTTAAAATATTTAGGAATATTTAAAAACAAAGGAAGGTTAAGCAACTGATTTAGTTTGGAAAAAACCAAAGTTCTCTAAATCAATTTGCTCTTTATCATTGTACTGCACTGAAGGCTGACTGCTGTAGTCACCTGTACACAAAACCAGGCCAAAACACAAAAAATACAACACAGAGTTCTCAGATTGGGCAAACACTTATCTTAAAAGTGATTTGTCTATCCAGATATTTTCACAATGTATGCAGGTATTAATGCAGGACACTACCACAAGGCATACATGTTCTGCCTGGTCAAGTATATTTTTGTTATGTTGAGCAAAAAACACATTTGGTGGCTCAGGGTTTTCATTTCTGGATTGCTTTTTCCTGCCAAAAGCAGAAACAGTTGGAAGCTGTCAATGCTACCAAACTACAGGACATGTGGTGGAAGCAATACTCAGAGACTACACTGGACTATATAGTCACAGTAAGTAAACATACAATCAGGTGGCTTTCCACACCAGAGCCCGTGCAAAATAAAACTGCTGCTATCACCTACCACTAGATATGTCACCCAGTTATGTCCAGTCTTCCCCCTTATGAAATCTCCAGGTAAAATGGTCATTAATTTCTCCTGCTTCAGCTGGAGCCAAGCACTGTCATCCAAGCGCTCCTGAGCTAGACTTTATTTTCTTGGGATGAAAAATAACGACCCCAAAGTATTCTTCAAAATAAGACATGCATAAATAACACGTCCTGTATTATAACTGTATACTACTTTAAAAAGCAAGAGATGGCAGTGAAGTTGCTAAAATGGCAGGTTTACTCAAATTCCTTCTATTACAATCACTGTAATTAAACTGTGCAGAACAGTATATTCTTGTCGTTAAGTTGCAATGGATGCAAAACAAGTATTGATCTACATTGTACAACTTAATTAAAAGTTGTCCTGGAGATGCTACTAATGAATGTAATTAGATGCTGTGTTTGATGTCACAAGCTTCTTCATGACACGCTAATTAAGGAAAAAGCAGAAAAAGTGCTTTATTCGAACATCAGATCATAAAAAGAACATGATACAACTAAATATTGTATTATCTTTCTATCAATGACAATTTTTAAATTGCTGTTATTAACTTCCAATTCAAAATAATTTTCTGCATATGAAAAGATAATACAGCCCATTCAACTCTAAGTCAAGTCAGTGGGAATTTTCTGACTAGTGAGTCAGCTAGCAGAGATGAATACTAAATCCCCAGCTAGAAAGGACTCAGTTCCTCTTGTATCCTCTTGCATTCTGCATAAATAAATAAGATGGAATACACCTTTTGACAGGCACCATGCAGTAACTCAAAACTCATGTGCCAGGAAGGCAGAAGTGACAAGTGACTTGAAGCTGTCCCTGGCTCTGGGCTGCTGTGGAGACCAGAGGGGCTCCCAGCACAGCTCAGACAGCTCTGAGGGACTGTAAAGCACAGCAGGCACCCACTGCCCCCTGAGCACCTGCTCAGGGCTGCTTCCACACTGCAGCATCTGACCCACTGCACTGCATCCATCTGCTCTGGTGAATATATTTAGCCAGTAACCCAAACCACCTCCAAGGACAGAGATGTTTTGCTTTGAGAAGCCCCAAAATTCTAGTATATAAACACAAATTACTACTTGCTCCGTCGAGATACGAGGTGAATGTCACTGGGAATGTCTGTCCTTCACTTGCACCATTTGCAGGTCACTTCCTCACCCCAATGCAGCCTCAAAACAGGGCCCCAGCATCCCCCACTCCAAGGGAGGGGTGTTTCCTCACACAGCCCAGGTGCAGGAGTTCCCCCTGCCAGTGGTGCTATGCACGCTTTGGGGATGCTCTCTCAGGCAGCCTTCCTGTCCTGCACTGCCCAGAGGTCACTGGAACACACACACTGGTCCCACTGCACGAGCCCAGACAGGCTCAGCACCACCTCTCTTCCCACCCCCTTCCAGCCTGGCAGGAACATTACTTTTGCTGAAACGATTTTTATCAAAAAAATGCTGCTTGGCCAGGCTGGGGGAAAATCAGTGAGCAAGCAGCAGGTAAAAAAGACACCTGGAACAGAACCATTCCTCCCTATTCAACCTGTGATGACTGTCAGCATGTATTTGGCTGTGGCTGTTTAATAACCAAGTAATCCAAACACTCAGGACACCAGAAGAGGTAATTCAGGAACACCACCAGCTATGTGTGCAAGGCTTGCACACTTCAAAAAAAAGTCCTGGACTTGCCCCAGCACTGCCTACTCCACGTGCATAACCCAGAGCTGTACTCAGGACCACTTGGGATACTGCAGAGCTAACCATGCTAAAAAACAAAACAAAACAAAACAAAAAAAATCTCTTCAGAAATTACTAGCAATTCTTATTGGCCCATTATCTGAAAAGGTTCCAAAATAACAGAAGTCCTTTATCCCCACTTCCTTTCTCATCAGCACCAGCTAGCTTTATCTCAACAAAGAGCAAGAAACCTCAGACCCCATAAGCACACACTTAGCACCTGCCAGCAAACTTGGAAGATAATATATAATATTTTTTGCTCATCTCCACCATCAGTGCATCCATCCCACAAGCCCTAATTATTTCTAATGCTCAGTCAAGGGGAACACAAAACCACACAGATCTATATCATCATTAACTTCCATGCCTTCAGGGTAGGATAAATGATGATTAAGTCTAAAGTCATACCACAGACCCCCTTTTTTTTTTTTTTTTTTTTAATACAGAATAATAGCCTGGGGAGTTTGCATACACTTGTTCTCTGACAGGCTGGTTACTACAGGTGAGCAATCAAGTTAGAGTAAAAACAGACGTGATCTAAACCTTTGCCCTGAACTCTAGCTGGTGAATTAATAGTGGTTTTTCACTTGGGAATCTCTGTCAGGAGCCTGGATATAGCTTTTTACTCAAATGCCCTTGTCATGGTCATACAACTGGCACTGAACAGCTTAACCATGGCTACACAGGGACCATGGCTGGGAGAAAGCACGGGAAATTCAACACTGACCTAAACCAACTCTCCCCAGCACAGCAGAGCTCCCCACCTGGCACAGCCACCTAAAACATGTGGCAGCAGTAGCTTGCCCAGGAGAAAGCAGGACAAGTTTGAAATGATGGTACAATACCTGAAGTAGAAGCCACCAATTTGTGGATTGTTTTGATTACACTCACTGAAATGAGATGGCTCCTCTGGCTCTGGGCTGGAGCAGGATCATCTGGAGCATCTTTTTTTCTTCACTCCAATTTCAAGTGGGAAAAAAACCTCAAGCTAAAAATCAAAAATGCCCCACCAACGGTCTAGAACATTGAGTATTTCTGATCCTACCAGCTACACATCCTCCTGCCATTTCAGTATCTAAAGATCTTCCAGGAAATCCTTCACTGCCTACACTGGGGCGAAGTCTCTGTAGGCATACAAAAACTGAACTCTTCAGAGCTGCTGTGGTCTTGGAGCTAATTTCCAATACATCATACACTAGAATAATCCTGCTCTTCAGTAGCACCATTTGCAAGCTGAGGTTTTTCCACAAGGCATCCTCTACCAAAGTATACACTAAGAGCTCTAGAATAGGCAAAATGGCCAGGATAGCAAAAGCTGACGGAATTTTTATCATGATAAAGCTGTATGTAAAGCCATAAGAAACTCTTTTTATCTCACTGAAATATACCTAAAACAGGAGGGAAAGAAAATCCTCTTGGACCCTAAAAACCACCTTCCATCACAAAACAAACAGGAGTAAAGAAACTTTTCTGAAAGCCTGCATAGATATTTCAAGACATCACATGATTTCTAATGTAGCACATTTCTAAACAACTAACACTAACTAAACTGAAATAAAAGTTAACACTTAAATAAAAACGTTTTGTTTTTAACAACTGAAGGAAAACTCTTCTTTAATAAAATTGTTACAAATTGAACGGGAATCTGAATGCTATTCTTGGTAGCCTCAAGCTGAAGTCCGTTGTTGAAGAAGGTCATGCTCCTACATCCCCCTCCTTGCACACATGCTGCAGGACACAATGTAGCTCCAACCTTTTTGTGGGTGGTCAAGGCAGCCCCAGCTCTGACCCAACACTCACAGCTCCTGGGAACAACTACATTTAAAGAAACCTCTCACAGGAACACTCACTGACAATTAAGCACTGGATGAAATGTTCTTCTGGATGGGGTCAAGGTGCAGGACAAGATGTGACAGCAGCACTCTGCACTTCATCAGAAGGTCTTCTGAACAGCATCACAGACTTTCCACCAAGCTTCATGCCTTTACTCTCCTCCACCCAAAGGAGGGGGCACAGCTGCCAACATCATCATTAACAGAGCTGGTTTCTCCTTACAATGCATTCACCCCCATCCTTCCTCCAGTACTTCCAGGGCCCACAGCACTACCAAGACACATGGACAGCAGAGGAATCTTCATCATCATCATAATGGGCCAAAGATTTCCTGCTTCATAAATCTTCACTGTTTTTATTGCAGTTCATTGCTGCAGTTCCTTCATTGTCCAACAGTTTTCCCTGTTGTGCCAAGTGTTTCTCTAAAAAGTACATATCCAAGGTACTCCAAGAAGTGAAAGTCAAAACTAACCCATGAAAGCAAAAACAAATGAAAAAATCTAACTCTCAAAAGAAATCAAAGTCATCAGGGAATAGATGCCTTGAATTAATTAGCTACATTGAGTAGGGACAAAACACACAGAAGCAAGAACCTCTGAAATATTTCCATCAGTGGAAACAAGCTACATCAGAGTACAAGCTGTAGCAGAACCTATTATTTATAGCCCACTGGAGGAGGAAAGTATACATTACTTAATGAACTTGCAAACTAATATTAACTGCAGATTTATATTTTATTATGTTGGCTTCATTCTGATCCAAGTTATCATGATTCCCTTTTATAGCAAGAGCCAAAATGCTTGAATCTGCATCACAGATTCATAGATTTTTAAGGCCAGATGGACAATTGCAATCATAACACCAACTAGAGAATTTAATCCAGTAATTTCTGCATTACATCTGTAATTTGCTTGAACACACTGTTTACAAGGAAATGATATTGCCCTTTGACAAAGTTCTTCAGGTTGGCTGCATTTTTTTCCCCATGTGCACAGAACCAGCTGCAGCACCAGGGAGAGAGACCCAAAGCTCACTTCAATAACCTGACCCACTAAAACAACCAGAAAACTGCAGAGTTTTTCCTTACAAAAATTTCCAGTCAAAACAAGAGGCAGCCATTTGTTCTTCCCGCCATACATTACTTAATGGAAGGAAGTGATTGGATTAGCCTGACACCAAAGTGCCTGGAAACTTAAAAACTCCAGTAATGGTTTGCTTTTCTTTAATGGTAAACACTCCTATTCCCACCACAATCACCATTTAACTGAAAAGGGTTTATTCACCCTGAAGAAAGCCAGGAAAATGCTTCCATTCTCACTCATCAAATTCACTGGAAACAACACTGTACCAACACAACAGCAGATTTCTGAGCTGGCTGCAGCACCACTTTTTTGGGTAACCATCTGGCCAAGTATCACTTTACCACTAAGAAAGAAAAAGAAGCGTCCACTGAATGCAACATGCAACCAGCACCTGCAACCTGACAACCAGCCTGCATGGAGAAACAAAACACCAGTGCTGTCCTGCAGATCAGGGCCTCCAACCACTGTCAAGGCATCTGCAAACCCCTGAAGGAGGCAATCTCTTCAAGACCCTGCTTAAAGCTAGCACCTTATCAAGCACACACGGAGTCAAGCCAAATGTGAGCACCCCAACACTTTCTCAGTGCAATCAAAACACCTGCTAGCAGGACTGAGATGAAATCTCACCTTCTTCCCTAAATTAACAACTAAACACAGTCTCTGTGGTCTCCATTCCTAAAAGGTGTCCTAAAAGACATTGAGATCAATTTCTGTAATGCATATAACTAAACTGAAGAAATTTGGCACAGGTACATCCAGCCCTGGCAAGGCTGTCAGCTTTCACCACCAGTGGACTTGCAAGACCTCCCTGTCCACCACCAATAAAGCCTTCCTGTTAAAAATAATGACTACTCTGCTGCCACTGAATTCATTCAAGTAGAAAATAAGAGGGACTGACATAATGCTTAGCAAGCATTTGGGAGAAAAAAATGTTTAAAATGATCTACTGGCTTTGCAGGGGGGTTGACAGTTTATCCCTTCTATTTCTGTGGAGGGAAGAGGGTGGAAGTAGCTAGTGGGAACAGCACATTATCAACACATTTTAGTTAGAATTTGCTTTTGAGTATTAGTAAAGCAAGGATGGATAAGCCAAAATGACTGGGTTTTTTTAGAAATTATCTTACAAAAGCAGGTATGCAGATAATTTCCCCAAGTATTTTCACTGTTTTGGGACAAACAGTTTAAGAAGTGATACAAGTCCATTCAGAAGCATCAAGAAATGCTCATTACTGATGCTGAATAATTGATTTTCTCTCAGGTGTTCCTCTATCCCCTCTGGGAATTACAAAGTTCAGACTGGCTGTTCTGGTCTCTTTCTGACACGAAGTGATCCAGGTTAGAGAACCCAGTAGTTAACACCTTGGCAAAACACTTCAGTACTGTCCCCTGCACCAAAATGGCATGAAAGCCTGCAAGCCCAGGGTTCTATCCCCTCTCCCACATGTTCAATACCTGCTACACAGCCACCTAAACCCAGGAGCTCTCAGCTTCTGAGGGTGCTGTTTGCTGTCCATGCACATCCCCGAGGCACAGTTTGCTGAACCGATTCTCAGGCGCTTGCCGGCAGGAAAACAAAGAGCAGGAATCCCCTTCCTCCTCTGGGATGCCAGATCAGCTCACAGGGGAATTCCCAGATCTGTTGTCATAGTATCACCTTCCCCAGGAGGCATCACTCATCCTTCCAGCCAGTGGTCACCTGAGCAGCTCTGCTTGGTCAGAGTCCTCCTAACACACCTGCTGCCCAACTCAAATGCCAGGCAAGAGGGAGAGAAAGGAGCGTGTTTTCACACCAGCACCACTCCCGGTGGAACTGCACCCACTGACATGTTCCCATGGCAATTCTTCTGGCCCAAACATCTCCAGCCCTCTCTGCAAGGCAGAAGCACGAAAGCTGTGCTTGTACACACAGCCCAGGGCAGCCTGCAGCTCCCAGCACCCTTGTCCACAGCAAGCAGTATGCTCTGCATCTCTGCAAACCCACCCATCACCTACCACACCCAGCAGCAGCCAGGTGCTGGGAATCACAGTGCTTGCAGCTCCTCCTCATTGCCTGCTCTGGACCAGCTTCCTTGCAGGAGACAGGGATAATTGCTTTCCACCTCCGAGAGGATAAGTGCATTAAACCTTCGGAGAGGTTCAGATAATGCACTGGCCAAAGAGATAGCAAATACCAAAACTGAGACTGTAAGAGATATAATAGGTCAAAGAGACAACTCAAAGGGTAGCAAATCCCTAGAGAGAACTTAAGCTACTGAAGGCCAGCGCTCAGGTTTGCCAATACAGCTGGCTGTGAAAGCAACTGGGGCAGCAAATGCTTTCACCTGTCACCTCAATGTCCAGCTAGTCACAGAGCAGAGTGAGGGACAGGCACAACGTGAACACAAAGGACAATCCAGCTCTCCGTTCTGCCTGTGCCAAAAAACAGGCACATCTTAAGAATAAAGTATATTTTTAGAGGAAAAAAAGAATTCTCTACAAGCTTTTTAAATACACATCCCTTTTTCTAGCAGAGATCAAAGAAAACCAATTTAGTGAAGAGAAAGTTAAAAAAAAAAAATTGTTCCTTCCAATGCAATAATTAACACAGTATTTCTGCACCATTCTCTGAGTAAAGAAAAATACCCAGCTCAAGTCCATCCGGGTTGAAATGAGGCCTCATCTCTCAGCAGCACTTATGGTTACTCAGAAAGGTGCATTTTTGACAGATTTCAATTCTGCTTTTACATGTTTTACTTAAAGGACAACATTCTTTTTTAAATCTTTTTAATGGACAGTAGTAGGTTGAGTTTCTACTGAAGAGCTGAGTGAGTACTTTTTCCTCCATAAAAGCAAGCACTTAACTAAGAAATTCAGGGATTCCACAAAGTGACCAACCTGTGCGTGTTTGGGATTTCTCTCATTTTGCCCTTATTCCATATACAGACTCCAATTTATTCCTGAAGAATTTGTTTTCTTTTTATTTTGGGACAGGGCTTAATTTCCCTGACACCCCTGAGCAATGTTTAAAGCTCATCTCCACTGAAGTATATGCACACTCTCACACTTACAGGAAGGGACCTCCAGAAATGTAGCTCCAGGTCAGAAGGACTGGGGGATCCAACAGACCTGTGTCTGGTCAAGACCCTAAAGCCAGCAGGGTCCAACACCATCACTAAGCTGAGCTAATTCAGCAGGACTTTCCCAGGTCAAGGGCTCTGAGCTTGCTCAGCATACGCTGGACACCAGGATTCTTGCAGAAGCAGCATGGAAATCCTTGGAACAATAAAGCATAAAACCAGCAAGAACAGAGCGCAGGGCACCACGTCAAAAGCTGTCCCACCTTTTCAACTTCTGCCAGATTTTATGAAATCCTACTCTTACCTCACCACCTGTGCCTCCCCCTCAAGCCTGCTGCAAAAAGCTTTGTAATTTCTAGTGCAAAAATTAAACATTTCACCGTGGGCAAGATTTTGTTTCATTATTTAGCAGAAAGAGAGCAGCAGACATGGAACTGGACTGTATACTGGAGCTAAAAAGTGAGGCAATGGTGGGAGAGTTAACAGTGGAGGGGTAAGAATCTGTCACACAAGCCAAATAAATTCCCTTCCTTCCATGGTAGCTGCCAGTTAACCCCTCTGTATATTGATGTGCAAATAGCTGCTTGATACATCAAATTATAGTATCAAAATTTACCACATTATAAGCAGTCACTTAGTGTTTGAGACAGTTTGACTGTTTTCTACTATTTGTCACAATTTTTAAGATGAGCTTTGAAAGGAAACAGGCACTATCTTGGAGTCAATCTTTGCCATTGTTTATTTCCCTTTTTAAAACGTGTCATTAGGCAGCAATGCTTTTAGTCATATACTTAAAAGTGCTGAGTTTCAAATGTTGTTTTACTGTCAAAAGGATAGTAGTTCCATTTTAAAGCCATGACTGAGTCATTCTAAACCCCTTGAAAAGCCATAAATCACACATCAGACAGATCCCAAAAAGACCATTAGACATGAGCTGTCCTTCCTCATACCAGTAATTCCACTGCAGTAAATTTAAAAGTTAATGGGACTACTCCAGTGAGTAAAATAAACACATGGCACTGAGGCTATGCTCTGCTCTCATGGAAAGCAGACAGGGAACCATTGCAATACACCAAATACAGAACTGATAACTCCTTGAAGCCTCCTTAAGGCACTGTGAGCACACTGAAATGTGCCCAGACTTACCTGCTCTGCATACACGAGGCATATGCATGCCAGCAGCACTCAACACCTACAGAATCACACAAAATGCTATAGTTGTGTGAATGCATGACACACTAAGCCAAGCTACTAAGTACAACCTAATAAGCAGAATGTTCTCACAGTGTGTATTTTTATCTGAAGCATTAATTTATATACATTGATATGAAAATTAAGACTATTTTCCCACCTGCTTTTACTACACACACAAAAAAAAAAACCTTCCAGAAAAAGACTTAATTCACTAATTAAAGATAAACATTGTGATGTTATAGCTAAATATGCATTTATCTGTGTGCTATGACACAGAAATTATATACCACTATGAGACAACACATACAGACACAAATCAACACACTGAGAACAGGTAGGCTCATTCCAGGCTCTGGCATGAATAATTTGCAAATTACAACCTTCCTTTATTTTTGCCAGCACCAGACCCACCCCTTTAATTGTACTAATTTATTCATTCATTCAAATAACAAATGATACATTGAGATAAAACAAGCTTCAAAAAGCCCTGAAACAATTAAGAGGGAAGGAGCAAAGCAGGAGTTCATAAAAAATAATAATATCCTTCTAGTCTTAAATACAACACACTCCAAAGATCCATTTTGCTTCTCACAACTCTGTCTATTTAAGTCAATGTTATTCTTGCAAACTGCATTTCTTTTGATTTGCTTAACAGTACACTTCATTGTTAAGCACTGCCTCATCAGCACTTCTTCTGAAAAGCCCAAAAATGAAATATACTCTGTATTTAATTACAATTATGCAAATATCTTGGGGAATTACTTTGTTACAAGCAATCAGATATAACACATTCCATTATTTTAATAGTTTTCCCACATGACACTCTTTAAGGTCATCTAAGTGACGACCAAATGTGATCTGCAAACCTCTTCAAATCCACGGGCGATGTGTAACAAATCATATAGTTTAGGGTGAAGGGGGGGACTCTTCAACCAAATCCGTCATTCATTGTGTTTCACATAAATAATTTATAGAAGCCACTTCCCAAACCCTAGTACTTACAACAGAAAGATTTAAAACACATGCATTTTTAAACCAAAGGCAGTGCAGGAAGCCCAGTGGCATATTGCAGGGCTGCCTCTCGGACCCTATGATCACAGGGAGTGCATTTTACAGCAATCATGCACTTCTGGAATACCAGCACTTCACAAAATTGCACGATGCTTTCAGGGTACTCTTTGGAATGTTTTCATCAGGACTAATTTCTGAATTTTAAACATTACTCAAAGCAAAAAGCAAGTATCTGGTTTTAACAATGGACTCTGCTAAAGAGTTAAAAATAATGGCTAAACAACACTTGAAAATGCATGAAATAGTGTTGAGCCTTCTTCTTTCACTGCATGTTTTGCTTTTAACATATAAACTGAGGAAAGATGATTAAAATAAAAATCTGTTTTATTTCACTATTGCAGGAAAGGCTGGAGAAAAATTAATTCATTTTTCCCAATGTATATCCTTCATTCCATTTTTGGAGATACGACGAAGGTGACTAGATTTGTGATAGAGGTTGGGCACTCACTACTTCTCCATAAAAATGGCAGGAGCTTCTGAAACTCATGGAAAAAGCTACTTCCATGATAAGGAACTAAAACAATGATTTTACTTTTTTTCCCCCTCTGAGTCATAACTTAGATTTTTTAAAGCATTTTCCCCTAAGTTCCCTCCACTAGAGGGTAAAATAGAGCATCGCACATTGTGAATTGTTTGCTGCATGTATTTTATTCCACTAAATCACTGTGGGTTACAGTAAGATTTAGAGAAACAAAACACACGATGCAGGGGTAAAGAAAAAAAATTATTCTGATAATTTGTCATCATCTATGCAATTACTGATGTGCTCCATGCCTACACAGCACAGGTTACTGGTGAGCTGTTTACCCACGCTGAGTAGGATGGGTGATAATAAATCAAAAATAAACCCAGAAAAACCCAATACCACCAACTTTTGAAAACATTATTCACTGGTCTAAGATGGCTACCTCCATCTCAGCAAAAAATAAAGTTCCCAGCCAGCCGAAGAACCAACCCCAGGGGAGAAGCTCTCTCACCAGAGCCCAGAAGCAGCCAAGTTCGAACCCAAACTGGCGACAAGTGTCAACTCGCACACGAGGGCTTCACTGCCCGAGGCTTCTCCTGCGCTGGGCTCCAGGTACTGCAGGGTGAGCCATTCCCAGGCACGGAGCTGCTCCCAGCAATTGGCAAAGGAGACGCTGCGAGAAGCGCTTGCCAAATAACGCCTGTTTACAAATAAATCTCCTCGCAGCGAAGGACAGCGCTCACTGAAAAAAAGTTCAGGTCTACAGTCAGACCCCTCCTAGCAGCAGCTTTTTAGCTTTGCGTTTACTGAGGAGATGGAAATTAGAGAGCAGCAGTCAGAAAAGTAGCAGCAGAGACACCGTGAAGCAAGCGCTCACGCTGCTCGTCATTACTGTAATATTCCCTCACAACCTCCCTGTAAAGATGCCACTAAAGCCATTTGCAGGCAGCTTCATTAATCCTTTCCAGTAGTTTCCTATCGTGTAAAAGTCCTATTCTGCAGCTGCCTGTTCACGCAGAGGCACCTCTGTGCTCGGCAAATGGTCCCGTTGACTCAGTCAGTAATATCCAGCTTTTCTGAGAACTGGCAAGGATGACTGAGACGGGGCTCGGAGCATCTGTTGGTCTCTCAGCACGGTATCATGGCAGACGGGCTCACACAGGACAGCAGGCTTCCTAAAACGAACGTGAGTAACAGGGAAAGCCCTTCTCAACCAGCCACGCCATCTCAACAGCATTGCTCCCATGGGTGAAATCATCTGAAATTGCATGGGGGCAGAAGGATTGGGCCCACTGTTATCTAACCAAGGCAAAGCCAAACCATTTCAATCATCTCCCAAACCCATGCACTTCCTTAACAGTAGATACCTTTGTACACAGGGGAACAGTATTTCCCCCTTCCTCTGCACTTTTTTTTTTTTAAGAAAACTGCAATTCACATTATTCTCGCTCTTGAAAATAAATTACAGCTAGCTGGTTACCTCAGGCCACATCTTTGAAATTCTGGTTCGGTTTTCCTTTACAAACCCCTGCATACCTCCTCCTCCTTCTAAGGGAGTTTCACAAATAATTACGGTGCATCACAACGCCAGCCTGCTTCGAGCCGCTGGCATCCCCTGCAGATGCTGAACTTCTCCACCCATTGCTTTCACATTACAGCCTACCCGCGGATCCAAAAATATTAGAAAGCCCCGAGCAGTGCCCACACCACGCACGGAGAAAAACAATCCCAGTCCAATTTCAAAGACTGGAAGCATCCTGCTAGACAAGAAGCCTGGACGCGTTTTTGGCCATTGGCCTCGCAGAGATCAAAGGCATAAAAAAATCCGTCCCCAGCGGCCGCGCTCCGCTGCGGGTTACACACCGCCGCGGCTTCAATTCCTTTTTATACGTGTATTTTAAGCCACGAAGTAAGCGCACTGCGGCCAGCGCTTGCAGGGCTCCCCACCGGCAGCCTCCCCTGCCCCGTGCGAACTCCCCGGTCCCAGCGCCGCCACCCCCGCTCCGATGCACCTGTGCGGCTCCCGGGGCACACCGCGAGCAGGCACCGCCATGCGCACCCACCCCGCACACATCCATCCCCCGCAGAAAGGCAACACCCGCTGCCAAAGGCGCCCGTGCCAAGGCATCTGTGCACACCCACCCGTGCCAGCCTGCCCGCGGCCACCGCCGCCTCCCTCCGCCGGGAGCCCCCTGCCCCATCGGCGGCGCCGCCCGCATCCCCGCCGCGGCACCCGCTTCCCCGCGGGCAGAGCCCATCTCCACTTCCCCCGAAATGTCCCAAAATTGAATCCGCCGAGTCTGAAGCCGCGCACCGCCGGGCGGCCGCCCTCCCGGGTGGGCGCTGCCCCGACGGCCCGGCCGCGCCGCGTCCGCTCACCCTCGCTGCCGGGGCTGGCCCGCAGGCTCCGGAGCGCGGCGCACAGCAGCAGCAGCGGCAGGAGGCACGTCCGACCGGGAGCCGGCGCCCCGGCGCGGCCGGCCCAGCCGCCGGTGCCCCGCGGCCCCATCCCGCCGCCGCTCAGCGCATGGGGCGGCGGCTCCCCCCCAGCGCTGCCCGCTCGGGTCGGCTCAGGACGGGACGGGGCGGGCTGGCAGCGCGGATGGACTCGCTCCCCTCCGCTCCCGTCCAGCCGCCGACGCGACTGGGGAGGCAGGGGGCGGGGATGGGGAGGTGGCCCCGCGCCGCCGCGGAGACGCCCCCGACGGGGCGGACCCGCCGCCGTCGCCGCCGTGTGCGGGGGACGGCAGCCCCCGAGCCTGCCGAGCGGGGAGCGGCGGGCACCGCTCCGCCGGTGTCCGCCCTGAGGGACTGCTCTGGCAGCCCGCGATGCCCGTGCGAGGGAGCGGGCGGCAGCGCTGTCCCTGCGAGGCGCCCCTCGGGCCGCTCGGGGGGACGGGGAACACCAGGTCTGCCCGCAGCAGTCACGGTGCCAAAACCTGCACACACAGCCCAGCACACCGCAGCCCGGAGCCGGGGAAGCCGCGATCTCCCAAGGCTGGCAAGCCTCACCCCTGGCCAGGGAAGGAAAAATGTCACAAACTCCGTAATGGATCCGATAGAAAGATGAGTTTCAGGCGTATTTTACCCCAAGCTGCCACCAGAGCACAGCTTTGAATCCAGCACAGCTAGTTTTAGAGAATCACAGAATGTGCTGAATTGGAAGAGACTCGCAAGGATAATCAAATCCAACTCCTAGCCCTACCCAGGACCACTCCCAAGAATTACACTATGTGCCCAAGAGTGTTTTTCAAACACTTCTACACTGAGATGTTTTTACCTCTCAGAACCCTAGTTGTCAGCCAGGCCATCTCCCTAAAAAAAAAATCCCCCAAAGAAATTAATTCCAGGAGGTTTATTCACTCACGTTGGTTCCTCGCTTGAGGAAACTTCTTCCAGATGAGCCAGTAAAGACCAAACCCAGCCTTGCAGGTGCATAAGGAGCAAGGCAAGGTTAACCAGAGCCCTGCTCACTTCGTGCTGCCTTCTCCATTTCACCCCTGTTGATTTATATTATAAAAAGCTTAACAAAAGTTGAGTGCCTGCAAAAGGCTTCCTCTCTCTCCAAGGTACAACGTTCAGGACTAGGGTTCCAAGCAAGTTGCAATTAAAATATACAATCCCCAAAGCCAGTTTGGAGAGGACAAGCAGTTTTCAGCTGGGGAACTTAAGATAACATAGCTTTCTACACTGACATTACTCATATTTTATTCCTTATTAGCCAGACAGCTAATAAGGAATATTACATTTCTCTGTGTCTTTACACCATATATACACCTCTGCTACTTCCATAAACATGGTCCTAAGCTGTTCACCCACATGATTTTCAAAAGTGTTGGCTCCTGTTGTAAGAGGATTCTCTGCCTCAAGCTATTCAACATTTTTACTGCCACCAGGAGGACAAGGCAAGGACTGTTCCTTTACATGAGGTACAACAGTGGAGTTGCCAGCCAGATGTAAAGTGTGGCATGCATCTCTTCACAGCACTGCCTCAGATCCTCACTATTTGAGTACCTGCCGAGTCCAAAGTCTGAAAGGAGGTTTGCTATCACACCACCCCTCAGAATGGAACATGGCTGGATCCTCAGCTGGAATAAATCAAAGCTGAGAATGTCTGACCCCAGCCCTGCATCAGGTTAAGGAGGGGAGTAGCACCGTGGGGTATAGTTATTTCTAGGGATCTGCCATCTGCAAAAGCAATGGTTAAGTTTTGCCATCCAGAAATTGGGACACTGCAGGGGGGAAAAAAACCAAACCACATCAGAAAAAACACCTTGCTAGCACAGTAAAAAAGATCAGGTGACAAAGAACAAGTAAGATGGCAAGCTGGATGGGCACCTCTGCTGGACGAGGGGCAAGGCTGCTGTAGCTAGACAAGTCCCTTATCAGAATCTCATGTCAAATTGCTGTGTGCTCCCGATTTTCAATGCTGTTTGACAGTCACTAACTGCTGTTTGGACTGCCAGACTTATAATTTAGAGGCATTTCAGATGATATGTTAGTGACATCTTAATTTTCTAGGAAACACTGAGATGAGCTTCATATGATTCATAAGCTATTTAAGAATAGCCACCATGCTTTATGTTTCATTCTAGCTGCCTCTTTTCTTCCTACAGGAAACAAGCTCCTGGTCCATGACATTTGTTCTGTTCCCCACCCTGCTTGTCACACAGCAAGAGTCTCCCACCTCATCTCACTGGACATCCCTGAATACTGATAAAAAAGGAAATGCTGCCTTATAAAGGGGCTATTGCCTTGTTACCAAATGCAGGGTATTGCAATTTTATGCACCTTATAGTGAATCCTCTCTGCTGGGGGCTGTCTTCTAAAATTCTCCTCCTGGTTTTGCCACCAATCTTATTAGTAATCTGCAGCAGGCAACTCGCACCCCCTCCCCCTCGATTTTGCTTCATCAGTGCACCCAGCAGGCTCTTAAAGAGAGGAAAGAAATTTTAGCAAAGTGCTGCAGCATCCCAGGTAGCCTTGATGGGTAATCAGAGAGAAGCTGGACAATCACATGGGATCCATTCCTATTTCCCATCAAAGAGTGTATCTTCTATTGCTTTGAGCAAACTTACTGTGGAAATCACGAGGGGTTGGTCGCCTTGCAAACTATTCAGGAACCGAAACCATCTCAGAATTGTGCCTTTTCTCCCCATATCTAGCCTATATTTTGTCTTAGTTTCAGTTTTTTCTTTCTGCATCTCATTAACTTTTCCCTGCCCCTTACATTTGTGTCTTTTCACCTATGCAAACAGCATTTCCTCTTAATCATCACTCAGTTAAGATCTATATTTCATCACTTATATCTTTTTCTCATGAGTCATTCCTGTAGAGGGCTAGTAATGCTGTTATACTACAAAGTCCCTCCAGTTTTCCCAACATCTCCCTCACAACATTTTGCTCAGAAGTGTAATCATACTAGTGCCATAATAAACAACTGTCTCTAAAGTGCTTTTGAATATAGTGTCTGAAACTGAAATGACAGCTTTGCCCTGTGTAACTTGCCACTTCACATGCAATCTGCTATCAGCTATTATTACATGCGTTTTAAACTATTTATTCAACCAGACATCTTTGGAGTTAGTGCATTTCTGATTATTTCCACTTAGATATGCAAAAGCTCATTTTTTCCAAGTTTATTTTATCTCCTGTGTAGGTAGTTCCCTTCATATAATTTCTGTGTTCTGACTGGCTTCTAATTCTGCATTGCCAATTCGTTTCATTAGCGTGCTGTTTATCCTATCATCAACAGGATACACTTGAAAAATAAATGAGTCTATCCTTCAGATTATTTCAGCAACCAAAAACTGCCAGCCAAATCTATTCCCTATATCATTATCCTTTACTGAAGTGTAAGGGCAGAATATTATTACATCTCCATATTCAACATGGCCTTCATCCGAGAAAAGATTCAATTTCATACTTTAAATTTAAGTGTAAACAGTCCCACTAAAGCCATGTCTTCATTGCAATAATGGAACAGAAGACCCACTGTAATGCAGCAAACTGTTTAATTAGTTAGGTGAATAAGCATTTCCATTTTCCTTTGAAAAATCCTATTTTTCAAGAGTCAGAGAAGATGACACCTTTAAGGAATACCCTAATGAAATTTAGTGATTTGGTTTTTTTGTTTTTCCCCACAAGCCCTTTGAAACAGAAGAATCACCTTCTGTTCAAAAACTAGATGCATACTAAAAGAAAAAGCAATCCAGGAGCAGCTAAGCAGCTTTGCATAGTAGATATATTTGGATTAGTACCATGACTGCAAGTACAGTTTGAACACAAAATGGCTGTTGTTCAACTCACACCACAGCAGCCTTCTCAGGCTGCAGAAAGCAATCACCACAGCCCCAGTGGCCAGCAGACAGGTCAGTGCCAGGAGCCAGCGGGGACAGCAGTGTTACAGAGCCAGTGCTGGTGGGCTTGGCCAGAGGAGGTATGTCCGTCCCTGTGCCCCTCGGGCTGCTGGAATCTTCACTCTGCAGGGCAGGGAAAGTTCTTCACCAAAGAGCTCGTCATTTGCATGAAGGAAAATGAGCAATGGCAAATAAAGCACTGCCTGTGCAAGTTCACAACCCAGTCACTTGTATGGTCTCAGCCCCGATTTATCTTTTGCCACCCCCACAAGACACAGGAGCTATTGGCAACTGTGCACTAAGGAAAATCTGCTCACTTCATTTACAGCCTGAAATTAGATCCAAACCCGCGAAAATACATGGGAAAACATGTGAATATTTGTTTCACTCAGAAAAGGCTTGGAGAAAGCATGACATTTCAGCCTGGCATTTTCTTTTGGAGTGCTTCATCACCAGCCCTCGGTCCTGATAAGAGTCCTTCCAAAAGCCCATGACCTGGCAGCACTCTCTCCTCTTTGCAAATGCTGTGTCACTGCTCCCCCCTCACTGCCATACAGTGACCCCCATGGAGCCAGATCCCAGGTGTTAGCAGACCACTGCAGGCTGAGGAACGTTCCCTGTCCCCGAGGGGACAGTGTATATCACTTCACATGCCCGTGTGGATTAGACTGATCAGCAAAATAATCCAGGTCAGATATGGAAGTACACACTTGTGAGCACCACAGCTGGCACCACGTGCAGCCCACTCACTACTTAGCAAGGATTGAGGTGTTTCTTTGCATCACACCAAAGGAGAGCATTAAAGGGAACAAATGAAATGGCTTTGCAGAGATTTATGGAGATTTTCTAATGCAGAAAGTGGAGCACAGGAGAAAGTGCAAAGGCTAATTTGATTACACTGTTAGCCCTGTATAAATTTAATAATGGACTTGCTCCCACATTTCTCATCATAACCTATTTACAGGCACCCACTAACTGCAGTAGCTCTGCACCTCACAGTCCTGAGCCAGTCTTCCCAACCCACCCCTGTGAGGAAGAGGAACATTACTACTCCTGCACAGATAGACAGAAACAAAGGAGAGGTTAAAGATTCAGATAAACATTACTGAATTGATTATGGGTTCTCTAGATCTGGGACAATGTTCTCTAAATACTAATGAAGTTATCTTATTCTTCTATCAGAATAAGAATCAGCAGACATTAAAGGGAACAGGGTTGTCTCCTCAGGATGCTCAGTCATGAGCTATAGCAGACCCTGCACAAGCTTGTGCCAGTGACTTGGGTGCATTTGCAAGTACCAAAGTGCTCTGTGAAAGTCTAGCCCTTGAATAACTCGCTCAAGGTCACACAGAAGGTGTGCGGCAGACCTGAATCAGGTTGAAAAGGTATTAGAACATCCATTTGCTTTTCATTCTCCCTTTTCCTTTTCCAGTACGTCATTTTTGATCAGGATCTGTGCTATCAAATGTAGACATTACTATAGGGTTCACATTCAGCACTTCACTCATTAAATGCACATTCTTTCAAGGTACAAATACAATAATGGATGTAATGATGAAATTCAGTATATCATTTAATAGTGAACTGCATTAATCTCCTCAATACAGTACTGTCCAGAACTCAGTTCCTTTTGGAACTATGTTTCATAAGGGCAGTAATGCCTTCCTTAATTTCTAAGAGCAGGCTGGATGGCTACCCTGAATTTTTTATTATAGGCAGACTAGTTTCATTAGCTTGAGCCACTGCCATGCATTCCACATTGAAGCCAACTATATCTATTTTCCTCTTGTTTGAGGGAAGTAAATCCTTTTCCTCTCACCTCACTCTTCCAAGCAGAACTGTTTGATACTGACTTCTTTATTTCAATCTAACCCTAATAATTTCCAAAATAAATCACATAATTGTCAATCACATCGTATCTCAAATTCTTGCAAATGCTTAGCAATTTCAGCTGCCAACACACTAATTTATGTTCTTTGGAGATGCCATCTGAATCACAGCTATCGTCTTTGAGCCCTTTCCATCAGTTAATTGCAACAAATTTCACAAATCAGTTTGTGAAATGCAGGAGCATATTTATTTTTCTCCATCCTCTGCAGTGCTCAAGTTGCGCCTTTAGGTAAGTCTTCCATTCCAAACTCAGAAATATTTCACTTGCAAAACTCCAGTGTCTACTCAGACAACTACTTCAGTAAGTATAAATAATTTTCTGGCATGTGGTCTGATAAGTAATTTTTAAACAACAGAATGATAAAGTAGGATCAATGCCACCTTTCTGGGACAGACTGTTTCATGTGACAAATTCTGACACAAATATTGCACAGCAGCATACCATGTGTTTCCTACTGTCACTCTTAGCTTTCAGTGTTTCTTTCCTTATCTCACCCAAGAATCACAAACAAAATACTGCTGAAAAAAGCTAGATTTGAAAAAATGGAAATAAAAAGAAAGAAATCCATCCATTGACTCCAGACATGAAGTTCCCAAATTGAGGGTTTACCTACCATAAAGGACCAAGTCTTCCAGACAGACTTGCTCATTTTGAGATAAAGTGTCCACACCAGAAGAGCTGGAGCAATTAGGTGGTATTGCAGTCAAGCTGTAAGACTCAGGTGCATTGATATCAGTTTTGCTTCCAACACAGACACCCTGCATAATCCCAAGGAAGCTATTCCCAGCTGAGAATAACCCTTTCCTCAATGCTCAGTGACATGGTGTCAAGATGCAAATAACCCTGTTAAAAGACATGTGCTTTAAAGGGTCATTAGGCCCGAGGTGAGGCTGAAGGGCACCATCAGCCAGCCTGGCTCTTGGACCACCACTATTCCAGTAGCATTTTTTTATTAATGTTTGTTGTCCATGTGGTTTAACAATCTCTCCTCTCTGGTGACCAGTGACAGGACACAAGGGAATGGCCTGAAGTTGTGTCAGGGGAGATTTAGGTTAGATGTTAGGATGTTCTTCACCCAGAGTGTGACTGGACACAGGAACATCTTCCCAGAGATGCACCAAGCCTAGACAACTCTGTCAGGCACATGGTGTGATTCTTGGGAGTGTCCTCTGCAGGGTGTTAAGGAAAATTTCCTGCCTGACTATTCATGGGAGTCACACTCCTACTACCAGACATTTTAAGTGCTGGGACTGAACCCCTTTCATGGTGAGTGGCTCCAGTGACCCAACAGGTGCCCCCATGACTCCCTGCACACCCCACTCACACACAGTCAGACCAGGTTTCCTTACTGGCTCCATCCCAGATTTCCCACAGCAGTCTCAGATGTCCCATTCCATAAAGCCACTTACTCATGGCACAGTAACACAGACACATCTGGAGCTGGTGCCTTCGGGGAGGATCCCCAGCAATGGAATTCCTGGGCTTTCATACCCTCACAGTCTCTGCTCTTCCTCCTCAGACACCTGCAGTGTCTCTGAGTGTCTGGCTGAGCCCCAGGTCCCTGTGCCCTGTGTTATGCAAAGGGAGGGCACCAGCTCAGGACCTCTTGCCTGGGGCTCCTGCCCAACCTGAGCTCAGTCTGCAGCTGGCACTGTAGCTTACAAATCAAGCTTTCTGGACCAAAAGTATTCTTCAATAAGGGCCAAGAGTTGGACTTGAATGATCCTTCTGGCCCCTTCCAACTCAGGATATTCTATGATTCTAAGCAGTATCCTGACATAAGCCAAATCCAATTCTAGCAATCACTGGTGTGCCCTAATTCAACTCCCTCTTCTTCTGAGTACACCATTCCCTTGCCACACACCCTTTGCCTCCTCTTTCCAGCACAATTGCCCTTTCAAGATAACCATTGTCCATCCCTATTTGTCACCCAGGTCCTCAGAGAAGCCAGTCCTTCTCATGACCTCTGATATCCCTTGCTAGATCCAAAAGGATCCATATCCAGTAGGACATTGGCTTTTCTCACATCATCTCTGCGTGCTCAATGTTTGTATTCCTCACAGATTTCACTGAGGTATTACTGGACAGTACTGAGATGTAAATACACCATGCATCATGACATGCCTATAAATGAGAACTGGCAGCTTATTTCCTGTTATTTCTCTTTTATAGCCACTTCTCCTCGCTCTCTAAACATTACTCCCCTTTCTGTCTCCTGTGAGATCTGGGCTGTGGCACCTTTCCTCAATCTCCACTCAGTTCACCCTGCATGTGCTGTCCCCGACAATTCTGGCTGCCTCCATTTTCTGCCTCTAATTCTGCCCCCAGCTAAACAGAAGAGTAGGTGATTACAATTTCATTCAATCAGGAGGTGAAGGAGATGGGACACATGCACAGCAAGCCGAGAAAGGAGTGGCAATCAGATTACAGCTGTAGCCTAAAGCACAATTCTTCATAATGTGAATTTATAATGGGTCTCTGGTCTAGGACACATAATAGACATTTTACCCAGAGTGCCATACTCACCCAAAGACATTTACTTCAGAAAATACTGAGCCTGGTATAAACATTTAAACTTTAATAAAACAATTACAGATGCACTGATTGCATAGCTCCCTTAGACAGTGAAGACTCTAGACATAGGGAAGTGAGCAGAAGACAGTATCAGGCCACTTACATAAAGATTTACTGAAAACTCACCCTTGGTGAGGTCAATGCCTTATCCATATCCAACAATTACTCACTGAGCAAAAGCCATCTCAAAACATATCCCATCTCAGACGCACATTGTCCTTTGCAGGATCAGTGTATTTAAAGGAGGTAAATCAAGAACCAGGATATTCACTTCCATTTTGTATTCACACTAGCCAGACCCCTCACACATCTCAATATACCATTAAATTAAAAAAATAACATTATATATTTGGGGGCTTCTTGCTGTTTCTGCTCAGAAACTCTTTGACACTAACAAACAAGTTATGTTTAAGTATGACAACTTAGCTTGTCGTTTTTCAAGTGACAAACGTTACCCTGTCTACAGAATAGAAAGATAAGCATTTACAGGAAAGAGAAGAGGAGATGCATCAGGAGGAGATGCAAATCTACATCTCTGTCTTGTTAACCTAACTAGTTGAACATTTACGTTTCATACTTCTGAACCAATTCAAATAGAATTATCCAAACAAACATTTCAATACTAAATAAGCTTTTTCTGTGTTTTGAGGGAAGCATCAAATCCACAGCCCCTCCTTTCTGGTCAAGTCCCCCTAACCAAATTACAATTATTCAGAAAATAGGAGCATCTCAGAACTACAGGGATTTGCACCAGTTATTATCCCCTGGCCTGCACAAGCATCTGCACAAAGGCTGACTATATACTAAAATTCTGTGCACAGAACAGCAGCTAAACCTCTGTTCTCTTCTGCTGTGTTGCTGGTGGGTGTTGCATATTAATTTCCTCCATACCAGGCTCTCCCCATTCTGTTTATAGCAAACTCCATCCCATTAACTCTTTGCACACCCACTACCCCAGGAGCTGGGCGCCTCTGCGTTGGGTACCCACTCTGTGTCTGAGCTAGTGCCCAATCCAGAAGGCAGGAGCACATTCACATCGTGTCACATACATGGGGAAGAGGCTGCTGCAGGGATGCCCACACCTCCAGGAGAATGGAACAGGCTTAGTTTATTTTTGGATTAGCAGCTGATTTTTCGGTATTTGGGTTTTACCACTCCACAAACCCTGGAGGCAGAAAAAGACGCTGAGGGGAACAGGAGAGCTATACCAGCGATGAGATCTCACTTGGGCGCTGTTGAACACAGGAGAAAAGACTCATACTCCCTAGGCTGCATTTATACATCAAAACAGCTCTTTCCATTCTGCAACTGACCTTTTTCCTAGGATTGATTCAAAACCTTACATGAACTTCTAAACCCAAAAGCCCTCCACACCTCAAAAAAAAAAAAAAAAAAAAAAATTCAATGCTGATTTCCTTATTTCTTTCTCTAGCACCTCTCTCTGAATCATCCCTTAATGCTCTGCTAGGGAAAAAAGCTAATGGTGACAAGCACAAAAAAAAAAAAAAAAAAAAAATCCAAGACACTCAAAGGAGCTGTGTTTACACTAGAAAAACAGTAAAAGATGCCAAGGTCACTTAACATATCATGTCATAAGTTGTATTGCATACAACTTTTCTGCTTTTACTTAGAAGGTCTCTTTGTCCTGAGACCAAAGCAAGCCAGCCCTCCTGTGGCATTGCTACTGATTTGTCTTGGTCATAGGATATACATTGCTATAACCAGATAGCTTGAAAATCCATTGGCAAACTGCAGGTCATAGTTATCTTTTGTTGTCTCAATTGAGAACAAAGGTTTGTCTTTATGTTTATATCCAGCTCCTTGCACAAGTGTCCCTGCTTTCACTGTGATCTGTTCTCTCCTGATGCTCACACCCAACTAGGTTATAGCTGGGTTCCACAATATCAATCTCAGTTCAATTGCATTCAGCTAGCAATTCAGTCATGTCATCTCAGTCAAGTTTTATTCACAAAAAACTTCATCTTTCATTCAGAACAGAAATCCACTGTTCTGATAGCTATCATATTTCCTGGCCTTATATTAGGAAAGTGTGTGCTTGCTCACATGCTGAGCAGGGCTGGACTCAGAGCGAAGGTTTCAAAGCCATTTAGAAAACAGTGTCCTTGAATTGACTCAAATTCTCCTTTTCTAGAAACTCTGTCCCAGGAGAAAGTCTTATTCAGCCCCTGTTTCCCACCACATCCCTCCTTTCAGAAGAGAGCTTTATCACTCCCTCCCCAGCTCCATGCAAGCCCTAAGGTAAGGGCAACATGCAGCAGAACAGATGCTGTGGCAGGAGTGTGTTTACATGAAGCTGCTGACAGCAGATGCCAGCTTGTAAAATTAGCCAATAAAAATACCAGCATCACTGTTTACAACCACTCTGAGCAAGACGGGCTGCCAGCAAACTGGAAAGCACATTGCACAGGCATACCAGGTTAAAGTTACAGAATGTGGAGAAGCATCACCATTTTTAGGCTATCAGAAGTGTGATTCTCATTCAAGTACAAGGGAGTCAGCCATGAGCTGCCAAACAGTTTCAGTCCTCCTCCCTTTTGCATTCAAAAAAAGTCCTGTTTAATGTTAAAGCGTCAAAGATCCAGAAACACTGTAAATACAAAAGCACGTGTATCACCAGCTAGTGAAAGTTTTTGTGTGCTACTGATGCTTTTTCCTGGTCTTAAAAATTGAGAGCCAGACATGATTAAGAGATAAGGGGTTTCTACCTCGGTATTTTAATAATGATCCTTGTGCACCATTTCACCAAGGTGGGATGCGCCGCAATGCGCACACACAGTAAGTCACATACACAATTTATAGCCCTTACAAATTAGCATATCTAACAAGGATGCCCCAATGAGAGGCTCAAATGAATACAGTCATATCTCTAGGAACTCCCCCTGGTTGGGCCAAACTAGTTTACAGGATATGTTCTAGGAAGGACCTTGGTTTCTCAAGGTAGCATAGGGCTCTCCAGCCTCCAGCTGCAAGGCCTTTAGGGTGTTTGGTCTCCTGGCCTAACACAACACTAGGACAATGCTAAGTTGTCAGACTTAAGGAATTACGAGTATGCATGCTAGGAATACTGAGGACACATAAAAGGTATATTAAAGAACAGGCAAAAAATCCTCTTGGCATCACTATGACTCTGGTCAAACCTGAAGTTTAGTGACCTGTGCACTGCAAATGCGTTATAGACCAAGAAGCTGTTACTTGAACTTAAACCTCCTCTAGGACTCTTTCACAATCACACATGTAATTTTAAAAAGTCCTGATTTTTGTACAAAATTGTTGACTGCATCTTACCCATGTAGATTTGGAGATACTCAGACTGATCCTTTCAGAATGTACTAAAATTTTTCACCAGTCTATTATCATTAATTCTTCTGAGTAATTTAAAATACCATTAAGACTAGAATCTAGACTAAAATAAAGACCCTCAAGAAAATTATTAAAATTATGTTTTTTAAAATAACAGTCTGCCAGATAAGGCCAAGTTTTAGAACATTTTTTTTCCTGTCCATTGATTTTCCTACATTGGAAAATATCAACCTTCATTAAAATTTCAATTAATACATTCTGTAATACTATTAATTAGAAAACTAGAACCATACAAGGAAATGTTAAAGTAACTGAGCTATTTCAGAGATTAGGTTTGAGAACAGGTTTTGACGGCTTTTACTTTCGTTTTAAACAAACAGTCCTATGAAAAAAAATTTACTTTATGAATGTTTAATAAGCTATTAATGATTTCTGTAAGCCTGTTGGAGGTATAAGCAAGAAGTTTAAAAAAAGGTAAGTAAAACCACTAGAAGAATTAAACATATTATACATAACCCATAATTAAAAGTAGCTTCTTTTCTTCTATAATCAAAAGCTAATATCAGTTAATAGCATAACATACCTTTGGGATCCACTCATGAAGCTACAGTACTGGATGAACCATATGCCTGCAATGCCTTTTCCACAAGAAACAGTCAACAGCTTCAGTCTTCTGCCTTATGGAGAAATGCAAGAGAAATGAAATGAAAGGAATAAAATCAAAGTGCTGAAATCCTGTTGTCAACATCATTCAAAGACTTGGATTTAAACCAGCATTTTCTTTCCAGACACTGAAAAAGCTAAAAAATGCAACCTATCCCAACATTAAATTAAAAAAAAAAGGTAAAAAAAATCACCTTCTACTCTACTACTCTCTTGCAAGAATAAGCAAGAGGCTCCAGTATGCACCCAAGCAATAAATAGTACATTATATCTACTTTATGATTTTAGGCAGTAGGGAGACCTTTACAAGAGGTCTGTAGTTGGTGGCAATGGTGTTAATAAGCCCTTTGGTTTTCTTTTTGTCAACAAAATAATTGGGCTTTCTCCATAAGCAGCTGTTGTTCATGAGTAGCCTGGGGCTTCTCACCTGTGTAGGTGGGCTCTGATACTAGAGCATGTTTAAAACATGAAGTGGACAATAAAGATTCTCAGTTTTGGGAGCTGAAGAAACCTTTCTTTCATATTCTAGTAAGTAGAGATGTTTTTTCTCTATTCATTTTAATCTTGAGAAGTTGCACAGTACCTTTTTCTTCTTAAGGCCCTCTTTATCCTATATATGTGTTTTTCTAACAAGTAACAGGCTTTTTTTAAAATTTTTTTTCCTCTTTTTTTTTTTTCCCCCCCTGGGACAGTAGATGGGGGGAGGGTGGCTGCTGCAATTGTTGTTTCAGAAAATTAGGTAAACTTTGTGTCTTTTTTGGCCAGTCTGATTGTTACCCTAATTGTTAGTTAAGCTTTTCCTGCTAGGTACAGGAAGATTTGCCTGCTCCATGCAGGGAGCTTCTATCCAGAGCTGCTAATATATTGATCAAGGCTTGTTTCTCTACTTAAACATATGCAGAACTTCAGGCTGAGGAGAATATTAGAGATGAATTGGTGATTGGTGCTGGTTCAGGTGCATAAAATGGAGAATTCTGCAAGAAACCACAGGAAAGAGTCTTGGTTCTTGGTGAGTGCAGAATGAATGTAGTCTGTTGATAATGCTTGATGTGGTCAACTTAATTGATGTATATTTTTGTTCCTATAAAGTTCCAGAGGTTTGATTCAGACTGTTTCTTATATTATGACAGGGGACTTCATTCACGCTCTCTGTTTGTGAGCTGGCGTTTTATGGCAGAACTGAGGAGTCTTAAGATGCATGTGGTCATAACTATGAGCCTGAAAGGATTGTTTGAATCTTTGATGGTCTGTATACCAACTTTCACTCTCCTGGAGTTTATTATGTGTAAAGCAGGGGCTGCCACCAAGACTTCATGTATGCTCTTCCCTAAATAAAATTTTGGAAAGGGTTTCTCACAGATATGGTTGCACAGAACTGAATGGCTTTCCTTTTGCTACAAGTGTGCTATTTTTGTAAACCTGCTCAATAGCACTTAACCCTTTCACTTAATTTCATTCTGGTTTTGATCTGTTTCTAGCAAGTTCTCCATCTAGATGTGTGTAGAGGCATTTGACAAAGTCTCTGGTGATTGATTCCTTGCTCCCCGTTATGTGGTGTGGGTGATAAGGTGCTTTCTTGCCAGGATCCCCAAGGACTTAGAGATTATTGTGCTGTGCTAACAATAATGGTAAGTGATTTAAACTGCTCCATGAGTTATATGCTCCTGGATGAGGAGGGTAAGTGATATGTATGTGGGAAGGATAGGGCTCATAAATCCCCATCAGGGAAAACTTTCTTGGCCAAATGCAGGGTTTATGAATCTGTTTGTCTCACCAGTGGTAAATAGGATTATGTGCAGGTTGTAGGATAGGAAGGATGGACTCTTTCTGCTTAACTGTACATATTCATGTTAAATGAGACCAAAGGGCACAGAAAGCAACTGTCATGGACTCCTGAAGAGTTATTGTCTCTTTAGGTGTTGAGTCTAGAATTGAAATTAAGGTGAAATTAAGGCCTCTCAAATGGAAACTTCTCTGAAACTTGTAAAAGACAAACATGGATCTACCTGAAGGATTTAAAAAGGTAATATATAGAAGCTACATTGGACATCTTAAAAGTGATTTTTAGTGCCTTTGTCTTTGTAATGTGCAGCATCTGAGGAAAGTTTCACTACACTGGAAGTGCTTGTTCATGCTGTAAAACTCAACCCCTTCACAGGCTTAACTTCAAGAAACTGACCTCATGCCTGGGTTTTCCTTTGACAATTTTACTTTCCTTGCTGGTAATGTTTCCACAGTATTTCTTAAATTAGTAATTAATAGCTGAAAAAATTCTCTTATATAGAAGCTACTCTAATGAAAAAACTAACTGATTGAATAATGTTCCTTTAGCACATAGCTGTAACGGCCAGTTGATTTTTATGGTCTCACAATTTTGTACTGGTCCTAGGGGTTCACGGTTTTTTTCTTCCTCATACTAATGCTCTATCTGCTAGAAATAAATGTGGTGTGTCGACAGGCAAATAATTAAAAAATAAGCATTTAATTCCTGTAGCGTGCTGATAAGCTCTACCTTATGTCTTATTAATCAAAGTAAGAAATACTGATTTGGGAGTTAGCTCATCACATCAGGCATGGCACAGACCATGGAAAAGCCTCATAGCCTATGAACGTGAAGTCTGAGGTCTGATGTAAATAACCACCTAAGTCAATATCTTCTATTTAGACCTGAGTGTATAAAAGGGAAAAGGAGTAGGATTTCCATCTCAGATGTCTAGTAAATTGAAAAAATCATCAGGTGATATTTGTCAAGCAAACTTGGTACATTCACCTGTCCTGTGTGGATGGGAAACGGCATCCTTCAGTTGAAGTCCTGCTTTTCAGTTTAATATGAGTGTTTGGCTCTACTTCATCTGCTTTTATATTATATTTAACTGTCCTTCAAGGGACCAAAGAGGTGTGACTGCAACTAGGGAGGGAGCAGGTAGTTAAGCAGTAGTGTGATGGAGGTTGGTGTATGTGTCCAGGTATGACAGGTGTTTTCAACTGCTTTGCGGAAGTGGGATGAATATTTAGGTAGTATTGGCTTCCCTGTTTTATGACTAAGAAGAACAGAAGCATGACTAAGAAGAACAGAAGTTGCTATCATGGTATCTGTGATGTACAGGGCTCTTTTTAAAAGAACTAGCTGCAAGTATTTTCTCCTGTCAAGTTTCTGATTTTTCTCTTGCTTCTATAGCACTTTGCAGTCTGGCTTCAGGGCAAAATATTCAGCAACTTTCATCTCAGATGGTGAGAATGCTCATGGGTTTTCCCCAAACTATATACTCCAGCATGAGGGAAATTGCAGGGCTAGTAGTTAACTGTACAACATACTTCTTGGTGAAGTGGAGAGGTTAGCCTTGGCTTAGGAGGTTTGCCTGATGTAAGCATTAGTTTGGCAAGTTGTTGGACTGACATTCTTACTCTAATTGGTCAAAGGTTGACCCAAACACCCATGGGGTTTTCCAAAATGAAGACTGACTGAAACTGCTTCTAGCGAAATGTATGACTTAAACCAAAGCCGAAATATCTTCTTCCTGGTTTAATTAAATTGACTTCTTTTTTGTCTATTTGGAATTCTAGATATGGTGAGCTAAAAGCTATTTCAAGCTTTACTCACAGCAGGAAGCCTGGATCATGTGTGCTGTGGTAGGCAGTTCAGGGACATCCAGAGTGCAGGACCTGGGTTTATAATTAGAGTGAGTGACTGGCCTTTGGTTTAGTCAGCAGGCTGTTTCAGAGGTGGGAGGTGGCTTGGGCTGTGTAGTAGAGGGGACTACAGGGGTGGCTTCTGTGATAAGGGGCTATCAGCTTCCCCCACGTTTGATAGGGCCAATGCCAGCTGGCTCCAAGATGGAACTGCTGCTCTCCAGGGCCGAGCCCATCAGTGCTGGTGGTAGCACCTCTGGGATAACAGAGTTAAGAATGGGGAAAATAGCTGTGCAAGAGCCAATGCAGCCAGAGAGAGCAGTGTGAACACGTGGGAAGAACAGCCCTGCAGACACACAGGTCAGTGAAGAAGGAGGGGCAGGAGGTGCTCGGGATGTCGGAGCTGTGATCCCCCTGTAGCCCACGGGGAAGACAATGGTGAGCCAGCTGTGCCCCTGGAGGTCCACAGTGGAGCAGGTGGATGCCCAAAGGAGATTGTTACCCCATTGGAAGGCCACACTGGAGCAGCCTCCTTGGCAGGAGAAAGGAGGCTCCTGTGGAGAGAATACCCCACACTGGAGCTGGTTTGGAACCAGGACTGGGGACCCTCAGAACTGAGTCATGCCAGAGCAGCCTGTTCTTGAAGGATTGCATCCCATGCTGGAGCAATGGCTTCCTTTGAATGTCATTGCGTGAATGAAGTGCCAGACACAGAGTCTTCTTCTACAGTAGCTTCTCTGGTTGTTTGCAAGCAGGTGTTCTACAAAAGCATTATTAGAGTATCCAGAAACTGTAATAAAAACCTTCTTAAATGTACTTCTGGCTTGCTGTGCAGTTCATTCAGACCTTGGTCATAGAAGGTGAGTTAAGGTGAGTGCAAGGGTCTGGCTCTTAGCTGGGAACTGTAGAAGGCCTTCAAGTCTTGCATGCAAAAAACTACTTTGCAGGAGTACAAGATAAATGTAGTTAGAGTGCAGGCAAGCTGCCAGCAGCCTGCCACAGACTGTTGTGTAACTGCAGGACAGTTATGAATAAAATCAAATCAAGTCCTTTGTATTCTTCTTCTCATACAAGGTAGATGTTATGCTGTTAATATCTTAAAGCAATGACTCATCAGGCGTTAGGTGCTGTATGTGGGTTATCAAAAAGCATCTTGAGCGTGTTTGTTGTTAACTATTCTCACCAAGCAAGCAATGTTGCTCGACTTCGATTTTACTGCAAGATATCCAGCTACTGTAGCTCGTGAAAAACCTTGTGTTGTATTAGTAGTGATCCTGTTTCTCATCTTAAACATATTGGAAGCATCTATAACATATGATATAATCAGAACAGATTGTGACCCTCATACCCCCTGATTTGAATTGGATTCTGGCAAAATTCAGCTCTATCCAGGGTCTTCTAACTGTGTTCTTAGCAATCACGTATACTAATTATCTATAATCATGCTGTGTAGAAAAAAATTGTGTGCAATATGTGCCTTCCCTCAAATGTATGGCTCTCCTAGCCCCTTGGTAATGTTTCTTTTTGGATGGTGGCTGGAGAGAAATCTTGCTGACTTTTCTCCGACTAGTTTATTTCTCTTCTGAAAATGAATTGTAAGATATCTGTGTTTCAGTGGAAAGCTACTTAGCTGACAGCTGAAGAAATTCAAGAGAATGATGAGAAAGTTTTGTGCCTTGGGCATTTGATAGCTTAATCTGTTTGTCCATGAGTGAATAGGTCTGTCTTGTAGGAATTTATCTGTGGAGGCCTGTGTCTTTGGTAGAATAAATTTTTGTTTGTTCATTAAATCAGTGTGAGACTGTATTCAAAATAGGTTGGCATGGCATACGCTGAGATCTGGGTGGTTTAATTCAGTAGTGGAATAATCGTAGAATTGTTAAGGCTGGAAAAGACCTCTAAAGTAGAGTCCAACCATTAACATTAGCACTGCTGAGTCCACCACTAAACCTTGTCCCTAAGTGACACATCCATGCTCTTCTGACTAGAGATTGTGGTTTCACTGCTTCCCATGGCAGCCTGTTCCAATGCCTGACCGCCCTTTCCTTGAAAAAAATTTCCCTAATATCCAATCTAAATGTTCACTGGTGCAACTTGAGACCATTTCCTCTTGTCCTACCATTTCTTACTGGTGAGGAGGCTGACCACACCTTGCTATACAAGCTGCTTCCAGATAGTTGTAGAGAATAAGAAAATCCCCCTGATCCTTCTTTTCTTCAGGCTAAACAACCCCAGGTCTCTCGGCTGCTCTTCGCCAGACTTATGATCCAGACCCTTCTGGGGCTCCATTGCCCTTCTCTTGATAGGTTCCAGCCCCTCAATGTCCTTCTTGTTGTGAGACACCCAGAACTGAACACAGGATTTGAGGTGCAGCCTCACCAGTCATGAAGAACAGGGGGACAATCACTGCCCTGGTCCTGCTGGCCATCGTATTCTTGATGCAGGCCAGGGTGCCACTGTCCTCCTTGGCCACCTGGGCACACACTGGCTCCTCTTCAGTTCAGACCCCAGGTCTTTTTCTGCTGGGCAGCTTTTCAGCCCCTCTGCCCAAGCCTGTAGCAATACCTGGGATAGTTGTGGCCAAAGTGCAGGACCTGGCACTTGGGCTTGTTGAAACTCCCTGCAAATGCAGGACCAAGTTCAAATGTTGTGTCTGGCCTTGTGTTTTGCTGGGAATGATATGTGAGCTCATTGGCATTAAAAATCACATGGAAGTAATTATGGGACAGATGGAGATTGATCATGGCTCGGTGGTTTTTTTCTACAGAATATTTGGGAACTACCACAATTCCTTCTCTGACAACATAACTTTTATTTTAGACCTTTGTCCCCATGAATAAATGGAACTTATCAGTCTCTCATGATGACTTATTCCGTATTTCATCTGGTTGGCAATATCAGAAGCTGAAAGTAAACTGTGATACCTTTCCTTGCTCATTCTTTTCAGCTATTCAAGAAGACCTAAACACTTCAACAAAACTCTGAAAAAAACCCTTTCTAATTAAAAATTTGAGACTTGAAAAAAGAAACAAGCCAAAGAACTGGGGAAGAATGCTCTGCTTTTTCAATAAGATAGTAGTTAAGTCTGCCCAGCCCCTTTCCTTTGGCTAATTTTTGCAAATGAAGTTTGCCCAATTATCTCAATACAGGCTGGTTTTTGCTATGAGGTCCGAAGTGTACCAAAATACGAAGAGAACTCTCTCTGGGGCTCGATCAAGAGAAGACAGCTGGGAGTACTTTTACTTTGCTGGCCTAGAAACAGGCTCCTCATTTTCTATATTCCTACTGGAGGTCTGTGTGTTTGACTCTCGTGTTGAGGTTGAAGTCGATGGGAGTTATCTTAATTAGACTGTATCATCATATATGCACAGACTAAGTGCTCACTTTTGTGCCTTTGGCCAGTCTAGCCTTTTGAAAGAAAACCATATTGAGTCAGTGGTGTTTGGAGGTGTGGTTTTGATCAGTCTGGAATTTGACTGCACCAGTTCATTGTCCAGTTCACGGCAGTAGTGTTACTGCCTGTGGTATGTCTTGGCCCTGCAGAGCAATGGGCCTTTTGGCATGGCTGAAGGTTTCACAGGGGGTTACTGAGAGTCACCTGAAGGGTGACCTGATCTTTTCTGTCCATTCCAGGCCCAGAAACAAAATGTTTTTCCCCTGGTCAGCCACTTTACACTAAACTTGGCCACTTCAGGTTCGAGTGTCAAGCAGGTTGGAGTGTCAAGCTCTGCAGTGTCCTGGCCAGCCCCTTTTCAGGATGATCAGTCCAGTTCTTGCTGACAGGTCACTATTTTAACATCGCTTGCTTCTATGGAGAGACTCCTTATGTCGGGTCCAGCCTATTTGACAATTCTGAACTAATGTCTGATTTAAAACTATTTTCAGCCTGTAATTACTACAATGAAAATACCAAAGAAATTGATTTCTTATATTCCTCCTGTTATATTACGCTGGATTCCTGTCTAACTGCCGAGGGGTTAAATATGATTCATGTAATCTACTTTCCCACTAATCATTTATTCAATTACCTATTAGAACTCAGGCAAGAAAGACCAAAAAAGGAAAGGGGAGAGCCCAACCTCGAGTATATATTCAATAAAATGCTACAAAAAACAACCGATCATTAATTATCTAATCAGCATTCTGCGAGTCTTTTAGCCATGATCTCATTACTGTAATTAATTGCAAGAATCGTTTTGTAAACAGAGCACAATAAAAGTATATGCAACATAACAGCATCCAAATTAAATCTAAATCCTAGAATGAATAACAGAGAAAGCTGGAAGATATTACTAAGGGAGGGCGTCATTAAAGGAGATCATATTTCAATGTCCAAATCTGGTGGGCTACTTTTGCTGCAGGAGTAAATCAATAGTGTAGCATTGAAAGGACTGGGCCAGATCCACTTTGGTGCAATTAATCACTACTCCATTAAGGCTTGGAGAAGTAGGGGTGGCTTCTTAGCCAGTAAAATTGGATTTTCTTCTTGTAGCTTCTGGGACTGGCATGTTGGCAAAGTTTCTGTGCTTGGCCAGTTTTTTTGCACCAAATAGGTAAGATTGTTCATGTACTTGGAGGATTTAGGAAATCTGGTCCCTTTCCTTTTAGAAGTGGAGAGGTTCTTGAAGGATTTCACACGTCAAATGTCTTCCCTTTGGCTAGCTTTCTGTAGTCCTTCATTTCTGATAGTGGTAGCCCTACTCTATTTTTTAAGACTGTTTCTGCAATAAATAATTAAAGTATGCAGACAGATCCCACAAACACCTGCCGGGCTTCCAGCAAAGTTATTTTATGATACTTTCAGGATTCTACATTTAATATTCCAGCAGCGCAATATGTTACTGTCTTTGGCCCTACCAGCCTTTTGGCTGCAGTATTTTGTCATCTTTTTCTCCTTTTCATTTAATTTTTCATTATTTTTTTTTTGAGGATCAATGTCAGGATTCATTTAAAAGCTATAAAGCAATATATATAAAACAGTCCCAACAACCATAGGCTTGGTTATGCCATTGATTTCTTTTCTGAGCAGAATTCCCTGCTGTCTGCCGTGGCGAGTTGCTCAAAGATATTGATAGTGGGTATCCCTCTACAGGGAATGTAGATTTAAAACATGATACCTTCTAGCCAAAAAGGTCTGTGAGGAGTGTATTAACTTGGGGGTAAAAGCTGTACTGTACAAAAAACCCCACCAATCTGCCCCACCTCCACACCAGCAGACTCTGAACTCTCCCTGACAGTAGAAATGAGTGCTCTGGCTGTAATGTCAGGGAAACCCCTCATTAATGTTTCCACCTCTCCCTGCTGAGACCTGACAAAGAACTGGGCTGTGGTCCAATCTGAGCTTCTTGGGACGGGGTAGGAGGCAAATATATCTGATGGTTTTCTGTGTGGAGGATTCCCCTTGTCTGTTGCTGCAAGCCATGTTTGTTTTACCTGGACAAGATTGGCCAAGGTCCAGATTTTGAGGAGCTTTAGGACCTTGTCTTCCATTGTACTGTTCCTTGCTAGCATGTGCTACCTGCCTGCCTTGGTGTGGTGCCGTGCCAATGTGGGACAGGATGTGCTTTGGGAGGTTTGCTGTGACACTGCAATGTATTTATTTATTGCTGCGTTCAGAGCACTTCCTTCTTCAGAAGAAATGCAGAATGCCTTGCTAATTCAGTTTTTAATGGTGAATGCCCCATGGATTTCCCTTTGATAATCACAGTTTGCTTCCATGAGCAGGCGAGCAGGTCATACCTTCTTAAGTCTGCGAATTCCTTCAGGTAAAAGTGAGTGTTAGCCGGTTCTGTAGATGAGGGGAATAATAAAAAGTGGAACTTTGGCCTCCGCCTGTTTTGCAGGTATATAAATAGTGGAAATACAGCTGAGCCAGAGAACTGCATTTTTTTGTGACTAAGACAAGACATTTTAAGTCACTGACTAATTTTGTTTATAAAGACTTAAATGTCCTTAAAGCATTTTTTGCTTTGGAAGGGTGATTCTGATATTTTATAGAGTCAGCCTCATGTTTAAATTCATTTCTCCTCAACAATGCACTGCCGCTGCATTTAGCAAGTGTATTTTAATGGTAGGGTTAAAATGAATGCCTTTTCTTTCCCAGTAAAAAAAAAAGTGCACCATCGATATGAATTAATAATTTCCAAAGTAATAAATATTATGAACCTATTCTAAGACGCACTGGGATAATATTTTTCTGGATTTAGACCATTAGCTAATTTTTGCATATGCTCTGGCATGCTGGAGAGATGCCACAGAGGCGGTCTGCATTTTTTTCTGGTGCAGCTGTCAGATCAGTTGCATTGCTTGATTGATGCACCACGTCAGCGAGCCCTGGGGAATATGCCCACTTCCCTGGCCAGAGGAAGGGTGCCAGGACCCTTCACAGGACACAGGCATGACCCCACCCAGGCTGAGTTCTTGTGGAGGCTGGGGGCAGAAGGTGTTTGGTTTCTTGTGCTGGGAAATCTTTGGCATGTGCGAAAGTTCTTCATTCACTCTTGAGTTTTGGCAGACTGGGTGTCCAAGTCCTGCTTTGGGTGCTGAGGCACTTGGGATTTGAAAGAGAGGTAATGCCCTTCATGTAAGGGCATCTGTTTATTTGGATTATATAGCATGGAATGCATTTGTGGTTATATTGACCTTTACTTGTTTGCTGCTTCTGTGCAGTGTCTGAAATTAGATTATTTTTTAAAGTTTAGCTGCTTAGGAAGGTTTGGGAAAATGTTAGCTGTCATAAAATGTGGAGTGTTTTGTATTGGAAATAGATATTACCTTCCAGGTAGCAGTAATAGCTATTTTTCCTCAAAGAATTACATGGTACTTTCTATTGGCTTTAATCCTGACCCTCAAAGAATAGATTTTACCATCTGCATGATAACCAAGTTTGGGAAATAATCTTCTAAAGGAACAGGAGATGCATCGTCTGTGCATGTGGGATTATTAAACTGGAACAGCTACATGGTATTTTGTCAGTTGTCTCCCATCTTCAATTTGAAACACAGACAGCTCAGTTTCTCCATTTACAGCTTTGAATATACTTGAGAAACTAATAAACTGAAATGACAGATACAGAGGGATTACAGGATATCAAGCAGTATTTTCCAAATGGGGTAACAACTGCTATGAAAAAGCATTCTATTGTAATAATGAAAGTTATCTTCTTACATCTTCTGCTTGCTGGTCTGGAATCGCCAAAGAGATGAAAATTTCTCTGGCAGCAAAATGCTCGGCAAACCTGCTGTGGGTGGTTTGCCAGTGGTTACTGCTCTGAATAGCTAATGTAAATAAACCCCTCACCATTGCACTGGGAAATATCAGATGAAGCACTCTCTGCTGCTTAGGCTCACGTGAATCTTTTACTTCTCTGAAACCCCTCTTTTGCTGCATCTCTGTGAAAGAAGTGAGAGTGATTCTGGGGGCATCTCACCAGGCTCTGGGACAGTGATGAAAACCATTGGAATCACTGTTCCAATTCTTTCAAACCACCTGTCCCTCTGAGGTGTGTGCAAAAAGTAGAGAATGTGTTTGGTGGCTGTGCAGAACAGTCCCTTCCAAAGCTTCCATGGGATCTGGGAACACTGCCTCTCTGACTGATGAGGCCTTACTGAAAACAAGGGAATACTGAGGCCAGGACCACCTGAACCGAGTTGCCAGGACCCCAAGGATCTCAGTGCAAAAGGCGCTAGCAATAGCCCTGGGACAAGTGTGCAAAAATGAACATCTTAGCAGCAAAGTACTCTAAATTTACACTAGAAAGTTTTCCCTTGTAGGACACTTTAATCTTTGCTGGGTCTTGCTATACTTAGAATCTCAGGACAAGAACGCTGGTTTTTTCTTTTTTGATTGGATTTCAATCTAGAAAATGATTATTTGAAGGGAATCTTCAGGCATAACCGTAAGTACTTGCTTAGCAGCCTTGTATTAATGGCCTTTCTGAACAAAGGTGACCCTGAGCACATGAGTATTTTTCTTTCTCCATTGTGTCTGGTTTTATGACTCAGCTAGGGATGAAATTTAACCCAGTTTGCATAGAATTGCATAAGTGCATTACAGGGACACTCCATAATACATAAAAATAATTTAAATTTAATGAGGGCCAGTGCTGGATTCTGCACTGGGATGGGGCAGCTCTGGATGTGTGTACAGACTGGGGAACGAGATGATGGAGAGCAGTACCATGAAAAGGGACTTGGGGGTCCTGGTCAACAGCAAATTGAATTTGAGAATTTTCAGGGCACTTTATATTTCTCCATTGCCCATGCTGCCTGCTCTGTAGCCTCTTTTTCTCCTGAGGAAGCAGACAAAAGCAAGAAGGAGATACCCCAGCTTGCTGGAGCAAATGGGTTTTGCAGTTTCCTAGGGCTCTAAATTTTTGGTAGAGTTATTGAGGAACTGGGTGTGGTGGTGGGAGATTTGTGCCCTGGAAGTGGAGAAGGCCACTGGCATCTTGAACTCTTGTGACTGCAGGCAAGGAAAGGTGGTCAGGTCTTCTCTTGTATCCCATCCCACATATTCATATTCATATTCACATCCTCCTCTCCCTTGCCTATCCCTGATGGGCAGCGTGAATAAATAATAAACGCATTGCAGAGATGGGGGAGCTGTGGGGATTGCAATTGACTTTGGTACACATCACCCTCCCAAAGGATATAAAATGCTGCTGGAGATGGGCTAACTGTGCAAACTGGCCTTCCAAGGCTGCAGGCAGCTTCCAGGTGTATTCCCCACCCTGGCAGGGATGCTGCAGGGTACTGAAGATGGGTAACACTCATGAGGAGGAGGAACACTCACTTTTGGGTGGCTGAGTAAAAGCAAGCTCTAAGATTGATCACACACACAGATCAAATTCTAAAGTAGCTCCTTAGGTGCTTTGTTACTGTGACTTGTGCAGGGCCAAAGACTGTGGATGCCAGCTGGGTCAGGGAGAGAGAAATGGCAATTTTTTCTCACAGTGGCTTGTGAGAATTTTAGGGAGGTGTAAGGAATGTGATAACTTGTTAGTATAAACAATCTGCAAGTTGTGTTTTTCCATTTTTTTTTTCCTGTTCTTCTCAAGGACAGTGTGTGAGAGAGATGTTTTTTTATTAACTAATCAAGCAGAATGTATCGTATTGGTCTATATAAACTGGAGAATCCTTTGTAAGAAAGTTTCTTTTTCTCCTCTTGCAATTGAGTCTCTTGTCTGTTCTTGCATCATTCTTGGCTCAAGGGTGACAAAAGACTGCAAATCTTACATTTCTAGCCAAAACTACTTTATAATATAAACCTTTAGAGTATTATACACAGCATTGGAAATATTTAGATACTTGTATTAGCCATAAGCCTTGTCATAATCCTCCTCACAATCAGTGTCATATTTCTTGCACCCTGAGAGCCTTCTCTCTATTTCTCTGCTGTCACTGTGAGCAGGTGAAGTGAGGTGATATCCCCCTCTCCTACCTGATGGGCCATAGGACCTGTGATAAGGTTATCAGGAACTTTCCTGTTTAGTCCTGTTCTTCGTGTCAAGTCTTCAGAGGCACCTATCCTGGAGAAAATTCACTTCCAGATCAATTCATTGTGACTTATTTCTGTTGCTGCCCTTAAATTAATCTTTTCAGGGCTACATGTAACAAACTGCAGAATTGCTAATATTATACTTGTGGCAAATATATTAATTTCTATTTTGTGATTTCAGTGTCTCTCTCCCCCCTCAAACAGTGCTAGCATAAAGTTGGAGCTGTCTCTATCATTCAGCTTTGTTTAATACACTCCTGCAATAAAGTTCTTAGAGCATAGTATCAATGCATTTATGGTGGATCCTCAGACACCTCCTATCCATCAGTTTTAGTAGTATGGCACAGTCTGTGCTACAAAGCACATGTAGCAAACATGTAAATTTCAGCTCTGCTACAATTTTTTTTTCTTAAGCAGTATCCATAGGTTTTTAATTCATTGCAGACCTGAAAAGGTTAAATTCAAATATAAAGAAGGGATCTGCTGGTCTGGTTTGTGGTTTTTGGGTGGGGTTTTTTGGGTGTTTTTTTTTGTGGTTTTTTTTTTTTTTTTTGTTTTTTTCTTTTTTTAGGGAAAATTATTCATTACTTGACTCTGAATATCAGATAAGACTAATTTCTGGCACAGGGCTTTTTGAAGGTTTTGTATTGCAGAAAATCTTGCAATCCTCAACACCCTCTCCATTCTCTGCAAACATTTAGAACAGCTATTTTCTCCTTCAGATGACAATTTTCATTTCAAGCAGGCTACAAGAGGTCATTTAGTTAATTTATGTGGAGATGAGGGAGGGTTGGTGGCACAGGCTTGAGAAATCAGGGAGATATGCAGCAAATAAGACTGCAAAAATAGTTGATGAAGTGCCATTGCTGTCAGCATTTGCAACTGTAGATTAAGGTGTTCACATCCTAATTTAGCCTTGTGCTTGAGGCACACCATTAACCTCCTGACAGCTAGCAAAGTGCATGCACTATGGATCACCTGATCCATTTTTTTCTTCCAAATGTTGACTGTTTAAGTGCTGCAGAAGTGTTAAAACTCTCTGGCCACAGGCTCCTGTTCTAATTTTAAACTGGAGTGATTATATGGAGATCTGGAGCTGATGCTATTGAAGGGGACAGCATGTTGTCTCTGAAATACAGACAATGTTCCCAACTATTGTCACACACATCAACAGCCTGGCTTCTCCTCTCCAAGCTGTGTGTTTCAGCAAATTCCAGAATAATAAAAATTCAGACCATGATATCTTCTGTGAGTAATTCTCCTGCTTATGCAATGTTATTCCAGGAACTGCACTCTGCCAATGCCAACAATTGGCAGAGATTTTTGTTCCAACTCTTGCCCTGATTTTAAGCAGATTTTAGCTATCGCAGTAGATTATGCTGTGTGGGCTATTTGTTTTTCTGTGACAGTTATGTGTTAAATTTGATATTTGAAAGATAGCTCCTGTTACAAACCTTACATGCATTCATCTTGATATGGGGTGAATAAGAATAGAATCATTTTCTCATGCTGTGCATCAGTCACACGGATTCCCTGAAATGTTTGAGGTATGTCCAAATCCAGCCAATAAATTGCTTTCATAAAAGTTAGCCTAAATCCATGGATTTGAAGGGCAGTCAATGTGAGATCCCAAAATCTGGTTCAGTAAGGCACAAGGGACAAGTAGCAGCTCTGGGCTGTTCTGCACCCAGGTGACCATAGCAGCACCCTCCCACCTCTTCAGCTTGTTGCAAGCTGATCCCAGAACAGGTGTATACTTTAAAATGGCCAGAAAAATACTTCCAGTGGGATGCACTATAAGAACAGGTTAGCTTCAAACTGTTCCTGGATTTTCTTGTTTTCCCCTCTAAGATGCAGAGGTTTTCATTATACTTTGATCCTGTCAGTATTTTTCTCGGTGGGAAGAAAACATCGTCTTGAACTTGCTGAAGTTTTTAGCAGCCTCCTGCTGTGGAAGAGGTTTTTTGTGGAGGTGCAAACCGGTACAGATCTGTTAAATGTAACATTGCTTCCTGCTCTTCTGGCAGCCCTTTTCCCTGTGCTCCAGCATGATACATGTTTGCAAGTGCATAAAACTTTTCATTCCCATGAAGCTTGTGTTTTGCTTTGTTTTGTTTTTATTTTTTTATTTGGAAACTTGCCTTCTCTAAAAGAAAACAAGCTAACAGGTGTATGCCTTGGACTCCTTGATCCTTGGTGTTTGAGTAGTGACTAGTGAGTTCCAGGAGGGTGAATGAAAATCAAAGTACCCGTGCTGCTCATTTTTTTCCAGTTTGTGAGTTGTGTTCAGGATGGATGCAGCTGCTAAAGGGTTACTTTAGATTTTGGGGTCTGTGAGGGAGTTAAATCACTGCCCTCATGGAATGAATCACCTCCCAGCTAGGTGAGTCACCCAAAACCAGCAGGGTTTGAGTCATCCCTCAACTGGGTACTGCCTACTGTACCAAGAGGAGATGGTCCCCACCAGAATACCAGAATACCAGTGCTACAGTTCACAGCCTGAACCTCTTAGAGCCTGGTTTTTGCAAAGGACACTGGGAGCCTGGATATTTCTCCGTGTGAAAGAAGTATGGTTACATGTCTGTTCTTGGAACTGTGTGTGTAAATACATGGAAAAAGAAGAAAAACCTTCTGCAGGTTCCACTCTTGGAGAATGACTCAGGAGCTGCTAGCATAATGGAATGACTCTTCCATGACAGGGAACAGTGGGAAATGGTGTTATCACTGCCTTTCCAATATATTTTCTTTACCATGATCCTCTCCTTCAGACATCTGGGCTGTTAAGGATGCTTGAGAAGAGACTGGCAGTCTCTGAGTGTGCTTTGGCTCGTTCTCAAGCTGTGCTATTCACGGTGCCCTTATCGTGAGCCGGGCTAGGGTCATGCCTTACTTTGCAATAAAGCATTATTATTCTGGTGATCTCTGCACAGAGGTGGCAGAAAGGCAAGATTTTTCTTCCAGTCCTTTACAAGACTACAGTGGCCTGATGAAGGACAAAGTCAGTATTCTAATATCACATGTTTGTGTCTCTGCTTTCTGCAGCGGAAGGGTTTTGTGCTCTTAAGAAACGTGAAGATAAAGATGTATCAAACAAATACATCTGTTTGTGTTCCTTGATTGTTCCTTGGAACAATCATTGAAAGCCACTTTGAATAAAAATGCAAATAAATGGCATTGTTAATGCATGATCCAGAGTGTGAGAAAGTGCAAGTCTTTTACCGTTACAGTGACTTTTGGTTTGAGACGGAGATCAGAAAGCCCCAAATTCTCGTACCAACCTTACTGATGGTAATAGATGGCTTCTAATGGTTGGTCACCAAGGCTTAGAGTGAATGGGATAACATCAGGCTGGTGACCGGTCACTAGTCAGGTTCTGCAGGGCTCCATCCTCATCCCAGTTCTCTTCAAGACCTTCACTGATAACTGGGATGCAGTCCCACAGACAGGCACCTGGGGTTCCTGGTCAGTGTCAAGCTGAATATGAATCATTGCACCTGGCAGCCAGGAGGGCCAAGCATGTCCTGGGGGCATCAGGCACAGCATCACTGATGCCTTGAGAAGGCTGACCTTGAACAGAGGCTAGACAGAGTTAAAGAATCAAGTAGGTATTTATTAAAAGACCTCAACAGATACACCTTGGGCAGTGCAGGAGCCCCGCCAGGGCTACACACTAGATGAACCCAAAATGGTCCCAAGATGGATGTGAGTCATGAGGCCTCTCACTTCTGTAAGTTTTGGTCCATTAGCATACTGGAGTTAATTGTCTAGTTACAGCTTCAGATTATGAAGTCCCATCCTTTTTGACTTCTCTCTTCAGTCCACATTGTTTATGCTCATGTCTGACATTTGTATCAGTTGTCCTTGGTCCCAAGCTAGAAAAGGAATTGTTTTGTCTACCTACTTTGTGAGGAGAGCTTACCAACACTTAATATGAAGCTCAGAACTACACACTAAAGCAACACAGAGTCTGAAAAATATAAAAGCTAGAACTTAAGGACCCTACTGGGCAAAGGAGGGATTGTCCTGCTCTGCTCTGCACTGGGGCAGCCTCACCTCCAGTGCTGGGGGTACCATATAAAAAAGAAATTTAGCTGTTAGAGAGCATCCAGAGGAGGACTGTGAGGATGGTGAAGGGTCTGGAGAAGAAGGTACATGGGTATTAAAATGTATCATTTAAGAAACTGTCTATGCATAGACAAGTCATTCTCAGTTCCACTTGTGGGCCAGCATTTCTTATTAAAACTTCAAGCACTGAGCCTTTCAGGATGTCAACCTCTGCTTGGAAGTAACAGACATTACTGTGAGTTTTTGCAAGCACTTGTTCAGGAGAGTTCTACCTTGCACATTCCAACATGGAAAACAAAATTGTGCAAGAGCAGCTCTAAAGAAGCATGGCTATGGCTGAGATTGTAGACTAGAAGGAAGATTTCTGTCAGAATTTCCCAATGGAACCTTTCTGAGGGAAAAGAAAAATCCTAACTTTTCTAGAATGCTGTGACTTTATAGTGCTTCTAACTGCTCTGTCACATGGATTTCTGTTCTGCTTTTGTGGAGCACTGTTAGAGGTGTTTACTGAGGAGATGGTTAGGAATTCATCAGGCTGTGATGTGTCAGGTAACAGCTCCTATAGTGGTTTTGAGCCACAGTCCAGAATGTTTTTTCTGATCATGCAGGCAAACAGAACCTTAGATTACAATGAGGTAAGTATAAAGAGAATATTGATAAGCTTTTGTACAGCAGGGTTTGTTAGTTTTCACTTTGGCGATCCTTTCATAAATCCATAAGGCTAATGTGGATGTTCTTGGTCCCCCTTAACTTGTCAATGCATCAGTTTCAAGCTAACAAAAGCTTCTCCACTATTTCTGACCCTACTGTATAGTGCTGCCTCTCACAAGGTTTTATGGTCTTGTGTCACTGTCATATTTTCTGAAAAATCCCTTTGCCAGGATTTCTTCTCCTGGGAAACTGAGAAGACTCAGAGAAAAATGAAAACAATAATTTTCTGATCCTCTTCTCCTGTTTTGCTGCTTTGCAATGTGGTTTGGACATTGTTTACTAACTGGTCATTGTCTGATTGGTTTCATGTAAATTAATGACCAACCATGGTCCAGCTGTGACAGGACTCTGGAGAGTCAGGAGTTTTTAATTAGTATCTTGTTAAGCCTTCTGTAAGTATCCTTTCTCTATTCTTTACTATAGGTTTAGTTTAGCATTCTTTAATATAATATATCTCAGAAAATAATAAATTAGCTTTCTAAGAACATGGAGTCAGATTCATCATTTCCTTCCTGCCACAGGGGACCCTGAAAATGCCACAGTCTTGCATTAAGAGGCAGTGCAGAAAGATGTCTTTTAATAAGGATTTTGTCCAGCCTACATGGTACAAAATGCTGCTGTCTGTCTGTATGCCAGTTATGTGTGCATATGTATTTAAGAGCAGCTTACCTGGAACATCTCAATGACAAAAGCCATTTCTGTGCCACTTCACAAAATATGCTTGTTTCCTTTCCTTCCCTTATCACCACCTTAATGTTTGTTTTACCATACCTGAAAACCTACAACTACAAGTATTTATCCTCCTTAAATAGCTATCTAGCCCTGTTTTACCTATTTGAGCTATTTATTAATTATTTGTTTGAACAACACCCCTGAGTCCTAGATAAGGCAAGGTCCCACTGAGACAAGTTCTGTGTAAATACGTGGTAAAAATCCCTGCATTGAAGAGTTTCAATATAAACTCTATAAACTCTATTCCTTTGATCAACAATACACGATAGACTGCTGTGCCAATCTTGGTTTCCTCCAAAACTCTCAGGCTTCTAATTTATCCTCTATCTGATCCTGTAAATTGCAGAATGGAGACCAAGATTGACGAGATGGCTGAGGTGGGGGAAAATGAAGAAGTCCAGTGGAAATAAGAGAAACAAAAATGATAGAGAAGTTTTTGTAACTTAGCAATTGGTAAGTATTTGAAAAATGACTGGAGATGTGACAGGTATTTAGTAATGAATTATATGGTGAATGAAAATAAGGGTGGGATGTTGCCTTTTGTAGCATTAGAGTTTCAAGGCAAGATGGTAGCTTAGTAAGTGCCTAGTAGGTAAAAGTTAAGGGAGAGTTAAAGGAGATAATAATCTGTCATGCAGTGGCTAGTTAAGCTGTTGGTGTACTCACCACAGGATACTGGACATGCAGAAAGCTTCTATGGGCTCAAAGTGCCACTGGACAAATAAATGCAATAAAAAAGACATTGCAGGAGATTAAACAGAGTTGTTTCCTCTGGCACAGGATTGAGGAACAAATTTCCAGTGAGCCAGGAAGTAGCAACTTTGCTGTTCAGATTTAACCCCTTAGGTTTGCAGATATCCATGCCTAGCCACTGTCTGTCATGAAACATTAGTCCTTGTTGTGAGACAGCACATCTCAGTATTATCACTCTGTGCTTTGTTATTTGTCATCATCTTCTTGGGGAAGTCTGGTATGCTAATGTAATGGTAGCCACTAGACTTTATTACTGTTAAATTTGCCAAAATATTTTGCTTTGTGGACAAACACTGGCCTTTATTGCCCTTTCCTCAACACACAGCTGGTAATTTCGGTAAATGAGCCATTGCTCTTGGGCAGCTTGTCATGGCCAAACTCTTAAAGTAAATGGGCATGTCCCTACTGTGCCAATCAGTTGGACCTTGATCTCTCAACTATTTCCAAATGCTATATCCTGTTGGCATTCCTGATGTCTACTGGTCCAGGGAGGTGCTGTTACTCCTACACTGAATTCAATGTAACTACTTCAGAGGTCTAGAAAGTCCTATAACAAGGCTGGAAACAAAGAAATGAAGCTTTAAAAAGGCTAAAAGCAGATGTAGATATAAATTCTAGTTCTGCATAAATGTGCAGATATCTTGGCAATGGATAGTTTATAGTGGTAGATGCACCACAGGCATGGAAGGCCAGAATAAAGCAAGTTTGCATGGATTGAGATGAATTCATGGCCTGTCTCTTTTGGACCCACTGAGATAAAATAAGGGAGCACAGGCATACTTCATTCCCAGGCCAAAAAGCTAGATATTTGGGTGCTTCTGCTAAAGGAGAGGCTATCTCAGTTGACACAACAGGCTTATGAATTCTTCTTACTTCTATGCTCCTCTCTTATGGAGCTGCCATGCTTGCTGCTTGTTTCTAATTTCCATTTATTTTTGAGAAGTTATCACTATTTTTGTACAAGGTATGGATTGGGAGGAGTACATAGAAATCAGATAATAATCTAGAGAAAGATGCAGGAATATAGGAAATACCAACACTCTTCATGAAAGCAATATTGGTACTGTGCACTGAAGAATATTCAGCATACTGAATACCTTTTCTTCCTTGAGACCCAATGGGCAACTTTGATGAGCAGCAGTACCTGTAGAGACACTAAAATCATCACAGCTGTCAGTTAGGCCTACGTTAATGTGTCTTGAAAGAGTGATTAATGGGTTTTGACAATATCATTGCATTTCGTATTTAATCAGATTATGCATCTGTTAGGAATGGTGCACTCCTAACATCTGCAGTCAGAGCCCCTGATCTGCATCCAGATCATCGTTTTGGCAGGAGCATGAAGCATGGTCTGTGGCAGACTTTTGATGAGTTAAAGCTATGCGATGTCTGGTGTGCTTTTAAAATCATCTGTGTTCATCTGCATGGCTCCTCTGTGTGTGTATGCTCATAGGCTCCTTTCCTGGTGAAAATCCTCCTATGGGAAAGCAGAGAGCCTGAAGACAAAGTGAATGGAATATTTCACTGCAGGGGAGGGGTGGTGCAATATAGTGATAGCACACACGTATCAGTGTATGTATGCCTAATGCTTGCTTCCCAGTTCTGCTAGGTGCTTCCTGTGGGACTGCTCTCAAGCTGGCTGCAGTCCAGCCATAAGGGGTTGCCCTGATTTCCTCTGGACCTTATGTTCATCTCTAATTTGGTTGGTAGCATTTTTTGGTATTGTGGGGCTGTGGAAGGATGGGGCCAACAGCAGGTACTACAGTAGTGGGAGTTTATCCAGCCTACAGATATTTAAAGGCTCATGATTTGAAGATGATCATATACCTATTTGAGAAGCTCTTAAAATACATGGGAGTCACTGCCTGGAAATACATGGGGCTGTCCCAACACTTAGCTTTATTATAATTTAAAATAATTCTGCATTGAATTCTTTCTGAAACAAAACAAACTGCTTTGGCTGTCAAAACATTCCTCAAGTAGAGAACCTGAGCATGGTATCACAAATACATATGGTCCAAGAATAAAAATAAATTCCATATGGACCCTCTTTCTTTGGTACATACAGCACGAATGACCTCTACAAATGCTGTCAGAAATTTAGCTCTGGGGTGTCCTGCTATACTGTGCGGTGACTGTGGATTAGGTCATCCTTGTTGGCCAGGAACAGGCAGGGAAAGGTAGTGGAAGTGAACATGGGATGCACAGAAGAGTGCATATAATGGTTTTGGTTTCCCTAGGCACCCAGCAGGAGCACCCAGTGACTGAGCAGCTCCCCTGACAGCAAGCTGGGGGATGTCCCAGGGGATTAGCAGTGCTCTGGAGTGAAATAACCCACTGGCATTCACACAGTGGGGAGCAATCATGATTCTGACCAGCCTCATTCTTTCATCTTTGCAGATATGTCTCAGGGCTTAAAAGCAGGCTGTGAAAATACACTCCAGGGTGAGTGTGAGCAAGCGAGACACTGTCTGCCTAGGACCTGTTGGACTGTCACCATTGTTGCACAAATGATACTGCTCTGTTAGCCTGCAGGGCATACACCCCCCACCCCTGAAAATGTGAGAGCAGGGCTTGCAAGGGAGCTGCAGCTTTCTTAGGGAAAGATCATTTCTAGTTTCACCTCACTCATCTCTTCTTCCTGTCAGGGACTTCATGGTATGCAGGGTCTTAAGCAATCCCGCACATCCTTTGGAAGATGAGGTCCCTGCTTTGACAGACTGAGAAGAATTAATTTTCCATTTAAATACCAGCTGTCACCCCAGACTGGTTGCATGACCATCTACATCTGCAGGGCAATTTTCTTTTCAGAAAAACAAGTCATCCTGTTTGCTCTGTGAATCTCTAAAATTGAGGATTATTGTTTTGTAAATAAACAATAAGTAGTTAAAAGACATTCTGGTCAACAAATACAAAATAACAGCCTATAATTCCCTTGTTGTGACTATTGTAAAAAGCAGTATTTTATTAGACAGGCTTATGTCATCTCTTGGTATTTGTTTGCCTTCAGATGTGTCAAAAGGTGTCCAAATATCCATGATCAGATGCAGGGAGATGCTTTGAGGAATAATTATACACTGGTACAACAAAAGAATATCAGTATTCATAATTTTGTTACATAAGTCATCACTGTCATTACTGGGGAGGAGACTAGAATAGCTTGGTCCACAATGTTGTCTCACAATGGTCGTAAGGTTTTATTCCGTGTTTCAGTATTTTCTGCTGTATTCTGGTTATGCAGCCAGTTTGGAACCCTGATGTGGGAGATCCTGTTTTCCTCTGATGTGGAAAATCTGCCTGTTTGAGTGAGCTATTAGTCCAAAATGAAAAGACACAAAACAAAGGCACTGTTGAAGATAGAAGCAGGATGAGGCACTGGTTGAGAGAAACCTGTTCAGGAAAACATACGAATGCCCGTGTCCGTACTCCCAAACAAGGAGCAAGGCATGCACTAACAGGAATGGTTTCCTAACTCAAGGCACTTCTCTGATGGTTTCCCTCGAGGGAGGTGTGGTCTAAGTTTTGGGGAGGATGGACTGTTCCCATTTTTGTGGAGTATGTTGTCTTGGGTTTACTGAATAAACTGGGGAAAATCTTGCAAACAGAGCCCGACTGCATTTGTCTCTGACTGTGGTGTTGTTCTAAAGACACCAGGTAAATGTTGGCTTAGTGAATCCCGTTGGCTAGGAAACCATTCCCCCTTTCTCAGCATCCTGTTTGCCAACAGGGAAACCTGTCTGAATTTTGACAGTTGAGTTCTGGGCCTTGGTGTGGAAACTGCGCCTGGAGGGTTTTCAGTATGTCCCTTACAGGCTGTTAGAATGAGGAATGCAGTTGGATTTCTTTTCCTTGAGCTCCACATTTTACTGTTGAATAAATTTGAAATGCTCCCAACTTTTAAGAAGGGTGGGAAAAAGCATAACCACAAAGGGTTGCTGAGCTTAAAAGCCTGAGAGCTAGTATAAAAACTGGTGCAGGGCTTCATTAGTTGTCCTTCATCCATTAGCCTCTGGACTGAGTTTGCCATGGGGCACCACTAAAAGCAAGTTGTGTGCCTTAGACGCTCAGACCTTTCTGCTTGCCTGCCCTGTAGTCGCCCAACACCTCAGAGAATAAATCAGCTACAGGTTTTCCAAAGCCTCTAGAAGTGGAAGTTTCCACATCAGTTGTTAGTCTACCAAATTGGGATGTGGTGGGTAGGTATTTGACTGAAACTCAGTGTACAGGCGTATGAATATGTGCCTGTGGGAGCTGGATGGTCACAATCTGTTTCTTAAGCTTGGTGCAAAAGATCATACCTGCAGGGGTATGTTTATGCCTACTGTGAGATGAGCATTTGTCAAGCACCAGGCTCTGGCAGTGCTGGTGCTATTTTGAATACAGCTGAGACCAATTGTAGGCTGTGGGCTGCATGGTTGTGCAGAAGTTTTTGTTTAAGCATCTTGCCTGTCTTTTCCTTCTTGGCCTGCCTCCCTCAGGATTCAGTCTAACATTGCAAGCAGCTTTAAACATGCAAGAAAAAAGCTGTTTGAAGAGTAGCACCTTGCCTGGCAAAGAAAAGTTTTGCTGTGCTGCTTAGATCTGGTCACCAAGCTCGAATCTAACTTTATTTCAAAAGAGCTCTAAATCTAAGACCTGGAGGGGTTAATATACAGTGCTGGCATGAAGATAGGTGTAGTAATATCCCATATGCTTAGAAAGAGCTGTAGACTCCCTCTACCACTGGGAATCCACTACTGTCATGTCTGTTAGAGCAAAGCACTGCCTTGCTTCCTGCAACATTCTGCAGGGCTGTTACAGTGATCTACTCAAAAGAAATTTATCTTGTTTTTCCTCTTTTTTGAGTTCTGTAAGTCCCCAGAGCTCCACATTACGTCAAAAGTTTAAAAATGGACCAGTGAAAAGAATAGGAGTAAATTCCTAATGAAACCAAGGGTTTACTGAGGAGCAACATGGTATCAAGGTTTTAGCACTACTGATGAGTCTGTGGAGTCACCTTCTCTGGAAGGAATAAAAAGTTGTCTGGATGCAATCCTGAACAACATGCTCTACAGGATCCTGCTTGAGTGAAGAGGTTGGACTAGATGACTTCCAGTGGTCCCTACCAACCTCAACCACTCTGTGGGTAGTGGCTCTGCACAACTGCTTAATCAAGAAAATGAAATTATCTTTGTGTATTTAATTTCAGTGGTATTTAGAACTGCCTTACTCAGGCTTTTCAGAAGATTGCAGCCAATATCTGAGATGTGATGCTGCTCCACAGTGGGTAATTTCTGTGTCTGTAGGGAATTCACCATCCCTTGGGAATTAGATCATCCTTAGAGAACTAGATCTGTAATTTGAAATTTGTGCTTCCTGTGTATAGCCAAATGCATTCAACTCATCTGCCATTACTTTGGCTGTATTTTCTCTGGGCTTTCCAATTTTTTTTTTAGCAGTGTAGCAGCCTACTTGAAACTAATACTGATATTTAGTAATTAAGATGCCTGAGCTATCCTACAGTCCTGCAAAGCCCATCAACTACTGTTCTACTTAAAGACAGGTTTTAGCAAAGCACTGGTATTAAGAAGATATAATTCTCAAGTTTGCTGCACTTTGGCATCTTTTGAATTGATTCATCTTCTTTGAGCATTATATATATGTGTGTGTGTGTGTGTTTATGTGTTCATACATATAATGGAACATCTGCCAGTTGCAAGGAGTACAAGGCTCTTGTGAAAACTGATGAACACACCAATGTCCATTGTAAAAGCTGAAATTCATAATAACTACAGCAATGCAGAGCTGTTTTCTTTTTCAAGGAAATTTGCCATAAAGTAAGAATTGTGTTCCTTTTATTATGCAGCTACAGTACTTACCATGCTGGAAAACTTTGAAAAATAATACAGAATAGATTTGACCTCAGAGAGGATCATGATAAATTAGAGTTGCTTTCAAGAATTCAAATTAGATTTGCAAACTGGTTTGTCTGATTGAGCCAAGATGATCTTGTAGAGAAAGGGGAAAATGATGGTAGCAAGATAGACAGATATTTGGCCATTAAATCCTACAAAATGTTCTTTGTATTTTCTCCTGCTTTTTCCCCTGGTTTGTTCACTTATTAGCAAGCATTTGTAAGTAAAGTCTTCCTACTGTTTAAACTAGAGAAGGAAAAATTTTTTTTTTGAGAGGAATTAGTCTTTAGGGGTTTTGTCCTTGCTCCCTGAAACTCTTCAGGACACTGAATAGGGATCTGTGAAGTTTTTGTTTTCTAAAGGCTACAGAAGCTGAAAGCTACTTTTCTGGCAAACTAATAAGGGAGAGCAAAGGAGACAGCTAACTTGTAGGGATGACACAGAGGGACTGAGGCAAAAAGCTTGACATGTTCATTGTGAATGTCTGGTGTGAGACATCAAGGACAGGAACGTCTCTCAGACAGTGGGCACTGTTGTGGGCTGAACACTTCCTGTGAAAAGGCATCCTCCAGAGGCCAGCCCATCCCAAATCCTTCCCAGATGAACAAGCAAAACTGGCTGAGCTGGGTTCCTTCAGTCCAATCTTTTACCTAGGATGAGGGGAAAAAGCTGTCAGCGCTCAAAAAACAAATGACAAAGGCAAGCTGTTGCTTAAACTGCCCATTTTGCTCACAAGGGTCTGAATCTGTCTTCTGGTTTTGACTAGTAGATTTGCTTTTCATTCACAGACATTTAACAAAGCAGAAGTATTGTAATAGGGTGAAAAGAAGGAATGGGAGTGAAAGATGGGGAGTGCTAATAGGCCTGAAAATGAATAAAATATAGCACAAAGAACGACAACTGCAGCAGTTCCTCCTTCAGCAAGAGTTTTCCATCTGTAGTTCAGCTTGATATTTTGAGAGCCTATTTGGCAGCTGAAAGAGACTTCACCTGGTAACTTTTTATTTTAGAAAGGTTGAAGCGTGATGGGAGGAGAAGCTTCTTCTAAATCACGAGTATAAATCAGTTGGACAAAATGGTTTCTTTTCTTATAATGGCTCATTTGCAAGAGTAGCTCCTTATTCCTTTCACTGATTGAGGAGGGGGGATTAGAGAAGGAACAGTAGATAAGGTCAGGAGCGCTGGTGCTGTTCAGGGAACAAGGAGCAATTGGATTTCACTCTTTTAAGATTGATCCTGTGGGCTACAAACACCTGTGTGGTACCCTAGAAGGTAGGGTTTGCCCCTGATGTCACATTTCATGCCCCCTTCTTCCATTCCCTCCAGTTTTGTGTGGATCTTTGCTGCTGGGTTGAGGCCAGGGCTGCCTGCTTGCACATGCTGTGTGTCCACCCTGTTTAATGTGTCCAGCATCCCCTGCCAAGCTGGTCGAGGCTCAGCTCTAGCTGTGTCTCCCTGCCAGGGCTTTGCAGCTGGAAATAAAGCCAGAATTGAAGTTGTCTGGATTTCAAGTGTAATCTGTTTTCAGCAATTGCTCAACACTGATGTCTGCTTCTCACTCAATACTTGGTTGGATTCTTGGTGTCATCTTGAGCATCAGCTAAGTGAAAAGTAGTTGCTTGAGGAAACCCTTCACTTGATCTATACCCTAAAATCTGCAAGGTCCCTGCTTTGCCAGGCATCTCTTGAGTTAGTAGAATCATTTCTGCAAAGCTCAGTGCATCCACAGAATGCTTTTAAAATGGGGAGGAGCAAGCATACATCTCTACACTTTCACAGCTGTAAACCAAAATACAAAGCATTGTCACAGCTGGAACTGGCTGGGGTGTGCCTTGTTCTTTTCCTATTCTCAGCTCTCAGCAGTTATGGGGTGGCCACCTAGTCAGGCAACTTCTCTTTTGCAAGGAAAGATTTTAAAGCTATTTTAATGTGTTTTCAGTATGTGACCAGGTCACCTACTGAGTTACAAATACTGAGTTACTACTTTCTGCTTTCATGGAGGAGTGCCTAAATAAATCAGACCTCTGATCTTGAGTGCCCTGTATGAATAGGAGTAAATCAAGGGCAAACATAGGTGCAACACAAAGGTGAGTTTTTAAAAACAAACCTCTAACAGTTTATTCTAAATGATCAAAGACAGATTCTTCAATTTTCTGTTACAAACAAATGTTTAATGAAGTCTGATGCTTTTGTTGAATGCAACGCAACTGCATGTGACTTCAGGAGTGTCAGCTTCAGGCTGGATAAAATCAAGACCCCAGCTAAATCCTCACTGTCTGCAGTGGCAGTCAGCACTGGATGCTGCAGGGGGAGATGTAAGCATCATGCCAGCAAGTTGTCTATAAAGGAAGTTTTCCTTCTATGTCTTAATAGATGTTGACTTCTAAAGTAACTTCCTTTACCTAATCTATTCCCTAAACACTGATAATGTTTTGTATCAAAACAAACACTGCTATTTTGAATGCTTCTGTGGTATCTTCCACAGACATCTAATGGTAGAGCTCTGCAGATTAGTAATGGGGAAAATGTCCTATCAATTCTCCATCAGGCATTTTTCCTTTTCACATAGGCCCCTAGACTTATTCACAATTTGCACAATAAATCTCAGAGGAGCTGGTTTAGAGTTATTCTCTCTGTAGCTGTTTTTAAAATATCACTTTTTTTCTTATATAGCTGAAATGCTCACAACAAACATTTCTTCTCTGGTGCATTTTCTGAAATTTGTGTTTATCAGATCTCTGGAGTTTTGTTGATGGGGTTTTGTATGAACACTTACTTTAGAATCACATATTTATATTTAAAAACTGTATAATACAGACAGAACTTTGGAAACTGCACTCAGTTTAGACTTCAACTTCCAAAGACAGAAATTAATCCTATATTTCAGAAGCCACACACTGCAGTAAATACACTGTCCTGGTGCTGCTATTTTTAATTTACTCCAAATGGAAAGTGCCTGTGGTTCTGGCTTAGCACCTGCCATAGATGAACTTATGGGTGCTATAGTTCATGATTCCGACTGCCAAAACTGAAGGGGCTAAAAAGCAGGGATAAGTCTTTTAAACACTTCATGCTTAAGTAAAAGATGTTTCCATTTTTCAGGGACATAAAGAAAATCTGAGTGGCACAGGTGAAAATGACCCATAATCCAGACTTGTAATTAAGTAATGGGGTTTCAGATGCACTTGCAAAGAGTTCTGAACTCACATTTATTATCAGGTTATTCTACCAGTATTATGCTGGTAGTAACCCTTTAAAAAGCTCCAGTGTAGATCCAACACTGGAACACTTGAAGCAGGAGTGCTCACCAACAGTGCTCTTTATCAGCTAACCTTGGCAGCACAGTAGTGTTTCCTCTGCTTGTTTGGTGTTCATCTATTAATCAGAATCTGCTTCTTAGGTGTCTGAAAGCCAAGAATACTCTTTGGAAGCTGCATTGCTGATAAATGAAATGGGTTTTTAATTCTGTGCTCCCCATATTTCACTGTGTTATGTCTGCTCACCAGATGAGCTTATTTAATATTGTGCATTCACTAAATTAATCCTTATTTCTGCTTTAGTGCACACTGATGTGGCTAGAAAAGAAAAAAGGAAACACAATCATTTTAGCCATGAGTCAGTGTGGATAAGCAAACAAAACCAACTAGTTTGGTATTGTGCAATAAGCCACCAGTGCTAATGAAAATACTCTGAAATAAGGTGCTGTGCTTAGGAGCTGTACAAAAGAAGCTGGTGGCAGCTGTCAAGACTTCCATGTGATGCTGCCCACACTTCAGTCCCATATCCAGACTACAGATTTCTATGTATGTAGCCAGGGGATGTTCTTGAAACAGCTGCCTGTCAGTTAATAGACATGTTTGGGAGAATGGAGAGATGCACATGGCAACACAAGGAAGAAATGCATGTAAAGGCCAAAAAGCGATCCTCAACAAGAAGTCTTTGGGGCTTAGTGGGGAGAGGTGAGTAGGAAACCCGTGATGTGATCCTGCATTTGAAAATAGCAGTGAGCAGGATAAAAAAGGTCAGAAAATAAACCCACAGCTTTAACATACCCTACCAAATTAGGGAGATTGAAAATGGATTACAGTAGGGAGAAAAATAGTCAAAATTTTCCACCTGATCCACAAGAGGTGGAGGGTCCTGGGCTTTTGAAAGATCTGGCCCAAATGGTGTGTGAGATCTGTCTGTGAATATGGAGAGAGATGTGCTCAGAGGTAGCCCTGTCCTAGCTGTAGCTGAGCCTCTCTCCTGCTGTCCAAAGCACTGAGCAGTTGTTAGGAGTGCGGCAGTCAGTTTTGTGAGGTGCTGGCAGGGTGTCCCCAAGCTGAAACAGCCACAAAGCTGACTTTGGGAAAGACTTTCCTTAGCTCACTGAGCTTGTGTTAACAGCCACAAGTCACGGGGAAAGGGGCTGTGCTTTCAAAAGAAGCACTAGAAAGAGCACTCCTCTAGAAGGGTCTTGGAAAAGACTCTGATACCCAGGTTTTGCTTAGCCTCTGAAAACCTGAAACCCAACTATTATGTCATATTAGCATCTATAGCAGAGCTATTTCCTGCTGGTGCTAACTGCTCCAGCACAGGTCCCTACAGACACTATTCAATAAAAATCTCTTCTGACACCTCACAGCTTTCATTGCAGTGAGCCCAGTCAGCCTTGTTCAAGGCACAGCACATGCAACAGACCAGTTCAAAAAATGCACAACTCCTTTATTTTTGTAATGAGTTCATATTTCTGGTTGCTAGCACAAGTGGGAGGCAGCTAATAGTTATTCTGCTGAGGGCATTGCAGGTGCTCTAGCAATCATACCCTTCCTTTCTGGAGGCAAAATGCCTAACTGTGCTTGGAGCACTTTCCATTGAAAAAACACACTTTAAGAGGAGTGCTGATTACACCCTTCCATGAAAAATTAAATCTACAGATAATGTGCTGTTTGTAACTTGCCAAGAACATTGCTCATAAGCAGTGCAGGAGAATCAATTCCCTCATTAGTAGAAAATGAGTATACATCTTTTTATGAATGCTAAGGAATATTACATTATATGAGTTTTTTGAAAGAGGTCGTTTGATTGAGGAAGTGATTTGTGTATCTTGTCTGAAAATGTCTTTTCAGTTCTAGGACACGTTTTGCAATACATAAGGTTCCAAACGTGCTGAAAAATGAAGTTGCTAATGTAGATGAAGTTGCTGAAGTCAGGCTGATAATATTTTACCTGTAAAGTTACTTCCATTGAGGAACCTGCATTTGTAATCCAAAGGTTGTGAAGTAAAATTTTTTTAAATGCTTCTGAACTTATTCTCTGTATTTTTTCAATGCCATTCACATTGCTGCTGAGCTGAGGTTCAAAAGATCAAATTGTAACATCTTTTAGTGGCTTGAATAGCAATTAAATCCTGCTTAATGTGCCTATTATGAAATGTTAGAGGGAGTGACTGTAATTAGTATTTAAAAATATCAGTACTTATCATGCCATCTTGAAAATGAGACAGCAACTTAGTCCAAATCTGGTAGTTATTACAAACTTAATAGCCAAGGAATTTTAAAATTGGCCCAAACCTGTTCTTTCTGAAGCAAGTGGTAAAACTCCAGTTTAGTCAAATAGAAGGAGGATTAGATGATGACTGCTTGTAAAGTTCCATCCATTAACATTCAACTTCAGTAGAAATTTTCCATATGTTTTACTTGCAAGACTAGATGACTGTGTTAACTAATTAGAAGCACTATTCAAATATTTACTATCTGAACATTCAAACAAATGAAAAGATTAATGAGATTCTACTGATTTTTCAGAGCTGTTTTTGTAGAAATAAAATCTATAGTTTTCCAACTGAAAAAATAAACCTATTAGACCAATCATTATCAAAACCTCCATACCTGTCCTTAAAAATTCTGAGTAGCTATGAAGAATCTCCTCTCACGCCTCAATATCTGAATACTTGGGAAGGAGCCTCAGGGAGTTAAGGGATCCTGTGTTTTTACACTAAATCTTCAGTGAATGCAAATCAGCTTCTGAATCTAAGGTTAGCAGCCCTGGTATTGATTGATAAAAATCTTTCTGGTCCTTACCCTTGTCTGAGTAGGACATAGGCTCTCAGTCCCAGGCTGTGGGCAGTGCTCTAGAATTGATGGTTGTGAGGTGGTCCCACAAGTCCTGGCAGGGACTCCTCAGTCTCTCTGCATCTCTCACCCTTAGCAGCTGAGCAAGCACCCACACGTACAGTAACAAGCTGCTGGGCTGCAGATGATCAAAAAAAAAAAAAAAAAAACCAAAAAAACCCCCCAGAACACCACAAACTGAACAACTTGAAAGGTCTGGTGAACTTGAAGCTCTTCTAAAATGTGTAATATTGAAATATCATTTGTTCTCCAACCTTAATGCATATGGTATTTGTTGAAATTGATTGTAAATGACATTTTCCCTGAGTGGCAAAAGCACTGAAGGCAGCCAGATGGTTAGCAGAAATATACAGTGTATTCACAGACCATGACAATTTGGTCCCATAGCTTTTCTTGTTGGCAATTGAATCAACTTTTTCGAACTGAGCATCTTGATCTTAAGGGTCTTTTCCAACCTAAATGTTTCTGTGATCTAACTGCACTGAAAAAAAAGGCAAATTCCTTGGAAATAATAGTACAATTATTGTTTTTAGATGTCTTTTCCCTTCCACCTTTCCTGAGTACTACTACTTCTAATAGAATAAGTGGAAAAATATGTAACAATTTAAATTACTAAATTATAATATATTAGACTAAAGTTCCTTCTTTCCATTTGAGAGAGCTGGCTTGTGTCTGCATACTAAACCATACTTTTTATAATCTCAAAGTGAAATCATATGTACCAGGAAACATTTAAAATTAACTGAGGCCAGAAGGCATAATAATTGTCATTTAATCTTACATCAATTTTTTTCTCTGGGCTAAGTAATCCACACTCTCCCCAAGATAAGGCATGCTGGCCATTGGCATAATAAAAAAGTTCTTCTTGAAAAATGCCTGATTTGACTCAATTGAAAACTATTCTTGAGGTGGAGATATCTTTTGCATGTCTGAGCAGCTCTATCATGATATAAAGCAGGTGAATACCTGGCCTAAGTTGTTAGAAAACACCAATTCACAGCTCTGGATCTGGCTTGCAGCTTTAAATATTTTGATGACACCCTGGGAGGGAAAAAAGATAGTATGAGCATTAGTTGTAGAGCTCACTGCCATGCCAAATCAACAAGGGTTTTTCTAAATAACTCAGTAAATCACTGACGTGCTGCTGTTAAAAAAACCCTCAATAGTAAGATGAGTCCCATTGTGAGATGATGCTTCAAAGAAATAATTTGGAGTGGTTCATTGCAGACACTTAAATTGATGCCTTTCAACTTTGCAATGCAGGCAAAAAGAAATTAGGATTTAGAAAAAATAATAACCAGAATCTTTAAATGATTCAGTCAACTCAGACACCTGCTACGAGTCTTATAAAAAGAGAGAGTGAGTAATGAGTGAGCTGTTGTGAAAATCTTGGTATTTTATTGATGAAAATAGGCAAATTCCACGGGAGATGACATTATTGATTAGGCAGACACAAAGCTTCAGGAAATCTGGTTTCAGTTCCAGTATCTGCTGCAGACTCTGTGCTGCTATCACTTCACCCTTGTGCTAAGTTTATCATTCAATCTACAAACCCTGACTGAAACTGGAACCACACCAGGCTACACACAACACAAATACCCTGGAAAAGAGCCTCTTCCTCCAAGACCTTCCTGTGCAATTAAGCCACAAAAAGGATAAAAAGAAGATAGGGTTGCACAAAGCTGCACAGCAGCAGTATTGAATCCTGAAGCAGCAGTCTCCTGGTGCCCAGCTCAAGGCCATTCTGCTAGGTCCTAGCAAAACCAAGATTTGACCTAAGTTTGCTCATACAAATAGACCACACATCTTTCTTTGCTACTGCAGTGAAATCTTACTTACAGGGGAATCATGAGAAGTAAATGGTCTCTTCAAATGCCTTCCCAACAGAATTTCTCTATGATCATGGGATAAGGTTTATCTTGGTTTATTTGTTGTGAGCCTTTAGGGGAAAAAAATGGAATGGAAGACATTTGCTACATTTTCTGTAGCAGGCAGTGCTGAAGGGGAGGATAATATCTTTAAAATGGTGTGGCTGTGGAACGGCTGTAAAACTCTTGCTTGACATATATAATAGAACCAAACTTCAGCTACATCTGCATATGCCATTACTTGGACTGATGTGCAAGTATTTGTCCTATACTACTCATTACTTGGAAGTGTCTTGGATATCTATCAGAGCCCTGCAATCAGTCTCCAGATTTTTTTTTTTTTTTTTGAACGATTGGGTGCCAAACTTCTTTCAAGTATTTCAGTTTGTGGTGAAACTCTACTCAAGATTATACTACAATCAGCCAACAGGACTTACCCTCCCTGGCATTGTCTTATACAGGCAGTGGAAAAGAGATCTAGTGCTTGAATACAGCCAGCAATTACAGACTGGGACCAGAGTGCTGATGTGCCAAGGGTGTAGCAATCTGAAGGACAGAATCATTGCAGATCTGACTTATGCATCAATCTTTATCCATCAAAGTATTTATACTCTGCTGAAGTTGTAAGTATATGCGGATGATTTCGTGCTACTCCAAAAGATGAACCTAATTATGCTTTCTGCTGCCATCATTTGGAGACCCTCTTTAGGGAGCTCTTCCCATTTGTCCAAATTCAATATCCAAATAGATACGGCAGAAAATATTGCAAAAGGTTTGTTTTGCTGATAGTGAATTAGACTGAGTGGTATGTGATAAAAATGTGGTGTGATACATAAAGCTCTTGCATCCCACACTGCATGTGAATGCACTGCTTAAATGAGTATGGTGAATTCATAATGTGGTGCAGTCACTGCTGAACAGCATGTGAATCTTTTGCTTATGTTTATCTCACACTGGAGTCATGACATGTTGGAATTTAGGCAGAGAAGAACAAGGGTTACCTGCCAAAATTAACTATCTCTGTGCCCTGAAAGGAAACAGATCCCCTGCCATGCAGCAAAAGTTATGGCCACCACAGAATGATGTGAGTGTGAGGAGTGACCTGCCAGACAAGGAGCCCAGTTTCAGGATTTGCTGTGGGACTTGCCTGGTCAATGGACCTCCATCACTCAGGCTGAGTTTGCTGAAGGAACCTGAGACATTTAGGCTCTAAAACCAGCAACTCCAAACTGAAGAAAAATTTTATTTGTGGTACTTGATGGTTTTAGCAAAATCGTGATTTAAGGTATTGTCCCAAGAAAATTGGAGCAACTATTTCAGCTGAAACACAGCTTTCAATGTGACTCTATTATGGCTGCTGAGAGGGGCTTTTTTGGTTAAACAGTTGAAAACTGCCCCTCTAGTGAGGATCCCTCTCTACATGGTGCTCAAGGCGGCTATGTGATGGGGACGAGGCATCAGGCAAGTGAAGGACAGGATACTTAAGGACCTAAATATTCTAGGAGGATTTAGGTCAGGGATCTGGTGGTCTTGTGGAGTCTAGCAAGGATCCTCAGTGTAAACATTTTGATTTCAGAACATATTCATAGGTTATTTGGTCTGCACCCCAATAAGACCTTAAAACAATACAGTCCTCCTGTACTGCAAACAGAAACCCCCGTTTAAAACAGAAGTAGAAATATAAACAAAAACAATTAGTTAGAAAGAGATGTGAGGTGGATCTGAACTTATCTAATCATGTGACACTGCCACTGCTCCAATATTTTGTTGCAGTAGTTAAGCTCCTTCACTTTTAAAAGCAGCACCCTCTTTCATTTAAATTTGTGTCCCTTCTTCTCTCAGCTACTGTCTTATTACATCTTTCTCCAGTAGTTAAATGTATCTTCAATACCCAGAACTTTATCCACATCAAACTATTCCATTCTTAAGTCAACTTTTGATATTTGTTTTGGAAATTTAAGCAAAGTACACTAATTAAGCCTACTGATGCAAGATTTTTTTCCTTCCTCGAACTACAAAATTCTGCTTCCTCTCTAACTTTTCAGTATCTTTTGAGAAATGTAAAAATGGCTGCATTTAGTATTCTAAGGGTGGTGTCAGACATGTCCTAGCAAACACTGCTCTTCATTTCAAGGTGCAGAGTTATGCAGAAGCTCTGTGGCAAATAGTTTAAGGCAAAGCATATGTAGAACACATTTTGAGAATATTTCAAGGACCCAAAATTGGATCCTTCTACTGGCAAGAGCTCCTAAATGCTCCCACATAACATCCCTTAAGTAGAAGTACTTGCTTGGAACAGTACTTAGCCCATATGCAAGCTCACTTGGTGGGGTGCTGTTGTTGTGACTGAATTACTACAAGGAAAAGCCTTACCCTCCCTAGAAATCCCAATGCATAAATATTCTGCGTCGGCTCCAATTCGTTTGCTGAAATTAAGACAGGAAAACTTTGCACAGGTTGGGTTTTCCTTTTCCCCCTTTCCTCAGTGAGGAGGGCTGAGCTGTCATTTTGGGTGGTGTTTTATACAATGGAGATGCAGCAGCATGACATCCTAGTGCAGACGTCCTTCTTTCAGTAACAAAGTCCTTTGAGCATTCAGGGTCTGCATTGATGCTGGGCAGTTTTCCCAGTGGCTGCCAAAGGATTTAGGAGTGCCAAGCTCACCATTTCTCAGTGGCATTTCTGCTTCTAATTTCCTTCAGTGTTTTTTTCAAAGCTCTGCAGCAACACACTCCCATCATGGCAAAGGATCCAAGCCCTGAATGCAAGACAGAATTTGCTGTCTTGTCTTTGTACAAAACAAGCACAGAAATTAGGAGAGATTTTTCAGGACAAGAATCTCAAGTTAAAAAAAAAACCACTGTCACATTGGGCAATGTGCCTGTTCCTGGAGATACTGTGGGTTTTGAAAAGCTTCTGATTTATCTAGTCTGTTTTTGTAAGCCACAGGGGACTACATGACATGCTGCAATTCTGCTTGCTGAGACGGTGGCTTTACCACTCTCTGCTGCTCCTGTCTGCCTAACAGTAACTCTGGGAGCCTGGTTTAGGTTGTGCATTGGGACCACAGACTGAGGTCCCTGGGAAGACCCTTTTCAGGGAGAAATTTTGTCCATCCCTGCATCCTTGCAGCAGCATTTCTTAGGTAAACAATAAGGTCTACATGTGATTTTGCACATTTGCATCCCTACCTATCTCCTCACTCAGGCAAACTGAATATTTATCACCACTCAGTTCTTCCAGGGCATTAAAGCAGACTGTGAACACCTCTGCCCCTCCCAGTGCACTGGGAGCAGCCTGTTGGTGCCATTTCAAAGAGTGAAGAGCAGCTCCAGTGGTCTGAATCCAACCAGCACTGTTTGTTTTGCTGCCAGGGGAATGGACAAATCCTTGAACAAAATGGGCCACTTTAGGGGCGTGACACGGTTTCAGTTCAGCTTGTTGATAGGGTGAGAAGCCACAACTGTTTTGCTTGAATCCATGGGAGCAGAATTTGACCTCTGAAGAGGAAGATTGGATTTATCCCTCATATTCCATTTATCTTTCTATCAGATGAATGATGCCCCATGGGTGTTTCACCCCTGTGCTGTGACAGCATGGTGTCATTGCATCAGTAGCCTATGTATATTTCTTTCCTGACTGCAGACAGGGAATCTCTCCCCTGGCTTCCCAGACCTGTAACACAATCCACCTTCCCCTCATGGCTTGGCATATCTGTTCAGGCAGAGACCGTGTTCATTTCTTCTTGTCCAGCTCATCCTTTGCTGCTCTCAGCAGTATCTTGGTACTTCATTGCTGAATGGACTTAGTTGGATTCCTTGGAAAGAAACACACAGCTTTTTCTTCTTCACTTGTATCACGTGCTCTGAAATTCAGACCCAGGTGACATACAGGAAGGAGTGAACTCAGGTCTTCAGTAAGAGCATTGATGGAGAGCTTTGGCACCAAGCGCTGCAAGGCGGGCTTGCTCATGCTACCTCCGTGCAAGCACACACCTGCAAACCCAGAGCTAACATGCACAGAAAATCAGGCTGATGTGGGGCAGGGAGGTTGGAAAGACAAATTATGGAAGCAGTTCTGGGCTATTAAAGTGCACAATCCAGCATGAGGACTTGCTGGCAGATCAGGGAGTGCGATTTGTACGAACTAATGGTCTAGCAAAAATTTACACTGCAGAAGGAAACTTTGAGGCTCAGGGATGTCTTAGGATGGGTGTCCTCAAAGCCAGAGGACATAAAGCAAAGTAGAGACCTGCTGGAGGTTTTGCAAGGTCTTCCATATAGGGAATGAAAACAGGATTAAACAAATCCATTAATACATATATGAATATCCAAATGTTTCAAGTGTAAATGGAGATTGCAACATACTGCTTGGAACTGGTGAGGCCAAAGTAACCACCAAGCTTCTGAGTGTCTTGGAACATTATTCTTCTCCAAAACAAAAGAAATACAGTGTTAATTTCTGCATGCCCTGTAATCTACTGGATTATCAGCTTTGCACTAATAAGAACCTGTTGGGAGGGAAGTCCTTTGAAGGCAGTACCACTTATTCACAGCAAAGGCATCCCTTTGCCTACCTTGCCCTGAGTGTGGTGTGCAGGGTGAAGCTTGCAGTTTGCATCATCATTGAGCCTGGAAAAGATGTTTGGAATTACTGTGTCCGACCAAATCCAGTGGCACTGCTGTAGTTTTTCATTTTTTCCAGGACAAGAGAAAAACTTGTTCCTCTTGAAACCTTCCAATCCATTTGTACAGCTAGGAGAAATGTAGGATTTTGTCCTCTCCTACATGAAGGGCTCAGATTTACTTCACTAGAAAGCATTTAATCAGGGGACTGTGATCTCATTTGGAGTGGATACAGCAATCCCCCTCCTTCTGCATAAGCATTGCATGGGGTAGCTAAGAATCAATGGATATCACAGAGGGAGAGATAGCTTGCGTGCCTCTTTGCTCTGGGGAGTGAGGCTGTCTGTGAGGAATAGGAGCTGGGATTAGCTATAGGATTTAAATGCAGCCATGTGCTCTTAACCTAAGGACTGTATCACCCTTCCCCTTAAGCAGATGCTCCTCCTACAGTTACAACCAGCCTGGACTTTTTAGTCATGGTACAATTCACTGCCACTGAGCTGATCAAATTATCACAGTGTCTGGTTTACAATATCACTGATTAAGTCACAGAGGAGGAAGCTAATTATAGAGGAGCATGCTATTTGCACACAGGGATGCTGTAGCAAGCTCTGCAGGAGGCAGATGGAAGTATTTTGAAAAAAAAAAAAGGCAGAAAGGCATACAGCAGCAAAAAATGTTTGTAGGAAATGCTACAGCTCTTTTTTCTCTTGAGGAGTTTCTTTTGTATAGCAGAAATGGTCTGAGAAACACTCTCAGAATTTGAGGGTACAGTTCCAAGAAGCTGCTTTAATTTTATTACTGGACATGTGATCATTATGCTACAGACTAGAATAGCTCAAGCTTGGCTTTAATGCCAACCTGTCAGTGTATTCATCACTGAACAAGCATTACATAATTACACTAAATCACAAGATTAGAATATAAGAGATTTTTTTGGGCAGGCGGGGGTATTTTAATCCAGAGTGATCTAATTAGTATTGATCCTTCTTTCTTTAACATGTTTAAGGGTAAGTGTACTTAGGAGCCAACCACATCATAAAAACAAGGTCTGGAGTCAAATGGAGGAGAGCTGTGGCACAACCACACTGTGGGTACTTGCTCAGAAGATTCATCGAAGCAAATGGAACCATAAACCATGTACAGTGCCCTTGAAGTGAAACATTTTAAATGCAAAGCAATCTAATATTGTACTTACAGCTGACATTTTCTGCAACGGCCAAGGGTGCTCTTGTACTCCAATTTTCCATTGGGGAGTACAAGTTTCCAGAATGTGAATCTGCCATTGCTTTACTTTGTCTCTTGTGTGATGGCTTATAAGGGAATGTAATAAAGAACTGTTGATACAACAGCTTTTAACCCCATTTGTATGTGTTAAGGCCAGAGGAAGATCCAGGGCCAGCAAAGGTTAACCTGCTTTATAAATCCTGTGGAATAAAGCTTTCTGACTTGTCACCATAAGATTAAAAAAAAAAAAAACAGGTTTTGACCAGGATTTCATGGAAATGCTGCTTTGACAGCATTTTTTGTGAAAGCTGGCAGAGTTTAGCTCACAAACCATAGCATGCTACTTTTCTTAGAGAAGATTAACAGACAAGGGGGGGCTGAAGTAACTTTCCTATAGGACATATATGAATCCCCTGCAGTCACATCATTAAACCCCCAATAGGTCAGCAGAAGTGTAGATTGCACAAGCAGAAGGAGGAATCGGATTACTCCACTTTGGCTAGTTCTGGAAGGGCATTTAGCAGACCATTTTCAGTTTGACAGGATCAGTTAGCACAGTAGGATGGGACTAAGGCCATAATTTCCTCTCTGTGGGAATGACCATTGAGAAATCAGGCGGTAGGAAAGGTGTAAGCATTTACTTCGTGAGGGTGAGCTTTGAAACAGGAGTAATTTGTTTTGTCTCTGCTTATAGAGGGCCTAAGTAGCAGTCAGCTGGATGCTGAGTTTTTTTTTTATCCACAGACTGGTAGGTAATTTTTTGAAGGAAGAATGGGACTAAGGAGAAGGAGATGTTGTGTGAACTGACTCTGTCTGGGTTGCCAGTAATACCACACCTTCCACATCGCCAGTAAAAGCCTGAGCTATCAGCAGACTGTTGCTGCTTGCAGCACAACACCCTTGCCTGCGATGCTGAAGATGAGACAGAGAGACGGGCTGTCAGCACATGTTCACACGGAGGAACAAACAGACTGCTTGGAAAAAATGTATCTGAGACAGGTGTGACTCTCCTTCTGCTGGCATAGCCTTCACTTTGTTTGGAGCTGTGTGCAACCTGGAAATGCCTGGTGGGAGCACCCCGGAGCCAGGGTAGTCTGTAGTCTCCAGTTCTCAGAAAGGAAGCGTCCTGGAGATGTCGTGGTTTAGCCCCAGCCAGAAATGAAGTACAATGCAGACAGTCATCCTCTCCCCCACCCCCAACAAGGGAGGAGAATCAGAATCAAAAAAAGTAAACTTTGTGGGTTGAGATAAGAACTGTTTATTGATTGAAAGAAAACAAAATATAATAACGATGATGATAATGGTAGTAATAACAGCTTTAAAAGGTTCCCTCCAACTCAAACTATTTTATGATTCTCTGAATTGTAATGAAAAAGAGACAGAGATAAAATCTGAGAAAAAACAAGTGATGCTCAATAGAGCTGCTCACCACTCACTGACAAATGCCTAGTCAGTCCCCAAGCATGGATTGGCACATCCCAACCAATTCCCTCAATTTTACAGACTGAGCTTGATGTTCTGTGCTGTGAAATATCCCTTTGGTCAGTTTGGGTCAGCTGTCCTGACCATGCTCCTATCCCAGCTTCATGAGCAATTCCTTACTGGCAAAGCATGGGAAACTGAGTAAGTAACTTATTGGAAGCACTGCTGAACAACAGCCAGAACATCAGTGGGTTATCAACAGTATTCTCATCCTGAATCCAAAACACAGCACTACACTGGCTACTTGGAAGAAAATGAAATCTCTCCCAGCTCAAACCATGACAGGAGGGAACATTGGTAGCTGGCATCTAAACATTTGATACATTGCAGCATGAAGTTGGACGAGAGAATGAGCCTAACATATTTTTCTAGCTAAAGGTAATTAATTATGTGGGAAAACCCTGGCATGGAGAATGCCAACACCCTAAAGGATTGCTCCTGTGTCTGTGCCAGAGAGGCATCCACTGGTGCCAGTTTGTGGCAGAGTTTGCCTCTGTGTGAGTTGTTGTTCCTCAGGTAGAATCTGTTCTGCTAGTGAAGGTCTCACTTGTCTGTTAGAGATGCTTGCAAGTCCTGATAGCAGCCATATGAGCTGTAGAGTCTCTGGACTGATGTGTCCAATAGTGCTTCCCTTTGAAGTGACCTGTGGGGCACTGTAAGCTGTTACCTGGAGTCAATTTTCTTTCACAATAGCTCCTATGGGGCTGTGTTTGGCATTTGTGCTGGAAACAGATTTGATAGCACAGGGATATTTTCAATAGTGCTGACTACTGTCGAAAGGCTTGTTCTGCCTCTCACCACACCCCACCAGCGAGGAGGCTGGGGGTGCCTAGAGGCTGGGAGGGGACACTGCTGGGGCAGCTGATCCTAGCTGACCCAAGGGATATTCCATAACCATATGGCATCATGCTCAGCACATAGAGCTGGGCGAAGAAGGAATGGCACACCTTGAGAAGGACGGCGTTTGTTTTCCTGAGTAAACTCTACACATGGAGGAGCTTGCTTTCCTGGGGATGGCTGAGCCTGCCCATGGGAAATGGTGAAAGAATTCCTTGTGTTGCTTTGCTTGTGTTCACAACTTTTGCTTTACCTGTTTTAATGTCTACCTCAACTCATGAGTTTTCTCACTTTAACCCTTCTGATTCTTTCCCCACCCCACTGATAAGGGAGTGAGTGAGCAGCTGTTTGGGCTAAGCTGTTGGCTGGGATTAACCCATGACACTGAACAAGCGTGTGACTCTGCCACAGGGGTAAGGAAAACACGTCACCTGCAGTTGTGGCAAATTCAGCATTCTAAATAGGTGATAAAATAGATACCAGTGTTCAACTTTAGTCCTTCAGTACCCTAAGTTGCAAGACACCTGTAACTTAAGCTTGAAAATAAGGCACGCTGGATGATTGTGTCCTAGTATTTACTTTCTGATCTGGTCTAAGGAGGATGTTTAAATGTGGAGGACAAGCCTGCTTAAATGTTCATAAAAGTCTCTGTATAAAATCCTAATGAGCAATAATCTGTCTCTAATTCCTCTAATGTAGTCTCTGGTCTGAATGATAGCACTTGTATTGCTTTCTATGAAACACATTTACCTCCTGCAATTCATTTGACTGTAATTCTTTTCCAGTTTATATTTGGCTGGTTTTGTTTTATTCTTAACAGTAATTCTATCTAAGCACAGATACATTTCTTTAAAAAAAACCCTAAACATATTTAAATAGTACTGAAATAAGATTCTTCTAGCTGTAGCTATAATAACACCTCTAATGTTTAACAAGCCACAAGAACTGGAAGAATAGAATAATTTATTTGGCTCATAAAAGAGCAGAAGTAGTTACATAAAATGAACATATCGGTCTGCTGTTATTCCTACTCCACACAGCTCCCTGTGGCTTATTTCATTTTAAGCTTATTTTTCTCTTTTTGAGGAAAATTAATTCAATGATGATACAGTTTCTTCTGGGTCAGAGAGACCAGGTTAGCCAGAAAGAAATGACTTCTCAGAAACAGAAAGATGATATGCTTCCTGGCTTTCAACCCTGTTACTAGGACAATAAATGGATATAAATTTCAACAAATACAAAATAAGCCCGATTGGAGAGCTACTCCAAGAGGGATTCTGAAATGAGACAAAAACAAATGGGCTTATAGAACTGTAAAACAAAATACTACATTACTTATATCACTTTTCCTGAAGGCATAAAACGATATTAAAAAGTCATTAGCCATCCTAGCTTAGTCACCTGAGAATCTTTGGGAATGACTTCAATTCCACTTACTTAATGACCATGTGGGTTAGTGAAAGTGGAAGGACAACAGAATTAATTTTTGTGGAATGGTTCATTGCTGGAAAGGTGGCAAAGTGTCCCTAGCAACTCTGAGACAAGTGCCTGCTCCGAGCACACATTTAAAGGTCAGGCCCTGTGTCAGATCTAGTCATTGTGGCTGATATTCCAGCCTGTGCCAGGACTGCAGAGGTAGTGCTGGCAGCTTCAGCAGGAGTCTTGTTATGTATCTAGCAACCCTCCCAGGTATCCTATCATTTAATGTCTTCTCACTTTCTAAGGCTGTGCATTGTACCTCCCTTATTTAACACTCCTTTGGGGACCATGTAACATTTGGGGATGGGTAACAACTACTACTAGCTGTCTGATGTTGGCCCTTGGCAGCCAGAGGTCTGTCTTCCCAGGAGGGGACACTTTGGAGTGTTTTCAGGAAGAGCAGGGTTTTGGGACCAGGTCTGCCTCGCTGAGTGGTCCAGTGGCTTACAGCTGGTATACTGGAATTGAGTGCATACACAACTCAGCTGTTACTGACTCGTCTGCACTGAGGTGCACAGGGCTCTGATCGCTTTCCTTTGTGCCAAACAGTTCTCTACTCATCTAGGGTGATATAAGGGAAAAAGGAATTTGTCGTAGTATATTCTGCATTTTAGCCCAACTCTTTGTCCTGTTTTGGTGAAGGGAAATAGCAAACTCATGTACAAAGTAAATGCATTCTGTGACTTGTTGACTGGAAGCAAGAGCAATTTTCATAGTTTATTTGCTAGAATGATTTCCAACTCTTTGAATGAAAGATGAGCTTGTTGAATCGAAGCCTACGTTTAAGGCCTATAAAACATGACATGTTGAGAGAAGGATGTGTATGTATGACTGAATTTCCTCCAAGGGATTACACAGAGCCCCAGGCTGGAGCTATCAATACTGTAGGGAAGTGTTTCTTTAGCCAGTGACCAGATGAAAGCTGATCTTCCTACTGGGAGTTAGCACTGCTGGTGCTTTCAGTCCTGGAAATCCTTATGGTTAAGGGGATTGCTGAGGGCAGCCCTGCTCTGCTGTGTGAGGCCAGAGGTTTGATCATGTCTCTTGCTCTCCCTCTGCACACCCTTGCTGAGACTCCAGTTTTGCTGTGGCTTCAGCCATTGACATGGTACTGGAGTATCTGTGCTATCACGGACAGCAGGAAGCCAAGGTAATGATAGGACTAGGAAAATAGCTATTAATTCTGAATATAGTCTACCCTCTGCTTGGATCTTATTTGTATTGCTTCTCTCCATCAGTTTTAAGTCCTCAATAGCCTGTCATTGTTGATAATTATCACAGCTGAGGAATCGTTGCTGAATAATAAAATGTCTCTGAAGGAGACAGGGGCAGCAAATGAGGAGATCTGGAGTTCTGGGAATTATGGCTGTCTATGTGCAGCTTTGCCCTACTGGGAAAATAACCCGTGCTTGCCTTTTGGCTTTTCCTTTTGGCTTTTCCTCCCAGTCCTCCAGGGTGAGGGTGAGGGGACATGCTGGGCCTGGGCATTGTGCAGGGCTTTTCCACAGGTGAGGGTACAGCAGGGTGCAGATATCTCCCTGAAGCACAGAGGCTGCTTTCCCTGGCATGAGGGCTTGCCTGCTCCTTAGCCAGGCACAGAGCAACTCCTCCTGGCTATGCCAGCCACACAGAACCAGTGTGAGAAGCAGAAAAAGCATTGATGATATGCAAGCCCTGATTGCACAGGGTTGTTTTTTTGTGCAAAAAATAAAGAAAACATCCCTCTGTTACCACCACTGTCTCCAGCAAAAATCCCAAATACAGGCCCATGCCATGCTGTGAAGAAAATGATCTGTACCCCAGCCCAAACCAGCACCCTGGGCTGGGGCAGATTCACCTTCCCACCGCCTCCCTGTGCGAGGGCAGCAGGGCTGAGTCCAAAGGCTTTCTGCTGGGCACAGCCAAGGGGGGGAGCGGGCTGGCTGGAGCTCTCCTGGCAAAATGAGGGCTTCTTTTTTCCCCTGTCATTTATTAATGGATTTTGGGATGTGTAGGACGATAGGGAGCTGTTTCTTCATGCTTAGATTTGCCTGGCATCTCACTTTGGACTTTAAACGTGCCAGCAGTACAACTGGTTATGCTTTTAACTTGGGCGCAGGTGTGGTGAGGCTTGTTGTGGGGGATGTTTTTGGCTGTTTTTGTGGGGGTTTTTTGCCTTTTTTTTTCCCCCAGTAAAACCACAAAAGAGGGCTTATATTGTTATTAAACAGTGGCCATACTTGGGCATTGAGAAGCTCTAGTTATCTTAGGATTGTGGTCTGGCAGCAGTGGGTTGCCCTGGGAATGTGCCAAGAGTTCTTGCACTCCCCAGGTTTCCTAGAATATGTGAGTTAAGTGCCTGAAACCCGTCAGTATGAAACTGGCCCTCAGGACCTGATTCAGAGTCAGGTGTTATTTCACAAGAGTGGCTTGTACTTATTTTGGAATTATTTCAGGATGTGCTTTGATATGGGCACCAAGTGATACTTGGTGTCTCCTGCAGGGCTGTGTCAGCTGAGTCTGTCCATTTGATGAGTAGCCAAAGGGAGACAAACTACAAGGAATTGCAATAATCAGGTTGCTGGGGATGGGGCAAAATCAATATCTGAGGCAGAATTTCAGTATTGGGAAACAAATGTCAGGAAAGTCAGGTAATATTCAAGAGATGGAGAATGTACTGGGAGTAGGGAGAGAGGAAATAGTGAGAGGCTTTTTCCCCTATTTAATTTCTTTGTTGTATTTTTATTGTGGGCTTGCTGGTTTTTGTTGGGTTGTATGTTGGTTGGGTGCTTTTAAATACCCAATAGCCTTTTTTTAAAATAGCTTTATTTTTAAATAGCCTTTAAGTTCTGCAGGTAATATATAGTGTGAGTTACAGTCCAAATTGATTTTGAAGGCAAGGTTTTATCCAAAAGGTGAATCTATTGAAAACAAATTGAAATGGACTATTAACTGTGAGGGCAATGGGGTGACAAGGTATCATAACTTCAGATTTGAATGCATTTATGTGTAAGAAAACTTGATTACATTTGGGTTTTCACTGTTGTATGGAGCTGGGGAAAAGACAGCCCAGCACAACAGCATCAAATGAGGTAAAAGTGAAATAAATCTGTAGAGTAATAGAAAGCTGTTGAGAAATGCAGAGTTTCAGTAAAGGGCAATATCATAAAGGCTAGCATGGCCTATGGATTCAGAGCAAACTTAAATTTCAAGCAACTTTTTATGCAGTAACAAGCTGAGCTGAAAAGGGAGAGGAGGAGGATAGCAGACAATAAGGACTTGTCTCTCGAGTGCAGCTCAGTTCTAAATCAATCGTATGGTGCTTTTGAAATGCCAGCGAATGCTTCCAAGCATTATATTAAAATTTCATGATCAATAATGCTGAAAGCTGCACTACACACAGGCTAAAATAACAGCTGATAATTCACCAGTATATGAATTTAATAAAATGTTGTTCACCAGTGTTAGCTGTGATGCACTGTCCAGGTTATCCTCTTGATTGGAAATTTCCTGTCAAAACAGTCCTTTTTTGTTAGGTGAGCATAGATCAAAGACAGGAGTGCTTGTTCTCTGGTGTATTTGCTGCCAGAAATAGGTGGCTGTTTATTCAAAGTTGGTCTAGCTGCTAAGGAACCTGGCTTTATTTTTCCTTTCTGTAAACATATTATGGTCTGCATCAAAGGAATGCCTGCAGGCCCAACCTAGTTCAGGACTCTATCATTCCAGTCAGCAGCAGTCCCTGTCCTAAAGACTTACAGTATAAATAGACAAGAGCCAGAGGGCAGGGAAGTGGAAGCAGATATTTTAAAAGTAGGTAGAATTGATTACAAAGACTCCTTTAGTTTTCCCTGGAAAACCCAAAGAATTGATTATTAAACCTATTTTCAACACATAGCTTTATCTGTCCAAGATGCTTTTTGAAATGGGACTTAATTCTCCAGGAACTTCTTTTAAGATTTGTCTGAAGAATTGGATTTTTCTTTTTCATTTGTTTAGACTTATCAACTTGAATATAGACAGAAAGTTTGTGTGTGATGATACTGACTGCTAAATTACTTAACTTTAGACTTCTAGGTAGCTACAATCCCTGTATCATGCTGAAGCTGACTTTGTGTTTACTTGCTGCCCCAGTGGTACTTTGTGTTTACCTTGCTACCTCATCTTTTCTTCTTACTGTTTATCCAGCATGTGAAAAACATTCAAATCCCTCACCTGACTGAGAGATTTTAAAAGCTACTGTTTCCTAGGACTTGCAAATATTTGGCTGTCTGTAGACTATTTTGTGATGCTTTTACTGGTTTTTGTTGAACCTCTTCCACTTCTCATAGATGAGCACAAATTTGGTGGAGTGCAAGTGATGGCAAGACTATCTTTCAGTGTGGCAGCCAGGGTAGGTGAAACCAGGCTATTTAGCTGTGCAGCAAGAGCTGTTTCTACTTTTTTGTATTTCAGGGTTATTTGGGAATGGAATCTAGAATGTAGTGACCCCTCTGCTCAAGGTATTGGTTTCAGAAATGCAGGTGTGCTGTTTTATTTGTGGATAATTAGGTCCACATTATGCCATTTGAAATAGCACCATTTCAGCAATAAAGTATGTCAGAATTTTGTCACATCTTCTTCTGCCTAAAGGCATACTATCATTTAATGATGATGCATTCTCCTGACATATAGGAAAACTGGATTTACATCCCTGCTTATTTTTACAAGTTGTTATGCTTAATAAACAAAAAATGAGGGAACAGTCTTCATGAATGTAACACTCACATTCTCTGAGGTATTTCATCTCTATTGATATGTCAGAGCTATTGGTAATTCTGCAGCAGCTGGCAGTTCTAGATGGCATTGCCTGGAGGATGTGGGTACAGGCTTGTCTAACATTGGGGATTACCTGATGATGTTGAGTAATGCAATAAAATATTACATATTTTGTATGAGGAAAATCTTTTATTAACTCCAAGGGATGCTGACCATTAGAACCTTTAATGCACTCCCCTAATTAGCTGCTGAAGCCCCTACTTTGATTAGATGTTCACAACTTCAGTGCATTGATTCTTTATGCCTTATAATGGCAGAGGCTGCTGTCCAAAACAGTTATTTTGTTGAAGTTTGTGTGTCTTGATATATTCTGGTGTTTCTTGTATGGTTGGATATCTGCCCAGGATTTGCTTTGAAGTATGAAACATTAAAAAAACAAAATCTGATTTTATCGTATTTGTCAGGGATATGGTAAGCCATAAAAATAAAACATATTGTAGGGCTACACTAACTCACAGTAATGGCCTTGAATCCTTCTGTGTGAAACGAGTTGTTACAAATTAGCAAGAAAATGTGCATTCACAAATAAGCAGTATGCTGCTCATTTATCTGGACAATTGTTCTTTAAATAATTTATGGCAACACTTCACAGTGATCAAGTAGTACAGATACCCCAGTAATATGTCTTGCACGTGTAAAGAGGGAATGGTAACACACATTTACTACTAAGTCTTTTTCTGGACATGGGCTGTGTCTAGTGGGGAAAATTATTCAGGAATATGCAGGATGTTCATGAGTAGGGGTCTGTACACAATGAAGATCCTGATGAACCTGCAGAGAAAACTAGGGAAGACAGGATGTCCTGCTCTATATGGGTCATGGTCCTGTTATGTCTCAGGGGTTTTGCTTGTTTTATCCTGCTTTATATTATTGCAAGCACCGCAAAGGCAGCTGCTTGGATTCATGCTATCAGCTGAAAGATTGGTTAGGCATTGGAATAAATTGCCCAGGCAGGTGGTGGAATCACCATCTCTCCAGGTGAAGGAAGTGTTTAAGAGGTGTCTGGAGGTGGCACTTGGGGATCTGGTTTAGGGGTGATTATGGTGATGCAGGGTTGATGGCTGGTCTGGATGGTCCTGAAGATCTCTTCCAACCTTGATGGTTCTGTGATATGTAAAGTTACGTTTAGCTTCTGCTGCTAAGTGTGAAACATATACACTGATGCCCTCAAAGCTTATCTTTTATTTTTAACGATTTTGAAAACTGCCAAGGAGAGGCAGATTGGTGCAGAGCTAGAGCATGGAAGACGAGAGATGATTTCCTCTGCTTCTCTTGAGTTCTGTGAGATGGGGCAGGTGCCAAGATTTTTCTGTGCCCCAGCTCACTCAGTGTTATCTTATTTCACCTGATAGGCTGGGAATAATTACAACAGGATGCTGTGGGGATGGGTATGCTGTATGTATTTTAGAGTAGTCCAAAAGTTGCTGCTAGGGAGTTTGGCTGTGAAACTGTTAGAAGCTTTGATATTGCAAAGGCAGATTCCATTACCTATGGGAGTCATTGTTCAAAACTCTGGTGTTTCATTTCAGAGATTGGCTGAGCTGACCAAGAGTGGAAAGCAGTCTTGGAAAATTGCTATGCCCGAACAAATGAACTGCTGTGGCAATCTGGCTGTACCTTTCACAGAACAGAAAGTGTGGGAAAGACATTTTAATACAAGTACCTTCTCCCCCTGCCCCTTTGCCAAGTCACCAGAAAAAAAATTATTCACAGTTTGGGTTTCCAAAGCAACAGCCATTCTGATGATTCAATTACTTTTTTTTCCTATTTTTGTTCAATGAGGTGGAAGAAAGGTGCCACTTAGAATCACAGAATGGGTCAGGTTGGAAGGGACCACAGTGGGTCATCTGGTCCAACCTCCCTGCTCAAGCAGGGTCATCCTAGACCACGTGGCACAGGATTGTGTCCAGATGGTTCTTGAATAGTGAGGGAGACTCCACAACTTCTCTGGGCAATCAGTTCTATTGTGATCTTCTTCCAGCAAGGACTTCTTCTAGATTTTGTTTTGTTTTAAATTTAGACTTTGTTTCAACATTATCTTTGGATATCAAATTTCCATTTTAATAAAAATAGATTTTGAGCTTTTCTTTGGCACTGTGAGAGGAGGCATTTGCTCCTTGGAGAAACCCTTGCTGGATCAAAGCATCTCAGCATGGCAGGGCAGAGCAGTACAACATATGGTTAATGGAGAGGAGTGACACCCAGGGAAAATGCTGCAAGAGAAAGGGTTACACATCCTGACTGTCACTTCCTCATATACAATACCATATATTTGCTTATAAATGCAAAAGACTTTAAAGATTCTTTGGAGGATCTGGCTGTCCTCTAGGTAGGGTTATGATTGGGGGACTGTGGCACAAGTCAGTGAAAACTACAGCCCCAGTTTGAATCCTGGTAAAAAACAGGCAGGTGAGGAAATGGGAAATTACAGGCTGTCACAGCTACCTCCAGCTAAATTACTTGATTTCAGCTCATTTTTTTGCCTGTTACCCCCCCACCAGCTTGTTCTACCTCTGCAGAAAAGACTACTTTTTAAAATTTTCAGTCTCATTAATGACTTCATTTTAGAAATGGAAATTCAAGTGACTAGAACCTCTCCTGTACTAAGTGAATTTGATGTACATTAAATTTAGACAAGTTGTTGAGGTTTTTTTATTTTTTGCTGTGGTTTGGTGGTGGGTTTTTTGTTTGCTTGTTTTGTATTTTAACAATAGAATCTCTCTACAGTGAGCTAGGTTGAAGTTTTCTGGCTCAAGGGGACTGCAATGTCTTGAAGCATCTTTGCTTGACCAGAACACAGAATGTATGCAATTTCATACAAGACAAGCTGAAAATTTGACAGGTTGTGACATAAGAAATGTTAGCTCCTTCTTTTATCAGCTGGTCCAACTGGAAAGCTACACATCTTCCTTGTTGCCTCTTTGAAACTGTCATCTTCTGTCTATGCTAACTCACAGTTGGTCTAATACATGCGTGGTTTGGGCCATCATTTGTTTGAATTTAATATCTTTTTTCTCCACAGGGTTCATCCCTGGAGTTAAGCTAAAGAGGATGTTTCATTCTTTTTAGGAGCAATGCTCATCTGAAGTCCTAAAGCCCCCCATTCCTTTATGCCAGGAGCCTTCCTTTGTAGCTCTTCTTTTAAATAATTTATCCTGAACTGAAGACTGATTCTGAATTACTGCTGTCAGGAAGGATCTTGGTTTCAAGCTGACTTTCACTCTCCCCTGTTTATTATTGAGTGCCCTGGGACAATCCATGTATGGCATATAGCTAAGCAATCCTAGTCATAAACAATGCATAGATTATTTATCTGCAAAAATTTGGGCAAAATAAAGTTCATTTTTCTGTTAGCCAGTGTAGTGGCTGCCACTGCAGAGTCAACACTTGCTCAAGGTTAGTGTGCATTGAGATTTGGGGATCTTTTTTCCTTTCCTTTTTTCTTCCTATGCTAAGAATAGGGACATATCCATGGTAACTGTATGTTGTGTCATGGCAAATGTTGAATTTCTGTGTGTGTCAAACAGTGACAGCTGCATGGTACCATTTCTAAGCATTTTCACCTTATGTATGTTGGGCAGGACGAGAAGGTAACCTCATACATTACCAGCTTTAAAGCATCTGAAATTCAGCATCCTGTGTTTGTACTGCTCTTCCTGCTTGGCTTTTATCTACAGCAGTGAGGTGCTGGGAAAATAAGCCTTGCCATCAAACTCCCAGAGCTTGTGATTCTCTGGAGAGTATAATTAATGTCCTTTGAGACACGTACAAGTGAGGAGAGAAAGAGAGAAGTGTAAATTTACTCCTACTCTTGATTATTTCTGGACTCAAAAACTCTGTCCTGCTGGTTTAACTCAGAATCAAATGTCACTTCAAAACATCCTGGAATTAGTGACAACTTCCCGATTGCTGAACAGGACTGCGGCACGTTCTCACTGGATGATCATGTCTGGATGGCATCCCATCCCTCAGGGGAATTTGTGAACTGTACCCCAGCTTGGTTTTGTCTGAAGAAATAACTTCTAAAAGACTTTGCAAATGTTACCTGTTGATACCAGGGTGTGGAAATGTAAGCACTGGTCAGCCTGTATATTCTCTCAATTTGCATGGGGTAGGGCATTTATTTCTTTGTATGTCTGGTCCAAACCAGCATAGCAGCTGAAATGGTTCCTGCCCTGTGAAAGAAAAATTGAACACAAATTTGTTTGTCTTTTGGAACATAGTTGATTGGGTTCTAATCTAATGTGGGGATTGAAAATCTCTTGCTCTGCCAGCCAAGTCACACAGGTTAGCAAGGGCTGCCTCTGGAAACAGCAGTATGCAAATGCAAAGACAAGCTCTGAAGCAAGAGCCCTGGCTTATTAGGAGTGCTCCTCCAGAAACTGCTCAAGGCAATTTCAGGGTCCAAAGGGACCCTGATCCTCTTTATAATGGACACCTTCACAGTGTGGAGTCAGAGAGAGTTTTCCTTGCTGTCAGGTGGTCCTAGGCTGACTTGGATCTCAGCTTGGGCACTTAGCAGGTCTCTTGTAGGGTCACCTGTACTGCACACTTTGTAGCAGTAGCTGGCTCTGAGCTGAATTCTAAAGCTTTGGTTTTCTGGCATCCCTCATAACTCTGTGGTAGATGAGAAACCGAGAAACAATTTTTGAGAAGGTATTTTAGTTCCTGCTCAATGCCTGGCACAGTTCTTTTAGTGTCTACCTTCTGCAACAGATTTCTTCCTGGCAGTGCAGACAAACTCAAAGAATTGAGTGTGTGGCTTTGTCTTGAAGGGGGGCAGTTGCTGCTGACTTTGAAATCTGAAGGGTGCAATAGTGCTTTTTGTGAGAGGCTGCAATAATAGGACAGCTATGACAAAATCTATGCTATGACGGTTCGTTGGCTTTTCAACTTAAAATGTTATTTAAAATAAATACTTTAAAAATTTGTGCTTTAAATTGTTAGTTTTATCACTGAGTGCCTGTTACTGGGCTGCCTCATGTATATCCTTGCTAAGGTTTGGTAGCCAAAAGTCACTAAAGAGGGATTTTCTGTGAAAATATGAGTATGGCTGTGAATTCTTGTTCTTTGGTCCTGATGGGCTTTTTCTATGGAATATGTGTGTTGGAAATACAATGTCAGTTGGTCCTTCCATTATAGATTTTTTTTTTCTCCTGGTAAAGTGCTAGTAGCAGTAAAAGTTGTTGACCTTCTGCTACTCTCTGTTGCCACTGAGGACAAAATATTTTGGGATATAAGAGAATGTGATAGGCTCTTCTGTGGCAGGGTAATACTGATTAATGTTCAGAGCCAGGTACATTGCTCTTCTGACATTTTCAAGGACATTGTGTATATAATTTTTAGAATTCAATGTACCTGTTTCCATTCCCATTTATTTGACTGTGGTTCCTACAAATTTAGCTAGGACCAGAAATCCTCCAAGTTCAATAATAATACACAAATTTAATTACCCACATTCACTGTTTGTCCCAGCCCAGCATTTAAAAGGTAAGCAAGCAGTGAATTTCATTATAATGTAAAATACTGGAATTATTTCTGGACATAATATTGAGACTTTAGGGACAGTAATTTTTTTATTTTTGAAGTACAAAACCTATTTAGGTCATAATTTCATCTTCAATGCTACTTACTCCTTGCAATAGATTTCAAGGAAGACTCAGCTACTTTTTTAAAAAGAGTGTTGTACTGTATAGTAGAGTGTGTTTGGTAGAGGATAACCCAAACCACATGGGTTCAGAATTTCTTTTTCTGTGTTTCCAGCAATGTTAGTGGATTTACATCTTAGTGTGAACACAGTGGTTACTTGTTTGCATGAAAAATGAATTAATATTTTAACTTTCAAAGAACAATAGCCTATAACCCGTTAATGACTTTTAATATTTTGGTTAAGGGAAAATGAGGAGAAAAAGTCATTCACAAGAGTACTTGGCTTGCTGAAATAGGTCAGATATTACAAACAAACCTCTGACCTGTGATTCTGACACAGAGAACTGCAACAAATTTTCAGGATTCTTGTGGAAGCACATATGTAAAAGGAGACTATTCTTTGGAAAATCACTGCCCCAAATGAGTTACTCAGGGTACATAATGGTCTGCAGCACCAGAACCTTCTATCTGTGCCCACTGCCCAGTGCTCAGGATGGGACTTACATGTCTCAGTTTGCACACACAAAGCAAATGGGTGAGACTGGTGATAGCCTGTTAACTTCACTGCAGCACATTATGAGGAGGATGGATGTGGTATTTGATGCTTTTAGTAATAAGAACACTCTATAGCCTGTTACCTCAAAAGGTTCTAAAAACTGCAACTTCCAAAACTATCAAACTAGTTTGGAATGTGGAATCCCCAAGGTTAAGATTGTATTTTTTTCTTTTCTTCTTTTTTTCATTGGGACCAAGGCTACACTTCAGGTGTCTGCAAAGGAACAAGTAACACAAAGAAGCATAAAAGTACTGAAGGGAAGGGAGACCTCTTGCCTGCTACTTGCTACTTGTCCTGGGTATTAAAAGCACTGCTTAGACCTGCTATAAGAAGATCAAGGGTAAGCTTCTTGAATCTCTTGATGGTTAAGTAAATTATGTGGATGTGTGTGTGTGTAGATGGGCTATTTAGAATTACATTGTGGATTTAATTTAAACTGATCTTCAAAGGGATATCAACAAATGGTTTCTTTTGCCAGGGGAAATCACCTTTTATTGTCTTTAAATGAGAATGGTAATTAGGAGGAAGTTTGGGTGAAAATTGTTTCTTGGTCTAGCTTGTTGCTTCACTATTCACGACATTACCAAGGGGAAATAGCCTTGTCCCTATCTAATCTGAACCCATCAACAAGTGCTCAAAAGCACATGTGGCTTGTTAGTGAAGCCTATAATTAAAAGGGGGAAGGGAAAGCCTTCTTGGGCCTAGCATGTAATAGGATGGGAATAAAAGGGTTAGCTTCATCCCTTGCTTCAAAAATCCAAATGGCTGAGTTCTCGCTCAGAAGTGCTGCTCTCCTTGAAAATGTTGTTTGCCCATGAAGTAGAAGAGAAAATTGAGAACTACAGCCTGAGCAGGTGAAGAAAAATGGTGCTGTGTTCTATGAAGCTGAGAAGCATATAGTGATGAAATACCAAGGTTGCTGTAGCCTTAAGTGGATGTTCATAACCAGCAACGTGGAACGGTAAGGGCCAGAATCTAACCTAAACCCTTAAAGTAATAGAATTTGTCAAAAATGTAGCACTTAAATTTTGACAGTAGCTGAACACTTAAAGACAGGATCATCTAATGCTCTTGCATCTCTAAGATGTTTATCTTCTTTTTATCTTAATAGTGTTGACTCTCACCCTGGCAGCCTTTTTAAGGAAGAATGCAAATGAATGTATCCCATTTTAGGTGTATATGGTCCTTGTGTGCTCAAGTTTGGAGATGGTCCAAGGTGGCCTCTGTCAGTAGGACTTTGTGGGATAAAGAACCTATGCCTTTGGCTTTATTTAATATTTATGTTCTCAAACATTCTTTGTCTGTTTGCACAGCAGCATAATACATATATCTTAAGGAGGAAATGGGGTTTTAATCTTCTGTGGTTTTGAAAGTGTGATTATACATAGGAGGGGAGAGGGAGGCAAGGGGTATTGTGGTCATTTTAACAGACTTACTTAGCTGTGTTTCTAAGCTGTTTTACCCTTCAAACACAATTCCTTGCTCCTGCCTGTCTGAGACTGTCTGACTCCTACACAGAGGAGAAAAGGTGTTAGGGTAGGTGTAGATTTCTACCAGAATGCAGTTTTTGAAACATTTGTGACATTCTTTAAGTGTGCATACTCAGCATAACATATTCATTCGTCGTTGCCTTCTCATTCTTTTAGCTAATTAAAGCAATTTATTGAGGCATGAATATGCAACAGAGATAACTCTCAGAAGATTTTTCTTTTTTTGTTCTGTCTTGGTTTTGAATGTAGTCTGCAATTTTTTTCCCATATGCCATTCTGACTATTGGCACATGGTTTTTAGTGTTATAATCTTGCACCCTGTTTCTTGAATGTCTTTGATTAAAGCTTTGTACTTTTCTGGTGAGGGTTATTTCTGTAGGTTTAATGAAAATAATGATACTAAAAAGAGAGTAACCCCTCCTCCCCAAAATGGTTTTCTTGTATTTGTTGAAGGAGATGTATTAGGAATTTTAATACACGTTGCTTCTAAACCCACACGTATCATAATAGGTGCATTTATAGATAGCAGAAAATTTTGTGAATAGCTAATGATGTGGGAATTACAGTGGAGATATCTGAGGGTAAACCATGGGAGTTTTCAACACTAATAACTCAGCAGGAAGTATAAAAATTTCAGGTATGTATTAGCTATAGTACTTCAATAATCGTGCAATCAAGACATTTAATTGTTAATGGTACATTTTTTTTTTTTTTGTCTTGCATCACCAGATACTTGACACCCTGGAAAGCACACATAAATATAGAACAAGTAAGCAGATTTGCTTCATAGAGGCATCTTAATTCAGGTGGAAGTTTAGAATCATTTGTATTCTGCTTTTGTTGCTCTTGAAAATTGCTGGAGTAGTCTGGATATAAGAGTTTTTGTCATAAGATTGTGGATTGTAGGTGTTGCACTTTTATAATGTCACCTTGTCAGCATGTACCTGATCCAAAGAGGACTGGGAATATTGTTTACAGCTGTTGGACCACATAATGAATGTCTGTAACTTAAGTCTGTGAAGTGATGCCACTTTACACTTGTCTGTCCAGAGTGGGTGCTGTGCTTGCTGAGCACTTTCGAGGAAGCTGCAGGCACTGCAGTGGGTCAGGTCTACTGCCAACAAGAGGCAGAAGACAATTTAATAATGATACTGTCCACACAGATTGGCCAGCTGGAAGCTCCCAAAGCAGGTGGTAGAGTCTTTGTACTTGAAAGAGAAAAATAGAACGTGAGAACTTTAAATTGGGCACATGACTCCCTAGTAAAAACTTATGCAAATTAGAAACCTCTCATTAAACACAAGCTAGAAGGAGCAGCTTCCCCTTTTATTTGATCAGATTGTGTGGTTTTGATTGAAATGATTTCCTTTTGCACTGAGGGTTTACCTTTTTATAAATTATGTTTAGCTAACTTAAATGTAACGTGAGATGTCTATCCCCAGTCCCTAGATAACACTGGAATTATACTAGTTACAATTTGACAAATCCCTGGTAATTGTTATCTTGGTTGAAATCTAATTAATAGTAGTATAGCGTTACTGTCGTACCTCCTCTATGAAATTTAATAGTCACTTGGTGACTTTCAGACTGTAACTGCCTGGTAGGCACACATGCTGCAGTGGTAGAGTAGGAATATGCAAATCCCAAACACACAGCAAGTGCCCTTTACTGTGATGTGCAACACTTCTAAGGAAGCTTCTCTTGCATGACAAGCCATTGAAAAGAGGTTTTTTTTTACCTTGGGTGAAGGGGGTAAAAAGAAGGCTAATGGAATATCAGTGCAGCCTGGGGAAGTATTTCTCTAGACTTTTTGCCTTAATTCTCTGCATGTGGCGTGTGTATAAATTGGAGAGACCTGTTTCGTTTTTTTTTCATTTTCTATTTCCAGATTCTCGTGAAATATATACTGTTCCATATGTTTGCAGGATTACACTTTGCTATGTTGTCTTAAGTTCCTTAGGCAGAATAAGCATCTAGTACTGTTCAGCTGAAGCTAAATTTTCCTACTGAATTTAGCTCTGTTTGTCAGAAAGAGAGCAGAAGGTTCAAGGGATAACACATGATACAACTATTCAATGAAAGGTCAGAATTTCAATTTTCTCATTCTGAATTCTAAAATGAGTCTAAAACAATGCATGCTGATCATCAAGTTCTCTACCAAAGCAACGGGGTTGACCTGAACTCATGCAGTATAGGGAAGAAAAAAGGAAGATGAGTATTTGGCTGGGGTTTCTCATAACTCACACCATAAGGTCTAAAATAGTTCTAGCCTATTTTCAGTGCAGGCAGTGGAAGTTTTTTGTTTGTAAAAGATTTCCTCAGCCAAAGAGACAAATTTTTGTTTGGGGAAGTTACATTTCAAGCCCAGTGCACAACGGTCTGGGTAGGTTGTAGGATAGCTCAGCTTTGGAATATGCATCTGTAATCAAAATAGATCTGTGATGCACCTAGAAAGATTATTAAGGGAAAAGGGAACAGCAGGAAGGGACCTTTCTACTCCAGAATCTGTCGCTGTCTCTGGCTGCTACTGGCTGGAAGTTTAGTTAGTGACTCATTTGTTACAGCTGACTGCTAGGAGTAAGCCTGTGACTTTCTGGATCAGTTTCAGGCTTGGATGCGCCCTTTGGGGTTCTTTCATTAAGGCAGTGTGGCAGAAAGGAATGCATCATGTTCCTATGCAATGAAGTCCAGACCACCTGGGAGCCACTGCAGCAACCACAGCACTGCATAATTGCAATACAATAAATAATACCTGGTAGAAAATATATGGTCTACCATGACTGTGTTGATCATTTCTCAGCTTATTAGTTGTTGCACATTCAAACTCTAATCACTGCTGCCACAATGTGGGTTTTTTGTTAGGCCACCTAATACTGAATGCAGTATTGGGAAGGCTGCTTGCTCTTTTGCCTTGTGTGCTAGCATTTTTTTTGAGGAGATAGTTGATTGGTGACAAGCAACCTCTGTAAATGCAGATGTAAAGTTGAGTGCTGGGATACTGATAACCAAGGAAAACACTTTGCAGATAAGCAAGCTTTAGATTAGAGGGCAGAGCACAACTACTCATGAATAGTACCTTTCCCTGAGCAGTTGCATCTGCCCCATTACCAGCTCAACCCACTTCAGATGTTGGCAGAAGCAGCAGCATCTTTGCAAAAATCTTAGTGGATTAGTTTTCATTTTAGTCTGGTAAACAGCAGCCTGAAGTGAAACGACAGGAAGGGAGGAGATGAGAAGCAAATAGTACAGCCACTTTGAAAATACCTGGCATTCTTAAAATAAAGAAAACTAGTCACAACCTACAGGCAAACCTGACTTGTCTCTAACACACATCTAGTTTGGAATTTCATCGTACTCCTGATTGAGGAAAGAAAGACCAATTATCCCAGGAAAACATGGATTGCATTACATATGCATTCACTGCCAAAGGGGGAGAATGTCGATTACTTAACACAAAAGTGCTGAAGCCATTAGTACAGCCTTTTAAGAGTCGAAATAAACATGTGTATTATATGCCTGTAAATCCCAGTGGACAGCACAACTGGTGTCATATTCCACAGTGGATCCATTAGCAACATAATGTCATCTAACCACAGGCCACGCTAATGGTTTAAATTAGAATGTGTGTGGATTTTTTAATTTATAAAAGACACTGCTGCCTGATTAGAATAACCCTCTTCAGCATAAAGCTGCTGCTCCCGTGATACATCACTTCAAGCAATATCAATGGGTATGGGAAGGTGTGAAACTGAGCTTTCTGCGTATGCAAGGAGCAAGAGTTAAACAAAATCAAATGTGTCCATGCAGTACTTTATGGCACATTAAAAAGGGCTGAGATGTCTTTAAAAACAACTGAGATCTAGTGTGAGGCAGGTGACAAAGGATGTACAATGGCAAGTTTGTGCAAATCCATTTTATAGCTGAAGATAATTGCCTCCACTATACGCTGGGCAACAGTGTCCCACTGACAGTAGTGGTGCTAATTGCTTGGGTAGAGAAATTGGCAATTGTCAAGGGTCTGATGCGGAAAAATATCTGTGTAAAGCAAGACTAAAAATCAAAATGATGACCTCAACACAGAAAACAGAAGGACGTGTGAAATTGGGGACTGCTGTTCTTCTTTGTTATGATTGCTATAAATGCCTCTGCCAGAGGTATGGAGGCTACTGCTGCAGCTTCAAACCTTTTCAGAGAATGTGGCACTTGTACTATACAGCTTCCCACATAATTCCTCTGTGAAAGCATTTCACCAGACAGCTGTGTTACAGTAGGACACTAGTAAATCATTCTCTCCTCTGGAGCTGGTGGGCAGACTGCTGGTCTTGATACTGTATGGCTGACTAATAGTACTGAAAGCAGTTCTTGCCTTAAAGTCTTCTATCTACATAGTACTCCTGTCAGAAAATGCATGTGTATTTTCTCTCCTCATACTCTGTATCACTTATGATCCTGAAAAGTCATGCTCATGTTAAGCACAATAAATAACGAGCTGCTCACAAAGCATCTCATGCATTTGGTTTGGGTTGAAGAGAGGAATAGAAAGAACCCTTTTCTGATGCATAGAGGAAGCAGGATGGGGACCTTGTGCTTATAAAAGTTACCTGAAATAGTTCTCCTTTCTCTTAAATGAGCTGCTAACTTCACCTCTACTAACAGAGCTCCCCTCCTAGGGTGCTGTAGAGTGCCAGTCAGCTTTGCTCTGATACTTTGAGAGCACTCATTCTTACTGCAAAGATGATTTGCTCATAATGAGAGAGGTGTCAGCTTTAAATGCAGTAGTGCTCTTACCTTGGGCTGGCTGGCCTATTGGAGAGCTTGAGCAGAGCTCACAGTGCTTAGTGAGCCACATCCCAAGCTTGCTTTGCTGCTGCCCCAAGAGACACAACTTTTCCTTTCTCAGTACAAACACTGTGTAGTGGCAGTACCTGTTTTCTAAACAGGTGTTCATGGGTCATTTACATACATGCTGTGCTCACACAAATCAAAATTTTCAAGTGCCATACCCCTGAGAGGAGGAAACCTATAGTCCAGTTTGTTGTGTAGAGATGATAGCAGAGGTTCAGACAGGAGGGCAGGTGAAATTGGGAAAGTGGTCTTCTTCAATCTTTATTAGAAAAGAGAGTAAGAAAGCCTTCAAGGGAGTAAAGTATGCAAGTATTTCTGCAGTGAAATAAGCTCTATGCAGATAAATCCTAACTCCTCACTGCACAAGGTCCCTCTGTTGCATTTTGTTCCTCTGAAAGGATTTCTGAATTCTGCTGACTATTCACATGTTTTATGTATAGATCTATGCATGTTTTAGCAGGGCCATTCATGGGACTGTTTTAATGTCCGACCCATGTGCAGTCAGACCTGCATTATGTTTATGTATGTCCTTTGGTGAAAGCCAAGCATACCTTTGGAATTTGATCTGTCTGTAGCTGAAATACTGGCCTCTCTCTACAATGAAAGGTGATACTTACCTCTTTTTAACCACTTTCTTAAAGCCCAAACCAACTTTCAGATTGCTTGCCTTTTCCCTGAAAGAGCTGAAGGAAGCAGAAATGCCCATTTAGTTCTCTTCAGCACAAGGGACAGGTGCTTTCTATGAGTACATAACAGGGACGTTTTAAAAACTACCTGTAGTTGACACTCAGCGCTGTGTGATTTCTTTTGGACAAGCTAAGAAGGTGAAATTGCAGCCTTTTGCAGAGCTGTGATGCTGTATCTGTGACTCCTGGCTCTGGGACTAACCCTGATTCTGTCAGGGTTGGCTGACAGGACTGGAGGAGACTTCATCAGACCCATGCTGAGCTCGGGTGGTGACATAGTTCTGGCCCTGCCCTGTGAGGCTGCTCTGTCAAGTGCTGCTCTGTGTTGTCCTATTTTAGCAACAGCACAGAATCATAGAATATCCTGAATGGGAAGGAACCCACAGGGATCATCAAGTCCAACTCCTGGACCTGAACAGGAGGGTCCTAACCAACCTCCAGCATACAGAAGCTGGAAGGAATACTTTCACAGCCAGCCTTGGTTGCTGCACTGGTAGAGGGCATTTTTAATCGTGGTTCCAAGCCTGCTGTGGTAGCTGCTGGCAGCTGTTGAGCTGCAGGCTTTTGCTGCTGAGGTGTTGCAGCAGCCTTTCTGGGCTACTCCTTCACTAGGGGACACGTCCCTTTCCATCTAGGAAATGTGCAAAATAAAGCAGGAGATAACAAAAAAGTGAGTTATTCACTGGGATCTCTGACCCTCTTGGGAGGGCTCATCACGCCTCCCTAGCACCTTGCTTTTGCAGCGGCAGGGGAGGTCTGTGACTGCAGTTTACATCAGCATGTCCAAAGTCAAAGCAGCAGGGGCTGGGTAGGGTTTGGCACGGCCAGATGGGAAGGTGTTGACTGGGTTTGAGCTGCGCAGGGAAATGCTGCATTCCTTTTGTGATTTCTGAGTGCTGTTTTTTGAAAGCTCTTGCAAAGCCCATTTCATCTGGCTTAAAGAAAATGCCCTGGTTTTGGTCTTCGTCCTTGAGAGCTTCTGTTAGAATCGTAGGCCTTTCCACGGCACTTATGTCAATCTCCTTGCTGGTGAGCTAGGTTGCAACCTTGGGAACCAGGAATTTTGTTTTTCAAAATGCTGGGAAATGCAAACATGCAAGAGCTCTATTAGCATCCACTGCGAGAGAAAGTGTTAAGCTAGCTGAATACGAGTTTGGGTTTCCATTTGCTATTGTTGTTTCAGGATTTGTCACATGGCTGTGAATGGTCTCATGTAATAGACCTTGCTCTCTAACACTACCATGTGCACTTTCTGCTTCAGAACCTTACAACCTGCTTGACATTTTCAAAATTACCGAAAGGATCTGTGCAGGAACTCGACCCCACTTTCTTGAAATGCTTAAAAAAATTAAATAAGGCAGCAGCCCGTTCTGAGGTATACCCAGTATATAAAGAACACATCAGAGTTTTCTGTGAGTCTGACATCCCATCTTTAAGTGAAGAATTTTTAAGACTTCACTGAACCTTTTCCTAAAGAGGCTGGATTGCTATTAGTAAAACAGCTAAACCCATTTTCTCTTTCTGGCCTCAGCATATAATCAGTATTCAGTGTTGTTTGGAGTCTTTAACTGAGCCAGAAAATCAGTCTTGCAGTTCACATTTGCATGAGAATACTAAAGAAATGCATGTTCCTGTTTTTTTCCTTAATTTGACGAAAGTTACAATTGAATTTGCATTTTCCCAGTTAGGGAATTTGTTTTCACTTGGGTTAGGAAGATAAAATGTCAAAAACTGTGTTCACGAATGGGAAGGCAAAATAAAAATTGGCAGCATGGCATCGTTTGCTCATCGTATTTTTCAATATCAGACATTAATGTGTAATGTAACAGAGGTGAAAATAAAACACTCAAAGTGAACATTTGGTATTGGAACATAGTTGAGATAACACTGATCAATCTTTTTGATAATTGTCATGTTTTTGCAGATTGTTTGAATATTCCCTCCTCTGGGGGGAAGCTGATCTGCTAGGGAAGTTTGGGACAGCTTGTTACAAGAGCAAATGCCAAGTGGCTTTCTTTTGCGACATTCTAGTCTGCCATTTCTTTGAGTTCTGATCTTTTCATGGGAGTCATGTTCAAAATGCCTGTGTTACTTTTTCCCACCATGTATAGCTCCAGTGGGAATCCTTGACATGGGATTATTTTAGCTTGGTTATCCACAGCTAGAATTCTTCACGCATGAAAACAGTGTATAAGAGACAAATTAAGCACGGATTTGGCTTGAAACATGAAAATCAGTCACTGAAGTAAATCTAGAAGGGAAGCAGAATTTTCTTGAAATTGTTTTCCCTTCTTTAAGGGAGTCGTCTTTCATCAGATGTCTTCTTTGGCACCTATGGTAGCAGACACTCAAGGTTCCCTGCCTGGGCATGGTAACAGCAAGAAAAAGCCAGGACAGGCAGGGGAATTGAAGCTTTGCCACTGCAGTGAGTGCCCAGCATGGGGTGGGTTTGGAGTATGAAGCCGATGTGTTTCATTGCATTTGCTTGAGGCAAAAGGAAAAAGTAAACTTTTGAGAAGCTGGGGAAGCTTCAAAATAAATTTTATTCTCTGGTTTTTATCATAGTGTGGAATGACTCAGAAGCCTTCAGAGACTTCGCTCTCTCATCATTGATGAGATCCCCACTAAGCTTTTCAGGGTTGGGTTGCTGCAGCTACAACCGAGCACAATAAAATATGAGATCATCTGTATGACTTTTTTTACCATTGATCTCGATGACTTGCCTTTGGTAGTGATGTATGGGACCTGTCTTCCATAGTAGATTCCTTTCAGCATCAGACTTGGAGAGCCTTCAGTGCCCTCGCTGCAGCTTTCACTGGAGTGCCAACTTAGCAGAGACCTCTCAGTTTCAAATGACGTGATAGATTGCTATGGTGACAGTTCTGTTGTGCAAAGCTGCCAGCAGGGATGGGTTACACTTAAATGAAATGAATTAAAATAAATGAAACCAGTGCATTGTTTTAGTTTAAAGCTTATAAGTGGCAAAGTAGTTCCTTTTTGAAACCTGATTCTATTGAAAATGGGACAATAGATTCTACAAGTTCTAAAATTCTTTTGTGAGGTCAAGGGTTTTATGTCTCCTTATGGGGCACCTTTATCATGTTTGTACTTTTTGAGCTAAGGTGTAACTTCAGAAGCCTCCTGTGAGTCTTGGATCATTTCTCAAAATAGTAATCAATAATTAAATTGTGTTCTTTCATTTCTAAGCTGGAATTTCCCACTTTCAGTTTCTATGCCTTTGTTTCTCCAGTGAGGATTTCCCTTTTCAGGGATCTCCTTATACAGACAGGAGAGACAGTTTCTTACTTCCTTTTTGCTTTTCCCAGACCTTAGCTTATTTATGTGGGGCTTATTTTACCCCAGAATTCTTCTGGAATGGTATACCCTTTGTATTTCCCTTCTGCTTAAGTAAGGACACTGGAACTACTCAAAGCATTTCAGGTAATTTTCTGGCCACTTTCTCAATCCTACCTTGTATCTCCTGTGTGAAGACCTGGCAGTTGGATTATCTGTCTGCCATAACTATAGGGAGGTTTTGTTCCCCTTCTGTCTTGTGCTCCTCAGTCACTCACTCCATGGCGCTGTATTTTAGGATTTCATATTCATTCCCTATTTTGCAACCAACATATTTTATCATGCACTTGGTTTGTTTAACAATCCCTAACATTCAAATCAATCATTCTGAGATCAAATTCATCTATGTAACAGACACATTGTTATTAACAAGCCTTCCAGTTTCAGTACTGCATGAATCCTACTTGCAAGGATTTAATAATGATCTGGAGGGAAATGACACATTGTCATTGAACATTTACCACTTGACTTTTTTCTTATTTTTTTTTCTGTGCTCTATTGCTGCTGTAGTTTCTGGCTTATGAAGTCACAAAGGTACTTATTTTTCTGTATTGCCATGTAAAGCTAAATCAAATATTCTGGAGTCCTCAATGGCTATAGAAAAATATCAGAAACATGACTTTTTAATCTTGCTTTTTCATACCGGTTTCTACTACATTTAAATCAATGCCAAGATTATCAGCCTAGGCTTTGCACAGATATCTCTTGGAATTTCACAGAGAGGTGCAAAACATTTCAGAATACATTAGCAGTACCCATTGAATAAAGGCACTACTAATATATGAATGAAGGACTACTGATAAATATATTAGTATCTTTCTCCTTATGAACCTGTATTCCAATCACTCCCATCCACTGAAGGGCTGCCACAAGTAAATAGAAATGACAGAAAAGACCCAACCCCCACCAAAAATAATTATGAGAAAAAGAGAAATGTAACTGTAAGATGAGTATGGTCTGTCATATGTATGTATGATTTCCTTGTTTTGTTTTGAAGGAAAATGACATCAGGTGAGAAAAAGATATCCAAAATAATCCTCTATGGTGTACCTGTTTGGCAATGGGGCTACCTATGCAGAGGTGACTGAAGCCTTTGCTGTGACCTTCTCCCAAATGATACTATAAAAATGAATTTAGATAAATTTGGACTGAGATTTGGTGAGGATTTTCAGGAGGACTATGGATTACAAAGACCAATGTATGATGAAGGGAGGAGAGTGACTGCCGAGGGGTGAGGTGTTCCTCAGCTCTCATTAGTGACCCATGAGAGGAAGTAAACAGAACTTGACTCAGTTTCACAGATGCTGCTCCATTCCAAAGGACTGAGAATGCTTTTTTAGAGTACAAAAAACAATGCAGAGGGGGATTATCAACAAGGAGAGAAGACGGAATAAAAATATCTAGTCTGTGTGTCTGGAAGGAAAGAATACAAAAAGCATGCACTTGTCTGCAGTCATAGACACTGTTAGAGGAAAATCTTCAGCAACAGGAATGACCAAGGAGATGTCTATCCTGTGGCCAAACTGAAAAGACTCTTGGAGTGAAATATGGCCAGTCATTTTACAGTGTTCCTGCTGCTGGTCAGTAGCAGAAGTGTACTGTGGACAGTGGAACATGTGTGTTTTCAGGGAAATGTAAAATGAGCTATCTCCATGAAAAAGGAGCTCTTTAATCAGCAGGTCTGTTCTGTATGGCAGGGAGGTGGGATTGTCTCAGTCTTTACCTGCCTACACATTGCTTTCCTGATGCCAGCCATCTGCCCAACAGTGTCAGCCATGTGAAGAGCAATCTCCTGGCCCAGCTCCCAGCTGTCCTGGCCTCTGCTGGTTCATGGAGGCTCTGTGAGCAGAGAGTCATAGCAGAAATCTGCTCATGGTTGGTGATGCTGCTGCTTGAAGTGCAAGGATAAGGTGATAGGCAGTTTCAAGGAGATGTTATGCATAGCTGGAGAACCAGTTTCTCTTATTTCAATTTGATATGAGCATCTCTGGATTTTTCCAGTGTCCCCTAGTGTCTTTCTTGGGAGAGATTATGAATAACCTTTGTTCTTTATTTAAGTTTTCTGCTTTCTCCAAGCCTCCTCTTGTTTCCTTCCATTCCCCCATCCCCTTTGCCATCCCTGAAGAGTCCTATTCTTGCTGTGAATTCTTTGGATGGAAGCTGTTATCTTTGCCTTTTTGCAATTTTTTTTATAACTGTAAGAATACTTGGGAATGTTTTGAACAGAGATATACAGAAGGTTCTCTCTTAATTACCACCAAATATTTATTTACTGTTCCCTATCAGTGCAAATTCAGATTTCTGAAAATTGCCTAGATAAAAGATTAGAGCAGAGATGGTCAATTTCCATATCCTGCAAGTTGAGTGCCCAAAAGCTCATTTGGTGAAGCGCTGCACAGGAACCTGAGAAATGAGGGCAGAGAAGAACTGAGGAGCTGATTGCAAACGGGTATCCTGCTGCTTCCCAGGGCTTCATCTCTTCCCTCACAATAAGGGAGGGAGGTAATTGCTTTGCAGCAGGCTCTTGGAGCAGCATTTGGCTGTTGGCCTCACAGATGCTCTTGGGTCACTTTTCCTCACAGATATGGATCAAGATTTCCCGTGCTGTGGTGTTGCAGAAGTGGCACTTTACATTTCTGTGATCTCTTGTGCTGGGCTGTGTTTTTAAGGAATTTTTAGGGCTGGATTTGGTCTCCAACAGTGCATCTACAATCCACCAGATTTGTGCTCTGTGTGCTCAGATGCAGGCATGTATGGCATACTAACATACTGCTCCTACATTGCCTAATGTTAAGATTATGGAAAAGCATAAAGTGCTTCAACTAAGACAACTTATTTTTGCTCTCTGTTTTGCCACCTACTGCAAATATATTTGGCAAACCTACTAATCAATGTTGACTGGTCTGCTGTGGGCTGTCTTATCTGTGTTTGACTATCTTGTCTGTTATGATTTGTTGAATATCATTTTGTTTTGTTATAGCCTAAATCTCAATGAAAATTCTTTACATGTCTGCTCACTCAAAATGGGATTTATTGAGGGTGGTAGAAGAACACTTATAATGTGCAGTGTACTGAATGAAAATATGCTCATAATAATTGTGCTTGTTTTACCCCTGCATTCGTAAAAGGTTGCAAAGAGTTTGAATTTAGGAGAGAAAGCTGCTGAAAAGAGAACAGAATGCAGATTATGAAGAGGAATGAAGTAAATTTTCTTTCACTTTGCTTTATTTCTTTCAAGACTGAGTATTTTGTCTCTGAGCTGCACAGTGCTCAGGGGGTCGGTTTCTTCTGAACCCTTGCTTTTTGTAAAGAAAACTAGTTCAGATGTCAGTCAAGCTTCTGAGGTTTGTGCCTCAAACAAAACAAAAAAAAAAATAGTTTTGCCTGCTCTTGTTTCCAGTCATGTGTCGCTGCTCCCTGGACCGTGAGAAGAAGAGGCTGTGGGCAGAGCGGCGCAGCTGCATCCACCTCAGGATGCTGCTGGGCAGGGCTAACGAGGGGAGCTGTGCTACAGCCCTGCCTCAGCCCCAGCCTTCCCTCCCCTACTGGTGCCTTCCTGGCTCATTTGCTCTCTTATGGTTGTGGCAGCTGAAGCAGAGACTGTCTCTTGCTAGGTGAGGTCTTGGGCAGTGAAATCTTGCAGTGGAGGTGTTGGTGTACAGTAAGGGAAAAAGAGACAGAGCACAGGGGAGCTCTGGCATTGATTCCATCTGGCAGCCCTGAGGCTCAGGGCTGTTTGTGATTTGGTGAGATCTTCTTGGTACTCAGAGCCCAAGTAATAATGATAATTATGTTTTTCTGTGCCTTGTTGATACATTTATCATTCTATTCCTTCCCCTCCTCCCTTTTATGGCTACTGCATGACTGTTACTTGTTACTCTCTAAAAAATTTTCAGTATAGGTAGTAAATTGCAAGTGCCCTGCACTTTTGTAAATAATTCAAGATATGTAAAAAGAGTCTTAACTCTAAAAGAACAAACCAAATCAAAACTGCACGACAATCACTCGCTGATTGTGACTTGGTCACTTCAAAGCCATCATCATTCTCTCTTGCTGTTACACTGTGCTCAGTACCTGGTGTTGTGCTGTGTCCTGCAGCAGTGTCCCTTCACATGTGTGTTCAGAGTGCCATTCAGTGAGGGTAACTGCTGTAAAAAACGTACAGAGAAAATGGTGTGTTTTCTGCATAATTCAGGATTTTGGAAAAAGTTGCTTTGTTTCTTTAATTTATTAATTAGAAGTAGACAAAAAAATATACTTATCTTTAACCACATTAGTCCAGGGTAAATGATCTCTTTCCTTTCCAGAATAATGTTATTATCTATATTCTCTAGAAGCAGGCTGGTTGTGACTTCTTGCTCTGCTCTGCACTGTGGCAACCTCACAGTTCTGGGTGCCACAGCACAAGAAAGACGCTGAGCTGTTGGAGAGCATCCAGAGGAGGGCAACAAGGATGGCAAAGGGCCTGGAGGGGAAGCTGTGTGAGGAGTGGCTGAGGTCCCTTGGTCTGTTCAGCCTGGAGAAGAGAAAACTGAGGGGAGACCTCACTGCAGTCACACTTTGCTGGTGAGGGGAAGAGGAGGGGCAGACACTGATTCTCTGTGTGACCAGTGACAGGACCTGAGGGAATGGCCAGGGGCTATGGTCAGGGGAGGTTTAGGTTTGGTGTCAGGAAAAGGTTCCTCACTCAGAGGGTGTTTGGGCACTGGAACAGCTCCCCAGGGAAGTGGTCACAGCTCCAAGCCTGGCAGAGTTCAAGAGGTGTTTGGGCAACACTCCCAGGCCCATGGTGTGACCCTTCCAACTCCACATATTGTGTGATTCTGTGACTCCAGTCAGCCAACAACCTCATGATTTGTAAGGCAAAACCTGCAGAGACTGCACTTCCATTTCTCAGTCCATTAAAGTGAAGGAACAGAAGGCTTGCAGCCTAAAGCTTAATTAAACAAGTAGATTTTCAGCTAATGTATTGGAGAGAGGAATTGCTGTGTGTAAATGATAATAAGAGCGTTCCCTGTTAGAAAAAACAAACCAGAAAACTTAGAGGAAAAAAACTTAAAGAAAAATAGCTGTCAAATTATTCTGAAAGCCACTGGTTACATGTCAGTCAGAGGATCTTGCTGCTCATGGCAACAGCCTTTACTGACACAAGATTAGAAGCTGCTTTTTCAACTGTCACCCAGGAGTGTACAGGTAATTGATTTTTAGGTTCAACTGCCAAACGAAAAATAACAATAATAATAAAAAATTACTTAGATTTGATAATATGTATGGCTTCCCCCTCATCTGTATGGAAAACCAAAATTATTTTACATGAATAAAATATTGCATTTTGGTTATTTGTTTCATAACAGTGAAAAAGCAAATGGATAGATTCTCCTTATAGGTATGTTAATTGGTTTCTGTTCTATTATGGCAAAGGTTTTAGCATTTCATACTGGATTTGAATATTTCATAATATTAGCTATACTTTTCCCCATAAAGGGTCAAATTTTAAAAGCTGTGTGTGGCTATGTGCTGTTTCATTCTCAAAAGAGACAACTTGAGCATCTGATTACTTCTGATTGCATGTTCATAAGATTCATAAGGGGAAAGAGTGTGATGTGAAAACTGCCTTTGATATTTGAATCCTCATTTTCCCTTAAAATAATCAAGTCATTGAAACCTCTAAAGTGACAAAGTACAAGTGAACATGTACAACTCCCTTTCATCTCCTTGTAGGTAGGTCCAAATAATATTTTGTGACAACAGAGTGAAATCAAAGGTGACATTTGTCTTCAGGATGTCTTGAGATGCCTCTTGGAGCCAGCAGGGCATTAGACCCTCGCTCTCTCCAGACTGGCACCCAGACCCAGGAGTCCCTGTGGCTGAAGGTGCCACTTCAGTTGCTGACACTTCAGTTCATTGACCCCAGTCTTTCCAGTTGCTGGCACTGCAGACCCCCATACACACACATGAACACAGAAACAAGAATCCCTCACCCAGAAAAACAGGAAAAAAAAAAGGAATCTCATAGAAAATAATTGTAAAGAGTGCTGTTAACCTTAGAGCGCTCCCTTTTATTCCCTCATGCCCCTCTATTTCCCCACAATTTCCCTTTCTAAATCACCTAGATCCATCCTTTTCCCTGCTTTCAACTCCTCTCGTACACATCCCTTGAATCCTATGTGATCCCCAAATATCAGCATTCTGTAAGACACACAAGTAAACCCACCATGCTGTTTTATGTGTGTGCAGACCAGCCTTTATCACATAAACTACTGCTGTTATCTTGGCTTATTTTTTCAGTCAGTTCCTCTGTTTAAAGGGGTTATGATGCCTCAAGGGCCATGTGCACCTCTCCACCATGAAAGTCTGGAGGTTTTTTTGCTCAGTAGGACTGAGCTATGTTTCAAGAAAACCATCTCTGGGACTGTGTTGCCCGAGTTTTTGCTTTCCCTGAGACTCTGCTCTAGGAAAGACTGATATCAAGATGTGACTGAGTTTACTGGCTGTGGAATAATAGATTAATTAAATATTTTTCCAACATCAAACTAGAATTTTGTCCACTTCTGAGCAAAATGGGAATGCTTGTCCTAAGTCTGATTTGTTGTTATTGTTAATTTTCAAACTCAGCCGTGTTATTCAGTTCTTAGTTCTTGTGACCTCTTGTTTCCATCAGTTGCAGATGCAAGAAAGCCCTTAGATCACTTTCCTCTGTTCTGACAGACCCATCTTCTAACAGCTTTGTTCTACATCTTAGTATGACAGAAACTACATTAAACTTATTTAAGAGTAAAAAGGTTCTGGCACGTAGTTCTGATGAAAAGTAGATTCTCGGACATTGTGCTGCTGCTAGAAGAATTTTTATTTTATCCTCTAACAGGACATCAGTCACTCTGTGGTGTTGACTAAAGTTAGAGCCAATGGAAACCTGTTCTCTGCATCACACTGGGTCTCCATAAAATAATGCTCACTGCCCTAGTTAATTCTGTTTCCAGCAATACTGGAGACAAAAATTAATTTATTTTTGGGGCTAGCAAAGTGACCATGCTGTAGGGTAATGGGAGCTGCCATGGAGTGACTCTGTCTGTTGACCTTTCTCTCTTCCAGCAGAATTCTGTGACTGTTGTTGGCTCTTGCTGTCACCAAGCAGGAGACAAAAAACCAAGACATTGGTTCAGCAATAACCTGGGTAAAGAGTCTTTCTAGCCTTCTTGGAAAACTTAACTTTCCAGTTGTTATGCTCTTGGAAGCAGCTGTAGATGTTCCTTCTCTGTCACAGCAGCTAACCTCTCTGTGCTCTGGCTGTGCTCCCAGCCTGGGTGGTTGTGGCTGCAGCCTCTGAGTTGCACGTGGAGATGAGGTAATTTTCTGCTCCTGTGCCATCTGCACAGATATACCTGCAAGGAACAAAGACTACCAAATAGCAAAAAAATCAGAAGACCAGGAAAGAGAGAGGAAAAATAAGCAGCAAAATTTTAATCACTGGGAGGGTGGTAAAGCAGCGCTTAAAAATGCTTTCGGATGTGTTACGTTGATTTTTCTCCCAGGTTTGTTTGGTCAGATTTGGAGGTAATGATTTTCATAACTTTCTAGATGACTTCAGTACATGCCTTGCAATCTAAGGGAGAAAGGTCTTTTATCTTCCTGTGTGCCTCAGCTGTGAGACTGGTTTCATAGTAGTTAGCTTACCTTTGTCTAAATGAGCCATGTGTGATAGTGCTGAGAGCTCTGTTCTTTTCCCTTGCCACATGGCAGTGTTCACACCTCAGCTGTTCCCTGCCTATACATATTCAGGAGGAAGCTGCAAGAGCATGGATTTTTTTATTAATATAAAAAAACCTGTTTTTACTGTCCCTATGTAAATTTGTACCTTTTTTTTTATAGCTGCAATTTGATTTTTTTAATGTAATCACAGGAATCCAAGGGTAGGGAGACTTCAGAAAAATGGAAACCATTGTGAGAATCTCAGTCAAATTCCTAATGATTTTTAGAAACATAAGGTGAAAGAGAGGCTGATTTTTGCTAAGTGGACATATTTCAGTGTGGATTTGGCACAGGTGAAGGCAAGACTTACAGGTAATGTGTAAATACCTCTCCTAGTGATGGGGATATTATATAGGGCACAGCTGCAATTTTGGATGCATGTGTTCACTTTTGTAGGTCTGGTAAGTTTCTGTTTGGTACAGTACGTAGTGCCTTTTGTGAAAGGTGACAATCTGTGGCTAAGCCTTTCTGAATAAAAGACAGTTTCTCTGAGGCTCTGGAAGATCTCATCTCCTTGCAAAGAAACTTCAGTAAGTCCCCGAGGTTTTCAACCCAAGTTGCACAGGCTTCTCTTACACCTTGCCCCTCTTTGCTGCTTTATTTTTTCAGGATTATTTCTGCTCATCAACTAACATGAATTCACATTGGCTGCTGCTCAGTGCTTATCAAAATGGCTTTGTTCTGTAGAAGCAGCACAGAGGAGAGATTCCCGTGCCTTTCCCTCCGCAGAAAAATCTTGTATTGTGTAAACCTTTCCTTTATGTTCTATAGCAAATGGAGCAGTTAAATGTGATATTAAAAGAGGCATAACTGATCATCTCCATAGAAGCTGAAAACTGTTTCAGAGAATAGTTTCACAAGGCAGAACTGAGGGCTAATGTGTGTAGTGCCATGGGAGCCCTGTTGCTAACAGGTATTTTTCAGCAGAGCCTGTCAGCAGAGGATGAGGCACTTGTCTGTCTGCTTTTGGCATATCTGGAAAGCAGAGCTCCAGGCAGCATGGTGTGGATGTGCCAGGGTGCTTCACAATGTGAAACTTGGTCTGGTGTGTGCAGAATGAATGGAGGAGAAAAGCCTGTGTCTGTGTGTATCCCTTCTTTCCTCCTGAATCTGCCATCTGCCCTCTTCCATCCAAGCACCTCCTGTAGTCATGAATACCATTTTTCCCTTTAATGTCCTGTGAAAACACAGGCCTGGGGAGGGCTGGATGTTTCTTTGCTCAGAGGATTTTTTTTTTTTTTTTAAAATAAGGAGAAAGATTAGGAAAGTAGAGCATCTGGGTTGGGGTAGATGTAGGGGCCACAGACTGTGGGCATGGACATGCACACATTGTGGCACAGAGCCATTGTGGTTTCTGTTCCCCTTCCACCCCAAGTAGGGACAAGGCTTGTCCTTCATCTCAACACTCAAGCAGACAAGGACCCAACACACCCAAGGCTGTGTTGCCACCTGTGGCTCCCTAGATGACCTTTAAAGTTCCTTGATGTCTTAGCAGGCAGGCTGCTGGAGACCAGTGAGGCCTCCATATAAACTGAGAGTATTTCAGCCGTCCTAGCAGGGATTTTCCATTAAATGCATTGGATTTGGTGCATTGCCCTCCCTTTACTGCCGCCAAATGCTTCCTCCTCTGATCTAGCTGGGGGCATTATGTTGTTCATAAAAGTACAAACCAAAGTAAGAGCAGTCCTGTGACAATGGCAGAATTTGAGAGTCTGGTCTTTGCTGTTTCCTCTGTGGGTAAAGAGGGGAGTATTGTTGAAATCCAGAAGTCTGTTCAGCTTCAGCTGCAGTGGCCCTGACTTGGCCTTCACCTGTAACTTGTTGCTCTACAGGGCAGAAAAGTAAAGTGGTATCACCTGCACAAGGGGGAAATGGAAGCAGTTGAATGACCCATACAAATGTGTCTGCTCTTGGTCTAAGGCTCTGCAACATGGAAAATTCTTGGGTTTTTTTTGTTTGTTTTTTTGACAAAGGTGGTTTTAAAAAACCTGGGCACTAAATAAAGATTATTAACAGGGGACATCTCTGAAGATGTCATTCTTGTGGGATTTGCCATTGTTACAGCCCTGGAATCACATTCCTAGTCTTGTGTCTCAATCCTTATTTACAAGAAATTTAAAGAAGTTGGATATTCAGTTTGCAATTTTATTTTTGTTATCTCACCCAATTCTCTTATTTTGACTTCTTGCACTGCCTTTAAAATTATTTTTCAGCCTCTTGTGCCTCTCCTTTGTCAGCCTGGACTAGATTTGCAAGTTAAAACTTTCCCTGACCTTTGGTCACCAACCCTGGGCAGCTACCTAGCTATTGAGGACTACCTCAATCTTCTAATTTCAAGTTTCTAATTCATCCAATATGAGGAAAAAGTATGTTCCCTAGTGTTGGGGTTAACTCGGTAGAATGATACCCCATCATTTGAAATTACTTACCATACCTGGTGGTGAATGGTGTGACTGCAGAGCAGCTCTACCAGGTTTTTGATTTTACTGGTAAGCATGCTCCTAAATGTTCTGGGGATGAGTTCTTCCCCTCTCCCCAGCAGCAATAAGGAAAAATGAAAATCAGGAGAGGGTCAACTAAGTTACTGTGCCAGCCTGAAAGCCCAGCACATTAAATGTGAAAATCCATTAATTCAGTTTTGATCATATCTTTCTTTCAGACCCAGGACAACATAGTCATAGCAACGTAAAGAAGGGGATGGACATTGGATCACATAATTTTTAGGGTATCTCTGACTGTGGAAGATTTGGTAAATGTGGGATTAATACCTCCAGGTATCATCTCTAATTGAACAGACATGGGAAGGGCCCCAATAAGCCCCCTGTGCTCCTGTGGGGAGGGATGGAGAACTGACGGGACCGAACCGAATTGCACTTTGTTTTTTGTAAGCATAGCAGGTTGTTGAAGCCTAGAAGAAAAATATGAGTGATTATTGAAATTCTGTTCCTGTAATCTGCTGAGTACTGGTGTCTGAGAAGACAGAGGCTGTTTAGCAAATACGCCCTCGCATTGTCATTAGCGTTAAGTAATGGGACTTTAATATATTTGGTTATTTAGCTCCTAATAGTCTATCAGCTTGATATCAAGTACTCAGCATGAAGTCCTCTGCCTTAGTCCTACCTACTCCTCTTCATTTCTTAGCAAATAGAAGCCTGCAACAGTGCAAATACGGTATTTATTGCAGGACAGAAGCTGCTTGCACTCTGTGTCTTTTCAACCACTGATATACTGGGCATGAGAACTGTTTGAAGACCTGTTTACAGGTAAAAAATGCAAGTTTTAGAAGAAAACTGCATTTTTTCCACTCAGAAAAGTAGTTTTGATCCACTTTTCCATTTGGAATTGGGATTAAAATTGTAGTTTTCCTCTATTTCATAAGGCAGCCTCTTCCACCTCTACCCCATACTCACGCACACTGGTTTTTAAATCTGGAACCAATGTGTCCATTGGAAAAAAAAATCTTTTGAAGACCTCCAACTGAAGAGATATTTGGTTTTTTGTAAAGTTTTATCTTTGTGCAATGGGGAAATAATTTTTCAAGCATGTCTCTGTGACTTGCTTGTATTTGTAAAGCAGTGGCAAGGCTGGAATTAGAAATCACATCTGCTGAACCTCAACTCCGCATTTCTAATGCAGCCAGCGCTTCTCCCAAGGTGGGTACTTTTAAAATGATGGCACAATCGCTGAAATCTGAGATGTTGCAAAAAAGAAAAACACATTCTTTTTGAAAAAATCCTTGATAGAACACTGGGGCAGATGGCAGTGGGAGAGAGATGAAAAGCAGTCCCTTGTGCGAATAAAATGCATTCTATTCAGTTCACTTGGGCCGTGGAGCACATTGCACTGAATTTTATAACGCAGTGTTATCACATAAAAAGTATGTGACTCGATGTCTGTGTTGCTGCAGCTGTCTGCTCTTAAAAAAGGCAACAACCTTTGTACCCTCAACCACCCACAGGAGCAGGAAGCCCCTGAAAGGGCCATTATTAGCTGGAAGGTTTGGAGCTAGGAGTGCTCAGCCCATTGGACTGCCAGCTCTTGTGGTCAGCTCCACAACTTGCTTGCAACCTGCAGGTGTCCTTCAGTGCTCCCTACCTCCAAGTTCTTTGTGCAGCCAATTTAGACAGACCTGTCAGTTCAGAGAGAAGATTTTAAGAGCTGCTGCCACATGTTGCCATGGGCAGATTTCAGTCTGGGCTATTTCATTCATGGAGGATGCTTTTTAAAAACAAATGCGATCTAAATGTCTTCATACAAAACGTTTGCTGCTGTACAGCTTCAGTGTAAAAGTCAGGTGAGACCACTCAGATGAGCACAAAACAAACAGGAAAGAGCCACAATCATGGAATCATAGAACCACAGAATGGTTTGGAATGGAAGGGACCTTAAAGATCGGCTAGTTCCAACCGCCTGCCATGGCCAGGGACACCTTCCAGGTGGACAAACCCCTGAAAGAGCGTGCAGGAGGCAAGTGTAAAAATACACGCTCAAAAGCTTAATGACAAGGTCTTCCCTGGCATACTGGAAATCATGGCTAAAGATGAGCTGGTGGAGAGTATGGAGTTACTTGGTTATGTTACACGTAAGACGAAATGTTTTCCCACTGGTGGCAAGAGTGATTATCTCCCAGGCACTAAAGGAGTGGGGCTCTGCCTCTCTCTTGAGATTGATAGTGGGGGGAACAACGGGGCAACACAAAACACACTGCTAATCACTCTTCAGGGCGTCTCTTACTGCACACAGACAGAGGAGAATACTTGAGTCATGCTTCAAAACCCCACCTGCCCTGAGGCTAGCAGAAGTTTTTGATCTCTCTTCCCATTTTGATGTTGTTCATTACCAGAGTGAAATGAAAAAAGTCAGTGGTTCACCAAAAAAAAAAATAGGTGATTGCTTTACTTTTAGGCAATTTGAGGCAAGTTCTTTAAAGACAAACCCTGGGAGGCAAGGTGGAAGAAAATAGTTTCTACTGTGAAGGAGGCTTATTAAAAATAGGGAACATGTAAAGAAAATTCACTCTCTAAATATCAGCTGTGCATGTCCAAATTGATTTCATGAATCTATCACCTTTTCTCACCTTTCTTTCCCCTCTGATGAGGTCACTTCTAATAAGTTTCCTGCTGTGATCCCAACTCTTGGTGAAAAATCTATGGGAAATCCATTCAAGTAGCTGCAGTTTGACATAAAGGCCTTCTATTAATGAAGTGACACCAGAAACATAGCTTTCATCTCCTGCAGGGTCACTGCTATAAGGAAGTACTTATGCTAAAGTCATTCTTTTGTTCGGAAACATGGTCTTGACTGAGGTGCCAGACCCCTGGGAAATTACATTTCTGTGGAGCTCGAACATAATGAGCAACAAGAAAATCCTGCTAGCTCAAAAGCCAGGTTGGTATATTCCTGCTGCACCAACACCCCAGGTCAGCAGCATTCAGGCAGCATCCAGTGTGCTCCCCTCTGCTGAGATAATTGCTAACCTTGCAGCTCATTCCACGGTGTGGGGAGTTCACCCTGCCTGGACACCAGGTGCTTACCCAAGTCTTGCTTTGTGGTGGCTTCTCTCCTCACTGGGACAGGTGAGAGAAAATGTAAGGAAATGTTTGTGGCTTGGGATAAGCACAGGAGGGATCAACTCACCAATAGCTGTCACAGGCAAATTTGACTTGGGGAAAAATTTGTTAACAATCAAATTAGAGTAAGATGATGAGAAATAAAAACTAAATCTTAAAACATCTACCCCCCCTCACCCCTTCCTTCTTCCCAGGCTGATCTTCACTCTCTTTTACCATGTATATTAAATTCCTTGCTGCTACCATTGGCTAAGAGATGAAATTAGAGTGCTGCCTGCATCCTGGTTCCTCACCTAAAAAATATGTATCTCACCACTCCACTTACACCAGCAGCACGATGTGTCTCAGTGATTTCACACTGCCAGAAATCATGTAGCAGCACACTGATGTTGCAGCTGAAGCGCTGGTGCCACCCACGGTCCTCTGCTGTGTTTCACCCCAGCTCCCCACTATTCCAGTCCTAAGTGCTGAATCACACCTCAGGCAGTGTCTCTGGGGAAACCAGAGAGACCTCAGCTGAAAGCAAGAGGAGATGGCTCTTCACTGAAATTTATCTGCAGTGTCAATTCCATGTGCTATAGTGATGCCATTTATTGGTGAGGAAAGCTTTCACTCTTTGGTGGGCATTCTTGAGCTTTATTGAAAATAAGTTGATTGAAATTTGCTAAATATATAAAAAGACCAACATTTGGCTCAAAGTCCTGGAGACTACCAGAAGTGTCTGTCAACAATAGATGATGAGGAAGACACCATACCTGCTTGTTAATGGATACCTAAAGGGATGAGTGGGAGATGGCTTCCGTACAAGAGCATCTATGGATGCAGGCATGTCCTTGCTCTGACCAAGGATGACCTTTCCTATGCTTTCTACTGTTCTTAACCAGGTGAAGCTTGCTTTAAGAGGGGCCTGCCTAGCTAAAGAGAAGTCCCTGCCAATCTGCTTTTAGAAGTTGTGCTTTTACAAGGTCAACAATTTCTTCTTGCCATGCTTGTTAGAGTGCACGTGCAAATGTGAGTCAAGTTACAGGATCCTTTCTAACAAGGAGAGGCTAGCAAAATTAACCACTTCTTCTCCCCCAAACTTCAAAATGTGAAAAGGGTTATCTGTTAACCTTATCTGTCTATAAGACACATGTTATCTGTCCTGATTTGTCATGTTTTTGTTTCTTGCCCCCACTACTATTTTTTCCTAACTAAAAAAAAAAAAAAGTGATAATGCTTAAAGGGACAGAAAGGGGAGGAGAAAAAGGAGTTCTATTTTTCTCTCCTTACTCATGGTCTTGCACAGTGTTATACTTACCCTTGCTTTGCAGAGTTTTGTTTGCCCATCCTGGCCACTCAGTTTTACCCAGGCAGGAAGTGGTACTGTATTCAAGTGAATTTTGTGTACTGCATTCAGGTGGGCTTCGAGTTGGTAAAGCCTGTGTAGCAAGCAATAGAAACATTTGCATTTTGTGCTTGGAGCAGTTTAACAGTAGACACAAAAAAGGTGACTCAGTACTACAGATATTCATCTTCATTGTATTGATCTCATATTTTAATGATAGAGGAAACACGTCCACTGGGTCCTAGTTCATTTTCAGCTAATCCTAAAGGGAAAGGTTGGAGAGAAAAATGATTTTTAAATACTTAATCTCTTTAGCAATTAGGTGATTTGGGCTTTTAAATAGTAGAAAAGGCTGTAATTTACAATTTAAATAGTGTAGTTTGTGGTTGCCCTGAGTAAGGAAAATGAGTTCTGTGAAAAATTTAATAGAAGTTGTCAGATGATGGAAAACTTAGTATCTGTATGATTAAAGTGCTCCAAAGTTTGCATTTTGGCAACTTGATTGTACAAACACCACTAACTGCAGAATCAGGCTGGAGATGGATCATGAAAACACTTGTAGAGCTGGGGTGCTGCGCCAAAAAATATGTGCATCTAGGGAAAGGAAAAAAAAGCTGTCTGATTTCTTGCCATTATTTAATGATAGAGAAGCAAGCAGCTGGGCAAGAAGATAAAATAGGAGAACACTCTTCCTGCAGGACTTTATTCATTCTGTTATCTCCAACCCTAAACAGAGAAGTTTTGGGCTCATACCAGAACTCTGAGGAGAACAATTGTTTGCCTTCCTCCTTATTTTCTGTCTCCACTTTCAGGAGCTCAGTGGTCTCTCCAGATTGGGAGATTCCAATTGGCTCTGCAGCCCCAGTGATGGGAAGATAAAGAGCAGCCCTCCTCTGTATCTGTGTCAACAGGGGAATGGCTACTCCACAGGCACACAGATTGATAATGCTGGGAGCTGCCCTGTGGCATGCAGGATAAATGTAGAGAACAATGGCATGGTTTCTTTCAGGGCAGTTGATTTCTCAAGAGAAAGCATGACAATGCTATGACTGCTGGATATTTGGTAACGCAGTTTTTGATAAACTGCCTAAAACTCCACACACTTCCATGTTCTGTCTAAAATGTTTGGAGACAAAAATTATATATAAGGGAAAGAGAAGTATTTTGGCTTCTTTTTCCCTCCCCTTCTTGCTTACTGAGGAGGTAGTTTTCCACAAAAACAGAAGTTTTGCTTTGTGGTCCCGGTGTTTCTACAAGCAAATGGTGAAGTGGGCAGGCTAAGGTCCTTGAGGAGAGTAAATGAAATTCAGGGTGCTGGGAGCTGTGTGAACCAGTGCTTTGCAAGGATCTGAGTGACTTGACATTGTTATTGTGTGGAAAGACAGATGAGCTTGGAGATTGAACTCAGAAGGGATATATCAGCTGAAGATCAGCTCTGCTGAGGCTCAACAGCGTGGAATGAGGTCTACCTGTGATTTGGAGACATGACTGGTTTTAGTTTGCTATTCTACCTGCTTTTGTAACAAAGCCAAGATGCAAGTACTATTACAACAATTTGTTGTGGTATGTGAATTAAAGACTTAAATGGTTTTGGAAACAGAGTTAAACGAGGCTGCAGTATTTTTGTTTAAATGGGAAGGGGTTTGTACTGATTAAGAAGTCTATCCAGTGTGAATCTGTTTGCTGTGCAGCCACTTTCCCATGTCATTTGGGAGTTTTCTCTACCAAGAACTGTGTGGCATATGAGGAGATGATGCATCCTCCCAGTCCTGTAGAACCTGAAGTGGCATGTGGTATTTCCATGTGGTCCTGCTGAAAGAGGGAGCAATGACTCTGCTGTGTCTCAGGCAGGCCTGGTGGAACTGGATTAACATGACAAATACATGGTGTGTATTTGGCTCAGCAAAAGGGAGGGCAACTTCTTCAGGCAGCAAGGTAAAACAAATCATTTCAATTGAGAAACTGTTCAATAAAAATGAAACAGCTTTTTTTCCTGAACTCTTTTATTCTGGGGGAAAAAAGTGCTAATTTTTTCTTGTAAGCACTTCTATTTTCTCTTACACAGAAGAAAAAAAAGATTGGATTACTAGAATTTCCCATTCAATAGAAACGTTGATTTCTGCCTGCCCTCCTTCCCCTGCCACACAAGGCAGAAGATTATTGTTGAAACTGGTAATAAAGGACCAGAAATGGACCACTCAGTTACAGAGAAGAGTGAGACAATTGTGTCAATATTGCCATTTAAACATGGATGATGTCAAAGAGAAGTTTTTTTTTCCGAGGTCTGCTCCTGCAGTTCTTGGTTAGCCACTAATGCTGAAATGTATTCCTGCCTCTGTTTGCTGCTCTGGGCACATCTGAAAACTTCCAGCTTTTCATACATGCAGTTAAAAGTGAACTAAACCTATCTGAAATGCTGCTTAGAGTCATGGCTGCTGAGAGATTTTCAGAAGCCTGGACTAAAAAGGTCCAAAATATCTTAGTCTTGACTTGGGAAAGGAGTTATCTGTGGAGGGACTAAATCAAGGTAAGGGTAAGATAACAGTGAACAGAACAAGTCATGCATGGCAAAGAGCAATTCAGTGCATTAATGCTTCCTTTGTCAGTGGGTGTGTTTTACAGGGCTGGGATCTAGAGAAGGCCAGAAATGTACTTAGATCTAGAGCTGTTCCCTCTGCATATTAGAGGAGAGGAAGGATAGTGTGGCTATGAAACTGATGGATATGGATATATCTTTTAAAGTAATGAATTCAGGAAAAGGCAGAAAGGAATTTGGCCCTGATCTGAAGTGGGTTGGACACAGGGTGGGGAGTATAGCCAGAGGAAAGAATGATGCTACTCCAAGTCCAAGGGTGCCCCATATAGATCTGGCAGGGACACAGTACCCTCTCTGGTGCTGAGTTTGATAGCCATGAACATTGTGCTGGCCTAGGAAATGAGGTTTGTACATTGAGAGACTTGTCAGCTCCTTTTCTGTCATGGCCTACCTTCAGTGTCCGGGCATCCTAGCTGATTGACTGAGTACAAGGCAGAGAGATGGAGGCTGCAGCCAAGGTTTACTTGTTGCCTGCAGTGATGTATTGACTTCCTTGCAGGATATTTCAGTGTTTTTTCCTCCCTAGTGCAAATATGAACTCTGAAAGTTGTATGAATATACACCTTTTATCTTAGCATTTGCGCAGGCATTTTCTCCGTAGATAAATCAGAGTCTTCTGTTGCTCAGATATCTTAAAGGGTAATATCTTAACACTTCAAGGTAATAACATTCTCCTACTATAATTTCTCTAGCCCATTAGTTTGAAGAGTGATTTACACTAGGAGGAATTAGGAGAGTTGTGCAGCCCATTCAGGATGCTGTGGCTAAAGTAGTATATCTGTAATGCAGCTCTCTATGGTGGCTTCTCATCAGCTCTGAACGAGGTAGAGGTCAAACCAAGGTTCAGGACTTGCTTTGAGATCCTACTTTATATTGGTGATACTCCTGCTTAAAAATACTGACCAAAAATAATAACTGTTTCAAGTCACCTTGCATAAATAAATGACAGAATGTGTAACGGCAGTGGCAGTATTGCAGATGTACCAGACATACTCAGGTGATTATTTAGTCCAGACACCCATTCTGAGCAGGGCTAACAGCACCTTCAGACCTGGTTGCTCAGGACTTTTTTCAGCACATGAGCAGATTCCTGCTCTGAGCAAGCTGCTTCAGTGCTCTTATTATATCTCAAATGAAATCAGAAAATAGCCAAAAGGCAAAGTCAATTCCTTGTTTGCCAATTTTGTTGTTTTGTGGTTATGTATTTGTTTCTTCGTACAAACCAGCCCCTTTCCCTTTTATTTTTTTTTTGTATGTTTTTGTGACTTGAAGGGTGTCAAATCCCCTTATCTATCTTATTTTATTCACATTTTTTTAAACTGAGCAGCAGTGGAGGGGAAAAGAAACATAGGGAGGAAATTTCAGTTTCTTTCTTTTAAGTCCTTTTCTATCTGTGCAGAGGATAGAGCAGGACTGGAGATCACCTGCTGTTTCTGACATAATCCTTTGGGATTTGAAGATGTGAGAGTAGAGTCTATTTCTGATCTTTGTTGCTTTCAACAGCAAAGGCAGCTCTTGGAACTGAAGGACTGAGGCTCAATCCTTGATTGTATTGAAAAAGATGCAGTTTACTGTCTCATATCAAACCTATTCCTAACAGAAACTATAGCCCAGCCAGGTTGCTGCTGAGGGAGTAGGCAAAGTGTGTCTCCAGGAAACAATTGTGTTGGGGTAGAGTGCTGTAGTATGGCAGCAAAAACTGGACTTCTGAATTGCTAGGTTCCTTCCTCTGAACCAAAATGTTACTGCCTTGACTACTGCCAGACCTGAGCTCAGCCATACCCACTTTCCACTGAATGGGTATTTAAAATCTGGCTGTGTGTGGGACAGCTTTTTTGCTGCAGCTGGATAAATGAGGTGTCAGGAGGGAAGGTCACTGGAAGGAATTTAGCCAGGCTCCCAAAGCTGAGCTGCCATTGAAATGGCATGTGCTAAGAAAAATAAGGAAGAAATCAAAACAAAGCGGTTGCATGCCAGCTTCTTGCACAGAAGGAGATGCAGTGGTGGGCAAACCAGTGTTTGCCAAGTGGGAAAAAAGATGCTGATTGGCAGAGAGAAATGTTACTTGGTGGCTTGAGGGACAAGCAAGCAGAATAAATCCAAACCCCTGCCTATTCATCAGAACGAGACAACATTTAAAATTTGGAAATTAATTTGGAGCTGGCATTTTCCAATGACAGGTCTATTTAAACTTAGTGATTATGCCTGCAATTTTTTCCAGACAACCAGAACAAGTTTGCCTTTAGCTCTGCTCTTTCTGCAAGATCTGTGTGAAGCCTGGTGATGAGGGGCACACTGTTAATTTCAATCATCAGCCCAAGTGTGGCAGCAGTAACCAAAAAGGGATGCTTAGGGTAAGGAGGCCAACCAAGCAGTAAGAGCAAATATTGGCAAGTATTAGCAAATATTTGTTAGCAGCACTGTTGTCATACAGTGCAATGTGAGTTCCAGCCGGAAGTTTCAAATCCCAAAGGATTACCTCAGAAAAAGTTTAGAGCTGTGCTGGAACAAATCATGACCTGTAATGGAAATTTTGGGTCCCCAGCTGTTCAGGGAACAGCTTGAACATTCTGATAAGCTGAATTAAAGTGGGATTGGGGTGTCTGACATCTCAGATTCCTTGAAAAATCCCATCCTAAGAAGTTGCTTTCTGCTTTGCGTCAATTCCACAGGTAGTCTTGGGTGTGCTCTTCCTCTACTCTCACCAGCAGGAGCTTTGCCACATGCTCTGAATATGTCTCTGCTTTCATTCTGCCAACTTTGTCAGGTTTGCTTTATATTCTGCAAAGGCTGAATTGATTCATTTGGCATATTTATGGATTTGCCTCACACCAGTTGTGATTTAATATGGAAAATAAAGAAGTGGATTTCAAGTACCACATGTTCTAGTATCTTTGCCAGTAAAAGAGTATATAGAGGGACAGAGCAAATCTCAACTGATATCCATTTATTATTGTCTGTCTGCTCAATCAGTGGAGGCCAAAAGTTTTTTTGTTTCATCCCAAAGAGACAATCAAAGTTCACAGACTTAAAGTATTCATTTAGTTTACTGGATTCAGAGATACTCCTGGAAACTATAGTCAGATCCTCTCATGTATCTAGCACCCAATATTGGATAACTCCCTTATACATCATTACTACATTAAAAAACATTCTTAAGAACATGGGTTTGCCAGAAATGTTCTAAGCAGCTATAGGGATGTTATTTCACTTTTATAGTAGAAAAATTCAGAGTTAAGTTCCAATTTTTCACTTTGGGTGTGAAAATAGTGAGGAGTTGTGCATTTCTCTCCTCTGTCCCCTGTACAATTATGGAAGTACAAGAAAAGAGAAGTCTTGTTCAAGATTTGGAAAAGATCCCTGTAGTGGAGCAGACTGGTTTTACAACAGCTTTCAGAGTTTCAAAAAAAGTTTGAGAATTTGTGCTTTTTTTGAAAACCAGGAACTTCTGAATGTTTTCATGATACTACATAGCATCAATAGCTGTACCTTCAACTTACAGGTCTTTCTAATAAGAAGAGAAAAGGTGACCCTAGATCTGAGAGGTCTTTCTTTGTCAAAATGAAAAAAAGTTGTGGAGGCATCTGGAATATGATGTGTATTTTGAAAAGAATTCCTGGAAAAATACTTGTCTTAGCAAGAAGTATTGCAACCAGCTCTGCATTATATCTAAGAGCAGATCTAGAAATTATTTCAGAAAAGATGTGATGTGTGTATCTTGCCCAGGTGTTGGTTTACTAACAGAAACCATCCAGATAATGCAAATAATAAAATACACGAATTTGCTCTTGCAAATAACATTTCTGAGTCGCATCTGCAATCCTAATTTCATATGTTGGTTAAAAGGGATGATGACTTTGGAATATTTACATAGTGAGCTCTGCTAATTGTCTCTCCTCAGATGTTGTAAGGTCAAATTTGGAGGTTGCAACTTAGACACTAACATCAAAATGCAGAACACCTAATATTTCATTACTGGGAGCTTCCTTGGTTCATCTAAACTAGGGTAAAATTACTACTTTAATTTGCTAGTGCAGTAAGCCTGTTTTGCACAGGCATAAACTAGAATGTCAATGTGAAACAGTAAAGTGAGGATTGGAGGTCAGTATTTCTATGTGTAAAGTATACACTGTAGCAAAAAAAATACTATGGTTGAATGTGGGGGTGACAGTAGAAGATTGTTCTCACACCAGGTTTTAATTAAGGGAGCATCAAGCCTGAGCAACTCCACTGAATTTTTCAGTTTTGCTGTATTTCAGCAGAATTTCATTAGCCATGGCTTGCATTTGTAGTGTATAATCCTGCTGTAGTTACACCTGCAGTGCTAAAGGGGCTAACACGAAGGGGATATTTACATATAAACATTTAAAAGTCCTTTGAATGAGAGCTGAGATGGAAGTTCTCACTTGCTACTATAGGTTCCTGTCTGTGGAGGTTATGAAATGTTTTCTTCTGCTTCTCCAAATCCCTTCCTGTAGATTTTCCTTTTGATTCTGGAAAGCCTGTTGCTCTTCTGAACCCACCATCTGTCAGGTGGAATCCTCCTGTTTTTTTGCAAAAAAAAGGAATGCAAATTGTTGGGAGTGCTTGAGAACTGTTTAAACATCATTGCTTATAGACAAAATGAGTGCAGCTTTCTTTGGCCTCTGATGTTGGGACTCCTTTAAGGGTGATGTGAACCTAAAGTATCTGTTGACACTCAACAAGGGATTGCTCTGAGAAAAGCTCCAAGGGGTCTCCCTGAAACAGAAAGGAGGGATGTAGCATCTACATGGTTATCAGGGAAACATCTTCTGCATACGGCAATAACAAATTTTTGACACCTCCACTGGTGTTCAACTTTAAGTGCCAGGCTGCAGGGGCGAAAATGCCTGGAGAGAATTTGCTCTTTTGCTTAAATTTTCCACGTTTTTTCCACTTTTCCCATTTCTCTACAGTGAATGCCATGGGGATCCAGTCTGTCAGCTGGGCTCCTTCCAGAACATAGGATATGAGATGCTTCAATCTTAGTCTTTGCTCTGGCATGGTTACTGAAGAGCATTAGATCCAATGCATATGACACTGCTGTTGCTCTGTTTTCTTCTCCTTCTGGTTTCATCTAAGAGCTTTGAACATGTCACCAGGTCCCTCCCCAGCTCTTGCACATTTTTTGCTCATCAGGCATCCAGCAAAGAAGGCTGCTGTAATTTTTTTCTCCTGGAGAACAGACACAGGGCTCTGGAAACCAGTCATCAGGCACAGAGCCTGGGAAGAAAACTGTGGGAGGGGATTCTGACTAGTAAGACTGCTGCAGAGCAGGGACTACTCAGAAAAAGATGGTCTGGGCAGAGACTAATGAGGAAGAGGTGAATCTGGCTGTGTGGTGAGTGGCTGTGGTCGAAAAAGGATAACAGGGAAGAGAGAACAAGTAGATAAAATTGCCTGAGACCACCTCCTCTTCACTGGATGGGAAATGTGGTTATGACAAAGAACCTGTAGGGGAGCCAGCTAACACAATACAGAAATGTGGATAAAAGCACTTAATTGTGCCCAAGTGCCTTCTTGAATCAAGGTCCCACTGCTGCCAAAGTATAAGACAACTGGATTTATCACTGTTTACTATTAATCAATTTCTCTTTACTATTAATCTGTCTCTATTTACTAAATCTATTTACTTTATCTATTTACTGTTTGTCTGTCACCTCTCTCACTCAAAGAAATATGTAAAGAATAAGCCTAGACTTAAGCAGAACCACGGAGATATTATTTGAGATAGTCACAATCCAAGTCATTAGTTTCTTGTGCAGCTTTGTGGTTGAAGCCTCTCCTGAAACCATCTTATGAACCTGTTCACCTTCCCAGACTTTTGGTTTTGTTTGCACAGTAAAGTAAATTATTAGTTTATTAAACAAAGTAGTCATAAATAGAAGCTAAATTAAAACTGATCTGGGATGATATTCTCCATGGGCCTGGCCTCCTGAGGCAATGTGCTGTGAGGAAGCCTGCCATGTTTCAGAGGCACTGCGGCAGCTTCCTGCTTCGCATGACAAGGACCTGCTGCCAGCCACAACCTCGGCTGGCCGGGCACCGGGCTAATGGAGCTAATTGGGGTGTGGGGGAGAAGAAAGAGTGGGTGGGTTGCCTAAAAACGAAAGGTAAGGTACAAGGAGGAGCTTTCTCTGTTTGTTTGTTTGGAGAGATTCTCATCATTGATCACTGATCTCTGCTTCCTTAAAATCAGGGATAAAACTTCCAGTGACTGCCTGCCCTTCTGAGTTTTAGTATGCAGCCCACCTGCACACAGCCCTTTCTTCTGCAGGAGCTGGCTGTACAGTCTGTCTTGATTAGATGCTGTAGCTTTGGTATTCTTTCAAATTCTTCTGATACCCATCTTGTCAAATCTGTCAATTCTTTCTTAAAATACTGACACAACACGAAAGACAAGGTAATGTGCTAGCCTGGTATTTAAAGCTTTCTTTGTTTTGATTTGCTATTACATCTTATTTTTCTCCCTATGAGGGACACAAAAGAGAAAGAATAGATACCAGATCAACAATCAAATTACAATGCTTGCTTTTCAGCAGTCCATGCTGTCATGATTCACTGCAATCAACTGCCGGTGCTCCTGGTGCAGGAAAGGAATTGAGATAACTTGATAAAGCACCTCTGCTGTATTCAGGCTTCATCTGGCCCAAGCTTTTGCTTTGTTAATACTTCAGGTTGTGCTAGGATGTAACCTCCTTAAAAGAGATCATTTGGGGATAAGTTCTTATGGCTTCGGTTTTGTCATAGTACTGCAGTGGGTAAAAATGTGTAATCCTTTTTAGTAGAGTTGTTTCATTGAGAGGCTTCAAGTTAAGGATTTGTTATTTTTCACTCTTCTTGGGAATAATGTATAATTTATCCGACTTTGGGAGAGCATAATCAGCAAAGGAATAATATTCAAGAGCAGAAGCATGGTCTTCCATATTATTGTTGATTGTGTGAATTTGTAGAGGAGCCCTTGCAGGTGGAGTCAAACCATGCACACAGTGTTTGTCCTGACCATATGTTGTGGTGGTGGAATTGAAATACAGATGTAAAGAGTGGGTGAGAAAGCTGCAGTGGCTCTGGGTGGCTGAGTGGCCAGGACTGGTTAGATATTTGTACATGAAAAATGCCTTCTTGGGTCTGAACTTTTGCAGAAGGGGAAACAGCAGTGGAACAGTGATTGGACTTGGTCCCAGCAGTTGTGTTAATATAAGGATCCCGTCCTGATTAATCCATATCAACTCCTTTGTTCCTGGACCTACACCTCTTTAGGTGGCTGAAGGTTTGTGTTGCCTCCTTTCTAGATTGTGTGTTTTATGGAGAGGGAAGTGAAGGGCCTTACCTGGCTTCTCTTCACCTGAATGGGGCAGCTGCATCCAAAACTTCCCTTCTTTTTTGTCATCCCTCCTAAAGTGTGGGTGTATGCAGGCATGAACTAACAGTGAAAAGCTTGTGGTGGCTTGCACTGTGGCTGGGAAGTGGAAGAGGTTTTACAGCTAGGGTGACATTTCTGTGCTTGTGTGAAAGAAGCAGCGTAGCTTTAAGAGCCCATGAGCCCAGATTAAGTGTCTTATTTTTTATATACATCATAAATAAAACTTCAAGGCTTTGAAAGTGAGGAAGGGGGATGAGAGCACATTCTCCCATTCACAGGAAGTGTTTTTGCCTGCCAGAACCATTTAGTAAATCTGCTAAACAGCTTTGTTAAGGTGTTTATCCCACCAAGACAGTTCATAGCTGTGGGCATTCAGGGATATAGAAACGAATTCAGGCTATGCCAAGCATACAGGACCATGTTTCCGAGCCTGACACAATATAGTGGCTCATCTGCATAATCCCTCCATCCTGCTTGAGATGGAGAATGGAAAAGCAGTAGATACTGTATGTCAACCCTGACAGCTTTATTATAACTAGAGAGTCTGTTCTTCTGGTCTTGCTACTTTCTTCTTGCCAGCCTCAGTCTGTGGAGAGAGGGCTACATTGCCCCCTTTGGGGAGTTGGGAAAACCTGGAAGGGTGGCAAGGATGCAGAGATTCCCCTCTATACTCTCCCTCACTGTATCTGAAGATGCTGCAGACTGTCACTTTGCAGATACATTGAAGAGAACATGTGTGTCCGTGTGGGCTGGCCTGTGTAAGATAGAGTGCAGAGTGGGTGAGCAGAGGAAGGCAGGGGCAGGTTTCCAAACCTGCCAGCTCGTATTTAAGCATACCCATAAAGTGGCTAGATTTTTCAATAGGCTACTGCTCTCAGCAGGAGTTGCTGGGTGCTGAGGCCTTCTGAAAATTTGGCTTCTTGACAGTATGATAAATCACTTAATTGGAAAAATTTTTCGGCACCCTGTGAATAATGCATTCTGTTTGAGTGTAAATAATATCTCTAATATTTCCTTTTTGGCTTTTGTGGAATATCATGGGGGTTTTTTTCCCCAAAAAAGCAAAGAGAGACTCTCTCTATTTATTGAAGTTGGGTGAATAATTTTCAGTGAATAATTTATTCAGGGAATCAAATCCATTTCTGCTTACATAAATCTCCCCTCTTCAATTACTTACTCAAATACATGTGACAAAATTTTTTACTGGCGCTCACTACAACCCTTCACATCCCCCCTGCATCCCTTCTTATGGGCCTGGCACAAGTTCAGTTTGGGACCTTGTTGCTCAGACACGTTGAGTAATGTGGCAGCAGCTTCTTGGACAGGTAATCATGTGCAGGTGTCACGCAGGTATTTAAAATGTTGTTGATTCCAGTAAGCATTTGGGGCAATGTGAATCAATTGTTCATGCTTTCCAGAAAGTACCAGGTGACAAACCCTATAAAAGTGCTCCTCTGTGGTGCAATCATGTTGTGTGCTCTGTGCAGAATTTTTATGCAATCCCACTGAGAGTTGCTCAGCACCTGAATGCTGGCAGTAGATCCAGCAGATGGCTCATTTGTTTTGGAGGCATTTGTCCTGGTGCTGTAGTTGGACATCCAAATCAAGGCTTGCAGGTACCCATATCCACACTATTCCAAGCTTGCTGCATGTCCTATCCCCAGTTTCTTTGGTTTTGTGTGCGGTTCCTCTACGTAGATTGTGAAGCTTTCACAGCAGGGACTCCCCCTTACCCTGTAAATCTGCAGGAGGCAGAGCAATGAGATGGAGTGACTTCTGTGTCCTGCTTCTGATGGCCTGACAGCAGATGCAGTCCTGTGGCCTTCAGGTGCAGGATCAGTCCTAACAGTATTTCCAACTCCTTTAATTCCACTGAGCTACTTAGGGAATAAGGTGCAAGAGGTCTAGGAGTAGAATTGCTTGAAAGGCTGAAGTGAGATACTTTGTAGAGATAATCCACACCTCCTACTGTAGCTGGCAAAAGGGACGTCTCCATCAGAGGCTGACACGAAACTGGCAGACTCACTGAGTGTTCTGGGGCACCCTCCAGCAGCCTGATCAGTCGAATAATTTTGGCACCTAACTTAAGAGCATAAAATGAGATGGTGTGAGCATGTGCGTTCCATGTTGTCTCAAGAAAAGTGATCGGACATCCATACCAAATTTCTTTCCCAGTCAGTATATTCCTGTGGTATGAAGGTTTTTAAGAGCCAATTGAGTTATGGCTGGGCAAAGACTGAGCTGTCTGATACTGATACACAGGTCCTGTCTGAATTTGTGTGTGATCAGCCCAGCCCTGTCCCAGATTTCAGGGCACCTCTGCAGTGAATGTTGGCACCGTGCCTCTAGCGCAGATGAAAATCAAATTAGTCAGAGTGTAAGGGCTCCATGGACACCTGGAGAATATCTTAAATTTGTCTAAATTTCTAAACAAAATTTAAGCTTTACAGAAGTTATGTCAAGGTTAATTTGCTTTAGTGTTCTTTTGTATGCTTGAACCAGTTGCCTGTTCTCGTTCATCTCGCCCATCTGTCTCACTGCTAGCAGGAGACAGGATGCTTTTGAGGATCACTCTCCTCCAGGGGCCATTCCAGGGACTGCAGGAACTGAGAAAGACTCTTAATCTGCATTTACTGCAGCACCCCTGCACCTGCAACGTTTTTCTTTAATGGACAAATCTTTGTCAGAGGAACTAAGCAATGAACTTTATGCAAGCATCTTCCATAAATTACTGCTAACTAAATCAATAGCAAGCCTCGCCTGCTACTCTCAGTTTATTTCCCTCTCTCTCTGCATGAGCAAATGCCAACACACCTGCTAACTGCACAAATAGCACAGAGCAGTGCAGGCTGTCCCTAGGATGAAAGCCACAAGCAACCTGGGCAGCGTGGCAGTCAATGAGTGAGATCAGCCTTGCAGTGAGAGGAGAGCATGCAAAGGGCATTCTGGAAGATGCTGGATTGCATGAGGTGTCTCACCACAGTTTACATACCCATATTTCCCCTTTTAAATTGTTGTGAAGGATTTAACTTGAACAAAGTACTGCTGTATACACAAGGTGAGGGAATAAATTGCTCTAAGTAAGGCATCCAACATTGCTCTTGAAATGTCATCTTGAATTTTGGGTTGTGACTGGCAGGTATCAATGTCCATCATGTGCTTTTCCTGTTAGCAGAAGTCTTGTAGAGTCTGAAGCCGTGGCTTTTGTCTGCCCAGATGGCTCTGCCCATTCCCTTAGCCAGACCAGACTCCATGTCTGTGCACTGAGGCTGTTAATCCTTCCCTAAATTCCAGCAGAAGGATGAGTTAGAGCCTCCTCTGACATGAAAAGTGTTTTGATTCAGAAGTATTGAAGCCCCTGTAAGAGAGGAATAGTGTTGGTTTAAAATCATCATATTTCACAGAAGGTAATTTATGACATGTTATACCTTTGGGGAAAAAACTGAAAAGAAAAGGAATTCTCCTAATTCCTGAGGGAGAAAGATAATATCTGATGAGTGAAATTAGTCATAAGTTAGGGAAAATGTATGGTAAAACACGAAAGCATGTTCTTATGAAATAATTTTGTAGGATTTTCAGAATATTTTTTTCCATATCACTCCCTTGTGTATTTTCCTGTATGAGGGGTTGCTAGTGTTTATAAAATGTGGTAATCTAATTGCTTGTTATGTCCTTTCAAGCTATTTCAATTAATTCATAGAGAGAAAGGTGCCTTTCTAAACATTGCATATGCAGGAAGTAAAAAACATCTAGTCAGAGATACCAAAGCCAACACAATAAGCTTAAAAATCATGGCAAAATCTTGATTCTAATCAGATAAAATGCTGCTTGTATCCCCCCATAAACTAAGCCCCGAGGGTGCAAACTACATTTTTATGAGATGGTTCCCCAAACACCAGTTTTGTAACTGCATATAATCTAAGTGTGCATTTCCATAGACTTTCTGCAGCAATTTGTGTAAGGCTTATTGTATCACATGGATACAGTACTAAAAACAACATTTTAGTTAGAAAGTACTCACTGGGCAGCAAAAGAGAAGGGGCTTGTGGGAAATCCTATTTATTTGCATTTGGTGTTTGCATTTCTTGCTGTAAATGTTAAATACATGCCTCCTGTTTCAGATTGCATGAGCCCTTCATTTGGGTTTTCCAGCTCCTTCTGCAGTCAAACAGAATACAAAAAGAGCAGAGGCAATGCTCTGGCTGTTGTAGTAGCTAAATCAATTTTTGTTGTCATTTTTACACTCATATTACATAGGTGCATAAAATTAGGTGCCAGGTTCTCTGCCAGCAGTATTTAGTGAAAGGTAGTTGAAGAGCTTTGGGGCTATCAGGGTGTGTGAGGAAGTTGTCCACGGAAAAAGTTGTTGAACAAAATGAACCAACAGCAGGAACCATTCTTGCTGCCCCAGGCAAGAAAATGGCTAGAAGTTGAAAGAGACTCCATTTATATTTTTTGTTTTAAGTTAAAATCATGGGGGAACTGCTGCATGGAGCAGCCCAGGATTGTGAGTAATTTAGTTAAAGCCCCAAACCTGCATTGCATGAATTAATAACATTGACCAGCAGAGCACTCACTGAATGTTGTGTGGGTACCTGAACCAGCAGAAGGTGAACACAGGTTATTCTCTGGTCTGGGATATGCACCTGATATGGGCTTTAAAAGAAAGCCAGCGCTTCATTTAAAACAACAAAATTCTTTACTCTGGCGTGGAAATGAGAGGAGAATGATGACGAGATTTACAAGGCATCAAAAACCTGAGAAATTTTTGGCTGAGTTTCATAAATTGTCTCATGGGCACTCTGCATGTGCCTGCACTAGGCAAAATTTTAAAAAAGTATTTCCAATATTTTTGAGACCAAAAGACTCGAAGAAATCTTCCTCTCATCTCACAATTAATTTAAATATAATCAGCAAAAAGCCCAAGCCAAAAAATAATTAAGCAAAAGGAGATGGAAATCTCTTGCAGAATTAGTTCTGCCAGGAATATATTTGTTGTAATATCCCGCTAGTGGCCAGTAAAGGAAATGGAAAGTGAAAATCATGCCAGGATTGCATATTCACAGCTCTGCCTACTCCGTTCTCGGTGCCCACAAGCATGAAGGCCTGACACAACACCATTTTTAACATTAAACTAACTCTTGTCATGTGGAAGTGGAAGATGAGCTAGATCTAAGATATATATAGCCCTTCTGCTACAGAAGGTTGGATTCTAATTATCAAACTTGTAGGGCAGGCAGTAAGAAGCCTCTGCTGCTGCTAAAAGAAATGACCCTTAGTGTCTTTCTAGTGGTTTAGGTGCCTAGTTGCCCCAGATAAGAACAAATAAAACAGGGAGCAAGTCCTCTGTGTTACAGTGCTACAGATGCAATGCTCACCTGTTAGTTAAGGTGAAAACCAACATGTGATTTTTGGCTTGCCAAGGGCTGGGAAAGGCACAACAAACAGAGGGCATTCTGGATAGTCTGAGATTGTTACAGGACCTGGCACCTCCTCCTGCCATGGTCTGCCTGGTATGAGCAACAAAGCCTCTGCAGTGGGAACTCCAGGGTGGTGGTGGTTGAGGTGAGTGGTCCTGCTCACCTGTGGGTGAGTCAGGATTTCCTGCAGCAATATCCAAGAGTGAAGCTTGTTTACTCTCTGTACCTTCAGGGCTCTGAATGAGCTATTACAGTCTATAAGGCAAATATGTATTTATTTAGACAATTTTTCAAAAATTGATTTTTGATCCAGTACGTGGTAAAAGCTCCTAAGGAACCAGCTATGTAAATCCTTCTTTAGCTGTATAAATACTCTTTTTATTCTCTCTGTAGTTAACTTTCATGTGATGGCACAAAGGATGAATGATGATTAGCTGGAATCAGTGCTTGGGAAAGTGGGATAACAGGAAAATGGATTCTCTATCATATATTTTCTTATGAGGCTTTGGTAATTAAACTTTTTACAAGCAGGATAATAACCAGTAGCCTTTCCTTGTTATGGTATTTATTCCTGGCTTTGCCATTCAGGTTGGCCCAGTCATATCACCTCCATTTCCTGGCCTGTAAAACAGGAATAAAAGTGTTGACCTTCTTAATAATATCTCTCAGGGATGGAAAGAGAGGAGATGCTCTGTAAGATCTGCATAATTATTGTTAACTTCAAGCTATGAGCAGCTCTGTTGGAGCCGATGGGAATGCCCACATGTGGAGCTAGTTACAGAACAGGGAGCCACTGATGGCTGCAAATCATGGAAAACTGGCCTTCTGCTGGATCCTCAGTCTGCTTCTGGAAAACTGTTTGTGCTTTCCATATGGGCTGGGACCTTCAGCGATGCTTTAGCAAGTTATGTGCCTGGGAGTTGGATGCATAACTCTTTCAAGGTTTTTGAAAGTCCTTGCAAGGAAGCAGGGGGTTGCTGTTGGAATTGCAGTCTAAAATTACAGACAAGCACATACAAAAAAGAAAATAGAAAAATAGAAAGAGGAAATTGTAGAAGGAAGGGGGGAAAATCTTAAGTTAATTTGGAAATGGAAACTTTACTGGAAATGAAAGTGAAAATTCAAAAAACCATGTCAGTAGGAAAGGAAGTCTGAGTTTGCTATTCTAATGTAAGTGTAAACATTATATATGAAAATGGACACTGCAGGGTGGGGGGGAAATTCTGAAGTACAAAGCACATGGGAATATTCATGTGCTTAGTTTTTTGCTTAGTTGAGACTGTCTTCAATCCCTGTTTGGATGGACTGAAATACCAAAATAAGTAACCTGATTTTTGACACTGCTTTGAGGAGTCTTCATTAAAGAGAAAACAAGTAACTGTAGCCACCTACTTTGGAAAAAAACTCAGCCACTTCTTTTTATTGATGCTTCTTGCTTTCTTTAGTACCAGAGAATCCTCTCACTTGAGCCATGATTTCTCTTGCTTCTCTTCCAATTTAAGTGGGTAATATCCATATGCAAATTTGCAAGAAAGGTCTCTTGGCAAATACAGGGTGGAAAAAAGTCCAGCAAAACTTCTTAGCAACAGCTGGGAAGAACATCAAGAAGGAATCTTTCTTTCTTAGCCTTGGAAACATGTTGGCATTCGTATCTCTGCTCAGTGCTCTACTGGAGCTGTGTGCTTATTAGTGCTCTTAGAGTGCAGACAAACTCCACTGATTCAATATATATGCTTGTCTGACATTCTTTGTTCATATTTTAATCCAAAAGTCTCCATAGGTGCATGCTGCACTAATCCAAAGCTCAGAAAACTTAGTCTTTGCTGTCATCTTGCATGTCTTATACTCTCTTCCTCAATGCTCCTAAATCTCTGCGCTACATCCCTCTTACAAAGGCACTGAACTAATTAAGAATGCCTTTGTGCTTAATGTTGCAAAAGCCTGCTACCTCTGTGTGGTCTGGGCAGTGAAGAAGTCCTTTGGCCTTTTTTGGGAACTGCTCCAAACAGTGGTTTGCATTTGCAGGCGTGTGATACCCTGTTCTGATGTGTACATCAGTGCGGTGCAGGGACATCGAGGGGCTTATCGCTAGAATCAGGCTGCAGTGAGGACAGCCAAGGAAGGACTATTTCCAGCCTGAAATACCAAATGTGCCTTCCTCTTTTATGCAGAAAAGCCCAGGAAGATGGCCCATATAATTATTGGAAATCAGCAATCTGTCTCCTGTCATTCAATTTAACCCATGTAAGCTTGCCATGTGCGATGGATACAATCCGTGGGTGTGATTTCAGAGAAGGAATGGTCCATCTGGTTTATGCAAATGCTGCTTTAAAGGAGGATGACTGACAGTTTTTTCCAGGCACAGAGTGCAGCAGACAGGCTGGAAGCTGGTTACTTACCAGCTTGGATACAAAAGATCTCTGTGTTAAGCATGCTGTCAGAGTAATGGAAGCTGATATCATTAGCAGAAGCAGGCAAGTAGGCAGTGGGAACGTTGTGGCTGAGCAGGTAAGGCAGAGCTCAGCTGTTTGTAATGTGAGGTGACTCACATGGAGGAAGAAAGGCTCACCTCGTCTGGATGGACAGTGATTTTTTTGTGGATAGCTTTAATTTGTAAAACCTGCAGTGGCATTTGAAGATGTGCCTTACAGCAGAAGTGATCCAAAGGGGTCACAAAAATGAGGAGTGATCATCACAATGAGCTGCAGCCTCATTTCCTCTCCTGAATATAGTGCTTCTGTTCTGATCTAGCTGTTCTGGTATTACATTTCAAAATAATTAAAAGACGATCACACCTGTTTTTCTTATCCAAAGTTCAAAAACATACTGCTAAATATATTGTCTTGAATATTTGTCTGCTTAATTTGTACCTAGAGATATTTTCTCTTTATTTTTCCTTCCCTCTTTGAGAATTCAGATTACTGCTCTGGAGAAAATGGGCAGTTTGCCTTTACATTGTATGAATAGCAGAATAGGATCCTGTCACTGATGAAAGTACTATATTTATGACTCATTATAATCCATTCATTGCTTCACAGCCCCAGAGCCCTCCAGGGAACACCACAAACCCACATAATTTTCCCAAGTGCTCCATTTCACATTTGGAGCTTTGGTTTAGCTGACAGATATGAAAAAGGAAGAAAAAGGTGCAGGAAGGCAGGGAGTCCATGCAAGTGTGCATGTGCCAATGCTCAGCAGGGATAGCAGGAATTTCAATTCAGAGCATCCCTCTCGTGCTCCTGATCCCCATTCCTTCTGATGCTGTAACAACCATGAGGAGCAGAGGGGTGGAATTTCAGGAGCTGACAGAGGGCATCATGCCTTTAATGGCTGCAGGCCCATTGTAGCAGGCAAGTGTTGGCACCCCCAACCTCGCTGGAACAGGCTAACAGAGTGGCTTTATGGACCTTTGCGCATTGGGATGCCCTCCAGAGCGACCTGAACATGCTCAAGAAATGTGCACCTCCTGGGGCTGAACAGGGGGCAGCGCCTGGGCTGAGACAGCCCTCGGTACCCACACGGCCTGGGGGATGGACAGATCACCAGCTGCCCTGCTGAGAAGGAATTGGAGGTGCTGAGGGATGAAAACCTGGGCATGATCCAACAGTATGCGCTTCCAGCCCAGAAAGCCAATTCTAACCTGGGCTGCACCAAAAGCAGTGTGGCCAGCAGGGTGAGGGAGGGGATTCTGCCCCTTTGTTTGGGTGAGACCCCACTGGAGTTCTGCATCCAGCTCTGGGGTCTCCAACACAAGAATCACATGGACACCTACTGATTGAGTCCAGAGGAGGGCCACATAAATGATCTGAGTGCTGGAGCAGGTCTCCTATGAGGGAAGGCTGAAAGGGTTGGGGTTATTCAATCTGGAAAAGAGAATGTTCCAGGAAGACTTATAGCAGCCTTCCTACAGGGAGCGTACAAGAAAGGTGTCAAACTTTGTGGAAAGTTGTGTAGTAATAGGAGGAGGGTGGCAGCTTTAAACTGAAAGAGGGTAGATTCAGGCTGGAAATCGAGAAGAAATTTTTTACAAGGAGGGGGTTGTAAGGCACTGGAACATGTTGCCAGAAGGCAACATGGTGGTGGATGCCCCATCCCTGGAAGCATTCAAGGCCAGGCTGGATGAGGTTCTGAGCAAACTCATTTAGTTGAAGGCGTTCCTGCTCATTGCAAGGGGATTGAGTTAGATGATCTTTACAGGTCCCTTCCAACCCAACCCATTCTATGATCTTGCTGCAGAAAGGAGCTCAAAGTCCTGTGCAGGAAAGCTACAGTGCTGTGTTTTCACAGTGCTGTCAGTCCTTGGAATAGCATGAAATTGCAGCTTCTCATTCTTTGCAGTGCCTAAAAAACGGTGTTACCTAAAAAACCTTGGCGTTACCAAGTAGATTCTCTGGCTGGGAATGTACAGCTTTAGATAGGTGCTATCAAAGCTTTATGGGCAAAGGTGACCAAGTCCAGGTGCTTTGGTGGTGCCTTGCAGGTGGTCTGATTGCCCCTTTAGTGCACAGCTCTCTGAGGGCTGTGCTGGTGTGGTGTCTGCATAGTGGTGTTGGGACTGAGTAGTTCAGCATTAGCTGAGGGGTAGAAGAGGAGGGCTGGCTTTGAGGGTCACTTGTGTCTGAAAGTTCTTCTCTGGCTTGGTTTTACAGAATACATATCTTTCTCCTTGGCATGGGAAATAGCTCCTGATCCATACTTACCTTGCTCAGGTTCAGAAAGATCTGCAGGGGTTTGGGGAGGATTTTTTTTTTTTTAATTCTGACGTTATCCTGTGTATTGACATGCCTTTTCATTTGTAGCTTGTGCAGAATTTCCAGAGCTGTGCATTTCTTGGTGGAAATCTGACTGATGCCACCCCTACTCTGTCAGTAACCCTCTAAATGCCTTCATCAGAGTGGATGTAATTGTGGATGTTTGCAGTGGGGACTGTGGTTGCCTCTGTTAACTTGAGATGCCTTCACTGGGATTGAAGTGTCACCTCTCTCAATGAGGCACACAAGGAGAGCAGAGGTAGCAAGATGCAAGAGACCAAACTTGGGCCTTTGGGGAGATAAACATAGAGTGAGAGGTTCAGATTTTTTACTTCAACATACAAAATCTGGTTTTTGACTTTTCTAACATGATTTGCAATCCCATTGCCAGGTTTTGTATGAAGTCTGAAGAATCTCTTGCCATTTCTCCTTTGACAAGTTTCACAATTAGTGTACCTTCTTCATGATTCCCCTCCTCTTTTTCCCTCAAAACTTTGTTTTTTCTAGCCAAGAGGAGACAGTTAGTCACTTCTGATCACTTTGTGGTTTACCTTTTAATTTTCTGCTGTTGCTTAATGGAGCACTTCACAGGAATATGCTCCATTTCATTCTTGTGCCACTGTGAAATACTGTCGTGCTGTGTGTAATGGTTAGGGCAAAGAAGAGGAAAACATCATAACTCTTTCTTTCTCAAGGAAGTTCATTGAAAAGTAGCAGAGATTCTGTATCTGCCAGGAATGAAGGTGGTATGGAGTTCCTGGGGAGTTCTCTGCTGTCTGGAGTAGAGTGGATCTGCAGCAGGGACTTGAGTCCTGTTTACCCCAGACTCTCACTGAGGTGGGATCGCCCTTAAAACCTGGCAGCTTTTGAGAGCAAAACATCTCTTCTAATAGCACTTCAAACCAGTGGCTCCACAGGTTTCCCTGGAAAGTCACCTGCTGAGACTTAAAAAAAAAGTCTTAAAATGATTGATTTGATCTGGGAAACATTTGATTTAGAGAGCTGTTCAGGAATTCAGGACACTTATGCACTGAGTAAGTATGGATTTAATGGCTTAATTTAAAGCATCCAAGTTTTAAAACGTTAGACTCAAGGTAGTAATGTTTCATAGGAATACTTAGAAGTGCTTGAAATCAATCAGGATCCGTCCCTTTGCTCTACAGGCAGGATGGTGGGTGCTGGCAGGAAGGCAGTGCTGCCCATGTGTGTGCACACTGCAGAGGGTGCTCACCCCTGGTCACCACGGAGAGCAATCATGATAACAGAGCTGCGACAGCAGCACGCTTCTGGCTTGTGTGCCCAAGTCAGGGATGCCTCTCTGAAATGCTGCTGCCTCTGGGGAATCTCAGCTGCAGTTACACTTATGGCAGATGAGGCTGTTGAATCAAAAATCCCTCATCCTAATATCCTCTGCTTGGCCAGCTTTATGCCTTGTGATCACTAGATGGGAAAGCCTGAGACGTGTGCGTGACCAGACGTTTGCAGTGAGGGCTTGCTGGAGTTCCTTCCGCCAGCTCTACAGCTCTCATAAAAGTGAAAGCATGCAGATATGTACTTGTGTGCTTGAGTTTTGCGAGTAGCAGTCCATTCTAATTTAATCCTACTTAAACTGTTAGCAGAAAAGCCTCCAAGCAGCATGACTGCCCAAGTTCTTATTTGCACTTTTGATGCCTCAGTGACTGCAGATGTACTTTTTGTAGCATTTGTGTGGGCTGGCATAGGTGAAATTTAGTGGTGGTAAGATTTTGGCTAATATAGAAATACGTAATTTAAATTAATGGGGCTTGCTAGGTAGGAGGCCTAATATCTAAATATTTTCAAGAAGAATTTTCACAAGTGACATTGAATAATGTCCCTGCTGTGCTGTTCTCCTGCCTTTCAAAAACATGGCTAGGAAAAAAAACCTCTCTGATAAAAAAAAAAAAAGCTAATAATCCCCAGTTCCTATTCATCTTAATTTTGCTGTATTTTATTTAAACCATTTTAACATACTTTTATTAAGCAAAATTTCAAGACATGGTGGATAATTGTTATGCTGAACTGAACAATCCTAAGAAATTAACCTGAAAAATTAGGATATTTGCTTTTTCTTGGGCAGGTTTGAAATGATGTGATTTTGTGAGGTGTCAATGGCTAGGGTTTCTCAAAAGAAGCAGTTGTTTACAACAAATCATAGTCGCTGTTTGTCTCCCTGGGTTGTTTCATGACTGTGTTAATAGGAGTAGTCATTGTTTCAAACATTAATTATTGCTCTTAAGCACAGCCTTAAACTTATCTACTACAGAAAATTTCTTTCTGATAAAAATCTTCCTGCAATAAACAAGCTTATATCAGAGGACCAAAATTACCCATTAAACTATGGTGAGTCCAAAATAATTTGATCCAGCAAAACCACAGGGAAAAAATACTGAGTTTTTAAAATATGGGACCATTTTAGAAATAAAACATGAAGAGCAACTTCAGCAAGAATTGCAAGTTTTCAATCCTGGAGGAGTCCAGTTCCTTGCAGGGCTGAGGTTGTGGGTAGTGCCACTGTGAGAATGGATTTGGAGTGGTCTGCAGGAAGCAGACTGTTTATGTGCTGGTAGCAGCAGTCAGTATGGCAGAGAGTTGGTGGGTCCTTCTGACTCTCTACATCTCTGTCCCCAGCAGCTTTTTCGTTGTCTACTAAGGCTGTGTTTAAACCCATCCATACACAGCTTCTTGCTCTTTGAGCACTAACTTGAGTCTCTAACCTCCCTATCCAGCTGTTCCAACAACTGCATGAAACCAGTATTTTTTGAATTGTCCATCCTTCTGTCAAATGTAATTAAGTAGAATAAAAAGTTTTGAAGTTTTGATGGAGGATTGCTAAACTAAAAAGAAGAAAGCATGCCTGCAGTTTCTTTACAAAATCATAGTATCCCCAACTAGAGGGAATTACTGCCTCTTAAAGCTATCTGGTTTTATAAAGGCATTGCTGAAGTTTCCCTAAAAACTAAGCCATCCGTAGAAAACGAGATTCTGTGTTGGCATATGCCAACATATTTCTGACAAGCTCAACTAACTGACCGCCCTTCTGGAGTTATTTATTTATCCCTTTTCAAATTATTTAGATTTTTAATTAGAATCTCGAGGATATTGAGATTTGGCAACTCGATAGCGGGAGTAACTGCATCTTCTTTGAGGAAACAGCTTTCCAAGTGACATAACCCTGTATGAGGGAGAGTGGGGAGGAGGTGGGAACAGCCTTTCCCATGGTATCCCAGAAAGAAAACAGCTTCATGGATTAGGAGCTTAATTAGGACTGAAATCCATAGCAATAAGTGGGGAACAAATATAGTTAATTTGATTAAGCCTCAGAGTGAATGAGTTGCACACTGCATTGATTACTTTAAAGCAAATAACAAAGGCAAGGCCGTTTACTTTATGGTACTATTACTGCAAATGAAATCAGTATCAAGCAGGTTGCTGGGGAGTGTAGCTAAGACAACCTCATAACCTCATCTGCTGATAAATGAATCTTTGGCTAATCAGTAGACTCAGCATGGAGGCTACTCCAGCAGACTGTAAGTGAGTCACAGCAAGGCAGGTACCCTCCTAAGCAAGAAGGCTCAGAAATAAACAGGCCTTGGATAGATGGTAAAGGTCAAACAGTCTCTGTGTTTGAAAGCATTCCTCAGAAAAATACAACTGCTCTCCCAAGGAGGGCAAGAAGGAACGATATTGATTATGCACAGTGCAAGAGAGTGACTTGTAGGGCTTCACAGCAGTATTTACATCAACAGAGAGATACACCAGAATAACCTGCTTAAAACAAAATGCTGGCAAGTTTTGCTGCTGACATGAGAAGTGAGAGTTTCATAGCACAGCAGGAGAGCTGAGGAGCAATCTCTCTGATGGTTCTTCACAATATCAACTCTCTCCTACCACTCCCCATGGTTCTCTGTAGGGCTGGCTGGCTAGAGATATCTGCCATTGCCTCTGCAGGTGGTGTTGCCTAAAAGAGAAAGAGGGGAGGTTCTTCCCCTTCCTCCTCTGCTCCATGTGATACAATGAGCCTGCAATATTGAGTGAGAGAGAAACCAGCATGATGGTTTGCCTAAAGTTTGCATTGATCAGTCAGATGCTGTGATGGGAGTAGTCTGTGGCAAGAGTGAGGGGAGCACTTCTGCTAAGCTCCTTTTGTTGGGGAGGGCACTTCAGTGCCACCACCAAAAGGGTGGTCCATTACGTTCCCTGTTGTTTCTTAATTAGCACCAGGCAGACCCTGACTGCACAGCATTCCCTGAGGAAGTAAGCACTCCCTGAAAATCTTGTTGGTGTGCGTGTGTGAACCATCCCTGCAGAGATTTCTGCACTAGATATTAGCACTGGAGAAACAGCTGCCCTCCCACCTACTACAGATAATGTTATTGCTTCTGCATCTCTGAAAGTGAGATAGTCAACTGCTTGAAATTTGGAGACAGAAATTCTTCAAAAGCCCCTGCATCTGTTCTCAGTCCAAGCAAGCACTCTCCAGAGGCCAACTTCCCATAGGCCATCATGCATAATGTGGATGAAACCTCTTGAATTATTGATCTTGCAGAGGCATATAATTGTAGCTTACACAGTGTGTTTACTCTCAGTGCTTTGATTTATCAGATCTTATAATAATGTTCTCACTTTTGGCACTTGTAAAATACAACTGGCTTGCAGTTTAATAAATATTGACTTCTAGCCATTTGCTGCTTTGTGATTATTCCTCCTAAAGAACAAACTGATTGCTTCCTTCATTCAGATCCACTGCAAATGGTGCAGGATTGGAACACTTTTAATATTGCATTTTCCCACCAGGAAAAGACTTGGCTCAGCAGTGACCTTCCCATGCTTGTAAGGTCAGGTCAGTCTTTCTCAACCTGATGTGCACTTGAAGATATTTATGGTCACCCTAAGAGTCAGCAGGTATGCCCCTCCATAGAGAGAACCCCTTTTCCCACCCCCTTTTTCTTTTTTTTCCTGTCCATCACTTTTAACAAATTAAGATGCTCCATGTTGTTCTGATTAGAACGAGGAGAATCCCTGTGCTTCACCTGGTAGGTTTTGTGTTCAACCCTCTCATCACTGAATTATTGGTGTGTGCAGCACACTGGGCCAGGGCTGGCTGTGGGACTCCCCAGAGGGGAGGACAGTCTGAGGGTGCTTGCTTTAAGCAAGGCATGTAATCCAGCCCCATCTTCCAGCAGCTGGACAGCCATTTTCTGCTACTGCCATACCAGTGTTGGTGACATATCTTAAACAGCTTTTTAGACGATTCCCTTTCTCTAACCTGAGCTTCTCCTTTTCCAGTTTGCATTTATGCACTTTCTCTCTCTTACGTGTTATGATAAATCCACACTCCTTCTATGACTGACACTAACCATAATATTAAACACAGTGGAAGCATGTAGCAACTGACAGTCATGAAACCTTTCCAAGAAATGGCAAATGCTTATCTTTTTGATGTAAAACCAAGAAGATAATGAGTTTTTATCATTTGAGGGGCTCCTGCTGTCCTAGAGGCTTTTTTTCTGGGTTGAAGATTCATTGCATTAGGTGGAATCCAGACTCACAGTGGGAGCTTGTCAGTCAAACTGCTCATAGCTCAACAAACTAGAAGGCAGGGGTGGAAAAAAATCACAGATGATATCCTGGATTCGCAGTCTGATTAAATGACCTTCCCTTGACTCCCACAGCAGGTCCATTGCAGAGCCACACAATGAATCTCCTTTTTTTTTTTGGTTCAGTCCCATATTATGACCCATAAGCTCACCTGTCCCACACCTGTCAGCACGGGAGTCAGAATGAAGACTAACAATTTTAGCCAAGCCAGCAGAATCACATGTTCTGGGCTGCATTTGCAATGCTGCCAGCAGTGAGTTCCCTGGATTTCTTTCTGTTAATTGATAGTAATACCAAAGCAGTTAGTTCAAGTAAAAATTACTTGTACTGTCTTTTTTGTGGAGAGTCCTCTATCTGTTTAGTTGGTACATGCTGCAAGATGGCTCTTGGAATTTGATTATATTTTTAAATTAGTTTAGTTGAATTTAATTTATTTAAATAAGAGATATAAATTAGAAAATATTGAAATTAAGAATTACCTCTTATTTTCTAATTAGATTTATTTTTGTGCTTAATTGATAAGTTTCCTTTCTCTTTGCCCATTGCTAAAATACATTCATCCCAGAAAATACCAATCTAGATCCCCTTTATTAGGTGAGCTTGCTTTGTACCAGGTTGGGACCTGGCCTATGGCCATGTAACTCCCTTTGTGTTAGCAAAGTGCAGCGTTTCTGTGAGTGTCTAGTTCTCAGGAAGGATTTGCCAAGCTGTAACTAGCACAGGTAGCTCAGTCTTGGGGAGGAAACATCTCCCTGCAGGCACTTCTGGCTTTTGCCTGGTCTTCCCCAGCCAGCGCTCTGCGGGCAGCAATGAGGTACTCCAGCAGGATGTGTGACCCTGGTGTCACCCCAACCTGTCTTCCAGCTTCCTGTTCGTGCTTCTGGCTGCACACAGAAAAGTGACAAGGGTTCCCCATGCAATTCATATTTTCTCCTGGTATCCCTCATTTTCCTTCCTGAGATCTACTTCTCTCCTGCATCCCCTGGTTAGTGGAAGGAGGATGCTGAGCAGGTGGGAGGCAGCTTTAGGTGCTGTGCTTGCATTCCTGTCTCCTGGGGCCCTGCCTAGCTCTAGTATGAGAGGTACTCCATCCAGCTGGATCTCCCATGGAGCCAACATACTCTTGGATGATAAAACTGTGACCAGTCCTGAGACTTTTCTTCCTGCTGCATTTCTTTTCTTCCTGCGGCCGTAAATTTTAGAACATAAGGTATGGAAACAGACAGACATCAAAAAGAGGGAAATTAATGTTTGACTGTCACCAATTTGGGAATCTCCCTGATAGCTGTGGGGTGGGTGTCAGTTCCTGTTATTGGTCTAACAGGCCTGATGTGTTCTCTCGGCAAACACAGATCTCCCCATCTGCTTTATCCACGAGATGGATGACATAAAGCAGCTTCCCTTACAGTGAATACTTTATGCCATTTTTAATCTGAAGTATATTTTTGTAGTCTGCCAGAACACTTCGGTGTGAATTTCTTGTTAGGTCAAATATATGTTTGGAAGCCTTGATCAGTGATGCAGAGAAAGATTTGTCTCTGAGAGAAAGATTGGCGCAGACAGACATTGATATAATTGTATTAGCAGTCCCATACTTCTCAGCACGTGTGCTAAATGTGTAACTACAGGAGAGCTGAGAAACTCGATAGCACAAGGACAGGAAAGGATAGTTGGTTTCATTTTCTGTGTCTGTATCTATCATCTGCCTGCCTGCCTCCTGTATTTCCAAGATGTGATATCCAACCTCTGTAACTGAGATCTTTAGCACCAGCTAATGGATCTGAAAGCTTCAACCCTCAGCTACTTTAATGGGAATGAGTCTTTGGTTTTTTGGTTTTTTTTTTTTTTTTTTTTGAGAATTATTGCATTTTTCTCTGAAGATTCGCCTCACTGTGTTCATCCACGTGGGTGCAATTTCCTTAAGCTCATGCAATCTTCTAGTTTTATATTGTCAACTATTGCCTCAGGAGAATCTCTGAAGGTTAGCTCTGTCATCTCTGGGTCAGTAATGTTTTGCAAATATACCATATCAAATTAGAGTAATCTTTCCATGTGATCATCCCTGTTCATCAGCAAAATAGTAACCTGAACTACAGTGTGTTTCTTCTTTCTTGCTGCAGGATTGTCACTGCCATTTATTTTTCTCTGCCTCAGACTTTTGTAAGAGATACCAATTGCACATTAGCAACAAATTTTTTGTAGTATTTATTTTTTAGCAGAGATGTCAGCAAATTCAAGTAGCATTTTGAAGAGATGCAGCATTGCATTGGTGACATTATAAACATGAGCAGACGAAGCCTTGCGTGTTCCTGGGGAGGGTAGGAGGATAGTGTCCTATCTTTTACAGAGGTAAACTGAGGATCAACAATTTTCATCAGAAGTCATAAATGATGTCATGGTCTGGGCTGTCCAGACAGCTTCCTCTTGAATTCCTCCCTTCCAACTGAATCACAAAAAGACTGCGTGCCCTCCCTTCTTTCCTTTGGAAAGAGATGTATAGTTCAGAAATTCATTTCACAGAATTGTATGTCCTTAATAAAATTCAGCTCTAGTTATGACCCTGTGAGATGATTAGTGAATTAGAGTTCTTAATTAGCATTTTGCATAATTCATGGCAATTACAACATTCTCATGGATATGATTGTCAAGGTGCAGATGTGCAAACATGCAGCTATAATTTTCTCATCTAAATAACTCTTTTGGTGAAACCTCTAATTTTTACAACTCTATTGTGTAAGGGCCATTATTCCTGTTGTTATTTTTAAGGCATTAGAAAATGGATGTGAATCTCACTTCAGCTCCAAGCACTGCAACTAACTGTTTTTCAGAAGCTTTAAAAACTGTCATAAAAGTTTGCTTCTGGGTGAGAATTAGGCATCTGAATTTTCTGAAGGACCTCTCCTACCAATTTAAACATCCCACAGGGAATTGTATTGCAGTTTTTCAGTTACAATAATGAAACAAAAGCTAAATCCAGTACGTGCACTAGCCAAGATTTATATGGCTAGATTGTAAATGGATTGAGCTCCCATTCCTTCTTCAGCTGAAAAAAGATCTCAAAGTTCTTTGTGCTGTGAAGATCCTTTTGTCAGAAATGTATAAAGTATTATGTATCTAAGGTTATTAGGACTAGCTTTTTGGGCACAGAAAAATCTGGCAGTTACATAGAGTGAGTGGCAGCTAAATGGAGGAGGAAGATGGTTACGGCATAGTAAGAATCCCTGAACTTTCCAAAATCCCATCCATCAGAAATGGAAGGCAATGGCACAGAAATCAGTGAGCCAGATGATCGAAATGCAGTTGCACCCAACTCAACACTTCCAGGTACAGCTCATATTAAAAAAAAAAATAAATAAAAATTACTGAGTTCCAAGTGACAAATTTGAATTTCTACTTCCTTCATTAAGTGCCTACCCAGACAGCATTAAATGTAATTAATTTTACCTTCATAATTATAATCTAATATGCAAATCCATTTACAGTATTCCCTTCTATTAAAGGTACGAATCAAAATGATAATTTCTAAACAAAAGTTGTGAATTTCCTTAAATGAAAGGCATTTGTAATTTCCCACAGGAAATTTTAATCACTTTAGGATGTGTAGTCACAGAGAACATAGGAGTTTCATGCAGTCAGGATGTGATGGAAGGAAAGTGCAACCCTTACATTCTTATTAGAGGTAAATGGCATTCAGAGGAACCTGGACATGTAAGTTTGGACACACATCATTTTTAGCAGCTGATACCATCTTCCAGCATCCCCCAAAGCAACTAGCTTGGAGGATCTTACCAGTCCTTTCTATCTGGAATTAATACTCAGATTAAAAAACCTCTCCTTTCTGGCCCTCTTCTGCCATTTGAACACTAAGGTAAAGTAGTCGCCCTGATCAGTTGGAATTTGATTGCCCCTTTAAGGCTGGACTTTCTTATACCCCATTTATATTTTTCTCCAGAAATTTATGCCTGTGATTTAGGTCCCTGTCTTTCTGTGTTCAAGTTTCACAAAGCACTGCTACCAAAATAAAAAAATCAGATCCAAAAGAAAGCAATTCCTTGCTTTTTCCAAGTGAAATGTTGAAGCTTCTTATCTATTTTTACCACCTTCTTTTAATGTCTTTGTTGTTTTGAGCACTCTGATACTGCTTACAGCAGCTTACTCCCTAAATGTCATTCATGCAAATTCTACTTTCAGCAGGTTTATTCCCTTCCTTTCTTTCTGTAACTCTTTTCTTAGCCCTAACACAATATGTGGAAATGGGTGCTATCCACATATTTATTTGTTTGCTAGTTTCTGAATTGTCAGCATCCCTACCCAATGTACTTACATTAGGGAAGATTTTCATGGATTTTAAGCAGGTATCTTTTAAATTGTTCATCACTGCAATGAACAGTAGGGGAGGAAAAAAAACCAATGAAAACCCCCATTGAAATTTAGCACTTTATTCCCCAGTGTAAAAGGAAAAGTGAATGGTAATTTGCTAACCATGGAGGAGAGTTAGAGGACACAGGAAGCCAGCTTTCCTTCCAGTGAACACAGTGACAGTTTTGCCTCTGGCTAGAAATAAGGAAACATTCAAACAAAACTTCTTTTCTTTATGTCGTTTTTTCCCTGACAGTGATACCTTGTTCATGTTAGCCAAAAGCATTTATGAATTAGGTCAAATAATTTCAGCCAAGGGAGGATAAGGTTGATAAGAATTTTGGAAAACCTTGAAATATTTCAGGTTCTCTTATCTGAATGACATTTCTCTTCAGTTCATTTCTAACTTTTCAATGAAAAAGGCATATTCTTCTATAGAGGAGAAGCTTCTATTTTCAACTAAGTGAACTATTTTGATAAATCAAGAGTGTATTGTACTTTCTGCTAAAATGAGAGGAGGGGAGCCAGAGAAAGGGGAATTGGTTGCTGTAGAAGACAAATGTTAGTTTTGTTTTTGTCAACCTGAGAACTAATTTTCTCATTTCAGTACTTACTGGAGTAGTGGGACAGGCATATATAGCCATGGAAAAAGTATTTGAAACACTAAATTATATGGTAATTTTACACAGTTTCTATCTGTAACCTTGGAAAATCTTATCACAAACAAGCTGTTAAAATTAAATAAATAAGTGATGGCTTCCAACTACAGTTTGTCACATGGGATTGATCAGTGATCCACTGACATGTGCAGTCACTGTTCAGTATCTCTCTGAGCTAAAGCACACTGGGGAAAATTTTCAATGTCAAAGGGTACAGGGGAGTATACAGTTCACAAGCATGGCAAATGGGAGCCTGGGAGCTGATATGATCCTCCTTAAATTAAACTCCTTTATACATAGATCATCTTCAGTCAGCAGAATATCTTGGCAAGGTGGTCCTTTGTGTGGCCAAATCCTGTGCAATTCTGGCTTTTTCCATAAGAAGGCTCTGGACTATCCTCCCATCAATTTGTTCCTCATGGGAGTGCTTCTCCTTCGTGGCCTTGTGAGACTGTAGGAATACTGACTCCTCCATGTGGCTGTGAAACACATCTCTGAACCCTCTGATTCTGAAAATAATACCATTCTTTTCCATACTCAAAACCCATGTATCTGAGGACAGTCTGTGTGACAAATTTTCACCCAATTCTCTCCTCAGCTGGAGTAAGAAGCTATAGCACTGTGCTCTACTTTCCTTTTGTTTATAGTGCTGCAGAATTTGGTTTCCTGTGCTGTGAGCATTTGGTTTCCTCTGTGTTAGCAGTATTTTGTGGTCACTGTGATGTGGCAAACCTGACATGAGCGTTTTGGATTTAGCACGTTTCTTTTAGTTTCTTCCACTTGTGGGATGACAGTTTGATGATCTTGGAAGTCCAGTTCAGTGGTCCCAAAATTTTGGGTTCCTTTAAAAATTGCCAACATATCAAACTTTCTATGTCAAATTAATTTCAAAATCATAGAACTGTTCAGGTTGGAAAAGACCTTTAAGATCATCAAGTCCAGACATTAACCTAGCAAAAAGCCAAGAGATCAGTCACGAGAGCAAGGATACAGAAGCTATTTAACCCAAGTTTCCAATGTGTTGGCATCTAGTGGCTGTATGACAGAATCCCTGTCAACCCCTCCCTGCCAGTCCCCCAGAGGTCTTTGCTCAGATGCGTCTCCCTGGAGCAAAAATAAGGAGGAGGTTGACAGTGATGAAATGCAGGGAGCATGTCTGGAAGAGCTGAGTGGCAGAGTAAGATTCATGCCTGCTGTTTCATAGGGTGATGGGGGAGTAAACAAATGGGTAAGGGAGCAGAGCAGGGTGAAGGACATCTTGAGCACAGATGGGAGCGTGAACAGCACACACGGCAACAAACCCACGAGCAGAAGGATTGGGGATTGGAAAAGGAATTATAAGGGGCAGAAATCAGCAAGGAGCTGCAGAGACTTAATTTTATGTCTTCCAGGAGCACTTCATAAACAGTGTAAATTTTATTGACCTGTCCACAAATCTTAAAGCATCTCTCAATTTTCATACTTATAAGGCGCTGAAATCATTGGGCCTGACCTCTTGAGTAGTACAGACTATTGAATTTTACCCTGTGATTATTGCATCAAGCTTTATGCTTTTCTGTCCAAGTTCCAGTAGTAAACTTGTTTTCAAAGCCTCCCCTTGGAGGCAACACATTCCATTTATCAGTCCCCTTTGAATCATCTGTATTGTCTTTCTCTCAGTGGGCTTTGCGCAGGCAAGACAGAGTGTCAGGGACAAAATCAAAGGCTGGGAGAGTGAAACAAAAGCTGAGTACAGTTTGATTAGTGCAAACCTGTTAATTGCTCAAGTTGGGAACACACTTTGTCAGTAAAATACAAGAATAAAACGGGATCTACATTGCCTCACTGTACCATTGCAATGCTTTGAATGGACAAGATCAATTCATGGCACTTTCCATGGAGTCTTAATTTAATTGATTCCTGTATTATTTCACTGCAAATAAAGTTGTGTGTGTTTTCTGTAATGTAAAAAAAATGTTCATGTGAAGTGAAATGTGAGTTATACATCAGCAAGGTTGCAGTATATTCTCAAAATGGTAGGACGGGAGAGTAGTAAAAGAAGATAAGGAAAAATATATTCTCCATAAGGCTGTCAAAATGGAGAGCCTCTGTGCTTTAAAAATATATGGAAAGCTTCACAACCTGCTTAAAGTGCAAGCAAAGAGAAAAAATGAAAATTCTTTCACAATCTAGTATTTGGACAATAGAGAATCCTTCAAGCTTTAATTAAGAGTTCAGTGTTCAAATTAAAGGCCTGTCAAATATCTTGAAGGAAAGACAGACTTGTACTCTGAAAACAGCTCACAAAGTTTTTCAGACTTACAGTAAAGGATTTATGTTTTTTTTTTACACATAGCAAGGATATAAATCTCCAAACACTTAAGCATATACTTAGTTCTAAACATCCACAAAGTCCAGCTGAAATTGATGATCTGTACTCTCAAAGAGGATGAAGCAGTAGGAACAAGCAGATGTCAGCTCTTCCGTGAGGAATCTTTGTATTATTGTCTCCCACAGTCTTGTAACTTGGCTGAAAGAGCTGCCTTAAAAAAGGCTAAGGGTGGGGGCATATTCTTCTGCAGCCCTCTGTGAAAGTGGTACAAGTTCTCCTAAAGTTTTTCAGTAAAACCTGGCCATCTTCTGGACCGTGTTGTTCTGTTAAGTCTTCTTGTTGGTTTGGTTGGTTGTTGGTTTGTTGGGGTTTTACGTCACTGATTAGTTTTATTTATTGTATTGAAATTATACTCTGAAATGATTCCATGCTCCCTGAATGCATTTATATATATGTGGCTCAATCCTATATCAGCTGGGAAGCCCTAATAGATCTGAATAGTAAGAGCCTTTTTTTTTTTTTTTCGCAGTGCACTTGCACATTATGCACTTGAAAGAGAATCCTGGTGTGTATTTGTAATGTGGGCATCACTATAAGAATCATGAAGTACTATGAAGTAAATTTTCAGTTTGAAGAAGAGCATACTTGTCAAATCCAGAAGTTTCACTTTTATAGCTTTTTTTTTCTTTACTGTTTACTGTATTGAAATATTTACAGCATGAGATCTTATTCTCCTTTATGCCTTGGTAATAAGTATTTCATTGCACATGTGTTTTTCTCACCAGCCTCGTTGATCAGTATGTTAGGGTGAGCTCTTCCTCCTCCTTTTCTTTTCAGCAATGCACCCCAGTGCCCTGACCAGCATTTTTTATTTATTTAATGAATCCATATATCAGACTGTTCTTTCTGTGGAGGGAAAGGGGCAAAGAGAGCACTGGTACTGATGGCAGCAGGTTGATTTAGCAGGAAAGGACAGGAGTGGCTGACCAGCACTGTATTTTCCACTAGCTGCATGTTGCAAGAGGGCTGAATGCTGTCCTCTTTCTGCATGGCTGCTGATGCTTACACCAGAGCTTGTATCAGCAGCAGCCCTTGAGTGCCACTCAGCTTGGCCAGCATGACATCTTTGGCATGTAATTAATTTTGACTGAAAGCTTTGACAAATAGAAACACTGAAATCATTTCAGTGTCTCTTCAGAGAGCTCTCATTTTCAAATATTCTGAGAGTCAGGTGAGTACGAATTTAATGAAAAAACTCAGCAAGGCCAAAAGCTGCTTTGATTTAGAGCACAAAGTATGGGTTCCACCCTTCCCACTAGGATACTTGAAGAAGCTCAGTGTTCCCTTCTCTGAGTCTTTGTGAAAATCTATGTGGATTGGAAATGAGTGTGTGACACCAGTATCTTCTGAGGACCCAGGTCATCCTTCTGTGCATTGACCACAGGGTGGTGCAAGACCAGAGCTCTTAGACACCACTCCCTGAATATTAGTTATGTCATTAAGTACTCCAGTGACTGTGTCTAGGGCACAGCAAGTAGTGGCAATGCACATCATGGTCTGAAACTTATTTCTGAAATACAGGCTTGTACCTGGATGAGTATTTTCTGAGAAATCGGGTTTGTTTGGAAACTGTGTGCTGTTTCATGGTGTGATAAGTGGTTGACCAACTTGAGCAGGAGGAGAGAACAGGATAACTGGTGGAGCTGTTGGTGCCACTCTAACAATTGTGTGTATGTAGCTGGCTGGAAGAGTGCCCTGTCTCTGGTAGGTGTTAGCAATGCTTTTTGCAGGCATAACAGTCCAAGTGTTCTCCAGGTGCTAAAGGTCTATGCCGCTGTTCATAAAGCAGTTCTCCCCTGGATGAGCATTTGATCTGAGCCAAGCACACTATAGCATGGTTGCTTTCAGTTTGTTCAGTAAATCCATGTTTGCTTTTACATACTACCAATGAACTATTTACACAGAGAGTATTCACTGTGGGGCTTTCAGTACAGAAAATTCTCCCAAATACACAACAGACCGCTCTTGCTAAATTCCACTGGTCCAGGCTGTAAAACCCATACATCTACTGTTAAAATATGGGTTTGATGTGCCAGGTACCCACTGGCATTCAGAAGCCTCCAATGTATTATTATTATTGTTATTTGGAAGAGAGATGGCGAGCCTAATTATGCTTAATCACGACAACCCAGAAAGATATCAGTGGAGGGGCATGTTTTACCCTAAAGTGCTATTTGAACTCTTTGGAAAATGTTGAATTACCCCTACAGCTATTGCCGATTAGCTACTTAATGAAGCATCTGCGACTGCTGGCATGTCCCAGCCATGTCACTGTGATGCTTGAAGGACGATGGAGATTAACTAAAAGATTGATCATGGTGATTTCTTATGTAGCAGCCAATCGAATCTAATAAGGGGCACTTGGGATTGAAACTTGCTTTGGAAAACATTATTTTGCTATAATAGAAACAGTTTTTCTAAGACCTACCCTCGTTATATTTTTTTAAAAGGTACCTGTTCCAGCCTCAGCAATGTAATCCTTTTACCACGCTGAGAGTTTTTATTTGCAACTGCTATTTCTGCCTGGTTTTTCCACTTGCTTCTGTACAAACACAGAGCAACAGGACTAGGTGTGTGAATTTAGCTGAACAATAGGTAGAAATTCCATGCAGATATAAATGCCACATCTTGTACATTAGCATAAGTAAATCTATAGCCCTGTATGTCTCTATGCACCACATACAGAAAGGTATTGTTTAGATACATGCACATAGATTATATATTTAAGTGTGCAAAATCCTTAGTTAATTAAAAAAATTAGAAGGAAAGCATGCACTCATGGATTTATTTTTGTGATGTATCAGATATTATTTTGCCATAATTCACAGCGGTGCCCTGCATATTCACTGTAATTTCTAGCATTAAATGCTTTCAACATAAAGCTTATTGCACCTGGGAACAGTGGTGTTTAAATCAAGGCAATCTGTCATTTCCAGAAGAGCTGTTCTTGTGTTGAAATGGAGCCTGGCTCGTGTAGTACCTGGACTGCCTGATAGAGAGTGAGCTTAAGACTGTGCTGGGCATTCCCCAGGCAGGAGCGAGGGTGTGTTCCCTTCAAACATTGCTATGGATCCCCACTCAGGGGAGAAGGCGTTGATGCATTTTCTGCTTTGAGGGTTTCCTCTCTGCCAGGTCTTACCATTGGATTAAAGATCCCATTTTGTTCCCAAATGAATGAGAATAGGCAATCAAGAAGAATTCTTGTGATTACCTGGGGCTCGTGTTGCTATCAGGAGATCTGGTTTATTTGCTGCACAGCTCCAGCTGGTTGAGCAGCAACCCGGCAGTTTCCTGATATGGATATTCTCTAAGCTCCACCATGAGAACTTTGAGAGTATTGAGTTGGTGAAAACAAACAGGTTTTTTGCTTAGATTATAAATCAGTCTTCTTCCTTTTGGCTTGTCTTCTGTCTTACTCTGATAACTGTGATATACTGTGCTAATAACACATCAACAACTTAATCTCACATCAAAATTTCCTGCCTTTTACAGCATCTGTACTTCTCTGGCAACAATCAGATGCCATAGCCCTGACTGGATATACTGGGGGTGCATGGGGGAGGGATTTAGCTGGGCTCAGGCTTTAGAGAGAAACTGAGAGTTTCTCCAACTGTGAGTCACTCTTGAAGCTTGAGAGAGCAGTTAAACACTGAGTTGAGGATGGGCAAAGATGACCAAAGGTTTTGTGAGAACACATCTCATGAGAATCTCATCTGGGACTTGTTCCATCTTGAACAAAGCAGGGTTTCTGTCTTTTATTTCCCTGTCGTGTTCTCAGCTGGACTAGACAGGGTTAGCTTTTGCTTGGAAGAGTTCAAGGTACTGTGGGTGCTGATGCAGCAGGGCAGTCCCTGCTGGCTTCTCCTCATGGATGCTGCTGGAGTTGAGGGAAGCACAAAAATGACAGGACCTAGGCTTCTCATTAGGAGTGCACCTGGATGTGTGTGATAGCACAGCTGGACATTTATATCCATAAATCTAGCAATCTAAATCTCTTAGGGAGAGGCTAGAAAGCAGAGCCTGCTCTGGGTATTTTTGAGCACATTAGAAAAGTGTGTGTTTTTTGAGGACCATGATTCTATTGCTACAGACAGCACTGGCTGGAGTTGCAGTCAGAGATGTATTTTAAGGTGCATTTCAAGCTATTTTGCTTTTCATGTGTCTGAGATGGGAAGTTCAAAATTACCTTGAAAAATTGAAGTCTTTCTGTAAAATAAATAGTCTCTACTGTAAAACAATTCAGTTGTCTTTGTTTCATAAAATGCCAAAATGCTGATTCAAAGAGGACTTTGTGTGGTTTATCGTATTTTTGCTCCCTGCTACTCATGAAAGATTTGCATCATTTCTTCAGAGTTGTCACTGAATGATTTCAATTCCAACAATTATTTTTAACTTTATGTGTTGTGAGGAAAAATACACAACCTGAAATGTTAATATTTTTGTTGGTTTTCCTTGATTGCTGGTGAAGACAGCAACATACCCTTACTATAAAAATCCAAATATGCCTTTCCTAGCTGAGTCATGATGATGTCACTGCTCTCATCTTCCCTATGCTGACCGTCTTTCATGCATTAAACCAACATTGCTCTTCAAATAGGGTTGAAGTCCTTTGTCATTGATCTCTTCATAGTTGGTCACTGTGGGTGCAGACTGTGACTGCCTTCTGTATTTCCTCCTGGCATGAAGTAAGGTTGCTCAGGACTGTGTGTTTAGGACCTAAATAATGTGTCCTCATCTCAGGAAGTCTCTAGGTTCAGTTTATTTTTGGAATGATTGTTGGAGATAGGGAGTTTGGGAAAAGACAAATGAAGTAAGATGCACATGGCAGGAGAGCTTAGGCAGGCAAAGTTGCCTCAGCCTTGAAACTTTGGTGGTGATTACAGACAGTAATGTGTGTCTTGGGGCCTGCATGGGGATCTGCACCTTCATCCACATGAGAGAGGTGGAGTTGTGGAGGTTTCCAGCATCACCATCCTTGATGCTGCCTCCTGGGGAACAGACTGAGCCAGGCTCTTACTGCTGGATCCTCCTCCCAGCTGCTTCCTTGCTTGCCCTGGTCTGTGCTATCTCTGCCCAGACATCCTTGCTGCATGGGGAAGAAACCATGCAGGCAAAGGCCTGGCTGAGCCACTGGACTGGGTGTGAGAAGCCTGGAAGCTGGCTGACACCTGATTTGGCTGAGGCCAGCATGGGCAAGGAAAAGGAAGAGCAAATTTTTCTTGCCTTCTCTTGTACTGTGCACATTGACCAATACCCATTACATTTCTGTAATTTTTTATTTGTACCCTTTGCCACAGGCACACTGACTCCATCTCTTCTCACAAGTGTTATGGCTCAAGTATTATGAGCTTTTTTGGCATTTTCCATTTTCTGAGTGTCAGACAATGAGTAAAAAGAGATCCTGACCTATCTGTAATTTAGCTGTCTTTTTGTTGCCTCTACCTGTTGCGAAAGGACATTTTGTAAGAAATGCAGAAGACTGAGCTATCGAGTAGATTCCACTTCCCCTTCAGACACGGCAAAAGATTTGTGTTTAAATCATCCAGGATTCTGAAAATTCAAGTCTAAATCCCTCATGTTCCTGCCTTGATTATTCCCTATGTAGTACTTCTGTTGCGTTCTTTGCTGTGCCACACAGCCGTGGTTATCCTTTGCTCATCTGTGCTTTTTCATTGCATCACTGTCTTGCTGCTTATTTCATTCATAAAGATGAATGAGCAGCTTCCCCAGGCCAGTGGGAAGTCAAGATGTCAGTACCTGGAGGTTTTATGGATGCAAACAGCTCTGAATCAATTGACTTCATCCTCATCTGCTCTTTGAGATTTGTCATAGGTAGCTACAGCTTTGTGTAATAGTAATGTGCTTTTATCTACTACAGATTGTTACCAGTGCCCTCACAGGACCCATTTGCTTTTAGAAAGCCATTCTAGAATATCTAGTTTTTCTGTTATTGCAGGTCTTATTTCTCTGTGAAATCACCACACTCAGGTCACAGCTTTTAATTTCTAAGATATTCACATCTTCAGAGCAGCAGAAGAAATGCTGCTCAGGAACAGGCTGAATTACAAAAGTCTAAAGCTTCTCAAACTGCTCCTCAGCAGGTGATTGATGTACAGATACAGCAACATAAAATTAGAGGGTATCCAGTGAAAAAGAGTCTGTGATCATAAAAGGGAGCAAACAGGTTGAAATGTATTTAAGACTTATTTAAATAATAGCAGGAGCTCCTGCCTTGGTTCATTGAGCACTTAAGCTTGTGGCTAACAGTAAACACACAAAGTAGTGAGTTACTCTGTCTGGGGAGCAGAGCCTACACTATAGCTTGTGTTTCACACGTTTGTGGGAGAAGATGGAGCACCCCTAAGAGCTGCACCTCTGTTGCATCTCCAGGCAGGTCCTCCTGAGCAAAAGGGGGTTATGCTTAAATTAGATTCTTGGTTTTCAGCTCTTGGCCCAGAACTCCCCAGAAAGTAGACTTTGAGAAGAGGAAGAAAATAGTGTATTTCCCAGCAATTTACTTCAGTCTCAGTGGTTTGGTGGAATATTTGGTCTTGGGCAGCAGGGACCTTAGGGCCCGTGAAGTAATATTGTTAGTACCTGCACATCCATATTAAAAAACTTGTGTCTGTGCCTGCAGATCCCTTTGGGACTCCAGAGCCCACTCAAAATAAGAGCTGAGCTCATGCCTGTGGCCCGTGTTTGCCAGCTGCTGCCTGTGTGAAGGTGTTGGCTGAGTCTTTCCCTGTTCCTTCCCTTTGTCTTGTGTGAGGAGGTTAAACAAAAACAGAATAAAACTCTCGGCCAGGAATTTTCGCTGTAGATCTGAGAGACATTTTATTCATAGTAATTTCTTTATTTGTATCATAAATCCTTCTCCCCTTTGTGTTCCTCAAAGAGATTAAAATTAAGGGCATCACCTCTGCCATCAAAACCTAGACCCCTGAGGCCAAGGAATGGTTTCACTGTTTCTGCAGGTTTCCTTACCCACCTATTCTTTGATATCTGATCCTTCTAGTGCATTGACTGTCTTTACCTTTTTAATTTGTATGTGCTGCAGCCTTAGTCTGTGGCTACAAATAATGATACCCTCCTCCTGTTCACTTGGTACTTACTAGCAGACAGACAATGTGTGCTCAGCAAGGAAGGAGAAAAGTAGAAGGGACTCAGTAATAACAGTAGAAAGGCAGCAACATGGATGAAATCTTAATAAATTTTGCTATTGTTTCTCAGAGCATAGCAGAGTCTGGTGCACTCCTTATTATGCTAACTCTTGGGAGCAGGGGATTTTGGAAGTGTCATGATTTTTTTTTTCAGGGATCTGTTTATTTTTGTTCAGTTTATTTGTTGATTAATTTATGTAATGATTTAATTTTTTTGCCAGCAAAGCTGCATACCAATTTGTTTCTTAAAGACTTAAATCCAGAAGGTAAATAAAAAGCAAATTGGATCCTTATTAAAATCTCAAGTAGGTTTTAACCTGTTGCAGAATTTTGGGGGGAGGGGAAGCTTTTTGTGTTCATTCTCAGATGTGTTGGACTCCTCAGAATGAGGGACAGCAGGTCCACATCAGCAGAAGAGGATATTTATAAATTGTATCCTCTCCCTGCATTTATGAAATTTTAAGAAATGGGTACAGTTCCTAGCAAAATGCTTGTTTCTGCAACTTCTGACCTAGAGTGTCAGATTCTTCCGGATGAATTTGAGTTCCCACTCACAGCACTCTCATGCCTTAAAGGACAGTGTAAAAAGTAAAGAGAGAAAGTGACAATGTACTAAATGTCACAGCTCCTCGTGAGTGGTGATTACCCCTGTGTGTCACCCTCGTTGTGCCATGCTGCCCGAGCTGTGCTGGGTGGCTGAAGGGTGTGTAGCCCCGCTTTCTCCGTTCTCGTCACATGTCTGTGCTTGTTTCAGACCCCTGATCTTCCAAATCTTGTGCAACTCAAGGGTGTAAAGAGAAAATGCCAGGCCACCAAATAGGGGGCCTTTCCATCCCCTCTGTTTCCCTTCATGGCCAAGAAGGGTGAGCAGAATTAGCCTGTTTATCCTTTGGGACCTGCTGAACAGTCAGCTGTAGAGGGTTTCAGATCAGAGCCATGCTATTCCCGGTTGATCTCAGACTTATACTGGCTCATCCTATCTCAAAACTGGCTTTTCTTCCTTCTCCACTTGCTTTTTCATTGCTGTTGATACAAGGGTTAAGTGCTTCCCTGCCTACCAGGCTGTATTTGCCCTGCTGCTCACGCATTTTTACACATCCCACAATCCTTCCCTTTCTTTTGTTCGCAGGCTGGGAGAGGAAGTGGGAGTTGTGTCCTCCTTCCTGGTCCCCTGACCTTGCCCCACACCTGGTCCCAGGGCAGTGTACCCAGTGGTCTTCAGTCCCTTAAACCTGGTCCGAGAGGCTGGAGCCAGGCTCTGTGCTGAGCACAGCAGCACAAGGCCACCTTTGTGTCCCGCCTCTTTCCCTCCCTTCCCTGGTGATCCACGTCTATATCTATTTGCCCAGTCTTTCCTAATCTATCTTTCTGACACAAATGCACTCTCCTATGATATAGCTGCTGCCTGGATAGCAGTTGTTTTTGTCTAATCCTACAAAGCCAGCAAGCTCGACTGAAAGGATTGCTTCTTCCATAATAACTTTTAGTGACTCTTGAGTTGCGCCGGCCCCTCAGCTTCCAGAGGCTCCTTTGTGGCAGAGGACGGAGACTCCTGGGAAGGCAGTCCGTGCTGGCTCTCTCAGGCCCCAGCCGTACAAAGAGCCGTGCCTGGAAGCAGCGGTGTCCCGGGGAGCGGCGGTGTGCGCCCTCAGGGCCTCCCTCCACGCCCTCCCCGCCAGGCCGCCATTCCCGGGGGCCCGGCGCGCGGGGATGAGCCGAAGGGCAAACCGCTTGGGAACCATCTTTCCTTGTTCTGCTGCCATCTGCTTGGGAAGGTGATTGACAGCCACAGGGTGAAGGGCCAGGGTCTGCGCTAATTGTCTGAGGCCCTTGCTCAAACATGGCTGGAGAAGGAGGGGGTCCCGACAGGCAAGGGAAGAATGGGAACCTTTGTGAGGCCCGGCATAGTAAATGCTACTTTTGTGAAGATTTAGGCTTGCTGAGGTCAGTTTTTAACAACTTGGGATGCTCCAGTCTTATCCTCTTTCCTTTATCTCTAAAGGCTCCTCTTCCTTCTTTATTTCTGCTTCATCAACAAGCATTGTTTCAGTCAGGCTTGAATTCCCTTTCAGTTGCTTAGCTAAAGAAAAGACATCCCATCCTCCTAAACAAGACCCTTTTGGGGCCTGCTATTTTTTTTATTTTCCGTCTCCTTGTCTCACACACTGTAAAGAATGCTTCAGTATTCTCAGAGGAATGGGAGCATTTGCATATTAATTTAATTGTGTGTGTTCATGCAAAACTACTCAACTCACAGCAAACTAGCCACAGTTATTAAAATTAATTTGCAAAGGAAGGGAGCTATTGTTTTTCAAGACAGGAGTTGTCAAAGCATATGTTCTTCTGTGTGCTAAAAACACCTTCCTAGTTGCTTCCTGCCTTTATAGGCACTGGAGCACAGCTGAAGAAACATAACAAAGTTCTTTGGAGAAAGTGGTATGTAGAGGAAGTTACACAGAGGCAAGAGCCGAGAGAAAATCCGAGTGTTTTTCAGTTGATCTCAGAGCAGGATCTCCCTCTACCAAACATCTCTGCTACTTGCCGAAAGGAGCCTAACAGCCCCTACTGCTTTTAACATCAGAGATGAGCCCAGCTCAACTCCAGCAGCATATTTCCCCATAAAACTCATTGTAGAACTCTTGGATACATTTCCATCTGCTTTGGGCATGTCTCTCAAAATAAACCTGTGTAAAGCTCGGGGCTGATGTGTTTGCAAACCCAAGCAATGTCTGTGTGTGTATATATACAAGCAAGACCGTGGAACACATCATCCACGGAAGGAATTGTCAGGCTAGGGCTGGAAAGGCAGCTCGTGCAGCATTTTGTGATCTGCAGCAAGAAAATTTTGTCAAGACCTCATGGTGCTTTTCATTGGAAATACACTGTTAGACAGGAGGAACCTTGTGTTGTCTCTGTATACACTCCCTTTTGGTTTTGCTTTCTCTTCTTTATGCTTTTAAAGATGTAAAGTGCACCCATTTTTAAGGTCTGTCATGATCAGCTAGAAGTTAATGTATGTTGTTATTCAATATGTGCACGTCTAAGTCCTAAATGTTCTCCCATGTATATACTCGTTGGCACTTTATAATTATAAATAATATTGCAGATTTGGCTACCAGCACACAGATGAGCACACAAAGCAGCAGAAGGTTTTCTGGGAATTTTGACAGTTCCATACATAATCCATGGATGTGACATGACCCATGTCTGGTCTTAAAATGTATTATCAGAACTATCACTGGAACAATATCCAAAGTAATTTAGCTTCAGACCATGCACAGGAGCATAATATGTAGGTGATTTTGCCACATTGCTTTTGCAACATTTGCTCCTGTGTCACTGATAATAAAACTGTCAGAACGACCTTGGAGAGGTAATAACTGCTCATTGATTTGGATGTAAAGCCTCCGTAGTGTTTCTCCCACTGGGTGGTATTTGTTAAAGGGAAAAAAAATACAAAACCAAATCTTGCTTCCACAATCTCCTTTAAAAGACATAGATGTAGGGTTTATAGAGATGTAGTTATGTTTATTAACTGCACAGACCTCTAGAACCTCCCAGAGACTTTGAATTTCCTGGTCCTGGGAGAGGAGCACTCAAAAGCTGCATACACAGAAAATGCTGGTTTCTGTACTAGGCAGTCTGACAAAAGCTGGGTGCTGAGCCAGTTTTGATGGAAATTTGTTTACTAGGTGAGTTAATGAAAACTGTCTTTTCAGCCAATCACTTTAGCAAATATCCAGATCCTTTTCATTGTGTCTGTTTTCCTCTTGAGAGTTAATTTCAGCTGCCAGCTCTGGATGTTTAAAGATAAACCTCCTTAAGTTGTTTGTTGCTCGATACTTTGGAAAATCTATTTACCAATTTATAAATATTAACACTGAGTTAAAAGGGGGATGCAGGACTGCTGGCTTTGACAGTCAGGGCGTGCATGGCTTGTCCCCAGTCTGGTACACATCATCTCTGACAGGCTGGGAAATCTGGTGGATTATCCCAAACAGTGCCCATGCTTAAGGAAGTCGTCTCAGCAGTTCTAAACTAGAAGTTTTGATTTCATGCACTATTCCATAGGGTGCGACAGTATAGTTTGTATTCTCTTCAGTAGAAGGTTTTTTGGTAGAGAAGAAAGTTTTGATCACCTAGGGTGGAAGGACTTGGAGCTTTTAAGGGGAAAGGATGGGCAGTAGGAGTAACTGTGATCAGAAACAACTCTGCTGTGGAACGAGAGCAGACTGAGAGCCCTTGCTGAGAGCAAGACTCAGCATGATGCTATTAGCTCTCATCACTTGATTATGAATTATAAGCATCATTCCAACAATTTAGTGTACAGATCAGGTTTCTTTGGTTAGCAGGGAAAGCATATTTGAGCCACACTATTCATGCTTGTGGCTGCTATATGTTTAGATACTGCTGTGCTATTTTGAAATTGCACATTCAAAGAATATTTTTTCAAAGTGGCAAGTTTAAGTTCTGCTTTCCTATTCCTGTTACTTCAGACATTATTTGATGAGAATTTTTTTCAGTGAAGTGTGTTCATCTCTAAAAGAAAAGAGGCATGTATATTTTTAATTGATTTGCAAAAGACAGTGGCTTATATTAATTGCTTAGGGGACTTCATCTGAAATTTAACATTCAAAAGGGCACATGAGTCTAGGAACACATAGAAAATACTATTTCATATGTACTGACCATACAGGCTTTTTAACCTTCCCCATAAACTGATGCAAAATATAATTGTTTCTGGTTTCCAGCTTGCTGCATACTGCACTTGAGAGTCAGAGTTGTGTTAATTAATTTGAATTAACTACAGGGATCCTTTCCATTGATTTTAGTGGACTGTGGATCATGCTGGTATATAATACAAATTGCTACTTCTTAATTAACCCCTCTACTCTTATCTGATCTCTTCAAGTTACTCACCAGGTGTGCAGGAGAATAGGGCCTGAAACCTTGGTCTTGTGTATCAGTGAATGTCATCAAGAGTAGGTTATCCAGCTGGTCCTTCTGCTGTCCTCCAGCCAAATTAGTGCCTGGGGTGGGGGTTTTTATGCTAGTGAAAGACAGCCAGGAGAAACAGAAAAAAGACTTGTTCTGTTGAAGGAGGTATCTCCCACTCTTCAGACAGATTCCTGATGCAGGAACTTGATTTAGAATTTATTATCTTTGTCAAGGCAAGTCTGCTACCAGCTTCTATCAAGTTTTCTTTTTTGCTAATTTTTAGCAACATGTAACATTTTATGTTTGCCCAGTTAGAATTTAGGGATCCAGAATGATGATGAGCAGGGCTAAGTGCTATTCCAGAGAGTGCCTGATAGGATTTGAATGAGGAACGGTGGTCATCTTCCACTGTGATACAAAGGATGCCTGATTCAGAGGTAGAGAATCTCAGAAGTCTTTTGGAGGTGAAACTGAAGATGCAGAAGACACTGACTATGCAAACTCGATACACTCTTAATATACATGGCCTGTCTTCACAAGGATGCTTTTTGCTCTGATAAATTCTTTATCCATTTTACCAGACCAGAAATATATTGCATGCAAAAGGGCAACAAAATATGGCTATGACATCATATCCCAGCTATTGTCAAAGCTGTCCATGCCAATGAGGCTACAGACTGAAATGTCTGAAGTCCAGTGGTTTCTGGAACAAACTTTATCTGGAATTGCTAAGAAGTTTAGGATGCTAAGTGTGCCATTCTTATAGCTGTCACCAGGTTAGGTCCTCACAGACATCTTATTTGGATGCATCTTGGGGAACTCTAAGACTCCAGGTTCCTGTGGAGTTTGTTTGTCCACCTGTCATTGTACTTTCAAGTGGCAGTTGAGCTAAGATGGCACTCTTGCAATTTAATTATTTTGATCTTGAACCACAGAACTACCAAATTCAATTTTGAAAGTGGTAGTTAGGCTCCTAAGCTACATGAACATGCTGAAAATGCTGCCATTGATGTGTCATGATGTCAGCATAGAACTGGCAAAATTCTCCTGAAAATGTAGGTATATGTACTGCAGGCTACTTCACTTCCTTATGTCATGGGAGATTGAGCTAAACTCCCCAAGTTAATGCATAGTAGGCACAATAGCAAAGATGCTTGCTTGCAGGGAAAAAATTCTTAAAAAGAAGATTTAGCCTGCTTTGCAATAAGGAAGCACAGTAAATTACTGTAGCCATTTACCTGTGTACTTTTGCATCCATTCTCTTAACACAAATAATGCATTATTGATAACCCCACTTCAGTGAAAAAATTGATGTCATGCTCTTTTGTCAATTTTGGTTTTAATTAATGGTGATTTTGAGAATGATGTTTTAGAAACTGCTGCATGGTTTCAAAGCCAACTCTTGTGCATTGTTTCTCCATGATCTCAGAGTCACAGAGTGAAATGATCTGTAAGACATCAGACTGGATGATCACAGGAGTCTTGAAATCATCTTTGTGGGGTTAAATTATGCATCTTCTTTCAAAGAAGGCGTTATGGAGTCACATCATCCCACATGTAATTGCCACCTCGAGCAGCACAGCAGTGTAGCCCAGCAGAGGAACTGACCATGGGTTATCAGCCTGGCAGAGACCACATTTGCTTCAGGTGCCAGTTTTGTGCATGGTGGTATCATTATGTACCTCTTAGTTTCCTGCTGGGAATAAGAGAGTCAAAGGGTAGAACGATAATTGAAGGAGGAACAATGGCATTTCTAATGAGAATACAAATCCTGTTATGCCCCAGCTGGGCTAACGGGGCTGGGTCACCATTTATCCAAGTACAGAACTCCCAGGAACTGCCAGGTTGGATCAAACCCAAAGCCCAGCTGGTTTCCAGCAGTGGGCAGAATCAAAAATACCAAGGAAGGGTTAAGACCTGTGCTATGAACAGATAAAACAACAATAATCACATACTCCCATGATCATCTACAGTGAGTTCTGAGCTGTAATTGAACAATTTATCTCCTGGAGCACAACACTGGGTAATGGTTTCAAAGTGTTTTCTGATGTTGATGGTAGATTTGGATAGTCTTGGGATGAAGAAAATGAAGAAACACGTGAAGAGGACTTAACATGATGCACATTCAATGCTATTCCACTGGCTGGGCAGGTTGCTGTGCAAGAGTAGTGTGCCTGGAGTAAATAAAGTGGGAGGGCAAAGAGGGGGCAGCATGTATTGTGTGTTCACAGGGACTGCTCCTAAAGAGCACAATCTCAAGTAGAAAATGCTCAGTATTGCTCTTTGCTAGTGACAATGAATAGATATTGTTGGAAGAGACTATATGGAAGATTTCCCATGCATGTACAGGGATGTGGGTATGCCTTGCACTACAGATGTTGGATACTGTCTTATAGCTTAGGTGAACGTATGCCTTAGATAGTGTTTATTCACAAGCTCTTTCATACCACAGTGAAAAGGAAATGCTTTAGCTGCTCAAAAATACTGTGCTAGTGATTTGAAAGCCAAGAATATGTTGCTGGTGAGTTGATTCTTTTTCTGCTTTGAAAAAGGGCTCATTTCTTGAAAAAGCAGGGATAAAGCCAGCTCTTCAAGCTTTGAATCGATTATATCCACACACCAGCTGCACAAGGTGGGACAGGTAGAAGACAAAAATGCTTTTTTCTCTCCAAACAAAGCTGAAATAAAAATGTAGACCTGTTCTAAGGAAAATTCTCACCAAAGAAGTTGGGAAGCATGTGATACAATTAAGAAAAAACCAAATTCCTCTGTAAAAAGAGTTTATCACTGTAATGCCTTTCAGACAAGTATAACTTAGTGAATTAACCTTGATGTGAGGTTGGGATAAGAGGTATTTACCTTAAGTGTCATAAACTTGCATGAGGAGAAGAGATAGTCATGCAACTAGAGATTTCCAGTGCTGTTCTAATGCAGTATTTGGAAGAACAACATAAGGAAATTCACAGCTCTGATAATTCCCCCATGCAGAAAATGCACACTTGACTCATACATCCTATTTACATTGTCTGAAAGAAAGCAACACTTTCATCTTGATAGTATTAAAAATGTGGGATCTCTTGAAATAGCAGAAGCACATATAGATTGATCTAACACTATTATTGTAACTGAAAGGACAAAATAATATTATATGTGTGCATTTTCATAAGGCGATGAAATGTTAAAAAAACAAGATTATTAAAAACTTGAAGAAATGACAGCCAAGGAGAGAGAAGGAAAACTGTTCTGCATGATATTGAGTTCAGGACATACATTTCAGCAGTGTCGTGCTACATGATTCAAGTGCTAAACTAGTAAATGTTAATATAATATTAGGAAATTATAATGATGAATATAGCTGGATACCATCTGGTATTAACTCAGTTCCCAAGGCATTTAAAATTCTGATTGCACAGTTCTTTGTAGGATTACTGGGTTGGAAAGCTGTAGTGAGGAATGTTGTAATTTGTCTGGTGCTAGGATTACTGAAAAGTCAGCCAGTGCTGATTTTTGATGGTAAATACTTTTTTTTTTTTTTAAACCGTTCCTTTAAAGAAATAGCATATTTCAGGGAAAGAGTGGGTTGGGGTTTTTTCCCCAGAAATCTTGGCAGGGAGGGATGTTGTGTTTTTGGTTTTTGTTGTCAGTCGGGTTTCTTGTTTTTTTGTTTTTTGGGGGGGGGTGTGTGTGCCTTTATTAATGATGGTGCATTCTGGAAGCTGCAGCTCTGATGTCTCAGTCTCATTCTTTGTAATCTAAATTGGCCCCAGAAAGTCAGGCTGTGTTTACTGCGCTGCATCATCCTCAGACCTTGCAATGCAATGGGCTTTTCTTCCTCAGAGACAGAGCTCACCACATACATGGGGGAGAACCAGTATGTGAGAAACACAAACTGCACCTCTCAAACTACTGCTTCTAACTAGACAGCTTTCAATTTTAGACAATTTTTCTAAGCCTAAATTTGCTTTGCATACCCCTAATAAACTTTTCTCAAAGATAAATAAAATACTTTTTCATTCATAAATGATCCTTTATCTCTAAGAAACTTTATTTTAAAGAACTGGCATGCCTTAGGCCAGTGAGAGAAGAAATAAAAATCATAAGTAGTAGTTTGGAGAATATGAGTAGCCAAAACATAAGTCAACTGAATTTTTTAGGTCACTGAGAAATAACAGACACAGAAGATACTGGGGTTGCAAGAAAAGTGTTAGGTTTGCTGTGCAGAAAGTCAACTCCAGGGCCTCAGTGCCCCTATATGTTATGCCTTATTAAGATAAAATAATATTTTAAAGCTCATCTGCTAGCGATGTAAAATTTCAGACAATAAAAGACATATCTGGTAGCTTGAGTGCAATTCTTCATCCTTGAGTTTCTGTTAGAGATTTCCATGTGCAGATGTTGAAATTCTCTTTGAGAACTATTTCTTGTGGTTGCAAAACATATGTTTCTCTCCTAACCAATAACTTTCTGTTGTGTTTTTAGGGGGGAATTCTCTGATTGTTTTTATTTGCCTTATTTTACATGGTTTTTTTATTTCCATGCTGGCCCTCGCAAACCGTAATCTTTACATCGTTCCTGCCTATTACTGCCACACACAAATTCACTATTTTATTTATTTATTTATCACTTTATTTACATATTACTGAGTGAATCAGCTGCGAAATAGAAATTTTGTCCATCCTCAGACCTTTGGGATTCTTTAAGAACTTGTGATTTCACTGCTAATGTCAGGGGGTTTGTACCTTGTTTTGTCAGAAATTGATGCTATGATGAGAACAGGGTGGCTATGATGCAGAACAGCTCTCTCTTCTGATACTGTAAATGGCCACTGGAGTCCCAGCTGCCTTAATTAAGCCAGTGCGTGTGGTTCAGAGGGCTGGCAAGCGCTCCCACGATCCTCTTCTCAGCAGTTACCTTCAGGCAAAATGAAGGTGCACCTCAGCTTCACATTGTTCTGATAAAACACAGACCTGAGATTTTTAGAAGCTGGAAGGGGATTGGAGGGCCTTTCTTCTTTAGAGGCACCTCTATAAATGCATCAGTGGGAGGAGGGTTTGAAATTTGGAAGGAGAGACTAAAAAAATTGTGAATTTTTTAAAATTAGGTCTTTGCTCTCCATTTATTGTTCCCTGTACACAGAGATTTTCGGCTCTTACCCTTAAAGAACCTTTCATTAGCTCTCTTTGTGTATGCTTTTCAAGAATACACAGCAGAGGAAGAGCAGCCAAGGCGTGGGCATCACAGATGGGGCAAATGTCAAGATATGTTCCTCTGGAAAACATTTATTTGACTAAAAGGCTCAGGTGATCAGACTGATTGACTTCCTCCAAGCTGTTCCTTTAAGATCTTTCTGTTCTATGCCTCTTGCAGGACATAGTCCCACTGCTTTTCCCTTGCAATTCATTTCTTTCACCAGTCTGTGGTCTGACAAGTGCAGGCACCCAGTTGTTTCCTGCCCACCAGAGCCAGCCACCCTGGCTGCAGCAGGTCAGATGCTGAAACAGCATAGTTCAAGAAAACTCCTCTCTGGGGTCTCTGCTGGGTCCTCACCACCACCATGACAATGAGACTGATAAAGGGTGCAGACAGGTTTTCCTGTACTGACTCTACCTGCAAGGCTCTGCCTGCTCTGTCCCCCAGGACAAAGGCACGTTAGCCAACTTATCTGTGGCAGACACCCAACAGAAAGGCTTTTTGGCAGTCCCTTTCATATGCTCTTGCCTGTTATGGCACATGTTCTCACTTTTTGTCCTAAGCATCCTTCTTCTGTGCTGCGTAGCTTTAGAGACAAGGGGTAGCTCAGCTATTTGATAAATTTCAGCATTTATTTTAAACCCATTTCACTTAATGCCTAGGTTTTTTTTCCTGAGACACTGGTTTTCAAGGGCATTTAGGCACTTGTCTGTATTGCTGGTGGTTTTCCTATAACTTTTAGTGGCCCTAAAGTGACTGTGATTCGCTCTCCCTTCCTTCTGTCTCCACTGATCCCTTCTCAATCCTAATGCTTTTGCTTTCCTACAGAGAAGTGATAAATGGCCCAGAGTGGAGTTTGATGAGGTCAGATGTTACTGTTGGCTGTAAATCCTTCCTGCTTGTTGGTTCAGCAGCAGTCTCTGGCCTTGGACTTTTATGGGTCTCCTAGTGGAGGAGGGACAGGAGTGGTGTCACTGTCAGCACACCAGAGTGATTTGCAGGAGGGTTTTATTGGAAAGCTTCATGCACATGGAGAAACTCCCCCAAGCCCCAAGAACAGAAAGAAATCTTCTAATCAGCAATTTGTTCCTGTAGGTAGGGCTCTCCCGCTTATGCAGCACAGGCCTGCCTGCTCCTCGTGGGGCAAAAAGTCAAGCAGTGCCTCAGGATTAAATGGTCTCACACCACAGACAGCTGAGATACAGATATAGGTGTACAGAGATGCTTTCTGGGGTAACAATTGTAGCCATTCCTGAATCAGTAATGTGTTTACTTTGGTTGACATCCAACTGCAAGCAAGGCGTGGGAATATGCTGCTTTTTTTTTTTTTTTTTTTTTCCTTCCCCTGCTAAATGTGATAGCCCAATATATGCTTCAAGCAACAAAGTGTTTGGAGACTATCAGTAAATCTAGACTAGCTAGTGGCTACCTAAAGCTCTGGTCTCCCTGTGGTTTGGGTTTTTTTTTCTGTTGGAAGTGCTGAAAGAAAAAGGCCTGGCACTGTGGGGATGGCAAAGGATGGCTACCTGAACTTACTCCCAGGTTCTTGTGCCACTGCTGCATATAACATAAGAGATAGGAAGAAATTAATGGACGCTTTAAAATGTAGCTTTACCTGTGTCCTGAAAAGGCTCAGAGTCAGCCTGAAATTCTGCATGAATTAGAAGATACGAGTATGAGTGGCAAGGGAAAATGCTTCCCTAAAGCCCAACAAAATTAGGGTTGCCATTGGCTCAGCATAATCAGTGCCACTCATTCTCCCCAGATATTGCTATCATCAAATATGTCACAAACTTTTAAATGTAGTTAGACAAGACTTGAACAGAAAATGAAGCATATCTGTTAGCAGGTGGTGCAGAAATTTATTCTCTGTGCAAATATTTGTTTATAATTAGGAAAAAGAGAAGAAAATATGCCTTTAATGATTTTTTTAGTGATAAAAATCAAAACATACCAGATAAAGAACGCTTGCTCAGAAACAGCTTTATTCTAAAACCAGCCAATTAGAGAGACCAAATATACAGCACCACAATAGAGGAGTTGTTCAAAATGCAGCATTGCTCTCCATTCCTGATGCATTTTAGCTTTGATATTGGTAACACCTTTTGGGTAAGATTAAAACTCTTCTGACTGCTTTCTGGTTTTGTTGGCTTTTGGTTTTTGTTTTTTGGTGTTTTTTTTGTTGTTTTTTTGTGATATCCTTAATATTCAAGAGGGAATCATTAGAAGATTGACATCAAAAATGATGTTTGTTTATTGAATTGTTGCAAGGTGTTGATGTTTTCTACCTTCTCTGTCTTGTCTCTTTAAACCTGCAGGATCATACGTAGGAACATGAATAGCAGAATATGCCTCCAGAACTTTTCATTATTAATGATGCTCTATGACTAAATTGGAAATCTGCTACTGTACCCCAAGGGGGTGATTAATTTAGCAGACTAGGAGTTTTGATTAAAAGGGAATGAAATGTCTGACACATAGTCTATTTATCAGTTATTATGATATTAAAACACTCTAATCATTGTGGTGCCTAAATTAAGGCTTCACAGCCTAAATGTCACTTCATAGTGTTCTTTTAGATCTGTCTGTGTGATATGAGTTTATTATCAGTGGGAGCATGAGAATATAAGTGTATGTAGTGGTCTTTGATAAGAGTTAAGCAGTCTGGTAAGATCTCTGCTATTTGCCCCTTTCTCATTTAAAGAGGAGATGAGAGAAGATTTTATAAATGTGATTTGTACAAGCAGTGGATGCAGGACGAGATGAAATTATCCCTGATGTCCCTAAGGACTATGACACAAACTTTGTAAAACTGGACTAAGCCTAAAGGACACAGAAAAACCTCTAAGGATGTGTAAGGATTTAAGTCTAAACCGTTCCTTCCAGAAACCACATGTGCTCTGACATATCACATTCTCTGAGAGGTGAAATCCATGTCCTTAAATTAAAGGTCAGGGCAGAAACGGGCAGTGATCTACCAAGAATGGCAATCAACAGTCAGTGCTAAGTGTCACTGAAGTCCTTTGCAGAGTAGGGAGCAGTGGATCCAGTGTTGCCATGTAGGTGCCCAAGAAATAGTTTCAAGCCACAGAATTGACACACCAGCCTTGCAAGCCTCACAGAAGGAGGAGGCAGGGCCAAGGAGCACAGTGTAAGAAAAGATGGTCAAGTTCTGCTGGAGGAGTGGGGCTTTGTGCTCATGAAGGCTTGGAACCAAATCACATTCCTAAACTGGCCATGTCAGCAACTCAGATATAAGTTTTAGGCCTCAATAGGAAAAATGCTACCTTAGGACTAAATTATCCACTGATTTGAGAAAACAAACAAACAAAAAACCAAACCAAGCAAACAAAAAAGCGCAAAGAAACTAATATGGCTGAATGGAAGGTAAAACACACTAAAGAAGCAGAAAGCCATTTTTCAAGTAGCTGGGGCTTCACAAAGGAGGAAAGTAGATAGGCTCATAAACCCAGGCATTTTGTAGGGGAAAATGCAATGAGAAAGGCCAGAAGAATTAGAGAAACTTACAGAAATCACAAAAAATCCATTAAGTCCTGTGTCAAACATGTTAAGCAGGAAGCTTGCTGGAGTCTACAGGCTCAGTAAACAATAAACATGCAGAAAGAGTGTTCAGAAAAATTAAAAGTTTTGTGATTTTGCTGTGGAGGAAAACTGAGACTTTCCCACAGAATTCCTCTCCTATCAGATGACAGGGATGAAATAGTTCATGTGGTAACTATATAATCCCCTAGCTTGAGTTCTGGTACCAAAGGGTAAGGACCAGTGTAACACAGTTTTTTAAAAATTGTTTCCTGCGAGAATCCCATAATAAATACATTGATAGAAGCTCAAATAATAACAGAATAATAACAGAATGAATGAGGTCATCAATAAATATCATAGTGGCAGAAAGCCAGGCTCTTGAGATTAAAAGTCATGACTTACTAATCAGTTGGGTAGCTCTGGGGGAGTGAATGTGTGGGCAGGGCAGCCCTCCTACCCCTTTCCTCAGGTTAGCCTGGGCACAGATCCAGGAGTTGGGCTTGCTTTGATCTCCAAACTGTCCTGCAGTGCATTGATATATCTCCCAATCTGAAGACAGGCACAGAAGTGAGTACCTTACTAAAAAAAGACGTAGAACTGTAAATAATCATCATTTGGAGGTGCCTGGGGATTAGGATGTGTTTTTAAGAGAACGAGGATGTGAAATAGAAGTGAGGTAGATACAGGGGATAAAACCAGATGTTAAAAGACATGTTATCAGAGAAAACAGCATTTTGCAAACAATGCTTTTAATGACATGAGAGATCAAGGGGAAAGTGCCCTCTGAATTAGTGGCAGATATGGGAAAAGGAATTCTCATCAGTCTCTGCTTTTAGGATTCATTCTTCCCTTAACTGAAAACCAAAGGACGTCTGTAGGAGTAAGAGATCTTAAGCACAGATTTTGTTTGTAAAGAAAACAAGTAGAAAACCGGCAGAAGATAAACACTTCCTTAAAAAAAAGGAATGGATTCCAAACCCCTAAGGCACCCAGCTCAAGAGGGAAGGGCAGCACTTGCCTCCCCTCCGCTGGTGCAGCCTGGCTTGCTGCCCGCCGCTGGAGCTGCTGCAGGTGAGGATGTGCGAGAGGCAGCCTGGATGCTCTGCTCCCTCCCTCCCAGTCCCGCGGGCCTCGGCAGCTGTTCATGGCTACATGAGAATAACGAGGACATTGCTCTGGATGTGACACCGCCTCAGCTGGGTCTTTAGGAAAGCTCTGTGGAGCTATTCTCCTGAGTCCTGCAATAATCTGCAGCCTGAAAAGACAGTGCTGTTGGGCTCAGCATTTTTCTCTCTTTTATTTGCCTGTTGAGGGAAAATATTGCCACTACTTCTGTGGTTTAAAATGATGGAAAGCAGTAACACCTTAAATCAAGGGGCAAACATTCCCTGTCAGGATAAGGGTGAGGAAAATAATGCAGAGAGCAAGTAGCTTTACATCACCTACTCCTATTTAGTTATGCCAAGCCTAAATGTCATCACTGGACTGTGCCCTGCAGAGGATTCCTGGTGTGAACATTGCCAGGGCAGCAGCCAGATCATTGGGCAGCGCTTCCAATGGTGTCCCACTCCTGTTGGGACAGTTTAAATACTCTGTGACTGCTGCTGTCATCCCTGCCCCTCTGCTGGGGTTCGTGTAGAGGGATTTCGTTGGTGGTGTCTCAGCTACTGGACTTGCAGCCTTAATGGTAACTTAAACCACCAGGGATTGTGATGTCAAGTCTCTGACCACAGGAGACCAGACCTTATTCCCTGTGCATAGCACAGAAATTCCTAAGCGAGAATCTTTGGTCTGCAGCCTCCTGGAATCTGATCAGACGATTGGGATGGTCCCATTTCTTGATAAAATTAATACAATTTATCTTGTACAATGAGTTTCCATTCTTTTCAGTGGGATTTTGCACAGAAACCCGAGGCAGTGTGTGAGTGAGGCAGAAAAGTGCTCAACCTGATGGAAGCCTGGGGTTAGCCAACACATGGAAATAGAAGGAGTTTCTACATTTCTGTGAGAACACTGAATTTTATGTGATCTTTTTCAATATCTTCAATTCATTGTTCTGGGTGTTGATTTAGTGACCTGGAGCTTTCCGAGGTGGAAATTGTTAGAGAGAAAAAACCTATCCATGAGTTAGTGATAGAAATATAGCTAGCCTTTTATCTGCTTTCCTGCTTTGATTTCTCTAGAGCTTACCTGAGCTGTCTGTCATCCAAAGAACATTTTTATACCTGTGCCAATAAGCAGTGGAGTGTTCATGAAGGGCACAGCACAGTGGCAGTCTGTGAGGGATGCAGTGAAAGGCTTTCATTTAACACCACCGTACATGGCAAACCCAATTTTCAGCTGTATGTATCAGCATGGCAAGTCTTCTTGTTCCCAGTCAGCATGCTACAGGGTAATTCAGAATACAGCTTATTGCAGGTTTTGGTTTCTCTTCCAAGATTCATTCTTTTTCATCCCTTTCTGTGCCAAGTATAATAAACAGAACAGGAGCTGAAGGCAGTTTGGCTGGGGAAACAACATTCAATAATTTAAAAAAGAAAAACCTAACAACAAAAACCAACCCTGCAGAAAACAAAACAGAACAAAAAGGCTGGTCAGTAAAAGAGGTAGAAAGACACCTTTGCTGACAGAGGAAGGGGGAAAGAAGAAAAAAGAAAAGGCACATCTGAGCTGTTCTTCCTGCCCTTCTCAACCAGCCTGAATGGAGACTGAATAACAAAGTATAGAGATCTCATTTTTTCCTATCCAGGCAGGCCATGCTTTTCCAGTGCTCCCTTATTACTCCCTTGAAACCAGAATGGCTGAGAGCAATGTCCCTGGATAGCTCTTTCCCTGAGGAGTGAGAACACCAGCTAGTTGGGAGGTTAGAGTGCAATGTGAATGCTCTGGTCTCAAGTGTCTTTATGAAAATGAAAATTGGCATTTGGCCCTTAATACCTTAAGCAGCCTGGACAGAACTCTAAAGAGCTGGTGCATGTTGGGGGGAAAATGGAAAAAAAGAGCAAGACAGTGAAAGAAAGGGGCACTGGTTCTGCTTTCTTTGTATGCTTAAATCTTTTGAGTACATAGAAATGCAGATATACGAGCTCTTAAAATGCTGCACTTCTATCAGCTCCTTCCCTAGTGTTGAGTGTGAAGAATCTCATAACTGCCAGGTACTCCTTTTGACAGGGGGAGGATCATCACTGGGACTGTGTCCAAACGCTAACTATTACAGATGAGCCTAAATCTTGACTATTACAGATGAGCATTGCTGTAATAACAAATTATCCTTCATCTTCTTATAGTGATATTCTCATCTGTGCTTTTCTGGGCATTATGAAACAAGAGAATTACAAAGATAAACTGTGGAGCTGATGAACTTTAGCAGTTCCTGTGTTTCCATGTTATATCCAGATGACTGTGGTTTGGTACTACTCCCTGGAAATGGTTGAATAGTGTTTGGTGCCTGGCTAGGGACCTGGCTCTGCTTCCTAATACCTGTTGGCAGTTTCCTGTGGGAATCTGGACTGTGCAGTGGAATCACTCAGAGTGCTGAAGGTTCCTGCTAGGCCAGTCAGTTGTGAAAATCTGCTGCCTGTGACCTCATTAAAAAAGCCTGATTGGGGCTGCTAATCACATAAATAAAGAATTAAATCATAGCATTAACCTTCTACAGGGAAACCTGCCCTGGCAACACTGACAGAATTAGATCTATTAATTATTTAGAGGGTCATTTGATAGAAATGTATATAGACGGTAGACTATGAGCACTTGAAGCAATAAGTTAACCATAAATTTTTGCTCTGATAAGAATATTTTCATATTTTCCTCTTAATGTCCCAAACTAAAAGCTATCTTGCATTTTTTATTCTAAGACTGTATCATCCCATATAATTTATTGTATGTGTATCAACTAAGAATACTATGCCCCAACATCAAGGATTTTTGTGCTCCTTTTGGCTCTTGAGGCTCCTTTTTTATTAGAAATTCTTCCTGTGCAAACAGTTTCCATAGCTAAATTCAGGGCCAATTTCACACTTGCTATAATGCTTGGAGCTTCTTTAGTGGCCAGGGTGTTAAGAGGACCTGAGCACATTTCCTGTCCACTCCTGAACTAAAAATTAATGTGCAGGAAATCTATCTCGCCAGTGCTGTAGACTAACGGGATGCTTCTGCAGTGGTCCTCTGCTGTCACCCATGGAGGTGTTAAATTCCATTAAGTGTCTAGCAGATTTTCTCTTCTTTCTCTGAATTTCTTGGGAAAAAATGCTCTTGATCAGATGAGATGATGAGTTCATTGTTTTACTGATTCTACGGGGCTTGCAGGAATGACAATGGTACTAGATAGGCTTGTTTACTGACCAGAATTTGAATGCATGTTTGCAGATAACACACAAAAGACTTGGGCATGTGGAGTGGAGGAGGGTGGGGAGACTGGAGGGAAATCTGTCATTATTTATGGAAATATCCAGTATTCATGGAGCCATCTGCTGTGAATGATTCAAGTCTGAGAAGTGTCATAAAATGAAAAAGCATAATGTAGAAAGAAATAAAAAAACCCGACCTGAAAAAAACCTTTAAATTTATATCACTCAGAAACCTGAACCAGGGAATATATAACCTCAGACTCTCTCTTTCTAAAAATGCTTTGTAAATTTTCCTGCCAGATTGAGAGATAAAGATAGATTATATTTCTCAGGTTCCTTTCCTCACCCTTCTTGGAACAATTAATTCCATTTGTTCATTTCCAGCCCTTTAATTATTGATCACATCGTTTCCTTTTTTTCTTTCTCACTGTTCCGGGCTACAAGGCAAGGGATGAAGTTAAAAAAAAAGGTGCTTAGGAGACTGCTTAAGCATTGAGAAGATCTCACTATAGCCACAGTTTTCTCTCTGATAGTGAGGCCTCACTTTCATTGTCAGAATTTTATCAATACTAAGAAATTGTATTAAGGGCAGAACCTTCATAGCACTTCTCTGGAGAAAGTCTCAGGCAGAGGATGGTCTGCTTCCCTGTACTGTGCTCTCTCAGTTCAGATCATTAATTTATTGATCTGCCCATGATGTTCTGTAAAAAGTGAATATAAACAAATAGTGGAGAAACTGAGGCAAAAAAGAAGAAATTATTTGCACCGCCACACTGAAGGCTGCTGAGAAAATCAGGAATAGACTGCATCTTTCTCAGTCATTTATCTTAGAGACCTGGTCCAAGTCCTTGCCTTGGGAACACTTGGGAATCCCTTTGAAGCATTTTTTATCTGTCTTGCTTTCATGTACTTTGGTTACAGTTGGAGTGGCACATCACATTACCAGCAGGTGCTGTTGTGTGGCTGGGTGTGATTGTCTTGCCATGTCTCTTTTCGTCTCTGCCACCTTATTCTCTGTCTGCTCATCACCCCTTGCTGAAAACAAAGCTGATTTACCAGAACAATGGTGTGTTAGAATAGAAATTTATCTTCCGCCTTATTTCCTCTCCTACAGTGTCACAATCCAGGACTGTGAGTTTAAAAATCGCCTTACTATTGTATTGGCTTTTAAAAGTACTTCCTTACCTTTAATTTACTCATTCATTCCTATTGGGTTGTCTTGACATCCTGCAATGTGCCTGTTTGCTATGCAGGGCTATTGTTCTTCTTCCACTATTCCAACTTCATGCCTTAAAAATCACATCTTCCCCCCAGCAAGGCACAAAAGGATGTGGAGAAGCATCACAGACTTTAACTGATGTGATTAAATACGTTCTGAGTGCTTGCTCAATGTCCCTTTATTCCTGTTTGTACAAACACCTTTCTTCATGAGGAAGCCAACAGAGAAGTAGCACAGATGCACACCCACTGCTTCCTTCTCCACATAGGGATTCCTGTTCTCTCTGGATGGGATTTTTGTGATTTCCAGGGGCTAAGGTCCTATCAATGCAATACTAAATAATAATAATAATAATAATAATAATAATAATAATAATAATAATAATAATAATAATAATAATAATAATAATAATAATAATAATAGTAATAGTAATAGTAATAGTAATAATAATAAGGTGAGAACAGCTCTACCTTTTTCTTGTCCATGTTTGCCTATCCTTGAAAAATGAGCCATAGTAGAAGCACAGAGATTATTTTCTAACATTCAAAACACATCTAACCTAAATCTCCCTCAGCCATGACTACATGATCTGCTCAATGTGCAAAGAGAGAATGGACTCTGCTCTTCATTTCTGCCTTTTGCAACCCTGCAAGTTGTTATTTGGTCAGCTCTGCCATTTCTGCAGACCTTTTACTGGTTTTGAGGGGCTTGTGTAACACTGCAGCCCAACTGTAATGCTCTTACAGGCACGTTTCACATCTTTGAAGAAAGATGCCTTAGCTCCTGGTTCAGAAGACAGCAGGTGTTGGGTTTTTTCCCCCAGTATCCCCTAGCTCTAAAAACAACTCCTTCCTTTTTTGTATGTTTGCCAGCCTTCCGCTGTGTTTTTTTGACCTATAGCAGAGAAAAAGTGAAACAAGTGCACCTGGCTATGAATTACAATGCTGTGGGATAGTCACTGTAAGTTTTTGGACAGGTCATTTGTTCCTTTCTTTAATTATACAGGGCTTGTTCCAGCCACGCTCATGCTGAGTAGCACCTCATTCGTTCAGCAGCCCCTCAGTAATCAATATGTCTCCAGGGGAAGAAATATTGTGTACCAGGTAAGGGAACTATTGTTTCCCATCACAGGCCACTTTTTTCTCTCAGCTCTATCAAAAGTTATGTTTAGGCCAGTAATGAAAAAGTGATTGCACGATGACATCTGTGAAGTCCACAATCATACTGTCTGCAGTGCACTGGAGAACAGTCCTTTGTTTGCTTGCGACACCAAACCCATTGCAAAAAGCAGTATTTGCAGCTAATCACCAGAGTGATTTCAATTTGCATTTAGCCATTGTGCTAACAGAGGCAGCTGGGAAGAGAAAAAAAATCAGCACAAATAAACACAGCCATAAGTACTGTCAGTTTTTAGCACCAGAAACTGCTGGAAGTAATGCTGATGCCTCCAACCCAAGAAATCTTTTTAATGTGAAATGATATATATGAGGCCAAAAGAGGAACACATTTTGTCTTGTTTGCTTAGAGTCCAGAATATATTTCCGAGTCTCTGGATGTAATGATTGCTTAGGCAAGTCAAACACTGTATATCACCTGCAGAGCATCTGATTCATTGGGTGGATTGAAGCCAATTTAACCAGCTGGAATCTGTAATACTGACTTCAGCTGTGTGATCCTGATCTATACCACACAGAGGATTTGGCCCAGAGACAAAGGGAGGTAGAGTTTCTTTTGGGTGACATCTTTCTGCAAGCCAAGGCGGACAGCATCTGTCTTGCACAACCTGGTTGTCCTAGAAGTGGCGTGTATTGCTCATGGAATACCACAGAGTTTTATCATTCTGTGGCTCTTTCTTAGACAGGGATGGCAATCAGGGACAACAGCCAATTTCTTCTGGTTCTGTCCTTCTAGTTCACAGCTGGTGGCATCTTCCAGCAATTCTGGGACAAACTCTCCGATTGTATTGACTCCCTTTGTGCAGATTGCAGCAGGCACGTATGCTGCTGTATAGCATTATTTTTGAGGAAGGGAAGAGGCTCAACCTGGCTCTAGATTTCCCTTTTTCCCTTTCACCTTGCTGAGGAGATAGACTGAGCATAAGACCTCACGTATTGTGCAGAGAAGCCCAGCAGAGCCAAGCACGACACGTAGGCATAAACAGAGGACAGCAAGGCAAGACCTCGCTCTGTGAGTGCTGTGACAGCCCTGGTGCTCAGTCTGTGGCCACAAGAGTTATGATACTACAGTGCTGTTGCTCATCTTTATTTTCTAGCTAAGTGACTTCATTTCACTAAATCTCTCCAGCTCTCCGTATCTCCATAACCAAGAAACCAGAGGGACAAAAGGCTAAGCAGAATTTATTATTGCTCTTTATTATTATCATATCTTTTGTCTTCTTTTTAAGATTCATGAATCTCCATTCAATTAATTCATCAGAAGCCTGAAAAAGCTAATTGTGCATTCATATATTTCCATAGGCACGGGCTCATTCCTGTGCCAGATGTCAATAATACCCGATCCGTGCAAATGGAGCTGCATTTGTGGCAGCCTGCTGCCCAATCTAATTGATGTTGTGACTCCAGTTCTCGTAAGTAGTAATGGAGTTTGGGTTTGGCATAATTGTCAGGCCAGGGGTGGGCATAGTGAGAGACAGGGATCTCAACTCGGCGTCTCTGGGGCTGAAATCCGAAATGTCAGTATTCCATTCCCAAGGCCCCATACAAAGGAAGGCAATGCAAGAAGCTGGGTTTTTGCACAAAGAGAGCTCAGAAAAAATCTGAAGTGCACTACCCAGCCCTAGCAAATGTTTGAAGAGGCAGAAGGGGCTTAATAATTGAGGATCACACAGTGTCCCTCTCTAGTTTTCTTTAATCATCCTAACGCTGCTGTTGCCCTGGGTCAGACAGTGCCAGACTGGCCACTGCACAATTTCACATGCTGGGCTTCCCAGGGCAGCATCAAGACTTTGGTGGCTTGTGGAAGTGATGTTTGTGGGTAAGTCCATAGGGCCAGGACCATGTGCATTGTCACCTCATTGCCTTCTCCAGGCAGGAAGGGTCTCTTTTCTTTTGGGAAGATGCTCTTCTCAGGCCGGGATGAAATTTTATGTTTTTCAAAGCAGGTTGCAGCCAAGCACGGCTTGCTTTTATTTTTGTTGTCCCTAGCATTATTAGCACACAGCTTGCTTTCAAAGATAACGATGTGGAAAAACAATAGCATCTTGCCAAACTCCTTCAGTGTACCATTTGCAGGTTGTGCTGTTTTATCAGTGTCTTAATATGTACATTGCAATGGCGTGAAAACTCTGTTTTGTGAGCTACAAAGGGAATGAAAATACTGAAGGAAGTCAGTATTTTCCTGACCCTGCCCTGCCAAACAGACCTACCTTCTTCTGGCACTTTCCCTTTTCTATCATTGTGCTATATTGTAGAGATCTTGTTTAGCATATAAAAAACTACTGCTGCACTCTATTATCAAAGACATATTTGTTAAAACATGCATATAAAAGGATTTGTAATTGAAGAACAGCTTTGATATATTTAATAGGATGTAAAACTGCCATCCCTTTTTAATAGGAGATGCTTTATGTGCATTAGAAGTAATACAATAATGCTCTTCACTGAGCTCTAACCATTAGCAGACTGGTTTTTTCCCTTTCTTTTAGTTAATCTTAAAATTTTAATGTAATCTAAACACATTGACATCTTTTTTTTTTTTAACTTCCCTCTCTGGACTTGGAAGTGCTTTGACTTGAACTTTGTTTCAAATAAGGGCTAGCAACAAATATGGCATCAATATCCAGGGCCCTGCTGCTGCCTGGCAGATGGTCCATAAACCAGCACATCTCCTTGCCTTAGGAATGCTAACAGTAACGGGAGTGTGGCGGCATGTGCGAGCGAGCACGCCTGAGAGTAACCTTGTGAAGAATGAACAGCTATAATGGCATTCTTTTCTATATTCCCATGTCTCAAATGTAATCAAATACCACAGCAGCAGAAATAGAAAATGACAATCAAAACAAAAATAGTAATAGCTTTAATAGCAGTTTCTGTGCTTCAGTCTCGGAGTGTTTTACAAGGAAGCATTGTTAAATTCAGGAAATAAGGATATAAGCTGGTAAAAAGAAAGTATGCTAAATCTGACTGGTGTTTTGGGGTACTTGTGGCTGGATCAGGGAATAGTTTTCGAGATGGCTAATCTAAGTTATTTATTCTGGAAAACTGCGGATGTGTCACTGAACCTTGTTAGAGAAAACCAGGGAAGAGGCCATTTCTCCTGATTTCTTGTCTAGTGCCTCACCAGCACCCAGCAGTACATATTAATCCTGATGGTTGTAGGAATATTCACAGAATGCTTGAGATACTGCTGCTTCATGAACAAACTGAGACCATCAAAAGTATCTCTCTCTTGTTTCAGAGACATTACTGTATTGACTAAATTCAAATTGACTGTGCAACTGCACTTCCTGCTTTTCCTAAGAATATCTTTTAGTTCATTTATTCATTTGTCCTTTCAACAAGAAGATGTTGTGCTAGTGATTGTGGTAGCAGGAGCTGGACAGTCGTGGGCCACGGATGTTGTCCTTTGCAGAAAAAATTTGTATGTGTTCATCTGGTTTTTGTGGCAAGAGCTGAGCACTGGCCTGGCAGCCAGGTGAGGTCGCATGTTTGAAGAGATATTAGTGACTCTAGGGATGCTGCTGTCATCCAGGACAGTTTGCAGGAGGGAGTTGTAAATCTGTGTCTCTTTGTTGCCTGATGAATTTTTGGAAGAATGACTATTTCTCTAGGCTGACTAAGTGATGGGCAGAAGTGGCCTGCCCTCTCACATGTGACTCAGCCTCAGCATTCTTTATAAGAATGGCCAGATTCCCTGCCTGGGACCCAGTGCTGCAGCTTTGCTGCCCCTATTGCTTTTCTTCAGCACTGTTTTTAACCTGGGTCTTCTGGCCTGCACTGGAGCCCACAAAGAGCCAGGGCAGCAAGTGGATGCATCCATTAAAACAATACAGGTATCTGAAAGACCTGTTAAGTTGTGTACGTAAATATTTGAATGTCAGAATACATTCTGCTAGTATAATTCATGAATGACAGACAGAAAACTCCATTTCATATAGAGAAAATGACATTCTTTTCATAAAGGGAAGCAGTGCAAGTAATTCAATTTGCATTTGGATATTGCTATTGTTCAGCAAGTGTTGTGGGTTTGGGTGCATACTGCAGGAATCACACAAGGAAGTATAAATGTTTTCTGAAACTGGTTCTCTCTTGCAGATGGAAATTCAGCTCCCATCTCAGCCAATATATGAATTCTAAAAATACAGGTGTATTCATTAAGTGTCTAGCTTATGAAAAAACTCAGTCTTTTTTTTTTTTCCCAACGAAGTTGTTCTGCAATTTGGGGTGATTTAAGGTAGGTTTAAATAGGAATTAATTTTTTTAAAAAGTCAAGGCAGGATTCAGAGGTAGTTTTACTGTTTTCTGTGTCAGCAGACTACTTCAGTGAGAACAGTTTAAATACCAAGTCAATTAATTGTCATAAATTCCTCAAGTTAAGTTGAGTTAATTGTTGTGAAGTGCTGACCAGCTACATCAATCAAATGGATGAAACATTTGGGAAATAAACCCCCAAAACAAATCCAGAAATCAGAATGGGATTTAGAACAAGTTGATGGAAGAAAAGAGGTACTACAGTCAATGCATCATAAAAATTATAGTCTAGGTTGTTGGTTGTTTTTCTAATATCAAAAAATAAAAAACATACTGGCAGAAGTGGTCCAGTGAAGTCTGGACAAAGCCCTGCAGTGCGAGCTCCATGTGAAGCATGAGCTCATCTCAGACCTAGCCAGACTCTGCTGTGGAAAATTAAAAGTTATTTACTCATTTTGGTCAGCTTCTGGATTATGCCTTTTCTGATCAAATTAGCTCTTACCTTTTTCTTGCTGGACAAAGTCATCAGCCTGGAGCACATCACCAAACAGAAAATTAATTGCAGTTGTCTGCTGGGTGTAGAATGCTTGTCACTGGGACTAAATCCAGTAGTCTCCATAGATCTCCAGGCCACTGGACACAGGTAAATGATGAAGTTCTGCTTTTTGTTCATATTTGGTTCTGTACTCTGGTAGCTAAGTTTTCAAAGCAGCCATCCTCATGAGGGTAAACCTGTTTCCAGTCAAGGATATCAACAGTAAGTCACTACAGGTGACCTCAGCATTTGTATGTTTAAATGGCAGTATATTTGAAGTGGTTCAGTCCTTTTAAGGAGTTAGGATAAATACTCCACAGTATTTTAATTCTAGCTCAAAAGTTTAGCTTTTCTCTCCTTTTCCAATTACACAGTAAGTGTAAGGAAACTATTGAACCAGAATTAAGTATAACTATGCATTCTAATAATCATCTGCCTTCTCTATGTGTAGAGGTCATGAAGGACTGAAAATAATACTGCATTATTTTAAATACACTTTAGCAGTTTATTTGAGAAAAAAAGAATGAGCAGGGTTTACTTAAGACAGAGAACTCAGAAAAAAATAGTTGAAACAAACCATTCACATAAGTGTGTATGAACTATAATGGATGAACAGCAGACTACCTTGATTTTAAAAAGGAACAAATCCTCTATTTTAATCAACTACCTATGGCCTAGTCACTGCATGACATGCAAAGAGAATACATTAACAGAGCAAGTCATACTTTAGGTGTGCTTCAAATAACAACTAAATGTTACCTGTTGGCCAAATAAATAGAGATGGATTCCTTAAGAGATCTTTCAGTCTGGAAAAAAAAAAAGGTGTCAATTTACCTTGAAAAGGCATGCATAGAAGCAGAAAAGGCACATGTAGCCTTGTCTGACACACATTCATTCCAGCTATTCTAAATATTTCCAAAACACAACAGGAAATGTGCAGTATAATACTAATAATAATAATAATAATAATTTTTGTTCACAGGAACAATTAAAGTTGTATTTGAAGGTACTAAATTTTCAAGAGGGAAGGGGAAGATATGGGTTCAATGTCAGTTCTCTGCTGAAGCACAGTATGGAGCTCTGTGAAGAACCCACAAGTATTAGCTACACCCACAGAGCAGAGATACGGCATTTCCAAAATTAGCGCTCCCCTTCACGCGGAATTAGTCTTCTGGGAATTAATTTCTTCCCTCACTCCCTGAAATGTGCAACAAATATATTAACCTTGAAACACCTTTCTGTCTCTCCTAAGCTTCACTGAAAATAAATCTAGGAGTCCTAGTCCTCGTATGCGAGGCTGAGAAGGTAGTGTTAATGTAGTCTGCTTCCACAGAGAAATTCCACTGAGCCTCACTGCTGCACAGCCCTGGACACACAGAAACAGAGTGATCAGTCTCTTCTGAAAAATAATACCAGGTTCAAACTGTCCCTCTTGTGTAAGGTATTATCTACATTTTCTTTTTTTAATAGTGAAAGATTATTACTTATTTTCTGTCTTCACAAACCTGTGCTGGTGGAAGTGGTGCTTTTTCTTGCAGCCACGTGAAGATTTCTAGATGCCTCAGTTCTGGTCTGTGAAAAAAAAAAAAAACCAAAGTAAAAGGATGCAAGAGACTGTGAATATAGATATGAGATTAATTGCATGGGGGCAAAAAATCCACGGGGCTTTTTCATCCCCACAGATGTCACAGCCTCAAAGAGCTCTAACAGGCTGGGCTGTTAGAGCTGCTCTTAAAGGCAGTATCTCAGCCTTGGGGCCTCACTTAGGCTGTAGAGCTTGCTGGATGGTACAAATACATTGATGCTGGAACTAACTCCTTGAGCAGTGGCTGGTCCCTGAAAGTTACTCTTTTAGCTGTTTTAAGGGTGATGCTGAGAAGGTGACAGAAATTCAACTTCTCACTCAGGCAGGGAAGAGAAGGTGGCTCTCCTTTGATGCAGCATGTCCTACAAATAAAATAAACCACCTGTTCATTTTGCAGATCTGTCCATTGGTGCAGAAATTTGCCCCCTCTGTGAGCCAGTAAAGAGGCAAGACAGCAGATTGGGATGGATTTTGGGAAAAAGTCAGTTGCTGTTCATGTGCACAATGGAAACGGAGGTCTCTTGGAAACCAGGACATTTACCTGGGTCATTAAACAGAAGCTGTGGGTCACTTACAGGAAATGGGGTGCTGTGGGTAGTTCCTGGAGAGTAATAATGAGAGCCAGGTAATGGCATCCAGTCAATTACAGTCTTACGTTGGCATTGTCTAAAATGGAAAACCCAACAGTCTAAAAGGCCATAACAGTGATTCTGTAGAACATTAAACTATTACTTTATGCTGATGATATCCTACTGTTAATTAAGGACTCACATGCTTCCCCTCCTGCTTATAATGAATATTGCTCTCTGAGTACAAAGTTATCATTGCACAAAATTAATGACTCTGAGACTGCCGTGATGCAGCTTTCTAGAGTTTGCCCTTCAGCCCTGCTCACCTCATGGAATCATAAGTGGGCACCCAAAAATATAGTACAAATACTTAGGGGCTGATATTACCAAAGCCTCAGACAATGTAATTAAAAACCATTTAAATCCAATTATCAAGCAGGCAGGAGAAGATTTGGAGGGATAGCCAGAGCTAAATAAAAGCAAACATGTGTTATTCAGTTTTTCATCCCATCAGGTTGTTAAAGCAGAGAGGAGAATATCGTGTAAGTCAGCACCCTCAGAGTTACTGTCATAAATGAACTCATGGCAGTATTTCCCATGGCACCGACAGTTACATGTGTTGAGTTTACTCTGAGCATAAATGCAAATAAATGCCTATTAAAAAGTTCATACAATGACTAATAATTATTTTTCTCACCCACATCTAAAAAAAAAGAAAAGACCTACAGCTAGGAGTACTTCACCTAATACTGAAACTCAGCTGTTTCTTTAAAGGGTACAAAGTGGATCACACAAGTACCACATTCAGCACACAGAATGTGACAAAACCTAAACTGTACTGCCATGTTCACGTATACCTTCAGTCCAAGCTTCTGATGCAGAAAACCAGCAAAGTGTCCTTAAAAGTCACTGTAGAACTTACAAGAACCTACTAACCTTACAGTGCAGAACTTACCTACAACTACAGCATATCTCAGATGACAGAAATTTCAGGATGCGAGGATGAATTAAAGATGCCACACAAAACGTTCAAAAAGTATTTATAGCTCTTGGGATGAGAAATGTTACTATTCCCCTTAAATGTCATATAATTGGCCCAATTTTGTGCACCAAAATCATGCAGATTTTTATGGTCTTTTTATTCCTAAAAGGCATAATTTTAAATGAAAATTGCTGTATTTTAGGTTGTCTTTTTGCTCTTGTCTTTTTGCTCTTCCTCATACTGTAAACTAATATTTATGTTAAGCAGAGGTTGCATTTCAGTGGTGGCTAGAATAGATATATCTTTTTGGAAAGCACATGAAATCCTTAGTGATGAAAAGAAATATATAAATATTAATTATTTTTGGACTGGCTTGAAAAATTAAATCATGACAGACAAACAGATTTGAACGCTATCCCATGATTTTTTGGCCATTCAGCATGTTCTGTGGAATTAATTTTACCTCTGAAAAAAGGCAGACAAGACCCATTCCAACAAGTGTGCTCAGATTTTTCCGGTCTATTGTGGGATTAGCTGGGTGGGGCCTGATAGCACAAAGATCTTTCTGGGGAAATGGTCAAGCTGTTGTGCATGACAGCTGCCTACCAAAACAGAAAGCTCATATCTGCCAGAGAAGGCAATGATACATTTTGGTGATAAGATGGGGGCTGTAAATAAAAGGCGTTAGTGAAAGAACAGGCTGGGCCAGCAACAGGTACATGGAGAAAGTGCTGCCGCTATGAGAACACGAGCTATGAAGATTCATGGCTATGAAAAGCACATTATCCTAACAGCTCTACAGCAAACACATGCAAGATAGCGCTGTCAATACTTAAAGTTGGAAAAAAAATGTTCAGCAGGTGGGAGTTCCTTTTCAAAACTGCAGCGTTAGGGTTAGGGTGTGCTTTTCTGCTTCCCAGATACCCACATTTTCTGAATTATATTCTTACCAAATTTCTGCATGGGAACTTGTCAGCTTTCTGCACAGGCATTTGAGCTTCACAGAGTGAGTGCCCAGAGTTCAAGTCACAAGAATATCTAAATTGACAGACACACAATAATTAAAGATCTCTAACATGTCAACGTTGTTTAAAGACTATGAAACAATTTAAACAGCCTCAAGGACATTCATAGTTTCTCTTTCTGATCCATGTTTAGTTGTAGTAAACAAAAGGTCCTCTCATAGATCACTATGAGAAGATCATAATCATACTATGAATAAAGTAATGGACAAAAGAAGTGGGAATGAATAGAGAGTCTAGCTTAGTGCTAGACTTCCCTCAGAGTATTTTGGGGTGAACTGGTTCAGCTTATTGGTAAGAGGTTGTGCACAATAAGTCTGCTTGTGTTCCTAAATTATTCAAAATTTGAAAACAAAAAAATAACTCTAAGTACTTGCAAAAAAATGTATCAGAAACTGTCAGATAAAAATCACAGATGAGGGTTAGGTTCAATAAATACAAACAAAAGCATGAAGAAAAAAAATAGTAGCCATGCATACTCAGTGGTATGCTCTAAATCACTTAAGAAAGAAACACATCAGTGTTGGTCTAAGAAGTCAATAAATTAGAGGAAAGGCAAAAAGAACAGAACAGGAGACAACCTTGCTGCATAACAATGATGTTGCATAACTCTAATATGTGCCTGCGCTCTAAATACCAGCTGCAGTTCTGGTCCTGACCTCAGCAAGGATCAAAGAGTAACTAGAAAGATTCTGGAGATGGATTATAAGACTAATCAAAGGAATTGGACAGCTTCCTGTCCAGAAGCGATGATAGACTAGGCTTTGGTACTAAAGTAAGGAGATGACTGAGGGGTTTATAAAGAAAAAAGATCTCAGCTGGCAGAGTAGGGGAATAAAATTGTTATTATTTGGTGTTTCTCAGAATACAAGAATCAGAGGCTTCTATATTTCATGTTCAGCATTCAGAGTAGAAAAAAACCAGACCGATACTTTTCCATATGCTGCATATTTGAGCCCAAGAACTACTTGCCACACACTGCTGAAAAATTCAGCATGTTCCCCAGCACACCATCAATTCACACGGGTGCAAAGTGTAATTGTACAAACTCATAGAGGACAACAGCTCAAGCCTATGAAAGGAAAATGTCACAGCTAATTCAGGAGACCTCCAAGATATGGATCACTAGAGGCTGCAAAGATATTGCTGTACACTTATTTTCTTTGCCTGGGTGTTGCCTGCTTGTGTGAAAGGGAGCTCTGGTTTGACCCAAAAAAGCTGTTGCCTTGGCAGATGAGGCATTTGGGTGTGCTTAGTCAAGCTGAGCCCATGTCCTTCTGCAGCACATATTTCACTCTACAGCTCTTGGAGCATTACTCTGTGTTCGTGGGCATAGCATGACCAGCTGAAAACAATGGCAGGAAATTGCCATGGCATGGTTCTGTACACCATGGAGGCTGAAAAAATGGAAAGCCAGAAGATAGTAAGAGTAGAAGATAGTACTTTTAAGGGGACAAGAGCAGATGGACACACAAGACTAAGGTTTAAGCCAAACTGTAAGTACAGCAGAGATGGAGTGTTACTCTGGCTGTGAAAGCAACCAGCCTACACAAGTTCTGCTGGATACTGGCTGAAGACACAGCCAGGAGAGAGTTTTTTTGAAGAGAAGAAAATCAGGAATACACAGTCTGCATTTCTGCTCTCCTAAGGAAATGATACTGTGAAACATCAGCTAAACTGCTAGAACTGAGCTTAAATCAGGGACTAGTTTCTCATCTCAAATAAACCAGGGTGGCAGTAGCAAAGAGAGAGAATCAACTATTTGACAATGCTTCACCAAAGTCACTTTAACACTGCTTTAGCTGAATTGTCTAGTGTTACAGAAATCAGTGTAGGTGTATTAAATTTTATCTATCCCAGTCAGACAGCCTGTGTTTTTTTTCTTTCACCAAAAAAGCCCTGAATCACCACACTGCAAACTGTCTCTGAATAGCCTCATCAGACATTTGAGTTTTCTTTGTGGCTTCAGTTGTTTATGACAAGAACTAAAGTTACTAGAGATTGGACCATAGTGTTTTATATCAGAGTACAGAGCATAGTTTAGGGCGAGTATTTTTGAGTCTTTCCATCACCAGATTTCTGTGCTGGAGCACTGTTTGTTAGACACAGCAGCATGAAGCTATGGCCTTCAGAGATACAAGAGGCCAATGGAGCTTGAGGCCCTATTTCTTGAGCTACCTCCAAATATTCTCACGGGTTTTGGAAGCTAAACTCTTGATCTCCGGTTTTTTTTTACCTCATCCTCTGTCAACAAGAGGATGAGGTAAAAAAATTCTCTGCAAATTCTCTGGGGCCTCAGTCTAGGTCTCTAGGTACTATCATACTATAAACTATATATAATAATAATATCATATCTGATCAGCTGCCTTGTAATGGCTTTTTTTCTTCTGGGCTTTAAACTTTTTTTATTTGATTGCATCCTTGCCCTAATTTCAAAGAAGGAAAATAATAGATTTTTTAGAGAACAATCCCAAAAGTCCTATCTACAGCTGATCTGCAATTCAATATAACAGTTCTTTTCTTTTTCATGACTTTCAGATTTGAATAATATCATTTGTGTGATGTTACTCAATTTCTCTGTTTTAATTTGAAATCCTATTTTTAATCAATTAGGGAAAAATGACCTAATTAAGGAGTAATTTAGGCCAGCAACTTAAACATTGTTTTATAAAGTAGCTGCATTTAATTGGAAATGTACTCAACTACTGCATTGCATTAGCAAGTAATTTGGAAGAAACAGTCAATGGGATCCCCTGACTGCTATTTCAGAAATGATAGTGACAAAGCTGAAGTCCACAGCAGTCTGACGAACTTGGCTTTTACTAATAGCTTTGCTATGAGCCTAAAGGTCCAAGCAACAGCAGCCTCTCATTATACAAGACAAACACACAGTGACTTCTGACTCCTGGGAGTCAGCACTGAAGAGCTCTGAAATGAGTTGATGGATATAAAGCTCAAGAGCCAAGAAAACAGAGAGGGGACCCAACTTTCTCACCCCCCCACCACTAGTTAGTGGCAAAGGTAGTATTAGCCTTAGGCTGCCAGAGTATCCCCAGCCAGAGAACCAGGCTGTCACTAGCTAATGTACATGGATATTAATATTTCTTAAAAACTCCACAACACCTTTTTCTTTCTGTATTTCACCTTATCTGGTAAAGATCCTAGCATCAGGGTTGTCAGAAGTTTCCTTAAAAATGCCCACATGCCACAAAGGAAGGAAGGTCGCTTAAAAACTCACTAGCATACTTTAGGAAAGAAATTCAACTTTGATACCCAGAGGATGTGTTACAGGTCACAGCTCTGCACTGGATGTCAGGACAGCTCATTCTCTTCTATCTGGGTCTCTCCATTGGTGCTTTTCATTGGAGCAGCACGACAATGCAGATGGCTTTAGCATCAGAAAGAGAACTTGTCTGACACTTTTGTGCTGTCTATGCCATGTTTCATTCTCATTTACTACTGGTGGTTTTAGCATTGCGTACTTACAGTAGTGCAGTGGAAAAAAACAATTATGACTCTGCTGTGGGCATCAACACACTCTTGAAAGGCCACTGGTTTCCAGCTGATCATCTAAGGTTTCTTCACTGTAGTGTGGGTATTGCTAGACAAAGTTATCAGCACATTATTTATTCATGCTGGCTCAGAATTTTTCCTCAGATAACAGCTCTCAGGGAAACACTTACAAAGGCCTTCCACACTGACAGAGCCCTTGCCACATGTTACTGCTTCATGACTGGGAACAACAGCATTGTATTCCACTAAAAGAAAAATACCCAGAGGGTGCTTGCAGGCTCAGATCACTTCAGTTTTATACTAATACTTTTTGTCATTTAGTTTCATGTCAGGCCATTATTGTTTGAACCCTTTTGTTGAAATCGGAGCTACAGAGGCAAGAGAGGTTGTCAAACACTTGGTACCTAAGTGGCTTTAACACCAAGGAAGCCACAGAGCTGCTGGCCCAAAGCCCCAACAGGAGCACGTGTAATTTTGTCGGGCTGCAAAGGGGACACTCGGTGGACAGGAGAGAAATTTGGCATTTGGACAATTTAGTCCTCAGCTACTAATGCCTTACTTCAGGCAGGCAACAGTCTCCTTTGGCCAAGCAAAGCATGGAACAGCAGATGTGTAAAACTCACTGAGGGCAAGATGTACAGCAAGGCTGGTGCTCTGCATATCACCTCTAAAATCAAGTGTGCCTGGATAAAAGAACTCACAGCTTTTGTAGTCAAATATTGAGTTTCCCAGGAGATCTCTGTGAGGAGAGCACGCCTCCTGCACCTTCCTTTAAGTCAATAGTAGCAACACATTATCAGATTGCCTGTTTTCCCAGATACATTAAATCTAGTGAGGCAAAGGTGAAAATGTTAGCTGTTTGCAGCCTGACAGAGTCAGCAAAATCCTGGGCCCTCCAAAAGTATCAGCTTTGATTTTAAACCGTGTCATACTTCAGGAGAGGATATGCAGTCACCTTACCTGCTGGGCTCCTTCAGTGACAGCTTCATTTCAGCCTTCTGGCAGCATGAGCTTGGGAAAAATCAGTGCAGGATCCCAATCTTGCTGAGCTGTATTCACACGAAACCACCACATCAACAGGATCTCCAGACTTTTGAAGGAGTTTAGTGCAAGACACATCTTGCCCTAATCTATGCTTTTACAATAATGGGATAAATTTCCCCACCATCTGGAGATGTCAACTTCCCCCACTTTGGTTATTGAGGGAGAAGTTTCTATTCCAGTGTGCACTCATATATTAAATAACTAAAACTTGACCATCCAAATTCCACCAAAAGACCTTGTAGGAAAGACAGGGCCTTTTTGAAGTATAAATTACAAGTATTCAAAGAAAAAGATAATCAATATCTGTTTGCCTTCAACCCAAACACACACACTAAACTGGCCTGACCTACACGATATGCAAGTGTTTCCTGCCACAGTAAACTACCAGTAACAACCATCAGCATGGTGAGACTTTGTAATATTGCTGAACAGAAGTGTCTAAATTACATGGAACTGCAGTGGGAAAAGAGGGAGACTTGGATCCTAAAAATAGCTGGGAAGCAAGTTTCCCATCCCTTCACTTTTTGGGGAGAGCTGAGAAGCACAAGAAAATGAAGGGGTAATAAGGCAAAATATGGAAGAAGAACATCATGAACTTCTCTTCCAGCTTTCCTTCTGGAAGAGCTCTTGAATCTGATTTTAAGGACCTCAGCCATAAAAAGCACCAAGAGCTGCATCAGTGTTAGCTACACAGCATCAGCCTCATTCACACTCACGGCTAATTTAGAATAAGACTGTTAAAGACTAATTGTTTGAATAAGGAGTGTTAACGACTGATAGTGATTCAGCGCTAACCATTGGCAATGTATATTTGCTAATGAGTGTCAATCTAGAAAAATGCTGTTTTGAAGTTGGAAACCCACTTGATTTATCAGATGTTTAAACACTCCAACCACAGCAATTGCTAATTCCCTCACTGAAATACTTATATGATGGGTGGATATTAATTTGTAATAAGTTGTTACATTCCAAATGACCATCAGAAAACTCACTACACAAACCCATTGAAAATTAGGAAGAATTTCAAGCCCAAAGCTCTCTGCATCCTATTCAAACAACTCAAAACTGAGCATTACTGCTGCATCAGCAAGCCTAGCAGCCTTCAGACTCTGATAATTTGGTGCATGGATTAAAAATCCAGTTGGATTCCCTCTGCCTAGAGCCTTTGGACCAGGATTTCTTCCATCAGCTTTAGAAGCCAAGGTTTTTGATGAAGAGCATAGAGGGAGACTGCTACCTCAGCAAGTGTGACTCTAGTGCTGGATAATCCACTGTGGAGACACATAATTCTGTTTTGCTGCACAGAGAACCCATATCTGACCATCCTGTGCTAAAACAAAGGTTTTCTAACAAAGGACAAATGCAATCAAAATGACACTATCCCAGTGGTAAAACGACTGTCATGGTACAATGGCTGCTGCACATTCTCCTGACACAGAATGGGAATGGGCTCATGTGAATCTTCACCAAGAGGAATGGATACCAGTAAAAAAGGTGTAATAGGAAAAAACATCTTGATGCCAAAGCCAGACAATATATATTACATAATATTATAATATCTATTATATAAATACCTATTTATGTTTTGTTTGTTTGTAATTGTGGGTTTGTTTGGTTTGTTGCTTTTGTTTTGTTTTGTTTTTTTAACTAAGGTTAATTAACTACTCAACAAAACCATGAGGAGAGTAGGAAATTAGAAAAATACAATGGTCCTTGATTAATGGAATAGGATAAACAAGTCAGTTGTCCATTCTGCCCTTGAAATCAATGAGTTACCACAACTCTCAGCAGATGAGAGAGGTTGTTGGGGTTTTTTTCCTTAAAAGTAAGAGCAATCAGTGCTGATTAATCAGCACCAGACTAGACATTTAAGAGGGTCCACAACTGCAACTGTAAGCACTTATAAATTCCTGTCTTGACTGAACGTAATGATGTTTTACAGAATAAGAACTATGTACTTAGTACACAAAGTCTGATAGTCTGGCTTAGTTCTGTTTGCTTTATATCCGGAAGGAAAGGCTGATTTTTACATGCCAGCTCTGACTTTCAAAGTTCATTTAAAACCACTTGTTTCTAACTGGTATCATGTAAGTTGGCATTGTAGCTGAATTTTCCCTTGTTCAACTGAAAAAAGTTAACACTGTATCATTTTATTCTTACTTGGAACACAAGAGCAGCTTATAAACTGCACTTAACATTGAACATTTAGCAATTAAAAATCCCTTGTACAAGCCTAGACCAAAGAGAAAGTACAGGAAGAAATGGGAAGAAAGGCTACATTTATGTTGGAAGTAATCCAGCTTGGCAGATGAGCAGCTTTCCCTCCCAGAACAGTGAGGTGCTGCTTCTACCTGCCTGCACGAGGACCAGCAGCAGTGATGGGTACTGATTAGAAAGCCTGAACAGTGCCAGGGGGTGGCATTACAGGTGTCAGGCTGAGTCAGAGAAATGTGCTCTGAATGGCTGGTGCCAGAATGCAATTATTTAAGAGGTAAAAAAACCCAATAGGAAATAAACCCAAATGAAAGAGGATTAGATGGTGGACAAGATTATCCTATAAACAGGCCCTCACTTTTGCTTCCTTTTAATTCAGCTGGGGGCCAAGGAAACCCATGTTTCCAGTGCTAATGGGCCTTGTTGAAGGCATTAAGACATTTTATAAAGAATGAGAGGCTGAGGGATTAGGAGTGACGGGAATTCACTGAGCGTTCATGAATTAGCATCAAAGGATGTCTGCCTCCATGGGAAGTTAAAAGCAGAGCTAAATGGAGATACCATTATAGGAGGAAAGTGGCACGGACATTTTTTTAGTTAAAAACAATATTGTTATTATATAAGTACAACTCATTATACATGTATGTTAATTTCTGTCCTGAACTTCAAGATATAAAGCAGACTAAGAATTTCTATTCAGTCTTGCTTATCATAGAAGTACAGGGGATATTAACTTTGGTAAGAGGATTAGTGGATGCTCAGGGTCTGGGTCTAGAGTGGGACTTCATGGCATGATTGCAGTCTACATAGCCCATACAAACACTAAATGCTGCAGCTGTGTGTGCTAAAGAAAGGCAGGAAAAAACCCCAAACCACCTTTATTTCAGGAAAATGGCTAAGAAAAGCAGGCCTGTTAGAAAACAGCTCTGTACTAAGCACAAACAGCTACATAGGAGTAGGGTTGTGGGGCTGAAAAGCCCCATGTCCACCAGGTCCAAGTGGCACAGCAGCCTGCTGGGTGAGCAAAGGGTGAAAGCAATTTCTGAACCTGTGTGTCTGTATGTATTCATTGCAAAAAGTGGCTCGTGCTCCTTTCTGTGCAAATGCTCCCTGACTGTGAATACCAGAAATCAAACTGGTCCTTATTGCCATAGCCCAGAAGGAGCAGCAGAATGAGAGAAAAGTTGGAAATAATGAAAAATGTTTTTCTATCTAAAACTTAATATTTTTCTAGCTACTAGGGTTACTCCTGGTCCTTCAGCTTTTGCTCACTGTGGTGATGTAATACCAGCAGGAAATTAAACTCCAGATAAGCCACTCCTCTTACTTCACCCCTGTAGGTAAGGGAGGGAGAAAAGCAAAACCTATGGGTTGAGATAACAATTTACTGAAAACACAAAGGAATGGAATAAGAAATGCACAACAACAACCACAATATTAATACCAAGAGTATGCAAAACCAGAGGGTGTTTTACTCACAAAACGGTGTTCACCACCTGGATCCAAAACAGGATGGTGGACTCTTGCCGTAGGTTGTGTCCATGTCTCCAGACGAGGATCAGATGGTGACTGTTCCTGCACACCACATCCCATGGCCATTGGGAACAGAGGTGAGATGGCAGGGGAGGCTCCCATGGTTAATGTTTCCTGCCCAAAACAACAAAAAATAATGACAACCAAACCCTCTGGAAGCTGCATCATCTGAGCTGGGTCATGCTGCTTTCCACTGGGCTCAGCTCCGCTTCCTTCCACTAGATCAGGTTGCTCAGAGCCCCTTTGAGCATGGCCTTTTCACACTGTGTTCAAGGGCACAACTCCTTATTCAGGGTGTGCACAGCAGCTGGAACAGTCATTAACTCATCAGTCCATATTTTGACAATCTACGACTGTGACAGTTCATATTCTTGGAACAGTGATTGACTTACAATCCTGTCAAAGCCCCCACTGCCCTAATGAACAGAAGCTGTAATTTAGCTTAAGGATGGGCAGGGCTCTCCCCCGCCAGGAGCAGAGCAGCCAGCCTGGCTTCCTCCTCAAGGATTAAGTGAACCCTGGGCAGGTCTGTCCCCATCTCCTTTCAAGGGCAGGAGTGATGTATCCCAGAACATACGTGGCTCCCCCTCAGCAATTTGTGGGGCAGCACTACTGGCCTAGTTGCCCTCACTCTCTGCCAATGAACCCAGGACTAAATTGGTTCTTCCCTTCCTGGGAATGAAGGCACTTTTCAGTGAGAAAACCATCAAAAAGCATCTTCAATTTCACATGTTACACTTCAATAATACTTTCTCTGTTTATTAACTAATAATTAAGTGTCTAATAATCAGCCAATATTTGTAAACTAGTAATTCATTATTATTTGTACACTTGTAAGTTGATTATTCAACACACACTCAATATTAAACTATGATTCTTATAATCAAGTGATCACAACAACTTATTTACAACCATCTTAAGAGTCCCCCTGGTGCTGCAGAGAGTAGGAACTCAACTCCCCCTGCCCCATTAACATGGCAGGAGCTGGGCAGGATCAGGCAGCATCCTGGCAGTCACCCTGTGCAGGCCTGTCCCCTTGGCCTCAGAGAGCTGCACAGAGAGCAAGAGTTAGCAATGCCCAGGTGTAAGAAATCAAAAAAGGATGGTAAGAGATACAAATAAATTAGTTGAGACCTGCTAGTCAAACTGAAGGACAAGAAGGAAATGCACAGGCAGTGGAAGCAGAGACAGGTATCCTGGGAAGTATATAGGGACACTGCCTGATTGTCGGGATTGGGTCAGGAAGGGCAAGGTGCGGTTGGAACTGAGCTTAGCAGGGGATGCATCAGTGGTGGATGAGAGGATGGACATGAGGCAGCAATGCATGCTTGCAGCTCAAAAAGCCAAATGTGCCCTGGGTTGCATCAAAAGAAGCGTGGCCATCAGATCAAGGGAGGTGATTCTGCCCCTCTACTGTGCTCTGGTGACAAGCAAGTCTAGAGGAGGCCACAGAAACTGTCAAAGGGCTAGAGCACCTCTCTAGTGAAGAACAGCTGAGAGAATTGGGTTTGCTCCACCTGGAGAGGAAAAGGCTCCAAGAAGACCTTATTGGGGCCTTTCAATACTTTAGAAAGATTCAGACTAAAGATTTTTTACAATAAAAGCAGCAGAATACCAGCACAGGTTGCCTAGAGAGGTGGTAGGTGTTCCACCCCGGAAACATTCAAGGTCAGGTTGGACAGGGCTCTGAGCAACCTGATCTATTTGAAGATGTCCTTAATGATTGCAGGGAGGGTGGACTAGATGATCATTAAAAGTCTTTTAGAACACAAAATAGTCTATAATTCTATTGTTAAAAATCTGATACTGTTCACCAGGAACAAGCAAATGACAGGAGATGAGGGGATGTGAGGCTACAAAGCTCCCTGAAATAAAGTATTACCAGTGGTTTTGATCAGCAAAATCCATGACACAGAAAAAGAGTGAATAATATGACTAATGAACAGATAAGACTTTGAAACATCTCTTTAAGGCTGTTCTATGACTGCTCAGTGAAGCAAACTATTTCAGGGACTCTTTAATGGGAGTAGTCTGTACTGTGGGGAAAAGAATCCTCTGTAAAAAACAATGCTCAATAACCAACTCATACCTCAATCAGTAACTATATGCTTTATATTACATGTCATCCACTCAGCACCAAGTTTGGAAAAAGAAGAAGCCCCCAGGCCAAGCACATATTACAAATACAGAAGAAATACCAGATTATTGATGCCTTTTTTTTTTTCTCACCCCTAAGGTAAATATGTGAAAGTAAAAGAAGCTCCTGGACTACTAGAAAAGGAAGCTGAATAAGATGCATCCATCATGTGCCACATAGGAAAGTAGATAGGGATGCATAGGTAAAAGAACATTATCATCACACTCCACATAAGTGTTGTAGTCAAGAATGTTATCATCACACTCTACGTAAGTGTTGTAGTCTGTGAGGCGCTGAGGGTTCCAACTCACCTTTAGGCAGGCTGCAGACAGAGAGTAGAAATGTCTCCCCTGTTCTGTAGGGGACAGCCAAGCATTGGGCTGCCTCTCCAGAACCATGCCTCCTGCAGGTTGTACTCCTGTCTGCCAGCCCCAGGACAGCAGAGACCCAGGTCTAGGCAAAGTGAACATCTAAACTATTGCTAGATGCAGGCTTAGTGCAGAGCACACTCAGAGTTACAACTTGACATCTTTGCAGTTGCCTGACTGTGCAGTTTTCCCCTTCTCCTGCAGAAGCCAACCAAACAACCACCCACTCCTGTTGAAGACTCCAAGTCAGGATTTGTATTTAAGTCCTCTCCCCTGTGTATGTACAAAGGCATTATCTGTTTACTGTGTCATTAGGTAGGTTGTCTAACTTTGCTGCAACAATTATTTTTGCTTGTTTCTGAGTACCACTTTAAAACTCTTCCTTGATTTTGTTGCATGAGATGTGACACAGGAGAAATTTGTCACACTTTGCTCTTTCTGGAGGGGTGCCTGAGCAGCTTCTGGTTTGCGTAGGCAGCGGTTCTACTGGACCTGAATAAGATGTTGAGCTTTGATGACAGGCTGCTGCAAAGAGCACATGACTTGTAGGGTGTCACGGCAGTTTAATTCTCAAAGTTGAGGGGATTTTCTTGTTAGCAAAAGCTGCTTTGTTGTCTGACATGTGAGTTCTATGGACTTGCTGCCAAAGACATGGAGTCATACTCTCAAAAGGGCTTATACATTACCAGTGTGAATTTTTTCTCCTAATGATTTACGATTTAAGTACCTAAGTTTCATTTCTGGGACAGAGTCAGGGAAGTATTTTAGAACCTGAAGTTATAAAATAGCTCAGTAGAAGGGTTATCAAAACAACTCATAAATGCTTCCAAATCTGCACCATTGGGACTGTTTTGAAGATATACACATGTCGACACCCTTGAGTTCTCTTTAGTTTTCAAAAATTCAAGAGTTCCTGAGTGAGGAAGCAGTTATTTGAATATGAAGTTAATTTCAAAATACTGAATTTGTAAAAATGTAAACTTCCTTGAAAGCGGTAGAATCTGGTGTAGATTTGAAAAGGGGAGGGGGAACAACATTTGTTTTTTTCAAAAACATGAAAATTTTCATGCAAAATAGAAACAAATTCTGTTTTAAACAAACCAGTCTCTATTCCTTATTTCTCTTCCCATGGGTTCTTCATAGGAAAAACCACTGCAGCTAGGCAGGGAGCAATCGCCCCCAAGGGCTGGTACTCAAGGATGCAGATGGCCTCTGAAACCAGGCAGTGTGTGACCCTGGCTCGTTACTGCCCAGACCAGATCCACAGCAAATAACATCCCTGCAGCTTCCAGACATGTGATACACCCTGATTCCTCACGGGAGTGAAACAGCCTGGCTGGGAACTGCCTGGCTGTTTTAGCCAGAGCTCTTGTGGCAGCATGATCCTCCTGTGCCATTTAACGTTCCCTGCACTGGATGCTTCACCAGCACCACCACACACAAGCATTTGGGCATAACCTCTGTTCTCTTTCTCTGGCCTCAATTTCTCATTACAGAAAGCCATGTCAGCAGCAAGGCTTCCTCCCTAACCTTTGCATTTTAAGCCTTTGAGTAGTGATCACACAAATTTCATTTTCTCCTGCTCCATCTCTATAGGCAGATAGGGTGACAGAAAGAAAGGCGTAACTACGCACAACAGCAGAAGGAGAGAAAACCAGAAAGAATATGCAGCAGCTTTCATTCTCCCTGTTTATAAATAATTTTGCTTCTCATCAGTCTTTGGTAGCACAGCTGCTCCCCAAATGGTATTTCTCACTAAGAACTGCAGCACTGCCTGCTCAAGCCTAGAATTGCCAAAAAGGGATCTCCTATCTCTCAAAACCAGGTGAAAGCCGTGTGCCTCCCAGCTGAAAAGAACATGGGGGCAAAGTAGCAGAGGTGTGTCTCTGGGCTGCCTCTGTTTCTAACAACCTGCTTTTAACCACTGTTAAATGCAGAAGGCTGCCTGTTTACTGCATTTCAAGACCAAGAACAGATCCTGTCTCCTTAGGAGACAACTCCTTTATCATGGCATATCATTTGCCAACATGCCCTCCCCACTGTTGGTACCAGCTACCTGTTACTGCAGAGGTGTTTAATTACTTGCAGGGTTCACCACGGGGTGCTCCCACTCACCTTACATTTTCCTTTAGAATTTACTACTCCTGCTGCAGACTACAAAAAAGGAAATCTTTCCTGCCCAAAGGCATGGCTGCTTTTTTCCCAATACTGGCTGTCTTGGCTTACAGAAGATGAGGGTTAAACCTGCATGTCTAGCATTGAATGCTTAGGCTCTCTGCATGCTCCATACACATTTTATATACAGGGAGCACTGGGATGTACTGGGAGATGCCCCAGCAATCTGACATGGATGCACTTCAACAATGACAGAACCGACCTGTATTAAATAAATGCATGCTAGTGTAATGCACATACAAAGCCAACCTGCACAATAGCAATTTTAAATTATCACAGCTTTATAGCATTTACTTGTTTAACGCTTTTTAAAACATAGTGATGCCATCAGTAGACTTCAGCTTCTGTTTGGTAGTATATGAAGGAGAACATCAAAGATGCTAACAAGAATGTAAAAGTTACGTGGATGATCAAAGGGTACTGACAAAAAGCCATACACTGAAATGTGTGAAAAAATAAATATGGTTTTTACAGTCTTTCTATGAGTCATATGGATAGCAAAATAGGAAAAAGACCCCAACACATGCCTTATCACACTGCAGGCATTATCGGTCCTCTCTGAGGCCACCTCTGTCATGTACATTATTTTACAAGAATCAAAACATTATTATGGCTACAGGGTACTGAAACCATTGCATAGTCTCCTAACAGCCACTCCCCCCTAACCTTCCCATGCTGGAAACGTGCACTGTTGCCAGCACACACCAAGCTCATCAGCACGAGCCATGTTGGGAATAAAGAGCTTCCCTCAGTGGGGCAGCCAACACAGAGGCTCCTTCCTGGCCGAAACAAACTGCTGGGAATGGCAGATGTCTGCACCAGAGTGAGCAGCTCACAGAAAGGGCTTTTGATACCCGGCAGGGTTGGGCATGCTGCGCTATCTGGCATCACCACTGTTGCTGGGAATGTTGCTTCAGCATTTCTGCTGTCTAGACATACCATTATTGTGCCTGTGCAAAGCTGCCTGAGCCATCTCCTGCCCATCAATCCCCCCAGAGGCCTCTACCAGACATGCCGGGAAGCTGCCATACACACACTGACAGCACCTTTTGGAGGAGGGAGTTTCAGCACAACAGCAGAAAAAAAAAATAAAATCAGGAGGCTTAAATGACTTATGCAGGGTCTCAGAGGAGTGTGGGGTAAAAGCCAGCTGATCTCCCAGGCAGAAATCAAGGCTGAGGGTAACACAGGAGCCAGGATAAAAGCACAGGGGTGCCAACAAGGTGACAATGCATTTGCAGTACTTTGTGCACAAGGGCTTCCTATGCTGCCCCCTCTTCTGCAGGGGAAGACCGATATAATTTCAAACAGCAAATTTAGATTCAAATACAGCTCTGTTCCTTCCCCCTCAGTCTTTGGCATGACAAAGGGGAAAGCTGTTGAGCATGAAGCAGAGCTTCCCATGTTTTGATCCAACTCTACATCCATATATTTGATGCTGTTTCTTCTGATTCCTTCTGCCTACCAGGTTTCCTCCTTCAGGAACTGAGGCCGACAAACCTATTTAATCTTTCATATTGGCACAGTGATAACTTCTTTTTAAATATTTCATATTGTTGTACTGATAAAGAACATAAGACAAAACTTGGCATGAGCACAGTCCAGAGGAGAATCTGCTTAAAAATAAAACACTTGGGAGAATGGAAGGAAACAAGTAGCCATGTGGCTGGAAACAAAATTAATTTAAGGTAAGCAGGTCAAGCCTATAATGAAGTGCTTGTAAACAAAGAAAATCCAAACATTTCTACTAATCATCAGCTCCAATTATTTCACTAACACCCCCTCATTAGATGTACTTAGTGGCTTGTAGCTATTCTATTTTCTAAACCCATGTGCTGTCATCCTTTCTGAGATGGATCCAGAGGGCAGAAATGCAGACAAATGCAAGCATTAATCCAGCAGCCTGGCCAGCCAAGGCACAGATGCATTAGGTGGTGGCTGTGGTCCTTTGCAGTGCGTGTGCCATGGCTGCAGGGTGGAAGCTGGGAGCAATATGCTGCTGGTGCCCAGGGTGAGCCCTTGGTTAACATTCCACAGTTTTCCAGGGTGGGTGCAGACACTAGAAATGGCCCCTCTGGGTTCAGAGTTGGGTTCCTAGAAACCCAACATGCAAACAGCTGCCACATGACAAGGGAGACAGACCATAGCTAGGTGAAAGAAAAACTTTGAACATACCAACCTATTGCTACAGCTTGTTGCTGCCACCCTGCTCCACAGGGAGATTGCCTATAAGCTAAATCCAGGGACTTGCATTCAGCAACTCTATTCTCAGCCACTCCATGGAAATGTCCAAGGCTGCAGCCATCCCTTGAACTTTTATGATTTATGCCAGTCCCAGACCTAAGTGTGCTACCTGCCAGACACAGACATGGTGCTCTCAACTTGCTGGACTGCCCTTTGCAGGCTCCAGTTCCCATTAGGGGCAAATCTGGGTGTGCAGCCCAGAGCACTGCTGGTCCACAGCCCTGCCTGCCCTCCTGTGTCCTTTCCACGCAGCACAGGCTTCAGATACCTCAGCATAGAAAAAGCTAGCAAAAAGTTGCAAAGTTTAAAAAAAGAAAGCCTGGTGGAAAAGCTTAAGGACCTTGTACTTACTGGCAAAAACTAAAAGGGAAGAAAAAGCAACCACTAAGCAATTAATTGAAAAATTATTGGCAGGCCAGGCCAGGGTGTTGCTGCTGCCTTTAATGATAAATGATAATAGGACCAGTCAACACTATGCAGCAGGATAATACAAACACACCCTCTAGAGTGAAAGCACAAAATGAGCCATACTATTATCATAAATAGATTAATTAACTAGCAAGAGAACATTAAAGAACAAGGGGTTATTAGCGTGCAGCCAATAGCCTATTCCAAGTGTGAATTTGATGAATACAGGTAGCCAGAAATGTGGCTCACAAACATGGAAGCAGATAGCAGAAAAATGTTTTGGAAACTGCACAGCAATTATCCCCTCCTGCGGCTCCTCGCTCCAGCTGTGGGGGAGCTGATGACTCTGGAGGCCACAGGGCTCCAGCATTGAGCTGGGAGCTTTCTGTTTGTGTGCAGCTGAAGGTCAAAGGCAGAACCTGGCCAAAAGATGATGAGACTTTTCCATCTGCCTGCAAAACACAAGCTGCCTGGCAGGAAGGCTCACAGTAGGTGCTGAGCAATGACTTAGGATATGTAGCAGGAGGTTATTAAAGTTTCAGTGAGAAACACTTTGAAAAATGACTAAATGTCATAGTTTATTCTTATTAAGAGTTTTCCTGGTGAAAATAACGCTGCTTTTCCCAACAGCAGTTTGTCAATTATACATTCTGCATCAAGAAAAATGTTTGCCATTTAGAAATATCGAACAAAACTCCATGTTAGATACAGGAAACAAATAATGGACCTAAATATGGAATTTACTCAAAGCAATCTGGGTCATGTTCTGTCACAGCTGACATGACAGAGATACCTATAAATAACATGTTTTGGGGGGTTACCCATCCTTTTCCCCCAGTCCCCTACAAACTCATATGGTACTGTACAGCAGGGAAAAATAAATGTATTTTCTCATGCAGAAAAAAAATACAAAAACCATGCATTTCATTCCTAGATGAAAACAAGTTTTTTAGTTCACACCTGACTTCATGTGGAGAATCGTTCACATCTGAGGCAGAGAATTTAACCCTAAATCTTTAATCTCCAGCACATCTGGAAGGAAGGGGAAGGAGCAGTCTAAATGCCTGGCCCTGGCAAGGTCTCTGCAAGATCTCCTGATTTAGGGTGAGTCAGGCCAATGCAGAGTACTCCTGAGGCTCCTGCACAGTCCTGCAGAAACCAGGGACTTCAATTTATTAATAATCTCAGTCTAGCAGGTGTGATCTATGTTAACACCTAATGACATAGTTATAATGTTGGGATTAATACTAATATTTGTCCTGGAGTACAGGAGCATTTCTGCCAGGCTTTTGGAAATTCCGCTTCTATTAATGAGATAGGGTGGTTTCTTTCCATCATCTTTTCTCACTAACTGTGGATAAAGGCTCAGCATCCTTTCATACCAGAATTGGACTCTGCAATGCAGAGCCAGAGAGGAAAAAAAATGCCTTACACTTCCCCCAAATATCAGGAAAACAAAATCCTCAAACAGCTGACTTATTTGGTAGAATAGATTCAGACAAAAATTAAGTGAAAACATATGAACTGATGCTTTAAAAACAGTTTGCTGCCATAGGCTACCATCACAACATTATTATCTGTTATTATCACAACAGTTCTAGCAGAAATTGGGACCACCTTTGCTAGCAGACAGCCTGCATGGCCTTTATGGAGAGAGAGAGACAAGAGAAACCCCTGTGCTTTCTAATACAGATGTAACTTGTAACATCAACTGCACAGCATAAATACCTAGAGACTTTACCACATCCCAGAGAAATACATCACCCAGGCTGTTTTAATCTCATCTTTAATTCTCTTTTTGCCTTCCACAGAATTTATGAAAAGATTGCAGAGATCCACAGTATCTCATCAGATATTTATTAATTCATTTAAAATATTAATATGGGAGAATCCCATTACAATATTGCCAAGCAGGAAGCACCAGACAGAAGCCGAAAGGTTCTGCAAACTGGTAGATACAGATGCACATAACACCTCCCTAACATCTTTCTGTGTTTTATTTCACGACTTCTTTGAAGCCAGCTGTGGGGAAACCTTCAAATGCTTTCTGTCTTGCAAGGCAAAAATTGATTTGTACTGATATTTGGAAGGGCTTCTTTGCAAAAGTTTCTGTCTGGCAGGGATTCAGATAGGGACTGAGGCCTTTGGTTTCATCCTGTTCAGGTTCTGAGGGCCCACCTAGAAAGGCCTCCAAGGAGGAAAGCTTCGCTGAGCATACTGAATCATTTTCCTCTAACCATCTGACCCCTTCTGTGTCTCTTACTTCAAGAAGGCTATGGACCTTTTTAAAGAGACAAGGGAAAGTGAGATGTTTCACCCAGGAGTGGATCCCTAATCCCAAAGTTTTCAAGAGAATGCTACTCACTAGTTTATATTATTTGAGCTCCTAAGGCATTTAAATTTGATTTCCCTCAAATGAAAACACTGATTCTAGTAGGCTTGCTCAAAACATCACTTGCAAACTTCAGGAAAAGGGTGATGTTGCCTTGCAGCTTCCCCTGGAAAGCCCTTTCCTCCCAGGCCAGTTGCCACATCCATAATCCCTATTTGTACAAATTTATCCATAGGAGCCTCTGGTTTTGACTCAAGCCCCTTTCCCAGCAGCATGTCTGGCACCACTTTGCCAACACTCAACACAGATCTGCAAACTGGTATCTGCACCTTGCAAATGCTAATTCCCCTGCAGCAGAAGCAGGCTGGGGATCACTTGTCGGGCTTGTCCCTGTTGTGCCAACAAAACCGAGACACAACTGTGATGACAGCTCTCAGAAATGCGGCTGGAAAATTCAGGCTCATTTCAGGATCCAGCAAAGCACGCCCCTCTCCACCTCGGCAGTGAAGAAGGCTGCTTATTTTCGTAGTTAGCAGGCTCTTTATCCCCAAGAGAATTTTGTGGGATCCCAGTGTGTCAGCCAGGGACCTCTCAGACACCTTTGCCTCTGCCTCCCAGCAAAGGCAGATGTGAGGCTGGTGCTAATGGCAGCAGAGCCCCTCTGAAAAGCTGATTCTTGCAGCAGAGTAAAAGCCAGCAGGAGGGGGAGAAATCTGTGCTTACTCCATTTAAGCAAGAAACTCTTCACCTAATTCAGCAAGAATGAGAGCAAATGTCTCACTCAGAAGGAGGATAGAAAATGTAGCTCTAAGCAATTAACACAATAGCAAATGTCCCTAGCATTGCCCCATATGGTGTGTAATTTAAATCCTCTATCTTGTTCTCTATAAATGCTGCTGAAATTGATACATGACAATTTTAGAGCCAACTGAAGTTTAATTAATGTAAATTGTCTCAACATCTGAGATTTAAGATATATTAAAAAAATAATTAGGATCAAATCAAACACGTTCCACTCATGCTGAGCCAGGCAAGGTAAAACTGCGGAAAGAAGCCAGATGAATTATGACATATGCTGGAAGGTAAGCCTTTCCCTGTATTAAAGCAACTGTGTCCAGGAGATGGTTCTCCTTTCTCTGTGGAGGGCATGAGGGGTGTCCCTGAAAGGCGTACCCTCCTTGTGCAAACATGGCTTGCCTGGGGAAATCAATATTAGCCAGGGAAAATGGAGCTATGAGGGTATCTACATGTGCAACTCAAACACTGGAAAGCCTCTCACATTCTGCCGTCCCTACTGTGAGAATATTGCATATAAATGAACAAACAAAAGAGTTTAGCCAGGGAGATTTACACCCCTGAAATCCACAGCCTATAAAGGAACTGAGAAAGGCAGGAATGGCCCAGGATGCCTCACTTGCTCCCCTAGACAGAAGCAGATTATTTGCCTGCAGCACAGCTTCTCCAGACTCTCTGTTCCCCCTTTTCCTTAAATATTTGCTCAATGCCCCCCTGTTGTGAAAGGACACCCCCTTCAAGCTGCAGGGCTCTTCTAACAGCAAGACTATTACTGACCTGAGGTATTTCTGACTCCAAACACCACACCAAAGAGAAAATAAGCAGGACTGAGAAAGTGGATCTGCTATCACAAGAACGCATCTGCAATTACAAGAGCACGCTGGAAACTGCATCTGCCTGTCTGGTTATGACATTTCAATTTCAGCCTTTCCTCTGTTTCAGAATGCACATTTGCCACCTATTTTCTAAAACTATACATATTTATTTCCTAGGCTTTTGAGCATGGATACAGTTCCCTGAAATAAAGATTGCTGTGAATGATTGAGACGTCCCTTAATTACTGGACTGGTCCTCCCACATGTGCTCTAAACTCTGAGCTGATTAGATTTCCAAGGTACAACAATATGGCCTGTAACTCTTGTTTCCAGCAACAATAAATATCATCATAATCAGTTTTCTTTAAGAGTTTGAATTTATGGGAGGAAAAAATAACAGCAGAGTCAGTGTAACCTGCAAACAAAACTGACTTTGTAATCCCAGTTCAGTTTTCATTCTTCCATACAGGACATTTCTGCATCTCTTATTAATTAAGGTTTTGCTGCTGAAATGCACTGTATGTGGAGCAGAATGTATTTAATTTGATGTGTAATTATTATTATTAATGCAACTAAGCTCAGTCCAACCACTTCCCTTATCTCCAAGGTGAAATACAGTTCTCAGGTGAACTTAAATCTGTCTTGCATTAGGATTGCTATTGATTTGAAGAGGGTTTCGTTTGACTGCATTGTGTTATTCCCAATGGTTAATCGGTGTGTGCTGCAACATTCTCCCTTCCCTCTTCAAAGGGGTGCAAGTTTTTAAAATTGAAATACAAAGAAAAATATTTGCCAGGATCAGGTTGGGGTTTTTTGTTTGGGTTGATTTGTTTTAACTAAAATACAGTTAAAAGCTGCAGAGAAGCATCTCCTTTAACAACTAAAATATTTACGTGTCCATGAGCAAATAAGGCAGTGCTTCAAATTTTGCCAATATTGACTGAGTTTTTCAAGTCTACTGCTGCAGTCCTAGAAGATTCAGCTCAAATGCATCTGCTGTATAGAGAGCTATTTAATACCTCAGAATGATTTCTAGACAGATTGTGGGTTTACTGCAAGCATGAGCATTATGAATGCACACACATAAAAGTACAAATGCCTGGATGCCCTTCTCTTTCATTAACGACCGGGCTCGTCCTAGCAAATGTAGGTCATTTTGTTCCTTCTTGCTTCCCTCACTGTCAAGTTCACACGCAGCCGTTTTCTCCAGCCTCCTCCGTGGCCATTTGCATTTTGCTCCAGTCCCCAGATTTCAGCTGGAGAGCATTAACCCTGTCTATCGGCTGCAGGGGAGAGCAGTAGATTCCCCACTTCAGAATTAATTTAAAAGCATGTGTTTTTGACAAGGTAAATAGTCCTGCTTAATATTGGCTAGCAAATACTGACAGTTACTTACAAAGCAGAGGAAAAAAAAAACCACATGGAGCAACTGTCTGTGTAGACAGGGCTGGCACTTACACACAAATTCATCATAAATATCGACACTGGCACTCCTGACAGCCATTGGAAACACAGTCTGGCAATAAAAACTTCAGGGTGCTAGTCTTCACTGGAAGAATTCTTTTTCACAAAAGCATATGTACATACATTAGAGGCATCTAAACCCTGCAAAATGCCTATCACACCCTCTATTTCTCTTAAAACGAACACACCACCCACCACTCTGTATAGTTACTTTTTATTCCACCAGGCACAAGAGAATAAGGCTCAGTTGCATGTGGTAAAGACAGATTTTTTTTTCTCTTCCTCCCCCTAACCAAACCAAATTCCCAAAGACAAAAGGAAAGCTTCTAGTGCTTGGTATTCTTCCTTCACAACCCATGTATCACACATAATTAGCAAGTTAAACCTACAAATTAGATGTCGTAATTTGGTAATTATGCCACAATCTGGTATTTTTTAACCTGGTTTTGCCCGAATTAGAAGATTCCACATTATCTTTTGCTATTGCAAAACACAGTCCAGTTGTCTGCCTGTACTGCTGATTTTTCATTCTCAAGTGAGAATCTAGAGGGAAGGTGAAAGTACAAGAATTTGAAGTTTTTGCTGTTATTGTTCTGCTTCACTTAACACCTACAGCTGAGACTCTCATCAAAAGCTGTATTTATCATGCCCACAAAATACAGCCAGCCTACATTCTACCTCAGACTGCACACGATGCAATTTGAAAACACTTTCTCTAAACTCTTTTTAAAATACAAAATGCAAAGAGGCTTTGCTTACAGAGGGTAGGGGTTATAAATGCCTAGAAGAAAACCACTTCTTTTATTCTACAGGTGAAACATCCAGATTCTTTCTGTGCAGTGAAACCAGAGTTATATTTACTTAAAACTGTCAAAGTGGAGCTCTAAAATATTTGCTCATGTTAAACACGTAGGGAATGACTCTTAAAAAATACCTCCAGCCTCTCAAAGGAGCTTCCCAGAATAAGAATCCTGTTCAGTGAGTTCTTCAGAAAAAAAAAAAAAAGAAAAAGGTGCAAAGCTATTACAGGCATGGTCCAGAGTTGCAGGAAAAGCACGGCAGCACAAACAGCAGCAGATGAGAAGCCCTTTTGGAGAATGTTTCATTTTCCTTGACTTTGTAATCAGTCCTTTGTGAGCACCTCTTGAGCCTCTCCAGTTCCTAATCAATGAGGAATGGATGGAGCAATGGAGAAGTGGGTGCTAGATGTATTTATAAGGGGCTTTTTTTGCTACTTAAAAAACTCGCCAGATATGCTGGAACAATTATTTAGGGAAAAGGAAAGTAGGATTCTGCCCAAAGCTTTTGTGTGGAAGGAGAATGTGGGGAGCAGGAGGAAGTCTTAAAAATTATGTGCAAATGCCTGGTAACACGGGTAGCCACAGGGTGCCGAACACTCCTGATCTTCAGCTTATTTCCTGCTGCATTTGCCATCGACATCATTGTTATTCCTTGGCCGTGGCTCTGACTGGGGAAGGTACTCAAGCAGGCACCTCATTTCAAGCACATGAGAATTCCCAAAGGGATTAACGGGGCAAAGAAATATTTGGTGGCAGTGCCTGCCCTCCCAGACCCCGAAAGGTGATTCTCACAGCGTCCTGCAGAGCTAAGCATTTATTTAAAGAACGGTTTAAAAACGAAATAATTGCCTTTTCATTTCAATCCTGCACTGTACCTCTTCCCACAGCACCACGCTCTGAGCACCTCTCCATTTCCATTCCTGGGTATGCAGTTTGGACTATATAGGAAAGAATTTTAAATACTGATTTTAGTGAGGAAATATTCACTAACCAGGTCAAGGCATTTAAAGTTGCTTTGGATCTATCAATACAATCAACAAGGCAATTAATTTTTTTGCCTACTTTTTCAAGTACACAACCTGGAAAAAGCGACTGACAGACTGCTGGTTTTACTTGGGGATGCAGTTGAAAAATGCTTGTTTATTCCTTTCACGCAGTCTCTAATGGCACAAGTAAATCAAGGTCGGTTTTCCCAAATCATGACATAAAACCCGATAAATAACTGACAGCACTTTCTTTGCAACATTTTAAATAAGCAATTTCCCAAAAGGTCAGGAACCACTGTAGGAGTAAAAGAAAAAAAAAAAGTCAAATGATAAAGTAAGCTTTTGCCTGATTAAACTGCTTGAGAAAATATGTACAGAAAGGTGAAAAAAAAAGGCTTCAAGGAAACATTCCACTATTTCTTAGTGGACTTTTTTAGTTCCAGAGTAATGAAAATGTGCTGCTGGATGTTATTGTTTTTTTCCTTACACACTTCAGCCTGATATCTTAAGATAGATTTTAATGCCAAATATTGACTTTATGGAGGAGATTTTGGGAAATAGAAAGCAAACACAGTCATAAATAATACTACTGCATTTAGCATGGATCTGGCTTTCCTTTTAGAGCACTACCTTTTTAATCCCCAGAATTACCCAAAGCTGCAGCAATTGGCATTAGCTGGCCCACCTGAATACAAATGCAGATAATATTTGTAGCTTCTTTTAAAATAGTTAACATCAGTCCACTGGCAACAAGGAGTAAGAGAAATATCCATCCTGAAGTTGGTGTGAAAATGAAAACCAATACAGGAGAGGAGCTGTCATACTTGATTTAAAGATCATAGAAGCCTGAGCTACCTGCTGGGGAGCCTGCAATAATGAGAGGAGAGAGACTTCCAGTAATTTTTCAAAAGCTCCAGAGTAACAAATAAACTTGACTGCAACCCAGTGGGTCCTGGGACCACAAGGAGCCACCTGCTTGTGAAAAGTTTCCCCTTATCAACTTCCACTTTCAGCAGCAGCATTTTCTCACATGCTTTGCTGCAGTGCTGGCAGCTGTGGAAGGATAAGCTGCTAAAGAAAAATTAAATATTTGGCCAAAAAGTCAGTCCTCCTACAAATATATTGCAAAGACAATCATCTCCCCTTTAGCTAAGTAGCTTCAGCATCTTTGCTGTGAGTATCCCTCTCCCCTCTCTGCTGGCTCCCCTGCCTTGAAGCCTCCTAAAACACCCCAGGTCTCATCTCCTGAAAACTTCCAGAATTTCTCCTTTGGTAATCTGGTTCAGCATTACCTTGAAATATGCCTCCCCCAGGATTTGGATGCAGATGGCTGCATGGCACAAGGCAACAAGCAGGACAGCCCATGGAAATTATTATCCAGCCAATTTCTCTCCACCTGGGATGTAGGACAGCCTCAGCCTGCTTCTGAAATTCCCATAAAGCAGTTGCTGAAGCTCTTAAGAACTAGTAAGTGGCAGACAGATCTAATTACATTTTGAGTACACCAGTACTGAAATAGCTCAGAGTGTAGTTTCACCAACTTCACAGAACTTTGCCAAGACAATGGTTTTTCCCTTCTCCATACACTCTTCACACATGTTTCTGCCCCAAACCTCCTGTGGAGCCTCCTCACTTGGTGCTATACACTTCCCATTAAACATGCAACCTGGGTGAGACCAAAAGTTGTGGGGTTTATGCCGTGCAGGATCCACATCTTTTCTCCTGTATTTTACAGACTCTGGGCAAAAAGCTGTATGCTGGTGGGAACTGCCACACCTCAGCAATCTGTGCCACAGTGCAGGGGTGGCCCTGAAGCAACAAAGAGCTTCCCAACCTGTAATTAAGGGCAGCAAGACAGAAGGATTAGCCCTCATGAAGACGAGAAACCGGGGAGGTTTCAGCAGGTGCAAAATCTAACCTGATTAACTGTGTGTGTGTGTGTGTCCCCATATTAGATTTCCACCTTCAGTAGAAGAGGAAGTTGAATGACCCACAGACCTTCAGTACCTCCCCAGCTGCAGAAGATAACTGGTGGGTTTATTTGCTGAAGGAACTGAAGGTGGCAGCTCAGGAGTTAAAGGAGGGGGTCGGGGCTTCCGTGGTGCTTCTTCAGAGCACAAGGTTTGCGTGTATCAAACCTTCAACAAACACTCCCGCAGCTGAGTCAAACTTTTTTGACCTTTTTTTTTTTTTTTGGCGGCGATGTGCCCCTCAGAAATCACAGGCAATCTGCTCTCAAGTGCCTTTGAGCAAACCTGCCAGGCTCCCCGGTCAGGGGGGAGGAGGGAGGGAAGGGCCCCCATCCCTCATGACTAAAACATGCCCCGGTGCCAAACCCCTGGCAGAGCTGCCCGCTGGAGACGCCGGGTGAGGCTGCCTCGGGAAGCGCTTTCGCCTGAGGAGGCTCCTGCGGAGGCCATGTTTGCGTGCCAAGCTCCGCTCAGGGCAGCGCGGGGCGGCCGGGCCGATGTGCACACGAGTGTAAACTTACAGCAGAAGGCAGGGGCCGCCGGAGACGGCACCGAGCTCCAGCCAGTCAGCGGGGCCAGCGGCTCATCTTTTATTGAAGGCCTCTCCTCAGAGGAGAGCTAAAAATTCACTTGATGCCGTCGGGAAAGTGTCTGTTTTGGCTGCAGAGAATGGTTCCCGATCACGGAAAGATAAAAACATCAAAATAAGCTAATAGGGATATGCCTTGAAATTCGGTCCCAGCGGACACGGGGCCAGGTTTCCTGGGGACACGTTAAGCACGGCTCAGGGCACTGCGGCACGCAGGCGTGCTGCTGCCAAGCAGGGCTGAGGCAGGCTGAGAGGAGATGCTCCAGAAAGAACGTCTAGCAAGGGGCAAAAAAAGAAAAGGAAAAACTGGAAAAAAAGATCCCCTCTTCTCTAATACCCCAGTCAAGCGTGTGCGATTGTCAAGCAGAATTAAAGGCCGGACAGGGATGATGCAAAGACACCGTATTCCTGCAATCTGCCCTAACACCTCCCCTTGCACTTCTGCTCTCACACAGTTATTCTGTTTGCCCTTATGAACTCATTAATGTACATCTTAACATTGGAGTTTGTCTTTCACTGTCTTCTCCTCTTCCTCCTTTCAGACAGCTCAGCTGAGAGATTGACAGCTAAGGAATTTGAGTTTCTGGGGAAACAAACTTCATGTACTGAGCCCACTGCCCAGTTTTGATTTGCCTTTTCTGTTTGGTGCTTCCTACAAGTTTCCTGCAAGCTGGCATTGACAGGAAAAACCTTATCAATGTCACTACCAAGGGCAAATTTATTACACACGACAAAACTCACATGAGAGCAAGCTGGACTTGGCTAGGCTTCCCAAGCTCTGGGCAGATGCAACTTGTTTTTCCAAACCTGCTAGCATGTGGTAAGACTCAGGCAGACACTCTGCAGAGGACCTTCCATCTCACACAGTCCTATGCAACAAATTTATCTTCTTTTTCCTCTCTAACTGTGCTGGCCACTAATGGTTTGAACAGTGCAGCACTTTTTTAATAAGCCACTCTTATTCATGGGCAAACGTCTTGATTATATTTACACAACTGACCTATTTAAAAAGATAATTTTGTAAAATATTCTGCCAGAGCCAAGTACAAGAGGTTAAGCAAACATACGTCACAGCAGTGTGGCTTTCCCAGCTCAGTACTTGCTGTGATCCACCCAAGCTTCCCCCAGCATTTATTGAGCATCCCAGCACTTAATTATTGCAATGTGAAAAATCATGCATCAGTGAGATGATACTTTTGGTGATATCTATGATCACATACAGGAGTTTGATCAAAAGTCCCAAAGCAGACCTTAGTTGAGTGAATCTACCCACTATCTACCCAATGGTACTAATTTTCAAAAGTAAATTGACTGTAATTTTTCATGCTTGTCAGTCTGCCTGATTTTATTGGACTCTGCTGGATTTTGAAATAGAAAAGCCCTATCTCCTTGCAATTCCCATGCTTTTTTTAAAGGCCTTCTCACAGCAAGCCCTGAAATGAAATGTTGTCAAGTTTTTATTCCAATGATTACCCTTTTGCTTTACTAATTAGCCATGTAAAAACAGACTGAAAACACTGAGACTGGCAAAATCACCTACGTCTCTCACTAACATTGCTGCATCAACCAACAGCAGGATTTAAAGCACAGCATTTTCTGTTCCCAGTTGCACCAGATTATGGCTGTGCATCCTCCCACCTTTTTTTTTTTTATTATCAGAAAAAGATGCACAATGCTGAACTGAGTGCCACTTCCAGTAATGCTCTCCCTCACAGATTCCATGGGCTTTCCTGTCTCCTTTCTGATCCTCGGGTGGAAAGTGTTCTCTCTGTCATTATGATTATTTTCCTGGCTTCTAAAGCAGTATAATGTGGCTCAGCCTCTATGAAGCCTGCTGAGCTCTGCCAGCTTACACCAGCTGAGAACCTGGAGCAGATTATCCTAACAGCTCCTATGAAAGCCAGCTCTGGACAATGAACGAAGTATAAATAGAGCTGTTTCTCTCCTCATCTGAAAAGCAGCCCTTCCAATCCCAAAACTAGGGTTGGTTGTTTCTTTTTTAAAGAAAAAAAAATTATTAATTTTTTTTAATTATCTTTTGATATATTCACACAGGGTTATATTTTTCAAGATTTTTCTTACAGGAGCTGGGCAAAAATTGGTTTATAGTAACGAAAGCTCAAGTTCTGCAGGACTTGGAAGTTGCCAAGTCCCACGTCTTAACAAGATCTCCAGAGCCAGCTGCCGGGCTGATGCTTACCAAGAACACAGGAAGGAAAACAATGCCAACACAGCCCACTAGCCAAGAGTCTGGTGGTAAGAAGCCCTGCCAAAACGTGCAGTGCCCAAAAACTTGCAAACCTAGCCTGAGCCAGCAGCAAGGACCCATCTCTTCAGGGGTGGGACTGGATGATGATATTTACTATTTCCTTAGCATGAGATTCTTCACTTTATTTTATTTAGAAAAAGAAGTTTGTCAGAACTCTCCATCACAGAAAATGAAAGGCTTAAAGTACTGCTGACACCTCCTGGAAAACTTTGAAAAACCTCCTAGGTCACATGAAAATAAAGCAATGCCTCTATCACACTTTTGCCTGCTCTTTTAATCCTTGCTACAGGACTTTTGTGTAGGTCCATCAGCCAAGGTTAAAAAAACCAAACTTATAAACAAGACAAAATTATTATTACTACAGTTAGCAATTTGTTTCAGATCTTGTTCTTCCACACTACATACTCTCAGTCTTCTTTAAACAAGAACAAAATTAATTAAAAATGAATCCTTCCATGCTTGTCAAGCTCTCCTCTGCCAAGGCAGCACTTCTCTGATTTCCCCCCAGATGCTGGGGCAGGTGGCTGCTGAGTGCAAGGGATAAAGGAAGAGAAGGAACACCAAGAAGCTGCCTTGCCCCATGGAGCTTTGCTACAATAAGCATGACCTGAAAGCCCTTTTATATCTTTTTTTTAAGCTTATACATACATATGGATACACACACACACTCTCACACACATACACTCATTTTGGTGTGGTCTTTCTCCTACCTTCTCTCTAGAAATAAATGCTATTTGGTTCTTAGCACAGCACCAAGTCAGGCATAGCCAGGATTAAGTCCTTTTGAAACATGCAGAGGTGCTCAGTGGACAAATGAAAGTCACCCAAGTCCCTGATTCATCCAAGCTGCCATTTTCTGTCAGTCTTTCTTAGTTCCCACATTTTTTTTAACACAATATTGACAGCACCACATACTGAAATCATTATGACGTGAGGCCTCAAATCCACTCCCCAAATCCAAGAGTAAAACTTAAATCATTTTGCTGAAAGCATAACACACTGACTTTCTCACTCATTTTTTCATTTCAGAGAATTTCTTTCCTATTTTTAAGTTCATGTCCCTAGCTGCAAGTACAAGAAACATCAGGCTATATGTGAAAGTTGAAACCTTATCTTGAAGAAACGCGTGTGTTTCAGAGAGGAACTTTGTCAGAAGCAGCCACTGTTTAAGAGACATTTCCTGAAATTAGGAAAATAAAAAAGCAGTTGTAGCACTGAGACATTGATCCTCCTATGTGAACTGCCCAGCTCTTTTTTATAAGGTCGAACTAAAAGCTAACCCATATTAAAGAGCCTCCAGCTGAATAGGTGTGTGCTGGCTTGTACCCCCAGCTCAGCCAACCAGGGAGAATACTGTTCCCCTTTCCTTTCTCTCTCCATCACCATCAAATCTACTCCTGCAGTTTTCCTCTTGTCCTTTTAGCTCTCAGCTGCTGCTAAGCCTCCCGAGGCTCAATTCACACCCCCCCCAGGAGAAAAAATGCCAGCTGGAAATCTCAGAGCAGAGATCAGAGAATGAGATATATGACCACAGACCATCTCATAGCCTTTAGCCAAGATGTAAGTGATTCCTTGAGAAAAAGAGGGATCAAGCCCCATCAACTGATGCATTCACCACATGACCAGAAATTCTGCTAAACAGATCAATTTTTCATGTCTGTCTTGCTGATTTTATTTCTCTCACTTGAGAAAAATGTTCTTGTATTACTCTGTCCTTCTTGTCCTCCCACAGCTTTCTCCTTTCGACCAGCTTTAGCCCAAGGCTGCTTTTACTGCTAGGCCTAGGGTTAGAGTTTTGAAAACCATAAAGCCCAGGGCTCCTGGCACACTGCAGCTGCAAAGGGCATGCCAAGGGGAACACAGCACTGCCAAAAGATGGCTTCCTCCACAGCTTTCTCCTTTTTACCAGCCTTAGCCCAAAGCTGTGCATACATTTTTTTTTTTATTTATCACCCTATGAATATAAATTTGATTCTTGCCCACAATTAAACTCTGCTGCTCTATATCAAATATACACTGTGTCCCATCACTTCAGATATCTGTCACTTCCCTGCCAAGGGTGTGTTAGCAGCAGTCCTGAAAAAGTATGTTCCTTTTTGGTTCACTGCTTAGGCCCAGGACTGCCATTGCATCTCCTGCTACAGCTGGATTTTCCCTCCCAGGCGTCTAACATGCCTTTCTCTCTTGATTTTCTTATAACTACAGAGACGGCTATTTCATGAAAGATTTGCACTATAAAGTTTGCAAATTCTATCTTCTTTCCAGAAATCTCAAAGGGGACGAGCCCACAGCCCGGGTTTGAAAAGGTAGGGGATAATATTTGTATCACCCAGGAAACAACATCATTGGTCAACTGACTAAACACTGATATGGGAGGCCTGATAGCAAAATTGGTAGCCTTGCCTGAATAAATATCTTATCAGAGGGATTAGTTGGTTTCATTAATGTTAAAACCTACTAAAGGGGAAAAGGAGGGGGAGCTCATTAGTGCAACATGACTGTTTTAGAGAAAGGAAACCAAGAAAAGAGAAGGGAAGAACTTTCTTTGTCCCAGCACATTTGCAGCAGCAGCAGGAATCTGAGTGGGAAATGTAGTTTTGCTTCTTTTGGGTATTCTGTGGGGCTGATCCTCTTCTGTTAATATGACCAGCCAAAAGAAAGGGCTGTAGCAGCTCTTTGTGCAGGTCCTCATCACATCAGATGGGAACCTGTTCATCCCCTCCTCGTCAGTGTTGATTTACAAGCTCTTGCCCATATGTTATCCCTCAAAAGGAAAAGCGCAGAATAAAATGGTTTTGGCAGAGTTTGTGCCCAATGTTTTGTGGCTTGTGCTATGACATATGATTAGAGTGGATAAGCAGAAAAGCAAAGCAACAGCACCTGTTTATTGTGAGTGAGCTGTCCTCTCCAACTTTTCTATTTATGTCCCAGCATACAACATGGCAGCCCACATGGATTAGAAATTAAACTGTAAGTGAGCTTTTTCTATTTCCTGCCTAAGTAAGGATTAGCATATTTTAAAACGTGCTCAGGGGTTTTGCACTTTCTGTAATGAAACCTGTTCAAACAGATAATTGATATGCAGCCACTAAATAAACACTAAATAAACATCAGACTGGAGGAACAATGTTCTCTCTCTTTTTTTTTTTTTTTTTTTTTTTTTTGGTAATAAATTATTCTGCTCCTTCCCGTAAACATTTCCTACCAGTGACAATTTCCATTGGAGAGGTCAGGGACCACAACAAAGCTGAAGCAGGTAAAAGAGCAGAACAAGCACCTGAGACCAAGGAAGAAATACTGAAATCCCCAAAGAGCATGGCAGAGAGGGGAACTGTGGTCCAAGCCACACCTTCTGCCCTTTTATACCACTAAAAAACGCCCCAGCCTTTGCCTTCATGCCTCAGCACGGAGGAAAAGTGCTTCTGTCTCTTTGAGGCAGCTCCAGACCAAATGCCTTACCAACACATTTCCACTCAGGTTCCTTCTTCTGCTCCAAATGCACTGGGACAATGAAAGTTCTTTCTTTCTCTCTTTTCTTGGTTTTCTTTTATTCTTTCTCGAAAAGACTCTAAATAAGTTACCCCTCCAACTTTTCCTCTTTGGAAGGTTGTAACAGTCGAGGAAACAAATACTTGTTTAGAGAAACTCAAGCCCAGAACACCTCTCCAAGTGGGTTTTGTAACTCATGCTTCCAGTTGGGTTAACCCCCCTTCAACTGAAAAACTTTTGCAGCCCTGCAGCTCGCCAGACCCCAATACCCCTCCTGCAAATGTCTTGCTAACACAAGCTCACCCAAACAACGCAGCAGCAATTACCTAAATAACAGTTTCTACCAAATAACTCAGGTTGAACCTAATGAGTTTCTGAGTGCTTGAACAAACATGATCTATCACAAGGGGACTGGGCTGCCTGATAGAGAACCATCTCCTCTGCTTGGCCCAACTCCAGTGGTAATTAATCTGTCATCTTTTGTTACATTGCTACCAGGCATATAAATATATCCTGAGTCCCACATCTAACAGAACAGTGTCACTGCACTGACAGAAGACTTCGCCTGATGGTCTCCAAATATCGGTTTTGATTCAAGGTGCTTCAGCCACCAATCAAAATGGGATGCCCAGGCAAGATTAGTTTGAATACAGCAATGAAGCACCTGTTCTTCAGGGTTTTTTTAGATGACAATGTACAGAAACAGATGAATTATACTCTGACCGTAGTTTAGAGTAGAAATAGAAACATTACACACTCAGTTAAAATATAACTAGCTATAATAGCTCCTTTAATAAAAACGAAAAAAACTCCAAAATTAAAACCAGGTATCTCTGAAGCCCATAAAAGCAGATGAAAAGCATGGACCTTCCTGGGAAAGTCCTAATTTCCCCCTCAGACTGAACCTGCATGCAGTACAACCAGCAAACAAATCAAGAGCTTTTCGGAGCCAGGAAAAGAGTGGCTGTATGTGGAAGCACCAGCCCAGATCATGAATTTGCAGAAGTTAGCCTGGCTGGAATCAGCACATGCCAGCTGACAGTTATGGCAGGTGTAAAAGCACATACCGCTTTTCAAAATGCAAAGAAGGGCTTAATGTAATTTGTGGAGGAGATTTTTTTTGTTTTCAATCAGAAAGCATCTGCCGTTCTGTCACCAGCGCTAATAGCTCTAACTGCCATAGTCAAATGTGTGGCTGTGCTACCTTCATCCCCAGCCTAATGGCATGGGAACCAAAAAACAGAGTCCTTCTCTCTGGACTCCCTGTGCACAATAAACACTGCATACCCTGCATCCAGCAAGGCACACGTTGGAGCAAAGCAATTACCATTGCCGCTGGTGAAGCAGCTTCAGGACTGTACTTTCACACACCACTGGCCAAGCAGACAGCTGCAAACTCACTGGGTCGAAGAGAAGCTGAGCTACAAGAACCCCAAGCGCGGTGCTTTAGGGATTTGTTCCGCACAAGCTGTAACCATGGTGGTCCGTAAGGAGCCACCACGCTCTCCTGCGGTGCAAGCGAGCACGTGGCAGGCTCACCTCTGCACCAAGGATTCACTTACCAAGGCTTGCACTCTTTTCCCCCTACTCAAAAAGCCAAACAATTTTCAAAGTAAAGTGGGGTTATATCTTGAAACTCATGGCAGATACCTCTGCTAGGACTGACAACAAAATCCTCTTCCTTAATAAGAACATTTTCTGGTTTAGTATAAGCCCATGCAGCTGTGCTTACCAGGTTTATAACACAGGGCAAAATAAGTACCGGCCACCAGCGCACAGCAACAATGCTTTGTCCCTTACTTCCCTGCTCCAGTCAGAGCCTTCAAAAATGAAGTCTTTGTTTTTAACCCAAGGTCAAGTGAGTGTTTAAACAAGGAGATAATTTTTATTTCATACTGCCAACCACTTTTCAGTTTTCCTCTTTGAAGAATATGAAGTAGGCACCTGTAGGATTTAGTTAAAAGCAGCAGCTGTGCAGAATGGGTTAATCCAAGACACAGAAGTTAAAGCCCTGGCTTGCTGACAGATCACACAGAGGCCATTTGGTATGCCGTGCTTTCAATGGTTACTTAAAGGAAATTACATATAATTAATTCGCAATAGCTACCTTGCCTTATTCTAATTAAATGTCTGAACACTTATTTTAAGATAAGCTTTTCTAGAAATTAACACAAGTTCAGGGCAATTTTTTTTAGAAGGCAGCAATACCATGTTTATTACTTACGTAAATTTCCTTAATTATACCCTAACTAGGTTATCTTCTTTATTGCATTTCACTCCTTCTAAGAGTCAGTAGCTCTTTAATTAAGTTGAAAGAGTAAGAGGTGTCTTGTTAATTGTAAATTAAATAGATTTGAATAGGCAATAGTTTGCAAATGGGAGATGCACATTTTAGTGCATATAGAGGAATCACTGGAAGGCTTCAGCGAAGCTTTTGCTTTGCTTAAGTTGCCAAAAAGGGAAACATCCAAACCTTCCTAACCTTAGCTCCAGAGAGCTTCCAGCTCACTTCTCAAACAACTTCACAATGAAAATTTTAAGAAAGAATAAAAAGAAAAGAATCCCCCCCTATCAATGCAGAACTGTGATGATGCTGTGAGCAGGGCAAGCTCAACTTTGAAATGAAGTCATTAACTTTCTTTCTGCAGGAGATCTGAGGGTACCCATCACACAGACTGCGATGGGTTACCAGGCACTGGTAGAACAAACCATGGGCAAAAGTTAATCTCTTTGTGCACAACTTCTTGTGCCTTAAAAAGGTGTCAGGGATGCTCTGAATTATAGATGCATTCAAAGATTCACATTCTCACATGTTTGTTTGATATTGTTGGCATTAGTTCCAAGACCAATGAATCAAATACATTTCCATACCTAGAAATAAATTATCGTTAAAAGCTATTACTGCTAATCATTACTGCTAATGTCCCAATATTGCCAGAAAGACAAGCAGAACTGTTTTTCTGCACTAGGGCAGAATGTATACTGTGTATGGTGGGTTTTTTTCCAAATTGGAAGTCAAATTGATCATCTCTGCCATTAGGAGTTATGGCTCATGGAATTTTATCACTCCTATAATGTGCTGTGAAAATGCAATAAGGGAATAAAACAGAACAGCAACTTACAGTAATTTGTTATGAAACACACCAATATTGAATGTGTCTAGAGTCTATTGATAAACAGATTTATTGTAACAACCAGAGGATGTTATGATCACCCTAGTGTTAATCTTTGTATGACCAATTTTCCTCATGGTATATCGGGGGAGCCAGATGCCCATTAATGTAAATGGGAAGTGAAGGCAGACCCATGACCGGTGTAAATCAGACACCTCCTCAAATTACCAGACCTACAGCAACTTATCCACATTCATACACATCCCTTGGAATCTCTTCCACCACTTCATATCTCAGTGTAATGCAGCAAGAGGGAAGCACCAGCATGAATTGGAAACATCTCAGATTTTGACTGAATGGCATTAAAATTAATGAGCCTATATGTTAAAATCTCACAGTTTAAGATATTCCTAAATGTGCTCACTTGACTTAAAGAAACACTATGCTTGAGGGGGATAAATCAGCTTAAGGGATGTAATCCTATTTTTGCACGTCTAGATAAAAACGAACCCATAGCTCAGGAGGCCCAGAGAGCACACACAGTCATGCCTGTGAAGGGCTCATATTCTCTCTCAAGGGAGACATAGCCAAGCAGAAGTAGTCAAGAGAAGACAAACACTGTGCAGAAACCCATTCCTCAGCACTTACAGCATAAGGGATTTTTTCCCCTTGGACACCCATGGAGATGGGGGTGGGGAGAAGCAAAAGTCAGTGTTTTACAAATTATTTTCCAAATAATTGCATTTTCCCTAGCTCACCATCAGCTACTAGTGAACAATTAGCTTGTATCCCCTTGGGCTACTCTTTGTAGAGATTTTTTTAGTTCATTCATAAGCCTTTATAAATTGAAAATTCAAGTTTCCTCTATAGTATTGCAAGGAGAAGCAACTCAGCAACTTTTAAACATTCATAGTGACACAAAAAAATGGGCTACTTGTGGTAGCAGGCAAACAAGAGTCCAACAACCTAGATGCCAGATCTTAACACAGCAGGGAATGCAGCATCAGTCCTGTGGAGTAAGGGAGCTATTAAGAGTTCACAGACATCTGTGTGGCATCTAATGATAAAATCTTCAGGTTGGGAAGCAGCAGTACCTGGGACCATTGATAACAAAAGATCCACATAAAACGACACTGTACCATCAACACTAATGAAAATTGAGGCACTTTTCCGGGACTTCTGGAGGGATAATGCTCACAGCTCTGTCCACCCTTGTCTCTCTTGTCCCAAGCCTCCCCAAAACCCAAAGGCACTCCTATGGCTGGCACAGGAACGCTGGAACAGGGCTTGGTCAGTGCTTATGGATCTGTTCCACCACAATCCAATCTGGACAATATTTTCCACATCTCCCTAAAAGGCAATTTTGCATTTTCTAGCCTTTTTTTTCCCCGCAGCTATGGTGTTTGAGCTCTTATTCAAGGAGTATTGTGAAAAGGAAAAAGATGACAGTTCTGTTAGACATGTGATTTTCAGGCTGACAGTTTCCCTTTCATTTTAAGGAGCTGAAAAACATTTCAGTGTCAGACAGATTGAGTTTTAACAACATGATAAACAGGCCCATTTGTTGATCTCAGGTCCTTGCTATCCATCTTCAATTAACATGGTAAAAAGGTGGCTTGCATCCAGTGTCAGACATTTGTATAAGCAGCACATGCCCTTGCAGTTGGAATCAATGTTTGCCATTGATATATCAAGCAGGATAATTTATGGTATGGCACTTGCCTCACATAATCAGAAGAAATCAGGTACCTTTTGAAAATATCTCTCTCTTTCAAAATCCAAGAGTCTCTCTAAGATTTATAGTGGGTAAAGTAATCATGATATTATAAGTGCACAAGAAAAAATGTGTGATGTTTCACCATGAAAAAGTGCAGCTGATTTTAGAGCCAGCACAGAGCACTACAGTGATTCCACTAATGCAGATATGCCAAGGCCATTTCTGTCCAGAACCTCTTCATGACAGGCAGTCTGATTTAATTTCTGTCCTCTTTCCTAATAAAATTAGGATTGGCTAGTCCTGATTTAAAACCTCCTCACAACATGTCGGTTTTTACATAACAAGAAAAGGCAGACTGAAAAACTAAGTCCATTTCAGAAGAAGGAAAGAAGATAACTCTAACTAGGAAGATTTCAGGTTCAGCACAGAGGGAGCCTGTGCAGACGTTACTTGGGTAGCTGTGTTCAAACCAGACATGCAGTGTGCCAATACCAAAAGAATGCAATACCATAGGGACTGACATGGCAGATAATTTCTTTTTATTTCAGCTATTTAAACAGCTGTCTTATCAAATGGGACAGTGTTTCTGACCACAGCGAGGTGTTTAATGAGATGAAGTGTGGCTAGTGGGAGCTGAGCTCCCATAACAGTCCAGCCCTTTAGCTCTACTGCACATTGAACACATTGCTCAACGGAGGACGTTTTCTCAGCCTTGTGTGACTTCCATATAGACCAAAACAGCAAGGAGAAATATTAAGCTATTTTCTCATTGGAAAGATGAGAAAATTTTAATGGAACTATTGACTCTGAGATAATAATGGCAACTTACATGATATTGAAGATTAAGGTGCATATTTTATAGTTAAAACTAAAAATGGACAGACTTTCCTGATGGAGTCAGCAAACCCTGACATCTTATTTATTTTAAAAGACCTGAGGGCTGCTCAGATAATTGGAAAGAATGCAATAATCTACTAACATCTAGCAGCACAGGAGTGACAAATGCATAGTCTAAATTCGGATTTTTTGGAAAAAGTAGTTGCAGCTTCTCCCTCTCTGGGCATAGACAATATAGGAAGGGTTTATAGTTAGTAAAATCTGTCCTCTTTTTCGTAAAGTGGTGGTGACTTAACAGACATTTTAAAATAAAAATCAAAACCAAATAGTGTTTGGCAAATTCACTTGCCAACTGTCTTATACAGTAAATGGAGTCATCTGAATGTTCAAATACCCCTGTTTTTCAATGTATGCAGAAAATAAAATATCAGACCAAAATGTTTTGAGCAGAAATCCAGAGATGCTCCTTAAACCAGCACTCCCAGTCAGCAGTGTCTAAGCTGATATCTGCTCTCTTGAATCCCATTTAATTCCAGCCCACCAAACTGAGCCATCCCAGGATCCCTGAGGGTGGCATCCCCCATGGTCGGGGTCACCCATCTCTTTCCCATGTATCACCTGCACTGCACAAACACCTCTTGGAGCTGGTGTGCGTGCCAGGGCTGAGCTGACCCATGCTTGGGTGGGGAGCCAGGTCATTTCATGGTGGCACCACCAGCAGCACCCAGCAAACCCTCAGGTCCAGTTTACTCAGCTCGGCGTTACCACTCTGGAGCAGACAGCCGTGACCTGTGGAGCCCAGCTAAACCTATTGCACAGCCCCACGCAGACTTGAACCCTCGCGTGCTCAAATGAAGAGATTACTGTAGGAACGGGGAATAGTCCAAGGCTCCATTTAACCCTGCAACCTGTCTCCAACAGGGACCCTGAGCAAGTACCCTGAAAACACCAAGAGCAGGATAGATATCAGAAGGGGAACATATCAGAACCTTGTGAAAATTCCTCTGTTCCTCTGCTTTTAACCAAAGCGATCTCCTGAACCAGTTCATGTTCCTGGCTATGCAGTGGGCCCCAAGAGCTCTCTTAACCTAATCACTTGGTCTCTTCTGTACAGTGTTCTATACAAAATTCAAGAAAGCCAATACTGAGCAGACATGCTGAAGCAAACCTTGGCTTCAGCAGAGCTGAGCACAGACTCATACTGGCTAAGACCCATGTGGATACATAGCAAAACCACAAAGCACAGAAATGGCACAAATGGTAAGTCTGCAGTCTGGTTTCCTTGCATCATTACAAGCTGCCTCATCTTCAGAATGTGGGGTAATTGAGATCACAATAAAACATAAATAGAAATATTAACCCTATTCAAAACAGCACACTGCCAATAGCATCAAAAACAATGCCAAAACAACTAGTTCAAGCTATAGAAAAAATTATAAAATTTAGTTTCTTTTCATATTTAACTAATAAAGACTTGCAACATACATAGAAGTAAAACCAAAAGAATATAAGCTCAGCACAATGAAGAAAAGCTCCTTCCAGTCTACCACTAAAACTCCCTCCAACCAGTTCCTCACTATCCTGGTTTTCTACTGCAATAGCTTGTGCAAATAATACTGTATTGCTTTTCCTTCCCCCTTTTAGTCTTTTCCTGAACTTATCCTTCCATCAAAAGCTATTAATAAAACGGTACTAGGGAAAATCTTGTTTCTACCATATCTTCCATATTTAACATCCCTCTGCAGAACACTTAATCTGAACTGCGGTATCAAGTCATACTGCACCACCATGTAACAGATTCTTACCTATTTCTTGATTAAAACAACAACACACTGTATATCATGCAGACAGGACAAACTCTTCAAAGTCACGTTGGCTGATAGCATGTATCTAATTCCTAATTTCTCTTGTCCCAGTGGTTTGATCTAACATTCAAAAGTGCAGATTATCATCTTACTCTCACTGAGTTTAGTATCAGCCCTTAGAGTGTTAAAGTTAGTTTTGGATAACTGTTTTTAAATTAGCAACTAAACAATACCTGGTATTTCCTCTGTGCAGAAGGGAAATTGTACCGTTGATTGCTTTAATAATCTTGAAATAATTAGTCAAAATTCCTTCTTCCAAGTAGTCTACTTTTCAGGAAACTCAGAATTTTAGCTTTATGAAAACATGCCATGCAGAAATTATTTCATAGTCATCACCAACCCTCCTACTTTAGATACATAAATTCCTTTCTCCTGACTGCTTCAATTCCCTGTCCATCACTACTGAAACTGTAGCAGTGGCTGGGAAAGGTCTCTAAAGCATCAAGGGAGCAGAAAACTGCTCTTCCACGTCTTCTCACTCAGTACACCTACCACTAAGTCCAGGCTTGTGCTGAGCCTGCTGCTGTCTCTCATTTCTTGTATGGCTGCTAGGTAAAAAGCAGCCTGGCTATGATGCAGTGATATGTCTGAAACTTCCCAGCAAAGCTGGTTCCCTGGAAGTCCCTCCTGTTGGAGAAGTCATGGGAGCTGACACTCATGAGACAGTTTGAAGAGCAGTTGGGGATGTCTGGATTCAGGTCAAGGCAAGAAGAACAAGTTGGAGACAGAAAGAGAGGCTGAACTGGTGCCACAAAGCAAGAGTGCTTATTATCTTATGAAAGGGGGGTATTCACAGCCAGCCTTTGTAACAGCACCAAGGCTCACTCAAACTGTTTCTCCTTCTGAAATTTACTACCCACAAACCAATAGGAATAGGCCGATAACCTCATTGTCCTGGATGACTCCATTGCCTCAAGAGGAGGAGGAAGCACATCATGAATGAGGCACAAAGCTCAAAGTCAGGGGGAAAGCCAGGGCTCACATATGTCACTTGCTACAGTGACATAGGTTATGGGTGAACCTATTCTACCTGTATGCCTCAGATAGCAATAAAAATATTTTTCAAACCCTGGAGGTGGAGGGGGGGGGACTTTCCAAGACCTCAACAAAGCTTATTGCACCACTGTGCTAACATCATACAAATTTCCTCTCCTTGTGCTTTCCCCAATGCAATTTTTAGTCCAGTCTTTTAAGGCTGGGATTTTTTCCTTCCTAAATTGTGGTAGGGATGACTCCACGCTAGATACAAAGAGGACCCAAAAAAACCAGGCCTGTAGGTTCTTTTCTTTGACTGCTAACACAAAACTGCCATGTAAGTAAAATCACCTCCCCTTCCAAACCATCATCCCCCTCTATGCAGAGGTCTTCAGTAACGATACAACTTCTTACTGCTCCGTCTTCCAAGCCCACCTGCCATCTGGTTGCAGGGGCTGCACTGGTGGCATCACTGTGCCAAGTTACAGCTTTGTGACCAGCAAGGGAAGTGCACTCGGGCACCCCCTGGGCCCTGTCCCGCCTGCTCACAGCCAGCTCTGCATTTTCTGTCTGGGCATCAGTGCTGTGGTGGAAGCCAGTGTTCCCCAAGGACACGGACACCTGTTTCCCCTGTTCTGGAGAGGAGTCCCTTCTATGCTCCATCCCCACAGTGACAGCACAGGGTGTGTTCTGTTTTGCATGACACAACACAAGAAAGCAGCATCTATGTGAGCAAGGATATACAGGGAGAAACAGACTGTGTTAAAACATAAAACTGTCTAAGTCTGAGACCAAAATGTTTCAATTATATGTCTAGCATTGGGCATTCAAATCAGATTCAAGCAAAACAAAAGCAAAGGAAAAAAATAAATCAACCAAACAAATTAAAGCAAACTGACCATGCAAAAGATATTTACTCTCAGGCCTGCATTTTGCAGTTTTTGCAGATATTATTGTTGGAGAGCTTAGACTCTTCAGCGCAGCACACAGAATAAATATGCACTTGATAAAATCTAAAAGGCATCAATAAAACTTCATTACCAGTACTTAAACACTAACAGGAGATTGAGTAACTGAAAGTTTAGGGATAAAGTGGCACTCAGGAATGAACTCTTAATTTTAGCTCTATCATGGGCAGAAGATGTCACACAGCAGTTCTCCCATCTTCCCCTAAAACTTGTACAGACCAAGACCGATTATTTTCAAAGTAACAAGCTGTCTCAAATTTGAAGTCCATAAAGATCCACTATATCTTCTGGGAAACTGCCATAATGATTTATGTCGTGGTTTATTTTGGGGGCGGGGCAAGGGGGTTGTTGGATTTTGTTGGCTTTGGGTTTTTTGGGTTTTTTTAAAAAAAAAGTATATCTTGTTTTGGGATGGATTTTTCCAGTTTCAGCTTCCAGCTCCTGGCTCCTGTTATATGGTTCCCCGCTATCAAAAATGTCTCATATACGGCAGCTTTCCCTCTAGTGAAGTATATATAAAGTAAATACAGTACAGTATCATGCTGCCTTTTACTTTTCTTTTACTGGTTTAAATTCCCAGCCCTCCCAGAGCCCCTCACCCAGAGGATTCATGAAGAGCCCTACTGACTTTTGCACTTTTCAGTAAAAATTACTGGATACCAGGTCCCTCTTTGTCCACCAGGAAAGATATCCTGTTCCAGTGTCTTGTATCCATTTGGAGAAGAATCTGGGCCAATGTCCTAGGCCACCATGAGCTCTAGGAGACATAGTCTGGGGAAAAGGACAAAATAGAGGGAGACAAAACATGGCAGTTTTGTCAGAGGAGGAGAGGCAGATCAAATCTAGGACAGCCTTGGTTTTAGCACAAGCAGACAGGCAGTCTGAACTCTGTGTGCCTCAAACACAGGGCTGGTGACTGCTCTGGGATGTAATGAGGGTCACACAATTTCATCTCATCTGATGTCTAGGCAGCATCTTTGAACAGAACACTATATCAGACCAATACATTACAATAAAAAAAGTTGTTTTGACAAATCAGTATTTTACAGAGGAAAAATACAACCATTCTGAAAAGTTTCCCACACAGCTTTTATCTAAGCATGGATAGCAAAAGACAGCTGATAAAAAAAGTTTTGGGTTTTTTTGTCGTTGTTGTTCAACCAAGGATGGCAACAAAATGCCTTTATGGATATTAGCACAAAATCAACACTTGCCAAAGCAAAAATATTGTACTATTTTTGAGAGCAGAAAATTTAAAAAAACTAAAATAATTTACTGCCAAAATAATGCTGATTCTAGGGCCATCTAAGAGGCATGGTTGATCAGCTGATGGAAGAGATGCAATGTAGTTTTCCAATTATAACCCTTTCTACTATATCTCAAATTCACCTTCTGATGCTTTCTTATCTTTCATGCCCCTTGTGGAATAGGCAGGCCATTAACCAAGACACACTTGAATTTTGCTGCTTCCAAGCTAGTAATTTTCTGTGGGATGGATTTTCAAAACCCTCTCCCCACTGGAAGCCTATTATCATTTTTGGATGTGACTTAGCACCACTGGACTTTGGTTCCTCACAGAACAAGTCAGAAAGGCAGTGATCATTTAAAGATGGTCACAGAGGCCAACCTCAATTTGCAAAAGCAGGGAAGATAATTAAGTCACATTAATTTTTACTGATGTATGTTAATTTATGGAGATTTAAAATCATCAATCTGAAAAAGAAAAGGGATAAAGGGATACAAAATTAAAGCACAAGCTCCACTATAGATAAATCAAGGTACAGAACTGAAAGTCATAGTTACTGAGCTGTGTTTTCACTTCTGCCCCATGCAGGTGACTATTGCAAAATACTTTCTACACTCCATTTCTGAACACTATCCATAAATGCTTTCTCCCAGTAGCTCTCCTTAGACTAGAAATCCCTCAGAGCAGGAATCACTTTGATGTGTTTATACAGCACTGAGTACAACAGGACTCTGCCCTCTCAAAACAACAGCAGAACAAACAGTGCCCAGCAGTTCCTCCCCAGAACATTGACAAGCACAAAGGCAAGGGTCCCAGGACTGTCCACAAAAATCATAATTTCCAGCACAAAGTACTCCCTAAGGACAGGAAATACCCGGGGGTAGAAGCCTGTGTCCCTCTGAACCTTGCCAACCTGGCTGCAAGGGGCTCACACTTGCCCAGTGTGAAACACAACCACTGGCCAGCTGCACCTGGGGACAGCCTGGCTGGCACTCCTGAGGGTGTTCTTGCCCAGATGTGGAATAGGGGCCACCACAGTTCAAAGACACCTTGGTTTCTGGCAGGACAGGGACTGTTTTTTCTCACCCAGAAATGGATACACTTCATATCCATTCCTGGTGAATCTGTGCCCTTTCAGTCCCAAAAAATGAGAACGTTCTGAAGCAACTGGTCCTCACCTGAGGACTTTGAAAGAGCAAGGAAGATATTCTCAAGTGGTAGTAGATACAGAGGGGAGGGATTTTTTTTTTTTTTCCTGAGCTCAGGGGGTGTAAATCCACTTCCTTGACCTCTTTTGGCTCTATCTCCTGTGCCACTATGAGCTTGCCCTCTACTTTCACTGCCTTTTTATTTTTTTTAACAAATCTCATGAGAGCACTAAGCTGATAGAAAGGATTTTTATTAAATCTGGCAACCCACAGTAGTGTCACAGAGTGAAAAATACCAATCTGCTGAGCATGGAAGTGAGGAAAAGTGTGAGTTGGAGGCAATTACAAAATATTAATTTGACAGCAAAGGCACAACTTTTGAAAGAAAGAACAATATAAGGCAGACATAGAGAAAAAGGTGGAAAAGTGTAGCATGAGCTTATCAGAGATCATACAAGACTTAGCTGGTACCTTCCCCTAAAAAGATAACTCATTTTCTAGATAAAGGGTACACAAGAATGGAGACTATTCAAACTTCAAATAAAGCATTGGTTATAATATCACAGGGGAAATACTCAAAATTGAGAAAATGGGGATTATCAGAGGGACTAAAAGGAGTTATGAAACTATCTAAGAGGTAACAGATTGCACTGGGGAAGGGTGAACCAGTCTGGAAGGTAAAAATTGGCCAGGGGAATAATTTTCTTTATTATTTAAATTAATAGCCTCTGTGTGACTTCTGGAGCGTACCAATGTGATTTGCTGATGATATGATGTTGGAATGAACTGCCATCCCATGGCTAAGCTGGCACATTTTGCAGCCAAAATTATCTGGAAAAAGGCCCGGGGGATGGAGCTGAGCAGGTTTCTGGGCAGTAATTTGGGATCACTGGTGATAACACCTTCAATGATTTCACTGTGTGAAATGATGGCAGAAAAAGCCTCGGGAGGACAGGCGGTTCATAAAATGATTTCAAATCATCTGTCTGAAGGTGCTGTTAGGAAGTCAAACCTGCAGAGGTGACAGTGAATGATAGACAGGACTCCCATGGGACAGGCACAGTCTAGGAAGCAGGAGGGAGCTCAAGTGCCACTACAATCTCTTGTGGCCAGGACAGAAAAACATATGGACTAGGGCTACTTAAATAAGGCTAGTGGCCAGCCCAGTTGAGGACAAGAAACTAAAATAACTTGCCATGTTTTGCATTGCAAAATAAAAGCTGAGAGGGCACACAGCTTCTCCTCCTTTCTCAGAAATATCCAAAGGGGGCAACTTAAACCATTGTAACATAAGCACGGCTAGATCTGTCTCCACTGTAAATAAATTTAGTCTGAAAGCACAATAGTTACAAACAGGAGAGGTAGCAGACCCTTGCAGTAGGAATAAATGGGGAGGGAATATATGCAGCTTGGGAAAGCAAGGAATATACCTTCTTTTCCCTATTGCAGCACCTCATTTTCTTTAAAATATTGGAACCATCAGAACTGCTTCAGATAACTGAAATACAGTGAAATTGTGACATGATTTTCTCCAAACTTTTTTTAAAACAGAAATGATTGCCAGTTTAAAACTTATGCTCTTCAAGACAGAGAAATATTTTTTCTTGTATTTAAACTTGGGTATTTAAGCCAAGAAACAGAAAGTATCAGTAAGAAGATGCTCCCTCATGCTACTATAACTATCTTGATACAATTATGACTTAGGCAACCTGCATTAGAAATTAATTACACAACCATTCAAAGATAAAGAACACACTGCTAATGGGGGAAGACACACAGAAACAGTCCATTGATGCTCTGTCAGTTCTGAGCCACCTGGGAGCCATGCAAAATGCCATCCAAGAGCAAACATGAGAACAAGACTGACAGCTGTACAAGAACTGGAAAACTCAATATGGTATTAGTCTTATGAAACAGTATAATCTCTGCCTTTTCTAACCTTGTTTTGTTTCACAAGCTGTAAAGGACCACTTGTTTTTCTCCAGAAGATAAAGGCACCTGTCTTTCCTGATGCTCCTGCTTTGCTGTAGACACAAGCCTATAGTGTATTCTTTTCTTTCAAATGTACTTTAACTGGTACACTTCTAAGTGGAATTTCAGCAATCCTTTCTTCTAACTGTGCAAAGAGCTGCTACCCAAAACATGCTATTATTTTTCAACTATATTAGCTGGTTCAACTAAGATGATGCTTTTGCTGCCAGCACCCTCTGACTATCAGAAAGGATGGCCAACAAGACTTTCAGGCCAAAGAGGGTGATCTCTTGGGATAAGCAAAGTGAAAAGCTCATAATGTCATCCTGCCAAAAATGGAGAATATGATTGGAGTTTTCTCATTTGTCAACAAAATGCACAACTACTCGATGGAGAAGTTTTGAAGCTCTAATCACCATTTTTATGGCAGTTTGGGTAGGCTTTCACAGCAAAAATTGTTTCTTTCCATTGCAGAGCGCAGAAGTTCCTCTAGCACTGTCTGCCTAAACAGAATTTAAAATAAACCAATAACAAGAGAGACAGCTAACAACAAAACTTAAATCTAGAGTATTTTGAACTAGATCTCTTGGGAGAGGTTTGTTTTGCTTTCCAACTTAGAAGGATAAAACAGTAATAATCCTCCCAGGATATCTAGCACAGCAGAAACTTTGGATGCCAGCATTCATTTCCTGCTTCATTGCAGAGGAGTTGCTTCATTTCTTGTTATTTATGAAATTTCCCCCAGATATTTTGTGAGTTTCCTCATGACCAAGTCTTCAGAGGAGCTGTAAAAATGTTCCAACTCAACAAACTTCCTTCATGAAAAATGGACTTTCAAAATAAGTAAATAAATAAATCCATTGCTATCCAAGAAAATGTCACTTTTGACAGATGGTCAGATTTTCTGTTTATTAATGAAAAAAAAAACTTCTAAATAAATTCTGGGGATTTTATGTCTAAAAACATACCACTAACAACAGAAATTTGGAGTTCTTTCATTTTTATATCCTTGAATCTGGATAAAATCAAGAAATGCCAGGAGAAGAAAGGGCAGCAAAGGCTTTCACCTTCTCACCTTTGTGTTTTCAAGCTTAGAAGAGGAAAATGAGTTATCATTAACCTGCAATGTTCCAAAATCTTCACCATTAAAAACTATGAAGGCACAGAATTAAATAATCCTACTCATTACACTGTCCATTTCCCAAGTATTCAAAAAGCATGTTAAAAGGTAAGCAGCAAAACAAAAAATGCCTAGGCGTGCCTATTCATTTCAATAATATAGCACAGAGAAAAGAGGAGAGGGGGACCAACTCTAAAATGCAAGGACAGAGAAGATAGCACAGGATGTCTGGAGAGAGGGAAGGCTCCAGTGTTTCCATTTCTCCTTCCATTCCTGCATACACACTCATATGCATTTAAATAAGATTCTTAGAAGAGTGCAGCACTAGATGTGGATGTTAAGCTACAACGCAGTCCCCATTTCCTGGCTTAGTTTGAAACACTGTGACCCAGCCTGAAGGTTCATATATGTACTATACTGCTGAATAGAGGGCAGAGCTACCTAGGAGTACTAAGTCCCAGGGATGGCTAGGAGAAATCTGCTTTTCTCCATGGTATAGGTCAGGATTTTGTGTCATTTCAATGTATGCCATTTCTCAAGGTCAAACCTGCTCAAGTCACTCACCAGCTAAACCCAGGATCAATACTAAGAGGCATTTACTGCCTGCCTCAGTGCATACATCTGCAGCAGTCAAAGAATGTATTGGAAAATCTGCCTCTCTCAGTAGAGTTTTTCTTCTTTTCATTAAAGAAAGGAAATGCATTTCTTTCAAGGATGCAGTCTAGATAAGAACATATGTGAACAACAGCTATTAATATCTACAACTTCATGTAAACATAAACAGCAATGAATACTACCAGTGGTATTTTCAGACCAGTAGAATTAGAAAACTAGAGAATAAAGCCCTATTTTTGTCTTCCCCCAATATATCAAGTGTCAGTTCAAGTAAATGTTTTCCCAGACGATATATTTTCTAGAAAAGTAAGCCTGTTCTGCTTAAGTTTAATGTGCAGGTATATGTATAGATTGAAATTTTGAAAGGCTTTATTGGTTCACTTTGGATGCACAGATTGTTTGCAAGCAGCTGGAGATATTGAATAGCAAAAAATAATCAAAGCAAGGCAGATCAGTCAGTGCTCATCACACATGGATTACTGCCTTATAAATTCACTTATTTGACAGCTGACACGGACTCCTGTCCCCTGCAGGGCTGGACCAAGTGGCAAAGTCTGCTCCGAATGCTCAGACTGCTGCCAATGGAATCCTTCAGGCAACCAGGCTGCAAATCACAGAACTGACCTGTGCCCCTCAAAAATAATGGGAAAAAAACTAGGGAGGGCTTAGTAAGCAAGCAGCCAGAATATTGTGTACCTGACTCCTGGGCTCTGTGTGCAGTGGTGGGATGTAGAAGTGAATAGTTTGCTTTTTTGCAAGTGTGGTGTTACATTTGCTTACTTCCCACTCTTTGAGAGAGAATTCCTGCTGGTCAAAGTGTTTGCTAGAGTATGGAAGGCAAACACAAAAAGTCAGGCAGATGGAAGGGAGTACATCAGACACAGATGTTGTATGAAATTCATACTTTCAAGAGTTTCACTGCTCTTCTCAGGAGGAATTGCGGGAAGCTGAGTCCTTTTGGAAACTTGGCTCCTAAAGCTGCAGTAATATAAAAAAAAAAGTTTAAAAAGCAGCATATTTTCTCTTGTACTTTAGCTTTATTACCAACTTCATGGGAAATGCATTTTGGCCACAATGAACTGTTTTTCCTGTCCTCTCCCCCAGTTCCTACACTTTCATCTTGAAACCTAAAGATTAGTGGCACCAGCAGAAATTTTTCCACTGACAGCAACTTGGGTCTGGATTGGGCTTTCCATTTTTATCTCTCTCTGCTATTTTCTTCCCGAGGAAATATACAGCCTAAAATTTTTGGTTAAGTCAGGCATATGAGTTGTAAACAAGGGAATGAAGAGATTCCTCCCTACTTTTCTACAAAGAGAAGATTACTTAGATCTCCATCCTCCTGCCTGGAAAAGGTGGTTCACTACCTCTAAAGGGTCCCAGTAGATTGATGAGAGAAAGTCAGGCAAAGCGGCTGATCAACACCTCCCTACCAGTACAGTCCTCTGCAGCTAGAGAAGGTCTTCACTGAGACTTTAACTTCTTTCATGTTCAAAATCTCTCTTAAGAGTTAAATTTCTCTGCCCAAAGTGCAAATTAACACACTGAAAAGACTGACTGATGGAATGGAAATGCCAGGTTTATCTACGGAGCCCCAAAGACTCTTCCCCAGTATATATTTGCAAACTGGCAGCTGCACAAGAGCAGAAGAAGCCCTAAGAAGTATGTGTGTGATAATCACAGCGTAATCACTGCTGATGAAACTTGATGTTCTTCCATAATCACTGCAATTTTAAGTGGATTGAGTGCCATTTAAGTGACAGGAGTGCTATGATGGATGAAATATATGCTCCCAAAGTTACATCAGCTTCTTTGACATTCGTGGCATGGAATGCTTAGTGGCATTTAATGTTTGTAAATCTTTAGAAATAAGTTAAATATGTTAATTACCACTGGAAAAATCTCTCAAGCTGAAGTACTCAATGACTATATTGCAGTTGTCCTAAGTGCTATATTCTCCTCTTCTTATCCACTAAGTAAACATGACAGATCAGGTCAGTGATTGCACATAGAATTTGCATTTATTTTCCACTGTTAGTCCTTCTAGGTGAGCCAATGGACTGGTATGCAGCTTGCACTGGCTGCCTTCCCCTCACCCATATTTTGGGTGCCCCAAACTCCTGGCACTGGTGCTGCACTACATCTGTGCAAGCTGCCACGTGCTCTCACACACATGGGCTGAGCACAGCAGGCCCACAGAAACGCTCACCAACCAAGGCACAGGGCCAGCCCAGCACTTCCATTTCCTCTCCCAGGTGCATCACATCACCTCTGGCTGTCACACAGGACAAGGGCCAGGCACCAAGCCCAGCAAAATGGCCAAACTGCTTTTTAAAAAAATCCAGTCTTAAAAAATTGGGATCAAGAATGGGGGATACACTGAGCATTATCTGATGGAAGGCTGCAACCTCACATTGTAAAAACAGGGGACAGAACAAGGCTGGTTGACTGATGGCATCTTGTTCCAGCATATGGGCCCCAAGGAGGCGTGCTGGAGAGAAACCATCTGCTAGCCATCCCTCAAGGGAAGTGCTCCCCATTTCTGCCCCTCTCCTTCAAAAGATTGCATCACCCAAAATATCTTCCACCCTAGAAATAAAAATCAAATTTCTTCACATGTAACATAAGATAGTTGCTCTGAACCAGGAACAGGAGTTATCAGAACAAGACAAGTGATCGGGGTATGAAGTAATTCAGCAAGATATTCAATTCGTGGCATCTTGGCAACAATTTAAAAAATAATCCAGGTGAAGTTCCTCGTAGAATTATTGGCAATAAGCAAGAGCAACAGTAGGTCAAGGCAATTGACTTTTTACAACTTAAAAAATCCTGTCTGAAAATTACCTGGGATATTATTTAAGCATTTTAAAAACAGGTAAGATATCAAAATGAAGCAGGACGTTTTGTAGATTAAGTATTCGCAGTCCCTCAGTGATTACTTTCCCTCCCCTCATTATTGGCTTCTTTAGAAGGCAAAATTACTTCATTTTACAAGACTGGCACCCCCAGCTCCTTATTTTTAGTAAAAGCAAGAGAGTTAAGGGTGCATATACATGACTAGTCTGCAAAAAGCGTGGAGTATCTGACTGGCAGGTCAGGCTACTAATTCAACTCTTCCGTTCTTTGACTTTTCAAGAAATTAACAGTAAGGCTCCAAATAGCCCCAATCCACTAGCAGGGTGAGGAAAATCAGGATGGAAAACCAAAATCCATTTTAAGCAGCACATTGGGCACTGAGCAGAAACACAGCTTGTCAAAGTCAGCCCTCAGCACTGTCACACAAAGTGACTTGAAACTGATGAAATGAGCTAATAGTAAGTTAATGCACTGACTATTTACTCCATTCTCATAACTGTCATCAGTTGTTATTTGCAAATTCCAAGCTGCAATTCACATTTCTACAATCTGAGCTTAAAGCCCCACTTGCCAGGAGACTTATTAAATTTAGACAGGCTTCAGCAGGCAGAAAAGCCCAGCTACCTGGCCTTAATTGAGAAAGAGGCCTCTGAAACAGGAAAGCAACTAAAAAGCATCCTGGTTTGGCAACAAAAAGTACATGCTTCACCTTGAACACAAACCTATTCCTAATTTTAAGCACATGCTCAAGTACTATGCCAAATAAAAGCCTAAAATCCCATTCTGCAAATTCTTAGGCATATTACATTACAGCAGCTTCATTGACATTGAAAAGAATTTGGTAAATTCAGTGTGAACTATTCATGAGGATGTTTTCACCATTGGGTCCTACATAATTCCGGACCAATGAGAGATTGTAATGCTGATATTGCTTCAGAATATTTCCCTTGTAGGCTGAGCCTACTTCCCTCACATACAGACTACATTTTATGAGGAAAATACTGGCAACTTCGATATGAAGAAAAATCCTCTGGGCTATATCATTCCCTGTAATAAAATAAACTCAGAGAGAAGCAAAATGGAAACCTGGAACAAGTAATGTAACTGAGCTGCATCACAGAAGCTATTTACAGGTTGAAATAACCAGATCAATGTGCAAGCCAAAAAAATTTGCAGTTAAAGGGACAGCTTTCTAAACCAGGTCAAAACAGGAGTCAGAGAAGGGTTCTTAAATGAGCTCAATCTCCATTTTGAACCTTGTGTATCATAATACTGGGTCCTTACAGTTCCTGGTGCTCATCATGGTGACTGATTGATGCTGAGCTCCTCTGAAGACCCAAAGAGGTCTGAAATGGCAGACTACTAATAGTTTCCCCTCTGTCCTTTGGGTACAGTATCACCCTGCACAGAAGGCAGAGAGGCAGTCATAATTTGTTTGTGTTGGAGCTAATAGGAAAGAAGAAAGTTCCTCTTGAAGGCTGTCACCACTAATGTGACCCTGTCTCATTTGTGCCTCTAACCCAAATCTATGGACTATTCCACCTGACCTTTCTAAGCCGGAAGCAGCAACTTCATTTGCTCCATTCAGCAAGAAATAAACCACCGGCTCAGAAATTGACTTAATAACACCAACAGGAATACCAGCTGAATAATCAGCCCTTTGATTATTATTACTTGAACAAACATTCCTGATGCCAACATATTTCTGAGATGGAAGTGAGGAAATTGTTCCCTCACCTTGTACTGCATAGTAGTTATGTTAAAAATTATAGAAGTACTTTCAAGTACAAGACATAAAGGATCACCATATCTGGTTTTCTCAAGGAAAGCTGTAATTTTTTGAGAAGAGAGAAAGCACCAGGTATATGGCTCACAAGATATATTACTTAAGAAAAAAAAAAAAAAAAAAAAAGAAGTTGAGAATACTGTAATGCGATGTGTCATTTTCCACAAGGATTTATCATAACTCTACTGAAATCAGTGGGGACTTTCACACTGACTTTAAGAGGGATAATATTTCACCCTGAGTTTTCAGACACTGATCTGATCAGGTTAAAGTTACAACATATCATTTTCCTATTTGTAAGGAGAGGAAAAAAAAGAAAAAACCCACGCCATTCCATTCTCACAGAGCTAACTCACCAGGACAATTTTCTGACTTCAAAGATTTTTCAGTTTAATCCTTTTCAGAAATTAATGGCTTTTTTTGATGGTATCCAAAAACTTATAAAAGAACTCTCGGTGGTAGATTCTTAAATGTACATATTTAAAAGTCACATCACAATTTCTTCTCCCTACCTGTATTTGCTCCAGAGATAGGGTCAAGCATCCAAAAGCAGAAAAAGAGATTATGTAAAACATTTTTCCCCCAAGACAATCTGCAGAAAATGAAAGCTTAAAGAAAATAAGCATCTGCAGAAAATTAAAATGTCAGTGGTTTTCACTGAAAATTTAAAGTTTAAAGCTATTCACTCAGTGAGTTTTTTAGCAGCAGCTCTTCCTGTCTCAGCAACACAGTGGTAACAGTCTGCAACAGGGGAGCAGGAGTCATGGATACTGCTAGTTGGGCTCTCTGTTCTGCTCCAAAGAGTATCTCCCATGGACTTTTCTTAGGAAAAAATCACCAAAATTACAGCATCAGAGAATATTTTGAGTTGGAAGGGACCCTCAATGATCAACAAGTCAAGACATTAAGTGAATAATCCATATGAGGATAAACCCATGACTTCCACATTATAAACACTATGCTCCAAACAACTGAGATATCATTAATTTACACCTAAAAGGAATTCTGAAAGGTTGGGTCAGAAACTGATTAAGATCTTAGGAGAAAAGCTGATCAGAGATATATAAGTGGCAAAGTCTGTATATGGTGCACATATATCCTCTTAAGGAAATGTGCTATTGCCTTTGCTTGTTTGCGATACAGCCAAATTTCAGAATTGTTACTGCAGCCACAGAGAAGATGAAGGGGTGTTCAGCAGCCAGGTGTCATAGGCACATGGCTCATAAGTTCCTTGGGAAATCCCACCCAACACAACAGCAGTTATAAGCTCAGGCCCACAGCCACCAAACCTCTAGTGCCCAAAGTGCTGTACATATTTTGCTTTCCTGATCCAGTCATGCTGTGGATTTGACAACCTTACCACAGGCAGGCCTTTCCTTTCCAGGGCAGAACCTGCTATAATTAATTTCTCAGATACTGTTTCCTTGGAAATAGTAGAATTTTTTATAAAAGGAAAGGGGATATGAATCTAAAATCTGTAATGAGAAAATACACAGTAATGCCCATGCCTATGCTTTTTATGGGCTTATGGTCATACGGAGCATGTTCATACTGTACCATTTCAGGTAAGGTATCATCTTTGTCGAGCACAAAAGTGGCTTTGGGCAAAACAGCCACCTTTTCCCAGTTTGGTCTCATTCACAACTGTCAAAGATCACTATTAGGATAATAAAGTGAAGAAGCCCATAGAAAACCCGTAAATAGTCCCAAGAAATTCACCACGGCATTGTAGGGCAAAAAAAAAAATCCCCGGTGAAGCTGGGTCAGGGCTCTGGTTGTGTCATGGTTGGTTTTTTTCGCCGGAGTGGAAGGAAGAACCTCACTAGGGTAAGAGGAGCAGAAATTATCCTTTTCAGAGATGACCAAACTAGCTATCAGGCAGGCTATGTTACACGTGAAACACAGCACCATGGGCCTGCACCCACAGGAAAATCCCTTTTAGGACTAGAAATCTCAGGCTTCATCGTCCAAGCCATAGCATGAATGCTTCCCAAGCCCCTGGATGCACATTCCCTGAGCCAGGGCGTGCTAAAGCAGCCTCTCTTCCTGCAGTTGCAGACCTGCCCCATGCACATTACCACTGCCTGAAGTCTGAGCTTTTTCCAGCTTGTCTGGAGAGCGAGCCTGGCTTGCACGATGCACCAGCTGGAGATAAACCTGCGCATTCAAAAGCACCACGGCTGTGAATTTGCTTTTGTGGCAGTTAAAAAAAGAGGTTTCTTTTGAAGGTTTCATTACAAGATGTGAGGTAGAGTCCCCCAAGCTGGCACTATTCTTCTAATGAATCAGTGCAAGGATTGTTGAAGTCCTAGCAGAAGTCCTTCCTCTGACTTAATCCTGGAGATTTTGACTTGGAAATGGAAAAAGTCTGAATTCTGTTGGTTCCCCATCCAGTCAGGTGAAAATGGAACAATAAGCCTTTTTAAGTATATTTTAAAATGTTGCACACGGACGCACAATGCAGTTTCTACCTCAAAACCACACAGACTAGTTTTCAGGGTAGTTCTTTGGGGCTGAATCCTGTCAAATCAAGAAAGGAAAGAGAGAGAGGAAGAAAGCAGAAGAGATGGTTTGTAAAGAAAGCATGTTCTGAGCAGGAAGTCAAGGGGGTTAAGTCAAGAAAGTCAAGGACATGGGTGTCCTATTTATCAGTCTCCTGCATCTGGACAGCTGATGAAGAGCTCTCTGGAAGCAACAAAGAAACATCACATCCACATGATACTTTAACTTTGCTTTTTCTTATTTTTTCTTAATTTTGCTTTTGCTACTTTAATAAAAGCTTTCTTGAAATCAGCCACTGTTTATAGCAAAGTATTTTCTTTCAAATAGGAGGGGTTTTTCTGCTATTTACAAAAAAAAAATTTTTTTTAAATTATTTTTCAAACCTGGAGCAAATGTTTTCCTTTTCAGGATAAAGCCACACTAAGGCAAAAAATTCCATATATCTGCCCATATAACTGCTCTCTGGAATTCAATTTAATTTTTTAAATAACATAAAAGTTTCTTATTTCAACTGTGCCTCACTTTAGAGTCGCATTATTTCCTCCTGGCCATGAGACTGGTTTGTGTTTAATATACTGCTACTTTTCAGTTGCCTTTCTGGGCCTCAGGCTTTGGCAAAAATTCAGCTCTGATTAACAACATGCTCTTCACTTGCCCTTGCTATTCACCTAGGCTGTGTCAAATTTTTTGTTTCCACTCTTTGGTTTTTTTTTAAATTTATTTTGCATCATCTAACTCTGCTCTGAATGCTACATTACTTTACAAACCTAGAAAGCATTTGGTTTATTTTTCACTGTGAGGAATGCTTCACCCTTTGAGATTGTGAAACATGGTGACTGTCATGGGTTTAGCTAGAGTTTTTGATGTGGCAGTATTCAACAGAGTCAGAAGATTTTTCCAAGACAGACCAGCATCATATTAGCTGGCTCTCACAAGCCTCCCGCACTTCTTGTGAAAATCAGCAGTGGTGATTCTTACCATCTCCAACAAAACATATTTTTACTGGCCTTTCCAAAGGCAGATCCAAATAATGGTCCCATTATTTCAGGGAGAAAAAAATTCATTGCAGGGAAGGGCCATGCAAACTGGGACATGGACAGCCAGGGAAAATCTAGATTGCTAAAACCAATGTGGGGGCTTTCCTTAAAGGCATAGCTTTTGGGAGAAGAGCAGCTCCCTTTGGACCTTCTTACTTGTATGGTATGTGCCAGTAGGGAACTGCTGCTGCTGCTCATTTTGCTTCTTGGCCAAGCAGAGCTCTGTTTTCAATAAACTCATCTGACTTCAAGGAACATCAAGAACAAACCTCTTTTTCCTCTCCCCTTTCTCATTTGCCCATAAATCAAAGAAGAAAGGATCAAATGTACAAAACAACAAAGTGGCAAAATGCTCACTTCAGGGTTGCAGCCAATCTAATTAATTTTTCATTTAGGTCTGATGTATTAGAGGCCAATCAATCAAGGATTATGTTTACAGAGTTGTAGAAAGAGAGGAGACCGATCCTCATTTGTTGTCTAGGCTGTCCAAATTAGTCAGTTAAATGATCCTGGGGGAGATCATAAAGGATATGAATAGGTCCTTGTAAGTACCTTTCTTTTAATTACAGACCAAAGAGTCAACACTTCCCGCAGTCCTTGACTTCCTGCCTGAAGGACAGAGCTGGCTTCCTGGAAGCCAGAGGGACAGAGATGACTTCTGCCACCCACTTTTGGGACAGTGCAGTTTCTTCATCCCTGAGAATGTCAGAGTTGCCCATTGGGCTCAGGATACCTATCCAGAAGGAGTATGCACTAGCTGGAGTCCAGCAACTCCACCACATCAATGGGCTGCAGTATTTATTTCTAAGAGAGCAGAAGAAGGACTATAAAACTGCAAGCGCATTTTCAGGCCCATCTGTATATCCAAAAATTATAGGGAAATCATAGTCAAATCTGGCTGTGCAGAATTTACACTTTTGATTTAAAAGCCCTTTTTGAGTGTGACTTAGCAGATCGTGCCCACAACAGCCACACACGAGCTTTGTTAGTGCTTGACTTTAAATTCCAGCTTCTGGTCTTAAATTCCAGCTTCTGGTCTATTCCCTCCCGAGTGCAGGACTTGTGAGGTACCTGCTTTTGTCTTTTATAATTTGCTGGGCTGCACAGACAGCGCACGGCTCTTACAATATTAATGATCCTTAATAGCAAAGAGTCAATGTAGTGACAACTAAGTAGACAGATGGCTTCAACTGACCTGATAAACACAGGAGAAAGATGAGATGAAGAGTCAGATGATTTGGTCAGTCTGACATGACCTTTTCCTACAATCGTTTGACATGGCAAGTTCCCAAGGACGTTTATAGACCTAAGGTGACCAGCACTGAAAAGTCACTTTGTGGTCAAGAGCCAAGCAGGATGCAGGGCTCCTACTGATACACGCTGCTTGAGTGGGGGCAAGACAGAGCCAGTCCAGAGGGAGCTCTTCTGCCCTGCTATGTGAGTGCTGAAACACAGACCTAGTGCCTGTGGAGTCCCCTTGGCATGACAGTTGCCAGACACAGTAACCAGAGCTTTTAGCTGCCATGTTCAGGAGAACAGCAGTACTTTTGATGGCTCCAAATATTTCAGACTCTTTATATCGCTATTACGACTTGGAAATTTCAGCAATTTTCTCCATAAAAGTCTCAAATTAGTGAAAATCTCAGTATGATAATGCAACAGTGGCCCCAAAATTCCACTCCTTAAGCTGTCCCCTCACCTGCTGTTGCAACGTACTTGCTTGCTATACAATGTGTTTCCAGTTCTGTTAGTTCACAGGGGCAAGGGTCCTGTGTATATATTTTCAGTACCTCAGGGAAATGAAGGCACAAGAAGCAATAAATAATAGAAACAGAGAGAGGACGGGGCCCTTTATTAATATGATAGATTTCTATGTTTCAGAATGCTTATATTCAGCTTTTATTTCAAACCCACTGATTGGCCACATTAAAATCACAAAAAGCAGAAGGCAGCAGTAGCTCCAAATAACTGCATCCCCATGCCACCAAAACCAGGCACAGATGTATTTCAGATATACTGGCACAGAGTGCCACCCTGTCAGCCATTCTGTCCTAGCCTTGTTGGACTGGAGCCCTGTCTCTTTTAGCAAGGCAGAGTCTCATCTGAATCAGTTCAAGTTGAGGCAGAGCAGATTTCATGTAGATAAACTCTGGCTTCAGAGGGACTAAAGTTCTTCCAGAAATGTCTGGGTGTCTGATTCCTTTAAGCAACATGTAAAAAAAGAAAACTGCTGAAATTTTCTCAAATTACCATTTCTATTGTACCCAAATCAGCTTTTCCAATAAGGTAACTTTTCTTGCTGTAAAATAGATATTTAAATTCCTTGAAAATGTGGTCAAGTATAATCATTGAAGTCAAGCTGCCTTGAAAATTCAATTCCTACAGACACACCAAAGCCATAAAATTCTGAACAATGAAGTTAACAAAACCAGACTTAAACCAGAAAAATCCATTTAGGAACACCCGTACTCACACACTGCAGTGATGTGTGGTATCGACATCACACAAAACACACGTTTGAGTTTTTTAAAAACTGCTTTGGATAGGTGGATTACATGCTCCTGTGTTTTGTGCAACTAGTTATTTCCATGTCTAGTAAATAAAAATCAAGTTTAGTCAAAGCCTGCCTGTTGCCCTTAGAGGGGATGTCACCTGGCTTTAACTGATAATTACCCCAGGAAGGTAGATGCAGAACTGTAATTATTGCAGCAGGAAAAGGTAGGAAGGGTTGGAGCCTGAGTCCACTCAGAAGGGAATAGGTAAAAATAACTTTTCTCAAAATGCAGTGGTGGAAAGCATTTACCAAGGGCTTGCCATTGTTACCAGTTTTTCGCTGTTTTGCTGATTTTATTTCTTTCTTCCTTTTATACAAAGGTGCCTTGCCACTTTAGGTAGTAAACATGCTAGTGGGTCCCAGCTCTTGGGTCCATTTCTATTTTTGCCCTAAAGCTGGACCCTGTGTGATACAAGAGTGGGTGCTGGTGGTCTCTAATCAATATACAGGCATGCACAATACATACCTAAAGCTCCTATTATTTTAATATGAATATTATAATCTGGAGATAGACGTGTCTCTGGTACATATACCTCCAAACCACGGGAGCCCTGTCCTCACAAATCACACCCAGTGAACTCCCAAGGTCTTTAAGCAAACAAATGGAAAGCAAGCAGGTTTTCCTTGACTCCGAGGCACTAGTCAGCAGCAAGACCCCATTGGCAATTAGGGTCCTTGCTGGCCTGTTCTGAGAAATGAGCAATTTGATCCCACTCCAAAAGCTGTCATGGGCCCTGGTATGGTTTTCCTCCTCCAAATGCATATGCTGAACCTGATCTACAGACAGGAATAATGGCTCTGTGGCAGATGGGCATGTCTTTTGGACTTATTGCGGGTGCATCCTCATGTGCATTTGTCTGGCTGGGGAAAAATGGGAATCCACAGATCCTCTGTGCAAGGTGGTGTCTGCATAAAACCTTGACAATGAAGAGCTGTAACACAATGTTCTGGGGTTTGGTGTCTGCCCTAAGAGGATTCATGGCAAGATGGGTGGCTATCAGTCCCCAAAGCCATAATTGAAATCCCTGTGGGCTGTAATGAGCAATCCTCTTCCAGTTGCATTACAGCTGTAATGCTATATATGGGATTTAGCCTTTTAATTAAAAGTCTGGGTTAAAGCTTTAATCCAGTGTTTGTGTTCCTCAAAGGAAACTGGGTTTGAAGTGACAAATTCACATTTGTTGGACTGAGAAAGTTGCTTTAATCCTTGATCATTTATACTACTCTTTTTCTTAATAAGAAAAAATTGATTAAAAGAAAGCATTTAAAAAAAAAAAAGAAGACGGCTTAGTTGGCAGAGTATTAATTCCCTCCCATTTGTGAAGCTATTGATCAAAAATGCTAAGGTGCCAGTAAAAAGTCAATCCAGCCCTTCCTGGCAAGAGCTGTCAGCAGTGAGCGTCCTGAAAAAACAATGGTTTCTTATCTTTGCACTTGGTACTATGCAGAATAGGAACTAAATGCAGTTGTCAAGCTAAGTAGTGCTTCATTCTCCTTGCTTTAGTCAGTTCCCCACACACCCTCTCTTCTGGAAGAACAGCTGGGTATTTCTCACCACGTTCTTCCAGAAACTACCTAGATCCCTTCCTGCCTTCAGTCAGTTTTTCAGGGGGAGAACATCAGAGGCAGGTCTCATCTACACTAAATTCTTATTTACTGAAAATTTATTTACTGAAAATTTACTGGAAATATTCACTGCACAAAATACAGGAACATGTCACCCTCTGATCCAGAGAAACACTTTCTGTCTCACTCTCCTGCAGGCTTATTTCAGGCTGCCCTGCAACTCACAAAAGTCTCTTGCTCCCGGGTTGCCAACATCTGGAGCAGAGTTGGTGCAGGGAAGCACAGGCAGGAACAGTGCACCAGGTGTTCTCAAACATCAGATGGTGTGCCACAAGGCCTAAGTGTGCCAGTTGTCACATCAAAGATGGCAAGGGGTCAATGGAAGTGGACCATCCAGGAGATGAGTTTGAACCTATGGGGTTGGACTGACCTCCAATAAAGGTGGCATTGCACACAAGGTGCCTACTGACACCACAGACCTGCACACGGCTCCTGGCCATCAACAGATGACCTGTAAAGTGTCAAGTGAAATTTGAGTCATTCTTCTCAATCCTGCACTGGATCCTGCACTTCCCCCTTCCTAGCCCTGGAGCCTCCAGAGGTGGTTTTTTAAAGTTTTGAAATTTTTAGAATTAAACCTAAGGTATAATCACCAACTCTGAGTCCTCCAAGGGTCAGAGGAGGGGACTTGCTTTTGGAGAGACATCCTTTATTCTTGGGCCACATCTTAAAGGCATTCCTTGCAACCATGAGGCCCAGGAACTTAATGTTCCTAAGAATAAATTACTGTTAGAGGTTAATTCCTAAAAATATCTGAATTTTTTATGCTGGCCACATCAGCACATCAAGCAGGCCATGTTTATCTGAGAGGACAGCTGGATGACATTTTTGACAGAAGACCTTATGCAGCTCCTCACACTTGCCAGGTCAGAGCTCTTTGGTTATGATTTTAAGTAGAAACCTGCAGAACTTTATTTTTTATAGCAGCATCTGACACCAGAGAAAGCTAAATTGTTTCTGTATGCATTTGTCTACTGTTCTTTCATTGTGACTATTCAATCTTTATGAAATCACAACATGAAGAAAAAAAAATACCATGGAGATGAAAGGAAGAAAGAAACCTATTCCACGGTGTGCTAACCCACTTCAATATTCAATATAGAAAACCAATTGCTGCCCACTCAGAGCAGATGTTCCTCACAGCTCATAAGCACCCATCAAATGTTAGGTCCCCAGTCATAGATGCACTTCCTTACAGCTTTGATCTCTAATGTTACCCAGGTGAGTAATTCCAGATACTTATAATGCAACCTACAAACAGACACCTGTTGTTATTTGAATTAAAACACCACATACAGATGCCAGATAGAGACTGGGACTCACCTCTGCTGAGGTATATATAAGACACCTATACACATACAAAAAAAAAAAAAGGGGAATTTCAAGAGCTGTGAGCTACAGGAGTTTGTTCTTTTTTCCCTTCCATTTCCACAGCAAAATGGACTTCATCTCATATGTCACAGGCTCACCCTAAACAAGTTCAGAGGACCTCATCTCCAATGAAATAGTCAAGTCAACTAAAAGGCAAAAAAAATCCCAAAACTCTGCATAAGATTTCCCAAAGCACCTGGTTCACACACATCCTGCTGTGCCATCTGAATGTGATTCTCTATTACTACTGCATATTTGAAGACAAGTCCTGATTTTAATTATACTGGATATCACACAACATACCTGGGTGCCAGCCACTGTATGGTTCCTGACTAAGTACTCATTTAGCAAGGTAACAAAACAGCTGAGTTTATGCAACTGCTCAACAGTAGCACTAACCCCAGAGAAGTCCAAAGACCCAACAGCAGTGCTAATATCTGTGTCTAAATGAGACCTGAGCTCCCTAGTGGCCAGATGCTGTCAGAACCACCAAATTTATCTAGAATTCAGTCCCAGGTTACACAAGGCAAAGTGAACTCCCTTAAGCAAAACAGATGTATCTCATAGACTTGTGTTTTTTTAATTTTTGAAAAAGCAGAACTCTCTGCTATTATGAATACTGTTCAAAGCTGGCTTTTAAGGGATGAGAATCTAGATGAAGGAAGCACATTTCACTCAATTCTCCATATGCAACCTGTTATCTAAAGAGATGGATTAACCAGAACATGCATTTCTTTGACAGCTTAGAAGGCTTGGTGAAGCCAAGTTCTTTTCCCCTCAATCCTGATTGTCTCCAGAAGAGATATTTTTCTAATTCTCTCTTCCTTCTTTACAACATGCCTCCCAAACTCCACTGCCACTCCCAACCGCCAGGTGAATTATTGTTGCCCTCCCAATCCAAAATCCATCCACTCCCAATTGTGAAACTGATCATGCCACACACCCAAATGACAGAAATAATTTCATCTTGGTTTGGTGGGATCAGTGTACTATTTTTGTCAGATGTCTTAAAGGATATCATAGAAAGACTGTCATTGTAAGAGTGTACCTCTTATCCATACCCCATGTAAGAAAGCTTCCCTGCTGCTGGACAGCAAGAAAGTTTCAGAGATAATTAACCATCTGAGGCCATTCATTATTTTAATGAGTCTGCTGAAGAGCACTGTTCCCTGATAAAAAGCACATGGAAGACAGTAGCCCTCATTATCTTCCAAACAGGAGCAAACTGAAAAAGGAGGCAAAAATCTTTGCACAAAAACCAGAGAGAAGATGTAGACAGTCTCTGATGTCATGTTTTAATTCTGTGAAGACAGAGGCAATGGTAATGTTGTCATTTTCCCAGCAATGACAGATGGTGGAGACTCATTTCACTTCAATATTAAAGGTGGCATAGTACCTGAAGCTACAGGCTTTGACAATCTCCATCCATTTGTAAAAGTCACCTTCAAAGAAAAGAAAGTTAGAATAGGGAGCACACAGGCTCACTGTCAGTAGCAAAATTAATTGCCCTCAGTAAGGCTGACTCCCTCCTCTTTGCTCCTGCTCTGTATTAAAGACACATGTCCAGCTTCCACTCTGAAAGACTGGAATTTTTGCAAAGAGCTGAGGAAATTGCTCTGTGTTAGGCCAGCAGAAGCAGCAGCTCTTTAGGGAAAAGGGTCTTAACCACAGCCAGGCACGACACAGGGCACAGCAGCAATGCTTACCATCCCCAGCTGCCTAGCAAGGCTCCCACAGAGCTTCTGCCACCCAAAACACAGGGCAGGCAAAACTCTGCCAAAAATAAGAAAAGTGCCAGCTGCGGCTGTGCAAGTTCAGATCCCTTCTGCAAAGAAGAAAAGATAATAGAGGCTGTGAGAAACACATCCTTGGGAAGATACAGAAAGGAGGGGGGTCAAGGGAAAAAAAAACAAAGATGGGAGCAAACAGCAGCATTAGCAGACTCAAAGAGTTGGAAAGAGCACAGATGGTGACCAGAAGAAGGCCCCAGAAATCTGTTAACACGTAGCATTTAAGCAAGTGGAGTCTGTGTAGACCTCTGAAGTTTTTACACCTCTGGCCTCCCAATACCATCAAACATCTGGCCTGAAGATTAGAGAGATTACTGAGATACACAAAGCTCAATATGAACGTATATGGATGAAGCAGAAGCAGTCTGTTAGCAACCAAAATAAACACAGGCCATCCTGCCCATATGTTCTGTGCTTGTAGAATCTCCCCAACAGCCCTTCTGAGGTGGTCTTAAATGCTTTGGCAGCCAAGAAGGCTCTCTGTCAACCTTGCCTGGTGAGCCTCCAAACATCTTACGCTGCATCCTAAACAAGGCAGATGAGAAGGAAGCCAGGGTGAGGGCTGAAGAAGGCTCTTGTTTGGTTGCAGCTGCAATGAAAGAAATTAATAAGCCAGATTTAATAAGCTGAAATGCCTGTTTTGTTTGCAGCAGATCTGCAGTGGGACTCAACCCAAGAGAATCCCCAGAATGGCTGCGAGCGTGCCCAGGGTAACTGTGCTGGACGGACTCCTGGCTGGGAGGTTTGCTCAGCAAGAGCAGCTCTGAGTGGAATCACAAAAAGAACATGCTACAGAGGTCATGAAAGCACTAAACCCATTATTTCAGTATGTGATAAACATTATCCACAGCAAAGAGATTATAAAGCATAAGAAGAGCAGAAAATCCTGACGTGCCAAGTTATTTTCAGCTAATCTGCATTAATACAGGAAACCAGCGCATTAGCACGTAGGATTAAAGTGGAACCCCAAAGTCAGGCAGTTGGGAACGTTTTGTCCTGAGAGCAAAGATGATTGTTTCCAGCATCAGAACAGCAAACACAGCCCAGCCTACTGAGGTAGCATCCTGTGCTCCCGCATCTGAGGCAACAAAGGCATCTAAAATGGTTTGGCTGCTCTTCTGAGCTGTGTGTTGAGTAGTGGGATAAGCACAGAAAATAATTATATCAGCTATCTAGACAGAGAGGTTTGCAAATAAACTCCTCTGTAGTCTTGGCCTCTCTTTTGCATTCCAAAAGCCCTCACAGTGTCAGCATGGCTTGCCTCTAGCCATGTCTAGCTCTAGCACATCTCCATTTTGGCAGCCAAAGCAAAGGGAAAAGACAGGGAAGAGACATGATGAAGGTGGATTAGGAATCAGCAAAGTGAGGTCCACCCCTGTTTCCATTTCTAACAGCATGGATCAGGTACTGAAGTGCCAGAGCACTGCAGAGCATCCTCTTCTCAGCTTGCAAGCTATGCACCAAGTACCAGCGCAGAACAGAAAGCACCCAACACTCCTCCTGCCCCCAGCATTTACCCAACAACACAAGACCTCTGGCAGTCACTTCCAGCAAGGAACAGGCAAATCAACAGCCAAAATTCCCTGGACTATTGACTGTAGATCCAACTCTTCCCCCCACAAAGTCCTACTCAAAATTTAGGCCCGATAAACAAAAACAAAAAAGTACTGAAATATTTCTTATGCAAACAAGATCTGCAAAATATGGCAGGTGAGATGAGATTGCTCTGCCTGCATAAAACCAGAGAAATTTATCTAATTCATTAATGATTTCACCATTCAACAGTGCTATTTTGATTTCACTGCTATTGAGCATTCAGACCACTCAACAACAACAGTACCTTCATCCATATTCCCTAAGTATACAAAGAACTGAACTTATTCCTTCCATAAAGACATGAAAAAAGCCTATCACAGACAGTTTTGCCCTCAGACTCTGGAGATTGCAGCCTGAGAAGTTTATGAATCAGCTCCAGGGTTTATAATCACTTTCTGGATTCATCTGTTACCACTTAAATTTGTACATTGGGAATGTGTAGATCCCTTTCTGCTCTTTTGGACTCACCTGCTTCCATGTAAGCTTACAGTATTTATTCTCTATGTTGCCTGGAGGGGACATGCATGATGTCAGACCCTATGCTTTTTGTGGGTTATCTGATAGGCACGCAGGAACTTGGGTCAGTAGCCAACAGATTATTTCATGCAGCCTGGTATACAAAGGAAATACCATTTATATAATGCATTATATTCAGCAGATGTTCCTTTTAATTAACTAAGATATACAGCCTGGCTAAAGCTCCTCTTCCAGATGTGACAATAAATAACTGGTGACACTAAGTTGGAGGGGAGTTCTGATAAAGATGGGGACCACTTCAATGCTCCTGAATCACATCCTATGTAAAATCTAAAAGCCAGGACACGTGCAAAACTGCAATGTGAAGTCCCCTCTTCACTCCAAAATCACTTGTGGAGATTTCATTCCAGTAAGCAAATGAAGTGCTATTGATTGGGTTGGTTTGAGTTGTTTTGTTCCTGGGAGTGTGTCAGACATTTCTTGCTCCCAGGGAATGCTGAAGCTTTTCCAAACAGCTGGGAGGATTTTATGATCAGAACATTGCTGTGGCAGGAGTACCTGAAACAAATCTGCTCCTGGCTCTCTACTTGTTCAGACCTCTTTGCACAGGACTGGTATAAAAAAGAAAGAAATAGATCTCCAGCAGATAGAGGTTACAAGGGTTTTCTCCTATATATTGCAAAAAAGCCCCAACAACCCTCCCAAAAAACAAACCCATCCCCCAAACAAAACCAAAAAATCCATCAATACTAAGAAAACAAACCAATAAACCAGTAAAACCTCCTACATGCCTGTGGATGACCCAGCGTGGCACAAGGCATGACACCCTGAGAAAATAAATGGACAGATACAGCAGGCATTCACTGTGTCCTGGCAAAAATCCCATTCTCTTGCAATTAGGTAGGACCTCAGTGTCATGAGGAGTTTTTGATGTTGGTTTTCTTCTGTGCTGAAGCAAATGTGTTTGTCTACAGGGAGATATAAGAAACAGGAACAAGGAGGTCTCTGAATGCATTCAGCCTAATGATTCACCTGTCTATTAGTCACCTAATTTCACAGTTCATAAACTTTAAAGGTTTCAGTTATGAATGGGCCCAGTGGTTCTGGGATAAGAAAGTACTCATCTTCCATAAAGAACAGGAAAATAGGTTATGTGATACTGCTCTCAGCTGGTTTTCATTCTCAAGTTCAATATACGTTAGAAGAGGAAACCCCAAGAAATCCCATCAGCCCTAACAGTGTTATCCAAATCAGAAGGATTCCTGCCTTATAATCTTGTTTGCTAAGAGACTCAATGTGCCCACTTTCATACACTCTCATGACTTGTATAAGTTGCATTTTCTTCTAGATAACAGACAAGAGCTTCAGTGTGAGCATCAGATGTAATGTAAAGCCGGATCTTTATGCCACCACTCCCACCATTATAGAAGTTTTTCCTTCACTGGAAAATGCCTGTCTCCTCACCATTTAGACATCTAGTTACAGGATTTGAGCTGCACAATTACAAGATAAGTTGCAAGAGTGGTGGAACTGGAAAAATTAAACCCTAGAATTATTTGTAGAATGTGATCCATGTCACGGATGAGGTGCCCATGGCAAAAGACTTCCTGTAACTGCAGAACAAAAAAATAAAAAGTCAGAATAAAAACTCACCAAGTTCACTATTCCTATTTCTCATGAGGATTCCAGCTCTTCTCTAATCAGTAGCTTTATGCAAGCAATGACTTAAATAGGAAGAGTTAAAAGAAATTTTATTCCAGAAATGCTTTTTAAACCGCAGTAACAGCTCACTGCTAATTTCCCTGGGCACATGAACAAAATTACTTTGAAAACATAAGAATCGGCTGGCAAATGTCAATGGCACAGTAATGGATACATCCTGGAATTTACCCTATAGGCAGAAATTCACTTGCTGTCACCCCTCAAGCAAAAAGCCTGAGTAAGCAGGTGGATTAGTAAGGTAAAGGTCAACATCTGTGTTCTGCTTTGGGATAAACAGGGGAAAAAATGAATGCCCAGGTGTCCCCAGACATTTTAGGCACATTCTTACCCTCAGCCTCATATCAGCTGATGTAACTAGGGCTATTGAATACCTGCCTTTGGTTTGCAGGACCTGCCACTAGTCAAAACATGGCTGGGTGAAACTAGAGAAACTTTAGCTCACAAAGAAGGAACAGTCAAACAGAGTCTGTTCTGTAAAAGGTGGAGAAGGACAAGGGAGTGTTAAAACCTGTGATGGCAAGGGCTAGCCCTGAAAAAGAAGAGTTTGGAGGCTGAAGGAGACCAATTGTGCTGAGAATCACAAAGAATGGAGAGAGTAGAATTATTTGTTGAATTGACTGAAACAGCAGAGAACTGAGGTATTTGAGAAAACCAAGTAGGAAGCACTAAGGGCACGGGACCTCCTACAAAGCTCAGGTCCAACTACTGCGTTTTCCGTGGACAGGGAGCTCAGGCCTGGAGCATTTGACAGAAGAGCCACTCAGAAAACAAACCACCATAGCCATTAACTTTCATCCTCAAAAACTATCTTTCCCAAGCTTTAAAGCATGAGACTAAGAATAACACCCAGCAATAGAAACATCTCAAAAGGCTGCCTGGTGCACTGTTGGTGTTTGGTCCTCAGATCTGGGACCTTCAAAAGTCTGCCCTTCAGGAAGAGACTGCCTGATTTAGGGCAAACGACAAAAATCAGTCTTCCATGAATGAGCACTGTGTCACCTGATAAGCAAATAGTGCTCTACAGATCTCCAGGCTTTTTGATCCCTATCACTTGAGACACTGCAGTGACATTTTTAGAGATGCACCACTGCTGCTTGGAAAGGCAGGCAATTGAGATTTCTTCTTTCCCTGAAAATGTATGATGAATATGCTTTGCTGGGTACTGTTCAGGAAAAGAATAACTGCTATTTAGAGTTTTAGTTAAAATGTATGTCTTCAAAGCAAGCACCTTGATTTTTAAAAACGGCCAATCATTTAGTAAAGGAGACAAGTCCAATTTTTCTAAATTAAGCATGTTAGGTTTGACTCATAAAGTACTATTTTGATTTTTGAGAAACATTGGAAATCTGATGGAAGATATATTTCCAGTCCACCAATAGATGCTGAGCTCTGCTCATCTTCATAGGTGGGCTAAGTCATTTAGCACTGAGATGGAAAACAAATCTTTTCAGAATTGAGCCCTCAAAGGTTAAAGGAGATGCAACGTTTCAGTAATGTTGCAAGTGATTTCTTGAAAACACACACAAAAATATCAGAATAGATGCCATTTCCAAGAAGAAAATAAACTATAGGAAAAAATGCAAATTGACAAGTGTCATTATTCTTTCCTTGACCAGTCCTTGGTATCTCTCAATTGTCCTGCTCTTCTTTTTTTAAAGGATGTTGCCATAGTGATATTACAGAACCTGCAAGACTGTCCCAGCTATTCATCATCAGAGATTAAAATATATTATGAAATGGGTTTTAATAAATTATAAATTATACATACTGCAATACCAAATTCTATTATAAAACAGGCTTTAAATAACATATTGTGGAACTAGAGTAGCTATCCTGAGTTCAGGTGGAAGATTGCTTTATAATATAAAGTCTGATTTTTCAGTCTCACTAATGGCCCTGAAAAGAAGTCACCCACTATCAAATTTTATCTACAGGCTTTCATTCATTCCATGGCCCTTCCAAGCAGCTGAGTCTGGAGAGAGACATGAGGGCAGATTCTGTGCCACTGCCTGGGCACCCAGTGCCATTCAAGATGCTGCAGCGGAGGCAAAACTTTCCTGTGGGGCCAACAGAGACAAAAAGGAGCTATGGATAAGCTTTGCTTTTTTTGGACAGCAGCTGGAGGCCAGGAGTGGTGCCCCAGGGCAACACTATTGGGACTAGAGGCTTATTTCAGACTGAATTGAGCCAATTAAATGTATTTTACTTTGCTCCAGGGAAAGTGAGGCTAGAAATAAAACAACCAGATTTGATTTTAAAATGGGCCTTGCCACAGCATTTCTGCTCCCTGTGTTTAGGAGGGACATGGAAAGGCACAAGGAAAGAAGTATGAAATTCCCCCATAATTTTCCTTCCATCCCATACAGCAGTACATCAATTAACTACAAAGCCAGTTTCGGTTTCTGGGCTGGAGAGCCTGACAAGGACGATCCCCTCAATTCCAGATCCCATCCAGAAACCACCCAATCCTAAAGCACTGGGAGTTCTTGCTCTGCACCAAAAGCAGGAGCCCACCACGTCACCCTGAAGACAGTCGGTGTGTTGCATCCCAGCTGTCCCGCTCCCTGCCGGGACCACTAGCTCCTCCAAAGGGATTTTATCCCTACCAGCAACGGGGAGAGCAAAGAGGTGTAGCAGCAACTCAAGTCCTGTATCTCAGGCTGTGCTTGCAGCAGCAGCAAAGCCCTAGGCTGGCACAGCGCTGATGGATGTCTGTCTGTCTGGCCAGCCGTGGTTGGCACACAGCTGGCACAGCGCTGATGGATGTCTGTCTGGCCAGCCGCGGTTGGCACACAGCTGGCACAGCGCTGATGGATGTCTGTCTGTCTGGCCGGCCGTGGTTGGCACACAGCTGGCACAGCGCTGATGGATGTCTGTCTGTCTGGCCGGCCGCGGTTGGCACACAGCTGGCACAGCGCTGATGGATGTCTGTCTGTCTGGCCGGCCGCGGTTGGCACACAGCTGGCACAGCGCTGATGGATGTCTGTCTGTCTGGCCGGCCGTGGTTGGCACACAGCTGGCACAGCGCTGATGGATGTCTGTCTGTCTGGCCGGCCGTGGTTGGCACACAGCTGGCACAGCGCTGATGGATGTCTGTCTGTCTGTCCGGTCGCGGTTGGCACACAGCTGGCACAGCGCTGATGGATGTCTGTCTGTCTGGCCGGCTGCGGTTGGCACACAGCTGGCACAGCTCTGATGGATGTCTGTCTGTCTGGCCGGCCGCGGTTGGCACACAGCTGGCACAGTGCTGATGTCTGTCTGTCTGGCCACAGTTGGCACACAGCTGGCACAGTGCTGATGGATGTCTGTCTGTCTGTCCGGCCGCGGTTGGCACACAGCTGGCACAGCGCTGATGGATGTCTGTCTGGCCGGCCGCGGTTGGCACACAGCTGGCACAGTGCTGAGACACACGGGGCCCTGCTGCCTCGCACACACAGCCTGGCAGCTCTGCAGGAGCCACCTCCCGCTGCCTGCTAGAGAGACACCCAGCTGCTGCAGAGCCAACACCTCAGCGCTACCACGGAGCAAGTAATCCAGCACACAACAGCCATGCTTAGCAAGAAATTGCTTCCTTTGTTAAGCACTGACATTGAAGTCCCCAGCCAGTTTTATACCCACTTAACATTAATTTTTTGAGCTTAAAAATTACTGCTTGCAAGAGGCTGTGTAGTTAAACTGGCATGAGCCCAGAAAACAAAAACAGGGACCCAACAGTCTTATCAGTCCAGTGCCAGCTCCAGGGTTTTCATTAGCAGCCAACTCTTCTGGGTGCTCCTCAGAGAGTGGGTCCTCCTGGTCAGCCTAACACACACGTACGTGCTTAGGGCTGGGAGATTTATGCTGTTCTTCCACAAGCCAAATACAGTTTTCCTGACTGCACTTCAGGATTGTGGATTTGAAAGTGGCAAGCGATAAGGGCAAGAATGCTAAATCATGGATCCTGTCAAGCAAGTCACAATCACTATGACTATTGTTATCTGTCACCTTGAGACACCGGGAGCTGTGTGCTTCACTAGATCCAAGCAGAGGCTTCTTTTCCCCAGTATATTATGTACAGATAGCTCACATAACTTTGGAGCTACACCAAAAGCTCTGCATAAATCTCTGTGGCATTTATTGTCTTTCCAAGCAGCAGACAAGTTGTTTTTTTTTTCCTAACTTGCTACAGGAGCAACACATTTCATTAACCTGGCTTTTATTCATGCCGACTCAAAAGGTCAGAACCTGTAGCCTCAAAGAGCGTCTTCATTTTAACAATGAGGTTTTCCTGCTGATGAGCATCAGGCACTGCTGAAACCTCAAAAAATAAACATTATGCTCATAGGTCCCTTAAGTATGGTAAACTATCCATTTATCTTGCAGCTGCCAAGCACACAGTCCTCTAATTGCTGTTACAGATACACCACTCCAGCTTTACCAACCTTGTCTTGAGGTTTAATCACACATCTTGTGCACATGTCACTCAAGACCCCAACATTATTTGGACTCATCCTAAGTCTCTTCAGAAATACACGTATTTGATTTGTGTGATCTGCAGGTTGTTTATGCCCATATTAGAAACCCCTCCTAAATAAACTCTGAGCCTGCGGCTTTTATGTTCTTACACAATCCAAAGGTCCAAACAGACAATGACATCCCATTCAGGAGATCACTCAGAGAGCCAGAAGAGTCAATCAATTTGCTTCCTTCCTTGCCCTGCCTCATGAGTCAAATCTCATGCTTCCTTCCTTGGACTACGTGGGATTGCACTTCAGCCTTTATTGCCTGAAGAGGTTTAAATAAAAATATAAACTTTAAAGAGGATCAATCTACTTCTGGATAACAAAATCAAAAAAATTCTCCCTAATCTGTGTTACAATTTAACCTATTCACCAGTGTCAACAGGGTCCATAGTTTACAAGCATCATTTTCAGCATCTTTAATCTGCTCAAAGTAACAAAAACTGTCTGGTTGACACCCAATTTTAGAAGCAGATTCCTAATTAATACAGGAATTAGCACTTACAGAGTCCTCAAATATGAATGCCAATTCAGAAGGCCCAAATTTAGGGGCACCTGTGATAAGGATCAGACTTCTCTTAGCGTGCTGATTCAGACATCCAAAAATAACGAGTTAACATTGAAAACTCAAGCCTTTTCTACCAGCACTATCCAATGCAGGGATAAATCAATCCATTATTTTCCCTGGTTCTCTCCAGGTAAACTAAAAATCCCCTTTACATTGAATCAGAGGTCTTCTGAAGCATGAGGAAAAGTAAAGACCAAGATGAATCAGCATTTTTGATCAACAAATTTCTCTGATACAAAAAAAAAAAAAAAAACAACCACTAACTTGAACCAACACAGATGAGATAAACCCTCAGCCAGAAGCACCATCTCTCTAGGGTGTCTGAGATGAGCTACTTGACATGTTGGCTTGATCACTATTTCACGCACACTAAAAAAATTCACCTGAGTCCGGTGATATTTAAGTTAAAGTAAGAACCATTTAAATTGCAAACCAATTCTAGTCAAGTGTGAACCTTTGAAAAATCCGAGATGCTTAGCCAGAAGAGATAAGTGATGAAACAAGCAGTAATTTATGGAGATATACGGTTGACAAGTCTTCCAAAAGAATGTTCTGATCAAGCTTGAACACATCGAGACATATGTGAATGAAGCCATGGTTTTTTTCAAGACAGAGAGAGAAATCACAGTGGCAAAACCCCCCGAGGATCATCAACATAGAGTATGCAGGGCGACCGCAGCGTCTGGGAATGATTGGCATCTGACTCCAGAAATACGTGGCTGAGTTTGGAGACAAGTGAGTGATATCAAACAACGGTGACTGGGTGTGATAGGTCCCAAAATACTGATGTGTGGGGAGAAGAACGTGGCTTACACCAAGCTGCCCCACTTCAGACATGCCTCTGCCCACTGCTCCTTGCTGTACTAAGGATATTTAATGCAGAAGGGCCCTTTCACATTCCTAGGTGCTCTTTTTCAGCTTCTTTCATGCAAGCCCTGAGCCCAAAACAGTTTCACAGAGAGTGGCACTGCATAATGTGAAAAGAAAACCTGATAATGACTGTGAGAAACTTTTACTCTCACCTTAAGGCTGTCTTGTCTTGCCAAGGAGAGATGAAATGACAGACAGGTAGAGGACAGAGCTTCTTTCTGATTTTACTTTTTTTTTTAAATTAAAATTCCCATAATATATTTGGGTCCAAGAAAGGGGAGGAAAATAAATTTACTTTTTTCCTTAGCCATGATTCTAGAAAGGGTTGAATAATTTTAATCTATAACTTTTCCAAAGGATCAGCTTCCGGCAGAGAGCAAAATCTGAAAATCACAGGACCACAGGAAGCCAGCTCTCAGTTTGAAGTCTCCTGCAATGTCAAACACTAGGATAAATAACACCTCACAGCGCTGCTAAAGTTACTGCAATGATGTGTACCCATCCTCATTGAGATCCACTACCTGGGGAAAGCACTCTGAAGGCTTCATACCCTTTTCTCCATCTCTCCAGGTGCTGCTGGTAACATCTACTGCCACTCCTTCACAGCAGTTTAGAAAGAATTGCAACACAGCATAGAAAGAATTGCAGCACAGGTGAGCCCCAAGCCTTGCTGAAAGCCTCTGTGGGCACTGCCAAGCCAGAGAGCTCAGGTAAACGGAGCTCAAACCAGTATAAAACAGCACTGGCAGCTACTTTTACATCCTCCAGCTCCAGCTTGCTGGGTGCAAGCAGCAAACATGTCTCACTTGGCTGCCCAAACAGAATACCTGCCCTGGCCCAACAGCAGGGGCAGAGAGAAGGCTGTGTGCTTGCAGAGCAGACAGTCAGAGGTGCAGGGACCAGCTTCACCAAGACCCAGAAGTAAGAGCAGCACGACTGAAAACACAACTTGCTCTGTGCAGGGCTATTTTGTAACCTCTAACTGCATTACTGCACAAATGAGACTGGCCTCTCTGAAAGACTGAAAAATTCCAGGAATTCGTGAGTTGTTAGAATATTTGTTCACTTATTTCAAAAGGCTGTTTTAGAATCACAACATGTCATGAACTGACCACAACCCTCATTCCTGCTCCCTTGTGCCAGTGCAGGGAGAAAGTAGGGAAAACCAGGAGTGAAACTGAGGTGAGGAAGAAGGGACAGGTAGGGGGAAGGTGTGTTAAGGTCTCATTTTCATTTCTCTACATCCTACTTTGATTTGATTAGTAATAAATTTAATCCATTTTCCCCACGTCAAGCCTGGGTTTCCCATGATGGTAATTGCTGAGCAGTCTCTTCCTCAACCTTATTTCAACCCAGGAGCCTTTCAAAATATCTTCTCTTCCCTGTCCAGCTGACAAGAGGAGTGATAGAGCAGCTCTGTTGGCACCTGGCATCCAGCCAGGGCCAGCCCACCCACACATGAATTGTCTAATATGCACATTTGCATCCCAAGAAATGTCAAATGAGGATTAATACTTTAAGTGGTTTTCTTTCTTAAAAGAAAATATGAGCTCCAACTGTCTTTACATATGAGCTTCAACTGTCTTTACATCTAAGGCATGTACTCATCTTTTCAGCACACACAATAATATTTGCTAATTACTAACTTTTCACATTCCTATAGAATTTCATTGAAAGGAAAAGTTTTTGTGGGTGAAAATGCCTGAAATATTAAGTGACTTAAGACAGAATATACAAGATGATCAAGAACATTTTCTTAGTAGATATTTCTATTTTGAAGAGGAGATTATAAAATATTCCATACGATTAGTCTGGTTTAATTGGATTTGTTTGGAAAACAGATGAAGAAAGAAAAATCCTAATGATGTCTAACGGAATAATTAATTTCTCTTTTAATTTAAACATTCAAACTGCATTGAAATTACAGAATCAAAAAAAATGCCACTGAGCTTCAAAGTCAAATCATTCGTCTCCTGCTTCTATCAGATCCTTTCACACTGGCAGCATTTCATTGTGTAAAGAGGGAAAAAAAAGAAAAACAGAGAAAGAAGTAATCTCATTTAAATTCATATTATTTTTGCTATGGGGGGTTCAGTGGACACCACTGCTATCAGCAGTAGGTAAACATCACAAAGGACAGTCATTGCCTCAACATCTTTATATTCAGGACAGCTAAGGTGTCCAGAAAATGACAGGAAAGGCTGTAAATGCATATGCAGAAAAGCCTTGGCAATTTTTCTGGCTCTCAGTTCAGCCCACATGCCCAGGTCTCCCCAGGGACAGAGCAGAGCAAAGGAGAAGGCCACTTTCACAGAGTTCAGCTGGTACTAAAGAAAAGCCAATTTTCTGAGGACTGGTGCTTCAGTGATGGAAATGAGCAATTTGAGTTTGTCTTGGAAGAAGAGTAAACAAAATTTTTTACCCATATGGTAACCAAAAAGCAGCTGTAGAGATTTCCCTGATCTCAGACTAATTTTTGGAAAATGCTATGTATTCTCTGGAGGGGGAAAACACGTGGTGATTTCTCTCACTGTTTTTCATCAAAGAACTGAATTTCACTTGCAGTCCCAGCTTATGGTGTGAAAACTGAAACCTCAACCCAGAAGTAGGGCTCATGAAGCACACTCCAAAGCACTTTGCCAATATGTTACTCCCTACACCAAAACTGTGTCAGGACTAACACAGTGGGAACCATCTCCTGATTTTCTAGCAACAAAACAGACAAGAGGCAGCCTTAAAGTGCTGACATTGCAGCCTATCTTACAACCAGCCCAAAAGACACACAGCCTAAGTTCCTCTCTATGTAATTTCACAACATCACTCCTTAAAAAAAGTTCAATTTCTTTCTTGAGATCACAGGTAATGTAACTATTTAAATATGAACCTCTGTTCAAAAAAAGGTAGTTTTTGTTCTATCATATGTATTCAGTGAATGACAGCCATAGCAGGAGAATGTGGCCTTTGCAATGCCCTGTGATGTCGCCATCAGGATTATTGCAACAGATGTGGAAGAAACATGGACTGTGGGCTGAGTAACTCCCAAAAGGAAGGACTAAAGCAGTAGAACGAGCTATTTTCCCAGACCCTGTTAAGCATTCAAATTCCCAGTGTCCCATTGTTTATAGCAAAGAGAATTACAAGAAGAAAAGTGACACAAACACAAATCTGTCCAGGTGACTGTGATTGTCAATGAGCTGGTGAAAGATAGCCCTGAAAATGGATCTATGAAGAGATCGCAGAACTAATTCCTTTTGTGATATAATCCTGGCTCTAAGATAGATTAATGTATTAGCATTTCTACTGTATGTCTCTAATGTTACCGTTCTAATTCAATACCCAACTAGGGAGATAAATCTCTGAATGCATCCTGCATAAATAGCATGCATTGTTATGATTTTCTTAATAAACCATGGAAAATTAACATAGGCATTAATAGCAGCTTCATGTCCCAACTCAGATGCAATTTATTCTTTTGTGGGATGTAATGCTATACAGACAAGTTATGATATTACACTAATTTTTGTAGACAGCCTTGAGACAGTTGACAAACTAGAAATGTAATGTGCTGTCTGATCCTGTCCCTTCCCAATGTAGCTTTTCAACATAAAATATAGCAGGGCTGACACTGCACCAGCAAAGGACATTTTTAGCTGAAGAAGCAGGGTGGAAGATGGCAATTTGCCTTTGAATTGCTGCAGCTGCAGGGTGGTGAGGAGGGAACAAGAGGTTTGGGAGGTAGGGAACAAGAGCAAAGATTCAAGCTGCTCCCTGCCTCCTGGGGAAATACCCGCTCAGGCCCTGACAGCAGGGACAGACAAAGTGGCAGGACAGATCATGTTTCTGTTTTATGCCCTTACACCAGCTCTTTTCTCCACTGAAGCCCCTGGTATAGCAGGAAATCACTGCTGGTCCTAATTTTACATACGAAAAGTAGAGGAATGTTTTTTGCTGATTCCAAAACACAATGCCAAGAAATCTGCTGAGGTCCCAGGCAGGTCTGCCCCATGGCTGGGCATTCCGAAATAGCAGGACTCTGATACAAGAAAACATACCTTGCAGCAGAGGACACTGAAAGCAACAGCCTGGGATTGGGGCCAGCTCATTAACACCCTGCAGCACCATTTTATTTAATCCCACAGTCCTCCCAGTTTGACAGTGCCAGAAAATGAAACAGGAGACATCCTGGTATTACCATAGAAATCCATGGTGCCTTGAACGCTGCAAGTAGAACCCATCTCACCTGCCAAAAATTACAGTAGATCTGGACAAGGTATAAAGAAGGGAAGCAAAAAGAGTTAAGGGAATGAAATTGCTTTTATGCAGAGAGGGACTTAAAAAGAATAAGACTCCAGCATAGAAAATATAATATGGTAAAAGCCTTTTACAGTCACAAACAGCATGGCAGAGCGTAGGGAATGACTGCTCATAATTTTCTGATGCAAAACCTCAAGGTTATCAATGAAATAAAAACAAATTTAGCTCAAGAGCAGACCAAAAGAGATACTTTTTCACGAGATGTATGGTTGAGCTGTGCAGCTGAGCCATGGGATACTATAAATGGCAAAACCTTTCTGGGAATTGGAGAAATTAATGAATAGAAAAACCCTTCTCAAGGTAGGAAGGACAGCAATGCAACCTGTGGCTCAGGAAATCCCTCAGCTGCAGAGCAGCAGAGGAGCCTCACACCCACCCCAGCAGCCTGACTGCACCAGTCTGACCCAGACAGCCCCTGTGCTCTGGCAAGGGGCGCTGCTCTGCCAGCACACCGGGCAATACCTGACTCCCTGCACATGCCTGAGCCTCAGCTCACATGGAAGATGGACAGCTTGCCCACAGGCCTGTGAAAAGGCACCATCTTGCTGTGTGTGATTAATTTGCATGTGGAACAGCACAGCTCGGCTCAAGGGCAGCGCTGAGATGTCAGCACGCGTTGTGCGGTGTAAATCACAGCACAGAGGATGCCTCCATCCCCTCAAAAGAGAAATGACAGCCCTCCAGCCCTACCTTAAACAAGATTCACCTGTCATTAATAGCACCTTGTGGCACCCCAGCCCAATAGGGGCGGAGTACAGTGATGGAAGCAGGGAACATATTTTGGGAAGAAGCAGCCTTTGCCCTCTAAGCAGAGGGTGGCAGCACAAATGCTGCTCACTTGCCTCCCTTCTTTGAAGCTGAGCTCATGTCCCCAAAAAGGGATGGCAGGGCAAGCTACAGCAAGGAAAGGCACCCCAGCACCTTCCTACCCCAATACCCCTGGGCAATCCAAGGAAGAAAGCACCTCACTGCAGCGCAGCCCCAGACAAGGGGAAAGGCTCAGAGCAGAGCCTGGCTTTGCGCAAATCTCAGGTTTATACAGTTGCATCCATTGCACCCTTTCTGCCTCCAAGTTCCAATCTCAGCAGCTGCAGCACTGGAGGGATTTGTCATTAAGTGCATGGTGCAGGGCCACTGTAATGTTTCAGGACAGCAGCGCTTTCAACATGTTTTCCCTCTGCACACATATGTAGTTCTTTCAAATGCAGTAATTGTTACTTTTACAAAAGAAAAGTGGGCACATGGAAGATACGGAGATCATCCTGTAGAATGCAGATCTGCTGCCTCTGTCTAGTACAACAGTGAACTCAGGTGGAAAACCCCACAGCCTTCCTAGAATGGCACTGGGTAGTGCTGGAAATAGATCAGGGGTAGCAGCATGTCACAAGCTGTACACTCTGTAGAGCACCCAAAAGAAATAGGGAGGAAAAGAGGGACAAGATGAGTGGTACTGATGAACTGCCTCTCTTTTGGGATACTGGAGCATGGTATATCACCCAAGATAGTAATTATTTCAGAGCTACGACACTCTAAGACAAAACAGACATTTTTGTGTGTACATGCTTGGTCTTCTGTATGACCAGCGAACTTAACTTGCAAAAACTCAGAACAATGTATTGCAATGCAGGTGTCAGCCTTCAGCTGTCTGAAGCATGTGCATGGAGCAGCCCCTTAAATGTGATCCTGCAGGCTCTGCTGCAACCTCATGACTGCTCTTCTCCAGGATGGAGAGATTCAAATCCACAAGGTTCACTGCTGAGCACTGCAGAGTTCCTCTCAGTGTGGGACACTTGCAGTGCAGTTGCAGACTGATATTTCCTTTTACCAGGTATTGTGAGGAGTTGCAGAAAGGAACCCCCTGCTACAGCAAACCCGCTGCATTGGGGTAGCACAGGTCTGGCTTGGTGGAGCCAAACTCCAGCAGCAGCTGGCTGTGAAGCACAGCAGCAAGTCCAGACTTCCCCCCTGCCCTGCACAGAGGTGCAGCTGCCAAAGAATTAATCTGCACTTGTTATTGCTTTCTTTGACCAAATGCTGTGCAACCATACTGCACAGAATTTAAGTCAGCAGGGCAGGCTTGATCTTTGCCAATACTATGGCAGGCTTGATTTATCCTCAGCTATAACACACACTCAGACTGTGGCTTCTGGCAGCTTGCTTTATTTCCAGATCAATGAGAAATCATTCTGGAGAAGCAGACTTGGGGAGTAGATGTCATTTGCCCTCAGGGATGGGAAGCCTGGATTATTCAGATTAGTCACACGCAGACAATTCCCTCTGAGTTGTGTTAAGAATGCAGTGGACGAACTTTAGGAGAACTTCATAAACTAATGCAGAAGCTGAGCCTCTTGCAAGGGTTCACTCAGATGGACCTGCCCCTCCCTGAGGATGGTGCAGATAGCACCACACACCTCAGAGTCCCACCTGGATACACAAGTGCAACCAAATAATGACATTTAACTTCAAAAATGAAAAGAAGCGTTATCTTTTGTTTCTCCTGTGCTTCATCTGGATCCTTTCTGAAAGCATTTTTGAGACCTGTGGCTTAAAAGTTGCTGTCAAGAGCCAACAGAGTGCACAGTTCAGTGGAGTTTGTGAAGGTGACTGCAAAACAGCTGAGGGCTACCCAAAATTGACACTCAGGATTTCTCAGGTGGACTGATTTTAACAATAAGTGTATAATTCAAAGCCCCTCGATTTTCCATTGCCCCACAAGCTCCAAATTTTAAGAGAGAAAAAGATATGGCAGCAGACACGTAGACAAAAGCAAATCTGTATTTCTGCATTGTGGAACACTCCTGCAATTTCAGCACTCCATTTGTATCACAGAAGAAAGGATTGAGTGTTGAAGCTTGGAATATAATATGAGCAAAAAGTCTGCAATGTTTCATTTGGGGCTGAAATATTTAATCCAGCTTCCAAATGTTTATTTGCCAGAAAGAAAAAAATAAAAAATGCAGGCAAGAAGAAATATCTAAATAGAAAAGCATCTCCTAAACTAAATAGCACTTTAAAAAAATAAGATTTTACTTGCTAGAAATCTGTTAAGGGAAGATTTTTCTTTGGACAAATATGTGGAAAAATAAGCTTCTCAGATAGCTTCTTTGAGAATCAATTTTAGATAAACATTATGAAACCACAAGTGGCATGATAAACATGCATGCCATGTTTCTTCACCCAGCTGCAGCTAGGAAACCAAGCAATAAATACTATTTATTTATATTAATAGTATGCTTAGTGAAAGTATTACAATATTTCCTAAGCTTAAAAATCATCCACGAATGTATTTTATCATGAGGCTCAGCATTTTTATAGTAATTTACAACTTTAAAAGGGTAAACTCTATTGCTCTCTGTCAACCCAACAACTGGGTAAGTGCACAATGTTACCACGTGAAGCATGATGAAATTTATTGCTGCAGTCATTAGTACATATTGATTTTGTTTATAACAACCCAAGGGGAATACTAAACTGATTTTGCCTGTGCTGGGCTCTCTCTCACTCTCTGACAGGGCACAGGCATGGCAGTGCCAGGTTGCAAACCACCAGCCCTGCTCCCTTTCCTCTGAGGACAGAGCTTTTGAGCAATCAGCATTGTTTCTCAATGATCCTTTGGCCAGCTCGTTCTGCTCTGCTCCTTTTTGTGGCTACCCCACATCCAGCTTCATTTTGAAGGATTTGCAGTTCTCAGGCTGCCTAGGCTGCACAAATACCGACTCCTTCATAGTCAGCGCGTGATTAAATTGTATCAGCTCCTTGTTAAGTCTGATTTTCCCACTTTGGGTAATTTCACTGTGTTAAGAGCCCAATGTGCAGCCTTGAATAAAAGCCACTAACATGACAACTCATGATGGACTTCTGGTACAGTTATTCAATTATTTCAACAAAACAAAAGTAAAAATGCTTTTGCTCAGGAAAATATGGAGCAAAATGTGTTTTCTTGGTTTAATTTTTGTGGTAGAGTAGCACTTTAAATGAATGTTGATTTAATTTTTAACTCATCAAAAATGTGACATTTCATACTTGTGAAGGAAAACTAAGTATGAAATTTGATTTAAAGAATCAGAAAGCTGCATTTCAATATTTAATTGAAAAATATTCAATTATTTTCAATCTGCAATTAGGGCAAAAGATATGCTGAAATAGAGTTTCCTCTATTCACAGCATTTTAAACATTAGTGGTAGCTCAGAAATTTTCCCTAATTAACAAGAAAAGACTGATATAGTTATTTCATTTCTTTCTTCCTACCATTTTTTCTTAAAAGGTAGTTCTTTAATTGAACAGAAAAGCAATTTCAGTATCAATCACAAGTGCAGGGAATGGAGCATTATGGAAAAAAAAAAAAGCTGATTTAGCATGCAAGAAAGGGGGAAATTATTATTGCTTGAGACTGCAGAGCCAACTTAGAAATCAGCTTCCTCCAGCCAAGCTCAGCAGTCGGGAGGCTACAGAGGTGCTTCTCAAGCTTTGGAGTCACAATGAAAGTACCTCAAGCTGTGCATTTTGCTTTTCCATCCCCTTGATGCCAGAAGAACAGTGTGACTCAGCCCAGCCCCCAGAGGCACCGCCCTGCCAGTGGGATAAGGAATGGAGGCAGCCCTGGAGAGCTATTGGCTCCAGCTGGCAAAGCAAAAGTCACTGACAGTGCCAAACAGGGCAGGCCCAGAGAGGAGAAAGCACCTCCAGAAAGCAAACCTTGTGCATTTGAGATAGTTCTATTCTCCCAGGTAAAAGAACACACGTTGTGCTTGGTTCCCTCCCTCCCTCTGGCCTGACCCATGTGAGCTTCCCATCGGACTTGTGCTGCAATTCCCTCTTTTCACCCAGAGAAAACAGCTCATGAAAGTGGCCAACAGTCGCTTGCAATGGATATTTCATGGTGGGTGGCCTTCATGTGAAAAACCACCTCTGCCTCAGCCCCCTCAAGGTGCTTGTCTTACTCTGCTTCGAGCACTCCTTTTATTTCACTAAGTGCAAAGAGCGCGTTATTAGTGCTCGTTTGTTCCCTCTCTCATGCATTCCCACACTGTGGATATGGCAAGAGTTCATTAGAAGGCCAGTAGCACAAGAGAACACAGGAAAAAAAACAAAAAAACAAAAAAAACAAAACTACAGCAACTGCAGAATCACTTTTTTTAGACTGCCTCTTCCCACTACTGCTGTGTGCATAGCATTGGTGCTCACCACATGGCTCTTGGGGCAGGCATGAGGAGACAAGTGACAGCAGCAGCAGCCCAGAACGCTGCCTTTGGGCAGCTTCCCTCTCATGCTTATCTCACTACACAGAGCTATTTCTTACATATTTCTGTGGGGGTCACAGGAACCTCAACTCACGGGCAGAAACTCATTTTACACAAACTTGGAAAGCTGAAAAAGCTCCCCACTGGCAGACAGTGACTGCAATTCTGGTCTATTTTTTCCCTTTGTTTTGGGGGTTTCTTTTCCCCTCATTGTGCTGCAGCACAAGCAAGGACTAGATCCAACAGTTTCTAACGGGAATGGTGCAGCAGCCACAGTACAATATCTCTGCAGGGATCCAACCTGGCACCCACATACAAGTAATTATGTTCCTTTGAATACACCCTCCAGCGAGGATCAGATAGCACAGTTGTGAACATTTTACCCCTCATTTTTCACCAAAGTTGAGCGTTTTCCTGTACACTCCCAGGGCACATCGTACAGCAAGGAAACACAGCACTCAGAGTTGAAGGTGTGAGAGGGTAAGCATCTGCTGGTGGAACAGCCACTTCAAGCACTGCTTTTAAAGTCAGGCTAACCTGTGTCCCTGCTTCACACACAGAACTTCTTTAATTGGGGGTGCTCAGGACAGGCCATTGGCACTGCAATGCTTTAGATTAGGGCACACACCTTCCCACTGTGCCCATTTTCCCAGAGATTAACCAGCATCCTCAAGGGAACAACAAACATAGCACCACTAGGGAGTCATTTGACTCAGTTCATTTGTGACAGGATGTATAGGGCTGCATTGTGACTCTGCTTGGAAAGTAACTGCCTAAAATCAGGTTATTCAACACTCAGGTGATTTTAATTTTCCATCCATCTTCCCAGATGTATTCCATTTGTTTGTGTATTTTGTTGTTGCTTGCCTTTTTTTTTTTGTTGTTGTTGTTGCTGTTTTGTTTTCCCTCACTTGTTGTCATTCTTTCCCTATATGCAGCAGCCAACTGCTGGACATTCAAAATCCCTCATGAAGTCACTAAGTAATGTCACCACTTACTGTTTTCCACCTGCAGTCCCATCATCGCTAATTACAGCTTCCATAAATTAGTTCATTGGTGACATCTAAATGAAGCCATTTACAAATTGCAGCAATGCCGAGCAGCCCAGCTCCCGGTACCGGTAATGAGTGCACACAGACTTCATCAGGCAGCTCAGGAGGGATGGTGTGCTGCATGTGCTGCTCTTACTGCCCAGCCATGACAGCACAGATTTAATTTCATCTTCTCCACGTAGGATTTGCCTGTGCTGCTCAAAGCAGAGAATGTGTGCTCGTACTGCCAGTGCTCCCTGCACTTACAAACTGAGGGAAGAGGGGAAAAGCATCCGGGAAAATTTCAGTTTCTTGAAAAAGCATTTACCCCCACTGTTCATCAGCACAGACACTGGGGCTTTACCAGCCTTGCTTACACAGAATGCTCCCCACTGCAACATCAAAATGCCTCGAAGGATAAAAGCACAACTCAGGATAAAACTATCATCCTGTGATGAGAAAGAACAGCAGGCAGAGAACAACTATTTGTAGCCACCCTGTGAGACTTGCCACAGAAGTGGGTGTCTTTGGGGGCCCCAATCACTGCAATGACTTCTTTAAGCAGCCATCAAGATGCAAGAAGAGGTTCAAGCTGCCAAACAAATTCTATCTGGACCCATGTCACAGTACTCACTTCCATAAGCCACTGAATGAAGTTACTGTATTCCCCAACATTCCTTACGCGACACACGCAAGAGAGGCACCCACCCTGCACCTTCTTGGGGCAAACATGCTCAGCTCACTCAACCCACCCAACTTGTAAGCTGCAACATCCAGTGCCAGATGCACAGCTTGGAGAACAGAATTGCCTGGCATCCCACAGGCCAGTTAATGTCCAGCAGCCTTTCGGGGAAGCTTTGCCCCAAGCCACCTGATGCTCTGTCTAGACTCTGCTACAGAAGTGCAAACTTGCATTGCTGCTGGTGGGGCACCTGGGACCAGGGAGTCCTTGCACCCTGGTTGCAGAAGCCTCCAGTACCATATTCCCAGCCAGCAATTCATGTGAAATGAAACCATGCCTTACCCTGCAGGACTGGTAAGCACAAAAATTCCACTACAGTTTTTCTCCTGAAAGCCACTGTTAATTTAACAAGCATTTGCTGCTTTAAGCCCACAAAACAGAATAATCAGCAGGTAGTCTTTCTGGAAACACACCACAGACCTTCAGTGAAAGTGTGGCACAAAGAACAAGAAAAGAAAATTTTAAAAACCACTAGTTTTGTCACGGATGCTGTTCCAAGAATTTGAAGTAAGGTGCTTTTTGAAAACAACCCTTCCAAGTACATTGATTGTTTCTTGCTTGCAGAAAATCCCAAGTTAGGGCTTCCATTGATTTATGTCACTTTTAAAAGCCTAGTTCTCTTGAGTTATTCCACTATATTTCAAGCCAAGCAATTAATTCTTGTTTTTTTTAAAAAAACTTTCCAGCTCATGAAAACTTTTTGGTACAACACACAGCATTATAGAAATGAGTCTCTCAGAAAGATGCTAAGCATTCACATGCCAACATATTTCACAGATTGAACTGCTCTGATATTAGCAGCCTTTGTAGCACATGTGCGCATAATTACGACACGTCTGGAACATTTTGTCACTTCGCTGGTGTTTGGATGTCTAGCACAAAAGACTTGCTGGCAGTCAGTTTGAAAGCACATCCTATTCACCTGTTCCATAAGCACTCTGGGTGTAGAGGTAGCCCAGATAAGAGGGAGTTGTTTGATCACATAGGCACAGGAACATCATTCTTCCCCATTCAGTTAAAATTTTACAGAAAAGAAGAATTAAAGGCAATCTATTTTAGCAGCTGAAATACTGATGCTTGCGTGTGCTGGTAGCCTGGAGGAAACCTGCAGCTCTCTGTAATGGTTTGGCTGCCATTCTCCCCATCACCATCTGCAAAAATTTTCCCTACTAAACATCCCAGTCTGTATCTTTCTTTAAATACTACAAGGAGCTTTTTCCACCTCTTCAATCCATGCTTAAATCACCACCAGCAGCACAAAATAGAAGCACCCTCACCTTGTTCAAAAGCACCCCTTAACTTTTTTGCCAGGTACATTCTTTACCAGAGGCTGGATATGAGGACTTGGCCATAAAAGACAGCAGCATGCTTGGAGTGGCCCGGGCTGGACCAGCACAAAGAAAACAATATTTTTCTGATGAGGTTTCAGCCCAGCCATGCCATGTTCTGCAGGTTTGCTCGGGATGCTGGAGCAGTTTTTTTGTGATCACTTCAGGGTAAAGCCAAAGCTACAGTAACCCAGGGATGTTGCCAAAAAAGAGGAGGAGTCTACTCACATAGCCCTCCTGGATAAAGGAGGAACTCAGGGCATAGGGAGTACAGCTCCACACCTGCCCTGCACAGGGATGGTGGTACAAGAGAAAACAACTCCCCAAAACCTCTGCAGTCTCTTCACATCCCCCCAACTAAGCAATTCCCCATATCTCACACGCCATGGGCAGCTCCCATGGCACTAGAGCACAGCTCCAGACTTATTTGCAGAGTTCCCCCAATGCCCCACTGAAGGCTGAAGCAAGGGCAAGACAGGCTGCTGTGGCTGGGCTGCTGCCCCATTCCACACCAAACACAGCAAAACACAGTTTTCCCCAACAACCTACAGTAACAAAGAAGGTCTAATTCCTTTCCTAACACAACCAGCAACTGGTAGACACCCACAGGAAGCACATACCTGTTTCACTTCAAAGTGGAACATCCAGGTTATTCCTTTACAGCCAACGCACCAATCCAATATTATTTTTCCGTAGCTCCTCACAGCCTTTTCCCGAGCTCCCACTCTCTGCTGGTGTGAACAAGCTCTGCATTTCACAGGTGTAGCTCATTACACCTAATTACTCCAAGACCTTTGACACCGATGGAGGTGATTTTATAGCCCTTACCAACATCAAAGCACCTGGAAACCCAAAGTTCACCAAGGCTAAAACTTCAAACCAGCCCCAAGTTTAAAATCACAAAGCTTACTTTTTGTCAATGACTATGGTATGGTTTGAGACAAGTGTCAAAAATCTCAGACCTAGCAATGCTTCTTCAGACCATGATTTTCATGTTTCCCACCTAAGTACCTAAAAACCTCTAGCATTTTCTCACTGAGGGGCTTTTTTACTTAAATAAAACTCCAAAACAACAAACCGGCCAACCAAAACAACAAAATACCAAACCAAACCCAACAAGCAAAAATAAAAACAACCCCAAACAAATTAAAAAACCCTACCCTGGCTGAATATCATCTCTGTTAAAGAATTCTCAAGGATTCCCTAAAATTTGCCTTTTGTGTTCATATTTTTAAAGCTTCCCTTTGCAGCTACAGTATCTAGAACTATGTCTCCTGTTTATTTGCTTATTTTGAGTTTATTTGCTTCATTCCTCTGCAGGGAACCCTGCAGTTGTAGGACTCCAACAGTCTTCCAGAAATCAGAAAGCACCATGACAGTGTGAGAATGAGAACTGATAAGACTGCCGATCTGTCAGAGCAATAAACAGGTTTTTCTTCTATGATTGCAATAAAGTTACACAAGGGATGAACTTTACTGCTGTACTTAATTTGCTCATTAAAAATAAGCCTGGACATTTGGTTGTATGTCGACATAGGGGCTGGATATGTCTCTGGGGCAGGGTTGCTGCACTTTTCCATCACTGCTGCATGAGCAGTGAGACCTATTGAGCACAGGACAGCTCTTTCCACAAGAGAACTTCATCTGCCCTGGTTTTGGCTATTACTTCAAGGCTATTACTTCTCTGAAGGTTCTGATGAATTTCTCTGGTGAATTTTGATTCTGCAGTTCAAATACCTTCAGTCTTGGAGGCAAACCCATGTAGCCCCAGGAGCACAAGAAAATCTGCTCCAAGACCTCAGTCCCTGAGTATAAAAGCTCTGTCTGTTCCAAGCACTGCAAACACATCTTTCCAACCAGACACACGACTATGACCTGTGGCAAACATTCCCTTTGGCAAGTGTATGCAAATATAAGAGGACACAACTAAAGCACCCTTCCTTCCAATCACACAAAATACATATATATTTGCTTTCCCCTTTGGATTCAGATTTTCATGCTGAGAAGGGTGATAAAAGGACAGGCAGGTTTTGAGGTGATGGCCTCTTCTCTGTGAGCAAGTGGAAAGTCTTTTGCAAAGAAGAACAAATTCTGGCAGCAAAACTTCACTTTGAGTTATGCTGAGGTACTTTTCCTTGCCTTTTTTCCCTGAGCTCTTCAGCCAAGGTAATGCCACCTCTGGGAAAACACATAAACTTTCCCAGGTCAAGACTGTTTTGTCAGTGATGCTAACTGTAAATGATCTTTCTCTCTTCATCTTGACCCATGAGCCTATTTTTCACTTCATTTCACCACCCCCCCCCAACCTTTTGGGGAGAGGAGTGAGTGTCCAGATGAGTACCTGGCAGCTGATCATTGCCAACTTGCCACACAAGATTCAGAAGGAGCTCTCTGGTTTTGGAAAAAGAAAAAACCCAAAAAACAAACCAAAACAAAACAACAAAAACAACCAAACAAAAACCCAACAAAAACCAAAATAAAACAAAACAAAAAACCAACCCAAAACCAGTCTAAGCAAAAGTCTGTGACTACATCTGGAGATTCACCAGTTGCAAGCTTTTCTCAGTGACATTTATGCTTGTGGCCCCACTGCAGCCTTGCTGGGTCTGCTTGTAAGAAGGCCAGCATCCCTTTTCTTTTACATTTTACATCCCTTTACTTTTTCTGTTTGCTGGGGGTCTGGCATGCAGCCTGGCTTACCACCTCTACTCTAAATTCCAGGACTGCGGAATAAAAATCATTTGCTGTTAGTCAACAAAAGCTGTCTTTTCTCTCTCTCTATTGATTACTCCTGAATAATCAATTGACATTTGGCACAGTCTTATTTATAATAATTCAAGTCAGCAGCTACATAATTTAGAAACTGGCTACTAGGCATGTGTTGGTAATGAATCAAATCCATGGATAATTCAAATTCATAGACTAAAAAATTACATTTAAATAATGTTAAGGTTGTGACAACCTGACAAAATACCACAAATTCAGTGTGAAAACTTTTCCTCCCTCCGTGGCTGAGGGGAAAGAATGGAGAAGACTTGAGAAGGAATTGGCATTTGCTGCCTCCCCCATGATCCTGCACCTTTGAGTTCATACTTAATCGACAGCACCTTTGTGATCAGCTGAACTGAATCCCTGGTGGTTCTTCACACACTTCCAGTGGTGGCATTCTATCCCATGGGAGGGAAGGGATGCATATTTTTATACAACAGATTGCTTGGCCCAGTACAAAGCCAATAGTGTGGTGTGCAAACCTCCCCTAGTTCTGTGGATTATGGAATTGTCACATGGAAGCAGGAGAGACCTGAGCCATCCCCTGCTGGGCACTGAGCCTCCACTAACACCCTCCTCCTGTCACAACCCCAGACGCCGCCTTCTTCTCCTTGTTGCACCCTGTGACAAATTTTACTGAATAGAACATGAATGTAGAGTAGCCCTTAAACCTACAACAGGAGACACTTGGAAATCATAGATAACTTCAAGCTGAATAAACTAATGGCTCCTTAAACAGCTGGTCAACCTGCTCATTTTCACATGGGATTAAAAAGCCACAGACACCCACCTGGTTTGGCCGGGCATGGCTGCAGCCAGTCCAAGAAGGACAGGAATTCCTGGGAGGCATGTGCTGAGGTGGGTTTGTGCTTTGAGCAGAATGTGTTATTGGCACGTGAACTTTTACAAGTGCACAGTCCACAAACATATCTACTGTGAAATAACTGGGTTTCCCTGAGAAATAGTCTCCCAGTAGTCTTCAAAAAGCTATTTCCCCTTGGAGGGTCAAAGACTTCAGGCTCAGTGCAAATCCTCTCCCTGGAGTAATGGAACTGACACTGGAATTTCAAACTCACAGCACTAGCATTTCCCTACCTGCCCTACTAAGACTGAACTACAGAGATAAACACATTAAAAGAATTATTAGAGAGCTTATGCATTCAGCAGTAGGTTCATAAAGGCAGTCCTTCATTATAACCTACTTTTTATATATATATATATAATACCACCAAAGAAAAAAAACACCCAGAGAAAGCTCATTGCTGTGTGCTGGATTGCAAACACTATGGGGTTTGCAGTGGAATTTCAATTATGGGAAATGCACTGTCAAACCCTCGTTCAAACCTTTAATTACCAGCACTTAACCACCACATACTATTGAAGGAAACTATAATTCACTTTGAAAAGGACCTGGTTTATACCTATAATTAAATTAATCATAATTAATTCCAGCAGCTACTGCTATAACTATTGAAGGAGAGAAATATTAAAGAAATGCACTGTCAGGGATTGCTTACACTGTTATGATGAAAAAATAAGAGTTCTGCTCCATGTTTCCATTCAGTTCTGCATCCAGATACTTAGAAAAACCCACCAAACTCTTTATCTTCATTTCATTCTTGTTCCTTAATGTGGTCTTCTCTCCAGCCAAAGCCACATCCCTATCTTGGACATTTACTACATAACATTTCTAAGATCTGGCCTTTCCTGTCTGCCTGGTGAGTTCATCTTTTGCTGGAGCAAAATCCCTTACTGCCAATTCCAAATGCTGCCAAGGGATGATCATTCCAGCCTATTGTTGGAAGCAAGTCATTCCCCCTGCAGCACCCTTCAGCTGGAGCCCTAATCCCATGCACAGGAGCCTTTCCCCATGCCTGAGGGCCCTTTGCTGTGGCAGAACCTCTTTCCCTGAATGTGGGAAATGGCAATTTCCCTCCACCTACTGCTTCAATTTGCTGTGTATTCTTGGCATTCCCTCTGCAGTCTCTGAGCAACACCAGGACAGGCTGCCTGCAAGGAAAACCCAGGCAGAAGGAAGCTCTCAGGGAGCAGCAGTCAGGGCTGGGGCCATGTAATCAGTGAAAAGAGGGTGGAGAGAAATCACACTTTCTTCTCTCTCTTTAAGCAAAAGAACCAACATACTTAAAGGAAGGGAAGAATTCCCCTACAAACTCTGGGTTATAGTGGCAGTATGGTGCATTAATAGATTACAGCACTTTATTGCAGAGTACTGTTAAACAGTAGGAGACTTTTCAAGCACCAGTGTCAATATCATGTAATCTTCTAAGTAATAAACTAATAAAAGAATACGGGGCACATCACATGGCTTGACTGGCACAGTTTGCTCATTGGCTTTTGTATGTGCCTGCTTTCTAATTTCACTGTCAGAATTCATCAAGTTGCTTTTATTCCTTCGTTTGACAGGGCTGGCTTGTTTTTGTTTTTTTGTTCAAAAGGCAACTCCTTTTAAGTGCATGGGTTCATATCCCTCAACAGCTTTCAAGCAAATCCAATTCCTTGGGGCTTTTGGTACATCATTGGCCAGCAGAGCTGCCTGCATTGTTTCTTCTTCCTTGTAGCTCTGTGCATTCCTTCTCTGGCTTCAGCTGCAGTGGAGCCAAAATCTTTGTTCTCTCATGATTTCTCTCTGCTCTGTGAATGGGCTCCCTTTGAAAACATGTCTGAATTTTTAGCAAGGTTAAAGAAGGACATTTGGCACTTTAAGACCATCTTGAAGGGCAAACTTGAGCAAACTGTTCTTGTTTGAAGATGTGATCGCTCATTAATGTCAATTTAAAGATGAGCTGAGATTCTTCACTTGATCAAGGCCTGAATTGCCTTTTCAGAGCTCTCCTGAGAAGTAGCTCCAGCCTGAAGTCCCTGCCAGAACTCTTCCCTGTTTCACTAGTGGAAGGATTATTACAGTTGATGAAGAAACCCACAAGCAAATCTCCTTTTGTAATTCAGAGAAGAACTTGTCTCAAATGTCCCATTTGTCCCACTGTCACCATCTTCTTGTTTCCATAAACTTTTGCCCTCTTCAACCACTTATTATGCATATGTTTAAACTCATCTATTTCAACAGTCTTTGTTGGAAAGACTGGGGGATAGCTCTTGCTTTTTATTCCCCCAAGCTTTTATTCCTTTTATTCTTTCTGCTGCGACAATTCTAAATCAAAAACTAGAGCACTCTTATTTCAGAACAAGATGATTTTCAAATTTGTTAAAACTCTAAAATAGATTGCTAAAAGTAAATGTTCCCCACAAAACTGTTACCCTACAGAAAGCCTTTCTATCCACAAACACAGTGCTAATCCTACTCGGAAATCTGGAGAAGCATGCAAAACAAGTCTTTATTTTTGAAAATTATTCTCCTAGAATGCTCTCCTGACTGTTTCATGTTCAAACTTCTTTTTCTGTTGCAGTTATTATTACCACATCTTGAACAGATCCTGCAAGCAAGAGCCTCGAAGTTGATTATGAAAAAAATCCTTTAGGAAGCATGTTTGGTCATTGCTACTGGTCCCTCCAAAACATTTTTTCCTGCGTGAACACAGCCCAACCTGACTCAAGACACCCCACAGGTATTTGTACAAACCAATGAGTGAACTGTGTGGGTAAAGAAAACAAATCTTTCACCATTTATCTGCACTTTTTCCCAAAGGCTTTGAAAGAAAGAGATTCAGTAGGAGGTAATATATCAAGATGAACGGCATCAGTTAGCAAGGTGTGAGGTCCGTGACTTCCCGAGGAGCTGTGCACATACAGGTGAGAGATTTCATGCTATCTGACATGGCCACTGCTGGCAGAAATAAAAAATTTCCTTATAATCTTTCCCAACAGCTCAGCAAGAGAGAGTTGATCTTATGCTGCTGCTTTTAAAGACAAGCCTTTGAAAGAAAACAATGCAGACACCGGGCTAACATGTAGAATGACAATCACCTCTCCTAAAGTGAGCACTTATCATCACTGTTGAGCAGGTCCACTCTTACCACTGCTAGGAAGAATGAAGGGAGGCAGAAAATGATCACACCAGCTGTTGACTGCCGAGGCCCAGAGGCAGTTTGCCCATGGGATGTTGTGTGTTTGACACATTTGGTGTTTGCTTTTAGCCTTGTGTCCCACTTCCCAGGGACAAGGCAGGGTTCTTTCTCAGCTGGCAGTACCCACAGAGCTTGGCATCTGCAGCAGGGATGGTTCTCCAGATTTCAGCACAACTGCTCTGCTTCCCACTAGGTGCCACCTTGGCCTGTCATTAGTGGGAATGGTGTCTTGTGAGGGATCCTGTGGGGCAAGCACCAAATCTACAAAGGCTGTGGCTGACCTATTCTACAGTGTCACTTTGATTTTAAAAGTACTATTAACCTTCCACCTGGAGTTTTCATTCTGTTAACTTAGAGTATTCACACATACCCTTAAAAGCTGTAATAAGCTGATGGCAGTGATTAATTATCTACAGGAGTTCTGTAATAGATGAATATATATGATATCTCATTTATCAGGGAAATAACCACTTCTTTAAACTCCATGATCAATCAAGCAAAAAGACACAGGATTTGTTGACAATGCCAGTTGCACTTGAGAGCACCTTTAGCTGGTAAGGAGACTGCTGTTGATAAGAAGTTATTTGCTGAAAACATGATGTTTCCAGTTCCATTCTGTCCCTGTTCCTGCTCTAAATGCATTCAGTAAGCAGCCTAATTATAATTAGCACATCAAACACTGAATTTAAAAGGTAGGATTTTTGCCACAAATGGGAGAAACATTTACTTGTTTGACATTTATATGAATGCTCCAGTGTCCAGTCAAAGTTTCAGGTTGTTTTGATGGCTTTTTTAATTTATGTATATATACAAGGCATCACACTAGACCTCCAAAGGGACCAGGGCTCTGATTAGGTGGTAGAGCAGTCTGGAGCCTACAAAGAACTGGTGAGTTCAGACTTACTGAGACACCTGCCAACCAAAGTCACAAAAAAAATCAGATTTAAATGTTTTCACCCTAAAACTGGACCTGCTGTCCCTGCTGGTTTTGACAGGGGCAGAGTTAATTTTCTTCACAGTGGCTAATATGAGGCTGTGATTTGGACTTGTGCTGCAAACAGGGGAGATGATATGGACACTGTTTGTTATTGCTGGGCAGTGTTTGCACAATGCCATTTTCTGCTTCTTGTACAGACAAGAAGTTGGCAAGAAGTCTTGGGGTGCATGGGAAATTGGGAGGAGACACAGCTGGGACAGCTGACCCCAACTGACCCAAGGGCTATTGCAGCCCATGAGGCATCATGCTCACTAGATAAGGAGGGGGGAAGAGCAAGGAAGTGAGGGGCATTTGGAGTGTTGGCATTTGTCTTCCCAAGTCACTGTTATGTGTGATGGGGCCCTGCTCTCCTGGGGAAGGCTGAACACCTTCCTGCCCATGGGAAGCTGTGAAATAATTCCTTCTTTTGCTTTGCCTCTTTTTTTTTTTTTTTTTTTTTTTTTTTTTTGTGTGTGTGTGTGTGTGTGTGTGTGTGTGTGTTTTGCTTTGCCCATTAAACTAGCATTATCTCAACCCACAAGTTTCCAGAGCTTTACTCTCCTGATTCTCTCCCCAGCCCCTCTGGTGGGAGAGTGAACAACCAGCTGCATGGTACCTATTTTGCTGTCTGAGGTTAAACCAAGACACCTTTCAAGATTTGAGTCTTTCGTTACATTCCTTCCTTGAAAACTTGGTGAATAGGGTAACATTTGTTCTCTTCTTTGTATTTTATTTAGAAGATGTTGTTTTCAGTGATACATTTCAAAAGTAAAAATAGCTTTGAAGCCCCTATTCTGAAATACCCTATTTATTTTGTTTTTCCAGGTGTGAAGTAAGAGTTGATGGAAAACAAAGGGTTTGTCTTTTGCCAGCTGAGTGAGCTCAGGGATTGAGGTTTCGTCTGAGTGACTCTTAAAATTTACATTTTATTTTGCTTTGTATCTGTCCATGATGTATGAAACACCTTGGTCTCATCAATCCATTCCTCCTCTCTCTCCTTTGTCCACTGATGAAATATAGACAGATTATTTTAAAACACCAAAATTCCAAGGGGAAAAAAAAAAAGAAGAAGAAAAGGAGAGTCTGCAGTGTGAGGGAGCTGCTATTTGCAAACAGTTAACTCCTGGCTAATCCAGTCACCAGGTAAAATGACCAATGAAGGAAAAGGACTGCTCAGCTATTCTCTGTAGAATACATTATGCTTTGGGTGCTGACAATCCTTAGAGCCTGAAAACAGCGACAGCCTGTATGGTAACCTCAGTGTCACCTCCCTTTATCTTGTGCCAGGATGGCAGGACACCCTGCTCAGAGCGGCACGGGGGAAGGTTTAACTCCTGCCTTTCTCTGTGACCTTGAAAAGGTTATCTACACCTTCAGCCAATACAGCTCTAAGGTAGAAATTTTTAATTGTACTCAGGGGACTTAATTTTCAGGTGATTTGAGAGAGTTTTGGATACCAAACTGCCTTAGCACATACAAAAAACCAGCTCAGATCCAAAAGCAGTCCTGCTAACAGATTCTCATCAGATTGAAAATGGGGTATCTGCCCAAGGAGCTATTTTTTCTGAGTTAGTTATTTTGTCTTAGAGTTCATTGTTACAGAGAGCTGTACAACAGGCTGGCTCAAGCTACCCAGGTGCTTCAACATCACCAGGTCCCTGCACCTCTTTTTGTCCTTCCCATGCCATGAGCTCTGTGGTCTCCACCCAGACAGGATGTTTGCTAGACCCTCCTCAAGTCAGTGCTGCTTAGCAAAACTAAGCATGGAAAATACAGCTCCTTTCATGGTGGGGCAGTGAGATGAACTGGGTCGGTGCCATGTGTGATGGATGCCAAGGCAGGTAAAGAAATGAATGGATAAGAGCTGGGACAGGAGGATCTTCCTGTTGGCAGAACCATCATGGCACCAACTCAGTCACCTCTCAGAAGGTTGCCCCCCGTCTGCAAACTTCTTGGGTGGGCTTTCCTCTCAAATTTGGTCACGCTGGGTGTAACTCAAAGGACCCTATGGAAGTCACTCTCAGCTGGGGTCTCCACCTGCACAGTCATACGAACAGACTCACCTGCAGAGAGGAGGAACAGCTCATGGCAGAACCAAGGAAGGGGACAAAATGGATGTGTGTTTCGAAACCTCATTAATCCAGGGCATTTTATGTTAGTGTAATTAGCACTAGAGGCTAAGAGGAGTGGCAAAATACATTTATCTCGACAAAGGTGGATAAAACCTGTAATTCTCACCTGAATTATGGTTTTCAAAACCCTCTCTAAGGAGACAGATGTTATGCCAGACCTCACAATTATAGATTTCATTCTTCTTGAAAATAACAAATAGCTAATTAGTTATCGGTACCTCTTGCATAACAAACGATTTTATTGCAGGGAGAAGTTTTGATAATAAACAATTCCTTTGCTCTGAGGCTAACCCTTTGCCCCTCTGGGTGCATTTCCAAATGCACAGTGATCACAAATCACAGCTATGGCAGGGGTAAAGTCAGTGCAAAGCTGTCATTTGTTGAGAATATATTGTATATGAGAACTAGGCGGCACCTGCAGAAACTGATGCAGAATTTGATTAAAACAGTAAACAAAGCAGGTCCCTAAAGGGATTAGACAAATTCATGGACAACATGTGAATGGTACACTCTCTGAGAATCACAGAAGAATGAGGTCTTACCAATATGCAGGGGTATCACCCTAAATATGCCTAATAAAGGATTTTTATCCTCTTCCCCCATAAACACACACATGCACAAAGTCATGGCTACCAGCAGCTAATGACAGATTTGTTAATTAACAGCATGAGGCAAAGCCAAGGTTGATGTTCTAATAAACAGGTCATTAACTTTGGTAATGACCAATTTGGGAAGATGATTGCTCTTACAAACTGTATTCCATGGCTTATGAAATGCAGCAGTGCAGGTCTGAAATACATCTGGCAGCCAAGACGTTTAACAGAGCAGTTAGTCTGAAGCATTGGCCATTCCCTGGGAAGTTATCATCCCCATTTTTCACCAGACACACCACGTCACCAGGAATCAGACTAGATGTATTTCAAGCTACAGCAATGAAAATCCATAGAGATGTGAAAATGAAATAAAAACCAGCTTTGAGACAACTGGCCATCTTTGCCAAGGTTGTTCAGAAAAGGTACCTGTGTGTTTGTTTCTGCTTTTGTCCTGATTGGCTTTTTGAGACTGCTCTGCTGCCTTTTGATTCAGGCTTTTCCTCGATTTTTCCATGAGGCCAAAGGATATGCCTGTCCAAGGGACTTGGCTACTCCAAGGAGAGAAGTCTTCATCAGTAGCCTGTCACTGTCAGGGGTTTGTTTCCTCCCTGCAGAGAAAGGCAGGATAATAATGTATGTAAGGACTGGGATGAATAGCCAAATCACCTAAAACAGCCACAGGGAAATGGGTTTGAAACATTAACCTGATTTCCCACGACACAAAAGAATGGAAAGGACCTGCAGTTTCACTGCGCTGCAAAGCAAGCCCCAAAAGAGACCTATATAGAATGTGTGAGATCAGTGAACTACAAAAATGTTGTGTTTTGAAACAGAAGCAGGCTGAGATCATGTTGCAAAAAATTCCTCTGTTTGCAGGACCTGTGCCATTTTTTGGTGTTACTGGAATAAGAATCAGAAGCAAAGGAAGCTGACAGTAATGTGTGTCATGAGCCAGAGGATCCATTAGTAGCTCTTTGGGGCCTTTTTGGGGATAATTAAACATCCTAAAGAACAGTCACTTAATATCACAGCACTTAGTATTTACTAGAGAGTTAGTAACCAGATACCAGCGGGAAAAAATTACTCCTTCTGTAGCTTACCATCAAATGATTAGAAAAAAATAATTTCAAAGTTTTGTATGTTGTGAGGTTTGGTGAATAGGAATGGTAGCATGAGTTAGACCCTTGCAAACAGGAGTAGGATGGAAATGGATGGTGTTAGGGGAGCAGAGTTCATAGAGGATGCTTACTTCAGAAAAGACAAAGCACTTGAAAACCTTTTAGGGAATTAGTCCTGACAGTGGCTGAAATTAGCCTGGGATCTAGGGTCTGGACTTGTGACACAGAGATAAGAAGTACATACACACATGGCCTTAAAAATTCTGCAACCAGTAGTGCTGTCTACAGTAACACTGTTAAAACATGACATTTAAAAGGCTAAAGAAAAGCAAACTTTTCCAAAAGAGATAAAACTGAGCTAAAAGGAAATCTGCCTGTGGTACACAGAAGTGGCATTTGCTTGTGGCACGTGCTTTAGACTGAAAAGTGAAACTACTGTGCTTTACCAGTGAGAATATAGGCTGTATATTTTTCTTTGTCATATTGCCCTCTCGCATTTCAGTCTGGCTATGCAGTGCCTTTAAGGTGAAAGCTATTTTGGAAGGGGTTACCGAAGTAAAATTTAGCAGGACAGGGACAACCCCACCATCAAGCAGGGATCACTCAGTCTCCATGATGGACAGCCACGTAATCATGAGCAATACCAAGAGCTGTGCCAGAATTCCTCCAGCTCTTGCAGCCTTGCACTGCTATTTGAGTGCACAAGCACTGTTTCCTGCTGAATACTCCTATGGACTCTTCATTCCTGAAGAGGAATGAAAAGACAAATGTAATCACTGATTCAGTCTTCTCACAGAAGCTCAGCATCAGGGAAAGCTATATTATACTGTAGGCAGCTTTGTGGATTTGGACTGCAGGACCAAAAGTACCCAAGAAGATTGTTAGGATTGCTTTCATACCTGAAAAAAAGGACCCCAAAATGCTATAACATTTTAATTAATAAAATTTAAAATATGGACTTCTGACTTTCAGGGAAATCAAAGTGATTTTGCATCAAAATTCTTTACTAATATTTTATTTCTTGCAGTTCATTAAATGGGCTTTAAATGGTATTTTCTTTTTCTACAAATATAACATCACTCTAGAAGCAAAAAATATTGATAAATTGACATGCATAAAAATGACAACAGAAGTGTTTTTGTAAACAGACCCATTCTGTAATTTGTGATACAAAAGAACGTGGGAAACAACACAGATGAAGACTAAAGGGACAGAGGCTGACTATATCCATCCATCGATACAGCACTGAAAAGTCATTTTGAGTGCAGATGGGAATTTACCAACACAAGACAAATGATCCCATAAGGCAGAAGAGAATGTTACTGAAAATAAAAGTTAGAGATGACAAAGCACCTGCTATCACCTGATGTAGCAATCAGAGCCAACACATTCCGATTGTCCATTCTAAAAAATGGGCTTTATCACTAAAGAAGGTCTCCATTCATTATTTCTTCATTGATGTTATGTCAAATATGTAGGTCACATAATCAGCTTGCTATCTTAGAGTGAGAAAAAACTAGAGAACTCGGTTAAGGACACAGAATGAATAAAATTTACAGGGGTGAAGGAATTATTTTTAAAAGTCACAATCAAGTAGAAATAAAATTCAGCAAGAAGAAAAAAGTGAGCAAGCACTCCCTCTTTTTATTGTTACATTTCTGACTATATAAATTTTACTGATATTTCAAAGTGACTGGCATGTTTAGGTCTTTTCTTCTTAGTAGGCTGAACTTGAGAGACTAATATATAGGCCAAGCCTTTCTACAGTGCCCTAAACTGAGGCTGAGGTAGCTGAAGCTGGATATATTCAGAATAAAATAAGAGATGCAGCATTTAACAGAGAAGTGGCTCTCCCTTGGAGAACACCTGCTGAAGGAGATCGTAGCTTCAACTGCTTTTGAGTGGATGGTGGGGATTTTTGACATATAGACCTTTCCATTCTTACAGCCTTTGATTTTGCTCCACAGGAATCCTTTCTTGTCATTGAACCAGGGAAAGACTAACTGTAGAAGTTTAGCATTATCAAGGCCAGACTAGGACCAGAATTTTCTTACTCCATAAAAGGCAGTGCTGGATGGAATAAGATGAATAGTCCAGTATCTTGTACACCCTACAAAGCTCTTAGCAGTGGCTTATCTCTGTCCATATGGAAATTTATATCGATTTCACTGCAAAGAGATTTAAGACAACACCGTGCCCCAGCTCTCATGACTCAAACAATATTTGTTGTCTTTCTTAAAACACTGGCTCTCTATGTGATCACAGAGGAATCTCAAATGCAATCAGCACTACAGGCTATGCAGAAAAGCTTGCAAAATCAGTGCACTCAAAGGGAAGGGAAGGGAAGACAGCAAAAAGAGAAAAAGACATGACTTAGGGAGCTTTTAACCCTCAGATATGCTCTCCCCTCGCAATCACCATTCCTCCAAGCTACATAAAATAGTGCAGGTCAATTTGGCTAGTCAGGGAAGAGAGAGAGGTGAACAGAGGGACATTTCTTGGTACCTGTCAGCTGGACTCCATCTGCAATACAAAGAAACCTGCAGCCAAATGAAACAGCAGGGAAAAAGGAGCAGGATTTACACTGGTTTATTTGGAGGAGTAACAAAAAGTGTACTCTAGTTTCCACCCAGACTTGAAAAAGGTACATTTGGCGCAGAAATTGAGTCGAGGCTCCCACTGGTAAGCCGTGCAATTCACTCAAAGATATTCTTAGCAAAGATAACAGGGAAGGAGCCAACACTATTAAACACAAGCAGCGAGTGCAGACAACAAACAAGAACACGCCACAAGGTTGCATCCGTTTTCAGAAACAGGATACTAGGACAGTGATTTGCAGCTCTGACAGATGCACAATACAGCATTTGGCTCTGAGATTGTATCTGTGGTCATTGGAAGAAACAATTTGATTGCATCTGGGGGAATTGGGATTTTTAAAAAGGGAATTAATCTTCAAAGGATTCAATGACCTTTGCTAACTTCTGAAAAATAAAAGAACTCATATGGATTTTTATATTCAATGTGCATTAGCTGCTCATTCTCTCTGAGGTGATTTGCTTTCATTTTTTTTTTCAGTTTTATTTGCATAAAACACAGTCTGCATGAAAAGACAAGCCAGCAGGCTTGGTATATGTTTATACAGGATTTTTCTGTAATATTTTTGGTAGATTTGATGGGGTTTTCTTCAATATTCGCAATCTCCCATCATTTCTGTTCACAGAGAAACAATTTATTTTCAAGCATAGCCATACAGAGCCCTCTCGGACACGACCTGTTTCCCAGCCTTCCACTGCTGTTAAAGCCAAATCACATTTATATTTAACAGCTTAATTTTCCAAATTGGTTTTATCAGTGACCCTGTTGGCCCGCGAAGGCAGCGCCGGGGGGAGCTGCGCCCCGAGCTGTGCGCCCGGCTGCGCTGCTGACCTGCGGCTGACACAGCAGGGCATCCCTCTGCCTTCTTCTCCTCTGAGCTCCTGCCGATTTGAGATGGTAATTCCCTCAGAACAGGAGCTACCTCTTGCTGAAGGGCACACAATGGAACTGTTTTGTGCCCGACGCTGCTACAAGATGGCCAACAGTGGAGGAAGCTCAAGGCAGAGGTGAGCTAACAAGTCCACAGGGGAAAGGCACAAACTACCTGCAAAGGGCAGGCTACAACAAGCTGTTATAGCTGTATGGTTAATTCATGCTATAAGTAAATATGTGTATGTATAAAATGTTACATGAATCCACCACATGCCCTTGACCACTCCAGCCGGGAGCATAGTCCTATTTCTATTCAATCAGTTCCCGGAACACGCTAAAGATAATATCAAGTCCTTAGCTTAAGAATGAAGCCTTCCCGGGCCATGAAAGTTGTCTTCCTTGGATGATTAAGCCATTCAGGAGAAGCCAGGAACAGATTACATCAGTTGTCCCTGAAGCACCAGTATCCCCTGAGTACATGTGAAAGAAAGATATACAGACATCGAGGCAAGCCTTTTGCATCCTATGGACTTGGTTATCCATGTGAAAAGAACATCCAGGAAGGACCTTGTGGAAGTACCAGGACTGACTTTTGCATCCCTATGTTCTAACTCTACATATGAACAAACACAAGGGACATCCTGTGTTATTCAGGCCTCGGGGAGAATATTGGGGATATAAGCAGACTTCACGAGATGGTCAGGGTGAACCACTGGCACTCTGTCAGTCGGATCCAGGTTCACCCAGCGCCAAATTCCAGAGTTGACGCTGCCTTGGCTGTGGCGGATTTTTGATAATTTGTAATTAATATAATAAATCTTTGTCAATTTTTTTTTAATTTGACTGCAGATTCAATAATTTATAACAAAGCAGCTTGTCTCCGACATGGCCTGCATGACTCTCTCAGCCTGACTATTCTTTCTCATACAAGATTTGCTTCTCACACAAGCAATCATAGTTAATTTTCTGCTCCTTGGCTGTCTGATATCCAGGTTATTTTGCCTTTCTACCCTAAGAAGAGTCACCAGCTTTCTTGCCAGTCCTACAGCTTCCCGTCCCAGCCTAGTTCCAGATACGTTAAAAATATCTCAAGCTTGTGAATAGTTTTTTGGGGCTTTTTATTTAAGCCGGAAAAGAATAAAGAATTCTGAGATGAAATCCAAATTGTGAAAGGGGGCATTTTTAAAACCTTATCCCATGACAAACAGGTTGAAGTATTTTTCTCTCATTACAGTAAAGAAAGCTCACATCTTCCTTGAAGTGGTTCAGGATTAAAATACAAATAACTTTTGAGATGGAATTCAAGCAGTAAAGTGTAAAACAGTAGAGCAAATGCTCCTTCATGAAGCAGCAATGGCAGTAGAACAGTATCTGTAGTCCTGTGTATAGATGTGGAGAGATGGACCCATTGATGAACCAGTCAGTAGCACACAGAATCCTCTCCAGTCACACCAATAAGGATGTGCCTACACTCAAAAGAGATATACCCCAACACAGCAATTTAGAGAAGTGCTAATGAGGTCTCAATTTCCAGGTTATGCTTGGATGTCAGTCTTGAATTGACAAAAGCACCACCATGGAAGGGAAATATTTTAATTTCATGTGTGCCAGAATCCTGTCAATTTTCAGACATCTCTATTTCTCCTCTCACAAACACTCTTAATATTTGTCCCCTGGGAATATTGTTCAACTGCATAGTGCCAACCAGGAACTAGGAAGAACAAACTGACTGAAAAACATGCAGACCTTCAAAGGCAGAAGAAAATTATTCTTGCTGGAAAAGAGATTGTGGCACTAAAAAAAAACTAATGTGGCTTATCTGTGCAGAAGTCAGCCTGCCAATCTTTTCTCACCCTGATCAGCTGCTAATTGCAGAAGTGCTGACGATCTCTGTGGCAGTGAGCTCTCAAAGATCAATAGCTGCCTCAGTCTGTCAAGCCAGCTATTCCATTGCAGACTATGGAATTACTCCTGCCCTTGCTCTTCTTTGCAGCTGCAGTTTCAGAGCTGCTAGCACCCCTCTGGGGTGAGACAGGAGCAAAGGCATCTGGCAGCAGGATGAGAATAAAACGTGTGTAAGAACAAAGGCCAGAGGCAAATCATGGGGACTTTGCCCCCATGCACAGGCAGCATGACCCTACTACATTGTGTTCTCAACAAGACAGCTGTAAGCCCTAAACATCGGGGATATACAGGGCATAGGGAAGGACAGATGGGGGAAGGAGGGAGAGGGACATTCAGGGATGGACAGACAGAGATGAGCTGGTGGGATAGGTACAGTAGGACAGACTGCAACAGCATCAATATGCCATGTGATATATGACATGTAACACATGACAGGGCTGTCTGAAGGAGGGATGTCTGAGCTAGGACTGCTTTTGCAGTTTTCACATTAAAGGGGATTGAGCAAAACCAAGAAGGGTTCACTTTGCTTTGAATGAAATAACCTGCCCAAAATACTATACAGTTAGAAAGAGTGCTAAGGTTGAGAATGCAGCTGGAATTTTTAAGGTAAAGAAGTATAACAAACAGCAATTTCTTTTGGTGACTTTTTTCCCCCAGAAATAGAAACAAAAAGCAAAGGAAAATAATACAGAAAACTTCAGTTTTGTTTAAAAGAAATGTGGACATTTTGACATGTCTTTTTTTAAAGGCATCAAAATATTTTTCTTCACCTCAGAGGCATTCCAAAGCTGACCTGTTTGTCCTTCAGACTGTCCCATCTGCCGCTTTAACAGCTTTTTAATATATTCTCTACATAATCAATATTTACATTTCAGTAGCAACTAGCAGCTTCAACAGACACCACAGGCCCCATAGTGCTAAAGTGAAAGGGAGCTGTTCCTTTCTAATCAGATACGAAAGACAGATTGAGGAAAGGGAAATACAAACAGGTAATAGAAATTATTTACACAAGGTGATTCATCGGATCAGACACAAACCTGGGATTAAAGCTGAAGTCCCTAGCTCTGATGGGAAGCTTTCAGGACTCTAAACACAGCTATCCAAAATCAAAGTTTTCCCCAAGGTCAAAGAGCTTCCTCCAAGTCCACCGAGTTCTTGTTTTTTTCTGAGCCCAGCCTTAAATTCTTTATTCAAAATGGAAAGATGGGTACAATTCAGGTTTAAGTCACTATGCAGTTTTAGGCAGGTCACTAAACTTACCCCTGGCTTTGCCCTCCTGGTTAGAAATTATACACACACCAAAAAAAAAAAAAATTACACGAATGTTGGGAGCCCTAAATCCACTGTCGACCTCCACGAATGGGAAACACATGAGACTGGTGGACTGATATGGACAGAATTGCAACAAAATTCTGACAGTCACAGCACCAACAGCTGTAGATGGACTAAAGTCCATCTTCTTTCATAATCAAGAAAACAAAACCGGCTCCTTTTAGGATCTAATTCATCTGAACTCGCGACTACCTTGTGGTGAGGTCATCTGACAATAAACAGCAGGATTGATTTGAAAATTATTTGCTAGGCTGATGTGTGGGTATGTTCATGGGTATGTGGCTTCACCCCAAAAGCATTTTTTATGATGGATTTCTTTATGTGGATAATGCACAGCAATCTACAAGACATCCTTTAGACTTCTGGTGGTCTCTGCCCTTGATGGGGTCATGTAAAGAGGTGCTGAGCTTTCCACCTCTGTTCCATGTTGGCTGTTACTGTAATAAAGCCATTGAAGCCCTCTTTGGATGTGGGAAAGCCAAAGAGAAGCACTTGTGCACTTTTTGCCAGGTGGGAGATGGTTGAGGTCCAAGGCCAGTTGATTGATAGATTGAGCAGAGCCTGGATGCTTGATGGAAACGCTGAACCAACATTACTTCTGTCAAGATAAGTTATTAGTTGGTTCAATGGCAACAAAAACTTTAAGACATCATGAATCGATACCTTGGTAATTGTTACATTAATTACTGTCTGTCATCATCTTCTAAAGTCCTTTCTGGAGTTCATATTTTATGAAAGGTATCTAGCTGCCTTGCTAGAAGCCTGTGGGCAATTTTCTCCATTATTAATGTCACAAATGAGGGAGCAACCCTCCCTTTGGAGCACTCCTATAGTTTCCAAGAGAACTTTGTTTTCCATGGGATTTTTTTTTTAAGTTTCACAACATGGTGACCTAAAAGATGGGGTGGGAGATAGATAGACTATTGGGGTCTGACACCTGCAGGTGAAGAAGAAAGAGGCACTGTGCCTTTGTGAATAAAGCAGGGGGCAAAGACTCCCAGGGAATATATGTTACAGAAAGGGTCAGAGGGCAGGTTGGGCTTTGGCCCAGAGGACCTTCTTCCCTGCAACACCCCAGCACAGCACTGAAAGGGAAGTGCAGACCAGCACTCAGTATCATTATGTCCTAGTCAAGGTCAGATTACTGTGAGGGTTTTGATTAATGCATAAAACGCAATCAAATTAGCTGAGTCGGCACCCGGCTCTGATGTTCATTAAAGAAGCTGCCATGCTCATTAGATGGAAGCAAGCCACCTAAAAGGTCAAAGCTAATTCTGAAAGCCCTGCTAAGACTCCGGGTGCCAAAGCAGGGTGAACCTGGCATGACAAAGAAAGAGACAGATGCCTCAGTACTTGAGCACTTCTGCTGGACTCTGTCACCACAGTGTTCAGTATGCAGCACTCATCAGTGGTATTTATCCCACTGCCAGCCCTTAAAAAAGGATTCTGTCCTCACCAGGTGGAGACCTCAGCATCACTGATTTGCTCAAGGATACTTAGGCAATGACTGAGCTCAGAGCTAAGCCCAGCTAACTAAATATATTTTGAGGAAATATAATTTGAAATGCTTGCAAAAGTAAAAAATCCTCATCTTCCGGTTGTCCTTCGCTTTAAAAGTGAAAACTAGCAGGATATCAGAAGAGCTCCTTTGTTTTTACCTTGACTACACATTACACTTAGGCACAGCTGTAATTATGGAGAGAGCAGATTAAGAAATTAGTCAAAACTGCTGTAAGTACTAAACTCACACAGACAGGTGGGAAATCATATTTTGCAGTATTTCCATTAAGCATTGATCAGCAGACACCAGGCTTGGAATAATAAACTGTAAGGAACAAATGGATATTGTAATGTTTTTACTGGAACAAAGGCAAGAAAATTGCTAAATTAATGCTGACCTTTGTAAAATAATAAAGCCACAAAACCATAGAACAAAGATTACAGCAATAATGTTTAATGACCACTGAGAACACTTCGCCCTGTTGTATTCAAGAGTAAGATATACTGTGACAGTATAGATGAAGAGATTTGCCAGCCAGGCTCTCCATATGGACCTGTGTTACCCGTGTCAGAAAGTGCTGGAAAATGTTGGGATTTTAGCAAGTATCTGCCCTATTCTGATGCCAGTGTCACCACTTTTGAGTATTTTGGTCAAAAGGGGCCAGGCACTCCAATATTTTTTTAAATGTCTAAACATCATGTGAGAAGAGAAATTGGATGTGCATCCTAAAAAAACGGGGAATAACCCAGGCAATGGAGAGACAGATGTGCAGGAATTCCTTACTTAAACCACATTTATCTGGTCTATCTGGTGACAATTTATTCTGTGAAAACGAAGTTATGTCAGTTCTGAGTTTATAGAGCCAAATGATACTGTTTGAGAGACACAGATTGAAACAAGAAGTCATTTTGAAGCAGTGCATTGAAAAACACCACTTAAACTAGAGACAGTATATTCTGAAGTCACCTGTATTTCAAAATGAAGTTTTAAAATGCCATTGAAATGCTCCCCTTTTCCTTTCATCTTACTGTCAGTCCCCAGTGGAAAACAATATGCACTCATATTAACTTCTCCAGCCCTGATATGAAGTTGGGTTAAAACATTCCCACAAGCTCACTGCAAAGGCAGCAATGTGCTGCAGTCCACAGGCTTAAGCCCTAAAATAAATTTGGCTGTGGCAAAATTAACACAAAGCTGAAACCTTCTCTGTCCTTAATAAAATCATTGAGCTCAAACTTTTCTCACTGTTTCTACTTTAACAAAACATTAAGCAAAGAAATACAGGTTATTAAATAGAAAACTGTCCCTGCTCATTTTTCAGTTTGCAGTGGCTAAGGAGGATGGGTTTAATATTACAGCTTCCAGTTCTTCATACATGTTTCTACTGCACCTCCACATGAGCATTGCAGGGGGAGGGGGACCATCGGCCTCATTTTGCTATTAAAATGCTAATAATCTGGAAGTCTTTTTCTGATTCATCCAGTCCTCCCAAGATTGCTTTGCTTAAATTGGAAACATAGCCAAGTAATGTCACCAGCTGAGCCATTCACAAAAAAATATCTCTGTGGCTCTAGAAGCCTGTCGCTTTACACGGTGACAAGTCCCATATCCCTTTTTCCAAAGCAGCTCTGTGCACATGAAGGTGCGTGACTGCATGCATATATATATTTCATATAAATATATACATATGTATATATATATTTCAGAAAAGAGACAGTATCAGGAGGAATAAGATTATAGTTTTGTGGGCAAAAATCAGACTTCTTCCTAGCCTTTGTTCACCATAGCAACTCTCTCTCTCACACACACTCACGGGCAGAGCAAGAGGAAAAAGAAAAGCTCCTACACAATTTTCAACCAGGCCTTCTCCAACAACAAAAGCAAAGCTTTTATCTTTTAGATGGGGATAAAATACTATTCTGGCAGTTATTGCATAGGCACGCATGAACTTGTCAAAGCAAGTACACATTATCATTCCCCTGCCTAGGAATTTAGCACAGCCTATTAGGAAATGCCTGGCTACTTCCAACACAAACATTTCTGTGTCTTATAATAGTTGTCCTGTGAACAGCTTCCTGCTTCCTAACTTCCCAGGACAGTGACAGCTTTCTACTCACTTAGCACAGAGCTACACCTGCATTCATACATATACAGAGAGACATGTTACTTACCAATTCATACTTCAGTTTTCCAGCAACACTAAAACTGAGGCAGGAGAGCTTATCTATCATGTTTTACTAACCATGACACGTGTTCTGGCAGTACTTAAAAAGCCCACATAGTAGCATCAGGATCACACCTTACAAGATACTGTGCAAATACGTGTAGGACATACTTAAGTCAATTGTACATTTCCAGTCCTTCCTGAAGACCCCACAGCCTGAGGATACGAGCAATTCCTGCCAAGGTCACATGAAAAAAATCTGCTGGCATCATCAAGCCCAAATTAAGCAAAAAATGTCTGCGGTTTACAAACAGGTCACTGCAACACAGGGAGGTTAAAGGAGCCGCTCCCGGACACACAAAAAGTTGCTCTCAGGGAAGCTTGAACATAAATCTCCCAAGTCCCCCTTGACGTCTCAAATGCGACCTATTTGCCCTCAGACAGGAACATACATTGCTCTGTCTGCTACTTTTCTTTGTGTCTCTTTTTTTTTTCCTAGAGAGAGCACCTCCATTCTCTGAAATATGCTACTAGTATTGTGGAAAAAAATAATGTAACATTCACCCCCAATCAAAGCCTGATGTCAGAGATATTCTTTTGCAACAGCTACACCTGTAATATTTTGAGTACCTGCAGACAGCTGTAGCTAGGCTATGACTGAACTTATAACACAACTTCTGTAGAAGGGATTTGATTTGCCATAGTTTTTCCCCAGCTTTAAACCAAGGCTCCACTGATTTTTGGATAACAACTGAGTGTGCCAGCCATCAAATAAAGTCATTAAGAAAAACCACATCTAAATGTCCTTCTTGGACAAAAAAAAAAAATAAATCTGCATTCCCCCTTGTGTCACCTACTTCCTTCCAGCCTATTTTCAGTGCGTGCACCCTGTGACACAAGGGGACTTCAATGGTGAGGATGGAGACAAAGCGAGGTGACACTGAGTACATCTCATCACTTTTAAAAAACCAGCTTTTTCTACAACCAGGGAGGTTGAGGTTGTGGGAGAGAGGCAGATCCCTACTTAATGAGCCTCTTGTAACCACAAGAAGAGCACTGGCAGCTTGCTGCTGTGCAGCAGGTTACAAGGGGACTTTGTAGAGCCAGTACTGCTAAAGTACTTCCCTATTTTATATCACCTACTGTGGGCATCTTTGAGCTGCTGATCTACCTGTTATTTCTCCTTCACACACTAAGCGTGCCAGCTGGCCAAGCAAGGCAAGTCACTCTTACAGACTGGAGAATATTGCCTTCCTGCTGCTGTCCTAGTGTTCAGTAGAGCCTGCATTTGCAGAAGAATGATTGATGACAATAGAAACACATTTTCTTCGGGTTTCAAGGTCACGAGACAAGTCTAGCTGGCATGCAAATAGCTGAAGCCAAAGAAGGACCATTTCTGTTTTGACCAGCACACTAAGTGCTGGTCTCTGCAGCTCTGTGACCATGAGTTCCCAAACTGTGCATGCAGTGGGATCTCAGGCACATCTACCCAAATTGCATTCCCACACTGGGCTGCAGATAGACCCTCAGAGAGAGAATCAGCTGATGTCTCTCTCCACGAGCTGCATGCTGCATTTTTAGTTTTCTCTCCTAAAAGCGTGCTTAAAATTTTTTTCTCCCCACGCTCCCCTATCTTTGATTCAACACCACATTAAACTGCCCTGGATGTTACCTCTTGCACTTTTTGAAAACGCATCTCTGCTCAGAAGGCTGAAAAGGTAAAAAAGAGACATTGCCACCATGCCAGGAAAAGCACTGCTGTACTCAATACCCTCACACGTGTCACTTGTTTGCCTGTTGTCATTTGTGCTCCTGCTTGTAGAGCACGGTGATTGAGCATTTCCTCTAAGTAAATGTGTGCATATCCTCTTTACTGAGCTGTACACAGATGCACAAGGTCTCCTTGAGGACGTAAATTCATTTTCCTGTCTTTTTAGCAGAGTGGCTGATTTCAGTGTCATTAGCTGATCCACACTGAAACTTCCTTGAGCCATTCATTGAGGCAAATGTCTAGGAAGGTGAAACTAATGTTACTCATTCCCATCTAGGCTGAACCAGTTCATTTACTCAAGTCAGACATATTAAGAGCAGTAGTCTACTTCATAGCCAAGATTTTTAGAAAGAGGTGGCCAAGGGGCACTCAGCAAAATCAGCATTGATTTTTCAGCTTGGAACACATCCAGATCTCACGGGGCCAGAATAAAATAAATACAGGAATAAGAACTAAAAATTGTTAAAGGGAATGGTATGTAGAGGACTGTCAGTCAAAATTAGTTTGGGCAGGTGAGAGGAAATGGTTTAGTAAGGAATAAAAGGCTGAAATAATTAACCTCAGTTAACATGGGTTTATGAGGGCAAATGACCCTGTCAAGTTAATGTAATACTAATTTTGGAAAAGTCCTAAGGTTGCTGCCACAAAGATTGCATCCTGCTCTGACTTCTGTGCTTAGGACCGTGAGGAACTTCAATCATTGAAGTCTGGAACCAGATGAGCAGATTGAATGGATTTAAAAGGAATTGATTGACAAGTCGTGATTTTGGGGAAAATCTCCAGCAGATAGGAAGATGCTGTTCATGGGTATGCATACTCACTTGCAATTCTTAGATACCCTGAACACAGGAGCAAAGTTTCAATGAGAAACTTCCTCCTGCTTTTGTCTCCAACCAGGCTGGAGTGTCATCTTGTGCAACTAAACCTGTCAGCCTGAAACATCCATCTTGCTTTCTCTGCCAAAGAGGTTATAGTAAACTTGAAAACAACTGGAACATCTCCAGACTGCTGCTGTCCCAGCAGACCTCCCTCTGCTATTCATTTCTGACTACTCTTAATAATTTATCTCTATGTCTTGGGTTTGATTAATACTAATGACTGCCAAAAATGCAGCTGAGTGCCCAGTGCTCTCTATGTCGTCCTTAACGGGAACAGAATGTATAAAAAAAAATTAGTTTCACTGGGCTCCAGCCATACCTCCACCTAAAACATCTGTCTCTCACAGTCTCTGCCCCATGGAGTGGGCAAGGTCACTGTACTCAGGATGCCAGGACCAGAGCATGGCAGCTATTGGCAGCCATGCATACCTGCAAACTGAATTCATAGTGAGATGCGATGTTTGTGTGCCTTATTCTCAAGCCTCATGTTGCTTAGCACCCTCGGTGCTCCCACAGTGACTTGGCCTTTGCCACTGCTTAGTTATTTTCCACAGCTGCCATCAATAAACAGTGATGTGAGGTCTCTAAAATGCCCTGAAGGTTCTGCTTTCGGTCAAATTCAACTGGGCCCAGTTGAAATTGCCATATCTATGAAAAATGATATTTTTTTGCTGCAAACAGCTGGCACAAGTACAATTGAATTTATATAAAGACTGGGTTTGTTTCTGAGCTGATGACTCATTTTCTTGTCTATTGCTGATTAAATAGTGTCCTTGTAAATGGCATACACATTTTTTTGTATTTAATTGTCCTGGTCGGAGGGATTTAATCTATGCACCAATTCAATAAAATGTTATCATCAGCCAGCCACACAAAATGCAATCAGAATGCCATTGCACGCATGGCTATGAGACATAGATGTGTGCTCTTGCTTTCGGGGGAAGGCATTGAAGATGGAAGTTGTTTCCCTCAAAGAGAAAGAAGCAACTAAAAAAAAAAAAAAATCAAACTGATGCTGCATTCACAGAGCCAGATGTCTTATATGCAAACAAAAGTCGCAAGCAGTGAAGGAGCGATCCCAGTACGCTGTGATATTTAATTGATGCAAGTTTGATGTTCAAAAAATCAGCGGGCAATTCCCACATATACGTGTTCACCAACAGGAGGAAAAGCAGCTGGGGTGCTAATGGCATTATCCCAATCCTTCTGAAGGCAATGAAAGTTATTTTCAGGCCCATCTCTGGGAATAGCCTCATGTCAAAAAAAACAAAGGGTTCTCAGGGCTGGATTTTTTGGCTGTTTAATTCACACCAGTTGGGCCAGGTATCCAAAAGAGCTCAGCTCCTGCTAATGTAATTCTGACAGTTTTTTTTTCAAGTGCCCCTCTATTGGTATGCAACATGCTAAGAGGTGCTGAAGATTTGGCAACAGTTTGTTGTTGAAGCCCCTTAGGTTTAGAAGTTACACCATTACTGATTCCTCTCAGGAAGAGCATTTTCTTTGGCTCTGGCATCTGTTCAGTCCCTGAGTCCCAAGTTCCTGAGGAGGTTTTGAGCTGACCAGGCTGCTTGTACTGAGGAATCCCACTGCCCTGCTGACTGCCTGGGGGCACATCAGCATACCTGCAAACATGGGTTATAGATAAGTTGCCCACAGCCCATAGAAAACCTCCTACCACTCATTTCCAGTGTTTGTGGGAAACTCTGCAGGCTGATAGAAAGAAGACAAGCCATTGCCTCTGCATGGAAACAAGTGAGAGTACATTCCTCCCCAAAACATCTAGTGTCCAAACGAGATCAGATTGTTCAGACTCCCATGTGGAGGGGCGATCGCGATGCATCAGGAGATAATGGTGAGTTAATATAGAGCAATGGTAATGAACAATAAAGGATGCTTTATATAGTTTTATAATCATCATACGGCACCATTATTCCCAAATGTGCACATAAATCTGCCAAAGGAGGCAGTTCTACAGCACAGACACTTTTATATGTATTTAAAAAATGGGATAGAAGTCATATCAATCCTTGGCAGAGCTAATTTAGCATCACACAACATTTTTCATAATACCAGTACCTTTAAACTCGATGCCCACTGCACCATCAGCCAGTGGCAGTTTATTGCAGGCTGAAGACAATGGCACACTGCCTAGACAGGGGCTTTGCAGGCAAGAATAAAGCACTTCTAGAGGGAAGCAGGGAACCCAAAATTTCCCTCTATACCATGGAGCCTGCTGAAGGAAGCTAATGGAGGTTCAGACGCTACAGAGATTTTCAGTGTGGTCTGCATAAAGTGCTCATAAATCCAGACAACTCTTAAGCTGGGATGCAGCTCCAGGGGCAAAAGGAGATGATACTGCAGAGGGACTGGTTGCCATCTAGTGAAGTGCTTGTGATACAATCCAGCACACATAGCAGGACTGATGATCACACAGGCTTGGAGTAAGTCAGACCTGGAATGTTTTTCCCAGCCCAAGTTTTCAGAAATCACAATACCAGGGCTCAATATCCTAGAGCTGATGGCTTGAATTTCCCAAATTAGGCTGCAGAGAGGTGGTTGAAAATTTATTTGCCAACTTCAGAATAACTGAACTTTCAGCTAATCACTGGCTCACCCACAAAGGTCTGAGATATTTAGGCTTTTGCATGGCTTAAAGTATTTTACTTTTCTGTGTTTCACAGAGGCCATAATATCATCTATATGGAAAGTATTGAACCAATTTTCCCTTGTGCACATCTGAAAGTGAAGGTGTGCACAGCATAAACGGTGTGTACTGACACAAAACATGGCATCAAACTTGCAAATGTTGCTGCAGATTTTACCCTTCCAAGCTGCACCCTTCCTGACTGTCAGTGCAATCACAACCATTAATCAACTTCTGCAGGCTCCCAGCTGAAAGTCAGAAAATTACTTTCCAGAGAAAGTAATTTTCTGACTTTCCAGAGAAGTCCCTATTTTATTTTTTTTTAGGATTATTTGCAAATATTGCTGTCTTTTGCTTAAACACACAGGGTACATCTGACTAAATATTTTCGCTCCTTGGTTTGTGACCTAAGACAGAAATCTGAGGCTATTTTAAGCAATGCTTTTATAGCTGTATGTATTCAGTGAGCTGAGCAATCTTCAGAAGAGCGACAGAAAAGCCAAACTGGAAGAAACCAAGCCCAGCTTTAAAAATGGAAAACAAAAAACAAAGTCCCTGCTAGTATTGCTGCAGGCAATCCAAAAGGCATGTCTGAGCTGCTTCTAATCATATCAGCCCTACTCCCCAGCAGGAGGTGAGGGAGGAAGCGTGACACTAAACTGACAAACATACCTTTTATTTCACATCAGCCAGACTACCATGCTGAGAGACGTGATTCAGTCTTCTCTTTAGGAAAACTCACTCTGGCCTGTTGGGAGCATCATTTTAGCAACCAATCAGTATGATCCCAATTAGAGAGAAGCCAAAGCCTGTGACAAGCCCCTCAACAAAGGGTGGATCCCGCATCACAGCCTGCAAACACACCCTCCTCTACCATTACTGTCCCTCCTGGCAATGTATCCCGCTCCAAAGCTGCCTGCCCACGTGGGCCACTTGGCCAAGCAATGTGTCCTGTGACACAGCACAGGTGGGAAAGATGTGACCTCAGTGCTGCTTGAAGCAAAAGGAGACTATGGAGAAGGGTCACAGACCTGTGCACTCCCAAGTCTGCTTACAGTAAGTGGTTATACGCAACTGTGAATACATCAAACATCATTTTAATTTAAACCAGACAAATTTGCAGCGGCTCAGCAAGGGAGAGCATGCACAAGCCAAATGGCTCAAGTCCAGATTAAGAGAGACCACATGTTGCATCGAGATGTCTGAGCTACCATGGTACCCTGCAGCTGGAAAGGACACTTTCCAGTAAGAGACACCTTGCTGTGACTTTTAATCACTGCGTGCATGAACTACCTCACTTTTACAAGACAAAAGAGCGCTGCGTAGAGATGGACCAAGCTGGCTGCTTGATCTTTTAATTGCCCTTGTTTAATTGCTACAGTTTAAATCACAGAGGTATTGATTTCTCAGAAAGACCTCCAGACCTTTCACTGGGCTCTACCTCAAAGTGAACTAACAAGAGTTGGGGAATGAAGTCTGCAATATAAATAATTGAAAGCAACATATCACCCATGAACTACATTAAAGAAGAATGTAGGTAAAACATTAATATAAGCTACAGCAACACCAGTGATAGGACAGCTGTCAATCCTTGATTTTCCTAGGAGTAAATTTTAGGGGATTTCTTCAGTGGCTCAACTCCAAATGTCAGAATCTCAATTTTTGTTCAAAATAAAAATCTCGGTACTCTGGAAATGAAAAATACAAGATGCCATCAAAATTCAAACACAAATAAAAAAGTAAAAAAGAAGAAGAAGAAGCAAAATTAAAATAAGACATCCAAAGACTAAGAAAATTATTCTGGAAAACAAAGAGTGCTATGCCAAAGCTATGATTTTTCACTCAATTACTGAGCACTTGAGATCAGCAGGGTGAGAACATAATTACAAAGGAAACCCAGTACCTTCCAAGTTCATCACTTGCTCAAGAAGCCAAAGTCCAAACAAATTTAGCAGAATGGATGAGAAGGGGCAAGATTTTGAGAACACAGCAGTGAAATGGTAATAAATCCTTTCTTTGTGTTATTTTGCAAAGAAGTTACTATTAAAAATAACTTTATTTCACCAAAGGACTCAGTGACAGAATTATTGCATGCCAACCTAAATTACAGCCTGTCAACAGAAGCAAAAGCCTTAAGACAGGAAAAGACATTATTGCAACCTGTGGCAGTGGGAAGTAGCCAAGATGGTTTAATACGAAAACGTAGGTGGTGCCTGCACCCTTCTAGTAAAAATCAATGGGACTGAAGTTTAGTGAATTTTAGTGATCTGCCCAGAAAGCAGCAGAAGTGGCAGCCCTTATCAGCACTGTGGTTTGCAATGAATGCTGCTAACACCACAGATGGCAGGTCTTCAGCACACTTAGTCCAGCAGAGCTTTGCAGCCCTTGTGAGGGATACGAGAGGGTTGTGCAAGGCCACGGTACAAGCCTTAACCATTTTACTCACAGAGTTATGCAATTTTTGAAAAATACTAGCTCTCAGCAGAGAGCCAGTTTGCTTTTAAGGCGCCAGTTCTCCTTAGGGCAAAGCAATATTTGAAAATGTTAAATGAATGACACCTGAGAGTTTAAAAATAGGGAGAAATATTTTTGAAAACCAGAAGTCTTTGGGTTTTTCTGTGCTTTCTCATCTTCATATTTTGAGACAAGAACTTGCGAATTTTTCTGCTTAATTTGAAAACAGATTATATTGGAGCATATTTCCTTCAGCAGAAGTCATTCTCTGCATAATTGTGTAACAGTCCAGCTCTGTGGATCTGCAGACCCACAACTGAGGACAAGCAGTGATATTTATGCAAGGTCATAGACCACTTAATGGAAACTGATGCTATGGTTCCCCAGGTTGCCAGACATTTGTGGGGAAAATCACTTTCACCTTGATCTGAACTAATTCCCAGGTGACTTCAAGCAGGAACTAAAAGACCACTACATGTTTTGTGGATTAGTGTTTTCCCACCTCTGTAAAATAGGTTCCTGCCAGTTTGCCAGGGTGGAAGGCTCAAATACAAGTGAAACAGGGAACTGTCTTGATACCTTAGAGCAAATCAGTCCCTCCTACTTCTGTTACTACTAACCCTGATAGCCCAGACTAGCCCAGAATTTTAATTCATGTCACAGGGAAAATTAATCAGCTTGAGTTCAGTGTTTTCTTCTCCATTTGCACATGGGACAACCACAGCACTAAGAAACTGTAATAAGCCCAACAATTAGTCCTTTTTTTTCTGTTCTGAGCTAGGTATGCAAGGCAAGCAAGTAGGCAGTGAGGACATAGTGTCCATGATGGGACAAGGATAGGACCAACAGAATAGACCTGCTGTCTAAAGAGAACCATCGGGGTAGTAGAAAGTAGGAGACCTGTTACAGAGTTAAGTCTCATGCAAACTTTAAATATATACTCCTCTTACTTTCATTTCTGTTGAAAATTATGCATTCAGAGCATTTGGAATAATTGTATCAACACAGAAATTCCTTATAAGTAGCAACTGCTATTGCAAAGGTTAAAAAATCAGGGGGGCTGGTTATTACTGACATTTAAACCACTGTGTATTTTAAAGGGATGTATTTTTCCACAGATATTTGAATAAGGGCTGAATGCAAAATACTCTCAACATACCTGTCCATGAGCTGGCACCTTTCAGCTCTCCTTGCTTCAGGCAGCAAGACGTGAACAAGCAATTCAAAGACCTCTCCCACTTGTCTTCCAGTACTTTCTCCCAGGTGTCTAAGCATCTCCCATCATTACAGGTGGGAAATGATAGCATCCATGATAATTAGAATCCACTTGTTATTATTATTATTATTATTATTATCAATTGCTATAATCAAGACAAATCGGAAGCTTTCCTTCCTGGTGCTCTGCTGCAGCTTTGCTAAGGAAATGTGCAACACACAGCACCTCATGCAGTAACTCAACAGCAAATGCAGCCTGTTAGGGCCCCTGGCACCATCTTCTACTGCTGACTGCTCACAGACAGACCAGGTACTTAGTGCCAGAGGCTGAGCAGTGCTTAAAATGTTGTTGCTTTAGGTGCCTCCACACCTGACAACTTCAAGTAATCCATATATAGTCAATGTAAAAAACTTGGAGATACACAAGGAGCTATGCGTTTGGTTTCATCTTGGTGATATGAAAAGGAAGGTCGTGACCTAAAGGAAATGACCAAGGAGATTGCATTCAGGAAGAATGAAAGTGGTTTGAAGCAAAGATTTAGTTGTTTTTGGAGCATGAAGAATAAACTGAAAAAGGTGAATTAGGAGAACTGTGACAGATACGTGTTTATACACAGATGTGAGGGGCTGGATATGTTTATTCTTGTATTTATTTGCAATTGTTGTCTCCAATGGAAGTAAAGGGATGCAGTAAAATCCATAAACTTGAACTGACTTACAGAAATCAGATGAAAAAGACTAGAAAACATAAATAGGTGCTCATTTAAGACTACAAAAGATCCAGCAGAAAAAGATTCAATATAAGACTCAAAAGACTGCAAATCCTTAACAGAATGGTGAAAAAATATAGATATGCATTTAATCAATATTCTAATTTATTGTAGTCTATATCTGTGTATTTATAGAGCTGAAATAGAGTTAAATGAGAGCCAAACTTCATTAGGATATTCTATGTAGTAAACCTCAAAAAGCTGGATCCTAAGAGATTTTTAACTGCTGTCTTTAGAAATTAAACAGCAAAGATAGCAGAAATATTTGAGGCCTGCAACATTCCTCTTGCATCCTTCTCCTTTAGCCCCTGAAAAGAAGAGTTTATTTTATGGGACTTCAGCCACAATAATTATGAAATGAGTAAGACTCTTCCCAAATAATATCTCTCTTTCCCACACGTCTCCACTGAAAGCTATCCGTATCAAAAATAAAGAGTCCCAGACAGAGCCATTAGGAAACCCATTTAATTTTTTAAAATCTGATCTCTTGGCACTTCACTGTCCCCACTCAAATTTCATTCATCCATCCATAATTTTAAGACTTGTCCACAGAGTGTGTTTCACGTTTGGACCCTGACAGACTGAGGGACATGCCTGAAAGAGAAGCATCAGTGGTGCAGGTGGTCCTTTGTAGGTAGCGACGGCTGTGTCTTGACTGCTAATTTCAATTTTACAGCCTGCAACTGAATCCCAGAACAGTCCTGTTTTCTTTTCTCTTTAGTGAGAAGGAAAACCACACATGTTACTGCTAGAAGCAAGCCAGGCAGTGCAGAGTGTGCAGCGGCTACCTGGCAGCGAGGCGACTGAGCTAACACATGGGAGGCAACTTTTATGCTCTTTTGGAGTGAGTGAGGATTGTGCCAAGCCCTAATGTTCCATACAAAGGAAATGAAACCACTCAACATATTTTACAGCTCAGGGAAAAATGTTGCTTCATTTTTCCTCAAATGAGGTGTTTAGCTCTGTTAACTGGACATTTTTAGATTTATTACCATGTCAAGTCCACGAGAGCCACCAGTTTAACTCTCAGTACAGACAAAACGCTATTTGGAAGGACAGAGAGAAGTGCACACGTTTGAAGTAGGCAAGAATTTTTAAAAAAATGCATTAAGAACTCCAACAGACTTGAGCTAGTAAGGCAGATTAGGAGAATGCAATAGTCTTGATAGTTTGAAGGGAGACACTAGATTAGAAAACATCATTCCAGTTTAGAAACCTGCATATAGTCAAGCAAGAGAATAATGCTACAAGCATTATTCAATGCTACAAGAGAATAATGCTACAGGCTCCTGCTTCTTGCCTGAGAGCAAGCAAAAGTGTTTGGGGCCCAATGCAATTTGGACTTCCACATGGTGTTTTCAAAGGTTGCTTGGGCTCTATATTTAATAGGATTTAAATCCCCAAGCACACTGCAATTCCTTAGCTGTGCCAGGATCAGTTATGTTCTAAATGCTTCAAGGTCAGAGTCCAATATCAATAACTCCTGCTGAGCAGCCCCTTACACCACCATTTCTATGAATTTCACTGTAATAATTCACAGAGTACTATCTAAGACCCAAAACTGTATCCTGCTTGCCTCCTCATCCATCTGAAGGGCAGGGAAAGAAGCAAAAGAGAGGTTACTACAATCATAGAATCATTAGGGGTAAAAAATACCTCTACTATTGAGTCCAACCATTAACTCAGCACCACCATGGTCATCACTAAACCATGGCCCTAAGTGCCACATCTGCGTGTCTTTTAAATACCTCCAGAGATGGTGAGTCTACTGCTTCCCTGGGCAGCCTGCTCCCATGCCTGACCACCCTTTCCTTGAAGAAATTTTTCCTAACATCCAACCTAAACTTACACAGGTGGAACTTGAGGTAATTTCCTCTCCCCTTGTCACTTTTTACCTGGGCGAAGATATTGACTCCTACCTGGCTACATCCTCTTTTTAGGTGCTTGAGGAGAGCAGTAAGGTCGCTCCTTTTCTCCAGGCTAAACAACCCCAGCTCCCTCAGCCAATCCTCATAGGATTTGTGCCTGAAATGCTCCACCAGCCCTGCTGCTCTTCTCTGGACACACTCCAGCACCTCAATGTCTTTCTTGTAGTTAGCAGCCCAGAACTACACACAGGATTTGAGGTGTGTCCCCACCAGTGCCACGTACAGTGGGACAATCACTGCCCTGATTCTGCTGGCCCCGCACTATTTTTGACACAAGCCAGGATACAGCTGGCCTTGGATGCATTGCCACATGGGCACACTGCTGGCTCATGTTCAGATGGCAGTCAACCACCACCCCACGTCTTTTTCTGCCAGGCAGCTTTCCAGCCACTATTTCCTTAGCCTGGAGCAATGCCTGGGGTTGTTGTGACCCAAGTGCCGGATGCAGCACTTTGCCTTTTTGCACCTCATACAACTGGTCTCAGCCCATGGATGCAGCCTGTGCAGATCCCTCTGCAGAGCCTTACTGACCTCCAGCAGATCAACACTCTCACACACCTTGGTGTCATCTGTGGACTGGCTGAGAGTGCCCTCAATCCCCTTGTTGCAATCATTGGTAAAGATTTTAAGCAAGGCTGACCTCAGAAATGAGCCCTGGGGAACCCCACTAGTCATTATCTGCCTCCTGGATTTAAATCCATTCACTGACACCCTCTGGGCTCATTCATCCAGCTGTTTTTTCACCCAGGGAACAATGCACCTTTCCAAGCCATGACCAGACAGTTTCTCCAGGAGAATGCCAGGGGAAACAGTGTCAAAGACTTTGCTGCAGACAACATTCATAGCATTTCCCTCATCCACCAAATGGGTAACTTTTCCATACAAGCAGATCAAGTTGGTCAAGCAGGACCAGCCTTTCCCATGCTGGCTGGGCCTGAATCCCTGGTTGTCCTATACATGCTGTGTCGTGGCCCTCTAGCTGATCTCCCCCATAATACCAATATATAATGTAGTATCTCCCGAGTGAAGTTAAGCGTCCCACAATACACTCTAACTATCCCCTATAGCATCAGTGACTGCTGTCAAGCCCATCTATTACCATAGTAACAATGGGATACAGTAGGGGGCTATGCTGTTAAAAAAAATGAAGCAATAATCTGTAGCTGAAAATTAGAATGTGCAGGGCCTGATTTAATGCTTAAGGGCACAAAAGGAGGAGCTGCTGTACTGCTGGGCAAGCAGGAGCAAAGGAGCCAAAAGAACCCTGACCAGAGAGCACAAAGGACAATCTCAATCCCACTTACCCAGTGGATCTGCAAGCCATTTTCTGCCTCAAGAGCCAATAATCAGCAGCAAAAGTCTCCAGTGCTTTCCAGCCTGGTGATACAAACCCCACAGCAGCTCTGCACTAATGCAGAGCATCAATGTGTTCTGCACTTACTGGGCTAATATTTATTTGTGCATAAACAGATGCCAGGTCTGAAATGCTCATGGTGTGGCATTTAATTCAAGAAGCAATGGGAATGACCCTGCTTTTGTGAACAGCTGTAAAATCATGCTGGTGTGGGACTCAGGTGCTTTGCACCCCCCGAAGTGTTTAGCAAAAGGCTCGGAGAGCAGATGCTGGGCTGCTAACCAAACCAAAAAGCAAATAACGCCGAGCATGGGGAGGGGGCAAACAGGACTAATGAAACCTTACAAATGTGCTTAATGGTTTCCACAGCCAGGGCATCCTTCTGAGTGACAAATAATTCATTTTTTACCAGCTCCTGTTGCCTGAAGATAAGTCTCTTGGTTGTTTTCAGTGAAACCTATATAAACCAAAGTATTTTCAAAGAGGAAACCAGATGTGATGGGGCCTGCCCCAGCCAGTGACAGGGACACAGGGGTTAATTATGATTGATGGCATATCACTCTTCATAAAGCACCCACTTGCCACATCAGGTGTTTTTACTGTCATTTATGAAGGGATGCTGGAGATGCCAGCAAGCAACATCTGGGGTCAAGGAGAAAGGGACAGCGGTATGAAATAGTCAATTAAGTTTCCTCTGCTTGCCAGGAGGAGGAAATAGAAAGACACATTAGGCAAAAATCACAGAGTGATATTTTTGTTGTGTTTTCATGCTGTCTGTGGTCCCACAGCACTGCACTTATTGAGGAACACCAAGATGAGGAGGTGGCTGCCAAGTTAAACTGCAGCTCATCACGGATGAAGCTGGGAGGGATACACAGAGCCACGTGTCTGCTGCAGGCTGCTGAGGAACACACGACTACAACCACTGCTGTAAAACCATTTCAGACATGACTTTGCCACACAATTAACATTGCTTCTCTAGGGGCTGCATGCTACTCATCTGCTTCCTAATGCATCTTTGTGAGGGAAAATTCTAGGAAGTTCCAGTATATGGGAATTAGTGTGAAAACACACTTGGGCCCCTTCCTGTCACTTCTATCCAGTAATGGATATATGTTGTATATGCACACACAAACACAGATACACAGATACTCTGTGTTCAAGTGTTGGCTTGTTTAAGGTGTAAGAAAGGCCTGGACTAAGTCTTTCACAAAACAAAGGAAACAAGATGAAAGCCTCTCACACTTAAAACATGCTCACTGCTACATGGTGTGCTTTATCTGTCTTCTTTTGCATATTAATCTCTTCTACAGCAGCTTGCATAAGAGACACATCGAAGACACTGACATTAGCTAGTGCTGCTGTGCTGGAGCCTGGTAAAAATATGAGCAAGAAGTGAGCTTGAGAGCCAGGGAGGAAGGATGAGGCACTGTTGTCTGCTTCAACTGGCCATGGTCGTGTAGCACTTCTGAACTGGGTACGACTTCGCATGTGACAGCCGTAGCCGTCGTCTTCTGTGAGTAACAAAAATGGATCAATGTTAAATGAACTATTGTCCTGCACTTCATCTATTTTATGGGTTAGACCAACTTATTGTATTTTAATGAAAAATCAAGATAATAAAGCTCATCAATTCATAAAGGGAAGAGGATCTGCTGAGCCTCGTATTGAACAAGCTGTGTAATTTCATGTGTGGGGTTATTTATCCTCCTGTTCAAGTAATCTTTTTTTTTCTTTCTGCTATTTAAACTAATCAGAGCCATTTCAGGGAAGGAACACGGTAAAAAGGAGGAGTCCTAAATTTGTTTGGGGTTTGAGCTCAGTTCCAGGACAGAAGCAGCTATCAGACAGTCCAGAAATCTTTTGCACACTATTTTGAAGGTTTTTGCCTGCCATTAAGGACAAACAGAGCACAGCTGGAGAGCACCTTTCACTGTCTCCTACATGTCCTCAATTTGAATTAACCTGCTCACCATAGCAAATTTCATGTCCAGCAGTATGTGTGTGCAGGGCTGCTAAGGAGGCAGATTTGAGAGTGTCAGATTTGAATGGCACATGCATTTGCACCTACACCAGGTCCTCAGAGTAGGTAGATCCTTAGAGTGTTCACCCAGATGAGAGGGGGGAACACTCTGGGGAGAGCCTGATGCCTGCGCTGCAGGGAAACAGGTGGTGCTGGATGGGTCCTGTCTAAAATTGTGGCTTGTCCAACTAATTTTTCAAGACTTTTTATCCTAAGCTTGCAGCTCTGACATTTCTTCACAGAGAAACAATCAATTTTGAAACAAGGGATCATTTTTAGCAGATCATCTGTATCTGTGTGTGTGTGCATGTGTGTGTGCGTGTGTGTAAAAATAAACAACTTCTACATTAGTTGCAGAGAAGTGAACAAATTAATTACCTGCTGTTTTCAGCCAGACATGAATAATTCAAATTCCCCTGTGTCGGTGGATCTAATTAGTAATCATCCAAACTATTCTTAAATTATCTAGTTTGGAGTTACTCGCATAGCAACGACATTCATTTCCGATAGCATTATTAATCCATTTGCCAGTGTGAGATTGCCAGGGCAGAGGCAGTGGGAAGCCATACCATCAGTTAATGTTATTAATGTTTCTTTAACAATTAACCTATCCGCTGTTCAGGGACAAACAGCATATGTCATGTGGAGATATTTTTAAAGCTCTGTGGATATGTGCCATGCATCCCGCTGATTCGGCCACCTTGAAACGCAAGGAGCTGTCATTAGCGAAGGCCTGACCCTGAATGTGCAAATTGCACAGGAGCCAAGAGAAAATACGAAATAATAGAGTTACCAAGATATCTTAGAAACAGCTGAGGTATGACTCACTTCAAAAAGTGACTTTGCAAATGCGAGGCTCATTGGAGCGCTTATCGCTGTTTCCCACTTAAGTCATAAAGATCTGCAGTTTGGTTTCCATTATGCTAATTTTAAGATTCCCAAATCCAACCCATCTCTGAAGCCCGCACAAGAGGTCGTTTCCTACTTTGCTTATCCTGTGAGTCCACAATCAGTTTTTTAGTGTATCTCAAAAGATGGCACAGCTGAGTGGTCAGAAAGCTGTATGTTTTTATTTGGTATAATTCGGTATATAATGAGTGTATCGTGAGCTTTGCCTGCCCAAAAGGTATTCACAGTAAAACACCTGCTCCAGGATTGATCTGTAACTGTGCAAGGTCAGGGTGAGACCTTTGTTTAAGGCAAATAATCCCACAACTATTGCTGTGGGAGCTTCCTATCTTACTTAGAAACATCTGGCCCTGGTGCTTCTTACAGATGGGATACTGGGTTAGAGGAAGCTTAGATCACATGAAAACGTGTTCCCAAACTTGATTATTTTTAAAGGGCCCTTTAAATTTACTGATCCAACATTCCCTTCTGATATCCTACTGGAGAGGCAGTGCCATCTTGCAAAAAGGTAATGATTTGTTCCACACAAGCAGCATATGGGCCCCTGGGTGTCTGATTGTCCCAGCCCAATTGCCTGGACAAACCACTTGAAGAGCAGGAGGGCTGTGCTCAGGGCAGCTCCCAGCCCACCTCTGTCCAGGGTGCAGCACTGGCACCTAAGGAAGGTGCTGGCTGCCACGGCTGCAAATAGCAGCAACTCACTCCCACACATTTAATTCTTTCTACATAATGTTAAAGGGACTTAGCTCATTTAGAAACAAAATCTTGCTTTCTCAGTCACTTTGGGGGCTTCACTGGAAACTGATATTTGCAAACATACTACATAAAATACTTTTAAACCCACTAAAACCTAATATTTAAAAGACAAAGGAGAATTTAATTTCTACCAGCCCAGGAAAATCAAAGAGACCTGTCATTATTTAGAACTGTTTCCTGATTAGCACAATGTGTTGTGCTAGAGCTGGCCATGTGGAAAAGTTCTGGATGATAAAATAGTATGAGAGAGCACAACACATTTTTTGTTAAATAAAAAAGTAAACACACTGATGCCACCAAAGGAAAAGAATAAAGTTGTAAACATATTTCCCAGACTCCAGCTAACAGCAGGAGTTTACAGTTTTTCTGCAGTGGCCAAGTATAATAAAATTGATCTGTTGACTATATAGATCCATAAAATAGTTTACGCAGAGCTATATTATTGCCAGTTGGATCAGAAACAAAATTCTTCTGAAGGAAAGTGGCCTTATAAGCATCCTTTTTCCATTACACATTGTGGCAACTGCAGGGTAAATGAGGTCCAAGTTTCCTCAGAATTTGGCACTTTGGGTCATTTTGCATTTAAGCAGTGATCAAGGACCAAGCATAGGAAGATAAGTGAGCTGAAAAGGACTGAAAAATCCTTAGACATTCTTCTCCTCACAGTAAATGCAGATTGTAACCCTTCCATGGGCATTGCACTTGCCCTGGCAGAGGAAACTGGTTTTTGTAAAGAACTTTGAAGAAAAGTATAATTTTAAATTTTTTTTTTTGGCAGGAGAGGCAATGGGAGATGCTCTCTCCTAACCACAGGGAGACAAAAGGACAGAGAACTGTAGGTAGAAAGTTTAGTCCACCATTAGCACCAGTGTTCAAAGCTAGCAGTGATGTTTACCCTCCAAGTCTTTGTCCTCAGTCTGAACCAAATGTTCTCTTCAGAACTGTGTCCCTCAGACCAACCCCACCAGACCAGGCTTTCAGCATTGTTACCCCTTGTCATCAATTCAGGTCTACTATTTGGGACAAACTAATTAACACCCAAAGAGAAATCTTTTTAAAAGTATCACTTTAAAAACTCATTAGCATGCAAACTTTGATGGTATATGGGTCATAATCTTGATTCCATCTGCAGATGGAAACCCAAGTGAGTGCGGAAGCAAGGAGCCTTTCTTATAAAATCTTGTAAGAAAGATTAAAGGTAAAAGGGATGTTGGGCACAGAAAAGGTGGGCTACCTTCTCTCAGGACTACAAATCCATCCCTCTGACAGATCCTATCTCCACTGCACATGTAAGGTGAAAAGAGCTGCAGAAGGCAAATGCAGGACAAGAAACTGAGCCCAAAGCTCCAAAATGGCTGGCTAATGCCCTAACCCCTGGAGTAGCCAATACATTACTGCACGCCTCTTTTCTCCAGCATTAGTCTCAGTGTGACTAAAGAAAATCAGTGTATAAAATATGCAAAAACGTAATTCATTATTTCACAACGCAGCGTACACAAAATCCTCCCCAACGCACCAGCATTTAGTTTGAAATATGCCAAGGTTAATAGCCATAATGTAAAATCGTTATCTGCAGCAGAGTATTAATTAGAGGCCTCATGCACAATGCATTAACAATTTGCATGCAAAGAGCACTGCAGTGGTTCTCTGCAGGAGGCTGAGAGCGCGTTACAGCCCTCAGAGAGCTGGAAGACTTCAGGGAAAGCCTCACACTGAGCTCTCTTGCAGCCCAAAGCTGGGCTCTAGGACAGTGCCAGACACTTCACTCCTGCCCTTTGCAGGTTTTTTTGGTCCTCACTGCATTTCTGGTAAGACAAAATTAATTAATTTGCACGCCTCCAGGTGCAGGGGAGCCCTGCAGGCACTGGGGATGTTATCTCAGCATGGCACACCACAGGCAACTTTCTTCCAAATTGCGCCAGACACCTTCCAGAACTCCCTGATATGAAACTGTTTTGGCCTGCAAGTGCTGTGTATTTTTTGGAAGAGTGTTATTTTGATGCAGAAAAGTTCTGATTTGTTCAATGCTACTATTAACAGTCAGCCAGCCCTAAAGCCCCTCAGGCCAGTAATTCAGCAGAAGCCACTTCCACAAGTCTGAGAGAAAGACAAAAGCCAAAATCTCTGCCATTTTGGTGAATTTTATAACTTTGGAGGGCCTCACTCTCCCATGCACAACACTTGGATACTCAGCCTTGCAGGACAGCTCTAGGACAAAGCATCAAAACTCTCACCAGGGACATGAAACTTGTTCAGCCGCAGGAAAGGAGCACATTCCTCCTTGCAAATATTCACAGAGAGCACATGGGTTTCCATCCTTCTCTTTCCTGCACTGATTAACCATAGTATCAGATTTATTTTCTCATCTGTATCTTTCCTGTTATTTTTCTGTAGGGATGACTGGCTTGGTTTTTGGAGGGTATTTTCCTTCAAAAGTCAACATAATCAAAAATATTTTCCCAAACAGCTGTTTTCCACATCCAAACAGCAAATATGGTTCTATGCAACCACAACACAGCATTAGATGTATCAAGCAGTGTGCACAGATTTTTACAAAGTCTTGGTGAGATCACAAAACCACAGGTAAAGATGCTTGATGGGACTTTGAGAGCTGCCACGCACACCCTCCCCCCCAAGGCAAGCTGATTTTGATTCAAATGGCTGATACAGACCCTCATGCAGAAGAACACACACCCCTACAGAAGACCTTTGACTTCATGGACTTTCCATCAGACTGACAAAGAGACCTGGGAAAGGTGCTTCTTCAGGATAAAAAACCCTCTCTTACTTTTCATCCTGGAGAAACAAAAATGAGATTCCTTGTCTCAGACAGCTTTCGTCTGAAACGAAGATGGTGCTGTCCTAGCAATTTGCACATATTTTTGCTGTCTTTCAGCTAAAATACTACAGCTGGGACAGACAGACTCATGATTTGGCTGTGGCCTATCTGAGTCTTTTATTAGTGTGATGAGTCGCCGCGCTAGTAGTTCAGATATCAGTCTTTTTACAAGGATTGTTATCTTGCTGCTGGACTCCAGATATGGCTGAGTGACTTGCAAATTTCTGGGTTTAGTCCATGACACAAAATTCCTCTAGAAAATTCCTGTTCTAATCAGGCCTGGATTTGATACAAAAAGGACAAAGCCATTTTCTTCTGGCATTTTTAGTCTAACTTATGAGAGCGCTCACTCATGCTCCATCACGTGCCAGGATGTTGGCAAATGGTGTTGGCAAAGTTCAATGACTCTAAGGTTCCCACAATTCCAGAAGTGAGCTGTCCATGAGTTTTAAGATGCATCTTGATAGCCATATAAACAGGATTGTGCAACATCCTGTAAGCAGTCAGGGGAGATAAATCATGGCCACCCCTCAGCCCTATTCCCCAAGCAGATGAAGTTCTCATCAGTGTACTAGGAAGATAACACCAAATGTCAGGTGTATTCTGCTCCTGGCAGGTGCTGAAATTTAATCAAATTCTTTCCCCATGCTTTTATTCTTCATCAAACCTTCCTCTTGGGCTCCTTTTGGAGCTCCTTTTCCTCCCCAGCCAAAACCTGCAAGTGAGCAAGTATTGGTGAGGCTTCAGCCAGGGCTCAAACGGCTGTGGGCTGACCCCATCCTGGGAGGACTGATGAGCAAGCAGGAAAAGTAAATCTCTGCATGTAGATCCTGTCTAGCTCCTCACCTGCCAAGGGACACCTCTTTAGGGGCCATTTTGGCTTTTTAAGGACTTTATTTTTCTTTAAATAACAAACATACAGTTGTTCTGTGCTTCAAATTACTCCAATTCACTTTTCTTTTATATTTTTTTTCTCTTGTTTCCAGCTTATTTAGCTCAGGGAAAGCATTTGGCATGCAGCAAAGCCATCAGTCAATGGCCTCATATCCTTGAACCCCATGAAAAGGAAAGTTGTGACTCACTAACAAAACCCACTCAGTGACAAAACCCTGCCCCTGCCCCTCTTTAGGCCATGACTCCCTGCTGTACTCCTTTTCACCTTGCATTAGTCAGCATTCTCAGACTTCAAAGCGGTACCTTTGATCCTCTCAACCTTTTCCTGCCATACGCTTCCGTCACCATTCAAAAATGAGGCCCAAGATGAAAGGTGTGAGATGAAAGAGCAGGAGACAGAGCTCGGTCCCTAAGCAAAGGTGGGACCCAGTGGAAAAGCCAGACCACAGTCATGGGCAGGGCATGAACAGGAATCACAACCTGCTCTCAGCACGAAGGCACGTTGTTGCAAGCAGTTTTTAAAGGTGTAGGGGAGGGATGCGAGAAGCAGAGCTCTGCCAGCTGGTGCTGCCCTGCTCCGACCCGGGGGGCGAATCTGCAGGAAGAACCAAGTGCCACAACACCCTCCCAGCCACAAAGACAGATCCTAAAAATTGCATACCCATGGGCCCTGGTGAGGTGTCCACAAGTGTCACACAATTCCCACAAACTAAAGGCTTTCGCAAGCACTCACACCATTTCTAGAGCCTCTAAAGGAAAGTTCCATCCCAAATTCCCAAAACAGTAACAGGAAAGTTCAAAAATATGCAATCAGAGGTCCCTGGAGCACATAACACTTTTTTAGATAAAAGCTGTCAGTAACAGGAGCCTCAAATGAAGTTTCACATCTAAATAACAGGCCTTCCCTTCCTTTCAACAGCACTAGTCACTGCTGAGACCTCTGCATAATTCTGTGAAATCAGGCATCATGATGAATTGCCTGAATATACTCATTTTAATACTAAGAATCTATTCACTATGCCAAATTCTGCTCCCATTTCTACCAGGGTTACTTGAAATAATGAAGTCATCTCTTTTATCTGGGTAAGTTCAGGACTGTCTGGCAGATCTTTTTGAATAACAGATATTCAAGTATTTTTCAGCATCTCTTTTTTCAGAAACAGGATTTTTCTTTAGCATTTAAGTATCCAAAATATAGATTTTTTTTTTTTTAAATGACCTGGGACTTTCTTGAAAATTGCATTTGTAGTTCAGGCTTTTGTCTGCACAAAACTATTTTGATAATTCCTTTTGGTCACGGAAGTATTTTGATGACAACCAGATTTTGAGATAATCATTTGAATGATGTTATCTGAAAAAAAAAAAGCTTTTTCAAAATCTTACAATTTCCTGACAAATTTGGGCAAACTACTTAACTATTTGAAATGCTGCAGCTTGCTTTAAATACTTCCCCTCTCCAGTCTGTGCTTAGATGTCTTATTACATCCCTAATCTAAGATCGCAGCAAAGACAAAACTTTGGATTTCCCTGCTTCACAAGAAAAAAGAGATGAGAGGACAGCAACCCTGGCAAGTCCTGAAGGACAGAACAACTGGATTCAATATTGTGACCCCAATGGCTATTTGATTCTGTGAATATCTGTGCTGCCAAAACCCACTGCAAAGGCATTCCAGATTTACACACTTCTTTTGTAGGGGGGAATTGAGAGCATTACCTTGGGCTTTTTTTTTAATTATCATTATTATTTCTATGTGTGGATTTTACATTAAACATATGAAAACTACCCCAGCACACTCAGAAAGGGCTTGTGAAGCCAAAGAGTTGTTAAAAGAGCCTTTCTGGAAGGAGCTGTTCCATAAGAGCAACCCTCTACACTCTGTCCAAGCTTTGTAAAACTACCTGGGTCAGTGATAATTATCATCAAGGTAAATTATATTCCCTGTCATGTCATATCACAATTAACCAGCAGCCATAATCATCATCTATCTTGCAAAGCCTCTGAGTAGGCAGTTTGCTATATGCTGTTGAGAGATAAGATAGATGCCCACACAGCTGTGAGAAATGTCCTATTTCCTGGCTACACACAATCCATTTCAAAGGCAATAAATGCCCAGCAGTGTGCTATTCTGCTCTCTGCCAGAGCCCTTCTCTTCCTGCCACCTGACTGACACAGGCACTCTGCCTTTCTCCTGGCAGCAGCCTCATTTATCCACTTGTCCATCATTTCTCCAGGTGTGGGCATGCAGTAGGAGATACAGAATGCCTGTCTGCACTTGGAGAAATCAAGAACCAGCAGATAAATGTATCCCTTGCAAGTGTGCCCATCGGGATTAATCAGCAAAAGCAAGAGATGGCAAAGCAGAAGAGTCTCTGGTGCATAAAAAGCACCCTTAGCACTAGAGGGTGCCTCCCTGCTTCAGTGCACCTCCACATGCACCTCCATGAGCCCAAAGTCTCCAAACATACCAGATTTCCTTCAGTGTATTCTTGTACCTCTCTCTACCTTGGCTGCCACCTGGCTTCTGGAAATCAGAGCTGCTGACATCAAAATGTTTATAATCAACCTATAGCACAACTCCCACCAACAGCCAGTCAGCCCAGGGTCATCCTTCCGCTGCTCATAAACAGCCTCAATGAGAGCAAAAATAAAATCTCACGAATGCTAAATTTTATAAATACTTCTGATCATTACTCACTGGCCTCATAAATCTCTCACACATTAGACAGTCAGACTAAGAGGACACTGAAATTTTGCTCTTAGTGCCATAAATCTTTCTCATGTTCTTTCTATGGTTATAATAACAGAAATTTATTGTTGCTTTCGTTTCTTCCCATATTCTGTGTAATTAATCTCGATGTGTTGCCATGTACATCAAGAGACAGTACATTTTGTGCCTGCCCATTTCTATTTTTTTCAACAGCAAGTCCCATCTGAGTTAATATATTGTTTTATATTATATATAACCACTGACCATAACTCAGAACCCAACACATTTTCATTTTGTTGCCCCATTATTTTTGCAGTAAGTCGATACGATATGAGGTGAAGCGTGCCTTGCTCAGCACTTATTGATCTCTCTGTTTGCCCATTGCTTACATCAAAACACCACTTGTCAGCTCTGCTCTGCTATGATTATCTTATCACACAGGAAGTGACAGCCTCAAAGACTAAATGCTAGGCAACATCCAAGGTCAGGTGACACCGAAAACAGCCCAAATTCTTTTGAGCAAGGCAGAGATCAGCATCTAGTGTTTCAGGATCGAGTCTCCTTTTTATGCAGGTCACTTCTTCATTGCAATCAGAGAAAGCAACTATTCTAGGTAAGGAAACATGTCAACCAGCTTTGCAGCACTGAGGCTCAATGTAGGCATGGGGGTAGAGTACTCCAAAATGAGAGGAACCCCATGGACCACAAATGACAAGACAAGCTGTCCTAATTTTTTGGTTGAAAAAGGAATTTGGAGTTTACCCAAAGCCTGTCCACCTTCCTGTAAGGAATGCTGACCTCATGGGAGATTCCATGACTGGAGCAGAAATGTTGTGCATTGGTTTGGAATTTTTACTTCCTCAGCAAGCACTTTGCACACTAGAAAAGCACAACCCTGCTTGTTGAGGACACTTAGACCGTTGTGTGTCAATGTAGCATATCTATAACACTTTGGACCAGGATCAAAAGGCCAGCATGTCACCTCTCTGCATATTCAATGAACCAAACAAGTGCAGGGTGTTCATCCATCTTGCCCTGGCATCATGTGATGACACATATGAGCAGCAAAAATCACTGCCCCATCTTTCCTGCGTGTTTCTCTGTCCCCTGCAGATTTCAGCTCTCAAGAGCTTTGAAATATACATTTGGCAAGGCAACTCTGTTCTTTCATAACATGCAGCAGGGCAGTGCCTGAATAAATTAATGTGATTAGTGAACCCTTGCTTAAAGGATAGATCTCTTTGCCTATGTAAAAAAGAGCTGTGAGAGACAGATGCCAACTGCCAATGTGCTGATGCATTTTAGTGTTTGTCAGCAGTGGGGGAAAGTAGGGCTGTGAGTGACAGCAGAGCTTCTTGAGGATTTGGGTCATGTTGTTTTAAAATTCCAGACAGGAAAGATTAAAATGTACGGCTGGATTACTGATTGACTGAAATAATGTACCCTCCTATCTAGAAAATGGCAAAGTCCCAGTAGCAACCTCCCCTGTACAGTTGTCCTTCTACATGAGGGTCACAGTTTGAAGCAAACAGATTTCCTGTACTTGGGCTTCTGCATAGGGATGAGCCTCTGCAGAGAGAGAAACTTACTACAAGGTGGCTCAGAGGAAAGAGAGCCCAAAGTATCCCCTGACACAGAGGGAATCTAGGGCACTGTGCAATGGCAGTGTCCAGAGAAGGTGAAAACCCCTAGACAGAATGTGTTCATTACCAAATTGTCATCTGTTTCAATCCCATGCTTTGGAGGCACTAGGCAAGATCAAGAGATGCTGCCAACCACCATAAGCACCCAAGAACTCCAACACAGGAGTCGCAAATCCTTGCACGCTCTACTAAACACCTTCTCTTTGTTTGCCATCTCTTCTCTGTGGAAAACCACATAGAAGACTTTCTGGAATGACAGCCAGGGTTGGGATGCAATGGTGGGGAACACAAAGAGTTCATTCACCATGTGAGGCTCCATGGACTGTGTCAGAGGGCAATGTAGAGCACATAACTTCTGCTTCTCTCAGCACAAGGCTGCAAAACAGGCTTAGAGTAACTCATTTACACTGTACAATGCCAGCACCCAGGAACTCAACAGTTCACATAAATACAGACCCAAATTATTTCTTGTAACATGCTTATAAAGAGGAACTGAAGAGCATTTCCATGCTCTGTATGGTTTGCATTCCTGGTGTTGGTTTTTAAATAATCTAATCCAATACATTACAGCTAAATCTGATGAGGAAACAGCTGACTAGAGCTGACTTGTTTTCCTTAATATAAAAGTGTTTGATTTCCCTTTAATGTGCTGGATTTCTAATTGCAACCTATCCTATCCAAGTTGCAGCCTACATGCCACTCACTGCTGGTTTCAGAGCAAGGAGAACTCACATTCCTTCCCTCACCTGCTCTGCAGCCTGAGCCTGCCCTTACAGCAAAGCCCACTGGTGCCCTATACAACACTACGCTTTTCCCTTTGATGCACAGTTTTCCTAACATTTCTCTCCCTTAAACTTCCCAGCTTCACCTTTTGAGTTTCTCATTTTTGAGAGTTCTTGTTCTCCATCAGATGGTCTTTGACTTCAAGGCTCTCAAAAGCTGCCAGCAGCAATCCCCTACTGCAGTTTGCAGAAAACATGGGCAGCATCCTTTTAACACACTTCTACACCAGAAAAATGAAGGGCTGCTGGCACTATGCTACTTGCATTGCCCAGTGTTTCCATCCCCTGGGAGGATGGAAGGGAAAGGTGCTAATGATACAATGTCCATTTTGCAGCTGCAATGTACTTCCAGAGGGAGGTAATCTAATTGGTACCACATTACTTTAACAGCAAAATCAGTGACAGGAACATGCACACTGAAGTGCTTGGTCATTTGAGGAGAGTTCATATGAACTGTGGTGGCTGGGCTCATTGCTGTGAGCTCTGAGAAAATTAGATAGAGGTAAGATAAAGAAGAGGAAATCCTGAACTAAACTAAAGCCTGTGTAGATCCCAGAAAAGCCCAATAAATTTTCTCTCTTATTCTTCATCTATTGGGAAGATTTTTTTTTCAAAACCTGTAGCTTGAGATCTCTGATTTAAACACTTCACTTTTTGAAGTCCTGGGGACACTGGCGTATGGTCTGGGGAGTCTCCACGAAAATTGACCTTGCATGTAAATCAGTGCAAGTCATGCCAGGGTGCACCAGCCACTGTGGGTCTGCAGATGTCCTTTGGGTGTTTAGCCCTTGGCATCATCTGTGCAGCGGGAGCACCTCCAGCCTCCTGGCTCTGATGACACTGAAATGGTCAGAAACACAGCCTGGCTGACAGAGTGCAGCTGAGCCTTCATTTGAATACTCACAAGGGGGAAAAAAAGGGGGGAGAAGCTCTTCTATTCAGTTCGTTCCTTCTATTATTCTTCTTCGCACATGCTGCGTTTGTTTTTGTCATTAGGTTTCCAGTGTCCCTAATAAGATATTAATGAGATGCTAATTCAACATGCAAATTACAGGAGACTGGCATGGCAAGATTGCTATATTTAGAGCCAGAGCAGGATTTTAATGGCTGTCTTCACCCATCTTGTGCCTTTTGTCAATTGCTTTCTTACTCCAATGAGCAGTCTCACATCCCTGAAGTGTCTAGGTAACCTTGGAGGTTAGGAAAGAGACAAAAAATCTGGACTATATTTCCATAGCAGTAATGTGAAAATCTCACTATGTTTCAAAGACACTGTCAAAAGGAAGCCCTCTTCTTTGGAAAAAAAAAATAAAAAAAGAAAGCCCGTGGAGCCTTGCCCATTCAAGAGCAATAGCAAGGTGAAGGGCGAAATGTGGCAAGGAGATGCTCCTTGCCACACTGCAGAGTTCAAGAGTGATGCCAGGATGCCTGGTCTGGAGGAGTGGAGCAGAGAGAGGGGTTTAAATATATCCTGTGGTCCGGCACACACAGCATAACCTGTCCCGTGGCACAGTCGGGGGCTCTGCTCCATAGACACAGTGTGAGTTGGCTGCCTTGAGCTCGCAGCAAGCACACCAGTAGTTTGCTCTCCTAAAATGACATGTGCCCTTAAGAAAGTAAGCAAGCTGAGTGCTCAGGTATTGAAGGACGCTAAATACTCGGGATGACACCATCCATTCCTACCACCTTTGCATCTCTCCCTGTCACTGTGAAAGAGCACATTCTCACACCGAACTTGAGGGCCAGCTCTGCAAGTCACACCAAACCTGAGGCTTCTATTTTGTCACCTAGAAATTAAGGACAAACTCTTCTATTTACAAATGTTGTAGCACCACAGACTACAAGAAGAGATTTTTAAATGCAGTAGCTTTAAAGGTGCTTAAGCCTGAGAGAAGACCTAGGTACTAAAAGCAACGTGCCCTTTCTTGCCAGAAGCTGTTATCAAGTACCTCCCTTCAGAGGTTATCATGAGAGTCTTGCCTCTTCAGAAGCTCAATAACTATGTCCCACTGCAATTTAGGGTCCATTTTCAGAGTACTGGGACAACATGTCCCAAAGCAACTGAAGTCTGCTTCTGATCATACCAAGGGCCAAGTCCTTCAAACTACCAACTCTGGAATAATTTTAAAATGAAACTGATTTTTTAATTATTATTCTTATTACTGAAAGGTACCAGCAGCAAGCTCACTATCTCATTTGCTGTCACCATATTATCAGATACCCCCAGCTTCATGACAAGTGCACACCCAATCGCTGCCAACAGTAAGTCCCACTCACAGAGAGGCTTTTGTGTGCTTCTCAAAAGCCTAAAATATCTTTTTCCAGTCTATATGGACACCTGTGAAGGGACACCCAAAGGGACTGGCTTACGAAGTTACCGAGTGCCCGAAATGGCAGTCTCAGGTTGTGGAAACCAGTCACAGCCCCTGAACCACATGTCTGCTTGGACAGGCATTGCCTCATTCAGTATTTGCAGCTTCATGTACCAGGCTTCTGGCTCACAAACAGCATTTTTAGTGTTACTCTATTTTTAGATATTACCCTGAATTTCTGGCTGGACCTTTGCTTGCAGACAGACAGCCCCATGGCTCTGATGCTTCTTACAGGTTTTGATCATTTGCATCAGCTGAGAAACTGGCTCCTATTTTATGGATTTTCTTTTTCCCTCTGAATCACGGTCTCCAGACTAAAAAGGTACCAAAATCTCTCCAGTGTTCTCCCTCCCCCAGTGGTTTCAGCTGTTTTTATTGCTCTGAGGCACCAGACAGTTTTGTTAATAAGAGTAAATCCTTTTAGCCTCTGGTTAGTGCAGGTTGTGCTGTGATTGACAAGGTAATAAAAGTGTTAATGAGAGAAACTGGCACAGCCAGAGATCAATAGTTGCCAATAAGAAAAACAATTCTGATACTTAATTTTGTAGAATTCCCCCAAAGCGGTTGAAAATACATCACAATCGGTCTATTTTATTGTTTAATAGATGTTCTCTCCCTGGTGGTCTCAGATAGAGATCAAATTAACTGGAGATTGGGTGAAATGGCAAAGAAGAGAGGAGGATTCTTGTTCCTCCCAAGTTTGCAGGACAGCTGGGACATGGAGCTCTAGGGCAAAGCCATTTCTGAAATAAATGTGTTTGGGGCTACCTTTCCCATCCAGATGATTTCCCAAATCACTCCTTTCTGCCCACAATAGCACACAATGACAGCTGCAGTGCCAGTGGTCACATTGAGGTTACAGCCACAAGACCAACCATAATCAAAACGCTGATTCAATGGTGCTGTCCCAAAGGGCAAAGATACAGGTATGCTGAAGGAGTCACAGAAAGTGCCCTTTGGAAAAGAAACAATTTTAAGATTAGTGCCAACCTGGGTTTCTGAGAGCTAAACAGAGCGGTAAAAGCAGATGAAGTGCATACAACTTGTACCACAGATTAACATCAGTTTCTTGCTAACAGGCTCCCACAGACAGCACACTCTGTGTGGCCCTAAACACCCTATAACATCCTAAATCTCCTCTCACAAATCTGCCTGGTGCCAGATGCATATAAAAGCCTAATCTCATTTCAAGGGCAGCTGTTAAACTTAGGAAAACGTGTGCTGGCAGTAGGAAGCACTGCCAAACTGGACATGCAGTGAGGGGAGGGAACCAATTTCAAGAAGGGCACAGAAAAGCTGTAAGTCAAAGGGAAGAGAAACTGCTTTGAATTTTGGAAAGTATGAAGAAGGGGAGAAGGAGCAGTCTTTAACTATACAAAAATGACTGCAAATACATTATGCAGAGGCTGGTTGGATTATGCATGGATAGTAAGACTCTTTGGGCAGCTTAATGGCAACAGCTTGTGCGGTCCCACTGGTTGTGCACAGGGAGTACCAGCAAAGTCACAGTGCAAGACAAAAGCAGGCCTCTTCACATGAGCTATGCTCATGGGGGACACTGCTGTGAAGCCCCTTCTCAGTCAGGACAAAGAAATTGCCAGTCCAGTCCTGACAGCAATTATTTGTTATATATATACACATTATTATTTGACCCAAAATTTCCATTTCTACCCCTGTATTATGAGTGTTCAAGGCATTTTACTGAACTGTGGTACAGAGAGGAGCAGTAGAGGACACTGGTACAGGGCTGACTGGATTCTAAGCCCATCAGTCATAAAAAATTGGTGGCAAAACTTCACCTATCTTGACAAAGAGCAGAGCCTGGGCAAAGTTGAAGGCTTTTAGAAATAACTTCACCTTTTTTTATGTGTAGGAATGATATGCAGGCTATAACATAGACTCTTCTGGTATTACATCTCACAGTTGTCTCTGGGCTTTAGGGCAGGCACAGGGAGGCTGGCAAATGCAGATGCTCTCGCTTTACATCAGGAAAGTTCTGCACAGTGATAAACCCAGGATAATTCAGCTACACAGGTATGCAGACAGCAGCATAACAGAGAAGTGCGTTTTCCTGAAAGTCTTGGTGTGAGCTCAAAGGTGCTGTGAGCCACATTCTCACCTGGCAGGAAAGGAGTTGTGCCAAATTTTCCAGCATGGGCCCTTAACTTTTTAACTAAAACTACATGGACCCAATCTGCAGGTCCAGCTGTGCAGGCAAGGTCTCCAAATGCAGTCTCTGACAAAGTAAGTATGGATTTCTGTGGAGCAAATACAACTATAGTAGAGCCAAAAAGGGTAGGTAGATCCAAATCTGTTCTTTCTTGCTCCTCCCATCCCATAGCATAATTAAACAAATATTCCTGCCTGTAAAGAGAGGGGAATAATTGAAATCAAAGAGCATGAAGGGAGAGATCAGCATGAAAGGATACCCAGATGAAACCAAGGGGTTTGGCTTATCCCTTTGGCTTTATCCCCCTTTTCTCATCCTGTCTGTATTAATGTGGTGCTAAAACCTTATTGTCTGACTGCATTATTATTAATGACAACTGGTATCCCAGAGGTCAGGGTGGCACTGCAGCTTGCCATTCACTTTAATTATCGATGCACATCACCAACCTCAGAAATAAAAAGAGATAAGATGAGGATTATTGAATCCCATCTTATGCTGTGTGTTATCGTACGCTCTACAATCCTGATCGGTTCCTATCAGCTTTTCTCAGCTCACTGTGGGAGGGGAGGGGAAAATCAAGAAGGCTTTCCCTTTATGTTTCCATAAAATGAAATTTTCCCCACATCTTTACAAATTCAGCCAAAACAAATTCTGACCATCACATTAATGGCCATATCTGCCCAGTGACTTGGCTCGTGACCACAATATTTAGGTATTTAGCTCTTTAGATATCCAAATATAAAGGTATTTAGCTCTTTATAAACACAAACATTTAGATGTGTCTGCAGTAGTTGTTGCTGTACTTCAGGACTATCACTGAGACAGATACAGGCACGTGGCTTAGTGTCATTTGGTGGGAATGGATCAGACTACGGAGAACCTAAAGATGTAGATAAAATTCACCATACTCTGATAAAACACATCATTCACTGTCATTTTACTCAGATTCAACACTGAGCTAAGCAAGCTGAATCAAAACAGAGAAGGGATGGTTTTTTCAGATGACAACAACAACAAAAAAATACTATCTCATGTGTATGAAGTATTTTCCCAGCAGAGTCCTTCCAACCCAAAGAGCCATCTCCTACATGGCATATTCAAAGAGAGAGAATTGCTGGGTGAAAAGAAATTAACAGATTCTCTACATCTGCAGAGAGCTCATTCCACAAATTGGGCCTTCCAGTGTAATAATAACAATGTATTATTCATGGAAATGTATGCAAAAGCCAAACAAGAGGAGCTATCCATATGCACTAAAAACCCATGCTAGTTTTGAAAGAAAGCTCAGAAGGAATGGTAGCCTTTTATCTATCCTGTCATTTACAAGCCAGGTAACTCAGCTCTCAAGTTCCAACAGATTGCACGCTCCCAAACGTAACTCATCATGTTTGTTGGTGATAAAACAAGATTAGGAGAAAGGGGGTTGGAATAAAGCTTCCTGTGGGGAACACTGCCCACACCAGTTTATGGCTTTTCCCCATTCTCATGCAAGGCACAGGTAACCTTGTTAGCTTTTCTTATACACCTCCAATTACGATCAAGAGGCAAGTAGGCCTGCCACATGAGTTAAAGAAAAGGTCTTTCTGAATTGAAGCAATGAAATATATCTATTTTATATATATATATACACACACTGGCTCAGCTTTGCTCCCTTTCAAAGCATGATGATTACCTCTCACAGATGCAATGACAAGAGGCGCCTTTGGCAATCCCACAGTCCCCTTCTCCTTCTGAGAACTGGCAGAATGAAGGGGAAGAAAAGCCCAGAAGCCTTTTTTAGCCTCCTTATTTTTCTTTGTCACATCATTAAGGGTTCAATGAATCTCCAATTAAATTTCCCTGACTGCTGTCACCATTCTGATTGATAGGTGTCCTTGGATCAACCTCAGTAGGGCATGTTGTTGCACCGAACTCCCCCTTTCCACTCACCATCCATTATCAGCCCCTTGTCATCATTACCTTCACATGTCAGTTCATTTACCACAGAAACGGTGTCACCAGCCGATAGGGGAAATAGAAAAACATTTGTTACAAATAGGGAAAAACGTTAATAAATCAGCTTGGGCTTCAGCCTGAAACTCATGGAGAAATAGTTTATCTCCGGTGTGCTTGTTCACCAGTTGCCCTCATATAAAACTCTAAACAAAACAAACACACACATAAATACTCATTCTCAGAAGGAAAAAACAAACAGGGCAGAGCTGTGTGCAGATAAAGCTAGAACAGGTTTTACAGCTTTGGGCTTTTTTCGTTTTGAAGCCCTCAAAAATCTGGATCCTTGAGTTAACTTCAGAACCCTGACACGCTAACAAGATTTAAGCCATAGAGGCTAAGTCTTTGCTACTGACACTATCTGGAAATTTTCTACCAAAACAGTTTTTCATCAGAAAGCAAACACTTTGTCAAAATTAAAGCCATTTTTACAGAAAGGTTCATTTGTGATGAACTCCTGATTGCAAAAAACCCCAAAAAAATCAGGAAGAAGGAAACCGGATCATTTAGGCTTCTAGAAATCTCTTTCTTTTCACTTCATCTGTTCAGAAACCTTATTAAAAAAAAGTATCATTAAAAATTAAATGTACAAAGTACAATATAAAATTTTAAACTTATGGAAAAAGTATTTAAATTTAGTTTAAACTTAAATCTAACTCAAAAGTCACATAAAAATTTTCTTCTGGCTCTTACAGCTTTGGGTCAGAATTTGGCTTTATTTGAGAAATCCTCTGAAGCTCAGAATATCTACGTGGGGTGGGAGCACCATTCTGTGTTTGTCACCAATGCAAGGAGCTGTGCACACAGATTTCAGGTTACATATGAATTGACCTACCTAGGACAATAGCCAGGTTTTTGTTTCCTGTTTGTTCAGCATCTTGTGGAGCAGGAACCTGTTTGTGACAGACATGCCTGTCCCTGCTGTGATTTATCATATAAAAAGGTCTTTATACATTTCACACCAAGGACTGTATCCCCAAGGACTGACACAGAACCACTGCTGCAATTCCTCATCTTTTTTTCTCTGATCACCACGAAAGGACGGAAACACTCCTAGAAGCCTGGCAATTGACAACTCAGCAGGGAAGGCCTGCCCTTCAAAAACAAATAAGCAAAACCAGAACAGCCTTACTAAATTATCTGTAAATGAAACCTAACTGCAAGTGTTCTGCAACACACCATCATCCCCATTGCAGCAACAGCTCCTGGTATGGAAGGCAGCCAGGACACACTGCTCCGAAACCCTTAGGGCTCAAGGAGCCACAGCTGCCTCTCATTTGCATGAGTTTCATCCTTTGCTAGAGTTTCATCCTTTGCATGAGTTTTATCCACCTCAGTAAGAGACACACGTGCCCCTGAAACACACTGGACAGTTTTACCCAAGATCCAGTCCAGACCTTACCTGTAGTTCCCACGAGCTCCATCTATTCCTAGGAAGACAGCCAACCTCACAACAGGGGAAGACCAGCTTTTCCCTCAGGAAATGTTTGGAAGACCATCACAGCAATTAAAAAGCTTCACTGCTATTGAAATTAAGAGGATTAATGCTTTCAAACCCCAGGGATCCCTGGTTCATCAATCCACCAGCACACACTTTTTCCTATCTGCTTGTAACTAATTGTAGCTGATGCTTCCAGGAGCAGCAGGACAGTGAGTTCACACGGGGAAAGGGCTGCTTGGTGAGCAGAGGCTGCAGGTTTGCAAAGGCCACTCCAGAGCACCACAGCACCTTGCAATTTGCCCTGATTTATTATGCAATTAGTAGTGAGTGCACTGCAAGAGACAACACTGGCACAGCTCTGTGTTTAAAGCTGACTTTGTACTCAGGCACCTAAATAACTGCCCTGGTTTTCTTCACTGATTTCAATGAAAATTTTGTCTGAAAATGAACTTCCACATGCAGAAAATCTCAATCAAAGATCACAAAACTGTGAACCATGCTTTTAAATGGATGACTTACATGTAGCCTCATCAGGATGAATGCTACAGACACAGAGAAGAAACTTAGTTTACTGTAGAGCCACCGTAAAGTGCAAAAGCTTACTACAGTGGGATGGAGATGCACAGACAGACCAGAGATGAGGAACTCCTGTGGGAAACCAAGTCATGTGGCAGCTGTAAAAACCAGACACACATGCAGACATGGAGATGGATTTCAACACATGTGCATTGGCCATGAGGAGCACTGGGCACACAAGGGCTGGGCGGATCACATTCGGCTGCTCCCCGCGCCCAGACCGTGGCACCGGCTGGCAGCAGATGGGGTGAACATAACCTTGCAAAGGTCAATGGGGTTTCAATTGCCCAATTTTCTCTGTACTTGCTTTTGTTCAGCTGAAATCCTCAGTTTGTGGCAAAAGTCTAAACTCCTGGGCTCCTCACGAGATGGATCAGAAAAATGACAGTCACCCACTGCATTTCTACTGAATATTTGTTCCAGTGGCTGCTGTTTGCTTGGTGGAAAAAGGGAGACAGGGCAAGATAATTAACTTGGGGCTTTTTTGGATAGGTATTCTGAGGTCTCCAAGAGTGTCCCAGCTCCCATAGCCTATTGACTGTGCCCTCAAGGCAGCTTTCTTTCCCTTTGCCATTCACAGCATCTCTTTTTTAATTCTTCTGTGCATTATTGAAAGCCTCTAACCCAGCAAATAATTTTGTAGGATAGAATCACTCATCTTTGACTTAAAAAAACTTCTTCTAGCTCTTACAGGAACATGGGCAAAACAAAAGCACAGACAAAGGAAAAAATTAAGTTAATCCTGGACAAGAGTGTCCAGAGGAGAACTAGAGCTTTCCACCAATAGGAATGGGATGTAATGCTGTTCTTGCTATCACAGGAGAAACTTCTGCTGCTACAAAGTGCCTTTTTCCAGTATTTGTACATTTCTTCCTCTCCTTGCTAGCAAACTGAGAAGATTAAGATAAAGAAATGCCAAGCTGCTAAAAAAGCCAGACCAGACATCACAGAAATAAAAATGAAATAAAACCCAACTGCACATACCTTTTAGTGATCCTGTTTGTAGGAGATATCTGAACTGCAGTCAGAAAACTAGGGAAAAGCGCCAAAGGGATGGGAGAGCTCTCCCTAGCACTGCAGGCCTTGAGCAAACCCTGGGCTGTCCTTGGGCATTGGGGTGCTGCACACATTTTCCTCTTGCTTTTTCTCAAGTCACCAGCTTGACCACATGAAGAAGAGTTTACTTCAAAATAAACCAAGCAACAGTTCAGGCTTTTCAAGGGGAAAAAAAAAAATTAAAATCAACTATCATTCACAGTCTTAAGACCACATTTGTCAAGAGAGATCAGCAAGTTCTTCCCTCCTGTAAAGGCAGGCTGCCCCTCTGCACAGCAGCCACACCTGGGCCCCCAGCCAGCTGAAACAAGGCCTGAAGGAGAAGCTCAGCTGGAGAACATTTTTAGCCAAGACTGGGTGTAAAAGCAGCGTGTTGGCACTGCCCTCACACCTCCATGCCCGTGGCTCTGTGTCCATGCAGGTGCCGGCACAGAGAGAGAAGCGGAGCTCCCCGCGAGTTCTGCCGGCCCCGCGCCCCAGCGCTGCACAGCTCCTTGGCTGCACCTGGGGGAAAAGGCACTCGAGAAAGGGCAAAAAGCCACAGTGAGGAGTGAGGGGGAATGTGGAAAACAGCCCTGAAAGCACCGTGAGGAGAGCAAAAAGAGGAAGGGCATAAGGTGATCCCCCCTGCAGCCGGTGGAGCAGAAGCCCCATGCCTGAGCTGGGGGGTATTTCCTGCAGCTGTGACTTATTTAAATCAATCATCATTAAATTATCATTTTTGAGAGATAAAAAACAATTAAAAGATTTTTCCTGATGACTAAGCAAGCCTAAGTGCCGTGAAAATGAGTTGTTCAGCACCATCACTATCAAAAATGAAGTTCACTTTGTATGTGAAATATATCTGATAAGCATGATGAAAAAAATGGTGTTAATTTGGGCAAGTGAATAAAATAAGAGTTTTCTGACTATCAGCTGTTTAACAGGGTATCTGCTATCAAATTAAGAAGTGCAAAGGGCAGTGAATCCTGAGGGAGGAGGTCTTGTCAAGTTCAGCATAGTTCAGCTTTTCTGGACCTCTCTCAGCTCAGCACAGTTCAAGTCACGAAGAGAAAACATCAGGAACTACTAAAAAAAGAATTGATTGCAAAGGTCTTCTGAAACTATTTCTCAGTGTTAGATTGAAAGGAGATTTTTATATTTTTTCCTCACACACACACACACACCAAACTAAAGCTCAGCCAGGAAGACTTTTAAGGATCTGAAAGCTACAGACAGTGAACAGGGAACTTCTTACCCAGCTACGCCTGCAGCTGGGCTGGAAACTTTTAGTCTGAGTCCTACCACATGTTTCCGAGAGCACAGAGCTTTGCTATGAAGACTAAAAGCAAAAGAACACACATCACACCTCAGTGAGCTGCTTCCAGAGTTAATTTCCTCATTGTTAAAATCTGCCTTTCGTTTTGTAGCCCACAGCTTTCAGCCTTCAGATCTCAATGCACCCTTGTGTACTCGACTGAAGAGCTCTTTAGCTAAAGAAAACATGGCTACATTCAGTCTTTGATCAAATCACTTGCTGCTTATTTCTTTGTCACAGGCTACGGGTAGAGCTTCTGGGAAGCTCCTACATCTTTCATTGTGAAGGGCAATCATGGAAAATGCAAAGTGTTATTCCAGAAGCATCTTCATAGAGGCTTGATACAGACCTTACCCTCTTAACTTTACACCTCTTCTAAAAGACTGTCATTGAGCCATACTTTCTTTGAGGACATATAATCACACTAAAACCAGAAGCTCTTGTGCCCCATATTGGCACAAGAGGCCAGCCATTTCCCAGCTCTGCATCTTACAGAGTTCAGGGAACCTCACACACTGATCAGAAGGGGTTAACACATACCAAACAATCAAAAATATTCAAATACACAACACAGAGAATTCTAGTAACTTTAGAGCACTGCTTCAATTAGTGGCTGGTTGTTTTGGTTTTTTCCCTTTAACCTAATTCCCTAGTATTTTCTTTTTAATAATAACTAAATGAAGGGTACCCCCCAGCACAGAGAGGAACAGTTTGATGTCCATTTCATTGCAATAGTGAGTAAAAATGCAGATAAAAGAAAATTATGCATAATTATTATCACCATTAACACCATCTGTCATCACCCAAATGTGCTGGTGGGTATACTGGTTATAGTTTTTCATACACACACACACACACCTGGATATAACCACCCCCAGGGAGCAGATTCTTTGGGACAGAGCATCTCTCTTTGCTCTGCTACTGCACCATCACAGTCCCAGCTCTCTTGGAGCTGCTGGCTGCTCTTGTACCACACCCACCAGCACTCAGGGGAGACAACAGATGCAAAGCAACCCGTGGCTCCCAGCCCCTCTGGTCATCTAGGGAGGCAGAAGGTCCATAACGTGACACCAGACTCAGACTTCTCTTTGTAAGCACAAAAATAATGGTTTAAATACATGATATCCACCTCCTGAAGGAAAAGACCTCCTGTTTTATTCTACTCCCATGATGTCCCACAGCTGTGCCTTTGAACTAGACTTTTTTTTCCCCATTGTTAAAGAGTCATGACATTTTCTTGATTTAGCACTTGAGGGTTTGTTCAAAAATATGAACCACCTAATTTGTAAATCTTAACCAGCAACACGAGCCATCTGTGCATATTTATAAAGTACACTGGCTGGAGATACATTAATGATGGAATATGGCACACATGCATATTCCTGATTGGGATATATTTTTAAAATGCTCTTTTTCTCCAAAGGAGGCAAATGACTAACTGCTTCTGTTGTTTAGGTGCTTGAAGTGGAAAATGGGCATTTCTGCTGTTCTGCCTCCATTTCCAGGTGTTAAGTCCACACATGTACAATAAACATAAAGTAATCCACAAATGTTCAGACCTTGGCAAGAACTCCCTCTCTGCCCTCTTGCCCCTAGGCTAGGACTAATTGCTGCCTGTATGTTTATGTCAAACTGTCCCAGATGTTTTATGATTTACTCTTGTGAAATGAAAATCGATCTGAAAACATGTGAATGAATCCAAGGTTAATCACACTTCTGCTACTGACTCCAACTTCCCTGCTGCACACCTTCAAAAATAGGGGTACAGCCCATGTTTTATCCTCATCAAAAAAACAAATTCAGGTTCCTAAAGCATTATCTCTTTGGCATTTAAATGACCAAAGACTAACCATGATGCTGAAAAAACATCATACTATGCTAAATTGCCAGAAAGATTCCAGGTGCTTCTGCCCTGCTCTGCATATTGGAAAAATCAAGGCCAAGCCATGGATTGAACCTCAAACCAAGAGCACCTCACCCATTTCCCCTGGGCTTGCTTCAAGGCCTCCTGTATCCTGGGAATTCATGCCAAAAGCAATGGGAGCTGTTGCTGAGAGAGAGAGATGTGGTCACAGTTCTCATCTTCATGTGGTGAATCTTGACTCCTTCTCTGAGCAATCCCAACACCAGGAAAGAGCATTGCTGACTCTCCTTCCAAACATTATAGCTGTGCTTGAAGAAACTAAAGATGCATTTGGCCAGGCAGGTAAACAGAAGAATTTTGTGTTCTTCCTTCTATTCCATAAATAAATGTATGCATAGAAAAATGATGCATGGTTGGACTGACCCTTTCCAGCTCATTGGCTGCAGGAAAGTATTTTGAAAATTACTTTAATACATATTTACTCAATGGACCAGAATGATTCCCTTCAGCACATGAATATGCCTTATTAAAAACTGCTTACACACAGGTTACTCAAACCAGCCCCTTTTTTTTAACTCTCTAAGGCACGTATGAAATACCATGTTCATTACATGTAAGTCTGGGAAACCATTATTTCATCTATCTTCTCCTAGAGAAAAGAGCATGCTTTAAAAAGAGCTGAATAAAAATGATTGCAATAAGTGCTAGAGATGCTATGAACTGGCTGGAGAAAGTCTGTCTGCAACTGAAGTTGAGTGATGAGCCAGCCTGGGGTGGCAAGTTTTAAGCAGGGCCTGTTGTGATAGGACAAGGGGGAATTGCTTTAAACTGAAGGAGGATAGATTCAGACTAGATACAAGAAGTATTTTACTATGAGGACAGTTAAACACTGGAACAGGTTGCCCAGATAGGTCATAGGTGCCCCATGCCTGGGTCAGGCTGGATGGGGTTTTGAGCAATCTGATCTAATTGAAGATGTCCCTGCTCATTGCAGGGAAGTTGGCCTGCAAAGGTCCCTTTCAAATTAAAGCATTCTATGAATCAATGTTTCTTCCCACACTCCATATAAAGCTTCCTGCAGAGGGTGCAGCCCCCCAGGGTGTAGAGGCACTCCTGCAAAATGTTCCAAAAAGGCTCATTTTTCAGCGGGATAAGGAAACCTTTCCATTATCCTCATCCTCTGCGAGAGGTCAGCCCACCCGCTCTGCGAGCCCGCGTCGCGTGATGGGCTGGGGCCGAGCAGCCTGGGGAAAAGTGCCTTAATTGCTGGTAATGCAATAGCCCCACTTAGCACCAGCAAGGCAATTCAAAACTGGAATCAAACCTTTCCTGGACACACATCCAGGCAGCAGCCGGCTGTGCTGGCACGTTGCTGCATTAGTTAACCGGCGGGTCACGTGTCTGTGGCTACAGATGGCTTTCACATCCGCACCTCTCAGGCAGCATCTGACACCACGGCCGAACGCTGGCCCGAGGGGAGGGATGCAGTCATGCTGACCAGAAAGACTTTTTCCTTTAAATTAAACACCATCTCAGGCAAGGCATCATAAGGTTTTTCTTTCCCCATTAGACCTAATGGAAATGGCCTTCCTCAGCTCCAGCATGGGAAGCACTACCCATCTGCAATTCAGCTGCAGCTCTGCCTTGCAAAGTCCAAGGATGGGCAAATAAAATTCAACCTCCCACCAATCTCTCACCAGCACGCCAGAACACCCACACTGCTTCCCATGGAGTACTTCTAGTGTTGCTTCTTGAAGACATTTTTTCTCCAACTCCCCTTCATCTCAGTTTTTTTCTTCCAGGCATCTCTAAGGAATCCACAGCCTCCAGGGGCAGCTGCAAAAACATTGCCATGCCAGTATTTGCAGTGTAAATCTTCTGGGCTTAATGCTGACACAGCTACAGCTGCTTCGCTGTTGACTGCACGGGGAAGGCAGCACAGAAGATCAGAAAAAAAGTGCTTTGGTCTACCTGAGCCAACATACCAGCAAAGTCAGTGACAGCACAAAATATGAAAGCAGAATGGTCCTACAAACAGACCCATGGGGCATCCACTCACCAAGTACCAATGTGAAATATTCACACTATGGATCCTGCTGTAGGCCAGGCAATCTGTGGCACAGAGAAGAAATGGTGCAGACCACAGACTCATGGTCCCTGGCTCATTATACTTACATGGGCTTTGACAAATGCCTTGGTGAACACCTGTGGTGTCTCATCCCCATCCTCAACCACAAGCTAAGTGTTCAAATGCCCCAACTTTATCAGAACTACTCACTTGCTTGAATATTTTGATGCTTAGGGTTATATAGTGAAGAATTGTTTTGTTCAAGGAGAACGATGATGGGTGAAAATTGCATAAAGCTCCTCAGAATGTATTTCCTTATTTGCATGTTTCTCATGCAAGGGAAGCCACATATGGTAGCAAATATTTTACAAAATCTATTCCACTTGTAGAATAATCCTCCAAATTATTCCATGTTATTAAGGACCCATGGTATATAAAATGTGAGCAGTACCATATGATACACTTCAGATTAACCAAAACAATTTGTTTGACTCAAAATGAAACTTCTCACTCCATGTTTGAGGACAGGCTTTTCATATTGCTGAAAGCAACTGCTCCCAGAATTAAAAACTGGGGCATGTCTTTTTTTATTTCCCAATTTCACCATGTTTCCATACACTAGTTGAAAAAAATCTGTCCTTTCTTTCACGCAAAACTGCTTCCAGGACAGACTTGGAAATAGAGCATCAGCCCAAACTGCATTCTTATAGCAAACACAGCCCTCTCTCCAGCACAGGTGACACATGTGAGGAGAGTTTTGCTTTCTTCCCATATAAATATTAAACTGGCTCAGACCCAATTTGCCTAAAGGATCAAGCCTTCTCTTCGCATTGATTACTCTGCTAACTTCTTATTAGTGCTGGAGATCATCTCCACGTCTTTAAAAAGAAAGTTGGAATAACCTTGAAAATGAAGAAATATTTACTAGGGAGAAAGAGGAACGAGGCTTCAATGTTGAGAAGAAAATTAGTTTGAAATCTTCAGTCTAAAGCAGGATGGGAGATGGGGAAGTTCCTGGGGTTTTTTAAGAGTTCCCAATCAATTTTTCTTCATATGTTTTTTGAAGCTGTGAAGTGGGCCACCTCCCACTTCACTAACAGGTCCACAAAAAAACAGGAGAGGTTTAAGAGGATGCAATTTGGTTTCAGGGTAAGAAACAGACTAGCAGTTAGCTTTTGAAGATCACTATTGCTGGATGCTACACAAACCTGTCCCTTAAGGAATGCCACGTACGGAGAACGTTGTCCTTTGCCCGTCCCTTTCAGCGCTGCATCCATGGGATTGCACGTTGTATGATTGATTGCTGAGATTTTGCAAAAACATGGACAGGATATGGTGTCCCAAACCTGGAAAAACACAAGTGCAGAGAAATTTCCAGAGTCAGGTCTGGTTTGGGATGTTTGCCCAAAAACAAGTCGTTTTATCTCAGCACTGTGTGCTGATCCCTCCCCATGGTCCAAGTCAGAGCTCTGACAGTATGCCACTGGCTCATAAGGGAATATATACTCTCAGCATGAATCCAAGGGCTCAGAGGGGCAAGGTAGGATGGACACAGCTCCAAACTGCTGCTGGAAACAGGAATTGGCTCCTCATTGCATTCACTTCCATCCTTAAACAGGTGTTTTTCTCCAAGGCATCAACCTTTTTCATCTCACAACCTTGTGGAGATAAAGCTTGGCACTTGGTATATTTCTTTGGTTCTTAAATCTGTCAAAATTCATCATAATTTGCAAGTACTGTAGAGAAAAAACAGGGAGACATCTTGTCCCAAAGATCATATTTAAGATAGTTTGGCTCAAAATAACACATTGCTCTTCTCAGCACATGCTGTGTGCAGGTACTCTAAAACAAAAAAAATTAATTTCTAAAATAAAAAAAAAAATCCTTCTGTGATAAGATTAAGAAGCAGGCAAGAAAGCAATTCTTCTGGAAGAAAAAAAACCACAGCTGTGAAATAACCCTTAGGGGCTATAGAGGGCAGGCTTGATCTTAGGTGATACATGTGGTCCTGCCTGAAGAGATGGTGCTGGATGACTTAGCTGGGGCTCATTCAAAAATCCCTGGTTGCCAGCATCCTCAGTGCCAGCAAACATGTGTTGGAGCCAGGTTTTAATCGAGAGCTCAGATAAAGAGCATGTTTTCCACTGGGGAATTTGGGTGGCATAAATCTGTACACTTAACGGGTTTGAGTCTCGAGGGTAGGCATGCTCCCATTGCAAGTGCTTTTCTTACAGCTAGATAAAAGCCTCCCATAAATAAAGCTTTGAAATCTTCCAGGAGAAGTTAGCTATACAAATTTGGGCACATGAAGCTCAGTGTAAGCAATAATTCCACAGATTTTTATTAGAAAGTAGATCTATGGGAGCAGCAATGCATGATAAATCAACATATCTGCCTCTTTACTGGCTTTTATGACAGGCATTAGCAGTAGTGACTGTCACAGAGATCATAACAGCTTTATTTCCACCATTACTGTGAGACAAAATCAAATATAAGCAGTTGATATTATTTTTTAAGTATAAAATCTTTTCCCTTGCTTTGAAGTGGTGACAAAATCATTCCTGGTAAACATCAAATTTGGTGGGAGGAATGAAGTGGGGAAGAGGTGAAGGGGAGGGAGGGAGGGAGGGAGGGAGGGAGGGAGGGAGGGAGGGAGGGAGGGAGGGAGGGAGGGAGGGAGGGAGGGAGGGAGGGAGGGAGGGAGGGAGGGAGGGAGGGAGGAAGGAAGGAAGGAAGGAAGGAAGGAAGGAAGGAAGGAAGGAAGGAAGGAAGGAAGGAAGGAAGGAAGGAAGGAAGGAAGGAAGGAAGGAAGGAAGGAAGGAAGGAAGGAAGGAAGGAAGGAAGGAAGGAAGGAAGGAAGGAAGGAAGGAAGGAAGGAAGGAAGGAAGGAAGGAAGGAAGGAAGGAAGGAAGGAAGGAAGGAAGGAAGGAAGGAAGGAAGGAAGGAAGGAAGGAAGGAAGGAAGGAAGGAAGGAAGGAAGGAAGGAAGGAAGGAAGGAAGGAAGGAAGGAAGGAAGGAAGGAAGGAAGGAAGGAAGGAAGGAAGGAAGGAAGGAAGGAAGGAAGGAAGGAAGGAAGGAAGGAAGGAAGGAAGGAAGGAAGGAAGGAAGGAAGGAAGGAAGGAAGGAAGGAAGGAAGGAAGGAAGGAAGGAAGGAAGGAAGGAAGGAAGGAAGGAAGGAAGGAAGGAAGGAAGGAAGGAAGGAAGGAAGGAAGGAAGGAAGGAAGGAAGGAAGGAAGGAAGGAAGGAAGGAAGGAAGGAAGGAAGGAAGGAAGGAAGGAAGGAAGGAAGTTACTCTCATTTGGGTCTTTTTGGTAAGGTTTTCTTGGAGCCTTGGAGGCAGCTGCCATGACTTGCTCAGTGCACAGCCATCACACTGTCTCCCTGACAAATGAGGTTTGGCATTATTGATGGCAGCACAGGGACCTCTTACCTCTCCTATAGGGTTCTGGCATGAGTTTTCTGTTGCAATGGGGATATGACCAGCACAGAAGTGTTTAATCTTTTTCAGTTGTCTCCTTGAATAAATCAGCTTATGTATAATCTGATTATACATTTAATATAAACATAGAAATTAAATAGATAATTGGTAAATAGGGCTTTGGCAGCAAAATTATTTTAATACAGGGTTAGAGAGGCTAGGCTGTCTTAAAAAATATTTCTCTCTTTCTAGGATAGGATTTTAAAGACAATTACAGGAGTTTTCCCCCTAAACCTAAGTCTGTAAAAGTCCAGGCACTCAGCTCTGACTGGAACTCCCTGGAGCTTTTTACAAGCTTAAGGAAGAGGAGGCTGTTCTCTTGGTATCAAAGTAATGTGGCCTTGCACCCTTCTTTATCTGCTCACTCAACATGTACCACTCAGTGAACAACTTGGTGAGTTGAATGCCAAATGGATGCTTCATTTTGCAGCTGCCCTTTTTGAATTCCCATCGTAGGTAAGACTGGAAGCAGTGTCATGTAAGACAGTAGCCCTACACAAGGTGAAAGGTAATTTTATCCCCTGTTTCATCTTCCATGGCCACACTCATCATAATCCCACCTCTTTCAGGCTCTCTTGCCTTCCACAAAACGACCCGTGCCTACCCTGGGGAATCATCAGACACATAATTGCAGTCTTCCTCCTTTGTGGTTAGTCCTGCAAAATAGTGCTTGGTCCATATGTTGCTGCTGACACAGTAGAAACGGTGCTGTGGAGTAATTACAGGAGGGGACACTCGGAGGAGGGAGCTTCGCGCGCGCTGCTCTCCCACGAGGTGCGCAGTTGCGAAGCAACCTGACACATCTGCCAGGGCTGTCTAAGAAACCATTAACCAGTTGCTACCTCCTGTGCTCAAGAGCTGCAGGCAATTTCACAGTAATAGTTTCTCGGCTTCTTCCACGCAGGGAACCGTGGTGCCGAGATACTGACTGAAATATGTATCGCGGAACGGCATCCTTAATAGAGGCTTTACAGGAACAAAATGTGTGTGGGTAATCCGCAAAGGCTGGCTGCCACTGACACCTGCCTTATTGCTCTGAGCATGCATGGCAGGCACCAGGAGCAGGGAGCAGCCATGGGAATGGGCAGCTTTGATTCACAGGAATGGTTCTGCAGCTCACCTACAAGGCCTCAGGGGTAAAATCAAAAGCAGCTGTGCAGGGAACCCGTAAAAGTGCAATATTATTGCGTGTGTTGGGTTTGCACGGCCAGGTTGGGCAGGGTGGTGTAGGAGGGTGTACTACCAGGGTGGCTTCTGTGAGGAGCTGCCAGAGGCTTCCCCCATGTCTGATAGAGTCTGTTCCAGCCGGCTCCAAGACAGAGCCACTGCTGAACCAGGCTGAGCCCATCAGTGGTGACAGTAGTGCCTCAGGGATAACAGATTTAAGGGGAGAAAGTTACCTCAAGAGCAACTGGAACCAGAGAGTGGAGCAAAAATATGTGAGAACAGCCCAGCAGATATCCAGGTCAGTGCAGAAAGAAGGGCAGGAAGTGTCCCAGGCACCAGAGCTGAGATTGCCCTGCAGCTCATGGTGAGGCAGCTGTGTCCCTGAATCCCATGGGAGGCACAAGGATGAGAGGTGATCCCATGAAGGACTCCATGCCTAAGCAGGTGGATGCACAAAGGAGTCTGTGACCCTGTGGAAGCTTACTCTGGAGCAGGCTCCTGGAAGGACCTGTCACCCTCTGGAGAGAGAAGTCTGTGTTGGAGCAGGTTTTCTAGCAGGACTTGTCACCCCACAGGGAACCCACACTGGAGCAGTCTGTGCCTGAGGGACTGCACCCCATGGAAGGGACCTACACTGGAGCAGTTTGTGAAGAGCTCCAGCCCATGGGAAATATTCATGCTGCCAAAAGATCATGAAAGACTGTCTCCTGTAGGAGAGACCTTATTCTGGAGCAGGGGAAGAGTGAGAGGATTCCTCCCCCTGAAGAGGAAGGAGCAGCAGAGAGAACGGGATAAACTGACCACAATCCCATCCCTCCACATGGCTGGGAGAAAATCTGGGAGGAAAGTAAAGCCCAGGAAGGATGAAAGATGGGGGAAACTTTTTCAAGATTTAGTTTTTATTTTCATTACCCTACTCTGATTTGACTGGTAATGTTAAATTTTTCTCCAAGTTACATCTGTTTTGCTTGTGATGGTAATTTTTGAGTGGATCTCTCACTGTCCTCTTCTCAACTCATCAGGCTTTTGATATATTTCTTCTTCCCTGTCCAGCTGAGGAGGGGCCTGATAGAATGGCTTTGGTAGGCACCTGAATTTCAACTGTAGAGAAGCAGAGGTGAGTTTTTGGGAGCCTGGAGCTCTGGCTTGCAGAAAGGATGATGAGCCAAGTTCTTCCGCAAACACAAAAAGAAGGGAGAATTCTACGCAGTAAAGCTGGGCTGGGTATGGAGGTCCCTAAATGTGGTCTGACAATGAAGGGAATAATTTGCTTTTTTGTTTTTTTAGTAAGAGAGAAACTGAACATGAAAGCAAAGGCAGTTCAGGCATATCCATGTGCAGAATTAGGTTCAAGGCTCATTGCAGGTGAATGGGGTAGGAGATCATGCTGGTACACGTTGGGAAGTTGATTAAAAACATCTGAAAGCTTAAATGGCACCTAGTGCCTTCAGAAAACTACCTGAATCCTCAGAGCCAGGGCAAGGTCTAAATTTTGACAAGATGTATATCCAGTACCCAGAGCCATCTCCTCCTGATGCACAGCCTCCCCTTCACAGTACTCCCTGCCCAAATGGAGGCAAAAAAGAAAAAAAAATCCACTAAAGGACTGGGCCCCGGAGGGGATGCATTAGTTGGCATTATTTTCTTGGTCGCTGAGTTTCAGCAATTCAGAACAAGTAGCAATGCCTCTCCCTACGGCTTTAATGAAGTTTGCTGTCAGACGTGAGCCACAGGAAAGGACAGGGCTGTAACTTTATTTTAAGCCGGATAGGCTGTAGCTAAATCTCCTGAATCCCTTTCAGCTTTGGAAATGGTTTTCCCCTATCTCTGCCTTCTACCTGGTGCCTTCACATTGTTTGTGCTAAAAGGGGAATGATACTTTTAATCTCGAAAATGCCTTTGGAGCTCTGGAGTGGATCATTTTAAAGTCAACAGTGTTTAAAGCACATTAATGAGGGTATTCACCATAAAGCAGTTTTATTTCTGTGTGTAACTGATAAACATGAATATGAGAGAATATAAGGGAAAAGAGGCGGGGAAACAGTCCTGCATGGGAAAGTAAACAAATCACGGATCCGTGGTAAAAAGGATATCAAATTATTATAACACTAAAGCCAGCTGTGAATCTTCTGGTGGAACATATTTTTCTTTTCTCTTTTTTTTCTCTCTGTGGGTTTAAGTTCACAGCCCAGCACTTTGCCTGGTGTTTGGAAAATTATAGTCAGACTACATTGTGAGAATAGCATTATCTTATAAGTTTTTTAAAACAAAAATGGTAGCTGATGCTCATCATGCTGGCTTACTCCTGTGCAGACACAGGGTAGTGAAAAATACATGAGAGTAGTAGCAAACAGGACTGTTGCCTCTGAGCAGGCAACAAAATTAAAAAAGAAAATTTTAAGACTGTTTAAAAATTAGGATAAAAGCAGGTCAGGTTGGTTCTGAGGCCCCAGCCATCCCTTTTTCACAGCTCTCCAGATCAATATAAGGTTTTGATGAGATACCCACAAAGAGGTGAACTGGGTACCACCTTTGTTTCTTTATGTGGAAAAGGCAAAACTTGCACTCAACCTCACACAAAAAAAACATATTAAAAAATATACAGCAAATAAACCTTGAGGGCATCAGGAACAAGATGTACTTACCAGCAGCACAATGTCCTGGTGTCACTGAACCCAACACTCCTTTTGCTATTGACTGCGATGCGATCCTGAGCTCTCTTGTTACCATTTTAACCACACTTTGGCGGGGTTGACTTTGGAGAATCACTGAAATGTTACAGTGAGGAGCAGAGTGAATTCTTGTCTGTATCCCCTGCAGAAAATAAAAAGAAAAAGGAAAGATTTTGACAAAGAATAATTATACTGCGTCAGCTCTCCAAACGAAAAAGAAAAACAGTTTAAATTCAAGTGGTTGGGGAAACCATTTTATATGGGGTGGAAAAAAAAAAGCCACACAAAAAAAAGAATCACAAACTGTTTCTCCCAGACAAATTCTCATGTTTGATTAAATCTATTTCCGATGTGCAAGAGGATGAAATATATCAAGCCAAGGAAATAAATGTGTGAGCAACTTTCAAGAGTAATCAGGATTTACAATGACCTTTTATTCTAGGCAAGCAATGGCAAGCGCTATGATGGATACAGAGAAAAGATTACTGAGAAACAAGGAAATTTGCATCCAGTACCAGCAGGAGCAAAAAGGGCACTGAATTGTGCTCGCTTTACACAGAGGGTTACAGTGCCATGTTATTGCAGACAAATGAAGGGCTTGCATTAAAAATGCATAATTTAATCAAGAGAAAAACTACTAATCAGATTGAAATATGCAGACCTGATATTGGTTTTTTAATATTAGTGTTATTAAATTCCGCTATAGTTTCTCACAGAATCACCCAAATGTAAATTAAAATAAGGGGAAACAGTTAACAAAATTACAGGCCCAGATCAAACATTCCTGCTCATTCGCAAGCATCCCGCTGACTTGAGATATTGGGGATGGCATAAAAGGCTTAGTATAAAATACAACATGCACTGATCCAATAGTTCTTTTCCCAGTCAGAGCAGCTTGAAGTGCACCCTGATGCGGTTGTTGGCTTGAGTTGAACGGCAGCTGAGGATCGATGTCAGCATCTCTGCCTTGGCCAAACACAGAACTGCCACCTCCGTGTGCCATAGCCTGAGCACAGCTACAGGGCTGCCAGCTCCACCCAAAGTCAGCCTGTGCTGTAAGGAGCAGGAACTTATTTTCTGGACAAAATCAACCTCTAGAATTAAGACCTGCATCAAGAAAACAGGGCTGAACATTCCTCTAATTTAACAGATTAAGAAGCATTAAAAGTATCTCCCATTTGTGCATCCCAAATGATGCAAGAGTCAGTGCCTCTGCTCAGCATCTGTCAAACCCAAGGCTCTTCTTCCACTGCTGCTAAAGTGCAAGTTTCCAAATCACCCATTTTACATGAGGGTGAAACCGCAGGGCAGGAAGGTACTGTCACCTGCCAAGGGAAATAGCACCTTGCAGTTAAATCTAGGAAAACTCCCTAAACCCCTTTTCTCATTTGAACATTTCTGATGTGGCCAACCTCAGTAGAGAGATGTGCTTGTCTTGAAACTCCACCAAGAAACTGGGGGCTCACATTTTTGTCCACACACCTGCTTTACAGTGCTTCTGTCACCCTGCTTGCAGTCACCCTGCAACACCATTCTTCAGAAAATGAAGAATTATTAATATTAACCTGGTTTATAAGGGAGGCCCCACTGTTTCAAGGAGTGTACAAACACCAGGAAAATGACACAATTATTTTCCCCTTGTCAGTTGAAATATGAACACTGTAGAATAGAGATTCTGGGGTTTTTGTTTGCACAGCACCTTGTATCATAAGGTCCTTATCTTTCAGGTACATCTGAACACCAAGTGGCTCACCAATATACCAATATACTCACTTCCCATCATTTACCTGCTGTCCTGGTTAATCAGGGAGGCCCCAGCTGACAGGAGGTGAACAAATAAGACACCCACAGGTCTGTTGGCCTGACCTCAGTGCTGGGGAAGTTTACAGACATCGTCTTGAGCACCATCATGCAGTACAGACAGGACAACCGGGGAGCTGGCCCAGCCAGCACAGGGTTACAAGACGCAGGTCCTGCTTGACCAGCATGACCTCCTTTTGTGACCAGGCGACCTGACTAGTAAATGAGGGAAAAGCTGTGGATGTTGGCTACCTGGACTTCAAGTAAAACCTTGGACAGTGCTTCCCACAGCATTCTCCTGGCTGGTCATGGCTTGGACAGGTGCACCGTTTGTCAGGTCTACGATCATCAATGGTCTTGGAGGTCTTTTCCAAACTTAATGATTCTGTGATTCTATTCTAAAACAGGTACTGAGCATTTAACATTGATTCCCAGTGACACTTTATTTGAATCCACCTATGAGAGAAAGGGAAGATGCACAGCAGGAAAACAAGGAAAATTAAACAGCATGCGTGACCGGTAATGCACAAAACTGCTCATTTTGCAAATATAGCTGTAGACTCTTTTAGACTGAAAGCTGATATGTCAGTCTCACTTCCTACTTATTTTTCAATTTATGTGATACACTGTATGAGTGTTTCTGACACTACTTGCACCAGGGGATAAATAAAGCTCAGCTAGATTCCCTTTTCTTCCTTTTTTTCCCATTTTTGCCAGCTGCTACCCGCCCTGATCTCAGGTCCTGCACAAACATAACACCAGAGCACGGCACACACATGGCCATCAGCAGCATCAGATAACGGCCAGGAAGCTGCTGCTGCTCTCGATTCCCTGCTGTGTTACATCAGTGCTAATGAGGAGTAAATAATAGTAATAAATCAGCTTTCTGCAGTTGACAGTAAGGTATTCAATATTCACTGAAGCCACTGGCAACTCAGAGGCGGTTTCCAGAGGCCCCTGCCTAGCAAACAGTGCAATACTGCAAACACCATTTATTCTGGAAGAGCCAGCTACCATGTTCTGTGGTATAAACTTCAAGGCAGCCCATCCTGCCACATCAGAAAATCCTTTGCAGACAACAGATTAATGAAGTGGAGGAGACACCTCATGGGTTACAGCCTGTTTCATGCAGCATTTGCCTGGGCTTGACCTCCCCTCTCTAACCACAGAAAGGCTGCAGCAGAGCCTTTCTGGCTCATAGGTTTGGTCAGGGGCTTGCAGATGCTGATAAATCTTGGGGGAGCCATGGGTGTGCCCTAGCTCAAAGGGCTATATTAAGCCATGCCACCAGGTGATTAGAGCTAGCTCAGGCAACCCTCTGAGCTGCAATCCCACCTTAGGTTTGCTTCCTATAGCAATCCATAGCAGCCTATTCATAGCAGTATATCCTTCCAAAGGAGAAGCCCAATTGCCTCTAAAATCAGGTTCCCCACAGCTCCCAGAACAATCTCACAGGTTTAGGATCAGCAGCCAAAGCACAGTGCTCTAACTAGGCCCAGCAGTGTGGCATCCAGAGGGGGTCACACATTTGTGCCAGCCACAAGGCATCCCTGCCAGGCAGCAAAAAAATCCTAAACCATCCTCCAAGCTAATGCCCCAAGCAGTGCCTTTGTCTTACTGTAAACATTTTGGGCTTTAACCAACACAACAGGCAGCATTATTCTTCATTTACTTGAGACAGAAAATGCGGGGTACTTCCTAGGCAAAGAAACATTATCCCAGATGGCTTCTTCTGTTTCTGACACAGAGCTGGCACCACCAGCATCACATTTGAGGACTTTTGCCGTTCTGGACCTCTTAAAAACTTTGTAAAACACCAGTGATATTACTTACCACTGAGATAAGAGCTGAGGAGTCAGGAGGCAAAGGCACTCAGGCAGAATGATGTCAGATCAGAGAAGGACAAGACCCTCTGCCTCAGCTGGAATGGGATGTCATTGCCCCGGCCACTTGTAAGCAAAAAATTGAGGAAGCTCCCCAGTAAAATGTAGTAGCTCAAGATGTACCATTTCCTGAAACCCTTAAAAGTCCCAAGCACTGGCATTACTCACTGTTTCCATTGCCTTTTCAATGTGCCCTTTATTCCATGGAGGCTGCTACATAGTTAACAGCTAGGAATTGAAAACGTGGAAGGAGCACCTATCAGCGAATCAAGATGCCAATTCTTGTACTTCCTGAAGGTTTTGGGAACAAAATGCTGTGAGGAAGACAGCAACTGAATTCCACTTCATTAGAGGGAGAACCATTTCTAAAAGAAGAAATAATCATCAAGATGGAGATACCACTGTACAGCAACAGGTCTGGAAGGGAAAAAAAGATGGGGTTTTCCATGAAAGCCTTGCAGCAGCCTTGTCCTGAGCTTCATTGGCCTCTAGTGGAAAACGGAAGCTATGTCTTGTGATCACAAAACTTCATTTACAGAACACAGAGAAATACACCACTGCCCGAACAGAGCTTGAATACATACCTGGTGAAGGAATGCAAGGCGTGTGATGAAAAAGGACGACTATTCTCTATCAGGTATGTACAGAGTCTCGGTTTTGCTATCATCCAGGGAAGAGATTGAGTTAAATACTGTGTTTTTCCTACACATGTTCCCATTCTAGTGAGCTCCTATCTTGTCTGCCACAAAAGAAATAAAATCTCACCTGCAGAGGCACTAAGTCTGTTACATTTGGGCTAGAAATTTGACACCACTGTATGTGCCCCACTGAAAGTTAACTCTCGCAGCAGTCAGACCACAGCAGCTTGGCTGTAAAAAACAATCTAAACCAGGATTTCAGTTGTTGTCTTCTTTAAACACAAGCTCTCAAAATGACAACATATGTCTGTATGCAGCAGGCAGTGAGTGCAACAGCAGTCCTGCCTAGGTATAAATTTAATGACTCAAAACCCATGGCTCCAGTTTCCATGGATATAAACAAGATGACACCTCTCCTCAACTCATTAAAAATACAAACAATAATCAAAAAAAGCACTATGCAGGATCACAGGAATGAACCTCTGAGAAGGTGAGTGAATGGAGGGCAGAAGGCTCAGTGCAGAGCTACTGGATAAAAGACAGCAGCAAGACATCTTATTGGGCAGAGCAGAACCCTCAAAATCAGGGCCAGCTGAAAAAGCAAACAGTGCCCACAGCAATGAGCAGATCCTCCTGAGCAGGGGTGCTGGTGCCATCCTCCTCTGGCTGAGTATGATCTCTCTGCATCCTTCCAACCACACGGTAAGCTTGGCTTGGCTTCCTGCCTCCTCCAACACCTGCCTTCTGGAGCCCAGGGCAGCACAGCAGGATTTGCTCCTTGGGAAACAGCATCTGTCACAGCAGTCTGGAGATGGTGGAAGGCAGATAGAACCTCCACCCTCCATGTGGAATGGGCTGCCTGGCTGGCCTTCAGCAGAGGCACGGTCCTGCCGCCAGCTCCCAGGATGTGCCTTCGATCCTCTGCGGACGCTTGGCCCTTGGGAACCGCGACACACAGGAACAAGGAAAAGAGCAACAGGCATTCTCAAACATGAGAAAAAAATTCTTCAAAACTTACTTTGAGTGTATTTTGACTGGGTTTTGTGTCCACTTGCTCCTGCATTCATATTAGCAGTTTCTGTGCTTGCCAAGGTTACAGGGAGTTGCTATTAGAAGTTTGTTTGGAGGCTGAACTGCCAAAAAAAGTGCAAACAAACCCCATGCCAACACAGCATTCATTCATTCACAGCAAGGTGATGTGAGCTACATAAAAAATCTGAAAAAGTTTTTTTTGAAAGCCAGATGCAATCTTCTGACTCATTTGTTTTGGTCTAATTGGCTGCATTCCTCTCAGGGAGAGAAGGCAAAAGACCAGCATCCAAAAGCCACCATTTCAATACTTTTTGTGAGTTCAGAAGTGTTCGCACCCACTACCTTGCGTGCCTGTGCAGAAGAAATGCAACCAGCAGTAGGAAAGCTACCAGGCTACCTTCTGTTTAAGCATCCTTGGCTCAGTGCTGGTTCAAGTGCCTTTTTTTCTGCAACATTTAGCAGAGTAACCTAAAGCAGCCTGATTTTAATGACATAAATGTAAAATAATCAAGCACAGGACTTCAAGACCATGAATCCTCATCAGGGCTGGCTGAACTCCCATTTCTAAATCCCACAGATTAGTTCTATTTACTTCCTTCATGAGGAAAAGAAAAAAAAAAGAAAGAAAGATTAAATACAATCAGCCTGAGCTAGAAATAGGCTTCTCTGTGTCTCCTGCACAGACTGGGATCTCAGAGCAGTACCAAGCATACACAATGGCAGCAGGACTGGTGTGTGGCAGAGCTTCACCAGGCTGGGGCAGCGCCTGAAGCACAGCAAGGCTACTGTAGCACAGGAAAGCTCTCCTCAGTGGGAAGAGAGGCAGCCAGAAGAGCTGTCTGCACCTCGCTCTCATCTTAATTCCTTAGGCCGCAAAACATTTGGTACTGGTTTGAAATATAGTCTTTCAGTTAAGCATGCATATGGATAACACTCAGCTGAAAACAGAAAAGAAGAAAAAAATAAAAATAAAAAAATCATATTATCCTTAACAGACAAGTTAAACATGCTTATCTACAGAGGAATGAAAATCTATTTTTAGTAACAGCTGAATCCCATGAGAAAGCAGTCACAGATGTGCACCAGCAGATCACATACCAGCGTGACCAAGTGGCTTCTACAGGAGAGAAACTGTTTAACTCAAGATACTGAAAATACACAAGAGACTCAAATGGTAAAACCAACATTGAGCTGCCAAAGATGTGCAATAAATGTGACTTAATAATCTCTTCCACTACCACCGAACAACGTGAAGCTTCCATGCTGCCCCTAAGCCCCAAGTACAAGCATGTGCCTTTATGCTCACCACATGTCACAGCACAAGTAAACACACGAGCTCAGAACTGCCTTGGCAATCCCCAAGCAGTGACTCTGTGGCTTGTGTCACTTGTCATGCCCAAAACTGGGCTACTGAATGAACACCAGCACCTTTGCTTGGTATGAGCCACAGGATACCCTACCTCCTCCTGCTGTGCAATGGGGTAATTTTTAAGACCCACACTTTGCTTTTTATCCCCTAAGATAAAAAGATTTAAGTTGAATTCTTTCACATGGAAAGAAAATTCAGCCTTATCTTCTAATGTGCCCCCATGAACAGTAAACCTCACCTGTTTATCACTTCTTATAGCTCCTCAAACTGTGACCTTCCAGGGATACCACAAACTCCAAATGATACATCCATGTAACAGACAAAGAAGCTCCTTGCTTTCAAAAAGTTTCTATTGGGTCACTGTGCAGGTTTTACTGGAATTGCCCTCCTTCTATGAAGTTATGACTGAGTCTAACTGGCATAGGAAGGGCAAATGTTCTGATTCTTCCAGGTTAGGGCAGGTAAAAGAAAAAGACAATCTTCAAAATACAGCACATGATCTATGCGGTTATTGCTGTTTCTGTTCGATGCATTGGTTTGAGCCAATCAACAAGAAACTGTGAGGCTGTTCTGAATGAAAGCATCTCCTAAACACTGCAAAGAACATAAGCAGCAACCGTTCCTCATTACAGACCACAAGCAAAAGAGCTCAGTCTGAGCGAGTCAGGGTGAGGAAAGAGAGACTCCAGATCCAGTCCTGCCCTGGAAGGATCCTATAGTGACCTACACTGCCCTCAGGGTGCACCAGGTCTGGGCTCTCTGGAAAACATTAGCACTACCCTTCCCTTCCCGACCTGCACAGCTCAGGGACACCACCAAGTGTGGGCTTACCCAGGTGCACAGAAGAAGCCACAGGAGGCTGAGCTGTAGAGCCAGGTTCAGTGAATGGCAAATACTTACTGGAAATGAGACAGGGCTTCAAGAACCACAAGAACTGCAGGGGGAAATACTGCTTTCCAGGAAGGCTCTTGCCAGCAAAATACTCACCATTGCTCCTGGGGCATGGCTGACAGGAATGAATGCTACAGAGCTTCCAGAACCTTCCAAGAGTGGAAAACCTCTCTTGCTCCCTTCTCTGCAGTGCTTATACAACAATACACTGTCATTCATAGCATAGTATGCTGCTATTCAAGTGGTTTTCCTCACCCTTCCACCTCCAAAAATTGTTTTGGTTCCAGAATTATTTTTAATACTCATCCAGACTCCTGAGTTTTAAATGCTGGATAACCCTACAATACTCACCTTATCATAGAAAACAGTGACTTCAGATGAGACAAAGATGTTTTGGGAAAAAACAACCAACCACCACCCACAGCCACAACAGCCACCCAGCATTATGCATAGGACACTTGAGTTCAATTTGGATATTAAATAATTCCTGGGGAGACCTACTTTCACTACCCACTGTAAAGATTTTTGAGAAAATGAGCTCATTGCTGTAGAATTAATAATAGATCTATGCAGACTGATATTCCCAGGAGATAAAGGGAAAGGGAAAAACATTAAAAACTGATGCTCCTGGCAAATGAAAAACTAATGGACCATATTTTCCTTGAAGGGATGGGAGGTGTTTTTATTTTCTTTCACTCTGATGACTAGGCAAGATTTGTTCTCAGGGAGCACCATCTCCAGCTAAATGGAAACACCTTGAAAATTTTGAAGAAAATGTGAAGGAGAGCATAAGTACATACCAAATATGAAGAGTCCTGAACGATCACATGCTGCAGCAGAATGTAGCTCTGATTATTATTTACTTGAAAACCAGAATAAATCTGGTTTTCCAACCAGATCTTTCTGTGTAAGTTTGGCGGGAACATCAGGGATTCGAACTGCAACCAGAGCCACTGTCAACTATTTTTCAAATCTCACCTCCATTGCCATCTGAGGTTTAACAAGGGCAAGTGCTCAGAGGTGATCTCTCTCGACAACCACCAGGCACAAGGCTGTAGCCAGGTGAGGGTTGGTCTCTTCTCCCAACAGGATGAGAGTTTACACTGGATATTAGGAAAGGTTTCTCCACCGAAAGGGTGGTCAGGCACTGAAACAGGCTGCCCAGGGACGTGGTATCACTGTCCCTGGAAGTATTTAAAAGACATGGTACTCAGGGATGTGGTCTAGTGATGGACTTGGCAGGGCTGGGTTAGTGGTTGAACTGGACGGTCCTAAAGGTCTTTTCCAACCTTAACGATTCTATGACTCTATCCTTTGAAAACTATTTTGCTTTCAAACTCCCTTTGAATGTTTCAACAACTCCAAAGAAACAGTGAAACATTTCAGTTCAGGACATCCCTGAAGCTGCTCAAGACAACTCACATATTTATTCACAAATATTTACAAGTCAAACTCATGCAATTATCTGCATTTTCAAAACCACATGGAATGCTAGGAAACTGATTCTAAAATTATTTAAAATCAAAGAAATCAAAACTGATTTGCATGACAATATTTATTGATACAAAAGAAAAGATAAATCATAACAAACTATGTATTTACCATTTACACTGAAGAAAGATCTTTAAGATCAATGAAACAACATGCCCCTAAAACTGGGGTGTCCGATGAAAATGTTCAATGTTCTTTAGAATTCCTCTGCATTAGATGATCTTCAATTTGCAGGTAAAGTTATGGGGAAGAGGTGTCCAACAACACATTTCTTGCTCTTGCTCTAAATTATAAAAAACCCAGCAATTAGTTCAAATTAACACAGTTAAAAATAGGCCTACCTGTGCCATAATATTGGGGAGTTACGAGACAGTAAAGTGAAACAACTGCAAATTGTCCTCACATCAGCAAGGACATCACAACATTCACCTACTCCAGTGGCAAATCAATAAAAACATTAGTATCATTTCAATTATGCTCAAAAGAGCACATTAGCCTAATTTCATTTCACTAATAGTGGTCTCTGACAAATGTGTTCATCTGTGCAAAACCTGGAGCTGTCAAAGCTACACCTGGTTGTGGCACTGACACTTGCTCTCCAGGTATTTTCCTAATCTATTTCAAATAAAAAATATATCTTGTGAAGGACCAAGAGGCCTCAGTAGTTAATGTGCACGTGAGTTTCTTGTTATTTTTATAAAGATCTTGCATGTATTTGAATTCCCTTTAACTTGGGTTTACACAAGTGATTCTCAATCTCTGGTCAGCAGTTCCAAAGTAGGGAAAATAACCTACTGCTGACAGTAGGGAAAATAACCAGGAACTACAATGCTTGCTGAGAGAATAATAACTGATGCAATTCCCCACATCAAATGACACCTGAGTACTGATACTCCACATGTAGATTTATATGGCAAAAGCAGACACTTGATAGCCTGGACTATGCAAGATGCCGAATTTTCAACTGGTTTAAAGCCCATGCACAGAACAAAGACTGCTGTTAAGACCTGCAGGTGAAAATAATAAGCCACTATCCAAATACAGTAAAATGTTTTAGGGTGTATGTGCAGAAAAGTGTTAGCTAATTCACCCAAACTGAGCAGTGGGCTTCTCATCAAACCCAGGTATGCGTCTGCCCTAGAGGGAGTCCTCAGAGCCAAGACCAGAAAGGCAAGGTTAAAGCTGACCCCTGTGACTCTACTTAATGCGCACGTTTTATCCTTTAGTGTGGAGAAAGGGATGGAAGTGGTTCGCTGTTCGGCAGTGGCTGGGGCTCAGGCACACCCCACACTCTGGTGGCAATACTAGTGTGACACGGAAAAGACTGCTCTCCACTTAAGGGGTACAGAAATAAGGGTCTTCCCAACAAAAGCATGAACTAAACTTATAGAAGAGCAGCTTCTATAGCACAGGTTGCAACTTCACAGGATGTCTGAGGTCAGAAGGGACTTCTGGAAGTCATTTGGTCCAACACTTCTGCTCAATCACGACCACCAAGAGCTGGCTGCCCTGGATTCACACAAGCTTGTGCTTCCTGATCTCTTCTGTACCTCTTGACCTCTTTGCAGTAACCACAGCAAGAAAAATAAGGATGCCAAGTGTGCACTCTGATGTGCTTTGCAAATACACACTCCCACCCATGGCACTAAGAATGGCAAAACAGAGATGATGGGATCTGAACTTTGTGGACAGAACTGTTCCACATGGAAGGGTATGTCACATGTGCTTGGCCAGGTCTCAGCTCCATCTCCAAGAGAAATGTATGAAGCTGATCCTGAGGGGCCACCCAACACAGCTCTTTTAGTCTAGGCTCCTTAGACACTGCAGAAATACTAAAAACCAGGAAGTTTACTTTCTCCTGGAATCTACCAGAAAAGTCAAGCAGCAAGACGGTGTGAGAGGGCACGTGAGAGATCCATACCCACACATGCAGCAGTGGACACACTTCTGTGCCAAAACCAGCTGGTGCCAGGTGGCATTCCCACTGGCAAGAGGAATGAAGATGTAAGAGCAGGTGAATGCCTGGGCTAGCCTGCCAATAGAAAATCAGGGTATGGCGTGGTGCCTAAGTGATGGCAGACACACATCAAGACTGTGCCAAGGCAAAGGAAGTCACCAGCATGCTGAATTAGTGCTGTAAGAGGAGCAAAAAGCTATGGTGCTCCAGGGTAAGTCTGGCCATGGGGAATGATGCTAGGATGGATTCTTCCAGCATTGCAGAGCCAGCCTCAGCAGATGGACAAGGTTCAAGGACAACCAAGTGGGCCTGAAGCAGTCTGTTCTGCTTCTGCAGCCAGGACAATGGCAGATGTTGACAATAACAAACACCTTGCCAGTGACTAAATCTACAAGAAAGTCCTTCAAAGAACAGAGGCCAAAGAAAGCTTCGCATCACTTCTCTGAGGGTGAAAATTGGAAGCTATGCCAGGCTCTATACCAAACTTGCAGGAGAGGTAGCAAAGGAACCTTCAGGCACAAGAACACCTCTGAAATAATTCAAACACCTGGAACTGAGCTAAAAAATAATTCAATCCTTGCAAGTGGCAAAAAGACAGAAAAGAAACCTTTGGTAAGAAAAACGCATTCAAATAGGGTAGGAAATGAGTTTAGGCAGCAAGACAAAAAATGAAGGAGCAGACTGAAACTTGAGGGAGCAGCTGAGCTGAAACAGCAGCAGGTGAATGCCTCATCCTGCAGCCTGTTCCAAGAGAAGGAAGAAAAAAAAAGAGACAAAAGTGAACTTTGGGCAGATATTTCAAGAAGACAACTGCCAACTTGCATATAAAGACACAGATCATCACAGTGGCATAGTGTTCACATGGAATTTCATGAAAAAAAGAAAATTATTATCAACATTTCAGTAAATACTCGAGGAGACCTCTACACTGTCATTTCTGTAATAATTCAAATTCCAGATATGAGGGGGAAAAGAAAAGGGAACACTTTCGCAAATCTATAGTCCATGCTAAATCAAATAAATTAAGAGAGGTTTTGTACTTCATTAGCATCACAGTTCAATGGAAATGAGCACGGAGGGATGAAGGAAATCTGGGGCTTGCACCTCATCTAAAAGCCTCAGCATCTCACCAGAGATTAGTTTTAATAACTTAAGAAGTTCTTCAGAAGAAAATTTAAAATATTTTCAGTTAAAACAATACTAGTGTTGTAGGTTCCTCCTCTTTTTTTTCCAGCAAAACCCACAAATGTATAATGTAGCATGAGTGCAGGACTGTGGGCTGACCCTGGCTGGATGCCCGGTGCCCACCAAAGCTGCTCTATCACTCTCCTCACTCAGCTGGACAGGCGAGAGGAAATACAAGGAAAGGCTCCTGGGTTGAGATGAGGACAGGGAGAGATCACTCACCCATTACCGTCACAGGCTGCAGGGGAATCTCAGCTCCAGTGCCTGGATCTCATCCCAGCTCCTTCTGCACTGACCTGGGTGTGGGCAGGGCTGTTTCTCTCACATAATCCTCACTCCTCTCTTCTCTGGCAATAATTACTTCTGCACAGTAACATTTTTTCATTCTTAAATGTTACCAGGGAGTAGTTACCACCAACTCTGGTGGGCTCAACCTTGGCCAGCGTCAGGTTGGCACTGGAGCAGTCTGGCATTGGCTCTGTCAGACACAGGGAAGCTGCTACTGGCTTCCCACAGAAGCCATCCCAGTAACCACCCCCCACCACTATCAAAACCTGGCCATACAAACCCAATACAAGGTCATACCTTGCCATTTCATGACAAGATAATGATTCTGCAAGCTTCAGTGGGGTGAGCAGCTGAACAAATGAAGTTATTCTAAATTCTGATAGTTCACTCAGTGTAATTTTTCTGAAAGGTTAAACAGGATGCTAACATGGACTTGGTATGCCACAAAATGAAGAGGGAAATAAAGCAAACATTTAGCTTGTCTTTAAAACACAGTGGGGCTTTTTCACTATCTAAAATACTGTTCAAATCTGGGAACTGAGTTCTAATTTATAACTGTAGCAACCTCTCTGCTTTACCTGTGAATTACCTTAAAAGTGCATAGTAGAGCTTAGCTGCTCATCAGGCAAATGTCTACTTCTACTAAGAAAATCAGCCATAATAAAAGGCAGACAGCATTTGCTAGATGCAAAAAGGCCTCTGCAATTATCACTTAATTGTCCTTCATGGGCCAGTACTGGGAGTCACATACTTTCCCCTTAAGGTTGCTCCCTTCTTCAGCACTTTTCTTAACTGTCTACTTAATTAGTCTTCCTTCCTGGGCTTAATTGTGAATTTGTTTTGATTAATTAGCCTCAGATCTCACTTGGCACTAACTGAAATATAGGAGAAGTGCTCAGTTTCTTCAGTGAAAAGGCAACTGCATCCTAGGGGAGCCCCCTCTTTGTCAGCAATAAAATTTCAAGTCCAGATAGTATTTGAAAACAACTTTTTTGTAATTAACATTCAATTCTTGTAATTACCCCCACTGTACTACAACACAAAAGTGTTGCTAACATAAAGAAAGGGTAAAATCCATTAAATTCAGGCCTCTTAGGTGGATTATACATCATGCTCATTAGCTGAACCCTGTAGTTTTAGATAAGATGACATAATGCTCTTAAATGCAGGTGATCAGATCACTACTAGAATCCCAAACCAGGAGTCTGGGTTACCAGCAGAGACAGCTGTGTCCTTGAGGCACCAACACCAGAAACCTTTCCCATATCAATCTTTTCAAAGTTACTGAGCTTCACTGAAAACGCTTTGCATAACCTAGACCACTAAGTCTGTAACACCTTTGAGCAGTAACACAGAGCTCTTCATTATGTTCACACCTCTCACATCACTCCTTTCCCCTCCCTCTTCAGAGCACACTGACTCCAGAAGACACCCTCACAGTGTTACCATGCATCTGCCATCTTGGTCAATTCTCATTTCAGATACTGTTACTGAAAACACAGGAAAAGGCATCTTTAAACAGCATCACTGTGAAAAAATTTAATAAGCTGAATGAAATAATGTGTGTTAACAGCTATTATACCATTTAATAAATTTCCTAAATATTTGTCAAGAGTACTGTAATTCTTCAGTTTTCAAATTTAAAAGTCCTTACCTACCAAGCTGCAAAGAAAAAGAAAAAAACTTATTCTTGATATTGATATTTATTTCTGTAAACACTTTCAGACTTGCATCTCAACAGTCAAGCTGACAAAGTAAACACTTTGTTTCTTCCAGCTCCTGGTTTCAATCACTGTTGCTCTTGTGCTCCAAACAGGACTAGTGGTTTTACAACCCTTTGTGTTGTACATTTAGTTGGGCACAGAAGCTCAAATGAAGCAGATCAGAACAGGAGCTTTATCAGTAGGCTCAAACACACAGAGCAGCTCTGCAGACAAACCTTTTAACATATTTGTTTCCTAATAATCTGCAGCCCACTGTTCTGACTGATAATCAACCATGTTTTCATCTTAGAACTGGACCATAGGACTCACTTTGGTTGTCAAATCCTAACTGAAGCTCATCCATGCAACCCAAAAAGTTTGCCTTTGAGATCTCTTCTGACTATATTTGTGAACATCTGTGAAGTGACAGGATTCTGCCAAGGAAATGTACCAGCTTGGAAGAACTAAGATATTCAGTTACAACGGCTGTCAATACCATTAAAGAAGCATGGCCCATGCTCTTCAGTTAGATCTATCACCTGCAATCAATCACCACTTAAAGTAAATCCTGTATTACAAAAGACATCATGCAGAGTCTATACAGCAGTAGAAATACAAGAAATATTCCTTCATGCTGAAATGCCTTTTCAACTGTTATGAAATGAGGAAATAGCTCCTTAGGTTTATTGCATTCCCCAAATGTTAATTTAAAATCATCTGCAGATAACCAATTTAGTTGTGCACTTGCAAAATAAAAGAAGCTGCACATGTGCCTCAACAGTTTGTTTTATTGGTCCTGTTTATTTTGTCTGTAATTACTCAGCTCACAATCTCCTATTTTAGATTTACAGAGCTGTACAAATATGGATATGCATACACATCTGACTGTTCTGCAATCACTCTTCTACTAATTTAAGCTTCAAAAAGCTTTGTTTAAAAAACAGGAACAGCTTTCCAATCAAACAAAACTACAAAAAGATAGATTTGCAAAAGAACCTACTAACCTGTAATTTTTTTGAAGAGAGCCGCAGCCTTCAAAGCTGTGGCTTTTTATTGTGGCATGACTTTTAAGTTAAGCCTCTTAAAAGAAGCCCCTGGATGTTACCATAGTATATGCTATAGAATACATGAACCTATTAACATAAAGCTGAAATATGTGACTTGGCTTGTTTCCAGCTCTCTAAATTACTACTAATAGAAAGCAATGAATTAAAATACTGAAAAACAGGGATACCCACTAGGATATCAGTATGCATCCTCCAGGAACAGTATGTGTACCTCACATTTTGTCTCCTTCAAGACAAAAATCCCAACTTCACTCCGCAACAGGTAACACTGGTTAACCAACTTCAGCCTAGCTCTACAAATACCTGGCTAAACCACAGGAGAGCAAAAAACAGGCTGGCAAAAAGAATCACACGTTTGCAGGAAGAACAGTAACTTGTCACAGTTCAGAAAAGGCTTATTTCTTTGCAATATCCTATTTGGCCTGCTGTACACAAAAATGTAGGAAGCAGGAACCAAACCAAGATCAGGCAGAGGTGAAACATCAGCTGCCGCTTCTGACAAGCCACTGATTATTGATTGACACACTGCAGAACTAAGCAGCCACAGGAGTCCTGGCACTCAGAAGATTCTCCTGCACCTCCTCACACTATATTTAGGCTAATGACACAGCAGCAAATTTCTAACAAGTGCCAAGTTGAAGAAAAAAAATTGAAATGCAATCCAGACCAACAGTGAAGAATCCCGGTCCTGCTGTGTACTAATGTTTTAAAGAACAATTTTGTGCAAGTGGCTGCAACAAGTACATCATCCATGTAACTGAATGAACTTAGCAACCTTCAGTAGTTAAGTCCTACTGTGAATGGCAACTGATTTACATCTCCTTGCAAGAGAATTCACCTAAATTTATCTCTACCTCTAACACACTGTTCTTCCTGCCTTTCAAAAACCAGACCCTAATGAGCACAGAGGCCAGCAAAGGACTAAGAGCTGTGCTTGAAGCCCCATCTACTGACAAATAATAGAACTGTTGCTAAACCAGAGCAATATTCCAGAGAACATCCCTTGACAAACCTGATATTGCTTCTGAAAAAAAGCAAACCACAAACATATTCAGATGTAGTCCAGCTACAAAATGTTCTCTGCAAAGTACACAGGACATTTCTCTCAAAAAGCCAACCAGCCAGAGAGCAACAAAGCTATACAGCCTAAAAAGTGACATACTTTACCAAATCTGCCCTGTTCTCCTTGACACTCCCAGCCATAGAATTAGGAAAACACAAACAGGCATGCTGACCTGAAACCTGCATTTGAACATCTGCACTTTCCAGCCTGTGTCAGGAAAAGGTCTGCACATATTAAATCCGCTTTAGAAAGCATCCTGAAGAACTATTTCTCTTGACTCAAAAGAAAACCCCCTCACGATCTTACTGCCACGTTGCAGGGGTCAAAGACACATCTGTGCCTGATATGACATTGTCATCACTTCTCATCCCAGCCCACCAAATGAAAACACATCCCTGGCAAGCAACAGCCTGCTGAGCTCTGCCACAGCATCCACCCACACTCTCCTTTAGGACCAAGAGCCCTTTAGTCCATACACATATATTACCTACACTAAACCCGTAAGTATCCATTCTTCTGCTACCCAATCTGCAGACAGGTAACAGAAAAAAGAATCTGCAGGGCATTTTTGTTCAGAACTCCCTGGCGATTAACACAACTGAAAAGTTTTCTTGCTCTCATTTTTAACTGGAACAAATCTGCTGCTGGGATCAGAGACCATCACATCCATGGCCTGACCGCTGGGAGACCTGCTTGGGTTAGAAGCAGAGTCTTAGGTCTAATCCTAGCTCTGTACTTTTTCCAAGTGGCAAAGTTCCAGATCTCTGTAGGCCTGAGGAGCTGAAAGACTTAAAAACTAAACGTTTTAGTGGGTGGGATCCCCTCAAGCAGTGAGACAGCATGTGTGCCCATCTGGTAGCTGGTATGGCTCCAGCACAGGAAGGACATTATTTGAATGTTGCTGACCTTGAAGAAACCAACCCAAGCCCAAAAGTTAGAAAAGCTGATAACATCTAATTTATATCTAGTGACTAAATGAATTTTTTTTTTTTTACAAAAGTTGAGGCTGGAAAAAAAAGGACTTTCTTTAAGTCTGAACTCTGTAGTCTGAACTCTGAGAGTAAATAGTTTGTTTCAAGACAGAACTAAATAGCAATAGGCATGTTCCTGTTTAATCTTCTCAGAGTTACATGTGACTTAGCCATGGATGAAAATACAGTACACAGCTTCTACCAAGTATTTCCACTGTCAGTCTATATACGCACTAACCATAGGAACTACTGCTTCAAAGAGAATGACAGAAAGTATTAGCTCAAATTCCTCAATCCAAAGGATCTTTCACAGAGGCATGGTAATCTTGGTGTCCAAGACCTTTCACAGACACAGGAAATTAGCCGACAGCTCAAGGCCAATTCCTCTTTCCTACTTTAATGTATACTCTAGATTTAGCATAAAGATCATGGCCAAGACTGGTTAGAAGGTTAGTGCTCAATCCTCAAGTCCTTAAGAGTTCACGATTCCGATTCAATTTTCCTTATCTCCTTCTCTTCAAGGATAGCAATGACCAGAGAGAGAAAGCAGCATATAAGAATAGCTGTAGTTTACCCTTATCTTCAGCCAGAAGGAACCTCGAAGAGCTTGGGAGACAAATGCTATGTATACCATCTGCTGTCTAGACTTGGCTTCTGGAGTATACAGTATAATTACAGCTTTCCCAAAGGTCCTCATTATTATCCAGGAACACAGCAAGCAAATCAAAAGGAGATATTAAAGTAATACATTTGGCAATGACCTATCACTGTTACACAAAATAAAGCTATCAACAATGTTCAGAGCTAATCAGGCCATAGCTTCCACATAAAAGACACAACTGATAAGCTCCTACTTAAGAGCTCCTATTTTCCTATTCAGATTAGAGGCACTAATCATCCAGCTGCCAGACAAGGAAGAGTTGCCTGTCGTTAACATATGAGAAGGCAGCTGGACCCCAGCACAGCAGCCTTGCAGCAGCCCATCTCCTAGACAACAATTACTGGAATGCAAACAGCAGGTTTGTCATTTAAACAGAGATTATTCTAAGCAGGTTGTACCAGGCAGTCGTTAAGACTATCTATCAGATGTTAGCTGAGGATGCCAACGTTTTTTTCAAGTGCTAAGCATCTTTAGGGAGATTAAGCATATTGATACAATTTGGAACAACAAATACACCCACACATTTCATACTTATATCTTTCTGTCACTGGATGGCACAAGAACAGTAGCTGATGCAGAGCAAGGCCCTTCAGTACGTCATTTCAGTTTGACAGCAAACTACCAACATTCTTCTGGGTTTTTTCCCTCAACTCTTCTTATCTTGATTTCAGCTGCTCTGGATTCGTTTGTAATGTTAGGGTGGGCCCACTCAAACATTTTTGTACGTAAAAAGGACTTCAGAACATACAAAAATTTGCCAAGTGTTTAAGCAAACTTCTTTGCAGAAAGTTCTTCACCTGTCTTTGAGCTGTGTGAAGAGAAGAACACTTTCTTCATTCAGAAGATTACGTATGTTATATCCATTTCCTACAAAGAAAAACAGATTAAGTTTTCCTTAGTATCCACTGGCAATATTTTAATACCTCTCCAGTCTTCAGCCAAGTATAGTTCTATTTTATATATTTTAACAGAAGGAATATTAGCTCTTAATCTAGGATGCCACTCTTACAGGCAGGTCAGTGCATTCCAAAAAAATGACAAGGAATACACCTAATGACATTTACTTTCATCTGTGCTTAAAAGATTTTTACTGAGAAGAACGTAACAGGCATGAGCTCTCAGGTCTCAAAACCCACAATAAACCTTTAAGGTGACTGAATTTACTTTAGTTTCTTAAGAAACTATCAATAAAAACTGCACATGGAAACTTATCTGCAGATCTTCACTTGAGATTTGCACACTAACATGACCACAAAATAGAATTATCTAATAGGCCCTGAACACTGGAAACGAACAATATCCTCACATTCATATACAGCCACGTGGTGAATTACAGGGATCACTGGCCACAAACACTGCATTGCCCATCCAGCCATACTGAGACTGGTCATCAGGAAGCAGGGAAGAATGAAGTGTAGATCCTTATGGTCATACAAAACTTTCAGCATATCATCTGACTTCCCAGAAACCAAATAACAAAATTGTCTCTGCAGACCCACTAGACTTTTAAGATTGTAACACCAAAAAACAGCTGCAAAGCACCAAGCATTAAGTGAGCAATGACTGTTCAGTCAGGACACTGTGCTGAAAAGTTAACAGGGGAAAAATAGGCTAATTCTTCTTTTTCTAAAGATAAGCCTCTTCACAAGAAAGCCGTATAAAAGCTCTCTACACCTTCACGTATACCCTGCTTTAACACTACTATGAAATCTCCAGACTAGCATCTTAACCCACTGATGAACAGCCTCCCATATGGAATTCATGCCACTTTTGTATCAAAAGTACAAAATCAGGTCTTTAAATTCTCAAGAAAACATATGAAGTTACAACCTATTCAAAAAGATAGTTTGAACCTTCTATTTACAAGCACAAAGCACAAAATATAGTGAACTGATCCAAATGGATTTTCATAATTTTACATAGGAAAAAAGTAGCAAGCACATGGTGACAGAAACAATTCTATTAATTACTAGTAACATCTGTGATGTTTCCTCAACATTACAGCTAGTGGCAGAACCAGAAAACCGAGAGAAATTTACTCTTAGAAGTTGGTAGTGTCATCAAAACTTTGAGGCCAACTCACATAATCAAGAGGTATGTGTATCCCTGCATTCAACCATTAGATCATCAACCCATGTCCAGTGTTGTGTCATATTCCATTCTTCCTCACCCCGTACTGTCCCATTCTCTATTCAATCATTCTGTTTGGTCTTGATTCCTAGCATGCTGATTTAGCCTCCTGAACCCCCCAACAAATGGGTTTCAGACACACACACTCACCTGCTGGAACATAGAAGCAGTCCCCTGCAGTCAGGTAATACGATGTGTTATGTAACGTCACAATAACTTTGCCATGGATAATATGGAAAGCCTTAACGGAAGCCAAAGGGTTCTAAGGTTAGCACCATTTAAGGAAGATATCCAAGAAAACACACACACATAACAAAGATAAAAACCCAAATTAGCCAGCAGAGCTGCAATCTCTTTTCCCCATACTGATGAAAAATAAGATGCACAACTCAAAAGGGGGATGGGGTCCAGTTTTATTTTTCTGATATTTCTATCTTGCCTGCAAGATTCACAAAGTAGGAGCAGATGGACATACAGATTTAATACAAAGCAAAGCAGGGCAATGGGCATGCAAAGAACCTTCAGCAAACAATTCATTAATGTTCATTTGTTTTGGGGGGTGGGGCAGACCTCTCAACTTCATATGTTATTTCTAACCACCCCAACAGATCTTCTGTTTACAAAGTCAATTTCATAAAAATATTTAAAAGCACACTTACTATTGTATCCATGTCGACAAACTGGTGCCCCTTTTCTTTGTACGGTTTCAGAATCAATCTACCAGTTGCAAAAAGAGATGTGTTCAAATTTTTGTGTATTTCTACTGCTTCATCTTTGAAGAAGTAAGTGTGACTGTCTGCAGTGTTTATACAATCTACAAAAAATGCCCAGGAGATTAACATTAATGCTACCACATAATTAGTCTTGTTACATGCTCAGTGCAATACATATTGTTTCAGTGCAACACCTCCAAAAGCTAGACTCAAAATTTAGCTGAAAAATTAGGACACTTCTTATGTCTCCCTCAGAACTTTCTCCAGAAGAGAAATGAACATTTCAGATCCTTACCTTTCTATGCACAATGTGGCATGAACATTTTTTTTTTTCTCATAAGTCTACATAATTCAGGAAGTTCCTTGTTCCCATCCATCAACTCACCTAGATGCACTTCATTATTTGTTACTGGGTCCAATACAATGGCTGGCTTAGATGCATCAGCTATGCTGTGGTCCAAACTTGCAGGTATCTCTCCTCTGTCTGAGGATATAAAGAAACCAAACCAAGACCAAAAAAGTAATCAATATAGATTTCAAAAAGTTAATAATTTAACCACAACTTGTCCACAATTCTAATGTCACACATTAAGTACTTAAATTTCCTTTAAGAAGTGACTAAATAGACTGAACACTCTTCCTTCAAATAAAGAAAACCATCCATAACAATTCTTTGAAAAATGTCTTCTTCATTGAAATAATTTCAGTGTGTTATAGATGAACACTCTCTAAATCCTAAGGAATTTCCTGGGGAAATGCCAACTATTTATCCTATGCTATTAACAACAGTATTTACTCAAAACTAAACTCTATGTTTTGAGAGAAATGTTTTTCTAGCAACAGATGCTGAGAGACTATGAAATACGTGATGAAGAGTGAAGAACAGGTGGTTTTGCTCAACCTATTGTTGATAGGCATCAGGGGACTTAAGAGAGAAAGCATGCAAAGATAAGCACATGTCCAATTTTCCTTTTCTCAAGAAATAACATTACAGGAATCTCACTCTAAGCTGTAAATCTGAGAACTATTGCTATAATAAAAAGGACTTTTCCAGAGAAAGAAATATCCTAAGAATTGATGACAACACTATGCTTTTCAAACAGAAAAGAGATGCTTTAGAATGTTCACGGCAGAATAAATATCCCAGAGCTTTCTTGCAGAATTCTCTTAAGCAGACAATTTTAGCTGTACAGTGCACAGGAAATTTCTTCAAACACAGACAGAAGAAGCATGCTAAAGGCAAGCTATAGCACTTTCTTGGCACTCATGGCAGCTTAAATACTTTTACAGTAAGACAGTCAGGGGGAGGAAGAAAGTTACTCTGTTTCAACAGCTTTGTTCCAACATAACCATCTCTCTATAAAAACAAGCAGCAACAGGCACAACTCAATAGCTATAAAAACAGAATTTTTATTGTATCAATAACATTTAAGAATTTGTACTAGAAATTTTACTTGGCTGACAGGCCTTACATGCATCACTAAGACTCAAGGATGTGAGTGAAAGACTATCTCTGAGGATGAATGTCTGCCACAGAGGAAATCAATCACTTCTGGAAGACAGTTCAAAGGCACTTGAAGCAACCAATAGTTCTTGTAAGATACAATATGAACAGTCACTACCAGCTCAGGTTCTCATGGGCCGCAAGTGATTTATATTACAATATAAACTGTACTTAGATCAAATATTGATCTATACTAGGGTCCTGTCTCCCATCAGTGGCCCAAAGCAGGTACTCCTTCCATTCCTCAAAATGCCATAATAATATACTCAATATAATATAGTCAATTGAATACTTTCCATCTATAACCAGGAGCTTCCACACTTTATTTAGAGCTATTAGCTCTCATGTTAACATATCTGGTTCTTGCCTTGAAACTACATACTTTTATGCATAATATTCTGGGCAGGAAGCACACAGTGAGAATAGCCACCTTATTTTGCTGAATAACCCAGCTCTCACTGTCTTCCTTCTTTACCTTCTATTTCTTGTGTTTAAAAAAACAAGCAGAAAACCCCAACAAGACCATTTACTTGTATTTCCCTTCTCTGTCTCACTCATGATTTCAGAGGTGATTTTAGATGTCTTCCTTAGGGGCCTCCATAGTACTCTCTTCAGGGCTGAGGAGAATTCACTACAGGAAGTCCTTCTAGGTTTTTGATGAGCTTTCCCTAAACCTTCTCTAGTCCTACCACTAGCTTTCTGAGGCAAGGAATAAAACTTGAATGAAACACATGTAAAATCAGAAAATGGTACCAACAGTGATTGTTTTCTTCCTTATTTCTCAGATGATTATGTCAGTCCTGATTAGTTTACAACTAGAACTGTATGGCATTTTCCGTGTCTGTTATCTGTTAGCACTTGTTTTCATAGTTCTATAACGTTATGGGTAAAAGTAATGTTAAATTAGGGTATAGTTCAATTATATTGTATTAATTATGCTTTAATCATTGTATTATGTTAACAGTGGGGGGGGGCGGTATTAGAATGGTCTAGGAGACGGTCCAGGGTTTGGTGGAAGGGCGGTTCAGCAGGGCAAGGCGAGGTCGAAGAGGGATTGGATGGAAGATCTGACCAATCATTCAAAGCTCTACAGAAACGATTGGTCCGGAATGAACGGCATTAAAGAGCAATGGGAAGTCTGGAAATGGACCACGCAGATCCAAAACAGGCCAAACCTGGACTCGAAGGCAGTATAAACGGGGGAAGTTCAGTTGAGTCGGAGCTCTTCCTTTTGGAAACTTGTTTTCTAGGGAGAATCCAGTGCACTGGGGGTAGCGCACTGTTCTGTTTTTGGCTTGCTGTATGGGTGCTCAGGCTTATCCTAGGTACTCCGTTCCATGCAGCTATTTTAATAAACGAGAACCTCCTTCTCCAGAGAAAGTTTGGCCTCGTTCATATTCATAACATATAACTTCGCAGAGAAATGTTTCAGCTTCAAAAAAGCTCTAGACAGTCCCCATAAAGAAAGGCTCTACAGCATTACAACATCTTCCAGAGAGCACAGCAAAATTAATTTGGCTTTTGGACTTTGACTCTCTTTTCTGAGCACTACTTACGTGTTTATTATATACTGGCCAGAGAGTCTCAGTTTGCTTAAACATCGATTTGTTGTGCACTTTTACCCATTTTATGGGCTGTTCTTAAAGCTCTCTCTTTACTGTGTTGTGGTTTTGTATTTAAACTACAACAGCTTGAAGCCCTACTAACACTCTGCTGCATTTTTAGATGTATTACAAGCATCAGTAAAATGGCTACAAGTTTTTGTACCTTAACCATGCACACTAGCATCATCATCTGAACACAAAATGAGTACAGTTTAGATTCTACAGCCCCTGCTTTAAAGGCACAGGAGCACTTCTGGGTATGTCTAGCCTTTCTTCCTTTCGTATGCTGAAAAGTGAACAATTTTATGACAACGATGTACAGCATTTCTATAGATCCAGTAGGAGCAGGTTTTTCCTCATCAGATCACATTAATAAATTATGGTATAAAATTATTTTTACCCAGAGAGAGAACTGAGTGTTTACTGGAAAATCTTAGAGCAGTAGAGCATTTGATTAAAGAGACTTTTTAAAGTATCTGAAGAAAAAGTCTTTGTTCCTACCTGTTTTATCTGTTTTCTGCTTGGGACAATACTTCCTCCTTTTACTCTTCCTGGGAGATTCTGGTTCTGGATGCACGAGTCCACTAACCACAAGCCCTGAAACAAAAGCAAGTTAAAGTCCACTAACTCATAGTAACTCTAAAAGAATGCAAACTTGCACAACCAATCAGCATTTCAAATGAGAATAGACTTCTTTGATGCTGAACTTTTCAGATAGCTTTAGAAAGCCAGAACAAACAAAAAACTTTTTAACATTAAGTACTTTAGAGTGCAATGCAACTTGAGACATTTTAAAAATTATTTGATCAAATTTCAGTCAAAGAACATTTCAGAAAGCCATGACATGCAAATAATTTTTGAAGACAAAATATCACTTTTACAAACACAAAAAAAATACTATTTTGAGTGAACTAATTAATTAGGAAAGGACTAAACTAGGCTAAATTGTCAGTAAAAAAAATTCCTGCGAACAAGATCTATTTTCTCACTTAGGGTATTTAACACCGAGACTATAAAATGTTACAGTATCTGTTCTCAAAACCAATTCTCACACAAAAAGAAATGCTCCAATGAATGATCAGTAGATTGTCTCTTTTTCCAGTATCATACACAATCTCTGACATAAAAAACCCACTAGTACAGAGAAATTATTCTGTTCCTCCCTCAACAGTGAAGGCAAAAGTACTTAACATGCTCTGCTGATATTATTTTCAGCTGACACAGGAGTGTCAGAAGAGACAAAACCTGCATGGAGAGATGACTAAGTAACTGGAGACCACAAATAATCTTTTTAAAAAAGCTACCCAACTGTAAGCATCTCAAGGCTTGTAGAGCACAAGATCAACTCAGATTTTTCTTTTCCGCTTTGTCAGAAGGAAGCAAATATTGGTATTTTGGAACTAATACCTGAAGGCTTCATAGTATAGTTTATGCGCTCGCCTCTCCAGTATTCCAGAGGTCTCAGCCGTATCCTTTTTGTCCGACGAACATTAGGTGTGTTGGAAGGCATTACTGATTTGAAGGATGAAGTCATTAAGTATGAAAGGAAAATTCAGAGACAGAAAATATTAAGTATTCTTTCCTCTTGTTCTGTACTACAAGCAGGTCATCCCTTCCCAGCTGATATTTTTATCACATTGCTATCATGACAAGAAAATGGGATTCAAGTATTACCAAATGCCTTCTTTTGCATAAACCAGTATTTCACCCTCCTTTTTCTTAAACAATCACCACCCTGACTTGACATTAGATTTCATTTCATTCTATATATCTTAGTGAACCACTGATAACAAAGACATTAGGACCTCAAGCTTAAGGACAGCAAACATGCTACATCTGTGAAGACAAAGTTCTCAACAAGACTAAGAATCCTGCCTGAATCTGGGGGATTTCATTAGCAACCATGAAAAGGCACTGCCTCAGTTATGGGAAGGGGAGGGTAACAGAGACTGCCTAAGTACATCCTTCTTTTCAAGATTCAGAAGTTCTGTTTCCAGGGTCCAGAAGAGCAGCACTCTTGCAAAAAGAAACCACACATTTCCAGGATTTCTCAGATATTTATCTTCAGATGTACTAATCCCACAGTCTCAACTTGGAAGTTGCATAAGCTGCCATATATGAATACAGTATGATATTTTAGTGTTTGTAAGAAGAGTAAAAGCCCCTTAAGATCTCAAAGCAAATTAATCAAGAATATTTAAATGTTAAAAATGGTAAATACAAAACAGTTGCTGAAGCAGTTTCTGAAGGTAGACAACTGAAGTGTTGTGCATAAAATAATAATGAAGCCAATAAAAAACACCCACAATGTCAAACAGACAAGCGTGGGACTACAACTGACTGCATGACCCTTGTTCCATCCTATCCAGACTCAGACCACCACAGAAGGCAGGTTATTTGCACCCTCAGTTTTACTGCATAAAACCAATTCAAACTCTTACTGTTCTCACTGTACAGTAAGAGTTTGTCCTGACTCAGCTTCTTTAGGAATATATTCAGTGCACACAGCTGGGTGTGGGTCAGCATCAGCTCATGACCTCTTGCCTGTGGCTCTCCTGCAGAGCTTAGTCTGTGGTGGTGGGAGTGTGACTGCCAGAGTGGCTCCTGGATGGTCAGATCTGAAAGTTTCTTTAACACAATACCACAAAAAACAGAAGTGTGGCAGTTAAAAAGATAACTGTTGAATGGAGCTATAAAAAGAGAAACACTGGAAGTTTTAAAAAATAACTTTCAAATTAAGAGAAGGGCTGAAGGCCTGAAGAAATAACAAACCCTATCTGTAAATACTTATGAACAGATGAACCCATGTCTAGGTGTATGTCTGTGTCTCCTTCAGCAACATTTACATCAAGTTGAAAATACACTTGCATTTACACACTTATATGATGATATTTTAAAATACTCTTACCTATTTTATGCTTTGCTATTTCATCTGATAACAGATGTCTTAATTTGTAATTCAAGTCTTCAGAATTATCTGAAAAGACATTCAAAAACCCCATCACCAAAGGCATTTATTATTCCTGACTTTTATTCAATATGCTAACTAGAACAAACCAAAAGTAACACAAACAGAAGTCTGAAGGATAGTGCTTCCACCAACACCTTTTGCTATAAACATATATGAAGTCCCGTGTAGATAAACAGTATCTGTAATTAGTTTTACACAGAGTAAACTTAAAAATTACTTATTCAAGTATATTATATATTCAAGTAAATACTCCTCAGACCTATCCCTCTTGTTAAAGTGAACATTGACAAATTATAAACTATACACATAATTTTATTGATCAAAGTGCAAAGTCATTCAGATTTATATCACTGAAACCTAACTTCAGAACAATTTTTTTTACCAGAACACACACAAAACTAGGTATCAGAAAAAAGCATTGCATGGACTAATAACATTCACATCTGGCTCTGAAGCACTAAGGAAAAGACTTTGTATCTCCCTGGCTCATGTTCATTACGACAACATGTGGAATTTCTGCAGTGAAATTTAAAACTGAAACCAAACAAACAATAATAACCCTCCCCACACAAAAACCCCCAAACACAAAACCAAGCCAAACAAATAACAAAGCAAACAAAAAAACCCCCAGAAACAAAAAACCAAACAAAACAAACAATCCCTCCCCCCAAAAACCACCAAACCGAAGTATTCTTTGGGAAACAGGCCATGACTCCATCAATGCTGTAATTTGGCTCAGGTTTACCTGAAGTGACTGCATACAGGACCACACCGAACTGGTACAAACTGAGCCTGAAAATTTTGTTCAAAGTATTTTAGAAAGAGTAACTTTATCCCGGTATGCATGATGCCAAACCACATAAAGCTGGCATGCTGTACCACACACTTGGATAGAAATGTAACCACAGCCAATAAAATCTGCATTTCTTCTTCTGGATAAGCTGAATACAACAGAAATTACTGAACTGTCAGTCACAGTTTAAAAGAAGCTTATACATAAAATGCAAGGAATTACGAAGTCCAAACATTACCTGAGGATATATCATCCTGCTCAGGAGGCCTAGTGCTGGAAGTAAGTCCATCTTCTAGAACAGGCCCACTGCAAAGGAAAAAAAATACACCTGCTTGAACACTTCAAAGGAACATTACAGGACTACCAAGAATAGCAAATTAAAGTTTTTTTCAGATGATGTGGGCTGGGTTCTATTTTGCTTTTAAACAAGTCTATACCAATTACACACTGAAGCAAATGAAAACTCATTAAAATTCACAGGTCAGAAGTTCATGAACTACTCCCCTACTCAGTCATCAGACAACTAGTGTTCACACCTCCTCTCTTAAGAGGTTTCCCAAACTTTTTCTTTTTTCTCCGTTCCAGAACAGACCTTCTCCCCATCTCTGTAGCATTACCTTACAATTTTCCATATACCATAATTATAAAAGTGCTTTAAAGAGTTGTTTTGCATACTCTAAGGAAAGGACAGCAAAATAGTATGTAGCCTGTCACGAAATCCTCCCCATAAAATGGCAACAATTTACACATATAACTCCAACGGAGATTCTCTAGCAATCAAGCCACTTGTAACAGAACTTCTCCTACAGCCTTAGAATCAGTACCCTTGATTTTCCTTCATCCCCCATCTGAAGCTGTGCTTCACTGCTTTTACTGTGCCAATGAAGTTCAGCTGTTATCCAGCTCAACTCCAAAACGTGCATTTCAATTACCTAGGTTAACAAATCAACACTGCAGATTTGTCCAAGTCAGTCTGCAGTAGGTTCCCCTCAGAAATAAAGCCCCCAACATTTTCAGTACTATGACTGCGTAAGTATTTAATAAATTCACAGACTGCCACTCCTGTTTGCTTCATTATTAAGTTTCCATCTCATGACAGGGGACGATAAATGCCTATGTACATTCACAAAGAGTTTGGATTGTAGATTGAGTTCTATACCCTACTTGACATAAACTTTTTTAGTGCAGCTGTCATTAGTTCTAGGAGCACTGATCTTTCTGTTCAAAAATTACACACTAACGTGGAAGCAAGCCTCAAAGGAAAGAAATCCCCAAAGGCAATAAGCTTACTATGACCCCCTATCCATGACAGGAAGAAAAATTGTATTACTTTATTAACTGTATTAGCACAGTATTTAAAGCCCTCAAGCAGGAATCACAATGCTGTTCTACTTGGTGTTTCACCAGTCGGGCACAGAACGCAGCAGCTGTACCAGCTGCCCAGTCTCAGGGCGTCTCCTTGGGGCAGAAGTAGGAGCAAAGTAACGTTTTTCAGACAACTCAGGAAATTACCTTTCGCAACTTACAACCTTCCCAGCTACAAAGGAATCCCTAGAAAAGAAAACAATATTCTTCTTATATTTGACGTTAAGTAAACTTAAGGAAAGGAACCTGTAGGTCAATAATTTTATGTCCCGAACAAACTATAAAAAAGACATTAAAAAAAAATTAAAAAGCAATGCAAAGATCAATGATTATCAACCAGATTTTAGACCACTTGAACTTAGTCTTTGGATTGACAAAAATAAATATAGCTGAATTTATAAATACAAATATAGCTGCATTAAACAAAAATAATAATAACAAAAATAAATACAGCTGAAATAATTAAATGCTGTATTTTCTAAATCTATTTTTAAAAAGGAACAAACTTGATGGTGAAGTTATTTTGTGGGTGATGAGGTTGTGTTAAACTAGATCTGCTCTGCAAGTCTCACAAGAAGACTTTAACTAGAACAAGCTTCCTCATGTAGGAGACACCAAGTATGGCACCCAGCTTTGAGAAAAGAATGTTGATTAAACTGCTTGGTTTCTCTATTAATTATTCAACCAGCCTCAAACTACCATGTACTTGAACTGGGCCATCACTGCTTAGAAGCTGACAAGATGTATTTCATTATCTACCAAGTTATATACCGCATTTGTAAAGAATCACAAAAAAGCTTACTGTGGTCCATGCTGTCTGTTACGTTTTCTTTTGTTACTTTTAATTTTCACATCTGGTAACTTCTGTTTTTTCCTTGCCTGTACAGAAGAGCTGCCAGAATCTGTCTGAGACTCAGGGCCTTCAGGGCTCAAGTGAAGAGCTTTATTGGTTCTACGTGGAATCTTTTTGGGTATCTTCCCTGAAGACTTGTCAGACCATTTCTTTCCAGGATTCTTCACACTCTCCACGGGATGCTGGAGTGCTTTTAGAGGAGCTCTGTTATTGGCATCACCAGGTGACTCTGATGTGTGTAATACATTTCTAGGCTTTCCAGGCGTAGTTAACTTCTGAATCACAGGAGTCCCTAATTTCTGATGCAAAGATGTGGCACACACTTCATTCAGTTCTACAGGCTCTCTTTCAAGCTCTTCTTCACCAGGCCCATTGTCAAAACTCTCCTCTCTTTGTAACTGAGGCTTTTTATTAGTACTTTTCTGGACAGGTATTTTAAGCTTTTTCCTTGGAGTTACTGTCTCTCTTTTAGCTAATTTGACTTTTGGAAGTTTCTGCTTAGCGGTTTGTTTCTTCTTAACTAAATGCTGAGAAGCTTTAGAAGCCGACTGCAGATTCTTGGAAGACTTGAGAGACTTTTTGAGTGACATAGTCTGCTCTTTCTGATGCTCAGATGAGGGCATAGGCAAATCCTCACCTGGCATACTTGTTTCACACTGCTCTTCATCAGATGTTTCTGCTTCCAATCTAGACCATGACAACATCAGTTCTTCAGCTTCTGGTTTCCAGGATGTGTTCTTTTTCTGGTTTGGAGAGTCTTGTCTAAGTGCATCCTTTTTAGTCTTTCCTGTCAATACACAAAATATTTGGACATTAATACCTTTTCCCATTAAACCTGAAGATATTTGTTAACATCTGAATGCACAAAAAAACCCCAAAGAATCAAAATGGGGAAGGAAAGAAAAAAAAAAAAAAAGAGGTATCACAAAACCAGTTTTATCACCACTGGCTAAAAGGCTTTCACTAAACTATAGTCTACAAAAAACTTTTCGGTGTACTTCCAGTATTTCCTAATAAAAAAGGGGGGCAGAAATGTTACATTCAGTCTGTTTTCCAGTTTTCAGTAGTTTGTGCTACAAAACTCTTCACAAATAATTCCTAAAACTCAATCCCCTTTCTGTCCAAATACAACTGCCTTCCTGTGGTGAGAGGAACAAAAGCTTGTTGGGTACCTACTTTCTCTGACTCTTTATACAAAAAGACAACACTGCTAATTTAATTGTTAATGTTCTAACAGGAAAGGCAAAGGATGTGGTGAAAAAAGTGAAGACACTGTCTCACTGTCTCACCCAAATCTAACTGTGCAACTGAAACACCAAAAAAGAAATCTATTGATGTCTTTCATCTACTTTATTATAATTTTCTTATAAACTACCAGAAAATAATCCATTAATATGACCTGTAAGGAAAAGTCTGAAGAACTGTTAAATAACTTACCCACACAAGTACTCTTTTGGCTTTGAGACGTAAGGACATTTTCTTCACTATTAGGGATTGGATCTGACCCTGACGTTTCTTTGAAGTCAAAAGCTCCAGCATCCAGATGATCCAGTTTCTGTTTAGTAAGTGCTTTACCCTGTACTCTTCTGTTCTTGACTTTCTTATTCTGTGTCTTCTCCTTTTCAGAGGGCTGAGGTTTAGAAATGGGAGCTGCAGAGCCATCATTTTTTGATTTTTTCTTTTTAGTGGGAATCGAAAACCAAGTAGTAAAAGATGCACCACCTGATTCATCAATTAAAAATTCACACTCATTTTCTATTTCTATTTCTTGATATTTCACAGGACGAGGTGATGGTGGTGATGTGGAGGTTGAATATCTAAAGAATGGAGGAAAAAAACATTCATATCGATCAGGGTGGGGGGAAAATTGACTTTCAAAAGTCTTCCAAATCTAGTGGTAACTCCCCACACCTAGACACAGTAGAGAATGTTCCTCAGAAGAATTACTATAAAGTTCATCCATCATATGTTTCATATTAAGCCTCCATACAAACCTCTGTCCAAGTGTTCTTGTTGCTACAGCTGCTAAGACAGCTGAAGAGAAAGTCTTCTCTGTCCGGGCAGATGATGCAGTAACACGATCTGTTCCTTGCACAGGAACAACCTGCTCATCTCTCCCAGGCTGAGGTCCTTCCAAATTTTCCACTTCTCCATGGTTCTTTGCTGCAGCTGGTGTACTCCAGTTATCAAAATGCAATCTAGGAATGAGACACAGCATTCAAATATGCTGCTATAAATCCTGAATGCACAATAAAGTATTGTGAGGATGAACAGCTCCTGCTGACAGCATCTCACTTCCTATGAATGAGCTTCCCTTTGGAAACTTGCTGCAACACAGGTTAGCAGTAGCGCTTTCCAGCATAGTAGCAAGTGCCCACAGGCAACATGGAGTCAGCATGCGACTCTTGATATAAGTAAAAGCTGCTCAGCAAGACAAATTCCTAATTTTAGGAGGATGTGTTTGAGAAACTGCCAGGTTTCCTAGACTGCACTGTCTTTCCAATCTCCCATTCCATCAATGGGAGTCAATGGGATCAGTGTCAGTCCATCTTTATGATCTACCCCAGAGATTCAGTCCTCCAGGAAAGCAGAACTGTGGCCAGGACACTGGCCAGTGCTGCAGATCAGCTTCAAGTCTTCCAACAAGGAGATAATAATCACAACTGAAGCTATTTTACTTTGAATAAATCATTTGTATATTCAGAGTGAGAGGATCCATGACTGCTCATTTCTGCTTTAACTAATTTTTGTTAACTTTTAAAGTCAACGCTGTGAGTAGAATTCACTGAAGAAGTCTAGACGATCTGAGAAGCTGATACTTTGGAGCACTTTCCTGGAAAAAAGAGTTTATTTTGACAGGCTTCCTTCACTTGGGTACCGCACTTATCGCCAGAATATTAAATAAAACATAACTCTGCCCTTTCTAAACCCAGATATACAATTTCCTAAAAAACTTTCAATTATTTTTTATGAGTTCAGAATCCAAACTCAATTTACCCTGAGGTGGAGGGCACACCTGGAATATGACACCACAACCATGTTCAGCTCTACTTACTTAACTACAGGAGAAGTTTTCGCTTCCTCCACAGGAAGAGGTGATCCAACAGCCCCACGATTATCCTCAGGGTCCAAAGGCACAGCCGGATGCTGGCACGGTGCTTCAACATCTTTTAAAGTATTTTTTTTTTCACTTTTAGGCACAGGAGACTCTGCCTTTTTAGAAGTAGCTACGTGATCAGGTGTTGCAGGCTTTGGGTGTGATTCACATAACAGTCCTGCCACATATATAGAACAGGTTTAATTCTTTAAGTAAAAACCTTACAAAATCCCAAGAAATAGTTACTTTAAAAACCTTAATTCAGTAATAGTGTGACCAACCTCTGCTGCTGACTGGTTTTAGCAGTGATGCAGGTGAGGGTTCTGCAGACTCACGGGCTCTTTTCACAGACCTGGCTGACCCTGTCTTGGGCTGTCACAGTTAGTAACAAATAATGAGACGAAGTAAAATATTTGAGAAAGCAACAGTATTTTAACAGAATATACATTTCTATAGAACATGAATATAACTCATGTTCTTCTCTTAACTCATACTCATTCAAATCACAGTTCTGTTTCACCTAAACACTTCAACTTTCTATTATAGTGTAAAACTCTCTAAAAGTAACTGTAAATTTCAAACAACAGGTAAAACTGTGTGTACAGTAAAAATCTATATGCAGCTTTAACCAGACATCTGGCTAATCTCAAGGTAAACTACTTATTATTGTCATTTAGAATGAATTCATTTAAACTATCTAATTACCCTTTACTAAGACAGGCTGAGATTTAGCAAGAATTGATATGAGATTGTATTGTAACATCAGACTAAATTAAACAAACAGCATTATAAGGTTGCCTCTTCTAAACCCTGCCATTAATAGAATATCCTACTTTAAAAAGTAAAATCAGAATATTAAAACTAAATATACAATCTAGATTATTGGCATCATCCTCTCAGGCAGCACATTAACAAGGCCTTCACCTTGTTTCCACTCATCAACTAAGTTACAGACCTATGAAGTTATTGTACAGATAACTATCAGGAGTTATCCAGCTGCTTTTCTACATTAATCCCCTTTAAATTTTTACTGTCCATCTGATAGCTAAGAACTGTGCCCATATAGTTGGCAAAGTAACCACAACCAACTCCAGTGGAGTCAAAGACAGCCATACCCACCCCCAGTAATAAAGCAGTGTGCTTCAGCCTCAGACCATGAGAAATTTAACTATCCTGGACAAAAAGCTGAAGAAGTTTTCATTAGTAAAAACCCAAGAAAAAAAAATCTATTAAATAATTCTACTTATAGAATATTTATTATTAGAGCACAACAAACTAAGAAAAAACACACATTTTCAACAATCTTCATAGATCGTTAAATTGTAGCCTACATACTTTTACAGTGCTCATACACAACTAAATGCTACAGAACTGAACTTGTACTCACATGAACCTGTATCCAGTGCTACGCTATGACACTGACAGAACTTACCCTTTGTTTCTGGATTGAAGTCCTCTTCTCATTTTTCAAAACAAAGGTTGAGCAATTTGGAGAGTTTATTGTAAGATCATTGCTGCAACCTGTGAAGAAAAAAACCAGTAACTATGGGAATCTCGGAATTGTCCAGGTTTTATTTATTTTAACAAGTTCTAAGGCTCACTAAGGTCATGTAAATCCAAATGAGAAAGGAATCAGATGCTTGAGAAAGAGATTATAAGACAGGTAAGACACAGTTTTAAAAAGCTGAGAAGGGGCTGTTCTTAAAAACCCTGAGAAATACTATTTATATCTATTTTATCCCCATTTTTTATTTCTATGTACTTACCACTAAATATAACACAAGGAAGAAAATAATTCTTTTCTTTTGTCAGCAAATCAAGAAAAACACCAAATAAGAGCTTACTTTCAAAACAATCCTGTATGAGTTTCAGTACGTTTTGACCTGGCTGTAGATCAATCTTATTTCTAGAAAGAAGAGGGAAAAATATTTTCAATCAAAAATGCCAAATATCCCAAATATTAAAGCAGCAAAGTTTTATTTCTAAATATTTTTGGTTATTATTTCTTACATACCATTTCCATGCATAGATATCTGCAGAGAAATTTGTCTAAGAATGAATTCCAGGAAAAAAAGTCTCACTGCCACAAATGAAGAATTCTCTCTACATTAAAAGAAAACATGCAACTACTGCAACAGCCCTGAGGTGAGATGTAGGCTGACTGGAGTCTCACTTGAATAAGTAATTTTTTTATAAATCAGACCTGGAGCTATGTTGCCTGCAGCGATGCAGTCAGAACCAGGCCTGAGGTATCCTATCCATAAGCAAGTGAGCAGCTCAGCTGGTTGGATTATTATTTCAAACCAGCACAAATGGAATGGGCAGAAGTGAGTGATTCACCAGCCAGACAGCATTGATCAAAACCAAAATAACAGAAAAGCCATGGAGTTTTACTCCCATAACGATCATGATATACCTTTAAAAACAGCTGAATGTGTACATTTGGTAAGCTCATGAAATGCATTTCCAGAAATGGATTTCAGCAACAAAAACCTCACAGACTCATAACACGCATGTACAGAACATCACAGCACTGCAAAGGCTCAAACTCATCTCTAACATTTACCAGCAAGGTCCAGATATGCTGGAACTCTGCATGGGTTTAATTTCTCTACTCCTTGAAAGGCAACATGTTTGCACAGATTACTGCTTCCCTACTCAGGCAGCCCAGTAAGGGGTACCTTCGGTACAGCTACCCCACACCCTGTTGCCTCAGCAAAGGAAAACCTCAGAGCCTTGTCCCCCCACAGTGCTTGCTCCTCTTACCACTAAAAAATACAAGAAATTGGGAAACATCATATGATCAGTTTAATAAGGTACATCAAGTACTTCTGACATTTAGCTCTAAGATAAAAATCAAGGTAAATTTTCCAGAATCTAAGAATAGGTGTTCAAATGCAAATTACCCTCCTCCATGGCAGAATCTTGTTCTGTAGTCCTTTTTTAAACGATTCTGTGAAGAAATAAGAATCAATTTTTACTAAGCATGATGACACTTTACAGAAAAACAGGTAAGCAGATCTCGAGGATTCTTGAGACATCTTGAAGTAGTGGGAGAGTGGGAGTTATTGCAGCACTGTTTTTCTTAGAATGCCACAGTGCCTCTTCATACACTTGAAACCCAAGTATAACCAATTATTCAAACAGCAGACAGGACTCCAGCCATTTACCATAACTAAAGCAGTAATAATTCAAGCAGCAGGACACTCTCTGTATGATCAAATAAAACTGCTGACCTGGGAACTGGCAATGGCTATAGAGGATAAAATGGGAATGAAGGGCAAGAAAAATTCAACACCAAACAGTTCTTCACAAATGTGACAGGAAAATATCTCAAAAAAATGTAAATGTTTAGCTGAAAAACAACTATAACCTCTTCCTGATTCAAATAAATTTAGAATATTTAGCAATGTGGAAAGTATGGAATTGTTATAAATAAGAAGCTTGATTAGGCCAATATTCAAGCAACAATCAATTTATTAATTAATATGGTAAAGTATGAGCAAAACAGCGCTGGGTACAGCGGGGGAAGTTTTCCCTCCGACTGCACACTGATAGGTGGGGCTTACAGGTATTTATAGGGGTACTCATAAGCTTTCTCAGCAGTTTCTATTCCCAATTTTTACTCATCAGCAGTTTCCATTCCAAATTTTTACATCACAATTCTATACACTATTGTGATTTAGTTTTTCTCAGGATGCGTCCCAAAAGGAGGATCCCCAGATGGTGCTGGCAGTTTTGAGATGTTGGTCCAGTTTCCGCAAGAATAAAGACGAATCCCATCTGGTGAAGTCCAGCTCCCCAGATATGGGTCCACTTTTTTAATTACAATGACTGTAAATCTCATAACAGTGATGTCCAGCTTCCCTTGGTCGAAATTATAAATCCTTGAGATGATGTTTAATTTCCTTTCTCAAGCTGTTTTTCTCAGCTTTGTTAAGACGTGAGATAAGCATATATCCTTTACATATATGCCAAAGCTACAGTTTCAAGGATACAAGTGATATTCTAAAATTATACTTCAAAAGGTTATTACTGCAGCACTCTTTAAGGCCTGACTACAAGCAGAAAAAAACATCCTTAATGCTTTAATTCAAATGCTCCTAAATCAATCAAGGTTAATTACAAGCAAAAGATAGGTTCAAAGGCCTTCTTCCATGCTTTACTTTCCTCAGTTATCATTGGAATTCGCAGCCGTCCCATGGTCGGTGTCCACACATATCGCAATCACAAATACACACATTGCCTGTCTGTACCTGACATGAAACTTGTATTTCACAGAATTTAGAATATTTAGCCATGTGGACACTATTGAATCCCAGCATAAGAGAATTCTGTACGTTTTTGTGAAGTTTGCCATAGTGACAGTACTTTGCATTTCATTGTGATTCCCCTTTGGATGTTACTTCCGGTATCAAAAATAAACAAACTCTATACGGATAGATTCCCCTGCAAATTTTCAACATCGGTTTAAAGTGGCAGAAGGAAGATACAGGTGACAAAACAACTGACCAAAAGCTACCACTTCAGAAACTATACAGAAGAACACTCCGCAGTCAATCCGGCACTCGAACATAAACTTAAACCCCCTTCCCTTCTCAGCAGAGTGCAGCACAATGCACTGGCAAGTGGCCTTGCGCACTAAAGAAATTAAAAATTCCTGTCAAGAACCTAAAAGAGCCTTTAACAGTTCATTTATTATTGTGTTCGTGTCGCGCTACACATAAAGAATTTAAAAACTTAAGCACGATTCTAGCGTGCCTGCACAAGTGTCCTGCTCTTGATGTGCTCACTCTCCCGTGAAAGTAGGCTCTCCCGAGGCAGCCTGAGGGGAACGGGATCTGGCATAGACATTGATGCCAGAGGAGAACGGGGCTCCCGGCAGACCAGCCGTCCGAGCACAAATGCCTGCGCCAACCGCCCGGACCGGGAGTGAGCGCGGGACCCCAACGCCAGTCTCGCTCTCCTCAGGGGGAAGTGGAAGACCGGCCCCGTCCCTCCCCTCAGGAGCGCGCCGAGGGCCGCGCCTCAGCGCTACGGACGGGCCCGGCCACCGCCCACAATAAACCAGACAGACAGACAGAGAAGCAGACAGAGAAACAGACAGAGACACACGCGCGGACAGACGCAGACATACAGAGACACACGGAGCGGCCGCTCCCGCGCTCTCTTACCAAGGCCTGCGCCATCCCGGTCCGGGGCCGGCGCGCGCGCGCCCCCAGCACCGCCTTCGAACCTCGCGCGCCTTTCCCAGCGGGCGCGCGCGCACGGCGGGCGGGCGGCAGCGCCCTGGCCACGCCCCCTCGGCCCCGTCCCATTGGTCGGCGGCCGCCGCGCGCCCGGCAGGGCAGCTCATTTAGGCGCGCGCGGCTGTTGCGCCTGCGCCGAAGCAGCCGCTGCGCCCGTATCCCACCGGCCCTTCTCCTGCCCGCCTTTCTGAGAGGGGACGGGCGGGGGGGCCTTCCCGTTCTTTTATTGCGCCAGTTCAAGTCCTCGAGCTTCCAAACGCTACAAAGCATCCCTTGTCACTACGGGGCGTTGCAATTTTTTCTTTAAAATTCTACTGAAGAACTCAACAACGAGCAAAAAACAACTGCTTGAGAACGTAAGGTCGCAGTACCTTACAGTGCCGGCAAAACACTGATGAAAAACAGAGTTTTGAGTGATGCTTTTTGTCACATACTTGTGACCGGAACACCAGGTCTTATCCCTATCCTTGCTGACCACTAAAGGAAAGGCCCATTCTATTTTAACAGTACATCATAATGTGGGCGGTTAGCACTTTCTTTTCATAAAAATAGTTTAGATCACTGTGAAGAGGGCGCTGCTCAGTATGCATCAGGTCAGAGCTGCAGCTTTTTCCCTATGAAATTTAAACTTGTATGCTGCTGGGACAAGTGGCAACTTAACACTCCTTCCCTGTCTCACACCTGTGCCATACAAAAGGATGACGGCATCAACACAGGTCTGCTGCTAGCAATGCTTATGGAATGCTTATGCTTATGGAACTTACAGCACCTTTAAGCTTTGTACACCATGGATAAGCATCTGCACCAGCTACCTAATCAACTGCACACAATATACCTTTACTAAAATTAATATGCAAAAGGTCTCTGGTCAATTTTATCGACCTTTGGACAAAGGTTTAGATTGCTGCACTGTGCTGCACATTTGTTTTCTGTAATTGCACAGGGATTGATAAACTTTCAAGTTAATTTCAGCTTTTGGCTGAAATTCAGTTCCTTTCTTAAAACTACTGGCCTCCATCCACATTGTTTCAAAGACACAAGAAAAATTACCAACATGAAGATCACTAACTTATCTACAATCTTTACTTGTATTTGATGGCAAGTCTGACAGGTGTATGAACTTTCTGCCTAGCTCATTATCTCAGGATGTGAAAAGCCATGAAGAGGTGACAGCCTATCTGGTGCCAGAGTTGTTCTCCCTATACACCACTATTCTTGAATAGCTTTATCTTCTTAATAAGCAGTCACATATTTCACTGTACATAGGAAAAAGGTGGGAAAATAATATGGGAACATCTACTTTTTACTTGTGGTTTAGGTAATAAAAGCTTAAATCCATCTGATCCATCAAAGCAGTCTTTTTTAACAGTATTGAGACCCTCACACAGAATCCTTACTACTCCTAACAGTAAAAATACATGCTGATTAATCAGAGAAAAGTTGATCTGGCTGCTTAATACTTGGCATGAAAAATTAATTACTGCATCTATCAAGAGCGATAGAAACTCAGAGGAAGCTGGTATAAATATGAGCAATCTCTTCAAGAAAGCATTTGATTGAGAAGGATTTTCATTACTGATAAAAACGTTATTCCTGCAAATCAACTGCTCTCTCAAAGAACAACACTATTTGAAGTGCTCTAGTGGAAAGACAGTTCTTCACTGTGGCAGGAAGACAGCAAGCTTTAGCTGCTCCACAGGAATTGTGCATCAAACATTCCTAGACAAATACAAGCTTTCACTGCCATGAACAAAAATAAAAGGAAAAGAGATAAAGCAGTTCTCTGGTTCCAGGTAATGCTACAAGCCTCTAGCTTGGTAGCACTTAGACAACAGTGGAGATTTGGCACCCCAAAATTCACTTGCCCAGAGCCTTTTTGGTATGAGCACCTGCAGAGACTTTTGATAAAAAGCAGGAAAAGATTGAGAAACAGGATCTATCAAACACAAATATTGAATCAGTGTACTCCACAATCTTCCATATAAACCTTCACTCTCCATATCAGAAATTAAGAAATGTTTAAAGCATGAAGAAGACTTTTAATGAGCCACTTGACATGCCAAGTTCTTCCAAAGAAAGTCCTCTTTAAGTTCCTAGTTCTGAGGTTTTACCTAGATTAATTTATATCCAAAAATTTTAAAGGTGTGCTATTAAAATCTAGAGCTATTGTGCATTTTTAGTTTTTCCATGAACACTTTTTAACAGAGCAGAACCCATCCACAGAGCATCCATCCGTCCAACAGACACACACAATAAGAGCAGCGTAAAGATGAAGCAATATCTGTAAATTCTGGCTGTGATCCCTGCCAGCCTTGACATGGACTTTTTACAAGGCTCTCAAAGGTGTACATGTTGTCATTAGTAAAAGCCATTGCATGACTTATATCTGACAGTTTACTTTAAACCCTGAGGACAGTCATATGGCATTCTAGAACAGTACTGCGACTTTACTATTTTTAAATGCTGCTTATTTCAAAAGCAAAAGCATGATGTTAACACCACACCAACATAACAGATTATACTTATGCAAAGTTTCGTTTCCCAGCCTCCAACTGTGAGAGGTGACAGTGTTTTCTTGTTGACCTAAACCTTTAAGTGATCCTTAGCACTAATTAGTGACATCATTAAATTAAATGTGAAGACATCCCTAAAGCTTAATAAACCATGATTGAGGATAAACAGCTAAGTTGTTAATAGCTTTTGCAACAGCTGAAGGACAATGTTCAATAACAATCTCTAACGCTGAAACATATAAGAGGGTATTTCAGTTTATAAGTTTTTATTCTAATCATGCCTTGCTCTACCGTGATGGGGGGAAAAAAAGTACTACCTCAAGTATCCAGTGCTTAAATCAGTTAAATGATGAGGTTTTTGTTAACACACCTCTGCCTCACCACAGCAGCAAAACTAGTCCATAATGGTTTCCAATTAAGCAGAAATTTTATAATTAGATATCCCAATAAATGACCAATGAGGGTAAAACCTCACAGTTCAGTGCAGCTCAGACTTGTTCTGAGGAGAGGTGTACAGCACAACAACTTGCTCTAGGGAAATGGTACCAAAAGGAGCAGCTGAGGTAACAGTTTACTTTGACAAACATCCAGAGGTATTTGTCTTTTCCTCCCTTTAACATCATCAAGTGCTATAGTGATTTTAATTTGGTGAGGGCAGAAAGGCTCGACCACATTTTCTCTTTGTTGAAGACCAAGTTTTATTGTTGAAAGTGCTAATTTGGCTCTCCGATAGGTTTTCACTTTCCCCATACTGCAGTATTCCACAAAGAACAGTCTTAGTGCAGATAATCAACAATTCCAGCTCTCTGGACTTGAGGGGAGTTTTGACAATTTACACCCCCTCCCCGTGTTTCCATGTTGAGACTGACACACGATAGCTGCGCTGACCACGGCACCACTAAGCAGCCACACACAAAAGCAGTTCCTCTGCTTTTAAATGGGAGTTTAGGCCTTTTAGATGGATCTAATCTCACGTGTAGATGGCAAGAATGAAATTCTTGAGAATGGAATAACATATGAAATGAGTTTGAGATGTTCTTAGAACACCAGGAGTATCATAAAATGGTGCTTTTCCTATTTTTTGCACTCTTCCCTAAGCAAATGCAAATTGCCTAATTTGCACATGGGGACCATTCCTTAGGATCACCATTCTTCTTGCTTTCCTCAATACAAATCTTGCCTTTAAGGTAAGGACTGTACTGGACATTCCATCTCATGGAGTGACCAATCCTCCTTTGAGCAAACATGCTTGAAGAATACAGGAGCAGAAGAAACAAATCCAGTTTGTCTTCAGTGCAAAGCCACTGATTTTCACCATTTAATTAAGGCTTCACCAAAAAGAAATATATAGTACCATCTTTAATAGCTGAAAATTAGCACACTCCTTTCAGAACAAATGGTCCATGAGTGACTTTTGTGTCTCTGCCATCAATTGTCTTCCTGAACAAAGTAGTATCTCACTGGTGGCCCAGGCAAGTCTTCCTCTCCATCAGTCTCTGGAGCAAATGATACTGTCAAATCCACATATTTCTTATCAGCTGATGGTTTCACAAGCTTTTGCATCCTATAAGGAAATGAAGAGCAGTTCATAAATGCACCAGTGGGAATTCAGGACCATACTAGGAGGAATTTCACTGCCAGCAATATGTACTAGCCCAGCATAATACAGACCAAATTAAAATAGAGAATACACCACCTCTAAATTGCACACAAAAGCAGATCCTCCACCTGAGCTTCAGCAAATAGTATTCTGTTTTCCTGACAGACACAGCCCATTAAAGTCTCAGAGTAGTAAAAAATCCTGATATTCACAAGAAGGCAGCTTCATAACATGACTTTGACTTCATTACATACCCCACTCATTCAAAATTATTTATACAGCTGTAAGAGAAAGCACATAAGCAACGTTTTTGGAGGCTGTAAATTCTCATCTTAGTATGCCAGGCACTCTACGGCTGCCAGGCACCTCTTCTCTCCCCAGAAGTTTGAAGTAGCTTGCTTGTACCTCTCTGCCTGATACCTACTGTCAGGCCTTAAAAACAGTACTGATCAGTGCATCCACTTGTTTCAGCAAAGCCTGTGAGGACTGACTACCACACACTTCACAGGAGCTGTAAGGAATAGATTTTGATCCACAGGTGTAAGGCAGAACTAAACTTAAGTGAGATCTGGCTGTTATTTTGCAAAGGCCTTCAGCCAAAACCCAATGCCCTGCCTTCACATCCTGCCAAACTGCCAGGGTGAAATATCTCAATTTCCTGTCTGTAAGCAGCATAGCAAAGTCAAAAAATGTCATCATTCTTAAAAGGGCTGAAGTGATGTAGAATCTCAAGCAATTACTACAATTGAACAGACTAACAGAAATCTTAAACTGCAAGCAATACATTATTCCTTCAGAGCTTAGTTGCTAAATATCAGCATTAGTTTTAAGCCAGTTTCAAAAGGTTCTAGTAGTCTTGTTCTGAGTGAACCATGGTACATTCTTTCCCCGCAAGAAAGTATTGTCACACTGTCACGCTTCTTTAGCTTTCTCATTCTGGTATTCAACAGTAAAAGCAGCATTTTTGCAAGTCTCCTTTTCTCATCACAGAATATAATTCACTCTCTCTTTTTTTTTTTCTTTTTACAAAAAGTAAGAAATTATCTTTTTTCTTCCCAAAGTATTAATGGCTAGAAACCACTTTAAGAGAAAATACTGCTGTCAGACACTCATCCTTTGATACAAGCAATGAACATAATTTGTATGTGTACTTGCATCCCTAAATCCATCCACTTACGTCAACTTTAATCTTTTAATATGGCCTGGCATCACAGGAACATAAAGCATCTTGACTCCTTGTACAACCATAGTTGGTTCAATTCCATATTTCTCCTGGAATTCACAAATTAAAAATTGTTACAAGACTAGAACAGTTGCCCAAACCAGCAGATACTATGGCTGCAAATACTACAGCTAATTATTCAAATCCATAGGATCCAAACCAGAAAACCTGCTAATGCATGGACGCTGACAGAAAGTTTTATTAAGATACATTTGAGCCAACTGAATTAACAAGGAATTTGAAAACAGGCTTGGATGCCTTTACTTGGAGACATTCCCAATGACATTAATTATTACTAAAATTATTCTGGTTTGAACAGTAACTTGATGGAAATAAAAAAGTAAACAAAACACAATTCAACAACCCAAAAACAGAAACACCTTTCCTCTTGTCTTGTATTAACCCAGGACAGTAGATAACTTACTCTGACAGCATTTATGAAGTCCAACAGAGTAAAATCCTCTTTCCCATAAATTGTCCACCTGTCCCAGATGGTAAATGATATCCCATTTCTGTTTTAAAAAGTGAAAGGTTGTTACTTTAGAATGTCAACTCAGTCATTCCCTTTAAAAGTGTATTGGAGAACTGCAGTGTCTTCTTGTTGATGTGCTGTTTAATCTTGAGCAAAAGCCTCTTCCCTCTCTGCTGCCATTTCTCCAGCCCTCTGACTTTGCTAAGCACTAGACACGGTACGACCTCTAAGTAAATGTGATATCTGACAATGAAGTTACTGAGTTTTCAGACCTACTAAAAAATAGCTCTTGCATTGAACAAGATGCAAAAGCGTGTCCAAGATGTTTCCTAAGAACAATGCCACACATCTACCTTTTCTAGATTTTTCAAGTCTCACAATTAACAGCTTCCACTGAAAACCACACTTAGCCTTTAAACCCACTATGTTTTTAAATTAGGACAGATGAATATGGACAGCATTTTCCAAACAGGAAATTCTTGGGCAACGCATTATGGGATACCCTTGGCAGTGTTACAAGGATCACTTACACGTCCAGCAGTACACAGTCAGTGAATAGCAGTTTGATAGCAAGCATGAAGCAATTCATCCTCTTCCAAGTTTAAACAAAAAAAAAAAATTCCCATGAATATCTAGAATGCTTAACTGGAGTACGGCCACAAGCTGTGGTTCCATCATAGCTCTGCTATGTGAGCACATAAGGCCTTAATGTGGATATCTGGATTTACTAACTATTCAAACTTCACACTTGTTGGAATGGTTCAGCAAGTTCTAAGCATCAATTAGTAGGTTTCCAGATATTGTCCTTGCCCTTCTGCCATTGTCCTTCCTACCTGATTTCCGTTCTTCTTACTTCAGCAGTTTCTGTAAAGACCATTATGGGAATGGCTAGGTTGAGAAAACAATTCTTGTATGCATCAGCTGGGTAGCCACCCACAACTTTGATGAGTTCCAGTGCAACCTGCAGTAAATTAGAATTTACTTATTAGGTTTTAGTGTTATCAACTCTAGTGTAGTTAAGAGGCCAGCAACTACCAAGGAAGTTGTTAATGAGATCAGCCTTTATCCAATAAGCAGAGTAAATAACATGGAAATGCAACCCACTATACCACATAAATTCTGTTGCAGCCAAGGGAAATACTTAAAATATTCAAAACTGTTCTTAATGTACTACTCTTCCAAAACTGTTTGGTTCATGCAGTCTCCACAAAGCATGATGTTCTGTTGAGATGCATGAGCATGAACTACTACAGAACAGATCCTTTCCACTCTTGGCAGCGGCATTCTAATGGAAGTTAGTACTAATGGCCAAAAACAACCCAAAATTCAGAATTCCAACCCATCTTTCTGTGCTGCAAATCAAAAACAAAAACACCAAAGGCTCACCATGTTAAGGAAACTTCCCTTTTTGACCATTCAGGAGCCACTCCAGCAGCCACACTCACAGCACCAAAGACTTTCACTGCTGGGACTGAATCCCCTTCACAGTGGGCAGCTTCTCAATTATTACCTCACTACTCATCCCACTCTCACAGCCAGACAAGGTCTCCTTGCTGGCTGGACTCTGGGTTTTCCTTACCAGAGTCTCAGATTTCCGGGTTCTTTGAGCAATTTTATCATGATGTAGCAACAGAATAACAACTCCAGCTGGTGCCTTGGAGAAAGGGCCCTGAACAAAGGACTACCTGGGCTTTTGTACCCTTACAGTCTCTGTGCTCCACAGTCCAGGGTCTTCCAGCTGAGTCTTCAGCTCCTGCTGTGTCCCTGAGTATCTGGACACCTGGCTAGGCCCAGGTCCCCGTGCCCTTTGTTGTGCAAAGGGTCAGCATCTGTTCATGACCTCTTGCCTGAGGCTCCCACACAGAGCTGGCACTGTAGCTCCACTACGCTGAGCTACCTGCACGACATACATTCCTCAACAACCTCACCTAGAATCAAGCATGACCTTTGCTATTGGTACATAAGAAATAAATCCATTTCTTTAAATGAGCCTCTGTCAGGGTAGCAGTAATCAATACCCAGACAACAGCAGTTAAAGGCAAGAAACAGTAAGAGAAAGAAATATGCATTTAAAAAATCAATCTCACCAGCCCTGATACTGCAGCAGTAGCTGTTGCAATGGCAGGAATAATCTTTCCAGCAATGCGCTTTGTTTTGAACCGATCTGCTGGTTCGATGTTGTACATCTTAGCTCGCAGGTTTGATGCTGCTGTTACAAAATCTATGTGCCCATTACTATCATCATCTTTCTCAAAGGAGATGGGCTTCATTTGCAGGTCAGCTGCTCATAAAAAAGAAAATATAAAAGAGCAAAAAATTATTATTAGAAAACTGAAGATGTCCTAAACATAATTTAAAGGAACTAGAACTTTAACAAATTAAACATTTCACATCCTGGAGCTCGGTGCCTTCCTTGTTTTCCTGTGCTAGGAAATGCCCCTCTCAATACCACTTGCTAAAAGTGAATAATGAAATAAACATCAACAGAGCTCTATAATTTTACTTTCCTTGCACCACCAAGAATAGATTTTGAACATCCCTATGGATGTTTCTCATACACCCCACCTCTCTAAAGGTCCATCCTGAGAGAACTCCCTTTTAAAGCTTAGTTTATCTGCAAAAATTTCAAAATATGGACTCAGTAGCATTGGAATCAGTGTTTTGGGTTGTTTTGAGTTAGGGATAAGCTAATATTTCTCCTGGATTCATGGGCTAAAAAAGCTTGCATGCAGTTGTTGCCTAGTGGCCTCTTCATGTGGCCAGGCACAAAATGGAATAAGAGCATCCTCATTTTAAATCCAGAAGATACTGAGGAAGACTCTTAACAGTCTTTACAATTTAGGATCATTTCAGATTGAGAGCTCTAAGTAGTGACACTCAGCCTTCTCATGCCCAAATAATTTGCAGTCCATCTGCGATCCAGCCAGCATCCTTCCCCCCTCCTTAAAAAGTTCAATTCCCCACTGCTGCCGGCTCTCTGTCATCAGTGTTGTAATTGCAAGCAAGCGTAACAGAAAGCCCTAAAACTTCCAGGAATCTCAGAAATACAGAAGCATAGGGTAATGTCAAGCAACAGGACAGGTATCTGCATAGCACTTCAGAAAGCTTTAGGTATCAGCTCTACTTCTTGCAGAATTTCAGAACTGCTTTATCCAAAGACCTGAATGTCACTAGTAGTAAATGCAAAAGCAAGATATTACTAAACTACGACACTGGTTTGCACTACTCACTTTCCAGAGCTTCATTGGATAGTATAGACTTCTCCAGCTGGAAAATAGCATTTCTTTCATCCTCACTGCTGACAGGTATATGATCTGGTTTTCTTGCAGTTTCATCAGTCTGTACAACCTGGAAGTGTGCACAGTGCTTGAGTAATAAAATTCATGAACTTCATACAGTGCAGCTGTCAAGTGTACTAAATTTCCTGTCTTCCTTGCAGGCTTTCCCCCCCAGCTCAAGAAATGGATTTACTGGATCAAGTCCAGCCAAGAGCTTCTAAGAACATTAAAGGACAGGAGCATCTCTCATTCGAGGAGACGCTGAGAGCGCTGTGACTGTTCAGAGTGGAGAAAACAAGGGTCAGTGGGATCTTATCAATGCATCCAAGTATCTCATGGGGGGAAGTACAGACAGCACAGCGTGCCCAGCGACAGCACAATGGCACAAACTGAAGTACATAAAATTCCCTAAGAAACATACAAACATACAAAGAAAACATTCAAAGAATGTTTTCATTCAAAAAAAAAAAAGGAAACAAACAAAAGCATCCCAGAAAAATTGTGAGGATGGTTGAACACTGCCACAGAGAGAGGCTGTGGAGTCTCTATTCTCAGAGATATTCATAACCCAGTGGGACACAGTCCTTGATGACTTGCTCTAGCTGCCCCTGTTTAAGCAAGAGGATTGCAAGGTATTCTTCAGGGGTTCCCTCTAACCTTAACACACTTATTTCCCCAAAACACATTCTAATTTGTGTTTATTTCTCATTAGCATCAATGCAGTAGTTGGAGATGTGGGACACTGCTTGTGGAATATTTTATCTTTTTCTTTAAATTAAATATTACACTTACTTTATTTGAAGGTCTAAATTCTGGTACTTTCACAGATGAAATAATCCCCAAAATGGTTTCCTCTGACAAGTCCTGTTATGGTTTTGAAGAAAAACAATTTAAATACGTATCAATTCAAAAAGGCCTCCACAAAAAGACTGTAAATCCAATAGGATTTCAAAGAATACTAGACCCAAGAAGTCTCACAGATATTCAGTTTCAGCTAAACATCATCATTAAAACACCAAGTGACAATTCATTTGCCACAGCAAACCAGAGCAGTGTGAAGTGCCTAGCACTTGAAAACTGAACGGAAGTGCAAACCTGACTTACAGGAAGGTCCAATTAAAAAACAAACAGGAAAAAAAAGGATAAGCAATGCAGAGCCTGTAAGCAGTAAAAAATAAAACCACCACAGCATACCTAAGACAATAAATTTTTAAAAAAGCTTTAAAGAGATTCTCATTCAGTTCAGTAGTTCAGTAGTAATATTGCATCAGAATAATAATTACTAAGTTCAGTGCTTACTGAAAATATCCAATACAGTACTCATTTCTTCTCCAGGTTAGGGATTAATATAAAGAAAGTGTAAGCAGCTGCCAAACAGACAGTACTGAAGGATAGATTACTCTAAGAATCACTTTAATCAGCCCTTGAAAAGATCTGGCAGCTGGACATAGGCCCAAACTGAACACCAAGTTAACGGAACAGTTACAGTCTGGATTACCTTTTCTGTGAAAGGAACACAGTACACTGTTGCGAAGAGCTTTGCTGTGCTCACGATGAAACCATAGTGCCTAAAGGAAAAAGAATTCCTTTTGGTTGGTTGTTTTTTCTACTTCAGTTGCCCAAAGGTTTGCAATCATGTTCAAGATCTTGAGCAAACATACTGAGAAACAGAATTTCCATCCTTCAGTGTACACAGTACAAAATAGCACATTTTGAGTGACTCAGAAGTTGTCCCCAAAACTAAGCTAATTTTGATGAGTGGAGAGTTATTTAATAAAAACCTTGTCTCCTTATCCTTTGCAGTCAAGCAAACAATTAAAAATGCTCATATGACATCAATAAGATAAAAAGCTTAATCTCAGAATTACTTTGATATTTACCATGATGTCAGTTTTCACTCAAACTAAAAACGGTGATCCAGTTTCTCAAAGCAATTGTAGATATACAGTATATAAAAGCTTTTTAATCCATCAACCACATCCATTTTTAAAATTATCTGTAATACCCAAGCCATCTAGATCAGACACAAATTGTAATGAACAAGAAAAGTAGTCCCTTCACTAGGTCATTCGGCACATCCTGCATTTTATGATGTGGACAGTGGGGCAGGGAGGTGTGACAGCAACAACTCAGTAATTCTGCAGCCATATAAGACATGAATGGGTTGTTCTAATCCATTTCACATTAGATGTTGTCAGAACAGCACCCTCCAATCCCGTATCAGGGAAAGTTAAATTATCTACAGTGAAAGTATTTGGCAGCTCACCAAATCTGCCACTGGATAGAATTGTGCACTAACAGCTATTGATTCCAGTCCAACTTCCAGGGCTATAAAGCCACTGCCTTACACTTCCTGCTACAAGGTGGGCTTTATGGGATGCTATACAGTTCATCTGGCACAGTACCATACTTACAAAGGATCGTTAAATTCAAACTTCACTGGGAAAGGAGGCCTCTTTGGTGATTGCCAAAACAAACCTGGTAGAAAAACAGATTTAAGATGAAATCCTAAGGAACCAGGAGCAGCAACAACATGACATATGCCATGAATATGACAACACATGTTGGCATATACCAAGAGACATAAAGGGGCATTTGTACTTACTTCCATCTTTTAATCGTGTATCAAGGGGAAATGAATGAAGGAGCTGAAGAGCCTAGAGGAAAAACCAGAGAGGCTTTTGTAATTTGTCACATAGACTGACATGACCATACTAAATCAAGCCTGACTAGCTAAAGTAATTTAAAGAGTTAAGAAAATCATCAAACACCTTTTTCAAGATGGACAGCTTAAAGACAAGTACTACTATACAGAGTGCTTGCCCATTTCATTCACAGAACAGAGATGACAATGTCACCTCATCGGTACAAAGCTCAAGGAAGGCATTTAATCCAAGAAGCAAAGCATTCTCCCCTGCCTTACTGTCACTTTAGAATTCTTGCATATGGATTCACAACTTGGAATGCAGTATTTTCTCAATGTGACAACTACCACCAGGGATTCTGTATGCACAGGAATATTTATTAACCCACAACATCCCAAACCTGTCTTTCCTGCAAAATTACACACATACTTTAAGCAACACTTTCAACCAGACTGTGAGAACGACTGGCTCTTATTTCAGAATAATCTTTGAGAAAATCAGGGTTACATAGGTGAGTTCAGGAATGGGAGTTTAGTGTGGGAAACAAAAACCCACTGCCTAATAAAAGACATCCGATAATCCTGATACTTTGGAAAACGATGGAAAAATGCCAAGAAAACTGCATGGAGACTACTGAACAGAGTACTAAGAGTGAGTTAATAAACCAGATCTAGAAGTGCTACAGCAGAAAGGGATGCAGCATTTTTAAGTTTCAAATATAGTTTGTTATTTATGAAGAGACGGAAGTGAATGCGAAGACTTGGACGCCTCATTATTAGAGCCACCAGGTTTTCTGTAATCATCATCCTCATGATACTACCTCATTTATAGGTCTTACCTACCTTATGGCTAAAATACTTTTCAAATTTTACTCTTGCTAGTTCTACACACTGAGTCCAACTTCGGGGTCTTCTACTGAGAGTTTTAATAACATGAAAACAGCCTTCCAAGCTCTCTCCTGATTTTATTCTCTAGATAAAGAAACATGAAAATGTTAAAACAAACAAGATTCCTTCTAATCCAGCCAAACAATAAATATGTTTGTAGTAGTCCACAGGCACAAGGAAACAGAGGTTCACTTCAAAAATATTATCCTTTATGTGCCCCTCTCCACTGGGGTTTTTCCCCATTTACTTCCCAGCCCTTTGGACTACAGGCCATTACAGACTCAAAAAAAAAAGACAGTGAACAATTCCAATCTAATTTATTACTACTTGAACTCACTTCAAACTCAGTCTTACTTTCATTTTTCCCAGCTAGTTACACATCAGTGTGACACACACTAATCACACAGTAGCCGTGTCTCAGTCTTTCTGGTATTTATACATCATGTACAGAGCTCATGAGCTGGAGATGCTTTTAATTATGAGACACACCAGAACTACTGTTCATATGATCAACTAATGACTTGGCCAAGTAAAGCTTCAGGTTTTCTAAAAAAGTCAGGAACTAACCCTAATCTCACTGGCCTTAAATAGAAACAAAATCCATAAAGCAGTAGTTTAAACCCTCTACTTTACCCTGGCAACATTCCCTTACCTGTAAAACTTCTTCTGCCGACGGATAGGTTTGCCAGAACTTGTTAAACAATGAAGGCTTGTGAGAAAATGAACTTTCAAACTGTAAAATAAAAAGAACAAATATGGCATTATGCAAGAAGAATATCAGATGCCCACCCTTCCAAAAACACATGGAGTTGTCCAGAATGCCAAAAAGGCTAATTCATTATTCATTACCTTATCTCTTGCCCATTGTATAGTATGCTCAATAGCAGCTGGGAAAGACTTCAAGGTGCAAAAAGGTATTTCTTCCTCTGGTGGATCCCGCTAAAATTAAAGAGGCTTGCATGTCACTGCAGGCTTATCCAGGTTAATTGTTAATAATTGCATCAAGAACTTGTACACTACATAAGGTAAAAACTCTGCTGTTATAAGATACAAAGTGCCTTTTTATGCTTAGAAATCTGTTTTATGAACACCAGTACTGTCAATTCTTCTTTATCAGGAATAGTCTAAACTCAACACTGGAAAGCAAAACTGAACTTTGAAACATAAAAAACAGGTGAAATTGACATCTAGGTTTTCCAACATGTGGAGCTGGCATTTATGTACACTTTCAAAATGAAACATGCCCTGTCACTCCAGGCCAGAAAGACTTTTTATGGACCCTAACAAGACAACTAAGATGCTCAAAATCCTGTCTCTGTGTCCACATGGCCCTATTTCATTATATTCTCAACCAATTAATTTATCCACAAGAACTTAAAATAGAGGGAATACTGCAGGTAGTGTCTATCAGCAATAGAGCCTGAAGGTTCATTTTCCCCTTTCCCATTCAAACAGAACTATTATGTATGCTTGTAAAGAACTGCTCAAATTTTATTTCCTGTGAGTTTTAATTCAGAAACAAAGGAAGCAGTTATTTCCTAACAGTACTGTTCTTCAGCAGCTCAAATAGGCCATTTATTTTAGAAAGACACAAAAATGATCAGAGAATCCGAGGGCATCACAGCACAAGCTACAGAAGGTGAGCAATGGTCTTGAAAGACTTACATGACTATTGTAGGACTCTGTCAGATGGGGCATAATAACTTCTGTGTGTCCTTTTGTTCCCATAGTTCCAGAGTCTATAAGAGGACGCAGGTTTGCTACACAACGACTGACATGGAAAGACACAGACTGTCAGAGTACAGAACAATCTCTACATTCTCGCCTTGCAAACATTACTGGAGTGCAACTAGAGTTGTCTCTAGGCACTTTCAAAAGTGTGGAAAGCTTACACCAAACTCAGGGAAAAGAGATTAAATAAGAACTATTCAGGTTAGATCAGGATACCATACACCTCAGCATGTGCTGATTATGGGCATTAGAAATTATTTGTAAATGTCAATATCTCAACTTTTAAATTTAAATGCATATTTTTATGCTTTAATAATCTTAAAACTGACAGAGTATCCTCACCCTCATCAGAAGTTAACAGTTGCCCTTGCTTCTCTTCCACCCCCTACCTATCAATGTATCTCCTGGCTTCAACATTGTCCAAAGCAGTCACAATCACGTCTTGCTTGGTGTAGAATTCATCACTGTAAGTGTTCTCAGTGGCTGGACAAACTTTATTAATATCTGAATCAATCTTTATGTGAGGATTGATGTTCAGAGTTGCTTCTGCTGCAGTGTAGCTCTTAGGTTTCTGAAAGCATAAATACAGATATCAGCAATATGCAGATAAAGAACATCAGGGACACAGAAATAGCAGTTTCATTTACTGATCAGACAAAATTCACTGATAGAAATGCTCGTATGCAAAACATACAATGAACAATATTTTTTTATTCATATACTTCCCTTACTGATATATACCTTATTGATCTAGTTTTATTTTTTGTTTTATTTAGTGTTTCAGAGACGACATGGTGGAAGCACTTAAATGGTTTATCAAATAACAAACTGATGCCACGCGCTGCCACTCATAAGAATTTCTTCAAAAGAGGGGAGGAGCTCATGACTATCTGAGGATAAGCCCATTAGTAACTCTGTGTCTATGCAGCACAGACATCAAGCACCTGGGAATAATCACATTACTGTAAGGCATTCCACACAAAACCAATTTCAGAAGCTAAACTGAAATGGAGTTCTTGACCTACCCAACACTTCTAGCCATACCACAATTATCTAGAGATCAGCACTCAGGCCTGTGGCTTCTAAAAGCTTTCAGGGTTCACCTTCCATTTATTTATCCATCCAATCTCTGTTCCCAGATTTGCTACACATAAACAGGAAGCAGAAAATTCAACTGTTGGGTTTTGGGCAGGGGAAGCCTTTTTCCACATTGCTGTCATGATCTAAGCCACCTTTGTTATTTTGTGCTGTGTTTGCAGGTACGGGGATGTTCTCTCTGCTTCTAAGGAATTAACAGCTTCTGTGTTAAGCATTTACTGAATATACATGGTGGGCTTTTTCAAAACTATTTACTTAGTGAAAACTGAATTACGTCTGAAGACACCAACTTTGGTCAAGTTGCAGCAGCGCTACTGAGCTCTATCAAGAACACTTCTGCTAGCACTCTCTGTTTTTTGTTGTTTTATTTTCCCCAAATTCCAATGGGATAGTAGAGCATTTCTGACATAGTAACACATGGCAGGCTCTTAAGCAAGTCAGTAGTCATCCAACTGTCAAATTTGAGAGATTTCATTAGTCAAAAACACCACTACAAATTAAGACCAGACAAGTCAATTTTACTTAACTGATAGTAGTGATGAGTTGGATGCCATTGGAGTTCTAGGCACTGTTTAAAAAAAACCCTAGATTTCCATACAGCCTTTAAGTCTTTTCTGGACAGAAGTACAGACACTCAAAAGTTCAGCTCTCTGTAGGGACAAAGGACAGAACAACACAATAGTCCAGAAAATTTACTGAATAAGAAAACTTACCTGTATGTGGTGAGGTCGAAAAAGAAACTGCCTGTTCAGGTTGGATTTCTCTATCAAATCTGGATCTGTAATTGTAACCTAAGTCAGAAGGGGCAAAAGCAACAGCTGAAGTTACAATTTAAGTGTAACACTGAGCAAGAATCTTGATGAAACTTCTATAAACACTTGTCAAAACAAATCACTGCTATTGGAGTCCACTGTGGCCAAAGCTCTGCTTACACTGACTGACTAAACTTTGTTTTAAAATCAAAATACAGTAAGACTGCTCAAGTGTTTTCTCTTTCTAATTGCACACACTTCTATGCCAAGGCCACCGTATCCTCTGCACAGAGTTCAACCTGAAATAAGATTTAGGCTTTTAGCGATTTTAGTAGTCTAATTATTTAATTCTTCCCTGTCACCTACTTCTAGTGAGAAATAACATTAACAGGTGACTTACCAATCCTTTGTCTTGCCCAGTACCAACACCAAGAAGTGCGAAGTTTTTTAGCATTTCACAGCCTATGGCTCCACAGCCAACCTAAAGAACATTACATTTGTAGAAGGAGAAATACAAGTGGAAACCAGAAGGACAAGTCCCATTCCAATTCTGGACCACTTATTCTGCAGTGGCACATCACAGAGCGAGGACAATGGGCATTAGCTGTTCCAACAAATCATTTGCAAACAGTGTAACAGTGTCAGTCATACTCACCAAGAAAACGTTCAAATCATGGAGCTTCTGGCACAGAGAGTCTCCAATACAAGCCCTCAATGCATCATATCTATCTCCCCTATGCAGGCACAGGAGACAAAACAGGAGACTTCAAGCTGCTATTTATCATGGTAGTACCATTGATGCCAAACTACATTTTGACATGAACTACAAAAGTCAGACAGAGTCTATAATTCCTGTTCATGCTGAAATAGGACACACGTTCTTAACCCCCAAGCTGTCCCTCCAACAAACAGCACTGAATTAACTTTAAAAGACATCTGTGCCTGCTTAAGACTCAGATGTGAACAGCACATAAGGCAGCAGCTTGCAATTATATTTACCGTGGGAGAAACTCCTCAGAGCCCACCTTCTCTAGAGGTGTTACAATGTCTAAAACATCTATATATAGCTGTAAAAAAATGAAAAAAATGAAAAAAATCCATTAAAAACCTGTGAAAAACATTAATGTTATTTTAATTTAAAAACTATTTTGTATGAACAACAGAGTCTGGAAATGTAGGAGCACTAAGCTTTTGCTGTCACCAGAAGACTACACAGCATCTGGTCCCTACAGTTCACAATTTTAGTGGACAGGAAAAAGCACTTAGACACAGAGGGGGAAAAAAATTCACTCAAACAGGTGAGCTGCAAGTTTTTGACTTCTGATAGGCATGTTACTCCTCCATAGGTAACTCTGAAGATTGTGACATTTTTTAATCCAACTGTACTCTGACATTTATTCCAAGAGTCTGAAAGCCCTGATCTTACGTACAGTACCTTAAGCTGGTATTTGCACTATATCACACCTTTGCATCCATGCAGTGACAAGGCAAGGCTCTTTTTGGTAGTGTGGAAAAACAATGTGCTATCTGAACCCCAAATACATAAATTTTAACTAAAACTGGCTGTAATTGTATTGTATGCATAAAACCACTACTTCTTCTAAATACAGTCTCAAATCCTTTTTTTTTTTTTTAGTTCCATGTCATGGAAGTTTTTCAGGTTACTCTGATCATACAGCATTTATACAGAACCATCCATTCATAAGATGTCAAAATAACCATCCAAAAACCAAGACAGCCTTACCCACTGCTGCAATGGAGAAAATTTTCCTGTTACTGCTTTCAGGACTTCCTGGCTAGCAACACCACCCACTGCTGCAGCCAAAGGAGGTAGAAATCCCTGAGCAGTTCTAGATAGCCATTTCACCACATCTCCATTCACCTGAGGCTGAAAAGTAAGACACAGGAACAGGCTTACCCCCTCAGTGAACAAGTTAGTGTTTGACAGTTTCAAAGACCCTTCTTCTTCAGTAAAAGGTAGATTATAGAACTTTGACTAGCAAAATGTTTCCAGCCAAGATAGATCCACCATATACCCTGTATTTGTCACACACATTTGTCTAAAAACTGAATTCACATCATGACAGGACCAGCCTTCATGTCAGGCCAACATTCAGTTGAATCCATGCTAAAACCCCATTCTGTTTCCTCACATGGCCTTCAGACAGCCAGCTGATCTATCTAAATATGGCCTGAAAGGCCAGAACAAGAACCAAAAATTTAAGCATGACTTTTAGGCAAGTAAATAAGCACATTAAAAAGTGAGTCATAATGATAATGGTTCCTTACTCACTTTGTTTTCCAGTGTTTCACTTATAGAAATGGCCATTTTCAGCATTTCCTCAGCATCTTGAAGGCATCTATACATCAGGGTAGAAACAATAATGATGACTTTAACATTCCAGAGTTCTTCTAGAAACACAATCAATGGAAGAAAAAAGCAATGGATACAGTAGGAAGTTTGGAATCTCACATAACACTGAGCATTTAAGATGTACTTCTAAAATATTTGGGTTAGGCTCAAGAACAGGAGTCTCAGTAGAAAAGCCCATATGCAAGTACAGTCTTAAGATTTATACTTTTTAAGTAATTTTGTCACATTTAACTCAAAATTACACACATCAAGAACTACAGCTGAATGAAAACCACTGAAAATTAAACCCAAATAATTCAGATATTTTTTCTAAAATCGATGAACTACAAGTCAGGATCACTGAAAACAACTTTTCCATATCAGTCCCACAATGTGAAAAAACTGGAACAGAGAAGGGCTCCCTCCAGAAGTATCTGCTGTCTACCTGGGCTCAGAGTGTGTCATTGCTATATTGGGAAAGCCTTGTTACACACCCAGACACACATCAGGTAACATTTTTCATCTTTCCATTTCTACATGGTGTATCAGGTACCAGACAGGGAAGGTGCCATGCTGCACAGCCACCCAGGAACTACAGAAAAAGGAGAGATCTGTCTGGTTCAAGGCTTGGCAAACACAGAACTGCTGCTTTACCCAATGTTCGGTCCACGACCAAAGTTCTCCTGGAAGTGGTTCAAGGCAAGCATGGCAACATGGATCTGCAAAGGTGCCTGTTAAGACAAAACCAGCTGTTGATCAGTTACAAACTAGAAAGAAATGAAGTAAACAAAAACAATTATCTGAACTCTTCTGTTACCATTTCATTTCTTGTCTCTTAAGTACAACACTCAAAAAAAGTTTTAAAATGGCCTTAAAAAGTGAATTTGAAGTACATTTAATTAATGTTTTTTAAAAAGTGTTGCTCAGTAATGCAACACCCTGTACACACATTCAGCACCCACTTCAACTAAGTCCAACTGGAAAGTCCCCAAAAGAATTTAGAGCTGAAATTGGAAAGTGCAGTAAGCTTCTTTTAACCAGACATTATAATGCATTGCATTTTGCCAAACATCAATAACAAAACCCAGCATTAAGGGCAAAAAGTAGAAATTATATTATGTTGAACATAGAGTTACAGATAACATTTCATGTATTTTTACTATTAGGGCACTTTTGCCCAAATCCCCACATGCTAATTACCTCAGGCTTGCTAAAATCCGGAACAAGGCATAATGGATTTGTTATCTGCTTCTCCAGCCGTTCCTGGAAAAACAGAATTCATGACAACAACTACTTAAGAACACAACAGCTACTGCTACCTGACAAAACAATACTCTTCCTACAGAGATTAAGAAATACATATCCTTTCTGACTAGCACTGCTGTTGCTCTTTTCATTATTCATACCATACTAGATGCTAAAAACAATTATCTACTGCAAGTTCTATCAAAAATGGTCAGAGAGATGTTTCACATCCTAGTGGCAAGACTCATCTTGAAATGTGTGATTTTTGGGGCTGTCCTGTGCAGAGCCAGGAGCTGGAATCCATGATCCTTGTGGGTCTCTTCCAAACAAAGGACATTCTATAATTCTAGGAAACATGTATGTGCTGAACTCTGCTTCCAGTGCTCAGAGCATTAATGCCTGAGAACCCAGCTCTGTCAAGCACCCACTTACAAAGTAACACATCTTGGGTGTCTTCACTTGCACAGCTATGCCTCCATGCAGGTAAGGCTCCATCTCTGATGTATCACCAATGCTGAAGGAGTAAGGTGACACCACTGAAAAGAGAAGACAATAAACAGTGACAATAATTCTGTCATTGGATGCTACGGTTCTGTATACAATAAAAGGAGGGGGGTTGCCTGTCCTTCCTTTTAGTGCTGCAATTTGCAGCAAGCAACCTTATTTTGAAAGCATAAGCACAGCTGATCCTTCTAACAGGATTAACCCAGAAACTGGCAGAGGGACAAAGCATTAGTTTCACATGAACTGTTATGAAATGAGCTTTTTTAAGTGGCAGCAGATTTAACAAGAATTCTGATGACCACAGCTCTTTAACAAAAATGAAATAATTTTCTTTAGAACATGCACAGCAGTGTCCAGTATTAACTGCTCTGAGTAGCACTTTAGCCCTGTGATGAGAACTACACGTAATCAAAAAAAGCAGCTGGAGCATTTTTTCACATCTTTTCCCTCATCCACAGGAAGCATCATTCACGCAAGACAAAAAGACAGAAAAATTGTTAATTCATGGAAAACTAAAACCAAAAGCTAAGCAATGAATAGGAGGAATGAACTGACTGCAGCATCAGTTCTAGCAAAATGCAAGATCCCAGAGGAAACAGATTCAAGCAGAAGTTTCAAGGGTACTGGTTTTTGTCTCAGATCGCAAAACAGTTGAAAATAAACAACCAACCCCCACCCACTTGCTCTCCCTTCTGCTCCAAACAAACAGACACCCAGATCTGGGAACTGAAAAATTCCCCAGCATCCACAGAAACCAAGTAGAATGCCTTGAGACATGAATGAAGTAGAACAAAGCAGGGTAGATGTAAATCATGAAAATAATTTCAAAAGCATTCTTAGAACATTGTCAATGCATCCCTGTACACTTAAACTGTCACCCAAATAAGCTACAAGGCAAACAGTGACACACCAAGTGGCATCCAAAACCATGACAGAAGCACAGGCATTATAGGACCCTCCAAATAACAAACCAGTTTCACCAGCAGCCGAAGGATGATCAGCTCAGAGGCTGCTAACTAGATTCCACACTTGGAGCTGAGCAATTGCATCGGCTCCTTAAGCAGCAAGATGAGTTCAGGTAGACTTAACTAAATGCCATCAAAACAACACCAGGAAGACCTTTGCACCAAAAAGCAACTTTTTTGTGCAAGCTCACTGGAGGTCTGCACAACCCAGCACTCCTCTGACTATGGTAACTAACACTGCAGTGGCTAAATCAGGCCAGAAAATAATTACCTTGCAAATGAGTCAGCAGCAGTTTACCTGTTATTTGGTGCGTAGATCCATTCAAGCAGGCCATTCCATTAACTTCCCGAAAAGTTAAGAACTGTCCTGTTTCAAGCCTGTGTGGATGATTTTCAAGGCAAGTGACAATACCAGGATTTGACTGAAATAAAAAATGGCAGTCAGCAAGGAGGAAAGTCTCTCATGCATAGGAGTCACATTGTATTGCAGGCACATAGCTTTTTGTCTACTGAAACTGCAGTCTCTAATACTTTTAACACCTCATTTCTGTCACAGCAAGAGAGTTACCTATGGCAACTTTTTCAGTCCTACGATTTTCAATTTAACAGCGTTTTTACAACACAAACTTTCTCATTTTCACTGTTTTCACCTCTCAGTATGTTAGCAAACTGCATTTGCTAGTTCTCAGCAGTCAGATCCATTGTTATGTTCTAAAACAGTAGCAGATTTATCCCCTTTTTCCAAACTAAAAATAGTCCCCACGTTCAAAGAAATTTTCAGAGGCATTAAAAAAATAGTCTTGTAAATGGTCCTTATTACTCCATGCTTCCTTTCTGACTGATATCCTTAGAAAGGACATCCAAACTCAGTCTTGAAAGTTTGGAAGCTTAAAAAGCTGGACAGCATACAGGAGAGACACAGCTTCAGCAGGTCACAGACAAGCTTACAGTTGCAGAATCTCAGACAACATCTCATCCTGTTATGGGATGTGATGCCAACCTGCCACGCACACAGAGACCTCACTGCAGTCTGAACACAGCTCATCAAGACCTTGTGCTGCACCTCAGGCTGTAACCTGGTGGATTTGCAAGCAAGCCTGGCCCGTAAAGTCTGCTCTCATCCCTTCCTGAGTCTCCAGTATAAGAAAGAGTCCAGCTAAGTAGCATAGAACTTAATTACCGCATTCTCTGTGGACCATGAACAACGGCAACGGAGTTAACTGGAGAAAATTCTGCTCTGATTTAGGGACACCAGTGCCACCTTGACCCTGTCTATGGGTCAAGAACAGGCACTTGATGGCATTGAGTTTTAATTCTCATCAGTTTTACACTTCGGAGTTGAAGAAGATACAACTAAAGTCAAGTATTAGATTATTAAACACAAGGCATATATACAAATATATGTTCATTCCTTAACTTGGCAGGTAATCAGCACAAGCCATGAAACTCAGCTATGTACTCCTTATGTAATTAATAAGAACAATCAAATCATCCATTCCCTTTTAAAGGCACCAAGGAACAGGCTACCCAAATCATCCTATCAGAAACTTTAATCCAGACCAAACCCAACCTGCTGTACAACGCCTCCTAGATTGGTTATTTTATATCTAGACTGAAGATAGGACAAAAGACTTGATGCTGGATGAGTGAGCTTACTGTCTGGACTTCCAGAACTGAAAAAAGGACCTAAAGTAATTTCCCTTTATAAAAAAATAATACAAGATTAAATGGACATCCTTACGCTCTGCACTGGAAGTACTAGCAATAATATCCCCTTCTCATTGCCTCTGCTTTGGTAGGTTAAAATAAACCTTTAAATTTCTTTTCAAAATATGCTCTCAATTCCCTTGATTATTCCAGTAGCCTGCCTCTAAGTGCTGCAGTTTCTTATAAAAAGGGCTCTTTTCATGCCTATTTTCATGCTTCCTTGCAAGACTTACCCTATTCCCACACCAAAATTACATCCTTTTCTTTCTACATCCCCTCAATTCTTTCTCCTGCTCTCTTTCCAATCAAAAAATCAGTACTGTGCATTACATAGTAAGTAACAACCAGAAGGCAAGGATAAGAACAAAGTAACCAAAATAACTTTGCTTCTCCTATAGCACCAATTTTAAATTGCTTCTCAGGCTCCTCAAGTGAAGCACTCTGCCCCTCTTCAAAGAGCCAACGAGTCCTTTTAAACACAGTTAAAGCAACACAATGACTTTTATCCCTTACTTGTGTTATATTTGAAATGAAGATCTCCTTTGGTTCCTCTCCTGTTGTATCCAGCACTTCAAATTCATCACCAAAGTCACAAAACAAACGTGAACATACTCCATACACATCTGCACTGATGAACTACAAGAGAAGGTAAACATCATGAGTATCCCTAGAACAGCACAAGCCAAAGATACGATGCCTCACACTGGCGCTGTTGAAGGCCAGCAGGTTTGATTCTACAGTGGAAACCTGTTGTGTACTCAGGTCACACTACACAGCCCAGCTCCAACGACAGACCTGGAACCTGCAGGAGCATTTCTCAGCCCATTCACAACACAGGAGTAACATCACTACACAGTGAAATGCTGCCATTTCTGCTTCTCTTACATTCAGCCTCAACACATCCTTCAGTCTCAGCACATTTTTTCAGAATCATTTTGAGTTAACAGTGAAAACTATTTCTTTAACACAATTGCTTTTTAATTAAGGACCAAGCTGTGGTTACCTGTGCTGGTATCCAGATCATACCAGTAGCAGCACTGTATTCCCAGAACTCCTGCTGCTGCATCAACATGCCATCTGCATTGAATTATATACCTCATAACCAGCTTTCTCCATTTTTGGAAAGAACACCCTGGAGGTGCAGAATGCCCACTGTACCGATTATTCATGTGTTGCATTTTTTCTATTACCTTAATAGGTGGCTGCTGAGCATGACAGAAGTCATTAATCTTCTTCTGCAGCAACAGACTTACTTCAGTCAATATGACACACTGTGAACAAGAACAGAAATACTTCTAAGACACTAAAAGCAATCAGTATCTTCAGGCTTTGGGAAAACTTAGTACCTAGACTAAGTTATTTAAGTGTCCTGACTCCTATCCTTAAGAGAAAGCAGTCTTCAGGAAGTTTTTTCATTAAAATAGATTGGTTACCACCCCACAAGTTCTGGAAACAGAATGACTAAGAACAGGAACAGCAAATTCTCAGGTTTTTGTTTGTTTGGGGTTTTTGGTTTTTTTCTTGACTGCAGCTGTGGAATTCAATACCCAATTAGAACATTTACCATAACAGTTATGGATAATCTCAGCAAAAATGTAGATTTTGAATTTTAGGATTAAAGCTAGCGAACTATACTCAGCAGTGCACACCAAGAAGTCTGCACAGGCTTCCAGTATTTGTGGTCATCAAATTGCAGACACAGAATTTCTACACACATTCCTTTAATGTCTAGGACAGTACTGGATTCCAAGGCACTGCAACCCATTCAGTTACACTGGCCTGCTGTAGCTGGGACATTAACAAACTTGGTGGGCTTGTATGTCAGCCACATGGTAAAGGTTCCCCACTCAGACTGAGCCATGCACACAGGAAGGAGACAGCTGACTGAACAACTGCAAGTGCCCTCACTCCACCACAGAGGCACTTACATTTCATTACATACATACATACATACATACATACATACATACATACATACATACATACATGAATCATCTAAATATACAGCCTGAGCTTCTGCTGCCTGAAATACAGCACACAGAATATATGTAGAACATCTGTGCTATGTAGCTGCAAAGAAAGGTCATAGCTTCACCTTCAAAGAAAAAAAATTGTACAGCACCCCACTTAGCTATTTATTGTCATAGCAAATTCCATAGTAAGTGTACTAAGAAAGTGGTGGGAACACAAACCCACTTGCAAAAGAAAAGCACAACACTTCATCAGTCTAAATACAAGACCTACTGTTTTATTTACACCATCTCAACATACACTTCAAAGTTCTTCATTCTATTTACTTACATAAAAAATCCAAGTCGTATGCTCTGAACAAAATACACAAATACACATACAACCGCTTTAAGAGTGACATACCTGGTAGTGCTTTAGGAAAGACAGATCTGTGGTTTCATCTAGTGGCATAGTTGATGCTGCTACATGGACATATGGATTGAGTTCTGCAATACGAGGAAGTGTGGCCTCAGCCCTGAAAGAAAAGCAATTTTCAATTTCTTACATATCTACAAAACTGTATCTTCAATATAGAATTTCATATAACACATGCGCTACAAGAGACCCTCACAATGTCTCCTGGCAATAACAACCCATTTGCTTACACTTCAATTCCTAGCAGGTCTAAGGAAAACTGCTGTGTCCAATATCCCACAGGACTCCCAGATTTTCTGCTGTCATGGCTGTTGTCTAGAGTTGTACAGGTGGCTGAGAAAGCCCAAGGAAGAAATGCATGCTGGCCCCCACTATCAAATCTGCATACCAAGCAGTGACACTTGTGACTCAGAACCTGAGTCCCAAGTCTAGACTTCCTCTCATATCTACCTGGGTATGTACTCACAGCCAGCAACTCCAGAGAAAGGGTTTAACAGGTGTTTGATATGTACTATCAGCTCTTGGACCAAAAATTGCTATTTTTTATGCTGATGAGACCATCAGGCTCAGTCCTCTCTCACTCCAAAGACTTCACTAACCTGTTCCTTTGACTGGTAACATCATCTTCATGGATGAAGAAGTTGATCCCCAAATCCCGTTTTGTGCAGTGCTTGGTGTCATGAACTGTAAGAGCCTAAGAAAGTTTGTCAAAAAGCATTTGCTGGAAGAAATATACAAGGTCACAGCACCCAAAAGGATGGAATAAATCCCCATAAAATGTTGGAGGACTAACACTGCAGAAGATTTAGTTGTAGCGCATATGAGAACAAGCTCTTCCAACCACTTTCCCAAGAAAACTCTTACTGTTTGAAAGAGCAAAACACATCTGCAACATACACTTCATTCAGCATTTTCCTCCCAGTTTGCAGTGATAACAACATTTAAATATCAAGGCTGATTTTTGCCAGACTGTGATACAGAGGCAATTGTGATCTGAAAATTAACGAACTCGCTTGATTTTTTTCTATTGGAAAGAAGAGTTTGAAAAGGCTTCTTGCTAATAAAATTAATCCAAGCAGCACAAAAGCAGTTGTTGGATTAAACACCCAACCATTTTATGTCTACACAAAATGATTCTCATGGATGACAAAATAAGATAACATATTTTGAATAGTTTGGGTTTGGAGTTTGGACCACTCCATTTAGGAGAAGCCCCTTTGTACAAAAAGGATTCAGTATCTAATCAGCAGCTGGCTAAATATTTTATGAGATATTTCAGAGCACAGGGGACATTAATGTGAGATTCTAACAGTACCAATAGAACATCCAGATTATTGAGTTTTCACTCCTAGGTTCTCATATGTTTTGCAACCCTTTTACTGAAAAACAGATTCAGAAACTTTACATTTATTAGGTAGTAGTGTTTTGCCTTTTTCTCATGCTTACCCAAGAATACCCAACAATAGAACTGCTCTACATACCTTTACCCCAGCCAGAATGATGTTTTTGGCTGAAAAAACAAGAACAAAGCAAAAACAGAGAGAGAGATTAGTGCAGGTTACTTGCAGATCTGTAACTGGATAGTTTTTCAGGTGGACAATAACAGTATTTCAATGTTAAGAACTTCATAGCTTAAGCTAAAGGGTTTTTTTCTCTTTTACATTTGGCTCAAGCATTCTACTGCACCCCAGAAAGCAAAATAACATAAGCAAGGTTTAAAAGACTCTCTACATTTGTCATTTGTCAGCTGTTCATCCCACAATTGTGATTACAGAGATAGTAATGACAACAAACTGCAAAACCCCATGACTTTGTTCTGGCATCTGGTGCAGAGAACCACTAGAGGCAACTGAAGGAGTAACACCCCAGGCACAAACCAGCCAAAACAAGTCTTGCTCATGAGCAGTAAGGGAAATTGGCAAGGAGTCTCTTGTATCACGGCAATTATGCATTTTCACCAAATAGTTCTGTTCTCCCACACACCCTCCCATTTCATACCTGGGAAAAATCTGGGCTATAGCTAATCCTGTAATACATTCCTTGATACTGATGCCTAAAAGAGTAACTTGGATTACCCTAAACCTTTACCCAGGACACAAGATTTGGGTAAAGCAATCTGGCTCATGGAAGCACATTTTAAAGAAAAATTTGAAACGTTGTTCTAGTAAAATGAGAACTTAAGTCCAGGATCTTTCCTGCATCTGCAATGTTAGCAATATGCATAATGCACACATAAAGTCACTCAGACAGTTCAGACATGCTTATTATATTTAAATTTAAGGTTTCCAAGAATTCTGGGACAGTGTGTTTACATACACTTGTGTCTTTTTAAATAAATGTTACCTAACTTACCAATCTCCACCCCAAGGCCACCTATACCACTCAGGAACACGTGGGACTGAGCCATCTTCTGCATTGCTGTGTCTCCAAGAACATACCTCTGGCGACTACAGCAAAGACAAATTCAGATCAAAACAAGATAAAAAGTCAAGAGCCTATTAAAGCAAGTCAAAAATTCCCAGTCATTAAAAAAATTTTTCAAAATTGAAATGTCAATCAAACATAAGATTCGCACTCACAATGCATACAGTGAAATGCATTTAGTCAGACCTTGTCAGTGCCAGGTTTTAGAGATGATAAATAAAGTTATTAAATCACTGCGAAACTTTTTCAGGATAAGGAAAAGAACAACTTTGGTGAGGCTAATGCCAAAAAGTAAAGTGACAAAACACCAGAAGTACTGCACTGAATTAAAAAGAAGCCTTATTTGTTCTGCATACAAGCATTTTTAAAATTATTTTTTACTTTTTGATTTACAAAGAAGCTTTTAATCCCACCATGCTTTTACAGGGATACCATTTGTCCCAGAAGAGACTTTTTGAACAATTATCATGCCGAGTGATCTCAAGACATTCACAGCGAACAAATTAAAACAAAACTAAACCAAAATAAATAGGTTTCTTTAAATCTACAAAACACCCTCAAATACAACACCCAGAGGTCTGGAGGGTAACAGAGATATTGATGATGAGGACCAAGAAGCACAGCAAAGGCTGAGGGATGAAGGAAATTGTAACGTTACTCCATGTAATTGTAAGTGTTCCTGAAAAGTCAGGAGCAATGCTTAAAAATCAGACAATCTTACCTATACAAAGCATCATCAATTTCCATAGAGTCTGCTGCCATGATTCAATGTGATTTGTTTACACTAGAAGGGTTACAAAAAGAAATGAGCTGGTTATGTCAGATGCAATTTCACAGCTGACACCCCCTCCCTGCCCCACTCAGTTCTTCATTAAACGAACTGAAAAATAAAAAAGTGACGCTACACAGGAATCACTTTGAACATTAAGAAGCCTGTGGAACATCACAGCACATGAAAAAGGAAAACACACTCCAGCCAGAAGACAAAACCCCAAAAATCTTCAATAAATACTTTCAAAATACAGACAGACATTAATTTCCCACTGAGGAAATGCAAGTCTTACTCATTATATTTGCCACAGTCAGATTTACTCAAAGAGCAACTTCTTTTTACATTAAAAGCTCCAAGCTGATCTACTTGCATCCATCTGAGCAGTGGGTTTTTTTGCAACGAAGATAGAAGATCACTGAATGGCTAGAAATAGGCATTTATGCTGCATTATTTCTATGGTAATTGAAAACAGTTAAGAAACAAGTGTTTCAGCTAACTGAAGAAACCAACACCCAAAGATCTGAATTACTGCAACATTTAATTAAGACATTGCAGTTAGACAGTTTGACAGGACTGCAAGAAAAAACGTAATCTTTGCTATTAAGGCGTTTGGCCATTAACAAGGATGCTTTCATTGTGAAGTTGGTGATAACTAAGCACCAGGATCAGGAGCAAGCTGACCCCAGGCACCTTGTTTCTTACTTATGCACACTGGGAACGGGTGCTTCCTGAACCTGGCAGGTGACTGCCACCAAACACAGGATGACCAAAATAGACCCTGTGCATACTTTTGTAGTAGATAGGAACTGATGTTCTGGGTCACATATCTTATTTCAGCTTTCCACAAACTGCTTTGGAAACTACACAATAGCTGACAACCCTCTCTCCTGAGATTGAAAAGTAAGGGCCCAGACTTACTAAGAACGTTTTTTTTTGAAGAGCACAGATATACCCTAAAACAGCTTCCAAACCTGCCCAAAATATAATTCCTATTCACTGTTCAGGTGACTTTGGCAAACATTTTAACATTTCTGAGTATGGTACCTGCAGTCTATCACAATGTGGAGACTGCAACATTCTGACCCAAAATTCATCCCTTTGGTTTTTAGAAAGCACTGAAATAGCACAGCAATGGACAGAGTTACATTGGACACAGGCCACAAATCTCACCCACAAAGCTCTGCCCACCATGTGGATATTAACTCCTGCACTTCAGTGAGCACTCAAGGCAGTCAGCATGAGGCAGCTCCACCACAGTCCACACCACCAGCCACTTCAAAGCAGCTCCCATGCCCCTGACACCATATGGGCTGAAGACAAGCAATGACCATTTTACTAAAGCCAGATCCTAGGCCAGAGTGCAACACACCACCTGTTACAGTCAAAGGCTTCAGTCCCTGCTTAAATAAGGGCCTTTATTTCAGCCACTGCCTGAGACACAAGACTGGAGGTCCCCTTCAAAGCAAGCCATCTCAGACCAGAGCTGTTCTGCTCCTCCACAATCACCCTTCACAAACAGCACTGGTGCTCTGGGACTACACAACATAAAAGGACTGCGGTACTGAGATGGGGAAGGTGATCCGCTCCTGGATAAAAATGCTCAGCTTCCACTGCTGTGGTCGGTGACAGCCACCTCAATCTCTATGCCCTCCCAAACAGCCTTTTGTAAACAATGAGGATGTGTGATCAACTGGCAAGAGAAACTCAGCCACCTGTTTCACACAGACTCATTTGACAGTGGCTCTTTCAACATACTTTTCATTTCCCCATTCTCCTCCTGCAGTCATAGTTACAGCACTGAGATGCTGCCAGTGCACCCATCAGGTAGAGCAAAATAACTCCTTCCACAAAGAGGATTTAATGACACTATGATCAAGCAACCATAGCACAAACTTGGTTAATGTATTTCTGCATTCCAGTTATTTCTCCCTTCTGTTCCACCGGTATTGAATCTGTTTCAAAGAAATGCACGTCAAAAAGTCATTCTAACATTATGTCCTAGTTCTTACCAGAGGCGCAACATTTACACACTTGTCTGTTTCCTTTTAAAAGCCAACACTATCGGTTTTAATGTCAGCCTTGTATTTGACTGTTTAAGTAATGTTCTTCATTTTTTAAAGCCTCAGCTGCTTGCACGACATAACCCAGGGACAAACCGAGAAACTAATGTTACCAGGACGGACTGAGATGCTCTGAAGAGCAGCAAAGGCACGGGAGCTGCAGCGGTGTGCTGGTTTCACAGTGTTCTCACCTCCGAGTCAGCGCAGGCTGAAGCAGTGTTAACTACTCGCTGTTCAGCACGCCGGGATGGCACGGAGGCCTGGACTCATCCCACCTACCCGGAGCTTCCAGCGGCTGATCCCAGCCGATGCAGGCTCCCTGTTCAGTCGGCGGGAGAGAGAGAGGAGGCTCAAACCCCGTTCCTGCCCAGCCGGACTAATGCGGGAACACCGACACCTCGGATCTGCAGCGGGGAGCCCCGACAGAGCCCATGGGCTGCCTCACAACCACCCCGACCGCAGCAGAGCCTGACGGCGGCAGCTCGCACTCGCCGCTCCCGGGGCGCTGGGCACCGCCGCCCGCCTGCCCCGGCCACCCCGGCTCGCCGTGCCCCGCCCGCCTCCGCGGCCCCGGCCCCGCCGCCACCCGCTCTCCTCACCCCGCGGCGGCCTTGGCGTGTTGATCCAGGCCCGAGCGCAGCCGGCGGCAGCGGGGGAAGAGGCAGGAAAGGGGTGGGAAGCGGCAGCGCCGGTGCCGCGGCGCTTCCCCGCCTGCGCCGACATGAGGGGCCGGGCCGGGCCGGGCCGGTGCCGCCCTGAGGAGGCGGGACCGCCGCTACTCGGCAGCGGAAGGGGCTGCGCACCCACTGACCGGCCGGAGCCGCTTATGCCATTGAAATCTTCGCCATTTTCTGTCCGGAAGGGAACATACCGTGCTGTTGAAAATAATAAAATCAATAAATCCTCCTCAGGTTCAAGCAATGACCAGTTTAGACGATGAAGGGCGCTCCCGGGCCCTGCTCCTGCGATACCTGCCTGTGTATCTCGCAGGAGAGCACCAGCAGATGCCACCCACCGCGCAAACAGGCGGAACTTCACGGAAAGGATCTAGGGAGCCAACTGCGAAATACGAGATGGTAGCCAAGGCCGCAGAGGAGATTTGGCGGAAAGTTACCAAAACCAAAGCACGGCCCATGCCGGGGTGGTATATAGGCTTGTGGAAACCTCTCCTCTTGTTTTGCTGGTGATTAAGCAGGAGAGAGCAAGCCAAGCAGGAGAGAGCAAGCCAAACAGGAGCGAGGCAGCCACTGCGCTGCCTGCACCAACTCCACACCACCCCCGTAGACACAACATCTCCGTCTATCAATATTTTCTCTCCCATTTCCCAGACTCTTGATTAAGGTCCTAGCACAGCCCACCTTCCCATCAATCCAGCTTAATCTCCCTTCGCCTTGAACCCTGCCTTCTGTTTTGTTACCCCGATCACTGGAGTAGGCAAGACGAGGTTAAATCATTCTTGATACCGTTAGCACACCTTATCTAGAATAGGAGGGATTCAAGCACTCAAAAGTGTCTTTGCATACAGTGAATATAGAATAGTCCCCTTGTATTTTAAAATATTTATAATTAAAAAAAAAACCCAACAAATAGACCAACCAACTAAGGGGAACTTCTAAGGGCAAGAAGACCCAAGTTTTGTACTCTTTGTGAGCATCCAGTGCTTTATTTCGGCATTTCTTTTAATTGAATTCTAGCAACCCGCAACCCTCAAGAGTTACACCTCAATCCAAGAGAGCACACAGCCTTTGTACTTAATTAACAAAGATTTAGAGCAGCTGGACAACACTGCGCTCGTTCAAACGTGGGCTGTGCTTCGGCAGGATCAGGGTGAAGGATCTTGCCTGCTACACCGCTGTTTACACGCGCAGAAATAATTGGAGAAGATGTGGGCAAACTTCGGAGAGCCACTAGAGGCCACTGGAAGTCTGGAATGCCGAACTCAGAGACGGACTAATCGGAGAAAGCCGCTCTGGATGTCGACTGCGATCCTTACCTGTAAAGGAATTGATGCTAAGGCTGGTATTTGTTTTGTAGCTTTTTCACATGATACATAAAAATCAGAACATGGAAGAATTACTTTCATTATTTCAACACAGTAATTTCAATGAACAGTGCATGTATCTAATGAATGGAATTAACTGCGGTCCCAGTGACAAAAAGGGAGGGGGGACGGGGGAATGAAGAAGAGTTTAAAGACACCAAAAAAAGTCTGCTTCAATTTTGTCACTTGCATACATTTTTGTCTTGTTGGTGATTTTTACCATTATATTTGTGGCTTATTTATGATTTCTTTCCTTAAAAATTTACCTTTTTTTTTCCAAGGTTAACCTAACCATTTTTAGTTTCAAGCGCTTACCCATCAAAACTGTTATGAAAAATAATAATAATTAAAAGAATCTGCTACCTACCGTCTTTGTGTCCAGGTCATTTTTCAAGACCAGTCCACTTTGATGCAGTCATCTCACATGAGATAGACTTTGCATAGTCACAGCAAATACTGACAAGCCTTTTGCCTAAGTGGAGGAACAGCAACATCCAGTTAATTCTCACAAAACCCTTTAACAGTAAGGAGGCAAACACTAACAATTGGTGAAACCATGAATGTGGGCCTTCTAAGATAAAATGCCACAAATAAATATACAGATTCTCTTTACCTCAGAAGCCAAAGAAACAATTTCCCAAATGCATCAATTAGCAGGTGTACTCAGGAACTGTCTAGGCTGATGGTACCAAATCAAAAAACATATAGGTTTTCCCTTACCTTTCTAAGACTGCAAAATTTGAAACACCTGGAGTAATTTTACTTTTTTCCCCATAGTATTCTTCTTAAAAACTACATATGACATTAAAACCTTAGTAAATTTGGTTAAATAAATTAATTTTAAAGGAAATCCCAGCTCCTTATTTGCATCATGTTAAAGTCAGCTATAGCTTTGAGGTAGGAAACAGAGCTGTCAGTTTACAGACTTGCTGAAGCAGTAAGTGGGATGAGACTGTGGCCAGGAGAACATCACCACCTCCATATTTGAGCCTATTCCTGTCCCAGATCTCTCCAACTTCAGTTTATGTGCACCACTGTAGATTCATTCTGAATCCAGGTACTAAATACATCTCTTTAGAGCCAGTATTTTCAAATGGAGCTGAAGCTGAAGTAGCTGTAAATCTCCTTTCTGTCTGCTAGGAAAATCCAAGCCACTTGGGTATTTTTAGTCCATTTCCTGGTTTACAGGTGCAATTTCACATTCTTAGTGAGGACTTCGTAGTGGAGATTTGGGGACATACATTTGTTTCCCTGATTGATTTAGTTAATAAGCAAATTAGCAGTCAAAACTCGTGCAGTTTTTTCCCTAAAAATATGTTATTTGAAAATACTAAGGCAAACACAGTTCAGTTTAGCACACAGGCCAGTCCAGAAGTTACCATAGATTTACATCAACATCTTTCAGTGGGTTTCCAAATGTCCTTTCATAGTCTATGGCTTGTCCTCAGCTCTTGCAGGAGCAAGGTGCTGACTGGAAAAGCTTTGTCTCCTCTTTTTGGCAACCCATGCTGTGTAGGAGTGTTTTGATGGCATATTTAAAAGGACTCCAGCTTCCCAGCAGGATGGGCTGAAGGATCTTGCCACTTAGAGCTGCTCTAGCAAGTGACACCTTCCTAGAAACCATGTTAATAATGTTGATAATTCCAGATAAAAAAGGGCACCAATTACCTAAGCTGATTTCACACTGAGATGTGTATGAATGCATTTCCAACGGAAGAGCCAGCTTTTCCATGCCTGTGAATCTGCAGCACAGGCTGCAAGTTGCCAGATAAACATTCATTGGGTTTAATAATGACTTTTGGCTCTCAGTTCATCTAATTTGTTAACAGGAGTAGCAAATACAGAATGGGATTTTCTACAGGCTTTACTTACATAAGAAATCCTGATGACAGATTGATGTCATTCAACCAGACCTCCTCACGTGACTGGGCCTTGTGCAATCAGCCTCTTCTTTCTTTCCTACTTTAGCTCCAAGCTGAAAATTAGCATTGAGAAAGCCCCAGACAATTCAATTGGAATAACCAAAGGTTTGGAGCACATTTCTTGATGCTATAAATCTACCTGGGAAGCCAGAGGAAAACTGGTACCAGCTACACAGAGCTCCCTATAGCCAGTTTGCAGGGATGGAACATTGCACACCTGTTTTTCCCAAGGGCAGAAGCAAGGTGGTGAATCCTTGAATGAAGCTTCAGATCCATTCTCAAATTTGCATAGTACTATCTTAACTGAAATTCACCTCTGAGTATTTTAGAAAAGCAAATGTCTTACCTTGTCTTCGCTGAAACACCTGTAAAGTTCAACCACTGTTAATAACAAAATGATTCCTAGTACAAGGAATGGGCAGCAAACTGTAGTTTTAGAATAGTTTTATATAAAATAAGGAAGATTAGTCTATTTTTGCATCATGTTCAAACTTTAGCTTATTATTATGCAAAGAAAAAGGACAGAAAAAGATCAATTGTTTTTAAATACATTTAATGTTATGAAACATATTGCCTTTATTTTGTTTAAATCCGTGCTAAATCTTAACATCAACAATAATAAAAGGCTTTTAAAAACCTTTTCTTTAATCACACAGTAGCCTCATTGTTTTACTCTAAGGCAGAAAACAAACAGAGTCATCATAAATAAAACACTGACATGGAATATAAGACAAACCCAGGCCAGACAGTTTGCTAAAAAGTTTATGAAAAGTGCACCTGGCTGGCTCAGGACTCCCTGAGTAAGGTAGACATTCTCCCACACACCTCTTGGCTATTTAGCCACTCACGAGAAAATCTGAAATAAAGGCTGCCTTTCTCATTTTAAAGGTATTGCATTTACATGTCACTTGCTGTGTGAGGTAGGAACCAGTTCCTAGGGACTGTATCTGGGCCTCACCTCCTTATTGTTGCCCCTCCATTTGCTATGCAAAAAGAGTTTTAAGTGCAAAACTAAGCTTTAGCTGTCTATGAAACTGAACTACTGTTTATTTTCAATCATAATTCATCACCTGATTGTAAAGGACACTTCTCATGATTTTCACCCTCAAACCAATAAGAGGCACAAAAAACTAGATGGAACTTTTTTTCTCCCCCCCAAAGGATGCCTTTGAAAAAAGGGGACTTAAGCACTAGAAGAAAACCGTGTGTTCAGGTTATCTAATTCAAAGCTCCATGAAGTTTCTGTTTTGTAACTGAACCCTGCCTGGAGTAAATTCTTAATTGAAAAATAGCAGCAACTCAAAAGTGCATAAATTACAAACTTCATCAATAAATTAAGGACATGGATTTGCTGCATCTAACTATCCTCCAAACTGTCCCAAGATCCTTTTCTTTTTACAATGACATGGAAAATCAGAATAAAGGTACTACTATGTTGAAACTAAAACTAATCTAAAATCTTCAGTAGATTTCTTTCTGAGATAGGGCAACTTATCTTTTACCAAAATTCAAAAGATATATAGAATGACTGGAAGTAGCCCAATAACAAGACAACCCCTCCTACACCACCAAGCCTTAAACATAGGTTTTTCCATTCATATGTAGACTTGTAATTCAGGGTGTGAGTTTTCAAGTAAAGGACAAACATCTCATTCCCAGGGATGCTAATTATTGGAGAGCTTGTACAGTAGGAAGGCTGAGGAGAGATCCAGTCCTGAGCAGTGGGGGAGGATTCTTCAGCAGAATTTTCAGCTGTAGCAGGTGCAGCTGTGGGACTTGCAGTTTCATTCATGTCTCGTACAGACTCCTGTGAGTCCTGCATTCAGAGCCTAAGCAGTCCAGTGGCCATTTGAAGACTACAGGTGACATTTCAGATCCCCACATTGAAGGCCTTGGCTCTAAAGGACCCCCTTCCACCAACACTCCATGAGAGGTTGTGCACAGAAGTAGGAAAAGTGCTTGACCAATGTGTAAGGATTACATTTACTCTGAAGTTCTTATTGGGACTGTTCTTTAATATGAAAATACTCTTCATCCTCATAAGACAGTCATATTCAGGATCCTATTCATTCATGGCAGAGATGAATCCATCAGTGAAGTATTAGTAATCACTTGCTTTGCAGTGAGATGGTTTCTGCTGGCTGGCATGCCCTTGGAAAAGTGTGCTGTTTCTTGATCAAAAAAGGTAGTTCCCAGTTCATTTGGGGCTTTTTTTTTCCTTTAGAACAAATTTAAATGCCATATTTATTTGTAGTGAGATTGTTCATGGGGGCACACTTAAAAAAAACCAGTTTGGGTAGAGCTTGTGTTTCTGCATCTTAAGCATACTGTGTGTTGAACAGAGTAGATCTAGAAGACAACAGGTACAGAGGTAGCAGCCCAATGTTGTGATGAAGCACTTCCACAATAGCAACTTCAAGCAACTTGAACTTCACAGAATCCACAAAAACATTCCTGTTTAAAATGTGCTTTGCAATAAGAACATCAAGCTTTTCTCTTTCCCCTTCTAACCTACTGCAAGCACAAAAATCCTACTTTTCCTTAGCTGGGAGCTAACCTCAGTCCTGCTGATCCACTTTTAGTTACCAAGGTCACGGAGCAAGGTGAGCATCCAGGTTCTCTGCTGGAGTCAGTGCAGATAACAGTCTCTAACAAGAATAATCATCAAGGATCCACCTTGCTAGAAACACAGCTGTGACAGCATTTGCTTCATTGGAGGAGGAAGATTCAGCTGCAGGCCTTGCCCATGGCTGAAGAAAAATTTCCTTTTTTCTTTTTTTTTCCCACTGGAAAATGTTTGCATTTATAAAGCAGGTAAATTGGTAGCTTTTAAACATAATTTTAATAATGTCAGTTCATAATTTCTGGTAAGGGAGAAAGTTTCACAGCTCAAAGATGAGGCAGAGAATTTCATACATTTAGCATGAATTCAGAAGGAGCTAGTGTCTCTGACAGCAAAGATAGCGCTTGCTGTGGACTAAGGTTGCTTCAACCAGAATTACATAGGAATATATCTACTAAAAAAATAACCTTTCAGAATTACAGACAAATATGAGTTACATGTAGTCTATGTAGTTAAATCCATTTTTTACTTTGGCATTAGATGCCTGTTTTTGTGGTAATCCAGTCACGGAAATAAGTCACTCGTGTGTAAACTCCAGGTTTATTTGGCTTGGCACATTCATCTCCCCAGCTCACTATTCCCACGAGGTACCACATCAGTCTAGAGTCTGGAGTAACCAGGGGTCCCCCAGAGTCCCCCTAGAAAAAGAGGAGGGGGAAAAAATATTTAATTGATCAGAAGAGAAAATACAATTCTCTCCGTACACAGGAGGGTCTATCCTATAAGAGAAGTTAACAAGCAGTATTTCAAGAGCAGCCATTTGTGCAGAATGCAGGCTGTTTCTGAAAATTGAGTCAGAAGTTTGTGGCATTTTCCTGTTTCCCAGGGGACCTTCTGACCTCTTTTTTGGTAAAAAACCTAACAAAAAGCTTCTGTTCTGTTTTGTGATGCACTGCTTCCCACCTGCCTTGTCTTCTTCCTTGTACAGACTATGGAAATACTGGTATAGGCAGCAAGTCACTTTCAGCAATAATATTTAAAAATTAGCTTAGAGCTCCTTTTTGCTGGGAGCTTTCATCAAGAACTTGGTCATCTAGTTAGATATCTCCTTAAGGTATTATCCACTTTCCGAGGCTCAATTTGATACTGTTAATAGCATGACATGGTAATAATAATTATACTGGACATCTTACAGACTGAGAGGCAATCCTCACACAACAGACCAAATTCCCCAACTTTCACCAAAGTTATTTACTGAACTAAACAGCAGTTGCACCCTTCTGCTTAGGTCTTTTCTGTGCTGAGCCAGGAACAGAGGAATGAGCTTCCCAGGCTTATTCTGCAGGGAGTTTGTCTTTGGACAAAAATCTGTAGGACTGGGATTGAGGGAAGAGTCTGTATTAAATCAACACTTTAAGAGTAAAATCTTTAAAAATAACATAAATAGAAATTATGTTTTTAAAAGTTATCACTGTGGAAATATTTTTGTTTGAACATAAGCATTTCCTTGCAATATTTGCAAACCTGCAGCATGCATGTTTCCTTCCCATTCTTTTTCACCTACCTTCATTATAGTTATCTTTGTTTCAGACAGTTTTCATTTCACTGAGCCAAGTCTGTTACCAAAGATCACATTGTAACAGATCTGTTGTGATATTATCCAGTCCAGAATTTAATTTCAATGAGTGACAGTGCATTTTTTCTCTGGTCACTTAACATTCTTAACCTTCTTCCTTCTCATCTCTACCGATGTCTAGTGTTAGCTACTTAAGACATTTAATTTTTAGCTCATAATTAGTATAACAGTATTTAGTGCTAAATGATGTGTACTAAATGCTATTTCACTTTACATCTAAATTCCTGTTTGAATGGAGCCTATTTAAAGGACTAATACACTGTCCATTAAGATGTGGTCAACCAGATACTGCAGTCAGCATTAAAATAGTTTTCCTTTCTAATTTTCAGCTACAATTACCTGACAAGCATCTACTCCTCCTTCCAAGTATCCCGCACACAACATCCTGGGTGTTATGTCCCCATCATACACTTCTTCTCTGTTGCAAGTGTCTGAGTCAATAAGTTTCACCGTTGCCTCCTGAAGAGCATTTGGGGCTGGACCTGAGAGAAAATACAATTTGGGTATTTATCAACATAATTACTTTGCAGTAGTTAATATACAGGAGGAGTGTTTAATGTTCTCTTCTGGAGGACCAGCTAGACTTGGTTTAATATGGAGGTTTTTCTTGTTGGTCTGCCTAGGCCAGGCGCTTAAGGAGAATGTACATAGAATCACAGATCACTTAGGAACTGTACCATTAAGACTGAAGTAATGATCACATGGTACACAGTACCTTAAGTGTAAAGCCGTATATTTTACACATGTTCCATAGCACAAATTCCATGGTCCATGGAACACAAATTCCCTAGCAGTTTGAGGAAATGATACAAAATGAAGGCATCTTGATTCCATTGCTAATGTACTCTTAGTGTGGCCTGGCAAGAGTGTGAGCTTGGGTAATTCACAGCTCACTCTGCACATTTTACCTGATAGCTCACAGTTATCAGTAGCTCCTGACTAGTGCTGGCAAAGTAGATTTTTAGGTTCTAAACACCTGCATGGCTGGACTACCTCTCTTAAGAATTTACATTATGAAATGGAAAGGCTGGGAAAACAGAAGAGTCTTCTTTTTTTTTTTGCTCCAGTGGACTGTAGTTCTGTCTTTATCCATTCAAGTTTTAGAAAAAGAAACTGATGCCTACAACTAAACAAACCTATTGCAAACATTAGGCTTGCTGTCATATCACGTGTAGCTATATAAGTCATATCAGTTCACTCAGAGCTGCTGTTTATGGACCATGCAGGTTACCTGGCAGACTCAGGACTCACCATCATTGGTGAGAGCTCCCCAGCCTGTGATGACAGCGTAAATATTGTAGGGAAAGGTCTGAGATGGCTCTGGCAGACAGACCCGGTGTATGCTGCTCGTGAACTCCACTCGTTTGGAGAGCTGCACAAGCGCAATGTCATAGTCGTGTTCTGGGTAGAGGTACTTCTCATGGATAATAATTGTCTTGACTGATCGCTTCAAGCTTGGGGGCTTCAAAAGAGCTCCAAAAGTAGCAGTCCACTTCTGAGGGTGAGTCATGCTGAAAAAGATAAGAGTGCTGTAAGTATTTTGCTGGACTTTAAATTTGCAGAGTATCTTTACTGTAAAACTCCTTCAAGCTAGCTCCCTACTAGACAGCTGTGGTATCCATCACTTTCCATAACAGAACTGTGGGCTGCTGCTAGAAGGGGGCATTCTTGCATTCCCTCCTCAGCCATGGTCTTGTACCCCTTCCCTGCTCCTTGTCCCTGATCTAACCACTGTGTGGCCATAGGGTGTCATCAAATCCAAAAGCTCTTCTGCTGTCAGCTCTTCATTTCCCTCACTCTTTTGGCACATTGGTAGTCTGTTCAATCAACTGTTCCATCTTAAAGTACCTTGCAGCTTCGCAATTGCCATGCTTTAAACAAAAAATGCTGGGAGTGCATGGCTGAGCAGAGGGGCAGGAACATGGGATGGTATCTGCTGATTGCAGTCTGCAGTGGCAGCAACCCCATTGTAACACGAAGGCATACGTTTAAGAAATGTAAAATATAACAGGAAACAAATACTCCACCATTTTGCTCACCTTAGCTTTTCTGCACTTTTTTGGTCAGTACGTCAAGTGACTATTGATTTTCACTCATCAAATTGCCAGTTCTGCTCCTGAGGGCCAGTCTTTAGTTTCTAATTGAAACATCCAGATGATGGGCCTACTTAACTCTGACTTTTCTCTTCCAAAATTGCTTCTCTGACTTTTCTCTTCCAAAATTGTTTGTCTGGGAAAGAGTCAGAGGTGTGGTGCAAACATGGAAAGCCACACAACTTGATACAGAAGGGGCACATTCTGCTGCAGATTCTAAGGTGGGCACTTACTCTCTGAAGCAGTGAGCTGCAGACACCAGCCATGTGTTGCTGATGAGGGTTGCACCACAGCGATGGATGTTATTGTACTGCAGACTGGCCTGCCACGGCCAGTCCCCGGTCTCTGCAGAGGACAATCCGCCAACGATTCGCAGCGATGAGGATTTTGCCATGGACTTGACTGATCTATTCTGCCGTAACCCACAGACTGTCAGAAAGGACAAAGTCAGTATTAGCTATTCTTCTGTTTAGTAAATCCTGCGAATGGCTGTGGAGAACATATGTAAAATTCCACACCACCTGTGTTCTGTAAAAATGTATTGACATCAGCAAGAAAACATATCTTCCACCAGCGCCCCCAAATCCGAGCTCCTCATGCACAACCCATGCACAGCTGACTATCATGGAAAGCCATGATGGTCAAGCATTCAGGCTTAGCTGTGTGAGCAGCCTGACTCAGGAATCAAAATATTCACCACACACCCAAGACAATTCCCAAATAAAGACATTGCCAACTTTAGTGTCTCAGATAATTTTTCATTAGGATAAAATACGAAAAAGGCAAAATCTAGAATGGGAATGATCCAGGTTGTGGGATTTTACCATGCATGCATGCAGATTACATCAGCAAGATGTCACCTGGAGACAAGCAACTGATCACTGCAGTCTGCAAGTAGACCTGGAAAGGCACTTCAAGCAAAGAGCATCACACTACTCCAACCAGAGATGACAAAAGGCATGGATACCTCCAGCATGGTGTGCATCCATGACACAAACCCAGAGAGAAATTGAAATATCCATAGTTTCAGCTATTAAACTCAGGATATTCAGGAGCAGCTGAAGCTCCTGCATAGCTTTAGAAAATTCCTTGATGAACAGACCTACTTCAGATGTCTTCTCCCATCCAAACAGCATCAAATCTGTCCTACCTGGACCAAGACCCACTAGTTTTCATCCAGGTCCCAATTTCAGCTAGACATTAGGAAAGTTGACACATAGGACTATCCCAATTAATTGAAAAAGAGACAGAGATGAGAATTATTTGCATAGTGACCACACAGTCCAAACCATTGCTGCACAGCTCCTCTCCCAGACAGTGACCTGGGAGGGGGCCAAAACAGAACTTGGTAATTCATCACTGAGGAGCTGCCAGCCCCAGGGCCCTTGAAGTCCTTAGAAGTGAAAAGCTGGAGCCACAGAGAGTGTTATCTCATCCCTTTCCTGCTAGGATCTGCACAACATTATGTTAACAGTACTTCATGATCAAAAGCGGCAGGAATACCACAGCAGACTGAAAGCTGTTCATAAATTTAGAAGAAAAAAAGTTACACCACATTGAGGAGTTCATGAGCTCAGTGTAGAATCTGCCCTCTTCTGATATTTAAAACCAAAATGAAGGAGATCTGTGAAACCTTAATCTACCTGCCCAAAAGTTTTGTGTAAAAGACAAACTTCCGAATATACCATAGTTCATAAGACTGTCTGAACAAACGTTTTTCCCTCCTGAAAGCTCTTTGTAATCCTCAGTAACTGGTCCTAAAACTGCACAATCCTATCAACAACCACCTGAGCAGTCAATGTTCAAAACACAGGGAATAAACTCAGTTCTATCAGTGCCCCAGAACACCAGCACCTACATCAACCCCAAAAAGTGATGTAATTTAATCTTCCATTGTTTGACAGCTTATTGCTAAGGAACTGAGCAAACCTTCTCAGAGTTAAAAGAAACACAACTTGTAAGCAAAGATAGCTTTTATGACTGTTTTATCTCCAAGTAAGCTGACTTCTTTCTCTGAAAACTTAAAAAACATCTCTAAAACAAGATATCTCTATCTAACCCCTACAGCAATGCAATGAGAAGACCAGTCACATTTCCATATATTTCCATGAGGAACAATTTTGTGCTGTCAGCCATTCCAAATTCCAGAACATTTTGATTATAATCATAGGCTGATGTAACTTCTATACATTTCCTTGTGGTGCCTCTCTCCTTTCAATGGGTGCTAAAGAAAATTACCAACTCCCAATTTCTGAGAGTACAAGGTCACATTCATTAGACGGAAGGATGAGAAAAGGCTCTTAAGGGCCAGTAAAAGTGCTCAGGGACTCTTAACGTTAATTTAAACAGTTGGAGATGAGATTTCTGATGTTTAAAAAAAGCCTTACTTACTGTCATTGAAGATGGCTTCTGCTCTTACTGGCTCCACATCTGAAACAGAGAAACAATCAGGGTAAGGCCAGGCCAGCACAGACAAGGTTCCCCATCCTCATGGTCATCCCCCCAACAGCTATTTGAGCACAGGGCACACAGGAGGCATGGCTGAGGGGGCTGCTAGAGAAAGCAGTGTAGCTCATATGTGTCCATGTTCATGTGCTGGCTGTTGGCCTCCTCTGCAGTCGGTGTTGTCTGAGAACCAGGCACTCATCCTGCCCATCCTGCTGGCCCCCGGTGTTTCTGGAGGGGAGTACGGACAAAACAAGTCTTGTATTACTCAAAATCTACAATTTTGCTGGGAAGAAGTTTTTATGGTGGAAATTTTTGAAGCTCTTCTTTTTACAAAAAAAGAAAAAAATCAACAGTTTACATATTACATCCAAGAGAGGGTCAGAGGGTTGGAGAAGAGCTGGTACTCTGTGCCCTCTTCAAGATCAGAAGGCACAGCTTCACTGCAGCAATGGGAGCTTACAATAGCAGTGGCTCACTCTCCTTTCTCCTATCTTATTGGTACACTAATAATACTAAAATAGATAGTTCATAGATAGTTCATAGCAATTTATTGCATGGCACAGCAGGTTCTAGCAATACATTCCCTCCTTTAACATGCATGTTGTATGTTCACTGAAAATATGGCATGCCCATGCTGACAATAGCAAGCACTGGCTCAAGGTTTAAATCTATCAATTTTCTTCCAGAATGCTGTTTTTCACTAGAGCTACCACTGTAGTTTCCAGCATTCAAAACAATTTAAAAAATAATACTAATTCTAAAAAAATAATAATTTCAAGATAGTTTTTTAATTATATAGTGATTCTATACTGGTGTCAGCAACTTCATATTTTGAGTCTGGATAGGCTTTCTCAGCAAATCCCTATCCTTATCCAATTCCTTCATTTCTCCTTGCTGCTACACAGAATAATATCCTAGTTTTTACCAAACCCACACCAAGTCAGGAGGACTCTCTTTTGAATGCAAAGGGCTCTGGCTCACACTTGTCACCTGTTGGGTTTGTATCACCTGTGTTTTGCATGCAGGCTTGACACTCCCTCAGGTATGCTGGGTGAATTGTCTGTTTGCAATCCACCAGTACCAGACAGGTGCTCACTCATTTCTTAATATGACAGTATGCAGATTGTGATAGAAAAAAGGAAACAAGCAGAACTCCAGCACATGTACAGCTTGTCTGCAGGGAATGTTACAGACCAAAGGCAGTGCTAGGGGTGCCATGTGTGTGTGCAACCACTTCTTTCTTTTATAAGGATGGGATATGAGTTAAAATTGAACATTTATATAGCAATACAGTCTAATCACTATAGAAGGAACTGAAGTCTTATTCATTATGAACAGGAACTGTTCACATGATGAAGATAATTACATTTCACTGGTGGGCAAGACACAACTTCCAAGGTCCTCTATCAAATAAAAATGCTCATTTGTATTTTCTCAATTCATATGAAAAAAGGAAGAAAACACTGAAAATACATGTACTTTTGCATTTCAGTAGCACTAGTTGTATTCTGTGAATTTCCCTGGATAATATGGTTGGTTGTCTCCTAGAACCCTTATATCAAAATGGAATTACACCACAGAGCAAAAGCTTGGTCAGCAGAGGGATTCAGCAGTGGTGTAAACATTACTGTTTGCTAAACTGTACTAAGGCTTTGGCCACTTCCCCTGTACATTTATATTGGCTAGAAGTGCTTTGAAAAATCTGGCCCTACTTGTTTCTTTCAACTATGATGAACATCCAGTGTTTTCCTAGAAATTCATACAACCTTCAGAACTAGTTCATCATTTGAGTCACACCAATACTTTATATCTGGAAACTGGTAAGAAACCAACAAATGTAATTCACAATGAAAGAGAACCTTTTGCCTTTAAGTGCAATACTGACAATGATGTTTTTTAGCTTTTCTCTGGGTGGAGAGACATTTACCTCATAATTCATAATTATAAAGCCTGCAGCCAATTATTATCACTTACATTATGTTGCAAAGCTCATTGAGAAGACAAAAGGAGCAACCAGCTTGTTCAAGTGCAGTGCCGGAAGCAATTCAGCTGGCATGTTCCCACTGCATCGAATTTTGCTGTGAGTCACAGGTGCTCTGCAAGGCACCTGTATGAATCTCTGTTTGCCTTTTTATGAGGCACCTAGAAAAAAGTGCAAACCTCACATGGGCAAAATTTTACCCATTGCTTCCAGTTGGATCAACTTCTGTGTAATTGGAGAAACAAGCCTTCCACACACACCCTACGGCTCTGGATGTCGGCATGTTTTATAATATATCACGACTTTACAACTGCTGTACTCTCCTACCCATCCACTGCTGAAGGAAAAAGGCCAGTGGATACCCTGTTTTAATTACTGTTAGCAAATTCAGTGCTGTATTCACTAGGGTAGGGTCCCAAACAGAGCAGAGCACATGCACATGTTTGGAAAACTGAAGTGACTGACGCTATTTTCAGATAAGCTGAGCTCACAGAAGATCAAAAGCAGGGAGCACTTTGGGTTACATGATACCACTGAAAATAAAGTTGCTTACTGGTTTACCTTGCTAGGGGCTTGCCTTCATTTGTTACCTGTTCAGATTGTGCCAGCCAACGTGTTGCAAGCCCTGCCTTGAAGCAGTCACTTGTGAGGCACGAGAGAAAATTTCGCTGCCCTGTTTATTTACTAGTTGCCCTAGTTGTTTGCACCACCAAGAAAAAGCATCAATTAGTAACAATTGAAGTGTCATATCTTGTCCCAACCACACATGGCTGCAAAAGTAGTTGTTTGTGCCACATTTAGGAAAATAGTGTTCAAGATTCTACTGTAAACAAGTTTGACTTGAACCTGCATTAATTACCTGTAAAATGGAGCTTGCTAATGAATTCTAGCTTGCTTAACTTTAATGATAAAACAAATGTTTAAATTAAAATGGCAGCAAGCTATTGAAATGCAGCTTAGGGATTCCATCTCTCAGAAGAGGGCTCTGTTCTCCAACTGGACAAGCAATTTTGTTAATATAGTTATTTTATATATTTATTAAACAAAATAACTCTAAAACACACCTAAATTCTTAATTTCTGATTAACTTGCACTTACTGTTTAAGGCTAATAAATTATCAGTAAAGAACTTTTTTACTCCTCAACATATGTGTTTGAGCACACTTGGAAGGAAATGCTCATAGTTAACTGCAGAGTGAATGGGCCATCTTATCTGTGAGGGGTTCAGAGGTTTCTATGGAAAAATGTGCTCCATCTCTAAATACTGTCAGTGTCACTGCATCAGAGGAATCAGTCATGTGCCCACTGCCTCATTTCATTTTATCCACAGAGCTCAGTGTTTATGTTAAAGGGGAAAGATCAGACAGAACTCTATGATGTAAGAGTATCAGACATTATACTGACATAGTGCAAGCAAGGCAACCAAATGAATTATTAGGGGATATTATGCATTTTCAGCATAGAAAGGGCCAGAGATGGCTGCAAAATTAAAGATAACACATGCTTTAAAAATCTGATGAAGTTTGACCAAATTACATAAGTTTTCACAGGTGCTGATTCTTAAAAGAAACTTGATTTTCTTTATAGGTTTCTACACTTACAGATTTTCTAGATGTGAAAGCGTAACTTCTAGTCTCAAAAGCAAACTGCATGTTCCATCCTCTACTGTATCAAGTTCCTGCATCTTAGATGTTTTTTCAAACAGAGAAGGTAAGGTAGTGATTACCTTAAAAGAGATATAAATGCAGGAAATTAAAGAGTATGTGCTTTCGTACTTATAACACATTCCTGGAAATCCATTTGAAGCAAAAGTTTGGGAAATGCAGCAGGGAGCAGGGAAAGCATTTTCCCCACTGTCCCTCACCACATTTTAATAACAACTTTCTTGAAAGGAGTGAAAATTAAAAAATTCTCAGCTACATCAGAAACAGGGGCCTCACCCAGAGTTATGCAGGGTAACAACTGCACATGCAGACAAAAACTGGATCACTGGTGAGTTTTAGTAGGTCACCAAACTGGGCAGCTGAGAGGAATGTCACAGAGTGCCTGTCCTGCAGTGCAGACAGAGGTGGGGATAATAGCTGTGCCCTATGCTCTTCAATGATGGTGAAGATCACAAAGGTCTGAAGTACTGAGGGAAATGGGAATAAGAGCACTGAGCAACAGATTCAGTTGTGCTCCAAAAACTGTACCTTAAAGGAACTGCAGGAGTTTCCTGAAAGATGGCAAAACATGAGCTTTGGGTTTAGCAGGAAATGTGCATTCTTCTGTGGTTACATAGTTCATATACATCCTAAAATATCTCTCCACTAACCTTCCGATATTCTCACTGCTTGCAACAGGAATTACCTCTCCAGATTTGCACCTTTGTAGAAGTAGCAAAACATGGCTTAGATACAGGTGATGCAATTCTCATTCCTTCAAGGGAGTAGAGTAACCTGATAGAGACACGACAACTGCTTTGTGCCTCTAATTGTCCCTGTCAGCCAGCCGGTCCCTCCCTGCTGATGCTCACTGCACCTGTCCTCACATCTGTGATTCCCTCCACTGCTTCATCAGCATCTTATTTCTGTCCATGAGGCAGACATAGGTCCGTACCTCACAGCTCCGTCTGGTTGTCCTGCAGCCTGAGGAGGAATCTACTATGTACCAGTTCTGTAGCAGGCATCAAAACAGATACAATTTTTAGCATTACTTTTCTTCCTGACCTACACTCGTGCCTGAGCTGCAATCAATGTCTTGCTACAATAAAGGCAGCCCAAATTGCTCTCAACCTCTTGGGAAAAACCAAGGTTTGAGTGAGAAAATCAATTAAATTAATGTATCTGGGTCATGAGAAGAGAGGTCAAGATGACTTTCTGCTTAATGCCTTTATCACAAGCATATCCTTGCAAAATACTAATTTTAAAATACATTTCAGTCCCTCCCATTTCAATCATTCTCTCTAGACTCTTACTGAAATGTACCACCTTGTGCCAAACTAGTGACCTCAAAGTGGAGAAATATCAGATCTCCACTGTTTCCCAATGTACAGATGCACGTTCAGTTCCACTCCCCAGAGATGCTGTTGTGGCTGATAAAGGGCAAATATCCAGACTGCTCCACACGTTATTTGACATGGAACATTCCTCATCAACCCTGTCAGCCACTCATCTGCATGACTCCCACAGAAGACTCGATAAAGAAGTAAGAATCTGTCTGCCAGGTTCTGTACTTTGTAGTTGTTAGGAGCTTTAGCAAGCCCCAGATTCCAGGTGAACAGAAACAATAACAGTTGGCTTGTTGATCAAAACCAATTCATGACTCATTATTCATGGTCAAAACCTCTGGCTGTGCAACAGATGGGAATCCTTCCTACTCACTTCGAGCAGTGCCAGTGATCTTGCAACCAGCTTCTTTCTGACATCAGAAGTACATTCCCAAAAATACATTTTGGGATACTTCCAACCTACCTGACAAAGGGAAATAGTCTGGCAAGCTGCTCTACACTTTACTTAATACGGATCCAGACTGTCAGGTGACTTTACTTCTAACCAAGAAACCCTCAGGAAAATAAATCAGCCTTGTAGAAGAACTCTTTGTTGCCAGAACTATACAGAAGTCAAACTGCAACATCTTCTTTTAGTGCCAGTGGAAGAGCAAGTCCTAACATGGGTGTTTCCAAGCCATCTGACACTTTGATATCTCACTTTGATTGCCCTTGCACTGCTCTTCAGGGAAGGTTTGCTTAGTTCCTCACTGAAAATTTGGCTTCTAGTAGGGTTTGTACACAAGTGCAAAGAATTCTATCAGTTCTTATTTTCTATCCAAATCAGAGGGAATGTGTCGAGGTAAAATCCTTGATCAGGGGACTCTGATGTCCAGCTAAATAAGAAAGCAGGAACTTCAGTAATAATACATTTGAAGGTATACTGACAAAAATGTATTTTTGCAGTCCTGTGTAAAGAACATCTACTGTTTTGTGACAGAATAACCAGAGACAGTATTATGTTGTTTTCCTTGAAGTTCTGCACATTTTCTATTTTCTCATATGTGTATGATCAAGCTTCTCTCTTAGTAAAAAACCCAAAAAACTAAGAAAATATTGTCCCCTCTTTATTTCCAATCCTCAGGAATGCAGAGGCAAAGCAAGTTCTACCCCTGGACTGGCAGACTGCTTAATGTTGTAGTGCTGCCCTTAACTGCAGCTTGAAGGTCCCAAGTGTAGCACCCAGTTTGGAGGAGTTTGTTGGAGCTGATTCTCAATGCAAATTCTTGTGAGTGAAGTGCAGGTTGAGACATGGTGTTGAACAACAAGGTGATTATTTCAGGGGAGGAAGACTTAAGGAGGTTCCCTTTATCAGACTCCCCCTAGCATGTGATATAAATAAGTGCCTGACCTGGATTTGTTCAACTAGTGAGCCATGCTTAGCTAAAGTGAGCTATATCATGGCCCCTAAATTAGAATATTTTGATAAGGTGGTTACAAAGAACAGGTTAATGATTTTTTACAAGCCATTATGATAATGTCATTCTGAAAATGCCTTAGGATAAATAAGGATTTCAGTTGGCAAAAAGGTACAATGAAGCAATATTCAGAAAGGTGCCTTCAGAGCATGGAAAAAATCTAGGGCTTCTTAGATTCCATGGCTTAAATACTAATAGTTGACAAGATATTTCAGGAGGGGAGAGAAAAGTAGAAAATGCAAAACCTAGATTCTTCTCTGGACCTCCAGGATCTGTTGAAAATTGTCATTTCTCCCAAGTGTGAGGAATGGGTTTTATAAATTGAGACCAGCACCTCCACTAACAGCACAGGAGCTCTCCATTCTATACTCTTCTCCTGAGTCCACTTGAAATGGCAACACCATTTAGGATCTGGCCTAAGCTTCATACCATTGCTGAAATCCTATTAGCAAAGAAAGTTCAAAAAAATTTTTTGGACAGCCTTTTATTGTTGTCTCTTAGAAATGCCAAGGTATTGTTTATGTTCTTTTGTGTCACTCCTAGCACTTGCACAATGCTAGTCCTCTAATGAGTAGCTGACCTGTGCAGTGTTTTATGGTTAGGCTGGGAGAGCCAAGAAAAGCAATGCAAAGTTTGTCACACAACTTTGATAAAGTAATACAGATGCCATCTCTTAGTGAGACTATTTAATGAAAACATTGCAATTCAATTGCATTAGCCAATTTTTTAATTAGCTATTATTGCATTACTGTAACATTCCTGGTGCAGTTCAAGGTCAACTAAAACAGTTTTGATTCTCTTCCCACAATTACCAGACTGAATAAAAGCAGCTTGACTTGATAAGATCACAGACGTTTTTTAACAATAATTTTTGCACTCTTTCCAGTTTTATCCTTTATGTAAAGCATCAAATTAAGCTGAAGATTCAAAATTCACTAACTCATCATCCAACTGTGTAAACAAAAACAAATCTCTTCAAATCTCTCTGATACCCACACAGTATTTTTATCTGGGAGAATTTACATGTGCACTTTGTTGAACAGGAACTACTGGCATATAAACAACATGGCAGAGAAATGGTGATTACTTGCCCAGAGGGATGTCACCTATCATCCTGAGCCATTCCAAAGGGGAAGGCAGGTTGGCCCATCAAGAAACAATGGGAGTGTGACAGCTCATATTTGAGTTTCATTGCATTACCACAATGCAAATATGTGCCCAGGTCAAGCACCAAGAGGAGGAACAAGTTGCTTCTGCTCATTTCTGAGTGGGAGGAAGTCTGGATCCATCCAGTATGGAATCTGGCCCAGGTATCTTGTTCTCTAAATACAGCTGTCCAACCTCTGCAGCTTTCTGCTGGTTCAAGTGGTCTAGTGTGGAACAGCAAGCAGCAAGCACCCACTCTCTTACTGTACTGTCACCCTTGCACATGGAGCAAGTCATTCTGCCAAAACAAATGGAGCAAGTGTCTGTCCCTAGCTGTCAACCAGCAACTCATCCTTGAAAAGTTTGACACACAGAAAAATTGCTGACTATATATAACTGAAGCCAAGACAGAGACAAAATTCTAAGCCGGCGCAAAAATTCTGTAGCAGAACCAAAGTGTGGAAGGTAGTGCAGTTAATGGTCATATCCTGCAAATTTGTGTCTGCTTTGTGAAGAAGGGGATAGAATCCCTAGCTGAGAAGTCTTGAGGATAAGAACATTATGCCTTTCTTTCCCTTTCCTCTGGGCAATTTGCAAGGATTTTGATCTTCACACCAAATATTATTTTTTCAGTGCATTGGTTCTTTCCCCTTGTCATCCAAGCATACCTCCTGCACTTTCAGGCTCCATGACAGTAACATAAAGTTGGTACTGCAGTTTGGAGGAAGGCTGAGGCTGTACTTGGTGGCAAAACAACCAAGGAACTGCTCCCAGATATCCATAATTAAGATATTTTTGAAAGATTATGCTGATTTTGGTCTAACTTAAGGAGCATGCAAGACTGTCATTCAGACACAGTAACATCAAAAGCTACCTTCAAAACAGAAAAAACCAAGTTCCATCCATCAGAAAATGGAAAGAATTACTTTTAAAAGAAATATAATATACTTACTTGAGATGGAAGAAGATCGGACATTTATCCGCAGAGGCCCTGTGTATTTTTTCAGGCCCCTCCGTAAGATCTTCCCAACTCTTTCCCGCAGTGCTTCTCTAGAGTCCGTAGCGGAGAACCAGAATGTGAGCAAAGCCTCTGCCATCACACCTTCAGTATCTGGGCTGCAAACCAATGAAAGAGTCTCATTACCTCCAGCCCACTTCTGCATTTCTTAGCTTTTATCTTAGCTCCTCTAGCAATGGCAATGTAACATAAAAGATTCGATACATTTTCAAACATTTGTGACAAGGAATTACCAAAAGAAATCCAAGAACACTGCATGGTCAAATGCATCATAGGCTAGAAGGTGGCATGGTTCTTTCTGTGAACAAATGGCCAGACCAATTTTATAATAGAGTCTGAAAAGCAGTCGCTGACTACGCGCCTGAGACAGAAGAGAGGAAGGAATTAATTTGATTGCAATGAAAAGCTGGATAAGCAGCACTTAGAAACATGATTCAGGTGATTAACAGTATCTACACAGACCTTTCAAAGGCCCTGTACATACGCGGAATAAAAATTTATAATCATCATCAAAAAGTTACTTGGACCTTTTTGGGAGATGGGGAGAGACCACACAACCTAATTCCACAGCAGCAACCTCTTGGAGAATGTTCCTAATAACCTCATGTTGTGCAACAATAAACGAAACTTGGCAGCATACCCACAGTATATTTATGGAAGTCAAAGAGATGCATCACAAAAGGGGCCTTTAGCACCTCATTGAAAAGTGCAAGCAGCACACACATTGAGACACAATTCCACAGTTTTCATGTAAGATCAGAGGAAAGAAAAGGGACAAAAGTCTTGTAACAGCTTGAATTCACCTGGTAGTTGTATTTCATTTTCCTTAAAGCATCAGATACTGCAAGAGATGGAATGATAGACTACAAACATCAAACTGACTAATCTGGCATAGTGAATCTTGCTCTGTACTTGCAGATATCTTATCCCTGGTCATCACAAAGGGAAGGTAAGAGCTTGCACCAGGAACCTTCTCTCCTGTGCCTCCTCCCACCTGAACCAAGAAGCAATGAGACACAAGCCACAACAGATGAAATCACAGTTACTTCATACAGGGGAAGAACTAAAAGCAGGTTGCTCTTTCTTTGGATAGGAAAGGAAAAGAGAAGATCTCCTAGTTATATCTCACTGACTTGGAAATTTGTAATTACATAAAGGAAAAACAGAAGACAGACAGCTTATACAGAACTCATGCAATCAGGCTTTAATCTTTGAAAGGAACATGTGCCAAATTGAAATAGACATTCCTGATATCGCCAGTGAAGGGAAAGAAAAGGCCATATGCTTTATGCACACCAAGGCATGCCAAGTGGTTTGTAGGTGAGCAGAAAGACACACTCCTTGCCTCAAGGATCTCATAATTGAGACAGAGAAGTCATATGTGAACTTTTCAACAGACTGTTTTTTCCATTTGTTCTGACTTCAGTGTGATTGCCACTTGGTTTATTTTCCAGATATTATCTGATCCAACTGTGGGTGTTGCTCCGCATTTCTGAGGTGTTCCCTCACTTCTCCCCCCCACTCCTCTTCCTGTGCTATGCCACACTGGAATTACCATATCAACTCTTGCAAGCAAACCACACCTCTCGAAACCCTCAGGTAAGTACTGCCCACCCTGATTCACTTATTATATAGCAGAGATACAGAGCCAAGGACACCTCGTCAAGATTAGTATTGTCTTTCTCAGGGAGCAGTGGGCATTATTATTAATGCATTGCTTATGCTGAGCCAAAAGATATGCGCAGTCCTTCCCAAGTAAATTCCCAACCATGACCCTGCTCAAAAGAACATGCAGTCTGAGCCCCTGAAGAGGCATAAAGAGTGTATATCTGAAAAAGCAAACAAGCTTTGGCGCATGCAAATCTTGCATCCAACGCAGCAAACATCACAAGTACCTCAGTCTGTCCTTGGGAAAAAGAAATAATGAAAAATACCACTTAGCCCTACATATTGGCCTCTCAGATCCTTAAATCACCCTGCCTATGCTTGCAGCACTCTAGTCAGTATGAAAAATATCCTTAAAGCTTGTGTGTAACTGGGGATTAAGCTAAGGTAGAGGAAGAGGCAGGATGTCACAAACCATGTAAGAACAAAGAGGAGCACATTCAGCACTTTAGATCTTGGTCTTGCAGCTTTAGTCTATGATTATGAAGGCATTCAAGATTTATTTGCAAAATGTTGAACACTGTCGCTCAGGAACAGGATCTTAGTACTACAATAGACTGTTACATAAAAAGATCATTTTCAGCACTTAACAGCGGTTTAAAAAATCAAATTAAACATTATGTATTATTGGCAGTTGAACAGAGAGTAAAAGAGGGAAAAAAGCTCCACATTGCTCAATGATAATCTCAACTATGGGTCTGACCCCTTCATCTCAAAAAAGCAGGAGCAGCAGACCTGAGAGATGTATAAAACGGGATGATAAGAAACAGTTTGAAATGCAAAGGATGCTGAGTAGACTGGGATTTCCAACTGAAAAAAGAAAAATTAAAAAAGAGTGGATCTTATTGAATACAAGAGAGAAAAGGGGTATGATGGGAGCATCCAGTATCAGTAATTGCATGGAGAGGAGGGGCAGTGATCAACTCTTTATCGTCTCTTTCAGCACAAGAGCTAGGGGTCATTGAATGATCTGAAGAAGGTGGTTCTTCACGGGTATCTCCTTCCTAAAGGACCGAGGTGCACGGATTTCAAGAGCCCAGGAGAAAACAGACAAGTCCTTGGGAAATAACGCCACCGAGGGCTGCTAAACAAACCACAACCACTTCAAGAACTCCCAAGTGGTAAATACCTGGAGGCAGGGAGCATACCAGGGAGCAGTTATCACAGGTCTGTTGTGCTGCTACTGTTTCCTGGGCACCTACTTATGCCCATTCTTAGAGCCACAATGATAAGTGGGACTTTCTGAGCCAGCACAGCCTGGTTTTACTTGACAAGCCCAGTGCAATAGCAATGCTAGAAATGACATCTTACATTACAGTGTAAGAAATAGGTTTGAAAATCCCTTTTGGTTTTAGATAGCTTTAGTTATCTCTGCTTTAATAACTAAAGCTTGCTCAGGATCTGAAGACAAACTTGTTGGAATTTGGACTGACTGACTGAAGGGTATCTTCTGCATTAAGATCCAAAGGAGAGCAAGGTTCAGAACCAGATTATGCTCAGTTAGGGATTTTGCTCTGGTTTTACACACAATACACTTTACTGAATCAGATCTAGCTGGGCTTGGTGTACATTTAATTTTATCTCAGCTGTGTGCATTTATTATAATCTCACATACCTCACTCTGATTAAGCGTGAACGGATGTATTTTTTCCTTAAAATGGAATTGTAAAATGTCTTGTCGATCTGTTGAAAAAAGAAAAATATAAGATAACACCAAAAAAGGAGGGAAGCAGACATACAGCTGGAAGGAGCATTCAGAAAACAGCATTCAGTTACAAACTCACAGCTTACAGAGCCAAGAAACATAATGCAGCCCAGCCTCTTTTCTAACAATTTCCCCTTCGAACTAAGGCATATAATAAAAAAACTAGCTCATTTTTCTAAATTTCCTATGGCTACATCAGTGTGCCACTGCAGTGCTGTCTCATCCACTCCCAGGCGTAATGAGAAACACATAAACATCCTTGGAACACACTGCTGCACTCTTGCAAAGCACAGCTTCCTAAAGACTGCCCTGAGAACGGATGCAGCATGCTGTGCTCTGCGGTGCACCCAGCTCTCTTGTAGGGGTCCTTTCTGACACAGCATTTACCCTTGGTCTTATAGAAATCTATAGCAAAGGCACTAATAATTTCAAATGATTATTCGATTATCATGTTCCCCTATCACCCTTGTGATTTCCCACATGCTTGGACTATCATCAAGCAATTCTCATTGGAAACTGGAAATCCAGGACTCCTAAGGAATCGATCCCCAAATAACATCTTTACCAGCTCCTGCTCAACTACATCCTGTCAGGATGTCATCTCAAGATTGCAGGATTGGTCTGACACAGCTCACTGTGATATAACATGGCATGAAATTCTGCCAGGAATGGCTCGGGATCACTGGAGGATTGAGAAATAGTAGAGTCACTGGTGAGTTATGCAGCAACTCCTCCTACCATCAAGACCCAGTAAATTGAACATATCCTGTAAACATCAAATGCATTACAGGGAAAACTGCACAGAAATGCTTTACAACAACATGTAAGCTGTCTTTTTTTTTAGTTTTTAGCCCTTAAAGGCAGTCTATTTTAGCCAAGTCTCAAGATGTTCTGTTTCCCAAAGGAAAGGAAAAAATAATGGTTCTCAAACTATTAATATGTTAAAATATGTCAGATACAGAAACAAGCATGTAAGCATGAAATCTGGGGGTGATTCCTCCCAAGGAACACAAAACCCCTATTTTCCAGCCTTGGCTGTCCCAAGATGAAGTTTTGTGGCATTACACAGGGATATTAAAGCAGAATAAAAATAAGATGAAAACTGCACAATGATTATTTTAAGCATATATTAGTAAGGAAAAAAAGAAACATTTTTAATGGTCATGCATTTAGCTGGTGTTTTACCTTGCTCTTACTGGGAGTTATCTGCAATTAGTTTGGCATTTGAAACAAACAAAATTCTATGGAAAAAGACATGTCAACTGCAACAAGCTGCTGTAGATACGCAGAACGCATTTAATCCTCTCACTTTGCAGATTGCCAGCTGCTATCATGGCATTTTATGATGCATCCAGTTAAAAAGAGTTTTATTTCCTATAACTCCACATCCTCCCCTGGTTATTGGAAGCATTTGCCCTTAGACAAGAGGGGCTTTTTTGCTTTGTTTTTCTTTAATGATAACATTTGCTTATCACTTCTGTTGCAGCGTTAACTGCTGCACCAGTGATTGTGTAAGCAGAAGCATGTGGCTGAGCAGCACTGCCAGCTTTGTGGCATGCAGTGGCATGTGCTACCTTCAGCTGCCTTGTCTTTGAGAGCTTTTGAGATCTTTGGGACAGGGACTTCTTTGAGGAGTGCTTTGCAATCAAAAGAGAGCCTTGAGCTGGGCTGAGATACACCTCAAGCTGCTGCATTGCTAACAAGCACAGTGAAAGCAGAGTGACTTTCAGCTTGGGAGTGAAGAGGGCAGGAATTCACAATTCAGAGATTGTGAATTGTTGTGTCCATTTGATATTCCCAAATCCTTTATCTCCTCCTGACAGCTGGATTTTCAAGATATCTGTCTCAGATGTTAAATGGTTTTGCTACACTTTCCACCTGCACTTCTGCAGCAGATACAGGGATCCTTCCTTCTATCACCCATTCTCTTGTGTTACAGCCTAAGCAGCTTGTGTGATTGTGGTTTTTGTACTCCAGACATGTTCAGCTTTGTCCTTTTCTCCTCAGCCTGGGCTGCTTCCTAGTTGTTCCATTCAGTCTGATTAGGAACCCCATGTGCTGCAGCAGAGACAAAGACTTCCAGTGGTGGCTCACAAAACACAACTATACACAGTGCTTTTAACAAAGAGAATCTGTGGAGTCCAAACACAACTAAACTATCAGCAACAGACACTGTTTTTTGGAACATTCAACCCAGAAGGTGTGTTAGTTATTTTCATGGGGAGAACAGGAAGCATATGATTTAAAATCATACCAAATCTGTGTTACTTCCATCCTCTTTCACACTTTCATATCTGAATGAGAAAGTAGACACTTTTTCCATTACACACTGTCACTAACTTTCCCACCCTTAAGAGTTGCCTTAGCACTTCATCATTCACAGACAAAAAAATAACTGAAGGGTGGCTTTGTTTTCAGTGAAATTTGCAGGGCCTTTAACACCTTCAAATGTGAGCTAACATTTTTTACTTTTGCAGTCTACTGTGTCTTATCATGAAAGAAGCCCTAGCCAAATCTCTGCACTGTGGCCTACTGCTCACCTGCTGATGAATTCATCTGGCAAATATGACCCAAATCTCTCCTTTCCTTCAACTATGATTTTGGTAACCTGAATTATTAAAAGTTCTTTTTATATTCATACAGAGTTTATATAAGAGGAAAGTATGTAGGAAGATGCTGTCAGATAAAAACTTTCAGAGATTAAGGTTCTGCCTTATATTTTTACAGTTCTTTTTTTGGTGAAGCCTTTCACACACCAAACAGAAAACATTTCTCTCCAGCCTGCCAACAGCTTTCTTTTCAGCTTGAGTCACAACCTTTGGAGCAAGAGCAACTAGGACTTTGTCCAGTGACAGGTGTGGCCTGGTCCTGTTTGCGAGAAGCATTTAAACTAATTTTAAATGTTTTGCTTTGATTACACCCCCTCAAAAGTGACACTGTCGTGAGCAGATCCCTTAAATTCACCACTGTTTAACTGCATCTCACTGTTTTTCCTGGCCCTTGTCTAGCAACAGCTCAACTGCAACGGCTGTTGCTGCAGGCAAGGTCCATGAGCATTCCAAACCAAGTGCCAAGTCCTGCTCCTTTCAAGTGAGAAGCATTTTCCTGACAGTCTTTATTTAGAAAATGACATTTCTAATTTCCTCAGTTTAATTTCATATTCTCCAGACTTTTTACTACACTTCTCTCCGTGCAGAACAATTTTCTTAGACAAACTGGACTTTGTTCCTGAGTGCTGGTCTATCCAATACAGTAACAAGTAGTGGCTAGCACTGAAGATGCAGTAAGAGGGCAAAACATTCCCACATGTACAAACCCAGACAAAAAGGAAATTCTTCTTTGTTCCTTGTAGCCAGAAGTTATTTTATACTTTGATGAAAAGGACTTATTTTCCTATTCTGTTTCAAAAAACTCCAGATCTCATCATCATACTCTTTTTCTGGTGTCAAACCATGCTCAACCTCCTAAGGCCCATGAGCAATCTACTGAAATCTTTGTGTTTCTTTTTGTAAAAATCTTTGTTATTCAGAGTCACACAATATGTCCTTCCTCCCTGGGACCCAAAAAATACCCAAGCTCTGGAAATAGATCACGACAGGGATCCCATTGCTCTAGGGTAGTAGGAACTGACATGAGCTGGCCTTGCCCAGATGTGTGGCTGTGTCTGGAGGTGACCCAGCAAGGCTGGCCGTGTCAAGCCCTCGCTTTCTCCCACCACACACTGCTCTGCCACTGCACACTGGGTCACAAGGTTTATCTAAAAGTTATCTTAAATCTAGTTTCACAGAACTTTCCTCAGGAATATTTGCTGAATGCAGTGAGTTATTTGCATGGGATGTTCCAAAGCATTCAGTGGGCATGGGAGCACAAAGCCTCTTGTTGCTCAATAGTATTGCTTTTTTCCTGCTGCCAGTTTAGTCCTTCAACAGCTATCCTCATACCACATTCTTCCTCTTACCTCAGCAGCTACTTAGGATGTAAAGCCTATTATTAGTGATATTTAAAGCTTTTTTGACCATAAATAGAAATTGTGACATACCACTTGATTCAGTGACTCTCCCCAGTTTACAGCTCAACATGCTGAGACCCCTAGAGCTGACCATAATACAAATCCAGCAGCTGCTCCTTTGAGAACCTGACATTTTTAGTACCCTGATTTCAGCTAAGGGGTTGAGAGAGGACACAGGGAGAAAGACTGACAGGGACAGCAAAAAAAGAGGTGGCACTGTTCCAAACCAGGATGTGGACATCATACTCTCCTTGGAAACAGACATTCCAATTACTACCATAACCCTACAGCCACAGTCCTTGCCTGAGGTGAACAAAACAGACCTGAAGGAGAGCAAGTGCAGTGGTCCCCTTGCCTCCAGCAAACCAGAGGATCAGAAACATGCCCACCAGAAACCACACACACAGAGACAGCAGGTCTCCCAGTGGACAAGAGCTGTGTGATCCCAAACATCAGCCAACGGCATCACAGACTCCTCACGGGATTGAAGTGAACAGGGCTGCTAAAGCTGAGGGGTGAGTAAGCACTGCCTGACTGCACTGAAATAAGGAGCTCAGCTGGATGGCTCCCAGAGGCCACATCTGCAAAAGAGGAATAATTATCCTTGTACAATTGTAGTTCCTAAAAAGATTGGTCTTTCGGATAAAAGAAATTAAGAGGACTAATACATGGGATAACGTCAGGATTTAAAGTACCATGCTTATGCTTGGTGCAACCAATTTCAAAGGCATGTAATGACATGAGTGTTTCATTATAGCTATGTGTCTTAGTGACAGCTGGAATTAAGGTCACCTAAGTATTCTCATTCCTACTCCCTGCTTTCAATTATCCATAATTAGCTTCCTAAAACTTTCACGCTGCTATTAAAATTTTGTCCACTTAGGGGGGCGATTTCCAACTTTGGGAGAGAAAATCAGGTTTGGTAAGAAAGGCATCTGTAGCAATATCCAGAGAAGGCCTTCGTGGTTGGGGATTTTCTTCTTCCCAACAGAACACACTTTCCCCAGGAAAATTATTATGTGCATTCTGGGTTTTTTTAAACAATACTTAGAGGTAAGGAGCTGAAATACAAGAGCAAATACCTCTTAGGAAAATAACAGGTTTGTGAAATCTAAGGAAAATCGTTGGTTATGTATTCAGCTCACAAGTGCCCAAATACCACCAGCCACACATCTTCAGTATTGAATTTAGAGTCTCCCTTTGGACAGCACCAGGATCTAAGCAGCCACTCTCTTGACCAGCCAGATTTTGATCACTGGTTTGCATCTTGAATCACTTCATTGATATAATTACTTGCAAACAATGCAGTAATTCTGGATTGTGAGTCTATAATTAAGATAAGGTTCTACCCTTAATCACACACACTATCGATAGCTGTGCTTTGCTTCATTTTGAATTCCTTTTTCCACATCCATTCTCTTTGTGCGCATTTTAGAGCTTTTCATCATGCACCCTGGATCAGTACTAAAGTTACTTGTTTATTGGGGGTGAAGTGTCTTATGATTTTTCTGGATTTGTACATGCATATTTCAACTTCTGCTTTGATGAACCAAGAAAAAAAAATGAAAAAGAAAAATCAACTTTCATGCCTTTTACTTGAGAAAATTGTATTGCATTAGTAAGTCAAAGAATGAAAGAAGGTGAAGGATCACTGAATTTACGTGGGAAAAAAGTTGGATATTAGACATATTTTTGATTACTAATGATTAATCTTGAAAATTAATTAAATTTAGGTACAGCTCACTGAAAGTTTGAGCTCTTAGAGGTGATGAAAAGCACTAAGCTGTAGGCCCATGTGCTACACTGCTTCAACTCACACCAGCATTTAAAAGTGCTTTATATTTTCTTCAATATTTAGTTTCCTGTGCTAGTTTTTCCTGTTTCCATGCGACCTATGTAAACAGGAAAAACTGGAAACAAAATTAAAAAGCAAGAAAGCACGCCGGTTTTTAAATCTATGCTGTATATACCTACACCAATGGTCTTTTTCTTCTTTTAATTTCAGTAGGAACTTCTAAAAACAGCATCACAAGTGAGATGAAGGTGTTTGCTGTGAGTTTTTTCTGCTCTCAGAGTACAGCATTTCACCCATCTCTTTAGGGCCACACCTGTATATATACATACTGACAGTCAAGTGTGCTGTCAACCTCTAATTCTAGAGCTAAACAAACATGTTGCCAGGCTGTCATCTTGTCCACTGATCCACTGCTGTTTCCCTCTTGGCTGAATTACCGTGGAAAATCCTTTCTGCTTTGTTTCCTGCCCCAGCCACCCATAGAGGGCACCCCGATTGTACGACGCTAGTCCAAGGACAATGCTTCCTATTTGTGAGAGTCATTCCCTTGAAACCAAGCTTATAAAGCAGAAATTGTCAAATCCCCTAAATTTATTTTTATACTTTTCTTCTCAAAATGTTCCTTAAATAACATATTTTACATGGATAAAATATTTCTTTCCTGATTTTACAATATTGTTTTTTCAGAAGTAAAAAAAGGAGACTATTATTTTAAAAGTCTCTCAAAAGCTGAATATAAAAAGTTTAATTATTCTGGCTTTTGTACTATAGATGCATTTGTAAATAACATAACCTTTAGTGATTAACAAGAAAATATTTCAAGAAAAGTTCTACTCTTTTCACCTCATATTGGTACTATGTAGTTACTTGAGGGAACACATATAAGGCCTAGGAATGCTTGAGTTGAAATAGAGACTTAGGTTTTAGATTTTGGGATCTTTATCCGTAAACACTACCAAATCTCTTTTGAAATGTATTACATAGAGAACATTCTTACTCACTCTGTTCTGGGTGCTGAAAAACTCTGAGAAGTCCTTGGAAAGATCTGGCTGCTGCAGATACCATAATTTCTTGTTTGGCTAATTTATATTAAATTTTCTTTTGTTTTAGGGGCTAAGAGGGGAAAATAAGTGGGGGCTTTGCACACACAGCAAATGAAGCTGCCTGATACTTGTAGATACCTGCACTTTTCCATTTGCTTTAAAAATGAGAGTCATGTTGGACTGCCTTGAACTTCAGCATACTCCCTTTTCTCGGGGCATGTTTACTTATCATCTCTAAAATGATCCTCACAGTCTGGTCTCACAGAACAAATATTCTTTAGGAGTCTTTCAAAAACCTGCTGCCTTGGGGATCTGCTCGTACTGAATCAACCTCCCGACCCAAGGACCATGAGGCACTGATGGAGCAAGCCCCAGACTTTAGAGCTTTATCTGAACACCCACACGGAAGGTGTGACAAACACACCTCATGCACAGTTTCACCTGGCTTTGCAGCTATGTGCTCTGAAGGGATGTGTATTTCACCACCCTCTCTCTCCCAAATACGCACACTTCTGCTCCCCAGGAAGACTTGAGTCACGTGTGACCCTAACAGGCCAAGTGCTGTAAAACAGCAGCCTCATCTGCTCACTCACCAGTGTTCTTGGTGTTTTCAGATAGCTCAGCTCAGATGGAAACCGTAATCAGAACTTTGACTGACCCTTTGGCCCTGCAGATGTGACTGGTATCTGTTCACAACTTACAGGATTCAAGATACTTCCCAATATTGGGATGGTGCAAGCTTATCCCTGGGTACAGAGCAGAGAGCCTTTCAGCTCCAAGCATCCTGTTGAAGGCTAACCCTTCCACCAAACAGGGTTATCAGGTGTCGGGGCTGGGGGAGGGAAGGAGGTGCACGACACCTGCTTGCTCCTCTGTTTCTTCTCCACCCAATTCATAGTGAGAGATGTGTCTTAATAGCCTCTAAAATCATCATCTGCCAAGGGGGAAAACTGCCTCCTTCCTCACCAGTTCCAGTAGAGGGACTCAGCAGTGAGCCCTTCAACCTGCTGAGAACAGGCACCATTATCAGAACTGCTGTGCAGCGTTTCCAGTGGAATCTCAAATGCCTCTGCAATACCTGGTAGAGACATTAAATTAAACCCACACTAATTCAGGTCTATCAGATAGGACAAACTTCAAGAGCTGTGTTAATTAAAAACTTTCCCCCAACAACTGTACCTAAGGACATAGAAGATTCTCTAGTCACTTGAAGTAGCTGAAGCAAGGCATCTGTTTCTAAAGATGTTCTGGCACACAGTGCTGAGTTCTGGGGTGAAAATTACTTCATGAAATTCCATTAATTCAATAGAAATATTTGGATAGGCAGTAGTTTCCCAGGTGACGTGTCCAGGTATTGTTTTAATATAGTCCCCAACCCCTCTGCCCAGATCCACCTGCTTAGTTCTGTGCTGGTTTCAGATGGTGGAAGGACAAGAGGGTAGTCCAGGTACCTTCTGGATTATGAGACAAAAGGGAAAACCCATGTCAGTCCATTCCATGGCTCAAGATACTCCAGGAGGGAAAACAAACACCCCAACTCTCCCTCAGCCGCCCAACCAACTAAGGAGGGAGCCATGCTACACTCATGCCAGAGGAACATCCATCCACCCAGCTCACAGCCAGGCTTACCAGCACAGGGGAGCAGGAGTGAGTAGGGAATGACAGGACAAAGACCCAGAAGCTGGGAAGGGTACAGTGTCCAGCACAAGGTTCCACAGAGACACATGGACTCAGACAGGGAGAAGCAGCCACAAAGAGCTGGGAACAGCTCAGGCCAGAGAAGGAGACAGGGAGATAACAAGGTGCCTGAGAAAGGAGAAGAGTTGCATAGGCTCTCCTCAAAGAGGGGAAAGCCCACCACTTCTAGGAGGAAGTATCAGAAATTTATCATAGTGGCAAAATAGAGCCAACAGGTGCATTTACAAACCCCTGATAAAGGCTGATGTCTGTTTCTCTTGAGCAACCAGCCATGTACAAGGGATCACCTCTTGTGGCTGCTTGATATCTTGCAGCTAGAAACTTGCCAGCCTTCAGCTGAGACAATTCCACTGAGATTGATGTATTCATTTCAAGTTCTCCTGACTGCACATCCCCTTCCCTTGGGGTCAAAGATGACTTTCTACACAAGACACAACACCCCTCCACCCTTTTTCCTGCACACAGGGCAGTTATTGCAGCTGCCCAGAGTAGGCAACTGGGATATCCCAGACACCCAGGTCTATCTGATTGTCACAGCTCCCTCCCCTCTTTGGCATGCCAGAGAGGCTGAAGAAGCAAAGCTTAAAGCAGGGCCTTGGAAATCTCCCCCAGGATACTGTTAGTAAGAGGGTAGTTATGTCTCCAAGGCATTCTTGGGAAATTCAAAAGAATTAATACATTTTGTGGGAGAAGAAAAAGAAATCCAAGTCTGGTGAAGTAGTTGGAGAAAAACAATGTGTAAAAGTTGTGCAGATGAGCCACAAAATAAGTAAACCCACTATAAAATAGAAGCTCCTTGGAGAAGGAGCCATAAGGCTGTGACTGTGCCCTTTTTATCCAGTGTAAGAGGAGACAGTCTGGCACAGAGCATTTTAGCTTGGCAAGGGAAGAGGGACTGGTCCAACTCGAAAAGCGAGGAGGCTCTGGTGAGCTGGAATCTCTCTTTCCCTAGTGGCATTCATTCAAGTCTGATTTTCAAGAGAGCACAAAGGAAACACTCACAGACACTTACAGGAAGCCAGTCAAGGAGCAAAGACCTTTCATCATCTGTTCCTCAGTCCCCCCAGCTCCACCCCAGAAGACATTTTCCAGACTTTCCAGTCAGCCCTGAGATGTTGACTGGTGCACCAGCTTCATCAGCTCTCTGGCATGATCTGGCTGCATTCCCTCCCACCTTCAATGAGATAAGAGTCAGGAATGTTGTTCACACAATGGGTGTTACTATTCAAATCTGGAAACCAAAGCAAACATCGGGCATTTGCTGCAGGTCCCAAGGAAGTCATGATATGGCTTCCATATGGATCAAAAACATTTTTCCTGGTGAAGCACCAGCTCTGAAATGAGCTCTTTTCTGGGTCTTTCTGGAGACAAATGAAGGAGGGCTTCATCAGGAAGGAGTCAGAGAAGGGAACACTTGGCAGGGAGTTGCACTAGCTCAGGTAATTTGAATGCTTCTGATTATCAGAGATGATTCACTTCTGTTCACTTTGCACCAAGTATTGAGAAAGACATTGCATTTATCTGCATTGACTCACTGTTTCACAATGTGAGCTTAAGGTATCGTTACTACTATGACAATGGGAAGGCTTGGACATCCAAAACCAGCCAGGGAAAGACTGCAAAGGGTTTTGGTAAACCCAGACAAATTAGGAAATGTGATAAAGAACTCAAGTCTCTCCTCCTCTATCATAGAGTTGCTGCGAAGATGCTGAGAATAAAAATGCAAATGTTTTGAGACAGCTGTCAAGATATCAAGAGGATACGTGTGTCTGGAAAGATTGCTTTGATTTTTATCACCACAAGATGAGTTTTGCTGTTATAAAATCAGACTTACAAGGAACACATTGTTTCATTACTGTAAGGAGTTGCTTTCAATAAGTTACAGACAATTCTCCATCTCATACATCCTTGTTAAGTGGAACACCTGGAACTAAAACCACAAAAAGTCAAACTTATGGCAGGGACCATTTATACAAGCAAAGAATTAATAAAATTTGAGAGAGAAACATAGAATTTAATGGCTGAATTAAGGACAGCTCTTAAGAAAAATTACAGGAATGAAGGAAAGACAGCACAGTTCTGTGTATGTTTGTTATGGTGTTACTTATCAGGTACAATTAACATGCCCTGATATAATGGTTCTCACTGCTCAACCTGCACTGGTATTTACTGTCACTACTGTCAGAACTGCTCAACACCCAGAGAGGAGATGGGGTTTCTAAAGCATTGGCTTCCATTCAAGCATCTAAATTGATAGCCATGTTCAGAGGAAATCTGATTGCATTGGACACTGTCTGAAAGAACTCCTTAGCTAAAATGAGTGTTTCTTTGCCAAAGGAGGCACATGTTTTTTAAAGAAAATGAAGAAGGAATGGAGTGGGAGGAAGGGATACAACTGTACTCAGTGAAGTGTTATTCCTCAGACTCCTTCTCAGTTCTTGCCTTCATTCCCCCTCAGCAATACACAGTGTCTTCTTGGTCAGGGAGAACATTCCCTCTCCGAGGTCCTACATCACAAGGTGAAAATTATTGCAATTATTCGGCAGTAGCTGTAAAGTGGTACCACCTAAGCAAACACAGCTCGTGTAAGACTCTATGCATACAGATATGCACCAGAAGTACATCCTGGGAAATCCCAGTAGATAAAGAGTGCAGAAAGAGAACAGACACGTACAGAGAAGAGGAAAACTTAACTAAGTTCACCTCAGCAGTAGAGCTGTGAAGAAATGTCAAGTCCCTACACAGCACCCTACTTCTCCAGAGCAATGTCCAGCACAGCTCACATTTTGTTGTGGACGAGTGACACTGCCCTAAATTAAATGATAGTGGGGGGCAAAGCATTGTCCTATTAACTGGGTGTCTGTGCATGGTTGCCAAACAGGAGGTAAGAGATATGCATCGGATTCTGATGAACGAAACACAAAAAGATACAAGCACAGTCACGTGCTTATTGCTGTATAGAGATGAACTCTGTAATTAGCATCTCTGGGGTAGAGTCCCAAAGAGAAAACAAGAAAGGAAATTGCAATGTGTCTATTTATTTCCATAGCTACTGTATGACTGAGAGCCTCTCAGCAACCTCTGCTATTTGTAGGAGGGTTTCCCAACAAAACATACCAAAGGCACAGGAAAAGGGCTCGTGTGTTGTTTTCTCAACACACAGTAACAGCCCAACAGGTAGAGTTCTCCACCCTGTAAAGGAGAGGGTGTAAAAGAATGCTTTCCTTAGAGACAATGAGACATAAATCACAAAGCCAGGCTGGGGGCATGGAAATAGAATACGCACAAATGATGAGATTAGCTCAGCTGATTAGAGCCTCTTGCTAAAAACACCAGGGTTGTGGGTTCAGTCACTGTATGGACATCTCCCTTAAGGGCTGGAGTTCACGGTCCTTGTGAGACCCTTTCAGCTGAGAGTATTCTGTGATCCCATGATCAGTGACACAGGAGGAAGCTGGGATTATTTTGAATATCAGCTTCACCACTGCAGAGACAGAGAGAGGGACAGGCTACAAGATGCCGAGTGGCAAGTGCCTGGTGTGCCAGGTATGATCATGCCTCTCCTGCTGTCCATGGCCCAGGTCTGCCCACCAGGGCACTGGACTGAGGGTACACCAGACCCTGTGGTCTCTGGGTGTGCTGTTCACATTAATGACTCTTGTATTATCACACAGTCCTTAATGGAAAGGCACAATGGTCCAAACTTACCAGTCTCTCAACCCTCTCGCTCAGGTCTCTAAACCTCCCTGAGGATTGTCTGGAAAATTCGTTCTTGTACCGGATGTTGGTGATTTTTACATTGGCACTGTAATAGAACAGCTTCTGATCTGTAAGGGAAAGAAGAGGAACAGGCAGTACTCAAAGTACCAAGATGAATGAACTTTAGAGAAACACCTGGCACTGACTGATATCCTGACATCTAGGGAGTGGTTGAGCCTTCTTCTGTATCCAACCCATTCAAATACAGCTTCCAAAAGCTAGGAGCAATCACTTGATTCATTTAGGGGATCTAATCCAAGTTTTCCCAGCAGTGACATTTCTGGCTAACCAACAGCACTTGGGGCTCACACAGAATCACAAGCTGCACCTTGCTGCTTAGTTGCCTTCCTTCCTGGCCTGTCCACTCAACACCAAGCCCTGTCAGGAAGCTGCTAGTGATCAGAGAAAGGGGAGAGAGAAACACCCCAGAGAGACATGCAGAAAGCTCTGTTTGCCACTCATGTAAGGGAGACCAGACACTTGTGTGTTGACTTCATCCCAGAAGTAGATCATGAGAAAAATGTGAAATGAGTGAAAGTAAATGAAAACCAACAGAAACCACAGCCCTAAATCACCCTGCAGAGCAGGAAGTGTTCCTAGGAGATCTGCAAAGATGCTAAATGAGGAAGGAAAGAGAGCTCTAGAGAAGACAGTGTTTTTTCCCTCAAATAAGCTTTAGACAGACTGGTGAAAGCTCACAGTGTCATCTGGCACAACAGGCACAGAGAAAATTCACTAAGCACAGAAATAGTGATATGTTATGCAAAACTTACCATAGGCCAGAAAATAAACTAGGAGACCAATGGTGATAGCTGCTGCCACTGCTGTTCCAATAACAATCACAGCAATTTTCCAGGGCTCAAGATGTCTTATTTTGATAGGTGACTGATGAATCCTGGGGAAAAATAAGAACAAAGGGAGATTATTAAGAGGTCCTTTTTATTTAAGGCCCTTATCTCCCCCCCAAAAAATTAAGCTAAAATTTTCTCCCTCAGCATCAGTTGATTCTTCCCAGCAATACTAATTGACTTCTCACCCAACACCCTTGAAAATGAAACCATGACACAAGACTATTTTGAAATAGGTGTTGGGATTTGCTAAAAGTCAAAGAACACAGACAGGTTTGACAGTTTTAGGTATTATTAGGGCCAAATCAAACAGGAATCTTACTAAGATTCTCATGTGACTCCCAACAAGAAATTTGCAAGACCAAAACTTATTTTTCAGCTAGGTGAACTTTCACACAACAATGTACACAGCTTTCAATTGGTTAAGCAAATCAGTTATCAGACACACTGGCACCTTTGCTCCCAAACCTGCTTTCTGCACTAAAATTGGGGGAAAGCACCCCATACTTTGTATAGTACATATCTATACATTATTCCAGCTGCTCAGTCCACTTCAGCCTTCAAAACAGAGCTGAACAAAAAAGAGAAAGAGATTTCAGAGCCTGTGTTTCCTTTCCTGTTCAGACTGAATCTAAACACAAAGGCAAGTACTGCTTTAAGCAGTATTTGCTACAGTGATAGAATGACAGGGATGGGCAAAGACAGGTGAGTAGGAACCTCACCAGATGCTTCTTTCTGCTGTGCTCTTAATTATGTGGGTACTAATCCAAATTAACTCATGGAAAGCCAATAGACAGTCAGTATTATTTTAAAAACTCCCTGAAAAAAAAGTTAGTTACAGCAAATTCTGTCTTTGTCTATAAACTCAAAGGCCCCTTAAGAACCTTAAAGCCATTTTTTCTGTTATCAGCCATTACAAAACACAGAACAAGAAGTCACTATTTTTTGTAGAGTCCTTCATTTTGTTTCAGACACCTCACTCATGCAGACATGCAGACCTGCAGGTTAAGATCCATTACTCTAGCCCACCCCAGGAAAGCAGGCTGCAGGGTGTGAGGCACCTCAGTGAGTTTCCATATACAAAGTACACACAGCTCACTCCCAGAGCACACACCCCATCAGCCAGAAGTTTAAATACATTCAAATAAGTTGAAATAATTGCAAGTGACCCCTGCAGCTGGGGCAGGAAAAGGACAGCAAGCAACTGTGCATGGCTCAGAAATAGCAAAGCAGATCCTGATATTTCATTCTAATTCCAGTGTGATGCCTTACAATTACAATCTTATTACTTTGGCTTGGAAAACAACTGACTCAGGCCAAATATCATGATACGTGATTGAATGAAAATGGGAGTAATAATTTGTCACTTGGATCTGTTCTGACTTGTTCTGCACGTCCTATTTAGTGATTCCTTCCCTCCTGCTATCCTGTACAACAGCCATTAACCTCTCATCAAGTTTGCATCAAAACTCATTGGTGACTCCATACCAAAAAAAAACCACCCCCAAAATGCCAAACAAACAAAAACAACAACCAACCAACCAAGAAGACCCCCAAAAAACAAAGACTGAAATTGAATAGTCCTGTTAACAGTTCAGAGATGAACACCTTCAAAATTATTTCTGAGACTACTGTCTGAAACTTGCCTTAAAACTTCAACTGGAGAAATAAAAAATATGGAAGTATAAATAGTCAGGACTCTACCTCACTAACAAGAATATTTCTAAGTTGTAGCTCTTAGGTGAAATCATAAAGTCAGTGGTGAGTTCAACATGCATTTGTTGTTTTATGGTTTGTTGGGGTTTTTTCCCTCACTCCAGGTAAAAGTCTTTTTTATGGCTTCTGTGCTTTGCAAATGTATCTATTATGTTTGAAATGAGACTGAGTTACAAGAAAAGCCAACAAAACAAACACAAAAATGCATTTCACTTAAGACAACCCATTCTTGTCTTCTTGTAGATACTCTCATTTATAAAGCAGTTGTTTTGATTAGGCTGCACAGAAGGAAAACACTTGGAAGGTCTTTCAGCTATAATGATCCTGGCATAACCTCAAACCAAAATGCTGGGTTGGAGAAGCTCATTTGAAAGGCTGAATGCCACCTCTGCACCACAATAGGTGAGCCTGAAGAAATTACTGCCTATCATATCAGTGAAACAGCAGTTTCAGACCAGAAGTAACATGGCTGGGACACAGTTAAATAGAGTACTATAAATTTGAAACCTTTTCAGCATACCCTGGTATATAGTGTAAAACCTTTTCTAACTCTTATTCTTTATTTCTTCTATTTCAAGTTCCATGTTATCTTTAACAAACAGAAGCCCCAGTCCACAACAGTTACTCACACATGTAATTCTACTCACACACGACTTTCACCTAATTCACTAAACCTGTTTGTGAACATCATTTCAAATAGGTGCAGAGGGGTTTCAGCACCAACTTCTAAACTGAATTTCTTCAAACAAGAAGCTGTTTGACAAATTCATCTTAGAAAGCCATTTAAAGGGAGGAGGAGGTGCTATTTGGGACTTGGATGCCTTTTTTCTTGATTTTTATTTAATCTTTCCTCCTTCCTTTTATATATAAACAAGAAGCAGCTGTTAAATTTTATCCCCCCCTCCTAATTTCTTTTACAAATGAAAATAATTTTTAAAAACAAAAGGTATTTTTGAGCAAAATATCCTTGGTTAGGCTGCACCATCTGGATAAACATTTTGAATAGACATGCTGCAGACTAAGGGGATTTTTAATCCAGGTTCTCAAAGATATCTGTGAGACAAACCCACAAAGATTATTGAACTGATAATTTTTATTCCCATTAACTTTGAACTTTATTACTGCTTTGCTGTACCTTCTAAGGTTCATTCCTCGAAAATTAATTATTCTATCTGACATGTCCCACTGTGTAAACTTGAACAGCACTTACAGGGATTCAGTACACACAAGAGAAAGAACTATGCCAGGACTGAAACAAGTGAGATCCATGTGATGACCTGTCAGGGCTTGAGCACTCTGGAGAGAGCTGATAAAAGTTCAACACTGTGAATTTGTTTTTCTCAGACCAAGAGTCAAGCAGTCTTTGCTTAGTCCATGGGAGCTATGTGCTCAAAGCAACAGGGACTGATATGCACACTAAGGTGAAAAACACTCCATCTGGGAAAGTCACTGAAGCCTTCCAGAGCAGAAGTGGAAATTTTATGCCTGAACAAATCCCTGAAGATGAAAGCTCCCACTGACCTCAGAGGGCTTTCTGACTTGCAGCTCAAGGGGCCTGTCCCTCTTCCCCAGGAACTCTGCTCTTTCCCAGGAAACCATGCCTGTGCAGTAGTCTTAAATGCACTGCAAACAAGGACTGGATTTCATCTCTTGGCAGAAGACTGCTATGTCTCAGATTAAGATTTTTCCAATGAGGAAGAGGAGTGAAATACTTGCTGACAAAGAGAAACAACAAAAGTTGCCATAGAATTGTTTACGCTGACATAATGATTTTACTTCTTTGTCCTCTCTTGTTTCCCTAGTAATTCCCAACACTGTCTCAGCTTTTTCAACTGAAATTCAGCTGATATTTTCCCAGAAATACCCACTGAGACCTTTCCTGAACAGTGGTATGTGGTTTGGAGCCCTGCATTCCATACTTGGGTTCCTTCACATCATACACAAAAAAGCCTTTCAGGAACATTTTCCTCAACACCAATGAATGCAGAGCCAGAGAGATCCCTCCTGTTTGCATTATAGCAGGCATAAGAAGGCACAGTTAATTATGTCTGACTTTTAGTAACAGTAGAGTATCAAAAGAAAAATGTTAGTCTCAAAGGAAAATTAAAAATATTGCTTAATATCCTAACTTGGGTTTTTAAGGGTGTTTAATTAACAAATGATAAGCATTGCATTAAATAAATCATAAATGCACTTGCCTCACTGCAGCCTGAAACTCTTAGTTTATAGAAGAAATTAGTATCTTCTACCTACTGAAATTCAGATTGACTTCTTACAAAGAAGCAGAATTAAAACTGCTATCTAGGAGTCAAACTGCCTGCTTCAGAGGAATAGCCTCCAAGGTTTTCCTCACCAGGGCTGGAAGCACTCTGGGACACCAGTGGAGGACTCTATTCCTACAGTGAGCTTTGTGCCAGAGGCAGTGTCCAGCTAAGTCAGCATGCACCAGGAAAGAGAGCACAGGCTGTGCTCTGGCACCCACCCACTGGCAGTGGCTGCTCAGGAAAGGTGCTGACAGGACAGGCTGATGAAAAGCCAAACCCAAAACAGTCACCTAGAGATGATCTCCTCTGGCCTATTACACATCCTCTGCTTTTAGTCCTTCCTATAAGAGAGGCATGCTTAGATTGACAAAACTTCACCACTGCTTTAGGACACATATAGTACCTGTCTCTTAATGTGCTTTGAGGAAAAAAAAAATATATAAAAAGCACTATAGCAGTAGTTGCAATATTACAGTACAATGTAATGTGGTATAACAAATACACAGTGATGTGCTTCAGTTTGTTTACTGAAATAAATCTCTGTTTTGGTACATACTTACCATCGCTTCCCAGGAGCTCTGCAAGTCTGATACAGCTCTTCTGCTGGTGTGCATCTGTGACAGCTTCTGTGGGCTCAGAATCTGACCCAAAGCCTCCACCTTCCTCTGGAGTTTAAATGCTCTTATTTCTGGATAATAGTACCTGTTTCTGCACTTTATACTTTATGTCCTGGTTTTGACTGGGATAATTTTCTTCTTAGTAGCTGGTACAGAGCCATGTTTTAGGCTTAGTGTGGGAATAATGTGGGTAGCACAGTGATGATTTGGTTGTGGCTCAGTAGTGCTCACTGTCAGTCGAGGACTTTTCAGTTTCCCACACTCTGGCAGCGAGCAGATGTGAAAGGAGCTGAGATGGAGCATGGCCAGGACAGCTGACCTGAACTGGCCACAGGGATATTCCATACCACAGGGATATTCCATACCACAGGGATATTCCATACCACACACAGAGCATCATGCTCAGAATATGAATGGGGGGAAGGTTGGCTGGAAGGGGCCACTCCCTGCTGAAGCATGGGCTGGGCATTGGTCAGTGGGTGAGCAATTGTATTGTACATCAGTTGTCTTTCTTGGGATCTTTTTTTTTTTGTTCCCTCTCTATTATTAATAATAATAGCTTCAACAAATAGACTGCTCTTATCTCAACCTATTGGTTTTTACCTTTTTTTCCCTAAATATCCTCCCCATCCCACTGGGATGAGGGTGGTATGTGTGGGGTGTGAGTGGCTGCATGGCACTTAGCTGGTGTTTGAGGTTAAACCCCAATATATAATAAACAGTTGCTAGGCTGGTTAGATAAACAGTGAAATGCTGTGATCTAGCAATGTATTTTCACTGAATAGAGATGGACAAATTTCCTCATGGGAAAAATGCTGCTGAAATTAGAGAAAGCTCCCTAGACAGGTGGTTCAGCTGATTTGAAACCCCAGGCAACTCTCCAGTGGCAGAGAAATTGGATAATTTCTGTGTTCAATTCTGTATAAAATCTGTCTCCCTGTTATCACCAAATCTGTCCACAGACTACATGAAGCTTTCAGATTGTCTAGTATCAGAAGCATGTCAAATTAGGCATCCCAGGCTTTGTGTTAGCTTGGCTTCATTCAAAAGGGGGGTCTGTATTTAATAAAAAAACCCACAAACATGGAAGGAGTATGTGGTGGAAGCAGAATGCCTTGATTTGCAAAGCTTATGTTGACCCAAAGTGCCCAATCATAAATCTGCATGGGGAAAAAACAATAAAGGGAAACACTTCTGAAACCCCCTCTAAAAGGAACAGCAGAGGCCAGAAAAGCTGCTGGGATTACACTGGGGCTTGCTCAGGGAATGAAGATGACAAGATTTTAAGGCTCTGGAGGCGGTCCTGTCTCATTCTAGTTTTCCTGTCTAAATTGGACAGAAACTGAGGGAAATCAGCAAGGAAACATCAATGGTTCCAATTCCATATGAGTCAAATCAGCTGTGGTGTGTACCAGAAGCAAAAGTATTTCTTTTAGGGTTTCCTGAATTCAGGATCTGCTCTGGGACAAACTGAGCAGGATGGGTTTCTCTTTGGCACCGTGCAGGAACCCCATCTACCTCCTGCAATAATCGAGGTAAACTCCCACTAATGCCAGTGGCACATGAGTGTCCTTGCACCAGGGCTGGCATCTATTTCCTGCTACACCTCAGCAGCCTGTAATTTGCATTCATTTTGCCCACCTACTGCATGACAAATTGGTGCAAGTGGCGCTGCATTTCCACCTGCATATTCACTTTTAGCCTGCCATATACAACACCAGCTGCTCTGCCCCATGGCCTGCCAGGGCACGAGAGCTTCCCAAGGAAGCTGCAGAGAGGACACTGCTCCTGCTCCCCAGAGTGCAGGACACAGCACAGCAGCGGGACAAGACCAGCCAGGCTGTCTGCTCCACCCAGTTTTCTTCAGCAGGTTTGCTTCCTGAGGGATTTTACAGAGCACACCTTCCAGCTTAGCTTGAAATGTTTTGAAAAGAGGCATCCTGGAGCTGGATAAGGCTAATAGTGAAACTCTACTCTTACAAGGGACTAAGGTGGAGGGGGACAAGCTCAAACAGTGAAGTTTACAGCCCCACACTCAGATCCACATCCTGCCCAGCAAAGAACTCTGGTTACACTGGGGCTTTGATTAAGACTAGGCAGTTTTCATCCCTTCCCAAACATGTAAATACTCAACTCAGATTTTCCCCAATGTACTTTAGATTTTATAATAATTTAAACAAGCATTTAAACAATTAAACCCTTTCCTAAATAGGAAGCAACCAAACTGTACTCAGAGGTTATTTAACTGCCCTCTAGCAAACTGTCATTAAAATTATTTACACCACTGCTGATATAACAAGGACAAGGCAAGTAGATTTACATCTAACTAGAAAAAAAAAAAAAGGTTTTTCAATTCTGTTAGGTAGAGAATTCTCTTTTAGTTTTCCCTGCTTATGTAACAAACACAATCACAACTGATGGGGATTTCTTCTTTACCTGACAGAGTAGCATATATTTTATGTTATGGATATTAAATGGGACAGAAAATCTCTGGGTATTGAGCAGGGTACTACTAAGCAGCACAGAGCCCAAAGATGAACTTCATCCTCTCCTGGCAAAGTCAGGACTATTGACTAAAGTGATATTGTTTCCACAAAATGAGAACAACACTTCAGTGGGCACAAAGAATAAGTTTTGTCCATCCAGAAACAATGTTTCTATTTCAGCATGCCCTGAAATTATTTTAAAAATTTTAAAAATACCGACGATGGAAAAAATAAGTAGTATCTTGCAATCGTCCACGGCCATTTGCCCAAAGCAACACAGAGAGAAGATTAATGTTGTAGTCTGTAACAATCACACACAAAAATTCAACCATCCTGCCAAATCATTTGGATGTTAAAAAATAAGTCAATTTATTTTGAATTTTGTCCCTGAGGTCATACTTTTAAGCTTCATCAACTGCTGAGACACCAACAAAAACACACTCATGGGAGACTGAGCTTTCCCCAGTTGCCATAGGAATCCAGAATCCAGTGAGTTAAACAGAATTTACAAATTCCAAGATGTTTCCTGTACATCTAGAACCCAATCTCTCTTCTAACCCAAGAAACAATAGTAGAGTGTTGCACCTGGAGGACTTATTTCTGTAAAAATACTCTGAACTTTCCAGTGCTGTCTGAAATACTGTTATGGTAAAACAAAACTAAGGATATCCAGCACCTCTGACTGCCTGAAATACTTTCTGATGCAAACCACCTACTCATTCCTCCCTGAAAATCATGGCTTCTTCGTTAAAATACAAGGGTTAAAACCAGAATGATGAACATCTACAGTGTTCCCCTTACGTAGTTGTGCTGCCATCACTTATTCAACCAGGATTTTCTGCAGGATTTGGGGGAAATAATATTACAACTACACCTGACCAAACCCCATGTTTTTCAAAAATCACGTTACTAGCACTTTATTACCACAAAAGAGCTTCTTGGTTTCTGCACTGCTGCAATAAAAGCCAGCTGCAGGCAGATTAAGATGATCAGAAGGAAGAAAAGATAAGTGTCAACCTGACATCATCTTTCTAAACAGACAGCAAATCATTGTACTCCTGACCATGCTAGAGAAGGGTTTCCTTCTGCATTTCTCACTCCAGCCATGTTACTGTTTTCACCCAGACCACAACCTCCAAAACCACCCTTTCATCCTGCAATTTCCTCTTCAGCTTTCCCTCTGTTTATCATCCCTTTTCAGGCTGCATATTTCAAACAGATCCAGGATGTACCCCAGGTCTAAAATGATGAAAGAGGCATGCTAGAGCATTGAGCAGCAAAGGTAAGAGAAAAAGCAGATTTCTCCTCTGGATCTATGTCCTTGAAGCCTAAAGCCTTCCCACAGACAGTACCCTTTACCACCATTACGCCTCCAAATTAAAGCTGCCAGGTTCAAACATGCCACCTACTTTTGAAGATCCCATGGTAGGTCCCTGTAGGCCTGGTAGCCTTTCTGCCCACCAATGAAGGCTTGGCTAAAGTCTGGGCTGCGCAGAGGATGGTGCTGGAAGACGCAGGAGTCGCATTGACTGGTGTGACGGGAAGGGAGAGCTGTTGAATGAAGATCCTTCATTGAGGCACGGTTGGCGCAACACCCAGCACCCTGTGGGTTATTGCAAAATGAGGGAACGAACTTCAGAATAAAAACAAACAGAGGCAAGCATGGAGTTGATAAGGAGACTGCAACCTTCCGATCAGCTCCGCATCAAAGAGCTCCCCAGGCAGAGATGGAGTGAGCAGATAAACCGGCCCAAGCAAGAAGACTTGTTCTTCGCTACAGCCAAACAGGAAGTGTGTGAGATTTCCCTTTTCCAGCACTCCCTTTCTGTCCAGCCTTTATCCCTACTGCAGGCCTTGCCCTGAGTGGCTGCACCTTCTACCACATGCTCACTGTCAAACCCGCAGCGGGAAGGCACCGCGCTGTCCGCGGCGCTAAGTCGCTCGTCTTCTGAGAGAGCCGACACAAAAACAAATATGGACATAAATAGCTTGGTCAGCCAAGCCTGATCTACCTCGGTGCTCACTCATCCACAGCTGTCCTGGACTCCCTTGGCATCAGGGACAAGACAACTATAAGTATCCAGCCTCCTAATTACATGTTAGTCATTTAATGGTTGGCATAACCCCGCCTGTGGAAAATGCTTACTCCGTGAAAAGGGCCACCAATCTCCTTGGAATTCCCTTCTCCCAGCACAAACGTGATTCTTCAGAGCCATCTGGAAAGGGGAAAAAATGGAGATTCACTCGTGAGAAAATGTGCATTTACATCGAAAATCGAAAATCACAAACCAAAAAGTAAAATTACAAGAAAGCAAATCTGTTTTCTGCTGTTTGATGCACTTGCATTTGTGCCAAAAAGCTTGAAGCATTTGGTCTTCCCATGAAGTCTCAAGATTTCAGTTATTTTTGTTGGAACATTCGCTCTCTTCCAGAAACAGCCTCAGCATAAGGGGAGGGGAGGAAAGAAAAAAGACAGGAGGAAAATTTGAGGGAAATTTTACCAAAACATACCAAGTCGTTTTCCAGCTTTCCCCAAAGTTATCCATTCACAGGCATTTCAGAGCAGTTGTAGGAGCATCTGGGCAGACCCTTGTGAGGACAGTGGGAAAAGCTGATCACTGCTGAACAGCATCTGCTGTTTCTGCAACATTGATTTCTTCATTTGCTTTGGTCACATCAGTTGGGTTTTTTGGCTTCTCCGAGCTCCCTGTGGAAAGGGCATTGTCGCAGCTGCCTGCTTACCTGAGGCTTTACTGACTGAGTGCACAGGCACCTGTCAAGCACTAATATCCTCCCTGGGCTGTCCCTTCCGTTCCCTACCACCCACCCTGTTATTTTCCTGTTCAAAGTTAGTAAAACTCTAAAAAGATTGTGCACAAAGCATTCCCTGCTCCACCCAGAAACACACACATCCCCACCGGAACTCAAGCACTTGATGGAGTGAGGGAGATTGATTGATTCCTCCTTCAATACACAAGTCAAGAAAATACCTTAGAATTCCTTGTTCGGGGTCTTTTTCCTCCTTTTTTTTTCCCATTTGTTTGTTTGTAGGTTTTCTTTTTTCTTTTTTCTTTTTTATGCTGGGAAAAAGTGGCCCTCGAAGCGCTTACCCTGTGAGATGCAGAGAATTCTCCCTGATGTGTGCAGAAGTTCAGTGGCAAACTCTGACCACCTGGATCAGGTAAAAAATGTATTACAGGAGAAGTAGGTTTTAGCAAACAGCTAGATTTTGAGACATCATTTATCTGAAATCTTGAGCCCTGAAACAGGGATGAAAAACATTCATTAGAATTGCAAAGGTTCTCAGGAGGAAGTGCCAGGGAAAAGGAATCGGACAACAGATGAATGAATTTCTGGTAGCTTTCAGATCACTCTAGGACAGACTATTCCTATTGTTATTCCACAGTATGAATAACAAAGATATTCCTAAAAAAATTTAATTTTCTTACAATCAAGAATATTTTGCAACCTGCCTAATAAAACTTTAAGTAGGTTGCCTTTGTTTGCAAATTAATTACACATCAAAATGAACTGCCCTGCAAAACAGTGTGAAATAAGGAAATACACTTGCTTCTTTCAGATGATGCAAAATCAATTTACACATACCTGTGCCCCAGGAACAATGGCACAGACAGACCAAGAAAAGACAATCATTAACAAATAATTTTCCTCACAATAAATTATCAAGTTGCAAAGTGCCTGGTATTAGGGTGTCATTCAGTAAGCTAGGCAATTAGTAACCTTTTTTGGTTAATACCAGGGAAGCAGTACGGAAACCAGCTGTCAAGGCGTGGGGTGGAAATCCAAGAATGTGGGTGCACAGGATTTTGTGAATGAAAGTGTAAAAAGATGTAATGACCATTCTCTCTGTTTAACCCTGCAAAGTCAGCCCAGCCGGTCAGACAGACTGCTTGCCTAAGAAGGGTAATGACAGACTGCCCGGGCTTGTGTTTGCACACTCACACAGCCTCGTGGGCCCCAGAGACAAAGAACACCTTTAGAGAGGACCACTGGCCAGTCCTGGAGCAATAACTTCCCTGGAATTTACAAGCAAAGATGTTTTGCATAACTGTCTGCCAGTTCCTCAAGCCAGGCCGTGAATTTCAGACCAAAGACAGCAATTAATCATTACTTTTAAACTGAGAAGTGGGTGCTCCTGCCAGTGATGCTTAACAGAACTGACAGAAGCTCTGTTGAACAGCCTGAATGTTAAACAACCTGAATTTTTTAGAGCTGCTCTGAGCAGGGGGTTAGAGAAGATGACCTCTGTACATCCCTCCCAGTCTAAATTACTCTGATTCTCTGTGAGCCTCTGACAAGACCAAACTGGTACACTGCAAGGAAATCCTTCCCTTGGACAAGCCCACTCCTTTTTCCATCAGCACACCTGGACAGCTCAGTTATGGCTTCCGGCCTCCCCCTCCTGAAAAGCACAAAAAATATCTTGCATTTGGCCCACAAAAATCAGTAGAAGCCCTAAATGAGCTGCATTTCATTATACTTTTTCATTTCAGCTGTGGACATGCTGCACAACTTTACTCTTTTGACCAAAAAAGGTCACCAGTTTATTATCCTGTGCTTTCCTGTGCTTCATGAAATTGCAGCCATGGCTTTTAATAACTGATGGCAGTTAATAACTGATAAGTAGAAAAACAAAAGCAGAAAATCCATTATTCTCCAGCGCCAATGTGGGGGCTGGGGGCCTTTATCTTGAGCCTTGAACAGTCCCTTGGGGCAAGATTTTATTACATGCCCATGCAGCTTTGAGATACTGAACGCATGGAGACTCTGGGATGCTGCAGCAATGGCCTCAAGCTCTGAAGCAGGCTAGATCCTGCTCTGGCTGCTTTCCAAACAGTCCCTCTTTCCAGGCCCCTGTAACAGAAACTGCTACACCCGTCTGAGTTGCAGCCAGGGAGGCCAGCCCAGAATACCAGCAACGCCCTTCAACAACAGAAGTCCCCCAGTACCAGAGTCATTAAAAAAAACCCTCATAGCCCATCACCCTGTTTGAGGCAAAAAGGTGGCACAGGTGTGCCTGCCCTCTGCACAGGGCACCTGCATTTTCTTCTGTCAGGCTAACAAGCCCCTCTCTACATCCAGTGCATGAATCCTTCACTCCCTGTTAAGGCACACAGCATCTCCAAAGAGACAGGAGGTCTTCACATGACTTAGACTAGGCCTATAAAGAAACAGAGCACTTTAAAATACAAATAAATCTTTTATAGACACAGCTCCAATTGAAGAAAGGAAGAGCAGCATTGTTTCACACATCTGAAGTGCTAGAGGGACTTACTGGGAGCACTTAGACCTCTGCAGATGGCAGTACACACAAAACAAGGCTTTTCCTACATCTCTACATCCCCAGAAAATATATTGCTTGAATTTGATCTCATATTATTCGTCAGCAGCCGAGTTGCCTGGTAGAAGCCAAAGAGAGTCTGAGATGCTTTCTGCCACAGATATTACCTGTTTCAGTTTACTCTGCAGCAGCATGCAAGATCCTACATGGCGTTCTTGTCAGTGGGCTCCTGATTCATCATATACTGCATTAGCCTTCAAGGCTTCATAGACTAAATTTGACATAATGAAAATCTCGTCCAAGACCTCCATGCTGCAGCTGTTTTGACTCTAGCTATACTTTCAGCCACATTTCAGGAGACCAGTCCCTCTGATAGAAACATGCAGAGTACCAAAGGAAGATCTCACTTGGTTTGCTGCCTCCCTGTGAGACCTTCTGTCTGAGTTCTCTCTCGGGTAACTCGCTTCCTACTTAGGTGGCACAGAATGGATTGTTTTCCTTTCCATGCCCTGCAGTTTCCATTGATTATTCAAAGGCAACAGTGCCAGGCACTGTCTGGGACAAGAGCACTGTTATGGCATCTAAGGGTCAAGCATGAAAAGGACCTGGTGCTTTAGGCTTCTTTAGGCTGGCTAGCAGAGCACTTGGCTGTCACAGACACAGCTGAGGGGGACAGGCAGTTCACCAGAGAGAACACCTGCCCCTCAGCCACGGCCACGGGCCTTTCCCTGAAGCTGCTAAGGCACTTGGAGAGAACAGAATCCCAGAGCAGCTGAGGCAGAAAGGGAACTCTGGAGATCATCTAGCCCAAAACCACTGCTCAAAACAAGCACAGCTGGATGAGGGTGCTGCGGCTTGTGTCCAATTGTGTTTTGAGTATCTCCAAGGATGGAGACTCCATAACTTCTCCTGACAATCTGGTTCAAAGTTCAAGTACTCTCACAGTAAATAAGTTTTTTCTTACATTTCCATCATGCTCTAGCATAGGGGACATCACTTCCTAGCACAGTCCCTCCATCTGGTCTGTCCACTGGAGAAGGAATGTTGCCATCAGCAGCCCCCTTTGGTATGCAGGTCATCTGCTGGCCTGGAGAACAGTGCCAGACAGTCTGAGTCACAGCTCCAAAGGCTGCAGGTGATCCCCAGAGCCTGGTGAAGGTCAGAGATGTGTGACAATTGCTGCTTGTTTGTATTGATTTGCAAATAACAATCTGTGGTTGAAAAAGGCTCTGGATGCCAGGTTGATGGCAAGTCCTTCCTCAAGTAAGGGACCAGCCTAGTGACACAACTGGAAGGTGGAAAGCACAGGCACAGAAGGGACAAACATCACACAGCAAGCACAACTCTGGTTCACCGCAGGGAGGAAGGAATTCATTAGCTAATCAAGTGAATTGGAGATATGCCATGTATTTCTCAGACCTATGCATGCTTATATAAAAGATAAAGCTGCATTTTTTGGGTGATAAGTTCCTCAAAGCTTTTTCTCTTTCTTAATTGAAACAACTTTTTTGCACCTGAGAAAAAACCACAAACAATGAATGACAAACAAAGTGCTCTTCAAGGGAAGTGTGATTTAAGAAAGGGATCCATTAGATATAAAATGAAAGATAAAGCAGATTAACTGCCATTTGCTCTATTTGTTTCTGAAGTCTTCTAACCAGACGAGTTTTGAAAAGTTTTCTTTGCAGCAATAATAGATCAGACACTCAGCAAGCTGAAATACTGACAGCTTTGTTTTATAGAAGGATGCTGTTTAGCCATGCATACAAAAGTTCATAAGAATTATTCTTCTCTTCAGTTCTTTCTTTACTTCAAACCCTTTGACAGAAACTGCCCCCACATAGCCAAATACAACCACACCAGCTGAGCATATCTTTGGGTCATGTCACGGTTACCAACATAACTCAATGCTCATAGATGCTTTATATATTACATACATAACACAGGCTCTGTCAGAAAATCAGCACAAAGCTGTTTTCTAAGCCATAAAAAATACTTGTTAAAATTATGTCCTTTAAGAAGTCTGTCTCTAATAGTCCCTTTCTTGCACTGTAAACCCAGTAAAATGTGACAAAAGGACTACTCTTCTTTCAAACAAATAGCCACCTTCCCATCTATAGCCAACATGGTATGTCCTCTAGCACTGCAATAAAGCTGTTGCTTTAAAACTCCTTTTTATCGTCTTAAATCACCTCAATTTCCAAGTTAATCCTGCTGGCTGTTAGGTATTATAGACCAGGACTGATGAACTCCAGCAGGCAGTTCCCTTCCAGCTCAGAACACAGTACAATTTGTACCAAGTTTCCCATTATGACAGGAAATGGACAAGAAGAAATCTGATCAGTGCCTTCAATCTACAAGAACCATCGGGAATTGTCAATATGGGAGACCAAAGCATGCCACTGCAAACCTCGCTATCTTTATCCTATCAAGCTCTCAAAATTACTGCTGCTCTGCTATCTTGTTTGCAAGAAGGCTGATAAGCTCAGAAAACTGACCCACAATGCCAGAATTACCTGAGCGTGTGCCTTCCCAATCTACTCTTCCCCAGGACAAAGCTCTGGCTTCGTTGCTGCAGATAAGCAGACAAAACCTGCTCAGCCCTTGCTCTCACAGCCACAGCCTACTGTACAGCATCCTTCTATAAAACAAAGCTGTCAGTATTTCAGCTTGCTGATATTGCTGCAAAGAAAACTTTTCAAAACTCATCTGGTTAGAAGACTTCAGAAACAAAGAGAGCAAATGGCAGTTAATCTGCTTTATCTTCAATTTTATATCTAATGGAACGCTTTCTTAAATCATACTTCCCTTGAAGAACACTTTGTCGTTCATTGTTTGTGGCTTTTTCTCAGGTGCAAAAAAATTGTTTCAATTAAGAAAGAGAAAAAGCTTTGAGGAACTTATTTAACACACTTAGATGGGAGTATTTAACACACTTAGAGGGGAGAGAGGGACACCAATCTTACCAATGGGAGAGGCCTGAAACTCACGCAGTGCTGCAGATGCCTGTGCTTAAAGCCTCCAGCTTTAAGCAGCTGGAGCCTCCCCAGATTTTGCAAGCAAACTGTGTAGCACCTCTGCATCTTCAAGGCAGCAGGGGCACAGTGCCTTGTCCTCCAGCTCCTCTCTAGTGAGTTGAAGCAGAGCACCACCAGGTGCCAGGGTTGTAAGGCTCTTGGACAATACGATTCACCCTCTAGTGGATGACACAGGACCTCTTTACCTGCACATAAATTTGGGTAACCACTGGCCAGGTGAGTAAATTCTGTCCTAGTCTGGATGACATTTTGCTCATCTAACAGCTTCTAACAATCAGAAAAGCAAGATGATTAAGAGAACATAAAAGCCAGCGCATAAATCCATGATATAGAATCAGTGTAAGGTTCTAAAACAGAGGAGTCTCCAACTTCCAGTTGGTGTGATACAGGAAATTAGTAATGAAACAGAAGGTAAATTTAACAGCTTTTATTATATTTACATATAAAATACATTCCTGTGTGTCATGAATGATTGTATTGTTAAATATATCCCATTCTGCCTTAAGTGAAGATGTTAATTCCTCTAAAAACACAGTTGAGAGAAACTGCAGCTTGTAGCTTCACAAATTGGTGAAAATGCAGCTTCAAAGAAATGCAAGTCTGCTAGACCACCTAAACCAAATAAAAAGTTTTGGCTTCAGGTTTCCTTAATTTCCCTCATGAGGAGCCAGACAAGGTTGACATCAGTGTACTTTTGCCACAAGTAAGGGATTCAGGCCCATCATGTCCGACCACATCAATATTACCTTGGATGAAGTCTGTTCTTTCAGATGCTTTTCTTGATTGTCACCATTTGTACTGCTTTGCATCACCAAGAGGCCTCAGAGCATGTGAACTACATTGCTCCCAGAAGAAACTGGAACCAAAATTTCCAGGTGCTATAAGGAGAATCTCCACAAGGTAGTCCAAAATAAAGCCTTCCAAAACATACACCAAGTAGATGCCAGATTCTCTTCATCCCTGCTCCTCCTGGTTGCACTGTGCTGGCACTCAGCAGTAAGGGAGATCAGGTACTGTATCTCTACAAGTAGACCCTCAGAAATGGCAGTTCCTTCAACAAATGGCAAGTCGAGTTTTTAAGTTTTGTTTCCACCACTTTGGAGAATGAGATTTACTCCAGCCCTTGAGACTGAGCTAAATGCTTAAGGCTTTCTGATGTAGTACCCAAAAGAAGCAAATTGGGAAGTTCACGGATTTGAAATGAATTTTTTGGACATCTACTTATCTATTTTGGGAAATCAGTGAGAAAGTTGGTATTTGCAATCCTAAAAATGTGAAGCGTGCAAGTTACAATGAAATACAGCAGATGGAAAAACCATTATGTCCTTTGAAAACCCGAGCCTAAAGTGGTTTCAAAACTGAAAATCCATAGTATTTTGTAATGATTGTTATGAAGTATAAAATTTCATTCACCGTCCTGGCAAGACAAGTGCTACAACCAAGAAAAAAAATTTTATATATATTTGTCGTATATCAGTTTTAAGCTTCCTCTAACAAGAAATGTCTGTCAAAGACATGTTCGGCTAAAGAGGCTGAAATGAAATTTGTTGGGCTGAGGCCTATGGAACCAGTGTTTATTCCCTATGTAGAAATTAAACCACCAAGTGTGTTTCTGAAGCTCACTGCATTCCACAAGAAAAGTTCCTGGAGGTAAAAAAAAAAAAAATGAAGTGCCAGGTATACACAAGTATAGAACACAGAACAGCTGCAGATCTTCTGTGGGCTTAGAACTATTCCAGTACCTCCAGTGAGGCTCTAGAAAAACTGTTCTCTGGACTGACAAACAGATCACAGGACATGCAATTAAAATACTTCTGTTATCACTGCTCTGGAGGGATCACTGCTCTATTTGGGCAGCACTGGCAGTGAGCTGCACAGTCCAGAGGGGATCCCTGAGCTGCCATTGACTTTGCCAGCTGACTGGTGCTCACCTTGAACAACACTCTGATCCCAAGACCATAACCACTGAGGGCCTGTTTCCCCCAGCCCTTCTAACTAAGAGCATATTGAAAGCCTGCTGTTTGCCTTTTCTAGCCTGGCAGAAGGTTCTTTCCTGCTTGCCATGCTGGACCAGCTCTGAATCTTGGCAGTGTGGCTGGTATCTCCTCTCCTGACTTCTTTCCCTTCTGACCACAGTAGGAGAAAAGATCAGTTGTGGCTCATTATCCAGCAATTAAGTCCACAGCATTTGCTGTTGTTAGGATCAGGATCCACATGAAGTTGGAAAGCTTTCAGACACACCAAGGAGAGCATCCCCACCAAGAACAGGTGTGTTCTGCTGCTGGGTTGTAAGAAAGCATTGGATCTACCTGGCTGACAGAAACATGGGCTCCTGAAAACATGAAGCCAGACAGAATATGAGGTTTGTGTGGCCAAGATCAAATGAGTCAGCTACAGTCTGGCAATGCAACTCAGGCAATTCTTACTTCCTGTGAGAAGAGAGAGCTCTGTACATAAGATTTCTGGGTCTGTCAGAAGTTCTGTCCTGCTTTGAAGGACAGGGATATTTCCACTGTACTGCAAAAGCTTTTTTTTTTTAAATAGGATATAGCTAAAGATGCACATATAAAACTATAAAGACTTGAGAACAGCATTCACAAGAATAGGAAGTTTGAGAAGTTTTTTTGACGAAGGCCATACTAAGATTGTTTCAATCATCCATCCTGCACAAAAGGCAAAGGACTTTTATTCAGAAAAATACAGTCTGGAAAGACAAAACTGGAAATTAATTCAGCCAAATATTGTGCTACGGCAACAAAGTGGTATGAACATAAGGTGGTTTTTGGTCTTAAGTCCAGCAATCACTCCCCTGGCAAATGCTGTGGCAGAGACTGCTTATATAAAACAATGAACAGGCATGTGTTCCCTTGTTCAAAGAAGGTGGACACAAGCTGGTGTTTCCCACTAATTTCTTTCTCAGGCAAGGAAAATTCTCTATTCACTTAATTAACAGTCCCACGTGATATTAGGAGTCAGGACTTCTCTAAGCCATCTTCCGTTCTTCATTATAGTGCACTTCCAAGAATGATGCAGGAGAAAGCTCAAGAACTCAGAAGTACAGAAGCCTTGCAGTCAGGGCCTGGATTGTAGCTTTTCTATGGATAGATAGGGCCTTGTAAACACACAGCAAAGGGATGGGCCAGGTTTCAGTTATAGCTTGTCTTGGATGCTGGTAGATGATTGTTTGGGCTCAAACACTTTGCTTGGGTATAAAAGCTGGGGCCAAGATGTGTGGCCGTGTAGAAAAAAAAGGGTCAATATATTGCATATAGGTGAAGGCAGTTGTCCCTCTGACAGACTACTTCCTGAACAAACAAATGTCACATGGATCAAGTCCATTCCTGTCTGGCTGTTGGCCAAATCAATTTCAAGTCCCAGACTGCTCCAAGCTTACAGGTACTTTATACACGACCACAAGCTAAGCCAGCAGCTGCTTAGAGGGTGACCACAGAGCAGGATGAGTCAGAGGAATAGCTGTACACAGCCCACAGAACTTAACCTGCTCCAGGTTTCAGATGCCCGTTTTGGAGTGGATCCAGTTTCGATAGTAAGTCACTCGTGTGTATACTCCTGGTTTATTTGGCTTGCCACAATCATCTCCCCAGCTCACTATTCCCACAAGATACCAGATTCCTCTGGAATTCGCATGCACCAGCGGCCCACCAGAGTCACCCTAAGGAGAAAAATGTCAACAGACAGAGAAAAAGTAAACAGCCATGAACTCAAATTCTCAAATTCTTCTGGTACAATTGGTGGGTATTTTTCTGTAGATCTCAGCTATAATTCAAGTTCCACACAGTTTACTGACAAGACAGAGGATCACAGCCTATGTCTAATTCACACCCTCACATCTGCATTCTCTCAATTCTGCTTCGCATATAAACTTCATGCAAACTGAAGTGCAGACTCCAGTGCGTGAGCCTTGAAACTCTTAATTTGTATCTATCAAGATATTGAAACTCATAAACTTAAGTACCAAAGTACATCTTATTTCTAGAAAACATTGCCCAAAGTACGTTTTATTTCTAGTAAACATCACCTTCCACCCCACCTATTTCCTTTTAACTACTACCAATAAAGAGACTTACCTGGCAAGCATCCACCTGCCCATCCAAGTATCCAGCACACAACATTCCAGCTGTTATCGCTCCACCGTACACTTGTCTCCTATTACAAACCTCAGTACTTATAATTCTCACTTCTGCTTGTCGAAGCTGATTAACACTGTAGCCTAGAAGAAGTGGCATTAGAATTTGCAGACAAGGTAAGCAACACAAAGAACTCAGTGATTAGGAGTAGCCAATTTTTCCTGCCATCACAGGCAATTAAGGGAGCTACCCAGAAAATGTCTCAGGAATAGGAAAGTTACTACCCTCCACTGCCAAAGTCCTTCACTTGTTCCCAAACATAACTCCTATCCATCTTTCATCATCACCAGATGCTTTTTAGCCTAATGGACAAATGGATTTTTTCGTACATATTTCAGTGCTGCATTCAACTGTAGGCTACAGGGTAGGCCCTTGCTATCCCTGAAAAGACCCATTTGGGTAACTGCACCATAGCTTTGGGCAATCACTGCACATCCCAGGGGTCTCCCATGAAACACAACCTGTACAGGTCAGTGGCTCTCACAAGCAGATTTATAGTCCTGTGCTCTCTAACCTCAGTGACACACTAATTTGAAAGAAACTCACTCAAATCACTGGATGAGGCCTCACTTATGACCAAAGAGAGAAAAACTGATGAAAATTGTCATGGTGCGTCTGCAAAAAATCTGAATAGCAAAACAACTCACGGTCAGAGCTAAACCCAGAGGGACTGGAGAACCAAATGTGTTCAACCAGTGCTGTGTGTACAGAAACTAAGAAAATCTGCTCTTAAATCCCAGAAGACTAACCTTCAGGATCTTCCCCCCATTTCTGATCCACTGACCAAGCCAGAAAAAAAAGCAGCCAACTAAGTCCAAAGGTACCTCACTGGGACATGCACCTATTAAACACCAAGTCTAAGGAACTCAAAATGAACAAAAAACCCCATAAAACTAACATCAGTCTTCTCACGTACCTGTGTGACAGGGCACAGGGAGGCAAGAGACACTCACCATCATTCTCCAAAGCTCCCCAGCCAGTGACAAAACAGGAAGCGTTGTCTGGGAAAACATGAGATGCTTCAGGAAGGCAGACACTGTGCACCTCACTTGTGAACTCAATAGGAGAGGCAAGTTCCATAACAGCCACGTCATTGTCATGATCAAGGGGAAGGTCACTGTATCTCTCATGAACAATAATTCTCCGGACAAATTTTCTCTGTTTTGGAGGTCTCAGCAGAATTCCAAAGCTGGCAGTCCACCTCCGAGGATCTTTTACTCTGTAAGATGTTTGAGTTTATGTCATAGCCACGCAAAACAACATACCTAAGGGAGCTTAGGTCTCCATTTAAGCATCAAAAAGCAATGTGACCAAGTTTGCCGAAGGGGAAGAGTAAAACTTCATTATCTTTCAGCAGATACAAATATTAGAGGGTCACAAAAGGTTGGAGCACCCAAGAGTCATAAGGCCTGTAGGATCAGAGAGGTGCTGATGACTTACTCTTTAAAGCAGTGGGCTGCAGTCACCAGCCAGGTGTTACTGATGATTGACGCCCCACAGCGATGGGTCCCATCGAGCTGAATGCTCGCCTGCCAGGGCCATTCTCCCTCCCGTGCACCCTGCCCACCAGTTATTCTTTCCACTCCTGTGAAGGATGTAAATGCCTGTCTTCGTATTCCACAGCCTGTCAGAGAAAAGGCAGCTCTGCTTTAGCTGATTGAAGGCCCTCATGGCTGCAGGCACAGGTGTAACAGGGCAGGAGTCTCCATCAAGAGACAGCCTTCACCTAAAGCAGGGAAACCAAGTGCCATGGTCACAAGTGTCTCAGGATACATGCAGGGTAAACAAAGAAGTTTGGGAGAGGAGTCAGTACTTTTCCATTCAGCCAGTTTTCAGACACACAAGCCCATATGAATTCCCATGGGACCTGAAGGCTGTGTATCTGAGAAACTGGAAAAAAACGGATTTTTTCAGGTCACCTACAGATTAGCCTTGGCAGCAGCAACAAAAAAACAGTGTCCTCTTTCCAACAATTTACTCACAACCACTGTGCCAACAATCAGGTATTACCCAGCTGAAAAAGGTTAGATTCAAACCAGTTCATTCTCAGAGGCCCCTTGAAGATGGAAATCTAATATGCAAAGTCTTCAAGAGCATGCAGCGGACTGATGGACTGCCTGGGAGGGTACTTACGCTGTCTCCCAGTTTCCTGAGGAGCTGTGAGACCTCAAGGGGGAGCACAACAGGAGGACAGAGAACTCACCACTCTCCGGGGCAGTGCCACTGCCTTGCTCTGAGTGCAGACAGCTCTCCTCCCTCTCCCACCCTCTGGTCTTTCCTTAAAGTTTAGGTCAAATCTGACAGACATCTACTGCCAAACCTTTCTTCAGGGAGGAAGGGGGCAGGGCAGAGAGAAAATGTTTTTTGAAGGATCCCAGCAAGAATCATGGCCCACAGCTAGAATCATGGCCCGCAGCAAAACTGTAGTCCTTCTGCAAACTTGCTAACAGCAGCTCAATACATGCCCCTACTTCCAACAGCCAACATTAAAGCAAGTGCTTCCCACCACCAAGCCAGAATGCTTGTTTCTAGAAATGTATAGAGCCAGCAAGACTGCAAGGAAATAAGCTGAAGTCTCCCCTGGCTCATGCACTGTCTGCTGTTCTAATATCTGCAACAAATTCTATTTTCAGCTTGTATCATGAAAGTGTAAGGATTTTCTAAGCAAAGAACTTCCAGCACTGTGTCCCTGGACCTTTACTATAAAGCATTTGTACTTACAGTTGTTTAAAAGGTTATCTCCCTTTTCCTTGTTCAACTCTGGAATGAAAAGCAAAGACCACAGTAAGTTTATCTCATATGCTATGTGATCCAGCCCAGACTCTCTCCCCGTACCCAGGAAACAAAAATTAAATGGCTTACATTGCTGCCTGGAGTGACAGCACAAGAAGTAGTAATTTGCTCTGTTGAAGAAGTTTAGTTAAGCCTCTGTTGCTCACTGAAAGGCCACAGGATGCACATTTCTTGCCTTAGCTCAGAGCTAACAAAAACAGCAGATGACTGCAAGTGGGTCCAAGTTACATCTGCATGTACAATGTGCAACAGCAAATGCCTGCAGGCCTTTTTTCAGGTTTAGTGTGGCAAGGTGGTCAGATGACTCTTCACAAGTCCTCAGTGCTGGGATTGTCTGAAGGTAAACTGCAACATTTCTAATTTCTTTCCCACAAAGCCCCTCTGTCAGAGTCTGATAGCAATCCACAACAGATTCATGGGAAAGGATTACTGCCCAGTGATCCTCAGTATCTTGTTATGGACACTTGCTACAGAAATCTGTCAGATTACAAAGGAAATGGCAGAGGACAGAGAAGGGAACCACCTCAGCCCTGCATTTTTAATAGCTTGAGGACTCTGCATTTCAGTGCGCGGTTATAAAGGTTCTTATTCAATTTACTATATGTCTTAAAGTTGTTTGTGAACCCATGGTCACAAAGTTGGACCTTTTTTGATGAATTGAGGGGGACTATCTCAGTCAACACAACCTGGTCACACAGAGAAAACCTCTGATGCATGGAGAAGAGCTCACAATCATAAATCAATGTCAATATGTTTTAGTTCTTTCCATGTTCCGTCTTCCAACTTCCCATGCTGTCAGCCTCACAGACAATTTTGAGAGGGCAAAAAAAGAAAACAAGAATAGTCCACATTTGCATACTAAGGTGAAACTCATTACGCTGAGAACAAAGTGTGAGGAGCAAATTCCAAGCTGAAAACACAAACCCAAGGCACTTGCCTGTGAGTCTAATGGTAGACTGGTCAACATTCAGGAAGGTCGAGGTTGCTTTCAGCCTTCTGAGTAACACACGGTTGACTTGACCCCAGGTCGTTGCTTCACTGTCAGCAGAGGGAAATTTAAATACCAGAACAACAGATGCAAGCACTCCAAGAGGATCTGGGCTACAAACCAACAAAAACAAATGGTGTCGTTCTCTTTGCCTACTAAGGCTCCTGGTTCTGCATTGTACTGCCTGCCTTCTTTATGTGAGAACAGGTCTGGTCTGCACAGATGTCCAGAACAAATCGTGTGTCTGTGCTCAAGTAAAGGAAGATGATGACATGTCAGCAGGGAGCAAAAGCTTCTTGCTATGACAGGGATCAGAGGGAATTTTCTGGGAACAATTAGGGAAAGGGTAATCAATCTGCAGAAGTATAAAGTCAAACTTCTCTTCCTTGCTGACCTCTAAGGGTAACTGAGTCCTCAGTGTTGTGAGCACTAGAGGACAGCAACAACCAAACAAAGGCTTAGTCACTCTGATGGTGTAACCCAAGCCACGAGGAATGCTCCATGTGGTCAACAGGTAGGAAAAAAAGGTATTAGCACATCCCTGCTTATTCCTGGCCTTCACATCCCTTACCTTAGACTGACCACGTGGTTCTTGATATATCTTTTACTTAGAAAGGACCCCCTGAATACTTCAGATATCTGTTAAAAGAAAAGAGTGTGTTAAAATACACCTGAAATAGGTACATGCTTTTTGAATATAATGGTCTCATGAGCCTCTGAAACACATGAAAATGCTTGCAGATCTCCACCTCCACACCAAAGCTACCACTAAATTTCCATCAGAGAATGCAGATCCAAAACAAACACTGAGCTGGCTGATTTCACTATCCATTCTGCTCTGTGCTTGCCAGTTCCACCACAGGGCTTCTGGAGCAGACAGCACCTGTGCTTACCATCTGCATGTGCAAAGTCAGCTATGCATCTTTAACCCACAACAGCAAGGTGTGTAAGGTAAGGCCAGCCATGTAGGGATGAGGCACAATCACCTCTGACTCTATTTCCAATTACACATTTGCAGAACTCTTCAGCATAGGTCAGGTGTAAGCAGAAAAGCTTTTATCTTACCATGGTTTCAATATCTTCACTTAGGTTCCTGAACTCCTCTGTAGTTTGCCTTTCATACTGAGGACTATAGTCGACATTGGTGATTAGGAAAGATGCATTGTAATATCTGTCTTGATCTACAGAGGAGAAAAAGAAGGAAAGGTAGCTGATCATCTTTAGTGCTATTCAAAGATGCACAATATCTCACAGAACATGGCACAAGCAAGGGTCCCTGGCCATGATCCTGTCAACTGTGAAATTACAGCTTTAGCAGCACTTGGTAAAAGGGGGTTCTGGACCATCCTGTTGCCCCATGGACCATCTAGGGGCTCATTTCTTATTTGAGGACCATCCCAAGGAGCTCCAAATTACACCCACTACAACATTGCCCTGGGGTCCATCTTCTTGTTGGCCTGAGATGAGCACAGCACAAGAGAAAGGAGCCCTTCCAACTCAGCCACATCCACTCCTCCCCAGCTGCACTCTGTGACATTCCTGCCCCTCTGAGAGGCATGTGGGACAGAGCTGTTTGCATCTGTTCAGTGGTTGACTTAATTTTAAAATCTGTTTTCTGGAGTGTATGGCAGAGAGGGGCCCTGCAACACAGAGCTGGCAAAAAGCAATGCTGAGCTGTAGCTCTGCCACTGCTCCTTCTGGTGACCTAGTGCAAGCCACAGCCTCAGTGACTCTCAGTGAGCTGAGATGGCCACATGATTCATTCCATTCCAGCAGGAAAGCATTTCAAAAAACTCACACAGCTATCTCAGAGACTGGGAATGGAATGACTCAACTTCATTCATGAGGCAAGTGACTGGGAATGGAATTAATTGTCTTCAAGTCATAAGCCAAGATGGTTGGACTTGGTGATCTTAAAAATCTTTTCCAACTTTATTGATTCTATGATCTGCTACTGAAACTGGGCTCTTGGCAGCCAGAACTGAGTTCTGAGCTCTGAAAAGCCTAAAGCTCTGCCCTGTCTTTTTCTGGAATATTCTCAACTAGAGGGGCCAAGTTGAGTTTCTGCAAAAAACCCATTCAAGACTAAGCTTACTATGCATCTTAAGTACTAGACACACCTCTGGCTTATACAAAAGACTTATCCTTTTACCAGTGGAAATACCAGGGCAAGAAACAAAAGGAGGGTTAAAACTGAACTCCCTGCTTCAAGTAAAGCATATTTCAAGCATTCTTACAGGTTTTCAGATCAATCTAGCTCTCAAATAGCATTTTGAAAGTTCTCATGCGAGTTTTATACCAGGGGAAAATTGCATGCCTAAATCATCAGGCAGGACCACAGTAGCAAGTGAAACACAACAGATTCCTGAAAGCTTGTAACAACAGAATAGTGGGGCACTTACCATGGCACAGAAGAAATGCAATCAAGCCAATGATGAGGGCTAAGCCTACTATCACTGACACAACAATGACTGCGATCTTCCACGGCTCTAAGCGCCTTACTCCTCTGTCCATCTGGGATCTCTGCCTGCATTGAAGAAAACAACATGGAGAAAGACAATAATTCATCCAGAGTCTAATCACATCTGGCACACCTTAGCTCAGCTGAAAAACCCCACAGAATGAGGTAGGTTGGGAAGGACCTCTAGACTCTGAGGGCCTGACTGTTTAAACTAAACCCCATTAAAGTAGTTGCTCCAGACCTTGTCCAGTCAAGTTTTTAGTATCTCCAAGGAGAAAGATAACTCAGTCTCTCAAGATCTCTGGTCCAGTCACTGCCCATCCTCATGGCAAAAGCTTTTCCTTTATATTTAGTCAGAGTTTCCAGTGTTCTAACTTGCCTCTGTTGCCTCACATACGCACAGAGAAAAAGTTGTGCAGGAAATGCTAGTAGAAACAATTTCACTTCAAGAAATACTACACAGATTTCAGGTGCGGCCAACTGCCCACACAGGTACTCAAACTGAACATAAATGTAATAATTGATGACTGATGAAATAACCTCTGCCCCAAGAATACTCTAGGCAACCAGAGATGCCACATAATACATGGCTTTGGTTATATTTAGTTGGGGTGAGTAGTAACATTTGTTGAGTCCCTACAGGGTTTGGGGCTTACTGCTCCAAAGCCACACATATGTTGAAAGCGACCACATCCTGTCTCCTGCCAGACAATCTATAGAGAAAGAAAGAGGCACTTGTGTGTAAAAGTGACATGGCAACAATATCCAGTAGTAACTCTCTGAAAGCCAAGAGCAGACCTGTAAAATGGTTGAGACCTTGACTCACACATGGACAGAGGCACAGAAGACTTTTTCCTCCACTTATATCCTCCAGTGCAGCATTAAGCGACAGAACATTAGGAAAAATGTGTTTTTGTGCATGCCCTCAGTAGCTTTATTGTAGGATGATGCAAAACCTTACGCACAATTATTAAAGATCCCAAATAGTTCCACAGCACCCCATGTGGTAATCTTCATGCTGAGTCTCGGCAACATGGTCTGCATTAGTACATGGTATCAGAAAAACACCTGAGATAATCTCTCAGATATCCTGGAGAGACAAATGGCAGCAGCCAGCCCTCAGGAGGAGGACTGGCTGGCTACTCACCATGCTGCTTTACACCCCCTGATCCATGCTGGTATTGCTGTGAACCAGACATACTAAACGCTGTTTTCCCCTTTTCAGGCCTATGGCACAGCCATCTCTGAGCAAAATCTGAGAAGATGAGGGCAGGAAGAGGAAGAAAGGCAGAGAAAATAAGTGTTTGCAGGTTTTCTGAATACAGAGTGGAAAGGAAGAAATCACAGTGAAAGCAGAGCATGTTAACAGCAGGGGCTCCATCTCAGGAAATGAGCTGAGTGGGCAGATGAGGAGTAAAGGTGCACAAATCCAAGACAGCAAAAGGCAGTGAAGTGGTGAGAGAGGGGGATGGTGTTATATCCTCTGTTCTGATGGGAAGAAAACCAAGTAAAGCCACAAGCAAGAAATGGCAAGAAAAACAGACAGGAAAAAAAAATCATCCCCCCCCCCACCAAAAAAAAACCAACAACCAGATAGCGCTGCAGAGGAAGGAGATGAGAGATCTGCAGGCAGCAAGGGTGTATTCAGCAAGGGACAGGGAAGCTGGAAGAAACTTAAAGTTTAATCTCCTCATATAAAATCTTGGTTTTGGCTAGTGAGAGTGCTAGCCAAATGGGGAAATTTTTTACCCATTCAAACAGGTGGCATACTGGAAAGAAAATGTTAAAATAAAGGAGCTTCCGCCAGCATCACAACTGCAGGTAGTAGTCACAAGCAGCAGCTTAGTGTTACCAAAATATACAGGACAGGTGACCAAGATCAAGTCCTCTGCTACAGACTCACATGCTATGGAGAAAGCCAGTACCTCTCCTTCTGTTGCTCCTGCTTTACTGGGGCAAGTTCTGCTCTCGCAATGCACAGCCCAAGTTTTCACCCACCAGACTGGCTCAGTTTCCTGATGTCAAGGCTGTAGGGCAGTTGATAGGAGTCTGAAAACCTAGGCTGGCCAAGAATACTCCTTTGCAAACTGCAAGTTGCAATAAGCACATAAATAACACCCACCAGAACTCAGCTGGATCTAGACCTGTATACGCTGTCCATCAGTTCTGAGAGTCCAGCAGAAAAAGAGATTCCAATAAAAACCTAAAACCAGCGGAACTGTTCCGCCTCGGTTTTTTCAATATGCTGCAGCCTTCCATGGAACACTCCCATACCCATCTCACAGCATTTCCCAGTCCCAGGGAATTGCAACATACCTCATGGGCAGTCAATTAATACCCTTGAGAGCAAGCCTCTTGGCTAATCAGAACAGCCCACTATGGCAACATGCCTCTGCCCCTCATCAGGAGCGACATCTCATGCTTGGAAGAGGAAGCTTTTGCATTTCACTTGGCTCTCCTCACTGGAGAGCTTTTGTTTCCAGCCTGAGCCTCTCCCATCCATTACAATCAGACTGGTTCCCTGTCCTGCAGCTGTCCCCACTCCAAGGGCTTCCCCCTGAATGGCGATTGGAGCACCATCCCTCCACTGCTCTTGGCACATAGAGCACACAGCACAGCCCTGGCAATGTATGGCTGACTCTGCAGATATTGAGGCAACTGTGCTCTTGGATCGTAACCACTGCATTTTGTGAACTGTATCCAGACAGATTTCCTCAAAACGTGGCTTTATGCCAAAGCTACAAAGCTTAAGATTAAAAAAACTGAGCATCTCCTTGCCTGTGAGAAACATGCTCTCACAGGCAGCACGGTCCTTCCAGCCATCTGTCTCTGTTTCCTTTTTGTGCAAATACCAGCTACAGGCACAAATAATGGCAGCACAGACCCCTTTCTCCTCCAATATTTCAGAACCACTTGTTCTCCACAAGTCACACAGACTTGCAAAGGGAAACAGACACCTTAGGAAGTGCTGTAGTGCTGAGGGAAATGTAAACATGGGAGATAAGGAATAAAATCCTACGCCACTTCCGATACTGATTTCACTTAACTTTTTTTTTTTAAGAAAAAGCTTTAAAGCATTCATATAATAGAATCATAGAATGGTTTGTGTTGGAATGGACTCTTAAAAATCATCTAGTTCCAAAACCCTTGCCAAGGGCAGGAGCACTTTGCATACAAGGTTGCTCAGAGCCCCACCCAGTGTGGCCATGAACACTTCCAGCCAGGGATGGGGCATCCACAGCTTTTCTGGAAAAACTGTTCGAGTGCCTCACCACCTTCACAGTGAAGAATCTCTTCACAGTATCTCCCATGAGTCTCCTCTTCTCCAGGCTGAACAGCCACAATTCTCTCAAGTCTGTCTTCAGAGGAAAGCTGTTCCAGCCCTCTGATGATCTTCACAACCCTTCTCTGGCCTTGCTCCAAAAGGCCTGTGTCCTTCCTATGTTCAGCTTATCCAGAGCTGGATGAGTACTCCAGTGCTCTGCAAGAGCAGAGTAGAATGACCTCCCTCAAACTGCTGGCCACAGTTCTTTTGATGCAGCCCAGCTCACAGTTGGCTTTCTGAGCTGTGAGTCCACATTGCTGGGTCCTGTTGAGCTTTTCATCCGCCAATACCCACGAGGCGTCAACCAATATCCACATACAGGTAATTAATTTGTGTATAGGATATACAAATTTAAGTAGAAATATCTCTTCAAAACCAAAACAGTTTCCTCCCTTTAGCAGGATGGTTTTGACTTCCGTCTTGCTAAGTGACAGAATAGAATAAAAACCAACAAACTTTTGCAATGGAAGCATCAAGACTCATCGACTCCCACAGTGTACAGTTACCAATATCCTCAACTGTAATGTCTGTGTGTGGGACCCAGCTCAGCAGCCCCCATGTTTTGCTGTTTGGGTTTTTTTCTATTTTATCTTACTAGGCATGCCTAGCTTTGCTGAGACAGAGGCTAGGATGGTTACTGAGAGACAGTTCAGGTTATATCCACTCAATGCTTTCATTATGCATACACATTACACCTCCAACCAGCTCTTCACTCCCCTAGCCTTTTTTGCTGTGGTGCCACAGAGAGCAGGACTACCAGAATAACCACCTTGACAGGGATTCCTGTGCTTGGGATATCCTGCTCCATAGTTATGTAATTTAGTGGCAGGTAGATCCCCCTGTTTAGGAATTAGACATGGTCTTCTCCACACTCTAGTAACCAAGCAAAAAATTCTGCTCCACCCAGCAACACTCAATGGCCAGAGAAACACTGATCCTCTGCAGTGCTAATGAAAGCCTTCCACCATGGATACATGCTTTCTTTCTTCCTGTAGCAAAGAGACATTGCTTAACAGACAGGCGTTCTCCTCAGAAGACCCCAAATACCACAGCTGTCTGTGTGATGCCTTCTAGAGTCTGGTGTTTCACACGGTCTCACGTTTCTTGTTTCCTTATATCACAGGCTTTGACTTTTTTACTGCCCAAACTCCACTAAGCTGCAAATCAACTCTTAGCAGGGCAGATGGGAATTCAGCATTCACCCTCTAGCATGAATGAGATAACTCAAATTCCACAGGAGCAAACCCTAACAAGAGATCAGATCCAGACACCACTGGGAGAACTCAAAGGCCAAGTCCTCTCTGCTCTTAAAACCACCCCTTGTGATCTATATTTGACAGCTTTCAGTCTGCAGTGAATTAGTGTAAAGTTTCAAGCCCAAGATCCTTTAGTTCAGTACAGACCTGCTTATCTTGGCAATACTATCATGAACATTAAACCTCCTCCAGCAATCCGTGTTCTCATTTAAAATATGCGTCATTCCCAAGATAATCCATGAAGACAGCAGCATCTCTGCAGTTCATATCACAGCTAATTCAGGTTGGGAAGAGCAAATTATTAAATCTCCTAGCTTACACACCTTGGCTCTGAGACAAAGACTGTGATCACTAAAAAGTTATTCTGTACTGAAAAAAAAATCCAAATGAATTATTTTGAAAATAGATATATTTTAATATAATTAAGTATTTCAAATGCACTAAAGTTGTGTTTAGAAAGAGATATATTAAATCAAACCTCAATACAAGATGTTTTAATAAGTGAAATACAGCAAGAAATAAAAGCAACATTAACATAGTTATTGACATATTATGAAGAAGAGTTATACTGAAATTTTACAGAGCTAAAACTGGTCTTCCTTGTGAAACCAGTAAGAAAGCACATAGGATTTCAGGTTGGACTTCTAATCATTCCCAAATGAATTCTTTACCTTTGAATTTGGAACATTTACCCAAAAGTGAAAGACAAGCACAATACACAAGTGACAAGCTGGTTTTTCTCTAAACCCATACCAAACTTCCTAAAAGGTTACTATATTCATTCACAATGCAAGTAAAGCAAGTTCAGCTCCCACCTCTGCCTGACAGGGTTTGATTCACTATATTGAGATTATTCATCTCTTCTGGTTGAGTTACTGTATGTTATCAAAAGCTTCAGCAAGAGCAATACCAGCAAACTGATCAGACAAGAAAAGGAAGTGTAATTTTATCATGTCACCTAGTCACCGAATTTCTGGATAAGCAGGGAACAGCTACCCCATTCTGCTTTACAGATCTGCTCTTGATATTTTTTGACTTCTTAAGCTAAGACCTTATAGCATCCCAAACTAGATTTGCTCTTAGATTAATCCAAACCATGTTTTCTTGTACCAGCTCTTTACCAAAAGTGTTTTGCCACGTTCCACAGCGAAGAAAACATGCAACCTCTTCTACGTGATCTGCTGCTGTCTTCCTATAATACTTTTTTTGTTTGGTTGGTTTTTTTTATACCCCTGCCAACAGATAATCCGGTATTCTCAGAAGATCTAGCGGCAGAGTTTGGGTGGCACATCTGATGGGGAGGGTCTCTCCACATTTATAGTCATGACCAGCTTTCCCAGTTGATGGATTCAGGTACGTGCCTACAATCATTCTTCCTAGAAATAGGACCTTTCACAAGACAACTGAACAGACTAATCTGCTGGCCTGGTGAATGTGATTTAAAAATCCAGACTGGGTCCCTGGAGCTATCTACCTTGGCAGGGTGGTTGGGAAGGGCAGCAAATGGGATACATCTGGCTTACTCCAGGAGGCCTATAGAAAAAGCACAGGGCCACAAAGTAAGGCTTGCTAATTTCACTCCCACCTTTACCACAAACAACCACGCCAACCTAGCACTTCTCCTGTGCTCTTGTGGCATACTCGGGACACGCACTTCTAAAAGAATGGGACAACAACCTCAGCTGCTTTGAGAACTGAAGCAGAAGAAGATGGTGCCTGCCTAAGTACTGCCAGACCCTTGTTTGGATGAGGTCAGTTACCTGCCAGCCTCAATTACTCAGTGTTTGATATCTCCTAAAGCATTCTGATACAATGAAAGACTTCCAAAGATTTAAGGTATCTGCTGAGGGAAATGAAGTGTGCGTTTTTCTATGCGTCATACTAAATCAGCTTGATCTCCCACACCCTCGAACAGCCCACAAAAACAGTAGGTGCTGCATGCCACCCCTCTGCAGTCAGATAAAGCATCAGTAATGTATTTGCCACTTACTAATTGAGCTCCTCCCCTTAACCATCCAATTTTACCAAGGTCTTGCTGCTTCCCCAGAGCACACTTCAGCTGGGTAAAGACAACCACTCCAAACAGAGCTCTTGTCATTTGCTTCAAGATTCAAGGGCAGCATTCAGTCTTTGGGATGTCTTAACTCAGAGCTTCCCAACAACTATATCCATGATGCCAAAATGCTTCTCATACAGGCTTCCCTGGTTAACCAATCACCTCTGCAATCAGCACAAGAGGTTTGCTGTTCCTTACTCTCTCATCCATTTTGGACATGACTGTTTGGAAGTTTTGAGCTCTTTGTTCGTTGGGATAGAGGTAGCCTCCCATACCACTACAACAGTCTGTGGCATGTAACTGTAATGCTGAAGACTGAGATGTCCTTTATCACTTATTTGTCTTTCTATGGCTGACTGCCACAGCTAGCTCTTGAGACTCTCATGCTCTGAAACGAGTTTTAGCAGACGTAGGAGGACTACTCACTACGTAAAGACTTACAATTTGCATGAACACTGAGAGGCCATCTCAGGGTAAAGAAAATGTTGAGCACATGGCCACTGACTGCAGTCAGTTTAGGATAAATTTCTGTAACTTTAACATCATCTTTACCTCTCAGATTTCCCCTTCCAGCAGTGTTGGTCATAGACAAATATATTCCTCTGTTAGTTTGGCAATTACAGATGATAGCAGTAGATCTCTGCTTTCCAGCCCTCAAAAATAGCACTGCCTGTCTCCTTTTGTCCTTCTTTGATTTCTTGAAATCTACTCCAAAGGCAAAATACCACACAAGCAGTTACAGTCTCTGTGAGTTTTCAGTTTGATTTTCGTTCCAACGCAGGGCAGGCGAAAGGGTCAGGTGCCAGATTTGGTGTGTTTCCAAGCTGATCCCGCACAGATTAACACTTCACTGGCTGCATACAAAGTCCATTAAAATAATCAAAAGCACAAGAAGCTACTTTTACCAACTGTACTCCGCTTGTCCTTTCATCCAGCGGTTGTGCCTAGAACACATTCTAACTGCGCTACAAACGGTAGGTCAGTCAGCACAGCGTGAGATGACTCTCACCTGCCCTCCACACAGGCCACCTTGATTTGCCATACTGTGCTGTAGATGAGCTGAAGAATTCTCAGAAAACATGCATTTTGGGTGAGGAGAAAGGTAGAAATATCAGAAGGATTACTGATGCATGAAAGGCAGATCAAAACAGAAGCAAGCTCAGAACTAGTGCCATTCTCCCCACACCCTCGGTCGAAGCTCAAACTGCCCTATAAATCCACACATGATGTAGCCATGCTGCCCAAAATACCAAGAAGCAAGCCAGAAGCTCATGACACTCACCTCTGTGTACCACTGAGAGGTCAGCAAGAAGCTTTTCTCTCTGGGAGATCCACTGTGCCGAGCACCACAACACACTGTGCAGCATCTCAGCATAGACTTGAGGCTTTATCTCCTGAATTAAGAAAGAAAGGAGTCATAGGCAAGTCAGAACAAACAAGTCCAGCAAGTCTCAGTGACAGAGGCTTACCCAGTAGCATGATTCCTCCCCTAAAACAATAACAATACACTTCTTTCATCACACCTTTCATCCAGGAATCCCGAAGCCTTTTCAGAGCATTAGCTACACCCTGCAACACCCCAAATCAGAAGAGCCATGAAAATTTTGCAAGGATGCAGAGTTTATTTCCTTCTTTGGTATAATTAAGAACAAATCAGAAACTGTGGGAAGGATCAATGCAGAAAATTTGCATGTTCAAGAGACAATGTTGAGCCCTAGGCCAGGTATGGAGCTGACAATCTGATGGAGAATCAAAGGTATGTGCCTCTTAACTCCCTTGAACTTCCCTGAAATTGGTCATTTGACCAGAAAAGAATCAGCCTTCATAACAACACCTAAATTCAATTTTTTCATTCTTCTTTAATTCCTTAGATGATAATTTTAATTGTGATCACCTAGTTACACATACATTTCTGTCCTGAAAAAATTCTGCTGTGTCATAAACATTGGGGATATAAATATTTTCAGGTTGTAAATAAGAACTTCTACTTGTGCTAATGACAGCAAGTTAGCTGGCAAACAATCATCACAAGCTCAAACTCTAACCTAAAGCAGCATTTCTGAAGCTTCAGAAATGCTTTAAGTTTTAAAGTTTTAAGAAGGTTTAAGTTTTCTCAGTACTACTAAACTTACTAGAAGATGTATGTGACCATATAGTCTGACACACAGATTTGCTTCAGAAGGACAGTAAAGAAGACAGACCTCACAATGATACAAGTGGCACACATTTTCTTTGCTCTCCTGCAATAAACTTTCTAACCTCTAGGGACTCTTTTCCTCCACCTCAATGACCTCCATTTGACCCCTCTGCAGCTCAGGGATCACCAGCTTAGTAACACGCTGATGCAAATACACCTTACCTGACTGGAGCTCTTCCTTCCACCTTACATCAAGTCCATAGCCAAGTAACAGGAAGACTGCCTTCTGGAAAATGCCAGCTTCCTCTGAGTGAAGCATAAGCTGAAGATAAGCCTCAGCTTCTCGTAATTTGGATTCAATGTCTCAGCATAATTTGTTACAAAACATGACGAATACAGCTGTTAATGACACACATAATGTAATTACTTCTCAATTCTTTAACTGGAAGCTGCATTGCCGTCCCATATAGGAACACCTGAGTCAGTCCAGATGTGCAAGCAAAATGCAGTCAGAAGCCTAGCTAGAGGGTGACAATTTCCAGGGTAAAGTATCAAGTGTCACATGATTACCTGATCTGCACATGGGTGATGCAAAGACATTAATTCCAGGCACCCCATGATCCTCAGACATAGAGCTTTGCCTTGTGACTTGATTGTGCCATAGGTGGGAGAATGTACAATGCAGAGCCCTCATGGCAATCCTTGTATAGTCTCACCTGCAGGAAAAAAAACCAAAAAAACTATTGCTGCTTAAAGGAAGAAGTTAAACTGAGGATGCTTTTTTAGGGCACTGAAAAGCTCCTCCAGGCCTGATTTCATGGCAGGAATACACTAAACTGCTAAATAATGTGATAATGCTGGTCAATAGTCCCCTCTCTGTACAAGGTCTGAGTTTCTTCTTTTACTGGCAATAACCCCCTGCAGCAAAAAACTCACATGAGAAAAAGGGACAGGCAATAGCCACAAGTGGTTCCATTGCCAGGTACCAAACAGGTTTGGCTCCTGATTCCAGAGACCATCTTCTTATGTACCTTTTTGTGCTACACTGCAACACTTAAAAAAAAAAAAAGCCTGGAAAAATTAGGAAATGCTGGGAGTGAGGCAGGGGTTGTAGCCCACCCCTGGTACCACATAAAAGAAAGGAGAAAGATCCTGGAGGTTGAACATAAAATGCCATAGATCAAGACCCCCACCAGAATCCAGCTGGCAAGGAGGCAAATTTTCAATGACTGGCTCTAGCAATGGAGTAAGGAAGTGAGGCTCAGGTTCACCAGAGACTTGGGAGCTTCCAGAGTGGATTAAACCCAGCAAAGGATGAACAAATTTCTGCTTAAAGTGAGAGGGAAACAGGATCTGCGCTTCACATCAGGAAGACGATAGAGAAGCTTCAAATGGACAAGCAGAAAGCAGACTGGCGCCTACAGGTAACAATGTATCCTGTCCTAAATTTGTGGTAGACACTGCAACCTCAAGTAAAGAATGAGACAGAAGTTACACGAAAGTAATATAGCAAAAAAAAGTTTTTAAAAGTCTGAAATGAACAGGGTACAGGGACAGAGAGCCAAAACCATGGTTTCCATGTTCCACAAGATTCTCCAAGATATTGATGGCAGACACAGAATGCTTGCCCTCAAAAAGGACTTAGACACTGCATGTATAAAGGAAACATGGTGGCAGAAAGGCCATGGAATGTGGGAATCCCAGGAACTATCATTCCAATTATTTTAATTACTCTAAAGTAAAATATGAAACCTTTTACAATGATCACTTAGATAAAACTGGATTTCTGGAGGTTGTAAATAACTGTTTCAGTAGGCAGCTAGGGAATCCACAAAATTGGAAGCAACTCTTGATTTAGTCCTGACCAGTTTAAACAATTGGTTTATCATCTTTCTGTCTGAACTATATCAGCATCAGATCCAGCATTTCTAAACACACCCAAAACCAGATCAACTACTGACATGCTGAATTTCAAAGATAGAAATTACATAAAATTATAAAACCCCCCTAAAAGACAAACCTTAAAGTACATGTTTTCTGAAGACAGAGAGACTATTTCAAGAGATAATGTCTTAGAGCAAATGCATCCTACCTGGTAAAGGAAAATAAAAAAGCCTTGAGGAAGACTAAAGCCAAACATAATGGTATCTAAAAAACAACAAACCCATTTAGAACAAGTAAATAAAATAAATAAATGATAATGTTTTTTCTGAAGCCAGCTCACTATCATAGGAATCTCTGCTATATAAATTGTCCGGAAAAAAGAAATACTGATATGATAATCATACAGTAACTGTCCAGTTATCACAGTACAGAGAAAAACTACAGCATGGTGCAGAAACATAATTTTGAGATACCATGTGATAAAACAACAGATGAACTTTGGAATTAAAGTATGAAGTGACACATATTAAAAAACCCCAGTCCTAACCATACCCCCTAGTTGTCAGGAGTTGAATTATTATTCCTTTCAGAAATAAGACTGAGGCAGTTTCCTATGAGAATATCAACTCAGAAGCAGTCAGAAAAAAAAAAAAGGAAACCCCAAAAAGAATGCTAGAAACTACTTGTAAAGAGAACACAAAAGCAAAAGGAAACAAATTTATATTCCAATATTAATAAATATTATGCCTGCATCCTGCACTAAATTCTGGTCCATTTGCCCATCTCAAAGCTTATACAGAGGAACAGTAAAAGAAAGCAGAACAGCTGCTCAAAGGAACAAAGCATCTTCTACATATGGGATGCCCAAATAGACAGGATTGTACAACCTGACAAAGGTATAGAAAGGGATAGGGGTCTAGAGAGCACCGTGTGAAGTAGTGAAAGTGAACAGGAAACCACTGTTCACAGTTTCTCCTCATACAATTACTAGGGGACTTCAAACAAGAGTGGCCAATTTAAAATAGGCACAAGAAAATTCTGACCCATAAAAAGGAGGTCAGGTATGTGACTCTTTGCTTCAGTGTATTGTATAATGCCAACTAGTTTGCACATTCAAATGGAATAATCCGTTTTCTGGAAGAAAATGCCACATAGAGCTCTATGACGTGATGATTCAGCTTGGTGATCCAAGAATTTCCTGACTCCCATCACTGGAAATTTAAAAAACACTCTCAGGAAGGACCATAATCTGACTACTGTATCTCATATTCTCTAGGTGCCCTCCATTGATTACTCCACAAGAACCTAGCCCATTTAGCTGCCAGACATTCCTTCATAACAATAACAAAGTACTATTAATCCTCTGATAGAACAACCAGCAGCTTGGAATTGATGTTTTCCCCATCTGTGTTCTGAACAAAATGTGGTCTGACCCACCTACCCTGACCAGGAGGCACAGGAAGGACACGTTGGTGTCTTTCCTTTTAGACAGCTGAGGAACCATGGCACACTTCTCATCAGAGCAGTCCAATTGGAAAGGTCCTACAGGGATCATTCAGCCTGATGCCAGGTAGCTATAGGCACTGCATTCTCAGCACCTGACAGTGCATTAGGCTCCAGGTACAGACAGGTTTGTGCTCTGCAGCAACAGGCAATCCTGGCTACAGGTTGTCCTCTCTGCATGGTCTGCACCTGATGACACATCAGACTCCAGAAAGGGGCTGTGGCCCCCCAGTTTAGCTGGACGGAGTTTCTGATCTGAGAGAGCTTAAAGCAAAGCACTTCATGTCTTGCACCTGACCAAAATTTGCCATTTGTTTTTGAAATTAATTTCAGACATACAGTATTATTTTCTTAGATACTCCTAAAATTTGACAGGTGAGGTATGGTATACAACAGGCACTTACCTGAAGTCAAGGCAGAAAGTTACTTTTTCTTTCACATGGGGACACTGAGAAGACGTTAATGCATCAGTGATTGATGAGCCAAGTATGTTTTTCATCTTTTCTCCTCCAAAGCTCTCCAGTTACCAAGACACCTGCCAGGGAAATAAAATCCCCTTTATTCATAAGAAGTCTAAATTAACATTAGAATAGAAAACTCCTGAAAGAATATTTGCATCTACAGAGGCTCCTGCCTGACAAATTCCTTTTCCTTCAAGAAAAAGTCAACACAATTACAACTCTTGAGGCACACACACCTCACCACACCTTCGTAGCCACAAGTTTAGAGAATTCAGTCTTCAACACAGAACATTGCAACTGTGTCACAGTTGAGGTCTACAGTCCCAGTTGGGAAAGAAAGAAAGGCTACCTACAGGATGGGAAAATTGGAATGGAAAAGGTAAGATCTGTATTATTAACATCACAAAAAAGTTTGCAACACAGCTCTCTTGTTACCCATTACAAATGCAAATCCAAATTCCATAGTTTATGCTTTTCTTCATGGTTGCACTCGAGTATCTTAGTTGCACAGTGGCATATTAGCAATATTTTAAATATTAGGAAAAAATATACATTTAAAAATAATTATTTTAAAGCATTCAGGAAAGGTATATTCAAACTCCTGTGTGAGGAAAAAAGAAGAGTATACACCCAACACACTTTAAAAACTGACTTGTCCCTCAGCTTGAGTGTATTTTCACAAAAGGGAATATCGTTTATCAGGCCCACAAAAAAAAAAAACGACTAAACCTTTCCGTTCTCATTTTATTGAGGGAATATCTTTCATTATGAAACTTTAGGAAACAAAAGAAATTTTCAATGCATAAGGACCTTCACCCACACTTTGCTTTTTCACCACGATAGCTGAGGCTGTCATCAGATCGTGATTGATTACCAAGGCCAGAGGACTTGCTGCCAAGTTTATTTTTATTAATAGTCTGTTTAATTCAAGTCAAAATATGCTTGAAACTTGAAGCCTTCAATCCACCTTGGGAATCTGCTCTAGCCTGAATCTTGGTCTACCTGATCTGTCCAAACCAGATCATCTTGCTGATGTCAAGTCCCTCCGAACATGAGAATCTATGTAGCCCTCAAGCACAGTAACTGCAGGAACAGAAGCTAAAAGAAATTTAAAACAAAGCTAGACTTTAAAAAAAATTTAGTGATGTCTGAGCAGGAACGCCCTATGGTAGTAAGGCATATATGTCACTTAACTCTGGTTTGGTTGTTACAGAGAAAGAAGGAAATCCATGAAGGGACAGATATGTGACTGATTCCAGAGCAGGTTCATGGCTTTATCTTAAGCCCCAAAGTTTCCTACAGGGCTTGCACAGAGCTTGGAGTTTCCCCATAAAGAGCTCACTATCCTGTCTCATCCACAAATGCTCTGATACATTTAGTGCCACCTTTAGTGTCACCTAAATAATCCCACATCCTATGACTTCATTCTCTATCCTTGCATAAAGCAGACAATAAGCAAGTCATATGCAAACAAAGGTAAGTGCTGTTTCAGCCTTTGAAAAGGCACTTGATAACTTCCTCCTTTTAGAGCACTGCTTTGACTTGTCCCTAACAAAACACCAACAGGATGGGTTGCTTTGCTAGAAACTGTATCAGCACAAGCTACAGAATAGCCAGGATTCTGCTCAGCAGCAACCAGCGCCAGCAGCTTGTGTAGAAGCTGAGTATTACTTACAGCAGAGCTTACAGCACAACCAAACTTAAATCTTCAGCTGTCCTTTTTTTACTGCTGTAGTATGAACTTAATTGAACTCATGTGTTGCAAAGCCAGTGGATACAGGAGTAATTTTTCATGTCTGTGAACCTTCACTTTTTTTTTTCCAATTTGTTCTGCTTCCTTTGTGCCCTTAAGAGCAAACCGCACAGTTTCACCTAAGGCTCTGAGTCAAGCAGCATTTAATCAGTCTCTCATTTAGGATAATCCTAAAAAAACTCTCCTCCTTATTAAATTACTGTGTAGAAATTTTTCTGTTTGGAGCCTCCTGCTGCCTTGTCAATCACTTCTCTTCCCTAATTGAGAAATGAACATTATCCAGAACTGCCCTGACTTGCAGAATGCTGAAGAATTGTCTTAAACACTAATCCATTAACAAGATCCTGCTCTACTAATGTGTCACAAGAATTGCTTCAGCAGCCCTTGTGACTCCTCCCCATCATGTTTGTCAGGACAGCTCTCGTTTTCTTCCGTAAGCACTGTTGAGACATGGACATGCCCACAGTCCATACCATCACCATAGTATTTAACCTCTCCTTGGGCAGTCCTTGAAACACAGAGAAGCAAGAACAATCAGCTGCTGCTGTAATGAATTGCCTGGGTAGGACTCAGTGCAACAACAGAAACTGATAGGCTCAGTTGGATGACTCAAATCATCTTCAGATGATTTCATATTCAGCCAGCACAGAGCTGTGCTAATACCCACTAGCTGAAGATTTCTTCCCTTTACTTCAGGGATGACTATTCACATACAGGCAGCAACGCATGCTTGGAGACTAAGTTGCAAGTCTCATTAGAGACAAAATAAAAAGGGGGAGAAGATCAGGGCAATTAACAAAAATATCTCTCCTATGAATTTCTTTTCGGATTAACATACATTTCTAAGGGAAAAAAGATGACTCCAAAGAGCGAAGTAATTTGGTATTTGTGTGTACTGTTTAACATAACTGTTTTACAAAGCTAGTATTAAGAAGGAGAGATATTTAATTAACTTATTCCTATTGTGAACCATGAAATGAACAACCTGTTCATGAAAGGACAAAAATATTTTCAGGTTGCCATTAGTCTGTATGAAGAAGGAGATGGAAGTAGATACGATCTTGAGCAAAGCTCTAGTTTCTAAATCAGGAAAGGGAAAGTAGTGGTGAGATTCTCATGAGTAAGATGAGAATCAAAAATGCTGGAAATTAAACCTTGAAGCACTTCCTTATGTAGGCTGAGGCTCCTGCAAATGAAAAAGAACTAAACTCAGCTAAACAGAGTGGGGGGGGGAATCAGAAATGTATATTATTCTTGTACACCCAGAAAGGAGCAAGGGAAATTAAAGGCTATAGCAACAAATAAAGAAATACCAGTGTTATAACTCCTGGACAGCAAAAAGGAACAGCTCTTCAGTACTAACCCAGTGGATCCTGCAGTCTCATGGATTCAGAAACCTTCTTACCACACTGAAGGACAAAGTCACAGTCTCACTATAGAGGTACCAGACTCAGGGAATATATAGCAAAGACACCATACAAGTAACCACCAACACATGAGGGACACAACCCGTGACCTGTTGCATTTCATTGCTCCAGTCCATGCTGTGCAGAAGTGCACTAGACCATGCCCAGCAAGAACAGTGTTGCCCTGGCTGCATACAACTGCCTGTGCCTCCAGCTCCAATAGTCAGAGAAGGTTTATTCTGGCAGACTGATCCAAATTCCTTCCTGCTCTCAAAGTGTCCCAGCAGCAATCACAGGTGACTTCTCTAGTAAGCCTGGAACTTCATCACCTGCACGAAACAAAAGGCCCAGATCATGCTTTGAGTACCTGTAATACTCAGTACCAAAGAGAGTGCACACAGCAGAGGCAGAATCTTTCTACAACCAGCAACCTTCCACTGCAAACACCAAGAGTCTTTGCTTCAAGATTTTTACAAGCTGGAACACAGCATTCTTTAGGATTACTTTTTTTTCCCCATTCTTTTAGATATTAGAGGATGGCCTCCACCCTGGTGACAGTAGTGCACATATTTACACTAGAGCAGGAGACATACATCTGGAATGCTTAGCTATAACAGGGCTGCAATAAAAACACAGCAACATCTTTGTGCTGAGCACGTCATGGTCTCACATGATCACACATGTAATCTCCCTGCAGTGAGGCAGTGTTCTCAGGATGTTTTATCCTTCCTGCCTGCTGAAACTGGGTGGGCCAGGCCTTGGTTTGGGTTGCTAAAAAAAGCGAATGCTAGTGCAGGGAGCTCAGCTCACAAAGCATTTGGGTGGGGACATCGAATCAAACAGTGCTGGTGACAGCTGTGTTTTTCCGGCTGTGTCTGCATAGTACAAATAGACTGTACCTCCCTTACTTGGGGAGAAATAGGCTCTTGGACTTCAGTGGAAGAAGCCTCCATCTCACCCAATCATCTCTGCTATGCAGACACTGCCAGGCAGCTTCTGTTCAGGGAGCCAGGGCAGTGTGCTCCAGCACACAGCAATTACAAGGGGAGAAGTTTGGTGATAAGCCAGCTCCTGTTCTGTTCCTGACAGGGACAAGTCAGCAAGATGGAGGAGAGCATCTCACTGGTACTGCTGAATGGTAGCTCATCCTTAAGTAGTCAGCTCCATCTCAACTAAACCTTTTTTCTCCACATCCTCTGGACTTGTGGGAAAGAAGCAGAGGAAAAGAACCATTTGGAAGGGAACAGAAATGGATACACGATGTTTAAAGAAAACCGACTGCATGGTTTCTAATCACGCAAACTAACTTTTACCACACAGTTGATAGCTTGAAGCCACAGGGCAGGAAGAAACCACCCCATTTATGAGCTTTGATCATCCAGCAGTCTTCATTGCTGAGCCACAGAGAGAAATGCTCTGAACTTTGCCAAATTAATGATGGTGCTGCACAGGTGAGGAAAACACATGGAGGGTGACTTCTCATCCTTCATTTGTTCACTGCCTTTCTAAAAGAGTGGCTTCCCTGCAGGATGGCACACAGAGCAAGGCAATTACGCTGCAAGGTGAGCTCAGGCCAGCACATGGCCTCCCAGTCAGCTGATCAATAGCAATATCTGTGAAGCCCTCTCTGTTTTAACACTCAGTCTCACGGTGAACATAAAAGATTTGTCAGGGCCAGTGCATAATATTCATTAAAAATTGGTCTTGCACCCAATGCTAGGAAAAAAATGCTTTGTATGAACATGTGCTGCAAGACACAGTTCTAGCCAAGAGCTTTCATGACTGTATGACTTAGTTGCTAATATAAGCTAAGCTGCTAATAAATAACAGGAAATAGTTTTGCTTCCACAATGTAAAGAAAGCCAATATTGTTACAACTTGAAGCCATGTAAATGCCTTCTTCGCCTGATCCAAAGCTCATTCAACACAGCTGTTAGCACTAGCAGAATGAAAAAGTCTAGAAGTTTGCAAATTTTTTAATTTGGGAAGGCAGTCTTGCTCACTGACATAGTCCACAAAACAAATTCTTTGCAATGATGGTGACTCCACAAGAGCTTGGCAGTTTACTTTGTACAGACTAGTGCTCATCCATTGTAAACAGTATTTTAGTTCAAATACTCCTGAAATTTCCCAGGCCAAACCCTTGTAAAGTGCTTGGCAACCATAAATCTTATGCTGGAGATGATGAGCATGCATTCAAGATGTTCAGCCATCCATGACATTCCCACGAGTCAGCAAAACCTGGACTGTCAAGAAAGAAAAGATTCAACAAAAATTTACAGCTTTTCAAAGTTGCTTTCCTTTACAAAAAATATCTGTAACTGAAGTTGGGTTTGCCCACCAGAAATCCCAGAATGAGTGCTAATACATTTGAAAAGGAGAACAAATTTCCAGTATATTCAGCTGCAGAGAAAGAGAGACGGTATCTTACTATTACCTGTGCTTCAAACACTGACACACTTGTGGACAAAACTATGAGTAGCTGACATTCACAAGCATCAGTTCCCCCTGCCCTTAGCCTAGCAGTCAGGTGCTGCTGGACTGGCTCTTCTCCCTCTTTTTTCAAGACCAAAGGAGCCAACAGCAGGCAGCTCTGTGCCTGTGCTGACATCTCTGTCACACACAGGCTCCAACTGCTGCTCAGGAAAGGTGAGGATCTGACCAAGTCCTACGTGCCAGACCCAGGAGGACATTTCATATACCCCAAGGTGTCTCAGATGGTGTTAGAAGCCAATATGATGACAACTGAATCAAGCCCCAGGGGGACAGTGCTCTTACCACTATTCTTTCCAGGGCCAGAAATCTCCATTACACTGGCAGTATAACACACTCAAGTATTCTCCCTGCAAGTTCAGCACAGATGGAGGAAAGTCAATTCCCAGACATGACCAGATCAGAAATTGCTGTTTATACTGTAAATACTCCAGGATTCTTACACTGAGAATAACCTGTGGGAGACACTGCTAAGGTCATTCATACTTAATTTTGCATCAAAACCAAAAGCTTGTACATGGCAGGCAACTAAGCAGACATTTCTAATTATCCAACCAAACAGCTCCAAGGATTTTTGAAAGAAACAGAAAGCTCTACATCTTTGAGAGTCCTATGTTTGAAGACAGAAGCTTGCCTTCCAAAGCCACATATTTAACCCACAATGCTGGCAGTTAGGATCACAAGGCACAAGTTTTGTGAGGTGGTCCTGCAGGGCGCTGAGCCTGAGGAGAGATGCCTGCTATCAGCCAAGTCACTGCATATTAACTAGTGACCCATTACCTGCTGAACTGCAGTCACTAATCAGCTGCCAACTGCAGGGTGACCCAAGCTTACTTCCATCTGATTTACAACAAGGTGTTAAGCTCCTATAATGTTGCTTTGTGCTGAGATGGGATAGAAACAACCATGGAGTCAACATGACTCAGCTGAATTGTACCAAAGCTGAACAAAAGCAATCCAAAGGTCACCCCTTTTTCTGGCGTCCCTAGCCATCCTTCCTGGAGCACTGGGATGCGGCACCTTTACAGCACTATTTGTAGTTAACTATTATCTCCTTCCCATATCCTGACAGAAAATACACCAGAAAAAAACAATAGAAGAAAACATAAGAAACCTGTTAACCATGAATCCTTTTTCCCCTTCTGCCTCCCCTTCTCATCCTGTATCATTGTGGTCATCCTCACAGATAGCCCCAGGACTAGTTTACTTAATTTGTATGTAACCTCTCCTAATTGATGTTGGAAAGAGGTGGAGCTGCTGCTGTAACAGCAACAAACAGTCTGTCACTAGCCACTAGATGCAAGATAAAAACCTAACAAGCAAAATTCTCCCACACACTCTACCCAGGCCAGACAAAAATCTAAATATAATCAGTTTGAAGAAATCTAAGCTTGTGTTATTCTGCTCCAAGTGTAATGTTTGCCAATAACATGGAAAACTTAATTGTGTGAGGAGTGAAGACTCATTTGTATCATTTAAGCTACTAGGTCTTCATTAGACATTCCTAACTGTTAAGTAAAGCAACCTGCTGTGTTCTAACCATTATTCATGACTGGAATAGCATATACTGCACTGCTCTGTATTTCAGGTGAAGGTCTCCATCTTTCCATCCTGAACATGAGTCTTCCTTGACCTTCTCCCTTACCTCCACTTCTGGTGACAACTGCACTATTTTCCTCTGCAGACTGCAGGTTTTGAAATAACAGCTAATTTATGAGCTACATTCAGATGCATTTCTGGGATGGAGAGGACTAGCTCCTACTGCCTGAACAAACATCTAAGGCTGGGGTTAAGGAAAGTGAAATGGTGTATCAAAATATGAAAGATGCTTCACTAGGATCTAGATTCTGACTACCCAAAACTTTAACTAATTCCTATATGAAAAGAAAAACCAGAATCAGTTTGCTGCTTGCAACGGCTTGTCACTAAGGCATGATACATACCTATACAAATTTAATAAAAAGGGGTGGTTGTTTCTCTTCAGTTCTTCATTCTCTTTCAAGAAAGAGAAGCCAAACAATGAAAATCCACTATGAACAAGTAGCCACTTGGCTCCCGCTGGGAAAACACTAGCGCTTATTGATAGATCATATAGCCCCAACAGCTGAATTGGCCTCTGACTGGAAGTGGCTCTGGCTGCCAGTCTCTTCCCAGGACTCCTGTGCTGAACAGCTGGAACAGGGAAATGATCTGTCTGGAGTGCAGAGTTTTCTACTGCTGATAGCTAGGCAATTCATATCCAGAAACATCTTATCAATAAACTAAGGCTTTTAAAGCGGTTGGTTTTTAGACACATCTAATTGGTGCTCCACTAACGCACCCAGTATTACTGTCTGTCTACATGTCATAGTGAGTTTAGCTGCCTGACTTCTTCCAGAATGCAGTTCATCCAATTTAATGCTACCTGCAGGATGTCTGCCACACATCCGGTCCTCTGAGTGACAGCAGTGTGGGCGTGTTGGACCTATTCTTAGTGACTCCCATCAGGCCTTGACAGCTAAATGGATTAAACATCTATAAGAAATATGAAGGCTGTTTCAGGTCACCATATTGGAAGCCTGGGTCTTGTGACAAAAAAGGCTTCAGAAACAAGGGAGAAAAAGAGACAATACAGAGCAGAGGAAAGGTGTCTATTAAGATACCCTTGAAAAAGCTGGTGATATCTCCAAAGGAAAATAGCAAACTCTGGTTCTAAAATGCCAACATAAGAAAGAATCACAGAAAGATTTATTGAACAGTTTGGTCAAGACAAACCGGCCGATAAATTTCAGCATGTTAGGTAGAAAGTCTTTAGGACCAATCAACTATCGGACTGTTAAAGGAGTACCAAAAGAAGATGCATTCAAAACAAAAAGTTAAGGAAGTTCTTCACACCAGCCTGGTGAGGTCTGTACTCTGGAGTCCTTCTTTAGAAGTAGTTTGTCTTCTGTGTTCAGCAGAACAGAATTCACTCATTCTTTTATCAGCATTTGCTAAAGTCAGGTAATTTCAACCAAACATTCAAAAATAACTTCTACAGAGTGGAACATGAGGAAGGGAGAACAGAGGCTCCCCATCCTGAAGATGTGTGACAGCAGTTACAACATTAAAACTTCAGCTGGTTCTCAAGGTGCTATTCCCCCACACAAAAGGTAGCTAGTAAATCAAACAGAGACCAGCACATGACAATAAACACAAGAAGAGAAGTTGAACAGGCATCAAAATTTCTGTCACATTCTTAGCTAAGCATTAAGAGGGAATGAATTGACAAACCCAAGGCCTGAAAAGCTCAGCAGTTTGCCTAACAAGGTAGGAAGCAACCAAACACACCTCCAAAACAGCAGAGGTATGATAGTTTTAATCACTGTATTTTCTGATATCTCTGCCAACATTTCTAAGCACCTACAGCCAGAACAAGCCTCAGCCTTTCTCAAACAAAAAAAGGAAGAATCTCTCTCTAATTTTGAATCCTTAAGACAACATGACACACAGGCAGAGATATCACACTAGCAAGGAGACATGACTTAACCACCTGCAGGGCCTGATTTAAGTTCCAGCACTTGTAAAATTATCAAACAATGCGAATGCTACAGGCGTTTAGTGAAATTAAAAGCAATGAATTTACAGTGGGTTTTCACACATTATCCAATTACTACCTTGCTGCAAGATATGAATGTGACAAACAGCAGTGTAACATTTATGAAAAGTATAAAGCAGTTGACTATCCAGCTTCAAATAGCAGGGCAGTTCCAGGCTGACATCACCCTTACCTGTATGTAACTGGAGGGAATTTGTCTCCAGCTGTGGCAATGCTGCACAAGTCCTCACTTAGCCCATATCAAAGCAATCAGCAAATGGGTCATAAAAACAAGGATCTCCCAAAGGACATAACCTTCTGCACAACTGACATTGGCCTCTAAGACATAACCTACTGCATTAATAAAGTGGGATCACTGTGAGGTACAATTGTTCTGGCCCAACTTGCATTTGGAGGACTACATAACAAAGCTGTGGAGTAAAAGAGAAAGAACATGCAATAAGCACATCCTTACAGTATCTCCCACTGCAGATGATCTGATCATCAGAATATATTCACTACTAGTATTTCCATTTCTCTTTTGAACTACAAGTGAAATAGCAGATCTGATTTTGGATCTGTCTCAGACTGGTATCAGACCCAGAAAAAAATACCAAAGCCCGATTTCTTATGAAGAAAAAAGTCTTCTGCCACCACATTTCCCCTGTACTTACTCTCAATAGTTCAGTGCCACCATATGAAGGGATTTACATTTATACCTGTACTGATGAAAGGCTGGTGTTTGAACTCAGGGCTCCCAGATAACAAGGGAACTCTTACGGGTGAGATGATCAGTGACACAGCCAACAACAGTAACCAAAAGCCAGTCAGACAAAGATCCATACAAACTCAAGTTGCTTGGCCTTGCTGCAACAGCAAGTATCTTGAGAAGGTGGCAAGTATCTTGAGAAGGTGGCAAAAAAGCTGACTTTAGCTCTGTGAGTAGTGCTGGCAATCCAGGCAGGCATACAGCAGGAGCTAGGACAAGCATGGAGCTAATGCTTAATGGCTAAAGCCTCTGATCCTAGAAAACAGCAAAAAGAGTATTAATCTGCTAATAGTGCCTAGTTTCTTACTCAGAAGAAAGCCACATCCTACCCTCCCACGCACTAGCAGATGGGAAAGCCATCACAATGCACCATTCTTTGCCAGCAGGTAGTCAAAAAGGCAGTGTCTGTGCAGCCCAGGCCAGCTGGGGCTGCCAGGCAGCCTCCCTGCACACAGCCATCTGTAGTAGCTCTCACCTGCCAAGTTGACCTCCCTAGCTGCATCTGTCAAGACATCTCTGGAGTGGCAAGCTCTGCAGAAATTTAAAAACTTAGAGAAAAATTTTACTACAAGCTAAAATTAACTTTTTAAGCAGGAAAAACAAAGTGACTATGCAAAATAAAAAAAAAAAAAAACCGAAGTATGTATAGGCAGGTCTCTCCTAAGAGACTTGTCCTCTTTGGCAGGTTTGTTTCTGGTCACTCTGGTGGGTTTCTGGATTGCAGCAAACACTATGGAATCCCTCCCCCAGGGAAGTTGCTCTTTCTGTTACAAGAGGCATGGTCACCTGCTCCCAAGTCTGTAGCATCCCCCATCAGGTGCAGGCTCCCAGGGCTCTGGCATCCCTTTTGCCACTTACCAGTCAAGCAAAGATTACATCCTTGACATTAGGTTCCGTGACCTTGTAGTGTTCCCTGCTTTCTTTTGAGAAAGCCAGACTTCATGTTGTTCGGGTTGCCTTGATACTGCCTGTATTTCCATACACAATCTGACTTCATCCATTTAAGAGTTTTTAATTAATACACCCAGATGTGATGTGATCTGCTTCGTAACACGGGAACTGAAACCTGACCCTTTCACAAACAATCCCACAAGCACTGGAAGGTGGCTGTGCCACAAAATAGGGCCCACACACTTTCCCACAGCAAAAGGGCAGCTAAGAACCAAGGGGCCCACAAATTCTAGGAGTCTTTTCTGAAGAGGGACAGCTGTCATAAAGCCTTCCAAGATGAGGAGACAACAATGATAAGGAACCAAATCTGAAGGTTCCTGGCTTCTTCAGTGTCGCAGCCACCTTGTCAGATATAAGACTAGAAGATGTTTACTGAGGTTGAACAAAATATCCTGTGGCCATATCTCAAAATTACAGCCATGATGAGCAGAATAAATGGAATTGATTGATTTGAAGTAACTCAGAAATTGAAATTTTAAAAATTATTTTACCCTATAGAACAGCTTGAAAAACAGTCAGCTTAAGTTTTGTTGGTGTTTTTTTTTTTTTAAATATAGAAGCTTTGAAACTGAAGTAATCTAGCATTGTCAGAATGACCTTGAAGGGCATAAAAACTTCAAACCAAACAAAAATGTTCCCAGAGAAAAGTTATTTTTGTTCCCAAAGCAAAGTAATTTCTTGGCTGTTCCTTGGATTGTCAAGTTCTTATCTAATATATCCACATTTGAAGCAACTATAATACCCAAGGAAGCCATAATTAAGATAATTAACCTATCATACACACGTAATTATGATTTCTACTTCAATACTTGCAAGAATTACTAACATGTTGCTACATGATACAAATTTAAAAAGAACTTCAAAGCAGCAGTTAGTAGGTTATAAAATAAAACAGGAGGCAATTAAAACTGTTCAACTGACTGCAGAGACTACTACCACAGGAGAGTATACTTGGTGGGGTTAATTGGTAATCAAAATAGTATTGATAACACTCCAATATTTCAGCTATTTCTGAACAGTGCTTGCACAGCAACAAGACCTTCTCTGTTGCCCACTCTACTTTTCCACTCCCTGCCAGCAAGTAGGCTAAAAGATAGGCAGAAGATTGGGAAGGGTCACTGATAGCACAGCTGACCCAAACTGATTAAAGGGATACCTCATCACATATCATCATATCACATATTGTAAAGTCCGAGGGTCATATTTTCCAAAGTAATTGTTGCTTGGAGACTGGCTGGGCATCCCACTTCTTGTCAAACATGGTGAGTTACTGCCTTTGTGTCACTTGATGTCCACACATATACACACTGTCTTTCATTTAAATTGCCTTCATCCTGACCCAAGAGTTTCTCTTGCATTTGTTCTTCTGATTCTCTCCCTCATCTTGCTGGATGGACCTGAGCCATCAGCTGATTATGAATTGCTAACCAGGGTCAGCTCCCTTCAGAATCCCAAAAGACAGAGTTACTCCTTATGAACCAAGGAATGAGAAGTCATGCAGGTCAGATTAAAGAAAATTTAGGATAACCGGGGGCTCTTGAAAAAAAATACAGGTGAATTGAAAATTTATTGTAATAGCTAGGGATTTCAGGAGCAGAAAACAAAAAAGAAACCATGTAGGTTTTTCAATACATCAGAAGCTAGCTGGTTAAATGGGTTCTAAACTACCAGGACCAATATAAGGCAGATAAAGTCAGTGCAGTGACACTACATATTTCTGCATCTGCTTTCACTTTAGGAGATGTGGAATGGAAAATCCTCAGGCTTGTGTTAACTCTTTTGAGAAAAATGCAAAGTACTTCTCGGGGTGAAAAAAAAAAGATACAGCAGTCAAAGTACAAAACCCTACAAATAGGCTCAAAATGAAACATTAAATCCTATGTCAGAAAAAAGCAAATGAGTAAGCCAACGGTGCTGACAAATTCAAAACCACACCACAGATTAAATTAGACCCATGTATTTATGACTCATCTGAATAATTGCCGAGCAAGCTGTGTCTGAAAAAACATCTCAGCATGGAAGAATTTCTACACCTGGGTCACAGAAGGTAAGCTGTACTCGGTTGCCTTGCTTTGCAGCAGAACTTGTCGGTACCTTGCAGAGAAAGCCAGGTGGCAGAGGAGGAGCAGAAAGGAGATAGAACAAATGAAAGTTCAGAGTACAGCTGTGATGAGCTGCAGAAGCAGATTAGTACAATAACAACAGAGAACCAAGGCTGAGAAGAAAAGGATAAGCCACATTCCATATGTACCAACACATATGAGAGCCGTACAGAGACATGTGGTGAGTAGATGCTCCCAGAAAACACCTGAAAGGTCAAGTTAAGTTCGTGAGCTTTTCTGGACTGAACTGTTGCTGTCATCTTAAATCTATTGCATTTCATTACCTGCTCCCACAATAACTCCTCTCTGAGGCAAACCTGTGAAGGCACAGGAGTTGCCTAAGGCCCCTCCTGCTACCTCTGGCACATGTGCTGTCTCCCTGACAATCACTGTGTTTCATCAAGACTTATCAAGCCCCACAGGAAGCTGTGCCATGCAACTTGGCACCTCAGCTTCCAGCAGCAGGACTCAGTCATTAAGGATTAGCTCACAAACATTATCCAGCCAAAGCACTGTACCACAACACACACCGTACAAGGAGAGGGGTCACACTGTATCCCAATTTTAAATGGTGAGAGGTTTCTTGGGTGATGGTGTCGGAGGCATTTGCATAACTGAAGGAGACGTAAAGGCTCCAGATGTGCAGAAGCCCTTGAGGACATAATTTAAAATTTTAGAGGAACATATGCACAGTCTGAGAAGTGCCATCTCAAATAAGAAACAGTTCTTGAATCCAATTCATGGACAATTTCCTGAGAAAGATGTATAATTCTTTAAGTTTCGACTTTTCCAGTGCTACATTGAAACCTACTACATGAAATCAAGGCTTCAAACACATGCAATCTTGTCAATACTGATTCTGATCACTGATTCAGAGTCTAATAATTTCCTTCCAACATTTCATCTCTTACCACTTGTCTACTGCAGACAAGGCACTTCCTGGTAATTTACTTTCATTTCTTTAACATTTACAGTGACACAAAGCACCAAAGTATGAATCCTACTTTTAAAACTTAAAGGCAAGAGAACACACACTCTTATGGTATCTGAGCACTTAATAAGTGTTCAACCTGTTCTTCTAAGCTTCAGTTACAGATATTCTAAAGCTTCTGTAAGTAAACAGCCAAGAGCACTTAACTGTAGTTGATAATTTGTGAGTTGGAAGAGGAATCAGAAGACCCATCAATATCCTTTGAGCCCTAGCTTCTATTACAGCTCTACTGTTGATCTATGAAATCCCACAGTTTTGGTATCTGACTCATGATTCTAAGTATCCAGTGAGGGTAACACAGATAAGCAATCAAACTATTTGATAAACAATCAAACTCACACGGAAAAAAATTCCAAAACATAAGACAATTGAAGCAGGACACAGAATCAGCAAGTCTAAACTCCAATCCTATGAAGCATGAGTATTCCAGCAGCCCCAGAAACAGAAAAGTATTGTGGCTTAAAAAATAGGGTGTGATACCAGATAACAGCAGTGATTCAGCTGGAAGACAAAGAGAGTACAAAAGCAAGAGACAAGCCAAAACCTGCACTGTAATGACAACACACAGTCACAGCCTTAACATCTCCTTTGGTGCTGGAATGAGAGGTTAAGAACAGGGCAACCTGTTTCATGAGTACAAATAATAGGAAAAACTATAGCCATCACAGAAGCAAAACCCATCACAAACACAAATGGCTATTACCAGCTTATCTCCTGAAAGCGATGCACTGCAGCCATCTGCAATCAAACACAGTAAAGCCAATTTGAAAAGCAGCTTTTGCAATTTGAACCAAGACATTTAGTCACAACCAAGAGTCTGACCATAAAGATTGCAGATGCAAAAGGGAACAATATTGGGAGCAAATAAATTTTCTTCCAGAGTAAAATGTGTAAAATGTATGTCTCAACTTGACCATCTACACGCTTATATGTGGAGAACGACACGGTAACTCCTCATGCAATTGGTAATGTCTATTTACACACTGTCCTTTTTTTAAGTGAACAAACATAACACTTGGTCCCACTGACGTAGTTTCATGGTTTTGGGGTCAAGACATGGATACATACAAAACCTCTACCTGTTACCAGATATGCATGCCAAAGAAGCATTTCTACAATTATGAGATGGAGACCATTTTTTTTTCTTAGCTGCTCCCTGCCCTTTGATTCCCCTTGGATATTGCTTCTAATAGACTAAACCTCTGAGCAACTGCTACTCTGAACCTGATTTCTCAAAGACAGACCATTAATGCAGGCAGTGTCTCCCAAGAAACTCAATGGGCTTTGATATTTTAAGAGCTGGAGGAAGGGGTGGGGAGCAGAGTAGGAAAAGAGGCTACTACCCCTATTGAGAACACCATTTATGGTCACATCTTGTTAGACACGAGAAACTCTGCTACAGACATACAGGTAACTGGGTTTTAATTTGTTTAGGATTCCCAAAGAACCACTTATTAACAGAAAACTCCCTACAAACTCACCAAATACAAGTTTCCTTCTTTCTCTAAAGATGACTTCCCAGAAACATTAGCCCAATAATTACATTCAGTCTTTAATCAGACCTTCAACCCTGAAGAACTCTCTGCAGAGAGAAACACAGCAGAAGATGTTCAGAACTGTCAGCACACTGAATCCTTGCTGTGCTTGGCTATGACAGTGAGAGTTCAAAAAGGTGGCCTTTACAGTCTGGTACCTAAACAGCACACGGCACTGCCTTGCTTCAGTTTGTAGTATCAGAAACTGAAACCCTCTACATTTCTTCCTCAGGACAAAATAGAGAAATATACACTGGCACAAGACAGAGAAACTTGTGTTCTCTCCATGATGTTATTGAAAGCTATCTGTCCATTTTGTATAGCTTTAAACTGTGCAGCTGCCCATGGGTGGGAACACTGTGTGCAGAGACCTGGACACTATTTTTGTTACCCAAAGAATTCCTTGGTTTGCATCAGGGTGCTATTCATCTATTTCAGGATAAGTTAAGGTAGGGCTATCTAGCTAATGATAGGGTCTACTATAGTACCACGTCTAGTACCACCTAGTCTTGTCAAGCTTGTTCTTTAAACCCCTGTCTAATTGGGCTAGACAGTTTGTACCACACAGTAATTGTTCATACACTTCCAGTGAGGTGACAGCTAAGAAGAGAGCTGTACTTTCCGCAACTATAAATCACAGCAGAGGGGAGTGAGATTACCAAATACACACCCCACCCCTTCAGTGCAGGAGAGCATGTATACTGAGTTCCAAGTATAGGGCTCACTGCCAGTAAAGAGTAACTGCAAAAGGATTTAGTAAGGACTATAAGGCCATGCTTAACTTCAGGTGTTAGGATCTTGTGGCTACTGTAAGGCTCAGACAGCTCTCACAGTTCTGTAAAGGCCCAGCTGAATTCAGCAAATGCAAATGTCAAAAACAGATCTGAGAAACACATCTCAGGGATGACCTTAAATACAACTTTACAGCCTCTCATTTCCCAGGGAAGCAGACAAGGAGCAAACATTTACCACTTGAAATATCACCCTAACAAATCCCACCCACCGCCTCCACATAAAGTCCAACTATGCCAGTGATCTCAAGGGGATCCTGCATTTCTTTTCCTCCAGCCATAACCACTGTAGATCCCTTTACTGCAGCAAAGAAAATAAAATATTTCATATTGATATGGAATCAAAATGTGCACCAAACACAATATGCTGCCACCTCCTGATTCAGTGGGAGACTGACCTAGAAAACCCACAAAGCTGGACAAGGTTGCAGCTGGACTGAGCCCATCTAAACACTACTCAAGGCTGCCAAGAGAGGAGAGTTTCCTTTCCTCTGTGTTCCCCCTGCCTCTTGAAAAGCTATTTCAACTTGTGTTCTGGAAAGCCATCCATGAAAAAAAAATGAAACTTTTATTTCAGATAAGCAATTTAAATCAGGTCAGTGATGACTGTGAGAACTGGAGGCAGCACAACTGAAAGCAAGGAGCAGAGATAGAAGAGAAGGTCACCATATCCTGCAGCAGAAACACAGATCACCTCAGCTCTGTAATTTAACCTTACTTCACGGGATTTGAAAAGACAAAGGACAGAGAAACAGTCTGGTCTCTAAAGCAGAGGTGCTCAAAGAAGGGAAAACTGCAGTGATGATTGTGAAATGCAGATTCTTCAGGTCTCCCCACAAAACCAAAATCAAAAGGACCATTCAATAAACTCAGTTTTGTCCTAACTTGCTTGTCACTGAAGCAACTATTCAACTCTTCATAGTCAGTCTGTCTCACAACATGCACTTTCAAAAGCACTTATCAGGTTTTATTTATCTATTCATAAAATGCTCACCCTCCTTGAAACCAGTGAAAACAAACAGCTATCGCTCTTAACACTACCAGCATAAGAACCACACCACCTGATGAGACAGGGGAAAGAGGAAGAAGCCTGACCAGGGAAAAAACCAGGCAACAAACACAAACTGGACAAACTACAGGAAAAGCAGTCAAACCCATATCTTGTGGCAAGCAGGGAAAAATCTTGTTGGCTTCCAAGAACTTAAGTTTCCCTTTCCCCCCTCCCCACTCCAACTTATTAATTTACTAATTAAAAGTAATTTTTTGAGTAATCCTCATTGGGAGTTTCCTGTTTACACAGCAGTTACTCTGTGATCCAATAAACTCCCTGGCCTGAAGTACGTGACCTTGACACACACTCAGTCTAGCATACAGCAGTTACCTTGTAAACAGGAAGCTGCCAGTACACCAAGGCACAGGAACAAGAAGCACACAGGAGTTATACTTCTCCACCAGCACCTCCTGCAGTTTATTTCTGGCGCAAATTAGGAATTAAAACAAACAATACGTCATTAATATCTACACCAACAAGTGTTTACCAGCACTCTCTGAAGCTTTCTTGAAAAATCACAATTTTCTTTTTACTGTAAACATCTTCCATGGGCTGACATAGCCAAAAGACGTGCAGGCATCTTAGAGTGGCTTTTGAAAGGCTATTAGGCATAAATAAATAAGAGCAAAGCAGAGGAAAATTTTATTATAACCTTTACCTTACTGTTTTTGGGTTATAGGCAGCTGACAAGCATTAGTGCTCATACATTCTGGAAGGTATCAGGCTTTATAGGAATCACACACATGGCAACACCAGTCGAATATATGGGTGTATCAACACCAGGCTGCAGCTACATGGATGGTTCCCTGCTAAGCTGCATCACAAAAGTCTGATTTTGATAAGAGCAAGAGCAGTAACAAGGCTTATCCTCTGATCCAGAGCACAAATTTCAAACCAGCAGACTCTGCATTTTAATTTTAGAAACACTGCTCTACTTTACAGAAGTGATAGTCCCACCTCACCTTGGTTCCCCACAGTTCTAAGTTATACAGACCGCAACAGTCCTACAAAAAATAATTTCCAAAAATACACCTCAGGCAATCAGCAACCATTCCCATTCAGCTCCTTGATAGATAGCAGAAGGCCTGGACATAAAAGCAAGCCCAAGTTTGTCTCTTACGTGGAACACAGATGTTCTCAGTTACCCTAGTCACTTCTCAGCAGTGGCCCATCTTAGTAGGCAGTCTTCAGAGAATGGCCATCAGCAGTTACTTGCACAAAAAAGAACAAATGGGCTAATATTAAGATGTTATAAAGACATTTCAAAGGGAGCATTTCCAAGCAGCTGTAGTGTTCTCGTTTTGAAAGGCAGTTGGCAGACACTGAGAGAATTCTTCAACATCCCTTTAAAACAGGATAGGGCAAAGGAATTAGCTGTCCCTTTAAATAACTGTAGCTATCAAATCTCTGACACAGCAAGATCTAAAAGGGGACTCACTACCAAGTTTAGCACCATTTTTCCCCTCCCATCCAGAGCGATTTGCTATATTGTAATCTATGCAGGAAGCCACAGTCACCAGCTGCTTGCTGCACTAAGGAGTTTCACTTACCATAAGATTCTCGACCGAGCGCCCATCAATTAAAAAAAAAAAAAAATGGTTAAGGCTGAAAGGGACCTCTGGAGGTGGTTTTGTCTATATAGACTAACATTACATCCTTGAAAAAAGTACCAGCAGCTATGCTCACTTGCAGGTACCCACCACCACTAACAACATACTACAGTAAAGGTGCTGGGCTCATGCTACCAATATTTGAACTTTGTCCCATGGAACCCACCACGATGGCTTTAAAATACAGTATTCTCCAAAGGTGTCTTGGTGCACCTGCAGATTCAAAGGGAAGTACAAAAACTGACACCAGGAGCAGCCCCACAGGAAGTGCCCTTCCATTTAAGTCGTGCTGACAGCACCATCTAGTGCATTACATGCAAACAGACCTTTTTTTCCATAGGTAGCAAAACAGGAAGCAAAGTTAACACCACACAGTAATTTCTAGTAAAATTAGAAAATGGAGGTATTGCTTATAAATAACACATGTTAAATAAACTTGTTGTGTTCATACAGACACTGAAAGGTTACTCCACAAGAAGCTCACCCAAGTGATGATCGATGTGATCAGAACAGACACACAAGAACTGCTTCAGTGTTTGGCTACAGAATCAGAAGCTAAGTGTCAGTAAATCTACTAGTAAATCTGCCTATCTGACACTCCAGAGAACAGATAAATGTGATAAATGTTGAATGAGCTCAAGTTGTAGCACTACAATAGTAATCACCTTTCATCAAATCAAGAAGCCAATACAAAGTTGAAGAATAGGAACCTTTACTTCATGCTGCAAAACTTCACCATCAGCTCCTAATTTTTACCTCATCACATAATTACATCTTTCATCATCTCTCTCTGCAGAAATACTTCAGTTCTTCAGGGTACACTTTCATCCCCTGTTCATTCAGACTTTGCTTGCACAGCTTTGAGGTGAGACAGACAACACCAAGCAGTGTTACAGAGTGCCTTTTGCACTCCAGCCCCCACCACTGGAAAGGAAAAGTGCTCCCTTAAGCTAGCCAACAGCTGCTGTGCTGATCGGGCATTTCTACCAACCTGTCCACTCTGGGAGTGAATATCAGGAGTGAAGATTCCTGGAAATGCAGTGTTTTGGAGAGGGGAATTCAAGGTATTTAGTTGACTGGCTGCACCTATCAGGCTAGTCTAGCAAATATCTGCAGCCTTACAACAAAAACTATCCCATAGTCTACAGCAGTACTCACTTTGCTATGCCTCTACTCCAGTTAAGGAAAAAAAGAAAATAAATAAATAAAAGTCAAGCTTTTATAACAGTTAGCATGTCAGGTAATAAGATATAAACATATAAATTACCCTAGTGGACAAAACAAGCTTTACTTTATAATTGCAAATTACACACAGCCCTAATCATAGAATCATGAAAACATTAAGGTTGGAAAAAACCTCCAAGATCATCAAGCCCAACCTTTGACCAATTACCACCATGCCAACTTGTTATAAATAAGAAGCTTGATTAGGCCCAATATTCAAGCAACAATCAATTTATTAATTAATATGGTAAAGTATGAGCAAAACAGCGCTGGGTACAGCGGGGGAAGTTTTCCCTCCGACTGCACACTATAAGTGGGGCTTACAGGTATTTATAGGGGTACTCATAAGCTTTCTCAGCAGTTTCTATTCCCAATTTTTACTCATCAGCAGTTTCTAGTCCCAATTTTTACGTCACAGTTCTATACACTATAGTGATTTCGTTTTTCTCAGGATGTAGATCCCGAAAGAGTATCCCAGGTGGTGGTGGTGGTCCGGTTTCCGAAAGAAGGAAGGAGTATTTAATCTGGTCCAGTTTCCAGATGTGGGTCCACCTTTTGATTGCAAGGACGATAAATCTCATAACAGTGATGTCCAGCTTCCCTTGGTTGAAACTATTAATCCTTGAGTTGATGTTCATCTTCCTTTCTCAAGCTGAATGTTTCCTTTTTATATATTCTAAAGCTGTAGTTTCAAAAGATCCTTACTACACCAAATATTCTAAAATTATACTTCAAAAAGTTATTATTGCAAAACTCTTTAAGGCTTAACTACAAGCAGAAAGTTCCGGTCAAAAAGCAACCTCCTTAAAGCTTTAATTCAAATGCTCCTAAATCAACTTAAGACTTTTAAAGGTTTATTGCAAACAAAGGAGAGGTTCAAAGGCCTTCTTCCATGCTTTCTTTTTCTCAGTTATTATTAGAATTTGTCTTTATAACTGTCCCATGGTCAGTTTCCACACATATTACAATCACAAATACACGTTGCCTGTATGTACCTGACACGAAACACAGCTTTGTATTTCACAAACAGTAGGAGTAAGTGCCATGTCCAGTTGTTTTTTGAACGCCTCCAAGGACGGTGACTGTACCACCTCCCTGGGCAGCCCATTCCAAAGCTTAACTAACCTTCCTGTGAAAAAATACTTCCCAATATCCAGCCTGAACCTCCCCTGGCACAGCATTAGGCTATTTCCACTCATCCTGCTGATACTTGACTGGAGAAGAGGCCAACTCCTACCACACAACAACCTTCTTTCATGTAATTGTAGAGGGCAACAAGGTCTCCCCCAAGCTTCCTGTTCTTTTGGGTGAGCCATGCTTCTCCAGGAGAATGCTGTGGGACACAGCACCAAAGGCTTCACTGAGGCCATGTACTCATATCCACAGCCTTTCCCTCATTCAATGGGCAGGCACCTGGTCATAAAAGGAGATCAGGTTAGTCAAGAAGGGCCCACCTTCTCTAAACCCATGCCTTGGCCTGATCGCCTGGCTGATAAACTAGCAAATGCAACTTAGTGCCCAAGCTTCTTCATAAGCTGCCCGAAAGGGCAACTAAGATGAGGTAGTAAAGTTTCCACCTACATTATGGTAGAAAAGTTATGCTCTGAACTGAAATTTATTTAAAAAACAAGGTGGATAGATAAGGCACACTTGTTTCATATTTCACAGAATAGCTTGGGTTGGAAGTGACCTTCAAGGTCATCCAGTTCCAGCCCCTCTACCATGGGGCTGTAAGGGCACATACCTTCCACTAGATCAGGTTGCTCAGGGCTCCATGTAACCCGCCCTGGAAGGTTTCCAGGGATGGGCTACACACAGCTTCTCTGGGCAGCCTGTGCCCGTGCCTCCCCACCCTCACCCTAAAAACATTCTTCCTGATATATAATCTAAACCTACTCTCTTTCATTTTGAAGCCATTCCCCCTTGCCCTCACCCTACATATCCTTGTAAGAAGTCTATCACCATCTTTCTTGTAAAGTCTCTTCAAGCACTGGAAGACTACAATTAAGTCACCCCAAACTCTTCTCTAGGCTGAACAATCCCAATTATTTCAGCCTTTCCTCATAGGAGAGGTGCAGAGAGGTAAAGCTCCTCTGAACTGGCCTCATTGCCAGAAGAAAGGAAAAAATAACGATAAGGGGGGAAAAAGGTTAAAAAAAAAAAAAAAAAAAAAAAAGAGAAAACGAGGGAACAGCAACACCCAACAGCAGGGGTTAAGTAAGTTAAACTTTGCCCCACTCAAGACTCTCAGAAAGGGCTCTAACACCACACACAGCCATCACAACAGCACGGGAGAAAGGCGACGTTCCCGCACTTCGAGAGCAGAGAAACCTCCTCCTTCCCCGGCACCGCTTCCCCCGGCCCGCCAAGCCCAGCCCAGAGCCGCCAGGGACTGACATGGCGGCCGCGCCCTCAGGGCCCCGCGCGGCGCATGCCCCGCCGCCGCCCGCCCGCGGCGCGCTCTGACGCGGGGAGCGTAAACAAAGCGGCGCCCTGTGGGAAGAGGGAAGCGCTACGTGCAGGAAGAGGGAGCCTCCATCTTAGGCGCTCGTCGCGGCGGCGGGATGGCGACGGATGGCCGGGAGGAGAAGGGTATGTATCGGTAGAGAGGAGGGTAAGCGTTAGGCCTCGGTGGAGGGGGAAGGCTCAGGCGGGGGCCCGATCCTCCCCTGAGCCTTCCCCCTTCCCCGGCGCCACCTTGGAAGCTGGTGCTGGGCCTTCAGCCGGGAGACGTCCGTCTCCTCCAGGGGAACGGAGGGGCGGCGGGGTCAGGAGTGACCCTTCGAGGATGATTTTTTTTTTTTTTTTTTTTTTTTGCGGAAGCGCTCTCTGTGTTTTGTTGGGGAGCAGGAGGCTATAGGGCCCCTCATACTTTGGTGTCCCCGCAGCACCGGGCTCGGGGCAAGGTGACTCGAGCAGTGGGAAGAGGGAGAAGTTCGTGGGCCGTAAGTTTTACATCATCGACAGCGAGTTACTGCAGGTTGTGTTTTCGCAAAAAATATTTGCTGTTTTTATCGCTGCTTTTTGTTTCTGCTTGGATCGCTAGGCCGTTTTGGTTTTGGGGTTTTTTGCACGGTTTTCTGTGGGGAGGGTGTAGTTACTTTAGTAAGCAGAAACTGGTGTTGGAATCTTACTTTGCCGATTGTTGCTCGGCTTTTTGCAGTCAGCTGTGAAATCTGGGCACTGTGGGTAAATAAATTTGAGTTAGAGGAATCGGACGATTTCAGAGTCATTACTCGGGAATAATAATAATCTAGGGCAATTAGTGTCGAATAATAGAATCACAGCTCCTATAAATGACTACCGCTATCCACGGAAGCCGAAGTGATCCGCGTGTTATCTGTGAGATTATGTTAGTCAGTCCTCACAAAATAGCTTCTTTAAGAAGCCAGACCAAAGTTAGGTGTAGCACATTGCTGTTTGGTGGTTAGTGCAGAGTTGTGGGGTTATAAAAAGGGCAAAGTATCACTAGGGTATTGTGGCTTGGATTGCGTTCATTTGGATTTTTGTATAATGTTTCCTGTAAAGCCTTTGCAGGATATGTGCCCAGAAAATGGCTTTGTCGTAGTGGTAAAGGTTTTCTGTCTGTTATTTATCGTGAAACTATATGACATGGAAAATTCCCAGTAGATTTTGTTAGAACTGATAAATAAAATTATTGGTTGTGCTTTATCCTTAATGGTATTATTGTAAAACTGGTAGATTGGGATATGATCAGGTTGGGTCAGAAGAGATCTGATCGCCTACTGTGGATGAGCAGTGAATTTGAAATGTTTGCTGTTGTCATCTATAAATTTCTGTTCATATAAGTATTTCTCCAGTTGGGCTTGAATTTTTTTTTTCAGTGTTTGTTAATCACTGCCAGTGGTCAAGTTATATTTTTACTTTAATTTGTTTTTAATTCTTTCTCATGTGAAAGGGGTTATTTTCACTGAATAACAGGTGTTGATGCACATTTGCAGCTGAACTGGTTTCTGCTGTAAGTACTCCCATTGAAAAAGAAATGCTGTTTTACCACTTGAAAAAAAGCAAAAATAAGGCTTGCAGACCTGTTTAGTTTGAAATCACGGGGTCTTATTTCTTTTGTGTGCCAAATCAGTTTTTTGCTTGGACCCTTCTGATAGTTGTAATTCTCCTGGCCTGCAGACGAAATGGCCTCCCAGGCTACTTTCCTGCTATTTTGGGTGACTTAAATTTGTTCATGGAAGGATCCCACAAAAGACAAGCAGCAGGAAAGCCCTGTTGGGAGTATCTACCACAGAAAGAACTCATTTGGTCCCTCCCTCTTCAGTGGGTATGGACTATAAAACATTTGTCCTCTGCCATTTTTCTGTTTATGCTTTTGTGTTTTTCTTGATACCTCTCTGAGATAATTTAGCTCTTCAGGTTGAACCCTGACAGTGGCAGTTCAGCAAGAGGAATCGTCTTGTGCAAGTCAGTCAAGCAGCATATCCAGTGCCAGACAGGAAGCAGGCTGCTAAATAAATCTGGAGATGTGTTTCTAAACAAATCAGGTCGATGTGCCTGTAAAAGGGGATGGGGGATCCTGTTTCTGTCTCCTGCACCCTATTTAAGGTTCCAGCTGCAAATGAGGCCTATCTAACCTGGAAGGGATTTAGGAGAGAGTGTGTATCAGACTTGCATTTTCTGTTAAATTTTCCTTCTCATTTACTTTTGAATGAGCTGATACAGTAGTCTTTTAGCACCTTTCAATGCTGCTCTAGTAGGTAGGTTAAATGTAGTTTACTCAAGTATGCTGTTGTCTCACCAAGAGGGAAACAAATCTAAGGTTCAATACATGTGATTTGAGATGGATGGTATGTTTAATTTTCTAATCTCAGTGCACCTCTTTTTCATTAGTGTCTTATAAAAAAACCTTGTGCTCTAGATTTGCCAAGCTTCCTGTGGGCAAGCAGAATGCAAGCCAGGAAATTGCATCCCATGTTTGGCAGTTGCACAGCCGTGAATCTCACTCTCATATATTTATCAGTTGCAGCAAGAATATTTGCCATAGATGTATGTCTACAAATATAAAGGGCTGTTCCCAAGAGAATTGTGATGCAAGTTTGTGTTGCATTTAAATGCCTGCTAATTGTAAACTGCCAGGGAAAGGTTTGATCCCCTTCTCTCTGCACCATTTCCTTTGCATTAGAGGCACCAACTGAGCAGTCCTGGGATCACTTCAGCATTCCCCTACCACTGCAAATGTGGAAAAGTGCCAGTAGGAACATTAGTGCACATGCTGACTTCAGATTTGGTAGTATATAGTAGAGAGAAAATTATAATACCAATTTTTTATTTATATATATATATATATATATATATAATCCACATTATATATATAATGTGGATTATGTTTGGGCTTTTTTTAATATCAAGCTGTAAATTTTATTTTGTGGCTCAGCTAGACAAGCTGCCAAGCTCTGGAAGACTTTATTGCTGCATTACCTCAGTTTCATGCAGTACTTGAGTCCTTACCTGCATCTGCCATGGATATTGTAAACCAGCTGAATCCTTGGAGGTTGCTCTGGTTTCTTTTTCCTGAGCACAGAAAATGCAATCAACCACTAAGTGGAAAGAACTAAGAATTTTGGAGAGATTCCAAAATTAATACCTCTTATTTTTCCTTTTGCATGTTTAGGCTTAGTTCACTCTTTTTAAAAGTGCTTGGAGCTGGTGACTCCTTCTTCTAATGGGATCACCATATATCCCTTTTGGTTTCAGGCAAAGTGAAACAGCCAGAAATTGTGACAGATTTTAAAAGTTTTTTGAGCAGGTGTGGTCATTTACTGCTTCTGGCATTAATTTTCTTTAACTTTTGCACTTTTGATCAAGTTGTGGGGGGTTTTTATCAGAACAGGTCAGAGTTAATGATGCAGCAGATAAGTACTGCTTTCCCATTGTCTTTTTTTCTATTTGTTAGTGAACCACAAAACCCACCATTCTAACACAGCAATGACAACAAAAATAGTGGAAGAGAGATAATTCATCATGCAAGTTTCAGAATTTTGCGGAGATAAGGGTCCCTCCTCTTTACTAATGGTGCTCAAACTATCTCCTGGTCTCTCTTTTTCTAAAATATTATGTTCAGCTTTCATTTGTAGGTCAGCTTTGCTGAAAAGCTTTTGTGACATGAGGAGCCAACTTGGACCTTGTTTAGAGGTCTAAACGCGTCTTGTGGCGTATTACAATTTTTTTATTTGCTCTGCCTGATCCTTCCAAATGAAAGTGTAGAAATAAATCAAGAAGATGTCAATTTTTGCTTTGTTGCGGATCTGTAGCCCTGAAGGAAATGTTTGGGTTTGTAATACTAGTTCTGTGGTTTACATATCCAGACTTTTTATGGCTGGTTTTGACTTTTTTTGTGTATTTTCAGATGGTGAACTGAATGTTCTGGATGACATTTTGACTGATGCTCCTGACCAGGATGATGAGTTGTATAACCCCGACAGTGAGCAAGACAAAAGTGAGAAAAAGGGTATGTGACTTTGGTAGTGGATATTCTGCAGGAACATAGGTAGTAAAAAATGTCTGTCTTATTTCAGTTACTCTTTGAAGTAGTGGATTTTATAACTTGATTCAAAGAGTGAATCAGTTCTTTATCTCATGGACATGTGGTTTTTCACCTGATCCTCCAAGCAGTCAAATCCATTGCCTTTTGTCTCAAGAGCAGTTGCTGAGTCTGGCTTGTTCTGAATTCATTTGCTGTTGGAAAATGACTGTCCTTTTTGGCTCGATGAAGTGAGATGGAAGTGGAGCAAAGGGGCAGCAAATCTGATTCCAGCTCAGTTCTTTATTTGGCTTCAGGCCAATCCCCTAAGCATTTAATTTAGCATTTCCATGTGTAAAATCTGAGAAACACATACCTCTTAGAAGTAAAATGTGTTTTAGAACATGAGCTATTCCTAAGTAGCAGTTTTGAGTGTTGCTGTAAAGCCTGCGACTGGGAGATGTTCCCTATGACTGCAGCAGGGTAATTACTTAAAATAGAGGATGTAGAGGCCTCTGTACAGTTTTTGTTTTGGTATCGGAAATAACACTGAACTTGATATTTCTTTCTATTTAAGGATCAAAAAGAAAAACTGACAGGATGGAAAATGCTGAAAGCAAGAGGCAAAAACTTTCTGTGCATTCCTCGAGGCAGATGATGCCAAAGCCTCCCAGTTCATCAGTTAGCAATAACAAGAGAATAGTGAGTACAAAAGGAAAGCTGGTGTCAGAGTACAAGACAGAGGAGTATCAGAGATCTGACAGAAACAAGCGCCCAGATGGCGATCGGAAGATGCGAATGTCAAGTAGTTCCAGGGAACCTTATAAAGGACAACCAGAAAAATCTTACATGAGGAAGAGGGATATTGACAGAAGGGCAAAGTCTTCTACACCGGACACTTCAGAGGTATTAAGTATTCTTGCTGCCTTATAAATAAAGCAATTTTATGAGACTTTTGTAAGGCACGTTCTCTTAGGACTGTGTGTGCATCCTGACAATGTTATATGACTGCTGATTCACTTTTTCTTTAAACATCAGAGAATCAGGCATGATGTGGATAGAAGACCAAGCAGATCTAGCCATTCTTCTAAAGAAGAGGTGAACTCTGAGGAATATTGTTCAGATCACGAGACTGGCAGTAGTGGTTCCTCTGAACAAGGCAACACAGAGAATGAGGAGGAAGGAATGGAAGAAGAGGAAGATGATGAAGGGGAGGAGGATGAAGAGGTGGAAGAAGATGGGGAGGAAGATGAAGAAGAGTATGAACAGGATGAGAGGGATCAGAAGGAAGGAAATGACTATGATACACGCAGTGAAGCCAGTGATTCTGATTCTGAATCTGCCTCTTTCACAGATGGGTCAGTCAGATCTGGGTCTGGTTCAGATGCATCAGGTAGGCAGCATCTAGCATGCTAATGTGAAATACCTTGCCACTGAAAGTTTGACTGCTTTGAAAAATAACTGCTTCCTGACCATGTCAAAAGTAAGCCGTGGTGGCAGAAGTCAGGAATATGTTAATTATGAAATACCATAGGCAAGGAAAAAATGTACTGGAAAGTGGTAAAACAGATTACTGTGTTGAGGATTCATTGTATTCTTGACTGCTTTGGCCTTGCTGTTCAATGCTTTGAAACACTAAAATTAGTATTTTCTTGGGTATCTAAAGGCTTTGTTTTCCACACTATTAGTTTTAATTCAGTGTTGAGCTGTTTGGAATCCATCTAGATGAGTGACCAGGTAGACTGGTATAGTAAAACATTATGTCCCTGGGGAAGGATAGCTGAATCTTAGAGTGGCTGTGTTCAGCATAGGAAATCTAAACTTAAATTGAAATTATTAGGGCAAATTTAGAATTAAATGAGCAGAAACTAGAAACAGTTGGTTTGTATTTGAATATTGTAAGTGGTCCTAACTTGCAGATGTGAAGCGCTAATGGCGTAAATACTTTCGGGTTTTGCTGTTCGTTGTTTGTTTTTTCTAGGAAAACAGCTTGCAATCCTGTTAAGATTCCTATTGTGTATCTTCCTTGTCTGAAGTCTCCATAGATGGTCGTCCTGCTTAATATGCTGCCTTTTTTAGCTCAGCTCTGCTGTATGGAATTAGAGACAGCAAGGTGTAACCTAAAGACAAGTGAAGCTGTAATAACTGTTCTAAAAAACTCTGTGGTATAACGTAACACTTTCTTAAAAGCGGAAATAATTGCCTGTGTGCCACAGTGTTTTGTTTTTCTGTCTCTTACTGTTTTTGAGCTCTGGGCAAATGAGCTCATGTCACTATTGCTACGCAATTTGTTCTGGATGTTGCACGTTTGGGTGAGGGCTGAAAAGAAACGCTAACCCACCCTTACTAAAAATATAATAATAATAAATTCTGTCTCTAAACATTGCACAGATTTAATAGATTTGCACCATTCATCTATCTTCCTTTTGTGAATGAAAAGCTGGAGTAACTAGCATTTGCTTCTTCTGTGCCTGATAGTTTTGTGGCAGCAACCACAATTTCAATGTGCAAACCAAATGGTAACTTCACTTTTACTGATGCTATTTTCCTGTCTCATTACTTTTTAATCTCAACTTTGTGTTTGAAGTATGGCTTTTATTTTTTATGGTTTCTTTTAGACGAGAAAAAGAAGGAGAGGAAGAGAGCTAGAGGTATCTCTCCAATTGTTTTTGACAGAAGTGGGAGTTCTGCATCAGAATCATATGCAGGTATTCTTCCCTTTTGTTGCTTGTCATTGTGACTTGCATCAAATCTTAATGTGTAATCTAAAATAAATGTAACTGGCTGTAGAGATTTATAGGGTCTGTAGCTTTGTATAATTTGGTATTGACTTCTGGCATGTTGTGTGTGGATACCTTTGGGGGGAAGTAGGCTTTCTTGTTACTTTAATGCTATTCTGTTGCTTAAGTGGAAATTTCACTTTTTTTTTTTTTTTTTTTAAACTTGGAAGATGATGATTCAGTGACTAGTTTTCTGAGTAGGAAATTGTTCAAATATTATTTTAAAAAAAACAAACCCAAATCAAACAACCCAAAACTGAAACAAAAAAACCAACAAAACAAAACACTCGTGCACATTGAATAGTATTTTTTGTGTGTGTGGGTGCGCGCCAGAAAGCGTAATTTGTCATGAATGAAAATTGTATGGGACAAGGCTGTAGAAATTGTATATTATCTCTATTAAGGCTCAATCTGAACAAATGTACTTTGGCTAAACACAGGTTCAGAAAAGAAGCATGAGAAATTATCATCTTCCGTTCGTGCTGTCCAAAAAGGTATCATTTAAATTTGAATTTTTAATGCATGCCCCATAGCAAGCCATTGTCTCTGTTGATTAATTACCTGTAAGTAGTGATGTTCTGATATAAATCAATTTGAGCACGTCATTGTTCTGAGCATGATAATTGAATCTTGAGCTACTTTTGCATGTTTTGAGAGCGATATGCAAAAAGTTCAGTCACTGTGCTCTTTGCAGAGGCAGCAAATTTAAAAAGAAAGTGCTTAAAGCTGCAAAGAGGAACAGCATTCACCATTCTCTATTGAACAGTTTGTGCTTGTTACGAGTGTTACCCATCATTTATGCAAAGATCTTTAAGCAAGGAAATAAGTCCTACATATCGGAACATCACTGAATCATGCTGATTTTATTTTACTTTTTTCTTTACTTGGTTATCTGAGTTTTAGTTTTGGTTTGGTTTCCCCTGGCATTTTGTGCTCTGCAGCTTTGACTTTAAGTCGGGTGGTTGACTGTGAGAATACATAAATAGGAAATGGGTGGAATACTGTGTATTTTTAAGGAAGCAAACAGCTATCTGTACTCAAAGCAACATGTTTGGTAAGTATTTACAGTTCAACTTATTTGATACTTTGTTTTCTTTTCAGACCAAACAAGCAAACTTAAATACATTCTCCAAGATGCAAGATTCTTTCTCATCAAGAGTAATAACCATGAAAATGTATCACTTGCTAAGGCAAAGGTATGTTGTATTTTCTACAAAGGGATCCTTTTGTCTGTTTTCAGACACCCATCAGTTTGGGAGAGTGTGTAATTGGATGCTTTATTTTCTTTATCGCTTGGATCCCAGTGGATGCAGCAACAAATGCTACTGCACCTTGGTTCTTTGGCTTCCACTGTAACCTAGAAAAGGCCCTAGCCCACAGGCCATTTATCTTGCCAGGAATAGGGTTAAAGGGGCCCTAGGGTATGTTTGATAACATCCAAAGCAAGGCTCTGTCGAGAATGCTGGGGTGGTATTTTCTCCCATCCATCAGAACCTCTGTTCCTAATGCTGCACTCTGAGAATGTTCAGAAGGTTGTTTGGCTGTTTTCTAATGCTACATGAGTAATTAGGGTCAGGTGATTCAGGATCTGAAGCCTTACTGTGGAAATGTATGCCTGGCAGTGCTGGTGTGAGTGAGGTCTTTGGGAGGGATTCCAGAGCACCAGATTTCAGCTGTTGAGGAATTGCACTAGGTGTCCATTGCACCACTCTGGTGGTTTTGTATTGGCAGGTGTTCTTTGGAACAGGTCATAGAGAAAATACTTGATTTGCTGTTACACAATATACATAGAGTAGGTGATTCTTTTAATGAAGATTTCCTAAATTAGGATAAAAATAGCATCAAAATGGTTAAACAAATCTCAAAGTCCTGGGCATGTTTGGTTCTCACCCCTCCTTCCAGCTTTGAAGGTGCAGTGAACACCATTCTGACTGGTGACTCTGTAAAGGAGTCTATGCTTTTTTGTGCTTCATCCACATATGGAGCTGCAGTAGTAGCCTTGTTCTTGATGTTATTGAAGTTAATACTTTGTCTCTCAGTGTAGAGGCATCAGTGCTTTGATGTTGGACTTTCATGAAACTCACTTTTGTGGTGCCAGTGTAATAGGTTGTTGAGTTCACAGCAGGGCTTTACAAGCAGCCAAAAGCCATGGAATCTGACTGAAAACTAGCAAAATCCCCAAATATTCTCTGGTGGCTATAGTGAATTACCAGAATCAGACAAACACTGATCTGAGTTCAGAGTAGGGCATAAATACTTGCCTTCACTAAAGAAATGCAAGGGAAGGAACGTTGACTTTGCTATGTATATCCTGTTCTGAGGCTGAAGCTTGTTTACCCAGAAAATGGATGGAGGAGTAATTCATTAAATTTATTCAGCATCTCAGCTGGCGCCTTAAACAGGTTGAGTTTATTGTGTGTGGCTGCATAACAGCTGGTAAAATGGAAAAGATAATACTTAGTAGGAGATATGTAAGACTAAACAAAGTGATTTGAGTTGTCTTGCCGTGTTAAACTGTTACTTCAGTGTCTTTCACATTGCTGGCGTTTCACTGAAAGAATTTTAAAGTCTGCAAACTGTCCTCAGCAAATCTGCAGTACTATAGTCAAGTCTACCTGCCCACCTATTAGTAGTATTCTGTTGGTTTTTCATAATTCCTGTGTGTTACATAATACCTAAATTCCTTAAGTCACTTGAAGCATATGTGAAAACTTTCACCCTTACTATTTTTAAGTTAACTGCCCATCATTATAATTACAACTGAAGTCTGGATGCATCTAGATGGTCTAAATGCATCTTGAGTGTTCAAAAAAAGATTGAAAAGTCAGTGTTTTAAAAGTTTTAGTACAAGGCAATTTCTGGATGGAAATTAATTTAGTGGTATGTTTTTCTTTCTGTTATCTTCTACTCCAGTACAATATTTTGGTCTTGTTTTTTTCATGTACATTACATATTTATGTTAGCCAAATCATTTGAGGTTAACTGTTATGTTTTGGTGATGGGGTGGATATTTTTCTGTTTTAGGGAGTATGGTCAACACTTCCAGTGAATGAAAAGAAGCTTAATGCTGCATTTAGATCAGCAAGGAGTGTTATTTTGATATTTTCTGTAAGAGAGAGTGGCAAATTCCAAGGTAAGGAAAAGTGAGCTATTATCAAGGTGAGTGGAAGTGAGTTCTATATGCAGTAGCCTTTCTGTTGTATCTTTGTTACAATTCTTACAAAATCCTTTAGGGTTTGCAAGATTATCTTCAGAGTCCCATCATGGAGGATCACCTATACATTGGGTGCTGCCTGCAGGAATGAATGCAAAAATGTTGGGAGGTGTCTTTAAAATTGACTGGATTTGCAGGTAACCAGTTGTGCATTTATGTTGCTGTTAGTAAGAAGGCATTATAATATAATTTTTGCGTATTACTCAAGTGCCAACAGCATCCTTCTGAAACTTGACTCAACCAGAGATCTATCCTCACTGCTCACTTGAATAGACAGCTGTGGATAAAAAAGAAAAAAATCATGTAAGGACAAATCTGTTTTGATCTGACTGAACAAAGAAAATACTACTGTTCTGAAGCAACATATGAGATAGTGCAAATATTGCATGATGTACAGGTTGTGAGCAGTATGTTCTTACAGAAAAAATTTTAAATCTGTATTGAGGAAAAAAGTTAAAGCAGTCCTGTGAAGCACATTGCATGGTTGTACAAGTACTTCAGACTGCCAGAAAGACTGAATAGAGGAAAAGCAAGACTTTGAATTAGAAAAAAGTCTGTGTTGGAAAAGTCCTTTTGAAGGTACTGACTCCCACCTCCAGCTCAGAGCACTTCTAGCTTCATAGTTAGGTCAGTGCTCAGGGATTTAAGTATGTGCCAAGAGCTACCACATGTAGAGACTGGTCAGTGTATTCAGATGTTGAGATAATAAACAAGCATAGTCTCAGTATTGCATAAAGACCAAAATATTCTCTTTTAAAAGAGGGCCTGTCATAGTATGAATTATATTAGTTACTACTGGAATAAGTCCAAGTGAAATCTTCAGCTACTAATATGTAGAACATAAAAATATGTTCAGAGACCTAATAGTACAAAGAATAACAGGATTATTTAACATGTTATCTCCTGCTGTATACATTTTTAATTCTTTTCCTAATAAAAAAAAAACTGAGGCAAAACTATAAATGGTGCCACTTGCATATTTAGGCGGGAATTGCCGTTCACTAAATCTGCTCACCTGACCAATCCTTGGAACGAACATAAACCAGTAAAGATTGGACGCGATGGACAGGTTTGTTAATTCTTACTTCTTTTCTATAACTGACATCCTCTAGTGCTTGCTTCCAGCTTAGAATGTGCAGGAGAGTAGGAATGTTTTTATAGCAGTTACTTAGAGTAGAGTGCTGTGGCATAGGCACTTAGCTTCTTCTTTCTAATGCTGTTGTGGAAAAAGGAAAAGGAAACAATACAGTGCCAATTCTGTTGTCATCTTTATGATAAACAGTGTTTGCTTCAAAACTGTGTGATATTCTGAATTTGAAATGTGATGTGCCTTGCATTGTATAGTGTGCAAGCCATATAGCATCAGGTTTTAAGAAAAATGTCTGGTGTTTCCAGTTGTGCTCTGCATTACATTTTTTTTATATGTACTCTATTGCTTAAGGCATAGACTCTCATTATAGAATATATGCTAAGCAAATTTCAAGTGGGGTTGGCTCTTTGTCTTGTCAGACATACCAGAGCGCAGGTATGTTGCTGCTGTCATCGTGTACCCAAGCTGTGGGTAAAATTACAGGTTCTGCTTTCTTAAAGACTAGGTGGGAGGTAATCTCCATACTGTATGGAAAATGTCAACTTCATGCTGCGTTGTTTTGCCCACAGATATGTTTGCTTTGTTGTGTAGCAAGAGAAAAACAATAGTTTTGGTCTTGTTTTTAGTTTAGTGTGAACTTTAAAAAAAAAAAAAAGTATTTCAATTAACTTAGCTACCATTAAATGGCCAAGGAAATATTTTTTTCCTAATGTTTTGTCTACAATAGACTTGCAATCTGGACATGGGTTTCAGCTTTTTTCATCAAATTACTGTACTGTTATGGCCTGGTCAATCATTGCCTGATGCTTGCTCTCCCTGCTTTTCAAGTCTGCTTATTTCCTGAAGTGGTTGTCATTTACCCATTTGTATTTGCACAACTGTGAATGGATCTCTCTTCTGAGGATGCGTACACTGAAAAATCTGCCTTCACGACATCATTTGGGAAGGTGTTCTGCAGGCCTGCAGTCACCAGTTTGAAGAAGCACTTTTTGGGATTGTTTTGCACCTGGCTCCTGTGAGATTTATTTGATGGCCCAAGTTCTTGTATTGGAAGAGAGAGTCAGCAAGTTCATGTTTGTCCCTTTCTCCTCCAGACAATTTGTGGTGTCCAATGGTCCCATTATCTCCATCTTATTCCCCATATCCCACATATTTCACTTTTAATCTAGGCTGGAGAGACCTGACCTTCTCAGTCATTGCATGTAGGAATTGTTGCAGCCATTCAGTTATTCTTGGTGCCCTTTGAAGTTTTCCATTTCTATTGTCCCCCTATTTTTTGAGATGCAGGGGCTCAACTGCACCCAGTATTTAAGGTGTGGGTGGAACATGAAATTCAGTGTGATACAGTGGCTTTCTTATTCCATGTTCCTTTCCTAATAACCCTTAGCACACGAACTGCTTGTCTGACTGTGGTCAAACCTGAGTTGGTATTTTCATGGACTTGTCTACCATACATGAAGAACTCATACTGAGTGGTAGTAGGTGACTTCATCAGGCCATGGCTTTATATGTGAAGCTGAGATGGATTTTTTTTCCCCTACGTGTGTCACTTTTCTTTCTGTAATAGGTGATCATTTTCTTTGTGATGAAAAAACAGTCCTCTGATTTTATAGCAAAACAGTGATGTGGCCTGTATGTCTCATGGGAAGATATGGTTACCCAAATTGTTGGAATATTTTATGAAAATTCTAAGTAGTACCTAAAGAGTTAAAGGTAATGTAAGTGAATTTTGCTGTGTCTAGTGATACTGAAATATCTTTGAAGTGTCCTTTTTCTTTTTTTTTCCCCTTAAATGTCTGTTGTCAGTGTATTTGGGGAGAGTTTCATTTCTCCAGTTTATAAACCACTACTGAACTTCTAACTAATTCTAGGAAATTGAGCCGGAATGTGGAACCCAACTTTGTCTTCTCTTCCCTCCTGATGAAAGTATTGACTTGTATCAAGTCATTCATAAAATGAGGCACAAGAGAAGAATGCACTCACAACCCCGATCAAGAGGACGCCCATCCCGTCGAGACCCCGTTCGGGACGTGGGAAGGTTAGAAACGTTCTTTGGACTGATAATAGGCACATGTGTGAGAATAACGTGATGGAGGAATGTGATTCGTCAAAGCTTTCCCTGCGATAAAGAAGAGAGAAAATCCTCAAATCAAGCTGCATGGACAAGTTTGTGGCTTCATTGAGGATTTCACATGGTTCCCCGGTCTGTCATTTTTCAAGAGGAAAATGGGGATCTTTGCTTTTGCAGAAAAAAGCTCTTAAAGTTCTGTCTCTAGTTTAGACTAGATCATTTATTGAGCTAATGCAACTTGTAATGCTAGCTATAGGTAAGCTTGGCTTGATTATGAGCAGGCTAGATGGAGAGGAGGAAATATTTATATGCCAAAAATGTGTTAATATCTTGTAAAAGCCTTTTCTTTCAGGTGTGTCTCTGGATAAGCCTTATCAAATATGGGACTTTTATAAGGATCACTTAGAATTTTGCAGAAGATGCCGCCTCATTTTGAGGATAAAAAAATATTTTAAGTTATTTTGATATTCAAGAGGAGCATTATTGGGACTGTTTCAAATTGTGTCACCGTGATGTGTTAACCCTATTGCCAAATATTCTCTAACATGTAACCACTGAATTCACACCTCTTGCTGAGCTTCTGAAAACAGTAGGTTCTTTCCAAAAGGGATCAAGTGGCCCTTGGAGACCCGGCAACAAACCAAAAAGAATGGCTGTTGCTGTGTCTGTATATACAACCTTTCCAGATGCTGGCAGTACCTGTGGACTTAAAGTATTTTTAGAGGATCGACATGGTTATTGATCACTGCTTTATGAACTTAACATCATTTTCCAGAAAAAAGGGGGTATAACTTGTTACAGAATTGGAGAAGTCTTTGCAAAGAACTGATACTAGCCCTTCTGCCAAACACCTTTTCCCCGTGGTAGCCACTTTGCATACAGACTGATGTATGGTTTGGGCTGAAACCTTTGGTTAAGTTTCCTTTTTATGGAAACATCCTGTGGTAGGTACAGAGCCCCAACAAGAGTCCCCATTTCCTTGAGCTTAAAAAAAAAAAGGACACTGTAACGAGTAGGTAGGAGGAAACCTGGCAGCGCCCCCCTATTTTTGGCTTTAAAGGACTGAACACCAAGATGGCTTTTGGAGTTAAGCTAAGAGGTTTCCAGTGCAATAAAGTATATACAAATGAAGGTTTTGCAATGGACTGCAAACTATACATATAACACCACCACACCTTCTCAAGCCTGCCAGGGCCTCCATTTATGTGTGTGGCTTACAGCTTAAAGTCAGTAGTTGGACTACTATATGAACTGTTTCTATCATATTTTATACCGGTCGTAAATGCACTCTCAAAACTACAAGAAAGCGGTATGTTTATTCTTTACACCAGCTTTTATTTTCTTTGATCTGAATTTGCTGTAGATGCAACTGCTTTGGTTTTTGGGCTTTTTGCTCATACTAAAGAATCTGCTTCCATTTTATAAAGCTTAGTAACTGGGTATGGTGGGCTTTAATGACTGAAGTTGGGGAAGGGAGGGAGAAGTCACTATTTATAGAAGTAAAAGCTATATAAGCTTGTTACTCAGCCGGCAAGTTGCACAGTAATTAAGCAATATAAGAAAGTGTTAATGTCTTGTCATAAGGAATTATACTGTTGGGGAGGGGGAGGGGGGTGAGAAGGGAATGGTTTTGTAGCTGCTTTGTGTTTAGAAACACTGTTACATTAGCACTTGAGTCTTCCACTACAGTAATGTTTATGTACCTTGGAACAAAATAAGCACCCAGTTGTCAGCTCTTTTTTGAGCCTAACAGCAACTGGCATGTAACTTTATAAGGAAGAGCAGAGTTCTTAATATCTCTTCTGTCAAAGAGCTGCTTTTATAGCAAAGAGCCCTAATTATTTTAATTATTAGAAAGCTGGAGTGTTATTAAATTGAAAAATGCGCCAGTGCATTGCTAGTAAGTTGCTTAGAACAAAAATTTTTAGAAATAATATAATTGGCCTATTCAATTAGGGAAGTCACAGTTAAAGTTGCAATTTCACAAAGCATGCAGGATTTTATTTATAAATGTTATGTAAGTAGACCTTTTATTCAATCCTTTACCCATTAGCTATCAAATGCAGTAGTCTTCATACCCTCTGACTGCAATGTTCTGTGAAATTCTTTGTTTTCCAATAGATATTTCAAAATGTAATGTGGAAAGTGTAATGTTAATGCCTAAGTTTGAGTTTGGTTTAGACAAATTTGTTATCTTTTGTTTGGGATGAAGATACAGTTGGGTAGAGTTTATTCCTTAACTACCAAAATTCCTGTAAACAGAAAGTAACAGTGGAGTGTATGTAATTGAGCTATTTCTGATTCTTTCAGTTGAGATTTAAAGCTGTAGAATATTTTTAAGCAAATAGAGTTGAGAATTTTATTACATTGGTATCCTGGGCAGCTCAGACTATTCCTGTGAGATATTCTGCTGTGACAAACGCTCCAAGCAACCTTGTTTAATCTTTGATATCTAATTTGTGTAGGCGTCGACCAGAAGATTATGATATTCATAACAGCAGAAAGAAACCAAGGATTGACTATCCCCCTGAGTTTCACCAAAGACCAGGTTAATATCTTACTATGAAGATTTGTGTGCACCAATTCACTAGTGTTTTCTCTTTTAGGATATCCTCATTAATTCAACAGTAAAATACTGATATAACTTAGATATAAAAATGTGACTTGTTTCAAGTGCTGCCTGCTGCTTTAACCCACCTCTCAGAGAAGTCAGTGACACTGTGTCGCTGGTTTGAGAGCTGAGTTACCCTAGCTGAACCCTTTTAGAGCCTTGAATAGTGTACATTGTTGTGAATGATCTTCTCAAGTGCTGTGTTAATGTGGGCACAAAAATAGATCTGACCTACTTGTCAAGATGCTAATCATCAAATGAAAATGTTTGAGAAATTTCCACCTGAGAATGTCAGCTGAGACTGCATGACTAAGTAGCCTTTGTGTGAAGATGATGGTAGACATTCAGTTATGTCTTCAGAGAGAGTTTTTTCTACAAGCTTGACATGAGTTAGGGAGGAGGATGTTGCACTGCATTTTACAAGAGGATCTAATGATGAAGGGAAGTTTGTTGTTCCCTAGAAAGAAATGTTTGCAGTGGTAATGCAGCAACAGCACTGCTCATAGTGCAGCTTTTTTTTTCCTTCAGAAAGCAGCTATTAAGAAATTGTCACTTTTAGTCTACCAAATTGTGCTTCACATCCCTTAGAAAAGCATATTCTGCTATTTCAGTCATAGATTTCTAAACCTATTCAGAATATGCCTGTACTGTCCAGTTTGTCTGTAAAGACTGCATTCTTTCATGCAAAAAGGATTGTTGCTGCTCTGCATCTTTCTAAGGCTATTGTTTAAAACAACAAGATTTTTTTAAAAAATAATGAAGGTCCCTATTTTATTTTAGTGCAAGCATGCCATTCTACTGAGCTCTTTAAAGGGATTTACTGAAGCTATAAGAATTCTTTGCCCTGTGGGGCTTTACTTTTTAGTTTGTTTCTAATTTCCTGGGTGGCATCGTATCCAAAACATATTAGGAAATGAGCTTTAAGGGTTGCGCAGATGAACACATTCTACTGAATACACAGTTAGGAAGTAGTAACAGCCAGGTGCTAAATGCCTGGAGGCAGCACTTCAAATTCATGTGCATTCCTAATTCATTTGACTAAATCTCAAGTCTTTATTTGCACAGTTTCCCCTCTTGCATATTTGTTGCTACTGTGTGCAAGTTCTTAAGGGGTTTATTGATGTCACCTTTTTATTACATTTTACTACTTGTCTGCATTGTCTGTTAGAAGCTGTAAGTTTTCAAGAGTTATTTTAAAAATGAGGGTAATGGCAGATAGACATAATTTTGTAGCAGGCACAAAATAAAGGATGCTTTTTAATGAATATAATTTTTAAGGTTGTTAACCTGAGACAGTAAATTGAATTAATACTGCTTGATGTTCGAACAGGGTATATAAAGGATCCCAGATATCCCGAAGTAGACAGGTAAGGTGTGTTCATGTTACTCATTTTATGTCCTGGTAACTTGTCTGCACGGATAAGTTGGATTTAGTTCTATACATTTTTATTCCCAACAGACGATTTTCAGGAGTTCGACGAGATGTATTTTTAAATGGGGTAAGTTCCTGCATGCAGTTTTTTTTGGGCAACTTTATATTCAGCTTTCTGCACTTCCAAAGAACACTCAGCAGTAATTTTAATATTACTGTCTTTCATTTTAGTCCTACAATGATTACGTGAGGGAGTTCCACAACATGGGACCACCACCACCATGGCAAGGAATGGTTTGTGTCTTGTTGAATTTGATTTTTCTCCTTAGCATACAGCTTCTTTTTGTTTCCCCCAAAAGGAGCCTGGCATATTCAGTGTGCTTTCACTCTTCACTTTTCCTATAATGTATCTTTGCTGTAACAGTGTAAAAATTTTAGTGGAAAAAATATTGATAATAAGTATTTTGAAATTTACTTTCAACAATAGTCTGGCGTTCTTAGTAAGCTCTGAAGAAATAGCAGAACCCTCCTTTAGCCTAGGTGGGAGGGTGTGATCACATTCTGTGTCCTGCTAAATGTTGATGGTAATTGGCTCTCGAACAGCAAATGCATCAAACAGGTGGACTTGTTGAAGAGGCTCATGGAATGGGCTGCTGGACTCTAGTGTTGTGCAGTGGCTTGCTTTTGGCTATGGCAATGAAGCATGCAGGAAACTAGCAAAATGTGCTGTACAACCTAATTAAAATAAGTCTTCCTGTATTACAGCCTCCACTGAAATTAACTTTTTCCCAGTAAGATGAGCAGATACATGAGTGGACCTATCTACAGCTATGTAGATGGTTCACTTGTACAGGTTGTTGCCTTCATGTCAGAGAAGTAGTCACAGTGAGGTTATTTTGGTTATATTTAGTAAGTCTGGCCTGATTTTCTATAACTATAATGAGTCTTTTGGCTCTTGTTTGTACTGGCAATGAGCAAAAAGTAGAGCCAGATGTAGAGATGCTCCTATAGCCTCTCAATTTTTTCAGCTGAAACACAACTCCTTACAACTGAAGGAAGTAAATGAGGTTGTCACATGGGAGGAAAAACAGTTTTTCTAAACAGTTAAGCCTCCAGAAACTCACTTTTTTTTCCTCCTTCCCTGTTCTGCATGCAGTCCAAGTAGTTGTCCTAGAATCCAGTGCTTCCATTTACTTTCTTTGTAACAAAAATGCAAGCCAAGATGCTTTGGTACTAGGCAAAGGAGGACCATGCGGATTGAAGAAATCAGCTAAAATAGGTCTTGTTAAAAACAAAAAAAAAAAGGCTAGCATTTTGTCAAATTATTTGTCTTGCAAATTATTTGGTTTTTAATTTAGAATAGAAACATATTCATAAGGAATGAGTATGACTTGTTTCTGTAAGAGCTCACTGCTTTGGACAGAATTCACATTCTATACCCAAAGGTTTAAAAAACCCAAGACCAAGGTTTAAAAAGGTTTAAAAAACCCAAGACTGCCACATTAAAGTAGCAGAAGTTTTGTGTACAGTGTCATATTGAGGCAGATGCAGAAGGAAGGAATATTGGGCTGTGAGGAGGGTGTTTACCAAACTTCTCCAAGCAGTGGTAGAGAGGGAGTAAAGCATGCCAGCCTAATGGAAAGTAGTCTGCTGTTCAGTTAGGAGGCTGTGATCAGATTTATTTAAGTGCTGTGTTTTCCATGTGAATGAGGCACTCTTTGTGTGCATTCCTTTGCTTCAACAAACTTCCTGTAACTTTCTTGTAGCCACCATATCCAGGTATGGAGCAACCACCACACCACCCTTACTATCAGCACCATGCACCTCCACCTCAAGCTCACCCTCCATACTCAGGACATCATCCTGTACCCCATGAAGCGAGATACAGAGACAAACGAGTAGTAAGTGTCCACCCAGATGGAGGGGATGCGAGTCTGCAGGCCGGAGTAGGAATCTGGGGTCCAGGGGTAGCCTAGCCTGAGCTTTGTTTGCTGTGATAAACAGGTTGTTTATGACCTGCATTAGAGTTGCTTGGAAAGATCGGTTGTTTAGATTGACTGCACACTTATAGCAAATTTGAAAAGCCTTTCTCTCCCTGGTGAGGTAGAGGTGAAAAATTCTCATACTCTTAAACTGAGGTCTATGCTTAAATTGGTTTCTGGCCTGTCCACCTCTGAATATTTTCATGCTGAAGCCCAGTATGAATAAGGACAGGCCTGTAACTTTGCTTGTGTTCATTGGCAACAAATTACTTTATCAGCAGAATTTTGTGTTTTAAAACTTCTTACAGGCACATCAGAAAACAGGGCAGATTAGTAAATTTCTGTTAGCTGGCTTGAAAGGCTCCTTAGCTTTCAGGTCTCTTGCTGGTGTCTGGCATTTGAACCCCAGATTCTGTACATGGATGCTGGACAGTTGGTTTGGTTGGGTTAGTCTTTTTTTAAATACTGGGCTTTCTGAGGAGTTACAGCCAGCCTTATAGATAAGGGAGGGAATTCTGAACTGGGAAAGAAAATAGCAGAGCTCTCCTTTCATCACAGCACGACTATGACATGAGAGTAGATGACTTCCTTCGCCGCACACAAGCTGTTGTCAGCGGTCGGAGAAGCCGGCCCCGGGAGAGGGACCGAGAGCGGGAGCGCGACCGGCCTCGAGATAATCGGAGAGACAGAGAACGGGACAGAGGCCGTGATCGGGAAAGGGAGAGAGAGAGGATTTGTGACCGGGACAGAGACAGAGGTGAAAGAGGTAGATACCGAAGATAATCTATCTGGAACATTGCTCACTTGAAACAAAAAAAGCTTGTATTTTTTTGTGTGTTTACAAGTAGTACATTTTATTTTCAGCTGTCTACTTAAAGTTCGTTGTGTAGAAGGATTTATAATGACCCTCTCTATTCCAAGCATGCAGTGAACTATGAACTGGAAAAACTCAAATAGGCCAAAAATAAAATACACAAAGCTGACACTCAGCTTCATGTTTCTATTGGAACAAAGTTGGAAGCAGCTAAGAATGTAGATATTGATTAATTCTCAATAAGTGTTCTACTTAGTGACTTCATTCTAGGTTTTTGAATACTGATGGATAACTGCCTTTTTTTTTTTTTTTTTTTTTTTTTTTTGCTTTGATGTTTTCTTCCTGTAGTTTCATATGGTTCGATGGGAGAATGCTGCTATCAAGTATGCAAATACTGAAGTATGATCTCTTTCTTTTTTTTGACGGTATGGCAGTGTTGTAGCAGCCTTTTTCCCCCCCCTTCTTTTCCCCTATTTTTTAACCCTATCTGTGAAGTCAAGTGGTTTTTTTTCAGTCTTCAGTAAGGAAAGCAATATTAAGAAGACACTATTGATACCTAATTTTTAGCCTTTTTTAAAAATCTTCCTGTGTTCAGTAACATTTTGGTCAATTCTCTTGTCTGGTCTCTTTCCAAAATGTACACATTGCTTGGAATGTTCACAACCTGCGTGCGTGGAACCAGAAAATATTGCTGTATTCTACATTGCTACCATTTTTTTTTTTATAAAAATAAATTGGTAACTATTGAAATGTTTAAAACTCCATGTTGGGTTTCTTGGTTTTCTAAGCTTGGCAGCTTTGCTAGATTCCAGCAGTTCTAGGAAAAGATCTATGTTCAGAAATAGTTCAAATGTTCTTCGTGGTAAGCAAAACTGATCTGAAGCCTCAATTTAGGAAAAGGACTGTTGATATAAAAGGTAATTGCATTTCTGTTTCCATAGTGAAGTAGCCAGTAAGTCCTGCAGCTCATCAGAGTTAAGGCCCTACATGTTCAACCTAATCATATGATCTTCAGGCTGTTGAGAGGCTGTCCCCAGCCGCGATGTACCTGTCTCAGCAATGTGTTAGTCCTGTAAGATCCAGAGTCTGCACATACATTCTTTGTAGTGATCATTTGTTACTGGGGGGGAGAAATTAACTTGTAGGGAAAGTTCTTCAGTTTATCCAGCAATTTCCAACTTTCCAAAACTTGTAAGAGTAGCACTGCCTTGGTGAACTTCTTCATAAACTTCCTTCAGTGTCTTCTCATGTAACAAATCCAGACTGTACTTTAAACACCTCCTGCTGGGTGTTGCAGCTGTTTTTATAAAAGGCAGTATAGGACTGGCCACTGTGTGGCATTTGTGGAAATGTGTTTTTTTGATCTGGCAATAGTTCGTGCTCTGTTTATTTTAGTCTACAGTCACAGTAAACATCTACATATGTTAGACAAAAAGATCAGTGTACAAATATGTTTGGATTCTTTAAGCAGTACTAAAGGCTGAATATGGGTTTGGGTTCCTCAGCACAGTTTATTGTGCACAGAGAGGTAATGACTGCTAGCTGGAGGATTGGATCAGTTTGTCAGATTTAGAATACATTCTGTGTCTAATTGGAGAAATGTGTCATAGACCACCCTCATACTTTGATATCTTTCTCTGCATTATATACAGACTCTAAAATGAAGAGGTGGTTTTGGTTTTGTTTGAGGTTTTTTGTTTGGGTGTTTTGTTTGTTTTACTTTTTAAGTTCAGTACTAGATAAGCCAAATTACTCTGAGTAGGTTACAGAAATGAAGCACCTCCTTACAGGGACTATGGAGCACTTTGTCCAGCTTTTCCCATCTAGCCTGTTTCCAGTGGCCTTTGTTAGCCCTGTCTGACGAATACCTGTGCAGCATGCTGGGGGACTTGCTGGCCTTCTGACATCCGAACTGACATCTCAGCACCTGGGTGGCAGGAGCTCGCAGTGATCCAGCTTGGTGGAGCTGTACCCAGGGACCCACCTGGCACAGTTCCAGCGACCCCTTTCCGTTTGGGTCCTTAGTGTCATGCAGTTCCCCTTTCTATTCACTGTGCATATTCCTGGTTATGATCCCATCATGACACAGGAACAGTATACCAGAAATTGCCATGAGTCTTCTTGTAACCCCTCTATAGTTTGGAAACAGCTGAGCTTTTGTATGTGTTGTAGTATGAAGAAGTTTAAGCAGATGTTGAAACATGACAATGCTAATAAAAAACCGTTGATGTGGCATAAGGAATTTTATTATGTAAACAAATAATCATGTTCTGCTTGAAAACAATTCCAGAGTATTTAAAAATATCAGTTAAAAATTGAGCAGGTTTTTTTCTTGAATAAGTTGGCACAGCAATGAAATAACCTTACCTGGAAAAGGAGGCCTGGACTAGCAGCATTTTACTGGCATCTTTAACACCTGAAGTGCTACTATGTTTACTACCACTCTTATCCCAAGTGCAGCACTATTTTCTCTACAGCTTTTCAGGCAAGGCAAGTGGCTGTTGCACTGTTCCCACATAGAATGTTACTTCTTTGCAAGTTCCCTCTCTAGAGGTTTTCCTGCACTTATCAATTAGCATGCTCAGAGGTGTTTGGGGGTTAAGATGGGCAAGTTCCTGACAGAGGTGGTTTTCACACCCCTGCAATGTTGCAGTTAGAATGATGGCATGTGCAGTAGGAACCCCTGACTGAATGGGAAAGATAAATTAATCCCAGGAAAGTAATGTTTATGGTGGTTTTAGGATTCTAATCTCCCCTCAGCCCCCAAGTAGTCAGTGCATTTGCCACTTGCAGCTCCCAGTTTTCATGATTGTGGCCCTTCAGATGGGCACTTTTTAAGAGCCCATGATCTTGGATTCACTGTCCAGTCTGGAGAGAGTTTTTCTGACTGGAGAAGAGGCATTGTGATTGTGAATCAGTGATCAAATTAGAGGAGAGGACAGAGTTAGGATAAGGAGCCTAGTTGCAGGCTCATAGGGCAAGGCTGAAGTTATGAAATATAGCAAAATATTTGAGATATTTGAAAATACAGAGCAACAATTACCATGGCAAGGACCATGTGTGATCAGCTAACAAGGTCTCAAGGGATAAAGCAACTATAATTCAGTTTTATTTAGACAAGATGGAATTTGCTGTCTAAGCAAGCAGCTGTGCCCCACAGCAGCTTTGTTGTGGTGCATTTATGATATGCCCAGCTTAAAACACATCCCAATAAACTTGTTCACCAAACAATGTGCATAAATGCCTTGCTGAATCAGCCTAGGAGAGATGGGAACAAGGTGTCTATTCTGTCTTCCTCTTTGCAATCCTGCCACATCTTCTACAGCAACATAGGCAGCACTTGAAAAGAATGAAGACAGTAGTGGCTGTACAGGTGAACAAGAATGCCAGAACATCCAGGGAGTGGTACTGGTACCAGGTGAGATGGTGAGCAGCTGGTCTCAAGTGCTTTGCTCCTTTGTGACGCATGACAAATTCAATCCAGAAGACGGCTCTGTCCAGAGGCTTAACAGGCTGGTCATGGTGTATCTTGGATAACTTCAGAGCATTTTCCTTATAGCTGGGGAAAAAAAAAAAACAAAAGAAGAAACCAAAGAGCATTTTCACTTATTTCTGAAATAAACCATTTAGCACCTGGCAATCCTCTTGAGGAAGGTAGACAGCCGTGCTTTTACTTTCATCAATCTTATTTAAATATATGTGAAACTGTTCCAGTTTATTCAGTATTCCAGTATGGGTAAAATTGGCTTAAGAATAGTAATAGAGAAAGCAAATATTTTGTAAAAAAAAGTTATTAAAAGTTATTCCAGATACTTTAAAAAAAAAAAACAATATGGAAGCATTTGCAGCATTTCTCTTCCAATATGTGTGCTGATTTAGGCTGGGATAGAGTTAACACTATTCATAGTAGCTGGTGTGGGCTATTTTTTGGATTTGTGCTGGAAGCAGTGTTGATACAACAGGGATGTTTTCCTTACTGCTGAGCTAATACTGAGTCATGGTCTTTCCTGTTTCTCACACCACCCTACCAGTGAGGAGGCTGGGAGGGGGTGGAACAAGGAAAGCTGATCCCAACTTAACCTTAGGGGGTTCCAGACCCTACGGTGTCAGGCTCATATACCAGCTGCCATCCAGGTTGTTACATATCACCTCTACCTTGGCTGACTCCCGCAGATACTAGATACCTCTATCAGTGCTGGTCCATTTGCTTCAGGAATTTGCAGGTTTTTACTTGAAGGAGCACCTGTCCTTCACACTGGATGGGAGTTGCTGCTAAAGATTGAGAACTTTGCATTTTTCCAGTCCCTTTGCTAAGAATAAGACCGCAGACAAAGGATCCCACTGCTGGGCTTCCTTCTCCTCTAAGTCCTGGCTGATAGGTATAGTTACCTTGGAATACTGCTAAATCAGGGGTAGGAGAAAAAACTTATGACTACAGCAGCTAAGACTTAATAAAACTAGAATAGAATTAGGTCCTCCAGAGGATTTATACTAGCAGAGAACTCTCAACAGCTCCTCTGAAGTTTCCAAGAACTATATTTCTCAAAGCACTCATAAAATGTGGTATAAGGAAAAGCAAATAACTGATCTCTCCTTTTTGAGAAATGCTGATTCTCAGAAAGGAAAGATGGTCTTCATCTGAAATCCAAACTTCAGCTACTCTGCATTTTTGATTCCCAGAAGAACTAGCAGAATTTTTTGCATGAGCAGCTCAGGATTTTAATAACTTCAGCCCACTCTAAGGCAAGAACAAAACTCACGTGGAATTGTAAATTACTGTCTTCAGTGCATCAACCAGGTCCTGTGTCTTCATTGTGTTGAAATCCACCTGAACTGCAGCTCGTTTTGCTACCATGTGGGCAAGGTTGTCATGCTGGTCAGCAAACATGGGAATCCCAACCATTGGGATCCCATGGTAGATGGCTTCATAGAGCCCATTGGTCCCACCATGTGTGATAAAGGCCTTTGTCAAGGGATGGCCTGGAACAGAGAAGGAGAGGGACATGTTACAACAGCTGTGGCCGACCGCATTCACTGGGATGTGAACACAGCATAGAGAGGCCAATGCACTGCTAGAGAAGGGAACGGCCCTGACCTCTGGATCAGCAGCAGAGCTTGCTTGCCTAGCTTTCACATCATCATAATTATTTTAACACAGCATGTGAGTCAGCATGTCCCTCCAGACTACCCCACAGTTTCTTCAGCCCTTCCCCTGTTGTGCACTTGTAGTTTTCATACGGTATCAGGGTCAGAACAGCCCTGTGCTTCAACCTTGCTTAAGTCAAGCATTTTGAAGAATGAGTCCTGGAGATGAACTGCAGAGGCCAAATCGAACTCCAGAGTACATCTCTACTTTGGCATTTACTCCTGCCTACAGGTACTTTTGAGCTCTTCAGACAACTGCCGCCAAGCTCTCTTAAGAGCCTTTTAGGAAACAAAGGCTCCCAAGAGCAAAGCTCTACAGCTTAAGCTTGAAACTAAGTGTATCCACAAGTGTTACATGGTTCTGGCTAGAATTAACTATTCTAGTGGAAAGAAAAAAGGAAACAGTTTTTCCAAGTGTGCACTCCATCCCAAATAGAAACAATCTTACCAAGAAGGTCATTTTGTGGAATCCAGTCAAAAATCCTGGTGTTGGAGCCCAAAGTTTCTGGTTTTTTTCCTTTGTACCGCCAGAGGACCTTGAACAAAGGAAGAATAAGATAAACACGGTGCATGTGATGTGGCCTTCTTAATTATTACATGTAATTTAGAGCTTTATCTCAAACCCATATACCTTTTCCCACAATTTAGATAGCTTTGGCTGCAGTTGAACTCTTTGACTGGTTATTATGTGCTAATTATAAAAAATGCATGGAGTGATTTTTGTATTTTGGCCTGTAGATGCACCTCCATGTCATTTGGTTCAGAGGAGGTGAAACACCAGAACTCCCCATGAAGTAACTCAGCGGTGTGTCTCTCTGAGAGAGCCCAGCTTCCTGGCTGTTTCCCATCCAGCAGGGATGCAGGTAAAGAACAGGCTACTCCAGACATAAAAGGGAGTGAAAAAAAAAAACAAGGCAACTCGTTTGAGGCTTGAAAAAAATTCACCTTTTGTGGAAGCTGGCTGAGGGCTTTGGCAATCACATTACTTTTTTCATCACTTAGGCTGTGGACCATTGACCCAAGAGTGAATACGATGACACCATGTTCCCCTGAGCTCTGAACAAATTCTTCCATTTCCTAGGAGAGGCAGAAGACATACCAGGGGTAATTACACAATGGACATTACACAGATTTCTGAGAACAGAGAGCACAACCTTTTAAGCTTTTTAAGGAAATGATGGTGGTGTAAGCACCTCTTGACAGAAGGGCTTGACAAAGACAGACCTGGCACTGTGGAAAACAGAAACAGTCAGTTTCTCCCAAACGAGGAGCAGGACAAGTTGAGACAGGTGCAGATGCTTTGTCTTTTTGAAAGCAAGTTTTGGGATTCATTTTAAGCAGCAGGAATGAATCCTGGCATTATCATGAGCAGGCCATACATACTCTGTGACACTGTCCTTAGCATGGTCATGGTTCTGGATTTTACTGGAACAAGTACTTTATATAACATAGCTCTGCTGAAAAGGTGTTTCAGCATCCTGATCACAGATTCACCAAGTAGGTGCTGTCACTTTGCTGATCAGACAGTTCCCATTTCTTACAATGCACCACATTGCTCAAAACATCATCTACAAATCAGACCAGTAGGTTTTTCTGTTCCTTTTATTAGTTAGTATCATGTGAACTGGAGCAGTAACATGCAAGAGAGAATGGTTATCCATTTTCCCCAAGCTCAACCCATCCTACAGGGGAATGTGAAGAGAGTTAGAAGGTTTCTTTTAGTAGACAGCTTGCACTTGAAGATGGCCTGTATCTTCCAAGGCTCCTGCAGGAAAGATAATCTACCCCAGAGCTTGTCGTGTTGTCATCTTCAGTATTTAGGAGTTTCAAATTCCACATGATTACTTCAATTCACAGAGAGCATAAGCTAGAGATGCTCAGTGCTTTACTCCCTTTAAGCTGTCTTAAACTAAGGTACAATAGAAGAAGTGTTTATCACTCATCTATTTTTGCACGTTTTGACCCCATTTTACCTAGAGAATTTGTTGTGTCACAGTGCCTTCTGGTATCAAGTATTTCAATATTTTCATGGGCTGCAAGTCTGTGTCAATTTAAGTACCCTGAGGTAGCACCTATTTTCTCGTAAAACAGACACTCTATTACCCTGTGCTGACATCAGCTATCCTCTTTTAAGACAGCAGACTGTAAACCGGCCCTCAGTTTGTACAAGTATGGATGGATGCTGAATAGGAATGAGCTTTCCCAGGACAGGTGTTGCATGGTTGTCTGGGAAAGAAAAAGTCATTGTAACAAACTAGCCAATAGAAAAATGAAGTTGGGATACCTTTGGTAATGGTTTTGCAGGCTGGCAATGAAGTCCTCCAACAAACTCAAAGTTGGGCAGGAAAGGGCGTGGAAATTCAAAATCCCAGTATGTTCTGATTAACCAAATCTCTGCTTTCCCCATCGTCTCACACAGGGTTGTGGGCCTTCCTGTGGGCAAGGTACAAGAGATTTACAACATGCACAGGAGTGAGCTTGTTTGCTCTGGATTGTGAAACAGGAGTCTTACCTTTATCTTTTTGCACTCTTAATCAGCATAGTTTATCAAACCATGCGTAAAATGAAAACATCAACAAATCTGGATCTATTCCTTGCCCTGTCCTGTGCTCAGCTTTAGCAGGTGGCCAGGAGCGCAAGGTACAATCCTTAAAAGGATTTTGAACCGTCATGATTGCTTTAGAGAAATACAAGTGAGAAGCTTTTAGTATCTGATATAGAAGTGCAATTCTTGTAGTGCTGAATTATTACCTGTGCTTATAGTAAAAACAGAGCACACTTGGGAAAGAGAACGATCATAGAAAATTTAGTTCCAAATAAAAAATGAATTAATCACAGAGTGATGATCACCTGTCAGGAAAGCTTTTAAACAAGGTTCTGTAGCATTTTTCAAATGGTGACTCATTTAGCGGCTGCTCAGATAACAATAAAACACAGATACAGACATCTCTAGTGTTCTTGAGGACTGGGTCAGCTGCTTCTGACAAATATTGGGAAAATTCAGCCAACTTTATAGATACTTTTAATGTCATTTTATGCAAAATCCAGTATTTCTAGAAATCCATCTGAAAAAAAAATCTACTGGTAATCTGATGTTTTATAGTTTACCATTTGGAAATATATATATTCTTAGGTAGATGTTGCAAGTTTTCTTTCCAGTATTTTCTCCACAAAGTGAAACTGGGGCGTAAAAGGGTTAGAAATATTGATAAATAGTTTTCCAAAGCCAGCCTAATGCAAGCAGGAATCAACCTAAATAAGCAGCAAGATAAAAAATATCTGTAGGGCATCTTTTACACTACTTGAACAGGATAATAATCTACACCAGTAATTTTTTATTTATATTTCAATTAGAGAGCAATGAGTCAGTTATAAAGTTCCTGAAGTGAAAATTAAGTTTGCATTACAAGTAGAGTGACACAAAGGTGTAATTAAATCTTTATGTGGTATTAAAAAATTAAATCCAGCTAAGAGGGACTAGTTTTCAGAGCACAGAGGCGTTCTTTGCAAATGCAGGAAAAGATTGGACAGCACCAGAAGAGATGCCCTTGTGTTTGCTGTTCACTTGTTATCTGCCTAAACTTAGATACTCTGGAAAAGATTCAAAGTCCATTGAACTAAAAGGAACTCTTTGTAAATGTTGAATCATGCCTGAGTTGTACTATGATGGAGCAAAATTTTCAGGTATGTATGTAGTTTAAGGAGACTGTTTCAAACTCTGAATGGTGGATGAAAGGGAAAGGTGGCAGCATTTATTGTTGAGAATCTGAATTCACACTCAGCATCCTGCACTATGCAGAGTTGCAAGATACTTCAGGATTGCCACCTCTGCTGGCCATTGAGAAAGAGTATTTTGAGACAACAACATGGTGGTCCCAAAGCATTCAAAAGGCACAACCTATGCAAGAAAAGAAAACACCCAACACCTGCCTTACCTAAGACATTGCTGTAGTACCCATCCCATTCATCTCGCCAAAACTTCATGAAAAATGAATCCGTGAAAATGTAAAAGATGAAGTTCTGTAGTCTTTCCATAAAGGTCATGTGGTGTGTCAGCCCCGTTGTGCTGGCAGGCACATAGGAAGGTGGGGCCGGGAGCCCACCGCACAGCCGCTCTACCACATTCCCCTCTGAGAAGCGGAAGCTATAGACAAAAGGGATCTCTAGGATTTCTGCTACAAGCTCCCCACCTATAGACAGGGGGTCAGCAATCAGAACATCAAACTTGGCCTGCTGCAGCTTTGCTACCAGGTGAGAGTTCTTCACCAAGGAGTCACAGGTATGCTTTGACATATTGGTAAAGACCTCCAATTGCTCTTTCATCGTCCACATGATCTCCCAGGGGAAGAGATTAAAGGCTTCATTCATCCAGAAATTGAGGAAGTCTTGCATGAAGGCATCCAGGGTCTCCTGGCTGAAGGGGACTTGCAGGACCTCAAAAGTGAAAGGGGAGGAAGTATCCTGGTAGTTGATGAGCAGATTGCTTGAGGGCACCAGCACAGTCACTTCATGACCCCGGAGAACAAGCTCTTGCAGAAGCACTTTCACATTGATCCAGTGACTGGCATCAGTGGGCCAGACCACCACCCTCCCACAAAAAATAGTGCTGCAGCAGCATGTGTAGGCCCAGAGCAGCCAGGGTAACTTTGGCCCCAACATCTCAGCATTCACGTACAACTCTGGTCTGACTGAACTGCAAGCAGTTCTTGGCTTCACTGTGCAACTGTTTTAGAGCCAACCAATTAAAAGTGGCATTTGTTTGGTGACTAGACTGGAAAACGTGACAAGATTGGCAAACGTGGCAAGAGGAGATGTCGTAACACAAAGCACTCATGGGAGGGCTGGGCAAGCAGTAAATCCCATTCTGAAGTGTCCTGCAGAGACACAGCTGATCTCAAAATTACAGCAGCTCCTATCTGCTCACCACAAAGTGCATTTTGCAGCATGTGAAGACTAGAAGCCTTTTCCCTGTGTCATGCTTTAATCTTGATAGGCAGCTATGAACCAGAGAGCCTCTGAATCTACCACAGTAGGAGGAGAAAAGGAAGGGCAGAAGTTATAAAACTCATGGATTGAGACTGAGACAATTCAAAAAATAAAAAAAAAAAAAGGAAAAAGAAAAAGTGCAAGAAAAGCAAGTGATGCAAAAAGAACAGTTGCTTACTACCAGCCAGTGCCCAGTGAGTCCCTGAGAAACAATGGCCCTGACAAATTTCTCCCTCATGTCTTATTTTGCTGAGCACAAAATCATTATGGGCTGGGGTATCCCTTGGGTGAGTTGGGGTCAGCTGTCCCAGTTGTGTCCCTTTCCAACTTCTTGTGTATCTCCAGCCCCGTTGCTGGTGGGGTGGGCAGAGAGGCAGAAAAGGCCTTGACACTCTGTAAGCACTGCTCAGCCATAACTAAAACATCCCTGGATTATCAAAACTCTTTTCAGCACAAATCCATCATGCAGCCCATGCAAGCTAGCAAAACAGGTATTGCACATGGAGCCTTAAATGCAAAACCCTGCAGTTCACAATAAGAAAAGACACCACAAGATCCAGGATCCAGCTCTGAGGCTTACACAACAAACCAAACTGTGCTTCAGCCAGCACAAGATTTTCTAGTCTCTGTCATCATAATATGATAAGCAGCACAAAAGCACCACTAGGTACTCTAAGAGTAGGATACCTTAACAACTTAGCTCTCTCAGCAGAATTATACCTTACTAGTGAAATATAAATAAAAACACTTTAAAGTCTCATACTGAAGTAGTCATTTTATCTCCCCACTAGCAATGCATATGTTTGCCCTGTTTCCTTTTAAGCATCCCCTAGAGCAAAAATGGAAAAACAATTATACAGCTATTATTTTTTAAAAAATTAAAAACCACTTACAAATAAATATAACTATAATAGTTTTTCAGACACTTTCAGAAAAGCAAAGAACCATGTCTCTGCAGAGGGCCTTTTATCACTGTGAATTGGGGCTCATCTAATCTGTATTTTTAAAGATCCGGAGGAGGATATTGCCTCTAATTTTGAGACAAGGTAGCAAGTAAGAAGTGTGCTATGGGAGAAGAAGTACTAGTGGGTTTTGGGGATATAGTATTTTACTGTTCTTAGTTTATGTCATGATTCATCTATGAATATGACTAATGAGCCCTGTTTCAAGTGCTTTAGCACTGTTTTACATATTGTGGAAGTACTTGTACAGACTGAGCTCTACCACTGTAGCAGATCAGGATTAACAGGCAATGTTTGTACTTGCCTGGATTGCTTGACTTGATGCAGGGATTTTGAAGGAAGGAGAGTGAATTTGGGACTGTCTTGCTTTTACCTTTACCTCTTATCTCTGAGAATTTACTCTTGTGTGCACAGCAGATGTAATTTCTGGAAAGAGAGCAGCCTTACCTAAAACTTCACTGTAGTATTGATCCCAGTTTGCCCAGAGAATGTAATGAAACATGAAATCTTGCAGAGCGTAGCCAAAGTTGTTTTTTAGCCTTTGCCAGAAGGTCATCCTATCTGTTAGGCTGGTTAGGGTGGTTGGTACGTAGGAAGGAGGTGCTGGGAGTTTTCCGCACAGCCGCTCCACCGTGTTGCCCATGGAGAACCGGAACGTATACACAAAGGGGATACCCAGCTTCTCAGCAACCAGCTCCCCACTGGGAAACAGTGGGTCTGCCAAAAGGAGGTCGAAAGCAGATGCCCTCAGTCTTTCCATCAGGGCCTCATTCTTCACAACTCCATCACAAATTATTTTGGTTATGTTCTTCATCTCCAACATCATTTGAGCTATCTTGAAAGTACCTTTCCAGATAGGTAGCTCTTTCTCCTCATAAAAAAAAAAAATAAAACATTTTATCCATTAAGTCAGCCATCTCCTTTTTGGTGATTGGCACCTCAATCACCTCAAACTGGTAGGGCGAGGGCTGGGTGGGATTGACGATGAGGAAGCACGAAGGCAGCAGCACGGTCACCTCATGGCCCCGGGCCACAAGCTTCTGTAGTATGTGCTCCATGTTCAGCCAGTGGCTGTTGTCAGCTGGCCAGACCAACACCTTTCCCCCGGACCCCCAGCCCAGCACGGCCAGCAGCACCAGCACGGCCACCTCCTTCCCTGCCATAGCCTGCCCTGTGTGGCAATGCCTCTGGCCTTCCTTCACTGGGAGCAGTGGCACTCCTGAACTGGGCTGGGACTTGACACTGCCTTGATCCCTGGGCAGGGAGCCAAAGGTAGGCAGTGTGAAATCCTGGCATGTTTAATATCATGTTTACCTAGGACACAGAAAAGGTGACTGGCACCAGCTGGCACCCTCTGGTGGTAAACAGCTTGCTGAAGCTGGAAGATGTGATTCCTCTGGAGCAGCAGAGAGAGCCTTCAGCCCTGGCAGGGCTCAGTCCAGCAAGGATTTTATCCTATTGGTAATCCCGTCCCTCCTGCCCATTTTACTACAGGTTCTGTGTTACTTGTTTGGTAGAAGAGGCGACTTTTTCATTCTTCTGGCTCTTTGAAACACAGCTGGGTAGGCAGCAAAGATGTGTGGGCAATTTTTTGCTTTTATAAAGCCACTAAACATTTCTTTAGAGCACACTAAAGTGTTGATCCAGCGCTGCAGCCCAAGAGTTCCACATCAAATGCACGAAACTACACAGCAAATTACTCCAATATCAGAGTAAGACTGTCCTCATGTGAACTTGCCCCTTACAGAGCACCATGGGAGACCAGGAGTGGATAGTGCAGGCTTCCTGCCTGCCACTAAGAGCCAATTATGCACTATAAATTAAACTAGGAAATCCATCAAACAGTTTAATTTATATGGTCCCTCCTGATGTGCAGTTAAGAAATACTGTAAGTTCTCTTTTCTGTGAAAAAAATCATTAGTGCAGAGTTTCTGCCCAGTGCTGTTACACAACAGTTTCCTAATGTTGTCATCCAAGGCTTTTAGTATGGTTTCCATGCTGCCTAGACACCCTTTCTGGGACAAAAATGTGGGTCATGGAAACAGCTGGACTGTGAGGAGCCAAACTGAGATACCTCATGTACTGTACACATGACACCAGCTTGGTGTACTTGTGGAGTCTTGCATCAGGCAGGTATTTGCAGGCAATTGAACCCTGAGAGATATGCAAGAGGTCTTTTTGAAGAGATCAATGAGAAGGTAGTAGAAATGACATGTGATTAATAATAAACATGTTTTTCTACCTAATCACTCAAAACAGTGCAGAAGAAAAGCCTGCAGAGAAAGATTTGTTGTTTTCAGTTTGCTTTGTGGGTAGGAGGATATGTTCTAAATAGAACTTGTTTTGTGCAGAGAGAATTGGTTTTATATGACCAGTGACATAAGTGAAGTCTCTATTAGAAAGCCACAATGCACTTAAATATTGCTACTGAGGGTGACAAAGCTGGCTTGTAATTCACCAGCTCTCCCCTCCTTGTTATGGTCCTCTGGATGAGGAAAAGGGCTCTGTTCTTGGCTGCTTTCTGTGCAAGTAGTTACCCTTGCTGAGCACCCTGTATGGGGCAGAAGTCATATCAAACTCCATGCTACAATTATGACAAAAGTCAAATCCATCAATTGGAATGACCCCAATCCTGTCTCTATGCAATGGCATAGCAGCACAGCACCCTGACTGCTTGTGGCTCAGCTCCTTTGTAGGACATAGTGACAAACTCTTGCTGACCCTTCTCTTGACTTTGTGACCCTGGTGGGTTCCTAGCTCTGCAGATCATAAGGACAGACTGTATAACGAGAAGTGAAGTATCAAAAGGCTTACCTAAGACCTTGCTGTAGTAGATATCCCAATGTCCCCAGTAGCTCCGGAAAACATAGTCTTGCAGGTGGTAAGACACAAAGTTTTTTACTCTCTCCCCAAAAGACATGCGGTCAGTGAGCTCAGACAGGGCTGCAGGCGTGTAGGATGGTGGGGCTGGGATCTTGCCACAGTGCCTTTCCAGAGTGAAGGCTGGGGAGAAACGTAGCGAGTAGACAAAGGGAATGCCCAGCTTGAGAGCCAGGAGTTCCCCACAGGGGGTCACAGCGTCTGACAGCAGCAGGTCAAAGCCAGAGCCCTGCAGACGAGCCATCAGCTCTTGGTTGGTCAGCACTGCGTCGCACATCATCTTGTTCATCTCCTGCCAGCCTACGGACAGTCTTCCCAGCTCCTTGTAAAACTGCCAGAAGGTCAAGATGGTTGGCCTGTGGTTGAGCCATAGATCCACTATTTCATTAATCAGGGTCTCAGGTAAATCTTTCCCATAGGGCACATTATAGATCTCAAACTTCTCCGTGGTCTTAGGCCTGGGTTCAATGAAGAGGCTAGCATTGGCTACCAGGATGGTAAAGCTGTGCCCACGGCGGATGAGCTCCTGTACCATTACATTCATGTTCAGCCAGTGGCTGCCTTCTGTTGGCCAAACCAGTATCTTCCCACAGAAGACAGGCCCTAGAAGAGCAACCTGAAAAAGGAGCAGCTGGAGGTATTTCTTTGAGCCGGTTGTTTTCATGGCCGTGGCAGAGTCAAGGGCTTGATAGTCTGAGAATTTTCCCTTCCAGTTGGGAGTTCTGTACCTCTGTGTTTTGTTTGATGGCTCCTTCCTGGCACTCTTAGCAGAAGTGAGACTTTGCTGTTGCACAGGTAGTGCCTTTATAACCTGTGTTTCGTCTGAGCTCTGAAAAAAAAATACGTTTGGTGATTCATTTTTTCTCTTTCTGCCTTCTACCCTGTTAGCTTCCCACTGAAGGAGTTCTATTCTCCTGTTAGGAGGATGACAGCAATCTCCCTGCTGTCAAAGGAGCCAGTCCCCTGGATGCCAGCCCTGAAACTCAAACAAATCCCTTGCATTTTTTCCATGAACTAGCAATGCCAGTAGCAGGCCAAGGAATAAGAGGCCGCAGGGCTGACTTGGAAGTGTCATCCTTTTTCACAGTGAGATGCTAGAAGTGCTGATATTTCTTAAGCTGAGAGAAGTCAACAAATCCTTCCTTTGGTTGATGATAATGCCAATAATAACATGCAATTTGTTCTAATAGGACACCAGTAGCTTCCAACTGCTCCCAAATAACAGTGGATAGTGAGTCCATTGCTACTGCCTGTGACATATCACCATCAACCTGCTCATGTTCTGGGCTCAGTTCAGATGTCTAAACATGGGTCTGGGCCTCTTCTGTGCCCTAAAGGTGCTAAAGAGCAAAACCTACATCATCTAGGATGGCCTGAGATGGCTGTCCCTTAGAAAGTTGTGTCTTGAATGTAAACGCCATGCCTGGAAGCAGTTCTTTAACCACCTGGAGCCAAAATGACAACTAAAACCCACACATACAGTGAAACACTCAATCCAACACAATTTGGGGAACAAATACCATGCAGAAAAAAACTCTTACCTAGCAGAGTCTTCCGAGGTACATGAACATTGTGCTCTGAGTTGCAAGGTGCAATATGCTACACCTGTTTGCTGCTTTTCCCTGCTGCTCCCCTCCTCTGTGCTGGGGCTGCTTCAGCAGGATTGGTTATCAGGCAGAAGGAGCTTAAGTAAGTTACCCTCTGAACTGGACTTTTCAAAAGGAGGAAGTAATAAAATATGGGATGATGGCAACAAGGCATGTATTCTGTACTTATTCATTGCTTTGTTATGCTCTGGGAATTTAATGGTTGAGATGGTATTTCCCTTGCCAGGATATACTATAATGTTGTTACAGAGCCAGGTTCTTCAGAAGACTTTGTATGCTAGAGATAAGAAATATGGTGTCTGACTGCTAAAAATACTTTTTTACTCCCTTTAGGGTCCCAGGTGGCAAAACAAAATTGTTTGTTACATAGTAGGTATGTATATAAACTGTCAACAGGAACAAAGAGTGAATCTTGTGGTTTGTTTGCAGAGGTTTTCAAAAGTTGGTGTTGTCTGTGCAAATTTCCAAAAGTTGGTATGTTACCTGTGTTGGCTCTATGGCCCTTAATTCTGGAGATCTAGGCAAGTGTATAATAACTTGAAAATATAGTAATCTAAAGGTGCATTTCAATGATTTTTAAGTATTGTCCATACTATTCAACAGGGATTTTTCTAAACCCTCAGAATCCGGGACTATTATGCCAGCATGTTTCAACCATAATTTGGCCTTATAGCCAGGAATTTCACTACAGTCTCTCCACAGACCTTTGTATCCAGAATAAGATTTTTTTTTCAGGCTAATTTAGCTTATTTGTTGAAGTCCTATAAGAAACTTATAGATTTCCCAGCAACTACTGAAAGGCCATGTTCATATGGGCTAGAACAGATCATAGAGCCATAGAATCTATCCTGAGCTGGAGGGGACCCACAAGGATCATTGAAGTCCAACTCCTGCCCCTGCACAAGACAACCCCAAGAATCACATCATGTGTCTGAGAGCATTGTCCAAATGCTTCTTAAACTCCCTCAGGCTTGGTGCTGTGACCACTTCCCTGGATAAAAACTTAGATGGGAACTTTTGTTTCCAACCCCTTAGTATCAAATTCCTCCATAGCAAATCAGAGCAATTGCTGGGGGAACCAAAGAGTTAAAATTGTCCTGTTTCCATGGCCAGCTCTAAAGATGATACTCAGATTACTCAGATCAGAGAAGATAAGCATTTTGAGAGGATTAAAGTAAAAAATCCAGCACATGAGAGAGAAGTGGGGCAGAAGAAAGTCGATGGTGTTAAGTGTCTGTATTTCACACATCTAACATTACTAATAGAAGTGCTGCAGACAGTGATGCAACCTCCAGCCTTGTTAAAAAACAACAGCCTTTTCAAGGCTAAGGCCTCATGCAAAAGTTAGGCAATGCAAACTGATGTTTTCCACACACGGGTCTCTTCACCATTGTGCTGGCTGGCTGGGGGTTGCAGTGTGCATGGCACTTTGATTTCTAGGAAACCTTCATTCCAGCCAGTACCTCAGAAATTCTGGGCCAGGGTGGGAAAGGGAAGCTTTTGCCCTGAAGAGGCACCAAATGCCTTTCACTTAATGCAATGAAGCAGCTTCTGGTCTGAAAGCAGACTTTAAAAAGTCTTCACTAGCTTTTTTTTTTTTTTTTTTTTTGGGGGGAGGGTGGTTGGCAAGGGGAAGGAAGTATACTAGATTGGGAAAATTTCAAAGTTGGCTCATCCCTACACACAGAGGGGACAGGATTGAGCAATTCTGCAGAGTCACGTGCATGCGCTCAGTAAAAGCACATGCACTTTGTAATCCCTGGGGTATAGGGAAACTCCAGCAAAAATTAATGAGAAGAAATTGCCTCACCATGACCATCTTTCTTGAATAAATTGTATCTTTTTACCCCTGCACTGTTAGGATGTTACCTGCACTGCAGGATGAAAAAAAACAGGGTAGGTTTATAGGCACTTGGATTTTTTTATTTGTTTTAAGATTCTATGAACTCTCTTCACAGCTGCTATAATGCTGCCAGGGCACCTTGGCAAGTAAACAGCAGCAATCAGGGTGGCTGGCATGGGAGCCATTTCCACTCTGCAAAGCCAAAACATTAAAGAAATGAGGGAAAGTTCAGGCCAAGCTTGGTGTGCCTGCTAGGAATCTGCGTTGTTGGTGAAAGATTAGGTGCTGCACCCTGTGCTTGTCAGTGAGGAGCAGCAGCAGACTTGCCCAAGCTCCCTGCAGATGTGGCACACTCCTGTCTTGCCATCATCTGTCCAACCTCGCAGGGAAAGCTGCACGCTATGATGATGGGCAAATCTACAAATCCCACGGATATGGACATGATGAGACTCATCTAGACCAGCCCAAAAAGAAGGAGTTGCTCTCTCTATTCCAGCTTTTCATGAATGTTTGCTGTTCATGATCCCATGGCAAGCCTTTCCCCGTGACTTTCCCAGTCATCCTGCTAATCGTTTGTTTTAGTGGGAGAGTTTGCTGCTGGGGCAGGAAGGAGCTAGGCAAAGAGCAGGCAGGCTGCAATGGCTAGGGCAGCCTGGTCACCAGACACCATTCCTTCCGGGGAGCGGCAGAGATAGCACCAGAGGGCACTGCACCCAGTGGTGGGAATAGGGGTCCCAACTGCAGTGACAGGAGCACACCCAGAGCCCCAGCAAGGACAGGGGTACCAACAGTGTGCCAGCATTACCCAGAGGAAGCACTTCTTCCCTTGCCTCAGCACCCCTGGGGAGCAGGGAACTGGAACTGAACGCTGCCCTTGCCTCCCTCTCAATATCCCTGGGGATATTGCAGGAGACCCCAGAGCAGAGAAAGGTTTAGGGGTGCTGATTGCACTCCGAAGTACCCCAAATTCACCACCCTGGACCCTCACACATGCAGCTCTGTGCAGCTGAGCATGGGCACAGCACCCAGGCCCACCCGTCTCACCTAAGACCTGCTGCTCTGCGCCGGGAGAGTGACGCTGGGATGGTGACATCAGCAGGGTGACAATGGGAGGGCGACAGCAGCAGTTTTTAAGGGCAGAGGCAGGGCGCTGAGGCCAGTAATGTTTACCAATGCTGGGGCTGCAGGGAGGGAGGAGCGAGAGCAGGAAGAAACCAGCAGCCACTGACCTGCAGGCAAAGCCACTGAAGACATCTCCAGCCCCACCAGTACTGCTCTTCCTCACAGGTGCGAGGCAACATCCTGCTGTATGAGAGTGGGGAGGAACCCAACACCTTCCCCACATGCAGTTTTGCCAAAACCTTCTGCAATCCCATGAGCTGCTGCTGGCAATTCTCCCACCACAGCGGCTGAGGGGTGGCACCTGCTTGTCCCCAGCCCAAGAAGAGGACAGCAGCCCCAGGGGGACAGCGGGGTTGGGATCAGCAGAGGCTCAGGACAGTGAACAGGGTCAGGAAGCACATTTTATTTCTCTTCAGCATTTCCAGGGAAGAGGAAGGAACGGCAGCAGTGCCACCACAGCACAGGGCGGATCTGGAGGGCATCCGGCGGCGTCCCCTCAGATCTGAGTGCGGAAGCACAGGTCGGTGCCTGACATCTTCTGCGCGTAGTCCCGGTCAAAGTGCTCGTTCTGGGCCACGGTGAAGTGGTTCTTCCAGTCCCCAGTGGTGCCTGTGGCCGGGAGAGATGGGGATCAGCAGGGGCCGGGGCAGGCGGCGCGCCAGGCCCCCGCAGCCGCTCACCTTTGCGCATGAAGGGCGACACGCTCTGGTCCATGAGGTCGGAGGGCATCTTGGTGTAGTTGGTGGCAGGGTTGTCCCTCATGGCCTCGAAGGATGTGTGTCGGGTGATGGTGTCCAGCTCCGCATCCGACAGCTTCTGTCCCAGGAACTGGGCCACCTTGGCAACCTCCCGGCGGAGGTCCTGTGCGACACAGGCTGACACTCACCCCTCCTGCCCCCCAGACCCCACACCACCATCCGCCCTGCCCCATCACCTCCTTCAAGTCCTCGTAGAAGAGGTAGAGAATGGGGTGATCCTTCCTGCGCTCCCAGTAGCCCTTGACGTGGTCGTACCAGGAGCCATACGCCACTGCATGGGGAGAGCAGCCAGTCGGTGACAGTCCCCTGCAGGGTCCCCTGCATGCACTCAGGGTGCCCTGTCCTACCTCTGCCAGCCATGAACTCCTCCAGGTACTGGGCCCATGTACCGGGGTGTGGTTCAAACTTGTTCATCAAATCAAAGTGGTAGTAGGAGACAGCCACGTCCTTGGCGTTGCGTCCCACATAGACCATCTGCAGAAAGCTTGGTGCCATGTAGGGACTTGCAAGGTCCCAGTGGGGCAGGGAGCCTCCTTATGGGGGCTGCTGGACCTGCTGGATCCCTCAAGGCATGTTCATTCCAGCCTGTTACCTTGCAGCAGTTTTCCCAGAAGGATTTGGGCAAGATGTGAGCTGGGATGTGGGTCTTGATGATGCGAGGAGATGGCATGGACTCCAGCTGCTCTGTGCCTGTAAGGATTTCCTCCAGCAGCGATCCCACTGTGGTGCCCTCCCATACAAAACCAAACCTGTCCCCATCCAGCACCCACTGCCACCCACCACCCTCTGCCACCCCCCTACCTGCTGGTAACTTCCCAGGGGCAACAAACTCCATCATGGGCACCCGGTTCACAATGTCATCCTGCTTGCACTTTTCCGGGTCACCGCCTTTCAGGACCATGTCCACAATCTCACTGACCCAGGTGGTGCCTGATGAGGAGAGGTTGGGTGTCCAGCTGATGACCTTCCCACTGGAGACCCATCTCCGGCACCACAGGGTCACCATCTGCCAGTGTTGCCTTTTGGCACAGCCCCGGTCCCAGCCCAGGCCCCTGCAGCATGGGCTCCCTTCCTGAGCCTGGCCCGTCTTTGGTGCCTGGGCATGCTCACCAGATTTGGGGTAGGTGACCACCACGATGTCCTCGGGGCGGCTCTGGAAGGTGTCAATCCGTTCCCAGCTGCGGGCAAAGGCATTGACCATGGGGATGCCGTGCACGGTGAGCCAGGGCTGCCGCAGGTAGGGGTCCGAATCGGCCATCCTGCTGGGGACAGGGACATGTGGCAGGGCTGGCTGATGAAGGGAGGTCCCGCCCCCTCCCTCTCAGCACGGCCATCAGCCAGGGCAGCCCGGTCACCTGGCACTGTGCCTGCTCAGGGAGCGGCAGTGATAGCCACAGAGCACAGACCAGAGGGCACCTCGGCCATCGCTGCACATACTGCTGGGAACACGGGTCCTGGCTGCGGGGACAGGAGCACACCCAGAGCCCCAGCAAGGACAGGGGTGCCCACAGCATGCCAGCATCACCCAGACCCAGGGGATTAGCCTAGAATAGCACCTCTTCCCTTGGCTCAGCACCCCTGGAGAGCAGAGAACTGGGTCCCTGGGAATATCGCAGGAGACCACAGGTCAGGGGAAGGTTTGGTGGTGCTGATTGCACACAAACCCAAAATGCCCCAAACCCACCAGCCTGGCCCCTGCAGCATGCAGCTCTGTGCAGCTGAGCATGGGCACAGCACCCACAGGGCACCCCAGGACACCTGTCTCACCTAAGACCTGCTGCTCTGCGCCGGGAGGGTGATGCAGGGACAGTGACACCAGGAGGCTGACAGCAGAGGACAGGGAGATTCGGGGCCTCCGTCAATAATTGCCGGAAGGAAAAGAAAAGAGGCAGGGCGCTGAGGATAGAAATGTTTGCCAGCCCAGCAGCTGCTGGAAGGGAGGAGCAAGTGCTGGGAGAAACCAGCAGCCACTGACCTGCAGGCAGGGCCACAGAGGACACATCAGCCCCACGGGTCCCAGGCAACACCCTGCTGTATGGGGGGGAGAGGACACCTCTCACTGCCCACACCCACCCAGCATGCTCCCCATACACAGATTTGCCAAAACCTTCTGCAATCCCATGAGCTGCTGCTGACAGTTCTCCCACCACAGCGGCTGAGGGGTGACACCTGCTTGTCCCCAGCCCAAGAAGAGGACAGCAGCCCCAGGGGGACAGCGGGGTTGGGATCAGCAGAGGCTCAGGACACGGTCAGGAAGCACATTTTATTTCTCTCCAGCACTTCCAGGGAAGAGGAAGGAACGGCAGCAGTGCCACCACAGCACAGGGTGGATCTGGAGGGCATCCGGCGGCGTCCCCTCAGATCTGAGTGCGGAAGCACAGGTCGGTGCCTGACATCTTCTGCGCGTAGTCCCGGTCAAAGCGCTCGTTCTGGGCCACGGTGAAGTGGTTCTTCCAGTCCCCGGTGGTGCCTGTGGCCGGGAGAGATGGACATCAGCAGGGGCCGGGGCAGGCGGCGCGCCAGGCCCCCGCAGCCGCTCACCTTTGCGCATGAAGGGCGACACGCTCTGGTCCATGATGTCGGAGGGTATCTTGGTGTAGTTGGTGGCAGGGTTGTCCCTCATGGCCTCGAAGGACGTGTGTCGGGTGATGGTGTCCAGCTCCGCATCCGACAGCTTCTGTCCCAGGAACTGGGCCACCTTGGCAACCTCCCGGCGGAGGTCCTGTGCGACACAGGCTGACACTCACCCCTCCTGCCCCCCCAGACCCCACACCACCGTCCGCCCTGCCCCATCACCTCCTTCAAGTCCTCGTAGAAGAGGTAGAGAATGGGGTGATCCTTCCTGCGCTCCCAGTAGCCCTTGACGTGGTCGTACCAGGAGCCATACGCCACTGCATGGGGAGAGCAGCCAGTCGGTGACAGTCCCCTGCAGGGTCCCCTGCATGCACTCAGGGTCCCCTGTCCTACCTCTGCCAGCCATGAACTCCTTCAGGTACTGGGCCCATGTACCGGGATGCGGCAGCAACTTGTTCATCAAATCGAAGTGGTAGAAGGAGACAGCCACGTCCTTGGCGTTGCGTCCCACATAGACCATCTGCAGATGGGCCACAAACTTATGAGGGGCAGCCTCAGGACCGCCTGCAGGGAGGACACTCCAGCTTCTAGCACTCCCATGAACACTTAAGATGCTGGAGGCAGCAGCAGGTAGTCATGTCTCAGGGGAACAGGGCTGCTGCACTTCTCTCCAGGGCAGTGACAAGGCTTGGGTATTACCTTGCAGTGGTTTTCCCAGAAGGATTTGGGCAGGATATGTGCCGGCAGGTGAGTCTTCACCACGCGGGGTGAGGGCATGGTGGTCAGCAGGTCTGTTCCTGGGGGATCCCAGAGCACTTCCTCAGTGGGCCCTTGGCAAAGACCCTTGGGTCTCAGCCCCTGTGGGGTACCCCTGCACCTCACTACCTGCTGCCATCTTCCCAGGGACAGAGAACTCCAGCATAGGCACTCTCCTGCTGATAATGTCCCGCTTGCACTTCTCAGGATCTCCGCCTTGCAGGATCATATCCACGATCTCGCTGACCCAGGTGGTGCCTGGGGAAAGGAACCCATAAAGGGGAGCAGCCAGGGCATCAGGTGTCTCAGCACTGACAATCCCTCAGATCTCAATCAGATGCCATGGGAGAAAAGGGAAATCCTACACAACTCTGTCCTGACATCCCCTAAATGTGCTGCACACTCCCAGGCAGTGGGTCTCAGCTGAACAACACGCTTGCCCACACAGTACCAGCACATCTGGTTGTTTTGGGCATGCTCACCAGATTTGGGGTAGGTGACCACCACGATGTCCTCGGGGCGGCTCTGGAAGGTGTCAATCCGTTCCCAGTTGCGGGCAAAGGCATTGACCATGGGGATGCCGTGCACGGTGAGCCAGGGCTGCCGCAGGTAGGGGTCCGAATCGGCCATCCTGCTGGGGACAGGGACATGTGGCAGGGCTGGCTGATGAAGGGAGGTCCCGCCCCCTCCCTCTCAGCACGGCCATCAGCCAGGGCAGCCCGGTCACCTGGCACTGTGCCTGCTCAGGGAGCGGCAGTGATAGCCACAGAGCACAGACCAGAGGGCACCTCGGCCATCGCTGCACACACTGCTGGGAACACGGGTCCTGGCTGCAGGGAGAGGAGCACACCCAGAGCCCCAGCAAGGACAGGGGTGCCCACAGCATGCCAGCATCACCCAGACCCAGGGGATTAGCCTAGAATAGCACCTCTTCCCTTGGCTCAGCACCCCTGGAGAGCAGGGAACTGGGTCCCAGGGAATATCGCAGGAGACCACAGGTCAGGGGAAGGTTTGGTGGTGCTGATTGCACACAAACCCAAAATGCCCCAAACCCACCAGCCTGGCTCCTGCAGCATGCAGCTCTGTGCAGCTGAGCATGGGCACAGCACCCACAGGGCACCCCAGGACACCCGTCTCACCTAAGACCTGCTGCTCTGCGCCGGGAGGGTGATGCAGGGACAGTGACACCAGGAGGCTGACAGCAGAGGACAGGGAGATTCGGGGCCTCCCTCAGCAATTGAGGGAAGGAAAAGGAAAGAGGCAGGGCGCTGAGGGCAGTAATGTTTGCCAGACCAACAGCAGCAGAGAGGGAGGAGCAAGGGCAGGGTAAAACCAGCAGCCACTGACCTGCAGGCAGGGCCACAGAGGACACCTCAGCCCCACGGGTCCCAGGCAACACCCTGCTGTATGGGGGGGAGAGGATACCTCTCACTGCCCACACCCACCCAGCATGTTCCCCATACACAGATTTGCCAAAACCTTCTGCAATCCCACGAGCTGCTGCTGACAGTTCTCCCACCACAGCGGCTGAGGGGTGGCACCTGCTTGTCCCCAGCCCAAGAAGAGGACAGCAGCCCCAGGGGGACAGCGGGGTTGGGATCAGCAGAGGCTCAGGACAGTGAGCAGCCCATGGCAGGGTCAGGAAGCACATTTTATTTCTCTCCAACACTTCCAGGGAAGAGGAAGGAATGGCAGCAGTGCCACCACAGCACAGGGTGGATCTGGAGGGCATCCGGCGGCGTCCCCTCAGATCTGAGTGCGGAAGCACAGGTCGGTGCCTGACATCTTCTGCGCGTAGTCCCGGTCAAAGTGCTCGTTCTGGGCCACGGTGAAGTGGTTCTTCCAGTCCCCGGTGGTGCCTGTGGCCGGGAGAGATGGGGATCAGCAGGGGCCGGGGCAGGCGGCGCGCCAGGCCCCCGCAGCCGCTCACCTTTGCGCATGAAGGGCGACACGCTCTGGTCCATGATGTCAGAGGGCATCTTGGTGTAGTTGGTGGCAGGGTTGTCCCTCATGGCCTCGAAGGATGTGTGTCGGGTGATGGTGTCCAGCTCCGCATCCGACAGCTTCTGTCCCAGGAACTGGGCCACCTTGGCAACCTCCCGGCGGAGGTCCTGTGCGACACAGGCTGACACTCACCCCTCCTGCCCCCCAGACCCCACACCACCATCCGCCCTGCCCCATCACCTCCTTCAAGTCCTCGTAGAAGAGGTAGAGAATGGGGTGATCCTTCCTGCGCTCCCAGTAGCCCTTGACGTGGTCGTACCAGGAGCCATACGCCACTGCATGGGGAGAGCAGCCAGTCGGTGACAGTCCCCTGCAGGGTCCCCTGCATGCACTCAGGGTGCCCTGTCCTACCTCTGCCAGCCATGAACTCCTCCAGGTACTGGGCCCATGTACCGGGGTGAGGGTGGAACTTGTTCATCAAATCAAAGTGGTAGTAGGAGACAGCCACGTCCTTGGCGTTGCGTCCCACATAGACCATCTGCAGAAAGCTTGGTGCCATGTAGGGACTTGCAAGGTCCCAGTGGGGCAGGGAGCCTCCTTATGGGGGCTGCTGGACCTGCTGGATCCCTCCAGGCATGTTCATTCCAGCCTGTTACCTTGCAGCAGTTTTCCCAGAAGGATTTGGGCAAGATGTGAGCTGGGATGTGGGTCTTGATGATGCGAGGAGATGGCATGGACTCCAGCTGCTCTGTGCCTGTAAGGATTTCCTCCAGCAGCGATCCCACTGTGGTGCCCTCCCATACAAAACCAAACCTGTCCCCATCCAGCACCCACTGCCACCCACCACCCTCTGCCACCCCCCTACCTGCTGGTAACTTCCCAGGGGCAGCACACTCCATCATGGGCACCCGGTTCACAATGTCATCCTGCTTGCACTTTTCCGGGTCACCGCCTTTCAGGACCATGTCCACAATCTCACTGACCCAGGTGGTGCCTAATGAGGAGAGGTTGGGTGTCCAGCTGATGACCTTCCCACTGGAGACCCATCTCCGGCACCACAGGGTCACCATCTACCAGTGTTGCCTTTTGGCACAGCCCCGGTCCCAGCCCAGGCCCCTGCAGCATGGGCTCCCTTCCTGAGCCTGGCCCTCCTTTGGTGCCTGGGCATGCTCACCAGATTTGGGGTAGGTGACCACCACGATGTCCTCGGGGCGGCTCTGGAAGGTGTCAATCCGTTCCCAGTTGCGGGCAAAGGCATTGACCATGGGGATGCCGTGCACGGTGAGCCAGGGCTGCCGCAGGTAGGGGTCCGAATCGGCCATCCTGCTGGGGACAGGGACATGTGGCAGGGCTGGCTGGCAGCAAGGAGCATCACGGGGCCATCTCCGTCCCTGGGTGCCCCAAAATCCCTGCTGAACCCAGCCATTCTGGCCATAGCAAGGAAACCATGACCTGCCCATTGCAGGAGGTGGCACCTGTTTTCTGTGGGGATTTTGGGGCCCCGGTGGCAGTGCAGGGAGAGTGGAAGGGCATGGCAGCTCGGGGGGGGCTCAGGTCAGACAGGCAGTGGGCAGCTGCCCATACCAAGCTGGCAGCGCTGTTCCTGGGTGTAAAAACTCTCAGGGGCATTCTGGGCTGGAGCTGCAGGCTGCTTTCTCTTTTCCTTTTCCTCCCCATCTCCCTGTCTTACAGCAGCAATGGGGGAAGCTTTGTTTTCAGGGGGCTTGTGTGAGGGTTTGACAGAGACAGGAACGAGGAGCAGAACTCACAGAACTCTCTCCCTAGGAAGCTTTTCCACCCACGGCCAAGGATAGAAACGCTGGACATGCCAGCAACAAAACCCCCACGCTGTGATTTTTGGAGAGAAATTTTATGTCTTGCTTCCTTCTCCCGAGGGCTTGCGGGTACACGGAGTCCCCGAAGCCACCCCTGCAGGTCCCCGGCTTATGAGGCCAGGGCACCCCGAAACGCCCGTGGCCAAAGCCCCGCGGCTACTTGCCTCTTTTCCGAGTGCTCTGGCAGGGAGGAGGCAAAGTTTGGCACGGCGCTTACGGGGCGGGATTTGTTAATTCCCTTCCCCCGCCTGGAAGATGGAGGCGCCGGGGGGCACGGCTGGGACAGGAGCCTGGAGCTACCCGGTCCCGGTGCTGCGGTGGGAGGAGTGCGGGGAAGGGGCGAGCGGGGACGAGGACGGTCCCCAAACGCCTGTGATGAGCTGTCCGTGCTCAGCACCCGTCGGGACGCACAAAGGCAGTGCGAGTGGAAATGGCAGCTTCCCCCTCCACCCGCTGAAGTAAACACAGGGAGGAAATCTCAGCCCACCTCCCGGGACACTGAACATCACCCTGTTCTGGTCCAAGAATCACCTGCGTGAACGTCCCCAGCTCCTCACACCGACGTGGGGCTTGCGAGCAGGATGTGGGGGTTCAGGCTTTGGTAGTACCCCTACTCCACTCAAATACGGGTCCAAAGTTTGCGGGGTTGCAAAGCACAAGTGCTCTTGGGAAAAGTGTTTAAAGGTGCCGATGGTGGGGAAATGTTCTTCCTTACCTAGCTGGGAGGGAGTGGGAAGGGCAGGAGAGATGGCAGTTGGGCAGCTCAGCTATTGGTAGTCTTGAGAAAAACATCCCTGATTTATCTCCAGGGCCAAGTTCCTGGTAAGATGAGGCATGCCACGACAAGTGTTCAGGTGATTTGCTGTCCACGTGCCAGCAAAATTGGCTGCATGTGCAAAGCTAGGAGCTGGGTAAGCACATTTTCCAGTGGAAGGCATCCCACTGGAGATGGCATCATGGCATTTAAATGAATGTGTGAAAAGGATTTATTTCTGTGAGGCAGGTTCCCTGACAGTGCTGCTGCTCTTTAGCAGTTGGATCTGGGCTGCACCTCTTTCGGGATAGAACAACCCCATAAGGCTGACTTGCCAAGAAGCTGCAGTCTTGGAAACTGAAGAACCAGCCAGAAATGGGGTGTAAATGGGGAACTTGGGCTCCAAAGCACACCCTTGCCCCCAGTGAGACAGGGATTGGTTTGCTCCAGGCATCCCACAGCAAGGGCAAGGTGCAGCCAGGTTATAGATTGAAAGATGCGTACTTAATCCAGAAAGGACAGTGATGTTGCTGAGCCTGGCCACATACCAGCAGGGAGCGGTTTCCCTTCACCTTTGTTCCACAGACCACAGGCTGCCAAGCTCCAGCTGGGCCAAGGAGAGCCTGACCACCACCCACTCTGTCAAGAAACTTGCCCCAACCCAAAGGCATGAAAGCTCCTGTGCACACAAGGGCTGTGGCAGCACTGGATTTGCTGGTGCTCTGGGGATTTTCCACTCATCATCGATCTTTGTCCCTCCAGGCACCCTGGCAGGCTGGAGCAGCCCAAGCTGACAGGGGATAGAGGTGGTTTCTGGGAAGGTGCCCACTCCTGGTGATGCCTGACCATCACTAACTAAAAATCCACTGTGTGCCCACCCTCCCTCCTGATGACCATGAAGGTGTTCCTGGACACAGCCTGGAGTTCAGGAGCTCCAAGTCCCACCCTCATTTTCCCTGCAGGCAATGACTCAACCTCCATTTATTACAATTTATTGCTGGGGGAAAAGTGAATTAGTGCAAGAATCTCCATCTGGATCCATCCTCCCCACTGGGAAAGCAAGGGGAAGCGCAGTCCTCCTGGGAAGGGAGATGAGCCCCTCAGACTTCCATCTGGAAGTGGAGGTCAGAGCCTGCCATGAGCTCCTGGTAGTGCTTGTCAAAGCGCTCGTTCTGGGCCACAGTGAAATGGTTCTTCCAGTCTCCAGCGATCCCTTAGGGCAAGAAAATAACTGGGGTAAATCCTCACACACGACATATTTGCAGCCATAGATGGGGGCTGAAATACAATCCAGGGATATCCCTCCCAAATCCTCCACCACCAGCCGAACCCCCACCTTTCCGGAGGAAGGGGGAGATGCTGTGATCCATCAAGGTGGGGAGCAGGGTCTCATAGTTGGCAGCAGGGTTCTTCTTCATCTCCTGGAAGGAGGTGTGGTGCAGGATCCTATCCACTGTTCCCTCTGCCAACTCCTTGCCCAGGAACTGCAAGATCTTCTGCACCTCCTGCCGTGGGTCCTGCAGGGTGATTGACATGACGAGGCTGCCAAAAAAGCTGGGAGGCAACCAGGGCTCCTTCCCCTACATCCCACCCTCACCTTCTTCATGTCCTCATAGAAGAGGTAGAGTATCTTCTTCTCCTGCTTCTTCTCCCACCATCCGCGCACGTGGTCATACCAGGATCCGTAGGGCACTGTGGGATATTGTCAAGGGATTAGCTGAAGAGGGTAGCGGGGGATGTCCTTCCCACAGGCGGCTCAGCTCACACCTTTGCCAGCCATGAAGTTCTCCAAGAACTCGGCCTTTGTGCCAGGATCATGGTGTATCTTGGCCATCTGGTGGAAGTAGTAGTAGGAGATGGCAACATCCTTGGGGTTGCGGGCCATGTAGATAATCTGGAGAGAGCCAAGGATGTGTTTGGGAGGTGCAGAGTGGTGTCTCCTCCCCACCAACCCAGATGGGGAGAAAGGGAGCACCTGCCATGTTACCTTGCAGTCCTTCTCCCAGAAGGAGGTTGGGAGGAGCTGGACTGGGAGATGGGTCTTTATCAGCCGTGGTGATGGGGTGTTCTCCAGCTGCTCAATACCTGTGGCACAGGGACTTAGAGGTGTGAGCCCCAGCACCCTCAGCACCCATGCTGGCTCTGTTCCCTCTCCGCTCAAGCCAGGCAGCTGGCTGGGGAAGCTCACCACTCAGTTCCATGGGGGCCTTCAACTCCAGGAAGGGCACGCGGTTATAGATGGCATCCCGTCGGCACTTCTCCACATCGCCGTCGTGGTAGATCATGTCCATGATCTCACTCAGCCATGTTGTGCCTGCCACACAGGGACAGCATTGCAAAGGCTGGCGTCACCCCATCCCCCCTGCACCCTTCCCCAGGACCACTTACCCGATTTGGGGTAGGTGGAGATGAGCAGGTCATCTGGACGGGCTTGGAAAGCCTTCACCTGTGGCCAGCCCTCGATGAAGCTCTTGTAGAGAGGGATGCCTTGGAGGTTTCCCAGCTCCTGCACGATTTCACCTTCCTGCTCCATGGCTGACAGTGGGTCCACACAGCACTGGCTGTCTTCCCTGCTGGCAGCCTCCACAACTTCCGAACTGGCTGGCACCTGTGCCAGGACTGTGCCTGGGGCAGTACTGGATCCTGTGCCAGGACTGTGCCCGGGGCAGTGCCCCATCAGGCAAAGCCCAGCCCAAATCACACGTGACAGAGGTATTGCCAGTGCCCCAGGAGCATGCCCTGATCCCTGGTAGGATACTTTGGTAACGTGGATGCTGACCATGCACTAAGCCCAAGCCATGAGGGATCAGGAATGGAGCCCAGCATCACCTCTCCTCCTACCTGTCTGCACTTCTCCCACAGCCCCTTTAAGGAGTGCCAGAGGGTTGTGGAGGTGCAGAGACAGCTCTGCCATCCAGGACCCCCATTGCAGACAGCCATTCCTCTCAGGATTCCATGTGCTCTGGTGCCCAGGAGCCCTGGCACCTCCACACTCCTGCCACACCCAAGCTGTAAAGGTTAATGAGAGCTGGCTCAGCTATGGAGCACAGCTATGGACCTGGCTGAGGGTACTGCAAGCAGGGGTAGCCCCCTTTTCTGCCCTCTTGAGTGCTCCTTTGATGCCTCTTGTAAGAAAGGGCTGAATAAGCTGATACGCTCCATCCTGGATGATCTGACCCAGCAGGTTGTGGAATACAGGAACCCACCATGATGGAACAGGTGCTGCTCTCGCTCCAGGAGGAGACCAAGGAGAAGCAGAAGCCAAGTGGTGCCTGGCCCAGGCCAGGTCAGTGGGGTCTCTGGGAAAGGAGGCACCAGTGCAGGATAGAGCATCTGGACTATTTGCAGAAATACAGTCTCACAACTCTGACCTTCTGTATCCAATGAGGGAGTTGGAAGACAGTAAATGGGTCTGTTGCCCTGACAAAAAAATACATGTAACATTTTCATCTGATGATAAGGAAATAACATTATGACCTTTACTTAAAATTGAAATACAGATGATGGGCAGGGTCAGCAAACTGCTACCAAAATGGTGCCATATATGGTGACCAAAGTTCCAGGAAAAGTCTGGCAGACTTACATGGGATGGAAACATACATGGCAATCTTCATGACAGAGAACTGGGAAAAGATGATTCTTTATCTCCTTCAACTCCCCCTGAATCTACTAGACCTCAGGGTGGAGAGGGAAATCACACACAAATAACTATCCCATTTGATCCAATTCAGGTGGCTGATTTGCAAGAAAATTCTGGCCATAAACCAGGTGATATTGAAATCCAGCAACTGGAACCCTATCAGTGCAGACACAATAATGGCCCATACATTCAGATTCCAATTGATTCTCATCAACAATTAATTGCTAACACCATTGAAACACTCCAGGACAATGTCTCTTTGGCTCTCAAGCCAGTTGTGGGTGCAGTATGTGACAGCTGCTATCGCATGGGAAGGTGAAGACTGTGCTCCCTTCCCCGTAAGGGTGGGATGCCACAGTGGGCTCCAATGTCCCCACACCTCCAGCGCACAGTGAGATCCCCCAGCACAGCCAAAGACCCACCATGGCTGAAGCCCATTGCCCAGCACCTCTCCTCAGGTGCTCCAGCTTTACTGGTGCAGTTACAAGGGAAAGCACTTTGGGGTCTGGCCCCATGACAGCCCCTCTGCACAGCCTGGCAATGCCCAGTCTGTTCCCAGCACAGTGGCATAAGAGCTGTGCACAGCAGCTCCTGGCTCCCTGGATTTCCCAGCACCCAGAAACTGCTAGGGTAGGACCCTGCTCCCCACTGCACCCTGCAGAGCTGGGTAGGCGGGTGCCAGCTCCCAGGGTGTCACAGATTCCTTGGCCCCAAGCAGCACCATCTAGGGACAAGCATCCTGCTGTGCCAGGCACTCGGCTACATCCTGCCCCGCTGCCTATTTATTTAATCCCCCACACAGAGACCCCACTGCCCCATGGCCAGATGCACACCCCTGCTTGCCCCATGCACCCTGGCAAGGTCCCATCCCAGATCCATGTTTCCCCTGCCAGAGAAACCTGCCTGCCCCACAGTGCCCAGCTGGGGTAACCACAACCCAGGGTCCCTCATTCACGGCCACGTGCAGCCTCCACTAGCTGTCATGTGCACGTGGGGTGGTGCAGGAATGCAGTGCGGGAAAACAGCACAGGAACTTGGCACTGTCCCAGCTCCAGGTGGATTTATGGGGATGGCTATTTGTTCTCCCATGATGCCATTGGGGTGATAAATGGATTAAAACCCTGCTCTTAGCTGGCTCGTTGCTCTTTATACCTGAACTATGTTCCTCATCCATCTCACTGGGGCTTGGTGACCATCTCAGATCCCTCCCTTGTCTCTCATCCCTCAAAAATATCTGGTAGGCAGGAATGTCATTTGTGGCTCAGCGGGATGCTTTGAGACCCAGCTCTCGGTCCATTGCCTGGAGGAAGTGTTCATTGAGAAAAAGCATCTGCCCATGGGGCAGGAGACGGTCCAAGAGGCCATCAGCGGCATCAGGACGGAGCAGGACGTCAGCGCCGGGGCCGAGGAGGCGCAGGGAGAGGAGCAGGCGGGGAGCCAGGCGCCGCAGGGTGATCTCAGCCAACGACAGATTCTCTTGGGGCTCACAAACCAAGGCGAAGGCGAGTGCCAGCACTGATAACCAGACTACTGTCACCCGCTCAGGGAATGGGTCTCCGGGGGGCATCTGGAAAAGACCCCCTGGAGCATCCTGGAGTGACATCGGCTCATCCGGTAGCTGGGGAAGCTGTGGGGAGGACGGGCGCCCCAAGGATGCCTGAAGCAATTGACACTGGGAAGCCACTTGCCTGGAAGAGAAAAGGGGGACCCCTCGTGTTAAGGATCTCCACCTTATCCAGGGACAGTGACCCCTCTCTTTGGGGAACAGGGTCCCAGGGGTCCTGCCGAGCCTAGGATCCCCAAAAGGGTGGATCCCATGAATGAAGTGGGGGGGGAGCATGATCCTGGGGCTCTCGCTGAGTCCTGTCCCCCGAAAAGGGGGCTGCCACAGGCTTTCCTCAGGAATGGAAGGTGTCCCACAGTCAAGGAGTACGCCAGCCCTGGGGGTCAGCGACAAGAGCCCTCTCATCAAACAAAGGGTGTATCACGGCTGTAGGGATCCCAGGGAGAGGGAGGAGGTGTCCCAAGTCCAGAGGGCTCAGGAGATGGAGGGCACACGGTGCCGGGTGTCCCACCGAGCCCAGCACGCGCAGGAAGGGGATTCCCGCGGAGGACGTCCCGCGTGTACCTGGCCACGACCAGCAGCTGCTCCTTGCGGCGGAGGCGCTGCCGGGGGCCCTCAGGGGCGGCGCCGGGGGGGGTCCCGAAGGTGCGCGCGTACAGCACGCGGCAGGGGGCGTGGCCGGCGGGCCCGCCCGGCGCCAGCAGCACGAAGGCCCGCACCATGACGGCGACACGGCCCCGGCAACGGACCCGGCGCGCCGGAAGCGGCGGCGCTGGCCCGGAAGGAGCGGCCCTCGCGGTGGGCGCTGAGGGGCGGGGCGCCCGGGCGCGCAGGTCACGATTGGCCAAGCTCGGGGGGAGCGAGAGCTGATTGGCGGGCAAGGCCGGTGGGCGGGGAAAGGGCTCGGGGCTCGGCCTAGGCGGGGGCGGCGTCCCCTCATGAGGGACCCCTGGCATCCCCTCCGCAGCCGTCTCGGCTCCCGCTCCGTGTTCCCTTCCCCGGCGTGTCTCCGTGGGTACGGCCACGGAATGCAGCACGGCGTCTGTGACTTAAAGTTGCAGCACAGCACAGTTTTGGGATCCAAGTGCGGGAGGGAGTCTGTTTCTCTAGGCATGGGGCGGACACGGCTGGGAGAGGACGTGGGCGTAAATATGGCTTGAGGTGGCTCAGGGGGACGTGGCAGGGCCAGCATGGAAAGGTGTTTGAGTGAGCATATGGAGGAGTGTGTGGCTGGCACTGGGGACATGGAGGGGCCTATGGCCAAGGGGCCATGGAGAGGGACATGTGTGGGTGGAGACATGAGAGTCTTCCATGAGACCTTTCCAGCCATGGAAAACTTGTTTTCCGCCTCAGGTGGCTTCAGTAGCAAAAATGGTTTTTGACAAATTTTTTATGGCTGTGGCTGGTTATTCGTGGGTGGGAGGTGGCAGCGGGACAATGGGAGGGACTTTCTGCTGTGTTTGGGGCATGTTTGGGAATGTGATATCCCAGTTATGGTGTGCGTATTCTAACTACAGTGTCCATATTCCAGCTCCTGTATCCATCCCAGGCACGCTGTCTGAAAGGAATAAGATGAATGTGTCTCTACAAACAGACCATGTGAATCTGCTTGTAGATAGGGCTGGGAACTTATAGAGTAGTAACAGAAGAAACTGTTAGTTCTAGAAAATGTTACTAATCAACACGGACTCTTTCTTAGTCAAGGCCGTGTTAAATTCCTGAACCTAGAGAAAAAGAAAAAAGACTTAATAGAATAATGAACACCTTTATTTTTCTAATTTCTTTTATATAAGAAAAGGGGGGGTGCATATCAGATATGGGCATAGAGTAGGCGATTTTGGAAGTCTGTAACTTCTGAGTACCTCAGCCAATGGAGAAGAGGAAGAGGGTGATGTGGCCAGGAATTTAGGATAAAAAGGAGGCTGAGTCCCCCAACAATCCCCACGGCCTCTCCCTTTCTTCGAATAAAGTCACACGACCCCTCTGTCTCCCTTTTGGACATAAACCTCTGACATGGCGGATTCATGTTCCTAACAGTGTCCCTCCCGGAGCTGTCTCAGGAGTGGAGGGCCAGCCCTATCCTCACGCAAGCTCGCAGCGCCCATCCCACAGCAGCGCCTCGCTGGCTGCGGGCCGGACTGCGGGGTCGCGCCGCGGCCGCCAGGCGGCGCCCGGTGCGGGACAGGCGCCCTCACAGTCGCTCCCCGCCGCGGCCGCCAGGGGGCGCCGCCGCCCGGGGCCGCGGGAGCCTGAGGGGCCCTTCCCGGGGGTTCCGTCCCGGGGGCAGCTGCGGGTCAGCCCCCCCGGCAACCCCCCGCCACCGTGCCTCAGCTTGGTTCTTCTCCCCAGCTCTTTTCCAGAGCCACTGCCGGCCGGACGAACCCTTCGGCCCCGCGTTGACTCTGCTGTAACCCGGCAGAATAGCTTGAGCAGGCCGCACCCGGAGCCGCTTGAGGCCCGAGCGATCCGCGCCGCGTGTGGATCCCCCAGGAAGACGCCGGGATGCCTGCACCGAGGACGATGCTGCTGCTGCCTGCCCTCAGCACGGCCCTGCCAGCGCCCAGCCGGCTCAGCCCGCGCAGAGATGCTGCGAGGAGCTGGCGGCTGAGTTCCTTTGTGAGTCCCGTTAGTTTACGTCTCCAGCTCGGGGAAGGTGCTCTCTAGTTTCTGCTTTACCTCGTTTGCAGCTTCAGGTGATTTGCTTCTGTCCCCAGTTTGTCTCAGTTCAGCTCATAGAGTTTGTTCGTGCCTCCAGCATGTTTTAGACTCCACTTTGGTTTCACCTTCCCTGGCTTCTTTCTGGCTTCACCTTATTTGCAGCTCCAGTTTGTTCCCATGTTCGGTTGGTCTGTGCCCCCAGTTTGTTTCTGCTCTGGCTCGTTACTGCTTGTGCTTGTTCAAATGATCTTGGCTTTTGACAGGGCCACAAATCAATCACTATCATAACTTAAATATGAACGGACATATCTGTTCATTGTCTGAAGATGGACTAAACTTCTTGGACTAATGCAAGTGGACCTTCAACCTCCCACAGGCTGATTCCCCACAGGTGCCCCAATACCGGTTCCCACTGTCAGGAAAATCCACAAACGCCAGAAGTTTATGTCTGTAAAGGAGACAGAGGAGTCCTGCAACTTTATTCAAATAAAGAGAGCGAGTCCCGCACAAGCCCTCGGGGTTTTCTCTCTCGAGGTTTCAGAGGGCACAGCCTCTCTCCTCAACTCCCAGCCTCAGGTTGCTCTCTTCCTTTCCCCATTGGCTGAGCTACTCAGAAGGTACAGCCTTCCCAAACCGCCTACCCCATATCCCCACTTGTACCTACTGTTTTACCCCAAAGTTCAGAAGTTCAGGCTTGTGCAAACCCACTTGCTTGTTTCAGGAGCCAAGCTGTCTGTCTGGTCTCTGCAACAAACCTGCTGCCCAAAGTTAGTAGAGACACTAACACCGTTTTCAAAGGCATTACTACCAATACTGTCACTCACCAAATTGTTTGTAAAGACATTAGCTTTCCTCTGACCACCTTGATGAACAATGGGAGTGAAGTTCCAAACAAGGTAAAGAACAAAGTGGTTAAGCAACAGAAGCAATAATCACAGGAATGTGGAAGGGAGAAAATTGATGGCATAAGTTCTTGAAGGGGAAAACCACAGAACGATAACACCCTTCTAATCCAGGATGTTAATGATGAACTAAAAAAATCCCCGGTTTTTACTGGTTCTATAGTGAGAACTTGCCCTAGCGATGAACTTTTGCTCCTTATAATAGTAAAAACCACACCCCAGCTCATGCATCTCCCCCTACAAAAAGACTACTACTCACCAGGCATGGGCTATGATTTCTTGGGACACAGTGGCTTTAATTTGAGGTAGAGAAAGGATGAGCCAATAACAACTTAAGCCAAGTAGTGACTTAAGTAAGACTTAATAGCCCAAGATTGTGCCTCAAGGTGCTGGCTCTGGGATTTACCACCCAGCACCTCTTTCTGTGCAGGACAGTGAATGAAATTACATGGTTAGAAAAATCTCCTTTTTTACAGTGACTCAGTTTGGTTGAGTATCTGATCCTGTGTGTTAACCTATAGAAGCTCTCACCCTTTTCACCACACTGTTAATTCTTTCAGTAATTTTGGTACAGGGAGATGATCCAAGAAATGTTTGCGCATTGTTCAAGGAGGGAAGATTCATTTTCCTCATAAATAGAGCCCTGAGGCCTCAGACTGTGTCCAGTGGCTGCTGCTATATCAAATTGTTTTTCCTTCTTGTCATTACCATCCATTCTTACCTGCTACAAGATAACTGCTGCCCCCTCCAGCAATATCAGGAACCTATAGGGCAAGTCAGTTCAGCTGTAGGGAATTTCAAGGTAGTTTATGTTGCAGTGACTTCATTTGTTTTGTTCTTTCAAGCACTATATGCCAGCCTTATGCAGAATCCAGTACATAAAGGAGCTACAAGACGGCTGAAGAGGGGCTTTGGACAAGGGCATGGAGTGATAGGACAAGGGGAATGCCTTCAAACTGACAGAAAGCAGGTATAGATCATATATCAGGAAAAAACTCTTCCACATGAAGGTGATGAGGCACTGGAACATCCCTGGAAGTGTACTGGCCCTTTCCATGGCCAGGGGGGTTGGAACTAGATCATCTTTGAAGTGCCTTCTAACCCAAGCCATTTTATAATGCTAAGATACAAACAGGTCTGGTTCTGTCTTTTGGGGGCTGTGCTTGTGCAGTTGCGTTTTCTTTCTCTTATACCCAAACTAGAATATTTCCTTCCATCTATTAAAAAAAAAAAAAAAACAACCAGTAAGCTGGAGCAAAATTAAACAGAAAGAGAGGAATTAATCACTCCCCTATTTAGAACAGGATGAGGATTATAAAAAGCCCCAAATGAACAAGAACAAAACAAACAAATAAGCAGCTAAACCCCAAAGCACGGAAGGATATTTTGGTACTAACCTTGCTGGTGCAGCTGCTAACATAAATATTTTCTGACACAAGTGCATGCTATGAACCAATATGTTAACCCATGAAGGCTTGTGTACTCAGAGGAAGGCTGGGGTGGTGATTACTTTTGGCTGCACTGATTTCAAGTGGGTTTTGCAATTCTGCCTTTCTTTACTTCTGAAAAAAAATCAGAAATGCTTTTATGTAGGCTGGCAGAGAGCTGATGGCATTGGAGTGGCTGGAACTGGAGAAATCCAGAAAAACCTGAGCTTCCTAGTGCTGCAAGGTTTAGTTTGGCAAGTGAAAGGAACTTGCCAGTCCAGCCTCTTGAACAGGGAAAAGAATTCCCAGTGGTGTTTCTGAAGCCACCTCTCACTAAACAAACAATCAGCTCCAAAGAGAAGCTCCTGACTCAAAATAATATAGTTTACTGAGTATAAACTATATTAAATTATATAGTTTATACCATTTACTGAGCAAAGTGGTCTTATCTGCCTTTTAAGGGGAAAACTACTTTATGACAGTAGGACTCCTCTTAGGTCATCAGCCTGTAGTACCCTTAAGCAGCCTTTCTTGCATTCTCTTTCCTCCTCACTGTGGGGTTTCTTGGGTTATTTTTAATTTACAATTACTGTCACATTTACAGTGGAGATGTGTGCAGCAAGTAGAATAAGCTGCCTCCTTGAAAATGAGCTCTTTACACTGTGCTCTTTGATTTCTTGGTGAAAATCAGATCTATGATTTTCTGTCTGTCTGTTTTCTTGGAGAAGCTTCCCCTCTGCTGGCAGCACTGATAATGAGGACCAGAACTAGTATGGCCAGGTGGGAGTGTCTTGTGATCCTGTCGTGTCCAAAGTGTCACCTGCTACACACGCGAGCAGGAGCTCGTGCCAGTTCTTCTCAAAGCTATGTCACTTTCATGTGTATTCATAGAGTTATTTCCCCTGTTCATGGTAGATGATTTACAGGAGCACAGAGCAGAGGCTGCCCTCCAGTAGGAGATTTAAATGTTGTGTGAAGGACAACATTTGGAAGGATCATTTAGCCTTTGAATTGTTTTTATCCTTATGGCTTTCAGGCTGAGTATCTTATACATGAGTGGCAGAGCCCCAAAGCCCTGGTTTGGTTTCCCACATCCACCCACTTAGTTTTTGCTATTTTTGGCTACTCCCATCTCTATTTCTCCACAAAACCAGCTCCCACCTACAACTCCCATGAAAAAAATGCAAAATGCAGTAGAAAGTTTAACAGGACCTCTGCTTGAGTTTTCCTGCAAGGTACCTGCTTGGAGGTCCCTCTGCCATTACTGTGGTCTTTGTCTTCACAAAGTTTGAACTGTAAATATACTACTTACAGTAAATATATTACTTACAGCTGTAAATATACTACTTACAGCATCTGCAAAACCACTTCCAGCCAGGTGTCAATAATATGGCTTTGATTCAGGCTTTGGGGACAGTATATGACTGATTACAAGGATTTCCAGCTCCTAGATCTTTAATGAAGTGACTGCTAACACAGAAATATCGCAAATCTCTCGAGATGCTTATGTCATTTCCCTGTATTAAAATCGCTGGTGCTTTAAAGGGTACCTTTGGGATACAGCATTATAAATTTCATCTTAAAACCAATGTTATGAGGAAATCCAACTCTGCAAAACTGCATCAGTACTGTGAAACTTGTTTGCTGAGCACCCTTCAATCTTGTCAACACACTATGTCCCCAGGCATGGAAAGAGGGACCAGTTTGTCACCATGGCATATGGCAGAGCACACCATGTTCTCCTAAGTAAGTGCCATAGCAAAGCCATTCCCATTCCTGAGAAGTCAGAGCAGCGTGGATATGCTGCTGCATGCATTCTGCTGATGGATTCTCATGTGTCATGTCCCAGGAAGCTCTTCCTTCTCTATACCTGCCATTTCCATGGCTCAAGGACAGCCCAAGACCCTTTGGCTGCTGAGCTGAAAAATCTCTGCCTTCAGGGAGGTACTCAGAAAGCATTGCTCAAGTCAGATCATCTCCCCTAAAAACCTTTTTTTAAATCAAGAAAGTAACTTGTTTAAACCGAATCCATACTGATTTAGAACAGCAGCTTCATGTTTCTTCTAGAATGAAGTTAACATTTTTAATAGGGAAAGTATTACATAATCAAAACAAAATAGAAATGAGAAGACTTAACACCAACTCGTGGTCACTGCACACTCCCCAGGACTCTTGCTCTGCTGCAGACAATGCATTTCTGGGACCATGATCTGCTCTCTTGTTTCCTTGAGGTCCTTGAGGAGCAATTTGTCTCCCTGCCTACAGCTCCCCTCCCTGCTCCAAGCTGCTTTCAGGCTCCTCCTGCTGAAAGTGCATGGGCACTTCCCTGGAGTGGGGCTCCAGCCAGCTGTATCTCTTGCAATTTTAGGGCAAGATATATTCAGAAGCAGGGGGATGCTTGGAACAGACTGCTTGCTCACAGCATGGGTGCAAGATGGAGAAAGGTAGACCAACACAGCAGATACTGTTCTGACAGTCTGACTTCATGATGGCTGCTGTTGTGCTGTCCCATTTCATCTAAATAATTGTGTGCTCTGTGCATGCTCCTTGGGAAGCTTCAGTATTGCACTTGCTGGCTCATCTACTACCTCCTTCTTTGTTATTTTCTTTGTTGGAAGCCAAGCAGTCATACTGTGAAGCTGAAGATGCTCCCAGCAGTTTTCTTCCAACATTTGGGTTCCTAGAAGTCCAGTCTCTCTCCTGTAAGATGGCTAATTGATTCGACCCCATTAACTTGATTTAATATGTATTCCGACTTCACCCTAACACAGGTCCTGCCATGTCTGTGCCCTTTGTATTTCCACATTACTGCCCCCCATAACCCTTTGCCTCCCAACTACTGTGCTACATTCTAGCATGTTTGTTCCTTAGACTCCCAGGATTTGTGCAGAAGGACAGTCCCACTGCTTTATTTTCTCTGTAGTCCAATAGGAACATTTCCCAAGAGTTTGTCCAGAAAGTCCCTGCCACTTCTGGCCAGTCAGCCACCCTGCTCTGGTGTTGCACTTAATACGTGGCTGTCAGCTTCCCCATGTCACCAAAAGCACTGCCAACCAATCTCCTGATTTTCACAAGAGTATCCAGATAAAATAAGGAAAGCAGTTGTTTTCAAGGTCTTTAGTCCACACTTCTGCTTTCTCATTTGTCACCTTCCCAAGTGACAGGAGAGCTTTCAATTTTCCAGTGAAATCTCTGTTGTAAATGTAAATCCATGAGCGCAAAGCAAGGCTGTGCGGATGTTAGCATGCACTGGACACAAGCCAGTATCCTGGGTAGGAACAGGGATGCCCCTTCTCCCCATCAGCTTCATCCTGTCAGACAAGGATGTCCCATGCCAGGTTCACCACGTGGGCAGGTGCATCAGCAAGTTGTGTCATAGCAGGAGCTGTCTCCAACACTGGCTAGCCAAATCAGCTTTCATCAAACCAGCTGCACTCCTTGGGCTCCCTTGACTTGCTGGGAGGCTGACTTTGATGGATGGTAGCGCTCCGAAATTCCCGCTCCCACCTCAAGAGCAGAGTCAAAAGTCCTCTCTGTCTTTCTTTGGTAAAATGAGGCAGGCTGGGCTTTTAATCATCAAAGTTTTCCTGTTTGGAAGGAGGAGGAGCCGTCTAGTCATGGGTTCATTGATTCCCTGCCCAGCGAGAATGTTTGCTTGACACAGCCAAGCCGCACCTCTGATGACTAACAGGCAGCGCTCTCTGTCTTTGATATACTATCAGCTGGGTTTATCAGAGTATCAACACAACCTCCCCACTCCAGGACTCTCCCCTTCTGGCCAGCTCTCCCTGCAGGGGCTGCATGAGAGCTGAGCTCACCTCTTAGTCCAAGGAATCTTAACAGCAGGTTTTAAGGTACTTATTTACTTTTTTTGGTCTGTGCAGGAAGTCTGAGCTAAAAAAAAAAGGAAAGAGACAGAAGTATAATTGCTCTGGCACGCCTGCATTCCTACTTCAGTCTCAGACGGGCAGGCACTCTTTCTTGTCGGAGCCAGGAAGAGGATCCGATCCCTGAAGATTATTGCCACGAACGTGCGTAAGTGAAACCTGCAGCCATGCTGAAACAGATATTATCAGACATGTACATCGATCCGGAGCTGCTGGCAGAACTCAGTGAGGAGCAGAAGCAGATCCTCTTCTTCAAGATGAGGCAGGAACAGATCAGACGGTGGGAGGAAAGAGAAGCATCTGCAGAAAAGATTTCAGCAAAGAAGCTACTGCCAAGGAAAGGTAAGTCTCTGCCTCCTGGCTGCTTCACCCTCTGGCATGTATCTGGCCTAGTCAACTGCTTCCTAGAAATAGGAAGTAATGTATTCTTAGATTAATTTCTTTTCCAAGGGACATAGCATAGGCTTATTTTCAAACTTAAATAAATCCACCTGCAATGGGGTAGTTTTGGCCAGGCACACAATGGTTTTTACTCCCTGGCCCAGACATTCTGTCCTTGACCAAATTGCTCAACTCCCCTGGCTGGGAAGACAGGGCTTATTTGCCCCCAGGAGATGAATCTCATTAAGTTTCCCACTAAATGGTGCCTCAGAATCTGTCTTTAACATAACCATGGATTTGAATAGCTCTCCTGAGGCACTAGATCTGATGAGCAGTTCCCACTGAAGTTCCCTTGCCAGGATTACACAGCATGCCGGCTGCTAGGAAGATAGCTCTCTTCTCCCAGGTCTCCCTCACATGCTCTGTTTGTAGGTAGCTCACCCTCACACAGTTTGGGGAGGACAGTGATCAGGAATTAGAGCAAGAAAAGAAACAGTGGTGATTCTTCTCCTTTGTTCCCAGTCTCAGCAATGCCTCCTTCACTGACCTGGCTCAAGGAGTATGAAAAAATTGGCAAGTGTGGGCTGTATCCTTGTCAAGTTTCTTCATGTACAGTTGCTTTTGGGGGAGCTCTGTAACCAACAGCAGCTGGTAGGACACAGCAAGTGCAGCATAGGCCCTGCAAAGAGCTACCCAGCAAACAGCATTTGTCAAAGAGCTGCTTCTTTTCCAGCCAACAGGAAGTCAGTGACATGGAAACTCGGCGCTGACAATGAAGTGTGGGTCTGGGTGATGGGTGAGCATCCTTCAGATAAATCCTATGCAGCCATCTGTGAAGAGATCCAGGCACAAAGAGCAAAGCGCTTAGAGAGAGAGCAAGGCCAGGAGGGCAGGTAAGGACCCTTCAGCTGAAGGACTCGGTGGGCAAATATGGAGGAGAAGGCTTTTGTCTAGGGACGCATGAGCAGGAGTCTTCTCTGTAGGGGCTGTGGTTAGCACTGTCATGCTAGTCTTGCTGGCAAAAGGCACAGGCAAAAGTTGGTTTTCTGAGAGGACACACAAAGCTGGCAGAGACCAGCTACAGCTCAAGAGTTGCCCTGGCTCACTGAGCCTCCTGTGACAAGGCTGCTGCGTGGGACCCTCTGCAGACCACAGGAAATGCTGATGCTGTCACTGCAGCAGGTGATGGGCTCAGATCGCTCTGATTCACCGGCAGGTGCCCGGGTACTGCCGGACAAAGGGTACTCACCACGAGTCATTAATTTAATTACCCACCCACCTGATCTGGAGATATAACTGCCTATGCACATGTGGCTTTATTGCAGCTCTGCTCTGCTCACGTGCAGCCTCCTCACGAGATGCTCAGACATCAGAAAGGGATTCCCTCCTAAGTCCACTCTCTCTTGCATTTCAGAGAGACTGACTCTTCTGCAACATGGTCTCCGCACCCACAGCCAGGACTTCTGGCTGAGACAGATCTTCACAGGAATACAAAAAACACTGCAGAGAAAAAGGAGGAACATGGAAGAAGAATGACTGATATTGATACAACAGGAAAAAGCCAGGAGCTCACAAAGGTAGTTTTCAGTTTTCCCATAACTATAAGAAACAGGTTTTTTTGAGGTCTAGGAAGTTCAGCAAATGCAGGTTGCTGTAAATACAAATCTGAAGGAAAAAGCCATTAATCTTTTGAAGCTTTTCTTCTACAAAAGAGAGGAAGCCATGTTGTTACATCCTTCCTTAAGACTCAGAAGGTCCGTGTGCTGTTCTCAGCTGGGATAGATGTGCTCTGCACCAATGGATAAACTACTCTGAATTGCTTTGCTATCATTCTCTGTGGGTGAAACAAGGGGTGCAGTACTTCCCCTTCTGCACCGTGGCTGGTGTGAATGGCTTTTGGGGCAAGACCAGGGAGGCTATCCTAAGATTTTTATGGAATGGAATGGAATGTCACAGCTCTCAGCGAAATAATTTACTTTTATAAAAGATCAAATTAAGATAATTTTACCAGCATCATCTGACATGCATATTTAGGTGGTTCTTGGGGAGTTTTGTCTTATAATACAGAAAACAGCTTAAGACATTGATAGCACAGGACAGCTCCAAATGCAGTGGAACAGTGCCTGCGTTCCTGTGGTGTTTCATTACAGAAATATTTTTGCCAGCAATAAATGCATTTGTGCTTTTTAACTGTCTACAAAAAGCCATTTGCAGAGAAAGGAAAAAAAACAAAGAGTTAAATTAACTACCCATGCAACTACAGTTGAACAAAAGGAACAGGACGTCCTGCCAATTTAATGGGAGAAGTCCTATCTCATTCTGCAGTTTTCATTCAGCCTTGAATGAACTTGTATGAGTGTATATTCTTTTATCATACTGCCACTCCGTACTTGGGTATAAAAAGTATGATAACAGAAGGTTGGGTTTTGGCAAAATGCTCTCCTACTGCTACCAAAATAGTGAATGGAATTTGAAGTGACCGTCTCCTTTATCAAAAGCCTCTGAGTCACATGGGGTTTTTCTCTGCACTGTTTGCTGAAGTTGAGCAACTATGTGGGAGGTTCTTGTTTTTCAAAGGAGCTTATTAGTCAAAACTGACCAAAAAAACCCCAAAACAAACCAAAAACAACCCCCAAAAAACAAACAAGCCACCACCAAAAATCTAACCCCCTTTCAAAATCTTGCTCATGGGAATAGATGGGGTTTGTATATTTTCCCTTCTTTTCTGTCATTATATTATTAGTAAATTTTCTCAGGTTTCTGGGCTTTTGCTGTTAGAAGAGGGCTCCAGACTGAAGTCCCCTGTTGTATTTTCTAGGCCTGGAGAGAGGCTTTTTTCCACCTCCTGCATTAAAAGATTTTCTCTGAGATCTAGTTCTCATTTAACCTGAGAGATCCAGGTATCATGCTGGAGGGAATAGGGTGATCTCCAAAAGAAATTGCTGCTCCACAGACATTTGAAGTTCCTAGTTTCCTGTTGAGGAGAGGGAAATTGTAAAGCCATGTTCATATTAAATATTAGCCAAGTAGGTGTTGGAGCTAAAAGGAAGTGTGACCTTGGTAAGTAGAATAGTACAGTTAACTCATCACTTGTACTGTGGGAGGCAGTTGGGGTCTGATGGGGAGGTGGATGGGTGTTTACTGAAAGCCAAACCTTCGTCTGCAGTTCGTCTGCAGAGGGAGTTCTCTCCTCAGCTTGGGGACTGCTGGCAGGGCAGCTGAGCTGGTTTTCAGGGAAGAAAGAACACGAAATATCCAGCCAGTTGGATCAGTTTGTAAAGTAGGAGTTTGCAGCAACCCAGCCACAGCTGCAAACATGCACAGGCAGGTAAAGCTGTAGACAGCAGGTTCTGCAAGGGATTGCTTTAGAGAAAGGGAAGAAAGGGACTACTCCCTGGGAGCACTTATGAGTATTGCTTAGCAAATCTGGGCATGCTTATGGGTATCCTGACACCCCTGAGTTCTCCTCCTGTGGCATGTTTGGCCAAATATGATGGGTAAACCCCCACAATGTTTGTCAGAGTGGGCTGGAAAAACTTGTTAACTGCTTTTTCATTAAACACCTATTGCACCAAAAAAAAGGAGCAATTGTCCTAATGTCACATTTATTTCTCACCACTCCTTTGCTCTGCTCAGAGGGGAACCAGAAATATTCACCAGATGCTGGCGGATTGCCATGTGAGGAAGCATAGTTTCCAACAGGTAAGTGGCAACCTATGGCGCTCCTAACACATTGAGTGGGGTCAGTGCTTTATCCTAGAGTTTCAGTCAGCTTCAGAGACTCATATGAGCCAAGCATGTTCTCACCTTTTGGACCAGTTTTATCCAGTATTGCTATGCTCCTCATCTATGGTGTGATGATTTGGAGATGATACAAAGCAGGCCAGGCTGGCAGACTGAGGAGTAGCACAGGGAGATGCTCCTGATGATTTTTGGTGGGCTCTTTTCCCTTCCTGCCCAGTTGTTACCTGCAGTAAAGACAGAGGGTCTCTATGTTGTTGAAATTGGAGGGATTCACTGTAAAGGACGGAGTTCCCAGTGTTTCAAGGCTAGCTAAAAAGCAAAGCTAAAGCTTGCCTGAGTCAAAGCTGTCAAAGCATACTGTTTCTTTCATAGATGAAGGAAGCACAGAGGAAAAATTCAGAAGAGAACACAGCCCCCCAGAAGCCAATACCACAGAGCCACTCCAGCGCAGAGAGCCAGAGAACGCCGCAGAAATCGGATGAGAATGAGCCTGAATGGCAGGAATTCCGTAAGATCTTAAAATTACCTTTTCCTATGAGGCTTGAGAGATCCTAGGGCTCTATGGGGTCATCTCAACCCTTCCCCTGCCATACTAGAACTGAATAATAGGTTGGAGGGTGGAGAGTATTGCCAAGAAATACAGCACTGTATTATCAGAAATATTTCTAAGTCCACACAGGATTGAGACTACAGCTGGGCAGGGAAATGGAAAACTTTTCCAACTGACACTATGTTAAAAAAAGCAACAAATAGGAACCACATGAGTATAGCCAGTACAATTAATTTTAATCTAGGACTTGTAGTACTTTGTAGGACTTTGCAGTAACTGCTCTTGAGGACAAGGATAATGGGGAACAGGGACTAATCAAAAAGGGCTTCCCTATCATTCAAGCATGATCCTACCCAAGTAAAGCACTGCTGCACTGTCTCATGTAATGAATTCCAGTAATAGAAAGTAAAATGGCAAACAGTATGAGACTTGCAGTAGCAGCCATCACTTCTGCCAAATGCTTCCTGAAAGAGGACCTGATGCACTTTTCTTCCCAGTTCCTCCCCTGCTGCTCAGTAGATGGCAATGCTGTACCACCAGTTGTTTCCACTTCAGTCTAATGGTTTTATTTTTCTGACTGATAAAAAAATGCTGACCGGAGAGCTGGTTACTCATACAGATTCCAGGGAGAGATGGACCTAGATAACAGAGGCAGTTTTACAGGAAAAAAACCCCAAACAAAAACATAGTCAAGTTCTCCACTTTCCATAATAGTTTCAGCAAGGCTCCTTCCCACCCTCCAAAATTGATTAGCACTTTCAAATCCTTCAAATGGTTGATTTAGGGTCATTTCAGCAGCTTCAACTCCAGCAGCTTCAAACTCTGCCCCCCACACCAGTTTACATGAAAGGCACTACAGAAATCCATGTCTGAACCAGGAGTCAGCGTCTGAAACAAAACCAAGAAGTCTCTGAGTACAAAAGGACCTGGTACTGAGAAAAAACACAGATTTTGAATCTTGTCCCCAGAAAAACCCCCTGGTTTTTAATCTTTTAAAGGAATTAAAACTGTGCCACTTAACACATGGGAGAGAGGTAGCAAATGGTCTCACAAATGAGTGACTTTCAGCTTGTGAAATGGATTATTCTTACATTTCAACAGCAGGAAGATGGCTAAAGGGTAGCAAGCTTTAAACTTGCTGCTTGTTCGCTCCTGTAGGACTCCTTTTTTGTTCCAGTGCGGAAATCCAAGGCAGCAGATGAGAAGAGACGCTCCCTTGCACGGCAAGCCAGAGATGACTACAGAAGGCTTTCACTGCAGGGCATCCACAGAGGGAAGCAGGCAGATATTTCCAAGGGTGCCACAGCAGGAGATCGGCGACCACTTCAATATCCACCTCTCCCCCCCAAGCCTAAACTTCTACCTCCTGCAACAGCAAATGGGAGAGCAATTAGGTAAGGAAGCCCCTGTGCACTGTGGAAAGGAGAAGGGATGAGATTCTTTTGCTCTAGCATGGGATGGTTGAGAAGGGAACGTTTATCTCTCCTCCTTGTGTGGAAGAGACACCCAGCAGGGAAAAATACAGAGCCTAGGCTCTGTATCCCAGCCTAGGGTGTGATGAAGCCTTCAGGTGTTCATTCCTGGAGGGTAACAGGTTTAGTGAGTAGAGTGTCCTACGCCTGGAGCACAGAGAGCCCCTATGATGCCAGATGTCCACTGAAAACCATATTCCATACAGCTGAACTGGTGTAAGCTGACTGTTTAGGGCTGGTCTTAAAATCCTAAGCAAAATGTAAATCCCGCACAGGGACTCAAAACCTGTCTTTTGAATCTGATGCACAAACCAGAGGCCTTTTTTAACAGGAAAGAGGGAGTCCAGAGGACAGTCTCCAATTCCACAGAAGAAAGCATCATCAAGTGGTTCAAAGAGGAGCAATTTCCCCTCCGAGCTGGCTATCTGAAAACCACAGACACAATAGCACCTTGGTTCCATGGTGAGTCCTGGGAATTTCCACCCCAACCCAAGTGTTTATGAAGTTTTTTCTGCTAACATGGCTGCTAACATGGGCTGGGCTTGGGAGTAAAGCTCCTATACTGGAATCAACATTCAACAACTGCAATACCATTCTCTCTCATAACACAGCAACAGTCCTTTTGAGCTCTCCACATCTGTCATTCATCATTAGCCAAGTGTGGCACAGTTAACAAAGACCTGTTGGCCATGGCCTGTTACTAGCAATGGCAGCACTCTTCTTCTTGGGCTACTGGGCAAGACAATAGTGAAAGAGATGGAGGTGCCATGGACTGGTTTTAGAGCAGATTTCTTGTGAGAACTGTTTTGTCCAGTCCTGCCTAAATGCTTTTCTCCCTTCAGTTTTGTGTTTTGGTTTTGAACAGGTATCCTAACCTCTAAGAAAGCAGAAGAGCTTCTGAATAAAACACTACCAGGGAGTTTTCTGATCCGGGTCAGTGAGAAAATCAAAGGCTATGTGCTCTCCTATCGGTCTTTGGAAGGATGTAAACATTTCCTCATTGATGCCTCCAGTGATTCCTACAGCTTCCTTGGAGTGGACCAGCTGCAGCATTCAACGCTGGCTGACCTTGTAGACTACCACAAGGTGAATATCTAGCAATGCATTCATTAATTGCTTAATTGCCTCAGGGCACTTCAAAATAAGAAAGACTAGATTCAGTTGTTTTGAAGACCCACTTTAACTGCTGCTGGGTATCCTGTGTGCTGCTCTAGAAGGGTATGTCATCCTGACTGGTATAGCCCAGACAACCGAATACATCTCAGATATCTTAGATTTGATTCACTTACCCTCAAGCACACAGAACACCTTGCATGCTGGGCCCAAGTTACTTAGTAGAAGTGTTGATAAGAGGTGACAGCATACTCATACAAACTCCTTTCTTTTGTATCCTCTCCATGGTTAAAGGGCACTGGCAAGTTGGGTAATCACAAAATCCTGCTTACCTTCAGATTCAGCATGAAAGAGAGCAATGTGTCTTTATAATCTCAATGCAGACAAGGGGTGGTACTGAGCAAAGGTAAAAAATAGAAGGGAAGGAGACAGGTTGGCAGGCTCTTGCAACAATTATAGTGGTGTTTGCCAGCACTGACTGCAGTTGCGTGGGTTTCTAGGAGAGCCAAGTGGATTGTTCATTCGTTTACGGTAAGATCTGCTCAGGGACAGGTCAATAATGTCAACAGACATGGCTAAACAAAACTGGACATGAGAACAATAGCTATACTCATTTGCTCTGTGGAACTTTACCTGACTGCCTGAGCTTGCTTCTTGCATGATTTTCACAGTTCAGGCTGAAAGTATTAAAAGCAGGAGTTATACAGCTATTTGTAGCAGAGCTAAAGGATTTAAGGCTTTGCTGTGCATAGCTACATCAAATATAGAGCCAAGCCCACAGTCTGCAAAGAATCCTGTAGCTCCCCTGCACTACAACACATGTGTGCAGATGAACCCACTCTGCCAAAGTGCCCCACTGGGTTCTGCTTATCACCCACCAGGTGACCATGAAAGAAGGCAAGTTCACACCATGCATCTGTTGCTAGGATGGAGAATGAGATTGGAAGCACAGACTGTACTTAGAACAGGACCTGTCTAAGCAGAGGGTGTGTGCTCTCTCCAGAATCCACCCTTGTCCCTCCCACAAACACAGTCAGAAGCACAGTTCACAATCCCTGGTCCTGCTTTACCTGCATGCTGCACATTCCTGGCTCTAGCATTTTCTATACAGAGCACCACTATACGTCAGAGAAGCTGTAGTTTTCTCAGGGATGAGCACAGCTCTTTCCTAGAACTGCCAGAGTTGTGTCACTGAGTTATGATAGAGCATGGAGATTGTGTTATGAAGAAAGAGGGCAGAGGGCCCTTCCCAGAGTTCTCCAGGAAACGGAGCTGTATCACACAGTGGTGGGAACACCATAACAGAGGCAGGAAGACTGCTGTCCACCTTGTGAAGTTGTGACAGGCAGGGTCTGTTTGAAAACTGGTGTTTGATGATATCCTATATTAACAGGAGGAACCCATCACTTCCTTGGGGAAGGAGCTGTTGCTTTATCCATGTGGCCAAGAGGACCAAGAGCCAGATTACATCTCTCTCTTTGAGTAAACCTCCCCATCTCGTTGGGCAGCCCCAGAACTTGTATTCACAAAGAACTTGGAACTGGACTTGGAACTAGAGCTGCTGATACTTACCTGAAACCATCAGTGCCTCTATTTTGTATCCTTCACAACAAAGCAGTAGGAGGATAAGTACTGTTGTGAGCTACAGGATGCATCAGCCCAGCAAGCTGCAAAGCACCTGGATACGTCCCACAAAATGGAGAGAATGAATTGATGAAGTAATCAGTTGATCAGGGAGATACTGCCATGGATTTTCAGTGGGTTTTTGTAGGTTTCTTGGGGGACTTCTGTATTCAAGTTGCCTTCTGTTCTTGAATGCAAGGTTCTCTGGGAAATAGATTAGTACCTACAGCTGAATGAGATTATACCTTCCCGAAGGCACAAAACAACTTGGAGAGGTGAATCGATCTTGATATGTAATTTGCATAATGGGAATTAATTCTATAAAATGCTGTGTCCTTGGAAGGAAGGATGTTCAGCCAAACATCCAAGCAAACCCTGAGTGCCTTTCAGTGAAAGGTGCTCTCTGTGACAAGAGATTTGCACACATGAAGAGTGCATTTTCTAAACTCCTTTAGTCTCTGAATATAGATCCTCACTCTTTTAACCTGTGTTTAACTCCCACACAGGCCTTTCTGCATTGAGAGGGATTATCCTTTTTGAAAACGAAAGGAGATGGGACAGAGTCATTTTTATGAACAACAACCACATGTACAGAGCCTAAAAATGTAAGAAGGAACACCTATATCAGTATTAATAGTTTGCAGAAGAGTTTTTGCCAGTAAAGAATGCTATTTTCCAAAATGGAGCTATTTATTGAAAGTTGTGTCCCAATTACTGAGATGCATCTGGTGTAAACTTTTTTATAGAACTTGTTCTTTCAACATAATGTTCTTTTTTCTTATCTGTTGCAATGCTCTTTAAATACATCATTCAGAAGATTGAGGGAGAGCTTGGACAGAATCACATAACAAATTAGTCTTCATCCATGTTCCCTAATGTTGTTGCACATGACAAACTCTGCAGCTGAGGGGTCTGAACCTGCAAACATAATTTTTTTAGAGGCACAATCCTCAAATAGTGAATAAGAGTTGGTCTTGTTTCAGCTGTTTACCTCTTTTTACCTGTTCTCTTTTTTCTGTTAGATCAGGGCTACTCAACTTGAAGAAGCAGTCAAAACTTTCAGTCTTACGTTAATCTGGGTTTTGCAGAATACAGATTTAAAGAAATTGTGATCATCTGGTCTTAAAATTTATGGCTATGCTGACAGGCGGTTTCCATTCCAGCAAAGAGGGGATAACTACACTCCAGTTACAAGTGTCACTTGCTAGAAATAAAGCCTTAATATAAACTGAGATTCTGAATGTAAAGACACTCTGCCACTGCAAATGACTTAATGAGCTTCTTGAGCAATATATCACATGTATCAAAGAGATAATTTCAATATAATCTGCATCAATCATGAGAAAGGGTGTTAGATTATTTGTAGGGGGAAAAACATCCCTCCTTCGCTCTTTATGAACTGTTCCTTTTAAAAATTTGGTCAAAATGAAAGGTCCTTCAGAAAAACATCTGTTTTCATCTGAAGAATGTGCTATAGCTGATATCTCACTGGAGACAAATTGTGAAGTGTTTTGAAGACCTATGGGAGGGTAAAGAGAGAGGAAAAGTATGCTTTAAAAAGGCATTTTGAGACACAGGGTGATAGCTTGCAAAATAAGATGCAGGCCAATCGTTCATGGACGTAACAGGACATAATCAATTTTAACTCTAAGATCTTTAGTAAAACTCCTCAGGGTTTGACCTGTTGACAAGTGGACCAGTAGATTCACTGCCTTTATATGAAACTACTTATTTGCAAATATTGTCTCAGTACAGCCTAGGGAAAAACACTATCCATGTTCACATCATCCACGTTTGAGTCATGCCTCAGTTTTTCAAAGACCTACTTTTCTGCTGTGAGGCAAGAAAAATGAACATTTAGATGACTGGACTGACTGCAAAGGCAACTACCTTGCTAGAGCAGATCCCCTTAAGACTGGCTCTTCTGTTGCTCCAAAATCCATTTACCCTGAAAGTTTGTGCAGCAAGGATGTCTTGCAGCAGTTGAGAATCAAGGGTGATGACATACCTTTGGGAGTTTCTCTGTAGGAACTTTCCTTCTTCAAGGGATGCTGTGTAAGGATTACAAGAGAAGTCAATTTGCAAATTGCTTGCTGGAGAGATCATGAATCCTGGAGGAGCATGACAATTTGTTTTGCTCTATGCCTTTAGCCAGAGTATGCTGCAGTCATCAAAAAGTAAAGCAAGGATGGCCTCCCCACCTGCACAGGGCCATCTCTAGTCCTTCCTCAACCAGATAAAATCAGTTGTCATTCTGAGAAAGATCACAGGTAGACACCTTCATAACAAAATCTATTTTTCTGTTGGCTGCTCTCTTTGGATTTCACCTTTTTCTTACTGGGCTGGAAGATCTGTTAGAGCTCCACTTGGCTGACAGAAACATAAGTAACAGCAGCTTCCCTTTCTCATGCTGTTCTTTACCTCTCCTGTCAGTGTAGTCTCCACCTCTAAGAGAGCCCTGACAGAACTCTGCTGTGATTAGATAGCCCTGCACATCACCAGTGACTGTGGGCTGGATCTCTCCATCACTGATACCATATCACCTCTTACCAAACTGGCTTTTGCAGCCAAGGAAAGAAACTGCATGTACAGTATTATTCCTAGCAAGAGGAACAGCATCTCTGTGGAGAAGGACTTAAATGAAAATCATAAAGGTGCTATTTAAAAACATTAATTGTGAAACTCTGACAGGGTCTGGATGACGTGCTTGCAAAGTAATGAAGTGCTGAATTTACAACTGCCCAGTGCTTAGAACTGGAGACTGAGAGGCTTGAAGGGACCTCTGGAGATCATCTGGTCTAGTTCTGCTCTACAGTTGCAGCTCAGGGAAGACTGAATAAAACAATCATAGAAATAGTTAATGTGAGGTTTGACATAGGTCATGATTACAAAACTTTCATAGTGTACAACACCCAGTTTCAAATTCAGGTTTAAGTGGGACTGTAGGAACAACTTTTGTCTTGGAGCAGCTGCATTACCACACTTTGATATGCACTCAGCAAGCCATACCTATCTCCTCCTATTGCATAATGTTTGTAAAGTTACTTCATCAATACAAACCCCTTGGAAATAATTTATTATATGTTCTGGGAACAAAGCAGTTCTTTGGAGGATCTACTTGAGTGATTGCTGAAATTTCTATGGTAAGTGATGTATTTTGGGGTTGAGGTTTTAAAGTATACAAAGTTTCTGTTCTTTTTGTACTTTTGCAGTGTTATGGACACTTGGTGATTTGCAAGGCAAGTGCAATGCAGATCCTTTGCACCAGTAAAAGTCAAACATATAAACCTGTCCAAGGAAAAGGTACTTACAGCAGCATGGTCTCTGCAGAACTTGCAGGCAGTGCTTTCAAAAAAGGTTTATAGCACGCTTCCTACTGCACAGCTGCACAACAAAGAGTGGTTCATTCATTGTTCAGTGCTACCTTTCTTCCCCCAGCTTTTACAAGCCAAAAACCTAATTTGAATCTGGTTCAGGGTGCCTTGAATTAATCTGAACCCAAAAAAACCAAAGAGGCTGCTCAGAGAAACAGCATTTAGATAAGCAAATGGGATTTACAAGCCTGTGCAGTTTTTGTTGGCTAGTATATATTAAAATGGCCAGTCAGCAGTCAGCAATAAAAGAAAATGCTTTATAAGAACAGTAACTCAGACTTTCAACAGTTTTAGGCAATTGCAACAAAAGCTATTAAGAAGATGACTAATTTTTACAATTAGTACCTATAATTATCATAAGAGAATTTGCAGGGTCCAGTAGTCCATCACAAAAATTTATTTTGTTAATTACAGAAAGCTTTCTATACCCTGGGCAAGACTCTGTATTTGGTTTAGAAGAAATACTTTGGTATAAAGTCAGAAAATGTTCATCACTGTTGGTATCTGGCATTTGGAGTTTAAAGCCTCCTGCTAAATCAGTACTGCAAGTTGATATGTATTTCCTTTTCTTCAGCATGATAAAGCTTCTGCCTTCCAGTGCCCAGGTTGTGTGGAAAAAAAATCACTTATCTATTCCAGTTCCCATCCACAGGAACGCAGATCTGCAGAGCATTTTCCAAGCATTGGAAGGTTGTACTATTTCCTACTAAGGCTAGAAGTAGAAAACCTGAAGTATGGCAAAATAATTCTCAAGCCAAATGAATTTCATTTAAAAATAAATCTTGAAATACATACAGCATTCTAAAGCAGAAATACATTATGAGATTCACATGATACAGATGTGGCTCGTTGCTTTTGGTTCACTGTCCACAGAGGAGAACAAACAGTACCCTCCAGCTGATGGTTTTTCAACCATCACACATGACCAGTAAGGGTTTCTCTTAAGTTTAGAAAGCACTTTCTGAGAAACCTCTTTCTCTGGATTAACTGGGAACAACCTGTTAATGCGCTGCTGCTGTTCCCCCTTCCCAGCCCCTTAAAGGAAAAGTATTTTTGGTCACTCCAGCTTTACCATGGTTAACAATCAGATGTCCTTCCCAGAGCAGGAGTCTCTGTACTCATTCAAAAATAGCCCTTTTAAGATATGTCAAATTAGATGAAGAAATAACTCCTAATTATTGGCCCACCAAAAGATCAATCCTTTAAATAACTGTGCACATCTTACAAACATTTCAAAGGAAAAGCACATCCATTTGTTAGTGTGAATACCACACTGGTCACATAATAACAAATAATGTTCATTTGTCTCTGTGATGTGACCTTGAATCTCATCAAGTGTTCAAGTCTTCCCAGAACACTTCCAGAAGCAAGTGCTGAACAATCAGGATAGTGGAGTACTTAAAAACCCCATTTGAATGAAAACAAAAGTATGGACGACAGATGCTTCCCCTCTTCTTTTGCTGCCATCCTGCTGGAATCTCTGTCCTCTTTCAGTCTCATCCCAACTTTTCTGGTTAAAACCTCTTTTCCAAAACACCCTGAAGTCCAGTTCAGGGTCTTTCAACCTCCCTTTCTGGATTCATGTCTTCTTACTGCTCAATTTCTGTCTGTGCAGGTGTGTCTCAATCTCTTGCTTGAAAACAAGCATCCCAAGCTGGCCATGGGAAGCCTCATTCATGGCCTTGGACTGCATGCACATTTTGTACTGCTCTGGAGTCAGCTCGTCCAGACACTGCTTTTCATGCCACAGATGGAAGAGACCCCTGACAGGCGTTCGGATCACCATCAGGTTGCTGTGAAGGTACTTGCGGTACAGATGCACATCTTCACCACCCCAGCCTTTAATGTCCAGGTCAAAGCCACCTGACACAAACAAAAGTCAAAATAATCAAAATAAAACTAGAAATCTGTTAGCAAACGCGATGCTATTAAGTGTACTACAGCTGTTTTCTGACTCTAGTCAGCCCTTTAAAACACACACACTTTCTGTGAACATTAAACTGCCCATCTTCAAATCTTCCATCATCAGAGAAAAGTTCTTTATTTGTAATTTTATTTGTAAGCAGTGTTTAGGTTCTTGTAATTCTGTTGCATCTAGGAAAAGCCTGAACATCTAACTACAGCAATGCTGCAAATTAGTGACACAGACACACTGGCAAAGGAAAGGGAGGCTCATCATAACTTTCTATGTTTTAGCAAAAAGGCAGGCGTATTGGAGTGTATTTTTCTTACCTATGTTGATAAAATCAGATCTGTACTGGCAAGTCATCCCAAAACCAAAGTCTCTCCAAAATCCAGTTTCTTTTTTAATAATCTGCATGGAGGGAAAAGAATATTTACATAGAAGCAGAAATGCTTTCAGAGTGAGCATTCTGACCTGAGTGTGGTCAGAAATAGGAGCAACTGCCCTTTTATTTTCCCCCATGTGAATCCACAGCTGGTCCTGAACCCGTTTTTGTAGATACTCGTTGGATATATCTGCCCCCCCTGCCCCCACCAAACATTTGTGTTCTTAGCTATCATGGGTGACCCCCCTGATGCAGAACAATCAGTTTTTGCTCCACTCCTTCTGTTGTAGACCAAGAAGAACAATATCTATTGCAGGCAAAGCATCATCCAAAATTGTTCATTTCTGTGGGATTCACACCTGATAAAAGAAACATATTGGTAAACCAGGGAAGCCGCTCTGCTGTCAGAGCAGATGGTGGCATCTGCATTGTGGACCACATGAGCTGTAGAAGAAAACAGTGGTTCTAATCTGATCACACAATCAACAGCTTTTTGATTATGTTGATTTTGAGTAACGAGAATAATTTTCCATTACAGAAAATGCTATATCCACCTAAAATTTAACTCCATAAATGCTTGGTGATAGATAAATGTCCCATAAAAGCCTTTGTAAAGATGAATGGTCTGTCTTCCTGAGATGGACAATGAAAATATTATGTATTACAGGTAGAAAATCAGAGCACTGAGAAACTATGGCTATAATTTTGAAAGGCAGATATCTAAGTACAGATCTCTAAGGCCATAATTCATGCATGTGAGTGACCTAACCCAATCTGGTGAGACATCCAAGAGCTTCAAGGGACTGGGACAGGCATTTAAATCCTCTGAGCAAGTCAGCAGTACTTCACACTCTTGAATGCCTGGTTAGAAAGCTATCCATTAGCATCTGCTTTAGAAAATCTTGACTTAGTTGTGACAGAATTTCAGAAGATGAGGAAAGAGAACTTCCATTTCTGGTTTTATAAATCCTAGTATTTCCTTTATGAAGAAGTGCTCTTCCAAAATTTTCTCTCCTGATTTATTGTTCATGCCTCCCCTTTTTGTTCACACCTTTTGTCACTTCAAATGCCTTTAAAAAAAAAATATTTTACTGCTTACATTGCTATACATTTCATTTCTCTTTTCTCCTTTCCTTAAAAAAGCCAAGTCACAGCAGAAGCCAATTAAAAGGAAATAAGATTGTATCTGTCAGGCCTGTAACGTAACAAGAAGTCTCCATCACAATGCCCTTACAGCAAGATACTCATGTGCATTAGCATTATTATTTCCCATTAGGGCAAGTGGCTGCTGCACAAATCAAATTCTATCCAAGATTTCTGAAGGCTTTTTTTTTTTTTTCTCCTCAGCAGCCCAAGTTCCAGGACAGAGAGCTAGCACTGTCTTGTTTTATTGCCATCGATCTGGCCTCATGCCTGGCAACTAACATGGGCTAAAAATATAAAAATATACATAAAAATGTGATTGGCTGTACTTCTTTAAATCAAGAAGCTTTTCTGACATAAGCATCACATTTTATGATTCAAATATTAGCTATAAATATTTTCACAATCCTGACAATGTACTTTGTGGAATTTATGCTAGCTTGAAAGCTAAACTCTATTTCACTCCCTAAGCACAATTCTTAGAAGCTTGAGGATACCTGACAGGTTCTGAGCATAGAGAGAAAAGCTAATGTGAATCCCATGGTATGATCAGAACAAGTTTCTTCCGAGGAAAAAACCAGTACAAGGAATTTTCCAGACTCTTCAGTAAAAGACTTTCTGTCTATATGTCTCATAACCCAGAGAGCAGTAGACAAAAAAAATACTTTAAAATATTTTGGATTGACTTTTCAAACTCTCATTCTTCATTTTTATAGAGGAACTGTACAAAGATGGGGGTAGAGATGACAGAAGACTGGACTCAGAGCCCAAGTGATCTTTTTCAATTGTGACTGTCCCTGGGCTCACAACACCCCTAATTCATACCTACCCAGAACAACAATAGAAGCTGGGATGCTCTGGGGACAGTGTCCAGCCTGGGACAGGATGAGCCCTTGTAAATGCAGTGCCTGGCAGTAAGAGAGGCAGATGTGGCAGGTTAGGACCTGGCCCAGAGGAACTGAATGAAGCTGCATAGTTGGCTTACGTTTCAATTTGAAAATTCAGCCACTTAGCAGCACTAGTGGGCAGAGGACTGTGACCCACTGACTCTGAAGAGAAGCAAGACTCCCTTCTATCAGGCCTTTAGGCTCAACAACAGTGCAACACCAGAGCACAAGAGAAAGAAGAACAGTGTCTGCAGCAGTGCCAAGCAATGGCTTGGTCACTAACATTCATGTGAACCTCTCATCTGTGTGCTCTTTGTTCCTCACAACAGCTCCCTCATTCAGGAGACTCATACATGTCTTAATCGTATGCCTTATGGCAATGTTTTTAAAAATATTGCTTTTTTCTCACATCAAAATTATGCAGGTGAGATGAAAATCAGTGGAGTTGTGCTGTGTTGTATCAGTGCCAGAATAAAGTGACAACTCCAAGCATGTGATTTGACTCAGACACTTCAGAAACACTGTCTGCTCAGAGGCAGTTCAATCATGAACTGTGGGAAGGGAAAGGCCACTGTAAGGTGTTCAAGCAAGTGAGGAATAACTGTGACAGACCCTGGAATTCTCTTTTTACTGACTGATCTGAGGACAGCACTGCTTTTTACAAATGTCATGTATTCAAATGCAAATACTATTCAGTGATAGGAAGAAATCAGAGCAAGTCAAGGACTGTCACCCCAAGATAGCACACCATGGAGGAATTGTTCACTAGTTAGGAAATTCCTTCTAGCAGAGAAGCAGACATTTTAAAAATTCTTAGTTTCCATGTAAAAACTTCAAAAAGGTTTAGAGTAAATGGAACCAATGTACTTCCCAGTGAAAAACACTGCAGAACTCACAGTAAGGTGAGTGTTAGAGTTAATTTTGTCTGTGTGGTGGTCACTGTGCACAAGGAGTAGGGAAATGCTATCCAAGAGCACATGTACCTTTAAAAAATGCTTTGTTCAAATAAAAGCAGGCATTCAGAGAAGCATGTACTTACCAACTGCTGTTCTAAAGATGGTATGGAATCATGGTGACCATAAATTATACTGGGATTATACTGGCTGAAGAGAACAGGATAAAATACCTTCTTCCCTGGAAATGACAATGGGTTATTTTTTAAAAAGCTGTATAAAACATACTTGTCTCTTACAGATACAGTCCAGACCTGACCAAATCCAGACAAAGTCACACAAGTTTTGCACTAAGCCTATGTTCTTTCCATGAGAATGTGTGGATATAATTAATAAAAAGATACTGTTCCAGAAAGAACAGGTGCTGAAGGCAAGAGATTCTATCACATTGGGAGCAAGAACTGTTACAACTGATTTACAGTAGCTTCATTACCAATTCAAAGGCAAGAATACTCTGGTGAAGGATTTTACATAATAGGTGGAACCTGTTGAAAGACAATGTACTTCATGAGGAACTGTACCTGGCTGTGTGTTCAATCTACAGGAGTTCAAGAATTCTGCTGTGAAGTATATGTCCACATCGCAAAAAAAGAGAACAACATTGTTTCCTTTCCAAAATCGAGCACCAACATCTAATCCTTTGCCCCTGGAAAACTCTTCATTCAACTGGATGAAGGTAAAGTTCTTGAAGTTGGCTGACCTAGAAGGAAAATATTTAGCAACTTACCCTGTCCATCCAGCTCTTAATACAAGCTGGGGGTGGGAACCCCATATGAAAGAATTAACGGATTAATAGAAATCTGTAGTATCACAGTTCTGAGAGCAACTGGAGGGAAGAAGATGTCCTGTTTGACTCTTGAGGAGATTTCCTATCTATGTTCAGAGCTTGACCTGTACTCACACACTAGCATTCCTGTCAGACTTTATTTGGGCAGATCTCACAAAAATCCCAACAAGGTTTAGATTCACAAAAATATCTTCAGTCTGCAAATTTCAATTACATTATCTATACAAGGGTCTTCTTCCTACCCAGAGAAGACAAGCAAAAGGCTGCAGTACCACATGATCTTGATAAATACAGCTACAAAACCAAACTCAACAGAGCAGAACTGGCCAAAAGTATATCCAGTTCCTTTGTGCTCTACTGCTCTACTGAAATTGTCTTCCGCCTGCCTTTCGAAGTCAGCTTTCAGTCCTAACTGTCAAAGCTACTTCCAAAGAACTAAAGAGTTACCAGTGTGTGTGGGGGGAGGGAAAAAAAAAAAGCAGTTGCACTGAGGTAAATTGAGTTAAAATCTGCTCTGCAGTTCTAAAGACCACTCTATGGGACTCTGGGTAACACCATTTTTATTTGATACAAAAAGAAAGCTATTTTCTGCAATACACTTTAGAACCTTTTGGCACAACTATGAGTTTTGAGTTATCAAGTCTCCATGAAGGATCACTGTATATGAACGGCACCAGATGTTCAGGTACTTACTTAGAGGTATTTTCAAGTATTGATTTGACTTCATTCATTTGTTCCTTTCCAAAGTAAACTACAGTGAGGTGAATTCTTCCATCCTGTTGAATGCCCATTTCCCTGGAGAAAAGAGACAGATTTGTAACTTGTCCCAGAAGTTGCCTTCCTTCAGTAATCTACAGCAGCTGGGGAAGGCAGAGTAGGGTGAACCTCAGAGGCATTCCTGGGGACATGATTCACTGGCATTCTTGTCCTGAGAAAGCAGCTCACTTTCTCCCTTACAAGAGACAGAAGTCTTTTAGGCAGATTAGGTACCAGGTGTCTAAGCAGCATTTGTTATATTAATAGGACACTGTTAAAAGAGGCCATCCAGCCCCAGGAAGAATGATCAGGCAGGCAATAACTTCAGCACTCAGGAGAACATGAGAAAGGGGATTTTTATCATACCCTACCTCATAACCTTGAGTTTTTGCAACAGATATTCCAGAGTTCGGATCTTTGGCATTTACTAAAACCTAAGTATTAAGCAGAGATCAAACTTGTAGCTCAAGGGTAAGACCAATCTGAGCAAATGCTAGAACCATGCCTCACTTGCGCTAAGTTTAGTTAGCAAGAGCTCATCTATAATCAGCAGAGACATCAGCATGACCAGAGGGCGATTTCTCCCAGTCTAAAACAAGATAATCAGAATACTAATCAGAAGGCTAATTTAGACAAGGAGCCTATTTTTAGATGGCTGTAATTAGATAAAACATCCCATTGTAAGAGTAAGAATCTTTTGATAACACAGTCTTTTCTGGGCAGCTATTTGAAGTTACGTCTTGGTTAAGTTCTTCCTCTGAACATCATATCTGTGCTGAAAAAATAATAGTTTAAGAGTAACTATGGTGAAAGTTTGAATATTCCTTCTTGCCTTTTGTTGCCTTAATATTTTATCTAATGGAGCGTAGCAAAATGTCTGGGAGCACTGATTCCCCTTTTTCTGAGAAATGCTGCTTTGCAACTACTGCATGACATTCTCATGTTGCCACAATTGTATGTGCCCAACAAATAGATTGAGACTCTTGAGGAGATCAAGAAAATCAGAAACCCTGATGACTGGAATATAATTGCTCTTAGTGCTAATCACAATGCATTAAGCAACCAAATGCCTTTCAGTCTGTAATCTCAAAAATCACTTTGTGGCACAATGAACTGTTATGGAAAAGTAGCGGTGAGTGAGGTTTTGATAACTCTTTTAATTGCGTCTTACTTTCCAAGTAAGAAAAAATAAAGGCAGCGTTGAAGAAAACCCACCTGAAATTCTGCATGAATTGCCGAAATTTGCTGGCTCTCTTGGCCAATGGCACAATGACATTAATAAGTGTGTCAGCCATATTGACATTTTCATTTTTCACTTTCATTACAGGACCAAATGGCCGGAATAAAACAATCTTCTTGAACTGATGTTTTGCATCTCCTTTGAAAGTCAGCTCATACAAGGTACCTTTATTTTTTTCTGTACGGTAGATCCCTGCATGAAAACAAAAATGAAGAGATTTTTGTATTAAAGTTGGGCTCCTGGGAGGAAAAAAAGGAGAAAGTCTTAAGTTGCTACATCTAAGTTTAAAACGCAGCAGAGGCAATGAGCTATTTACTTTTAAACCAATACACAATCCACTATCATTTGGAGGAGGCCATCACTGTAGCAGGGACACAGCCCTGGGATGCAGGAGCTGTTTCGTATTCTTGCAGGCACATTCCAAGGCTTGGCTGAGTTACAAACCCCTGAAGATTACCAACTGCTCACTCTCAATATAACCCAGCAGACGTACTGTCCTTATTTTTCAGACTGCTCCAATTGCACATGCAGACATGCATGGTAATGGAATGCAGAGGGACTGCAAAGGCAGTCTGCCTCTCTGCAACAAGAGAGATTAGGCCATCTCCCAGAAAGGCAATTTCCTGATGAGCACTGGGAGGTTCTCTGGAAAGTCCCCTGAAAAAACTAGGCAAACAGGCCCCAGCCATCAACTTCACCCACTGCCAGACAGGACAAAACTCTCCTGTTACTCAGCTCTCAAGAGATCGCTATTTTCTTTATGAATGCCCACTCCTGCAAGGATAACACTACAGTTTGTCAGAGGCTAGACCAGGATATTTAATTCATACAATCATGCATTTATTTCCTGTATGGAAGAAGCTTTTGACATACTTGATGGGTGAAATTGGTCTGGTTCATGCTGAGAGCCAGCATGAACTATAAAAGCCTTGATCATGCCCCACTGAAATACTATAATATCCTAAATGAGATCAAATTGGCAAAAGGCTATAGATTTTACCTACTCTAAATGATGCTTCAGTCCCTACAGTATATACTGAAATAAAGCTTTTTCACCAGCAAATCCATTAGATTTAAGAAAGAAAAATTAATGTTAATTCTAACTAGTCATTAAGTCACTGTAAACATTTTAACAACTTAATCAGTACAAGAGTATAATTGCAATGCCTTCTATCTCTTACAGAAGTTAAAGAGACAAGCACAAATGGCTCAAAAAAAAAACTCCTCCTCTTAACTTGTTTTTTTTTTCTTTCTTTTTGGGTTTTTTTTTTCCTCTCCATCTGGCTAGGAAGCATAGCTTCTTGTGGTTATGAAAAACAAGACCAAAATAAGGCTTGCTTTTTAAAAAATTTTGGTTATTCCCTGATGTGTAACATTGCTGGGCATCTGACCCATAGACTGTCAGCTGTCTGTATTTCTTGTGAAAGTCTGGGTCAAAGTTTTCTTCAAAGAGCAAAGTGACATAATCTGTTCATCTTGCATTGCAGCTTTTACATTGGGATAATCAAAAGACTAATGAGGTGTGATTTTATCTGGAGAGAGTTCCTTGGACTGTCTTATCTTGACTATCATTCTCCAAATGTTTTATTCTTAATGAACACTTCAGCTGGTTAATAATATATGCAGATTTTCTGATCTGTTATTCACTTCATGTTTTATTTTTAATATAAGCTGATTCAACAAATGCTCCAATCCTCCTTCTAGCATAGTAAATTAATCTAGGGAGATAGCAGCTCCATAATTCTTTTGCTGCTAATCTTTCAAAGTTGTGCCCTTGACTCTTCCTAGCTTTTTTCATAAAGTCTGCCCAAGCTGCAGACCATGAACTACATCTGTTACTGAACTGGAGGTCATCTGCATAGTGGGCTAATTGTCCTCCTCCTGGTGGCCAGAGAGTAGAAATCTGGGCCTTTGAGCTCTGCTCACCCATTTATTCTTACAGAAAGCCTGCTGATGATCTGAGTGCATTGTTGGGGGCACTCATTTGCTCAGGCAGTTTTTGAACACAGGTTTTACCAAAGACATTTGTGTTTGAAAGGTTAACCTCCTGACATTCAGCTAAACAAAATTCTAAATTAAATCTGATTTTCATTCCCTTTAGAGGTAATTGATAGGACTGTTTCACATGTATGACATAGTGAACTGACATTTTTTCATAATAAAAAAGTTCTAAATTAAATTAACAAATCTAATAGTATCTAGTACACAATATCTCAGCTTTTGCTTTTACATTCTCTTCTACCTACCCCAGCCAAGAAACAGTGACCCCACAAATTCCACTTGCCTAGAGAGATGTACTATCCAATAAAGGAAACCTTGCCAAATAAGAAGGACCTTAAAGAAGAATGCAAGTTTGTGACCTGACTGGGGTCCCTCCTAGGACTATACACACAGAGGCTGCTTCTAACTCTGTAGTTTTGTTCTTGTTTAGTACCACTGCTTCCCCCCCCCAGCTGTATCTGTGTTCCCAATGTTTCCGATTCAAGTGATACAGGGCAGGAAACTGCAGACCCAATACAGGGTCCCACTTTGTCATTGGCTCCTGTTACATATCAGCCTGCAGCACGAGGGGAAGCAGCCCCAACTGCTAATTGGAGTTCTTTTGGAAGACAATTGATTAAAGAGGTGTGCAAATCAGGTAAGAAATATGGGCCATACAGCCCATACTTCCGTGGCCTTTTAAATTCTGAACTGAGTGGAACTGTAGTAGTTCCACATGATTTAAAACAGCTTTTCTCATGTCTTATGACCTGCACAGAATTCAAATTATGGGAATTAGCATGGAAACAACTGCTAAAAGAGGCTCTCCCAAGCTTGCATGCTGATCCAAACACAGCGAGAGATACCAATGGCATGCCAATTACCATAGAGCATCTCTATGGTGAAGGCCAGTGGTCGTTACCCTCAACCCAAGTTACTGCAATTCCTGTAGAAACACTTGAGAAAGTCAAAGAAGCAGCTGAAAAAGCATTCTTTTCCCTCCAACCTGAGGGGTCTTTGGAGCCTTATAGTAAGATCAAGCAGCTACCATCAGAGCCTTTTTTGAAATTTGTAGAACGGTTAACTAGAGCTATTGAAATACAAGTTAAAAAAGAGAATGCAAGGGAAGAGGTTTTAGAGGAAATTTGTATTTACAAATGCAAATGAACAGTGTTGAGCGGCAATTTTGAGTCTTCCCCTAGAACCACCCCCTACACTAAAAGATATGCTTCTAGTCTGTAACAGGAAAGTCCCTCTGATGAGTGTTGCTGAAGACACCAGACCAAAGCTATGGCTGAAAACAAGTAGCTTAGGTGCAGGCATTTGTGCAAAATAATCCAAGAATTTATAATCCTAATCTTTTATACTGAAGAGAACTGTATGCAACTTTAATGCCTCTAGTTAAATATGGCTATTCTTCATGCATATTTAAACAATTTGTTTTTCATTTTTAAAAATGTTCTTTCCTTTTAAAGTATCTTCTTTTTAGAAGCAGAGAACAAAGTGCCCAAGGGCAGGCAGTGAGCCTTGGAAATGAGTCTGAATGTCTTGAGTCACTCTGGCGACTCACCCAGCAGAACATCCTGCCTTTTACAAATTTTTTCCATTTCCAAAGGCTCTACTTTATTTGTGCAACCTGGACTTTCTACGTGATTCAGGAAGATGTGTCAAACAACCTCAATTCTGAGATATGAACTATGAAGAGAGGAAAAAAGTAGTCTCAAAAAAGTAAACAAAAAAACCTTTTCCTTAAAAGATTGCTTCTGAAATTAAAGCCTTGGAAAGGCTAGATATTAAATATTGATAAAAGAATGTTAATTGATTATCTATTGCTTTCATTACAGCAGATATGTTTCAAAATATGCACCATTTCTTTCAGAGGCAGAGAGAAAAGTCAAAGCCAATGTAAACCCAATGTAAAAAAGTAAACAGGAGCTCTGTGTCAGCAGATATAATGGCCCTAAGATGAAGGAAAAGAACAAGTGAGAAGCAAAAATGGCCTGGGGTGAAGAACTGATGAAAGAGCAGTAAGTCTCCAGTCTTCAGATCAGCAATTCCCAGGGCTTTCTAAAGAAATGGAAAATACCTGATGTCTGTTCAGCAGGGCAGACAAACAACTGCCACCTATATGGATCTACATGAAACATGTAACTAGCAAACAGCCACTCATTCTTAACAAAATTCTGCTGAGTGGATGACAATTCTAGCCTCAGTTCTACAGACTACAGGCTTCAAGTCTCCTAGTGTCTCTAGAAACACTCCCTGGACTCATGTTCATTAGGTCCCTTCTGTTAGATGATGTAGGAGCCACTAGGAGGATTTATCAGAATTTGTCATCCTCGTTTTAACTCTGTATGACAATGGTGGTCCCACTTCACATGCAGTAAAATACAGCATCTTATCCTTTGATGAAAAGCATCATTCCTTGCTCCCAGTAAGCAGCCATGGCAAAATTCCATCAGATAGACCACTACCAATAGCTGCCCATTTGAGGAAGCAAAGATAATCCTTTTTCATTTGCCTCTGAGACATTGATTAAAATTCCAGTCACTGGACAGCCACATACTTCAAGTACAAAAACTTTTGATCTAGCATATTTGAAGGTGTTATGGCAGGGCATTTCTTAAAAGTCCAGGGATTTTCTGGAGCTGTTCACATTAGGAAAGAATATCATCAGGCAGTGATTCCATTCACTTATGGAACACACTACTGAGGCTTGTCCGTCTCCGAATTAGTATCTCCATCTCTGAGAAAATGAGCAACTCCCAGATCTACTTGGCACTGCTGCTATTTACATAAATTAATGACCAGACCTGTTATCCTGCTTTCTGAGCAACTGGCTTTCTACTGGAAACAGAACAGTCCTTTGCCTGCTTATAATACACAGAAATTTCTTTTCTTCCCCATGCTGTTTCTTACTGACTCCCCTTGGCAGAAAGCTAGTGAACTTGGTTCACAAGTGGGAGGAATAAGGGGGAGAGGGGATCATTATAGCAGCTGAACAGTCCAAGTGCCTCTGTCAGGAGAGAAGCTAAGCAGAGAAGCAGCCAGATGGATACATCTCGACCTCCAGAGAGAAGGTGTGGCTCACTTGGTTTTGATTAAGGGGGGGAAAAATGGAAAATTCCACTACGTGTCAGTTATTGCTCTGAAAGGAGAACTGAGAATCCTATCCAAATTTCATGTAACAGCAAACTGCTGAGAAGGAGTTTAACTCCAATGTAAGGTACTAGGGTTACAGTCTAATTTCCACACACAAGTTACTCTGTCTAGAAACTGCAGAGAATGCAACACTAATTTTAAGATGCCACAGAGATGAAACATTTCTCCTTAAGTGCAAGAAGTGTTTGAAGAAACATTTCCCCTCTGCAAAGACAAGAATAAATGCACAAAATTTAAAAAAGGAAGAGATACAGACCCCAACTGAGTTTATTGCCACACACCACCACCCTGCCTTGCAATGAATTAGTACTGAAAAAGTGATAGCAGGTGCCAGGATCCACAAGAAAAGAAAAATCCACACAGGTGGCCAAGAAAACAAGATTACTGTGCACAACTCTATGTTCTGGCTAGACTCAGGATCAGCAACACACTTGAGTAAAGCTGGTGTCAAAGGCGTCTCTAAGTAGAGCAGAAACAAGGGCACAAATCCCACATATTGACAGCAGCAATTCAGATTTTAAATCCTGTCTCTGATCCTGATTACCTGATTTTCATTTCAGCACAACCTTAAGACCAACCTTAAGATGAAAGCAGTAGCCCCACATTTAACAGGAGAGGCTCACAGTTTTGTGTGCTGTTATTGCTTAAGCAGCTGGAAAACACTTAGAGGGTTAGTGCTATTACTTTCAGTGCAAATCTGGGCACTCCCAAAAATCTCCAGCTGCCCATGGCAGTTCCAGAAAATGAAAACAGCTGGCTTGCTGGCTGGGTTAATGGACTCATGGTTGCTGTGTTGCTGGACTTTTACTAAGTTGCCGGAAGCTGACATAGAATCCAGCTTATTACTCATTGTGTAGGCAGTAGCACCTGCAGAGCACTGTTTCCAAAACAAGTTCAGAGTCCAAACTATACTTGAAATGCAGAACTGGAACAGATCCTCCCTATATATACTGAAGTTACACAGAACAATGGATTTGTCCTTTGATTGGCAGTTTTTACCATTCTTGGGAGAATAAAGTTGAGGAGAAAAAAGAGTGACAAGAGGTCACAGAGATGTCCAAAGGGATTTGGCAGGGAAATTTTCTGCCAAATCTCTTTGTTTCCAGCCCTAATACATGGATCGCTGCATTTGCAAACAAATCAGTCTGCACTGATGAGTGAGAATTAGAATTTGTTCCCTTGCACCTACAGAAGCAAGGACCTGCCCCGCAGGGGAGGACACAAGAAAGGTTCTCTGAGCTCAGACTGAGCTGTACACAGGCCTCCAGTTTCTTGAGCTCTGAGTTAAGTGAAAGGCTTCCTCCCTCTGGAGTACTTCACCATGGTATAAGAAAGCCAGCAAGACCATTAGTGCATGAAGAACCTCCACAGAGCCAGCACTAGCGTGCATCTTTTCCCCACACCTTTCTGCACTTTTTCCCCAAGCACAGCGCTGGTACCTCGTCAAAGTCTCTTAATTATGCATAAAGGCAGGCTCACAGCTTAATTGATATTAACCAGTGTGTGTCAGGAAACATCTCCTTTCTTCTCACCCTCTCACATGGAAGAGGTGGTGCCCAACAGTTACAAATGCTTGTTCAGCACCTATAAAAACTGTAGAACCATATTTTGAAAAGATAAATTAAACAACACACAGAAAGGAGGAGAATGGCAGCATGGATTTTAACTGCAGTTGCCAATGTTAACTCTGGAATTGCAATCTGGGATTGCAGCCTGGTCAGTCACTCCTTGCTTTGTCAATTTTGAGGCAAGCACATGACTAGAGAGCTGTGAGAACACATTTGTGTCACTACAGGACACAAAGTTGTCACAAAGTCCTTTTCCCCAGGAAAGCTGCCATTTTGCAATTGTGCCTGAGGCAGCATCGCTAGGTTGCAGCACTGACACCATCCCAGACATCTGTGCTCTGACACAGCTCCCATCTCCCTCAGCAACTCAGTCACACCAGAACTCCTCCCCAGCACTGCGTGGACCTTCTAACCTGCTCTCTGCATACGAACCTTCAACGAAGTCGGAGGCTGTGTATACACGGGGTTTTGCTTTGCTGACCCCGTCTGGCTTGTTCAAGCTCCCCACTGCTAACTCGATCACCTCTATCAACTCATCTCGCTTGTCCTTCCTTACAGGCTTCTCCTCCGGATGCCGTGTCAGCCCTGTCTCCAGTTGGTAAACCTTCTGGAGGGTGAAGCTCTCAAAGGGCACTGCTGCATACTCTGTGGACAGCTTAACGCCGCTGTGCACCTCTGCTTTGTCTACTTGGGAACGGAGGAAAGCCAGCAGGTTGGCCTGGGCCTGCTCCGGCTTGCTGTGGTCAAGCTGAATGTCCAAGGGGTCTGGGTACAGGTTCTGCATGTTCTTAAGCTGCTCGGTCCTGCCCTGGAGCTCAGCCTTCAACTGGGCAATTTGTTTCTTCAAGCTGATGATGTAATTGCGGTGTTGCTCTTCTCGCTCTTGCAGAATGGCTTCGTATCCCTCCTTCACAGTTGGACTGTGCACCCTGGGCAAGGCAGGCTGCTGGTTGTCACCCTTGGGTGTGCAGGCCAACATATAAACAATAGACATTGAGCAACAGGCCACCACCAGCAGGCCTACAAGTCGGGGAAGAAATAGAATAAATCCTCGTCGGAGCATCATATCTCAAAAAAGCAGAGTCTAACCCCACACATGCAACAGTTCTTATATCCATGCAGTGCCACAGAGGCCTCTGGTCTTGGAGTACTCTTACACAGATACATGTATGTGCAGGAACTGGTTTGTCAGCTCCCTTGAAATGTGTGCTCTGCCTCTATATGGATCTCTCTCTGGAGCATACCCAGCAGGACCAAAAGACAAATTGTGAAGCAGACAGGATATGTCCTGATCCTCATGGCAACACCTATGTTGATGAAATATAATCAGACGGTGGCTGATGGAGCCTGAGGACCTGAAAGATAAATGACAAAGACAGACAAGGTAGAATTTGGTCATTCAGTCCAGATTATTTAGTATGTTCTAATTTAGCTTGTTTCTCAGCTGCTCTAGCAGATCTCAAAGCTGTGAAGTGCTTGGGCTAAGACCCTAAAGGTGCCAAGTTCCTTATGCAGAAAATCCCATATGCATCCCTTTCATTGTTTATAACATGTCTTGGCCCATTGCCAATGGAAAACTAGTCCAGGCCTCAAAGACTCCCATGCTTCAGAATAACTTGGAAGAGTCTAGTGGTTAGTCTGGTGGTTGGATGCTAAAGTGCTCAGTTCATCCAAGCATTGATGGCCCTTCAGGTGTTCTCAAATCTTGGAGTGTTCACTCAAGTTTTGAAAGGAAGGCACTCAGTCCCACAGCTACCACATACATTTTAGCTTCCAGGCAGATTTTTTCAAAAACACCGGATGACAAATATAGTCCATTTGAACATATGAAGCCTGACCTGGAGCAGAAATCTAATAACCAGAAAACTAAAAACTGTTATCAAGGCCAATTACTGCAACTATCATTGTTTGACATATCCTACCAGATGCTCCCATAAAAACCAAATAATGAGGAAGAGGACATATTCTAGGAACACTCAGCTGATTTTACCTGAACTCAACAGAAGCTTTGTTGCAATTTTGAAACTGTCATCATTGCACATTGTTTTAACATTTCAAGACCCTCTTCTGTTTCTTATAACATTATGAAAATGTACAGTACGACCATGTTTTCCAGTCTGCCTAGGACTACAGACCACAGAGAAGATGGAACTGGGAACATTATAATTTTTAATAAAACTCCTTCGAGTATATATAAAAAAGGGGAAAAAAATAGATGATTGAAGTTGAATATTGATCTAGCTATAAGCTACATTAAAACAACTGTGCTGAGAACATTACCAGAGAGATTTTCAAAATCCCTTGGGTTTGGCCCAAACCCATGCTGGTGCAAGGAGCTTCATCATTTACTCAGCTGACTGTACACTTAGGTATCAAGGCTGAGTAGCATCCTAGATTACACATTGTTAGACACAAACACAATCAAATTAACCCCTTGGTGCTCTCCCCTTGGATGCATGCATGACATCATTACACTCTTTTGACAGAGAGTCACAGTCCTTTTAGGCACACATCCTTGCTGGCACACCCTTAAGCAAAAGCAGTTTGACTAAGAATAAGACTTTCAGAGTTATTTTCAGTTATTTCTAGTCTTGAATCAAAGTCTTATGTAGGACTTTTTATAAACTTCTCTGTGGCTTCCCCCCTCCTGCCACCCCCCATCTTGATTGACTATTACTCCATATGCAGCAGTTACACAGAGATATTTCTGATGTTTGGACTGTTATTATTTTATCAGTTTGCAGAGCTTCTGGGAAAAAACCCAACTTTGAGCAGGAATTGAGGGGGCTAGAATGAGCCATAAAAATAGTACTGTATTTTTTTCAAAGTAATGCTAAATTACTTGTATAGCATTTATAGGATTCTCCAGAAAATGTCAGCATTTTCAAAGAAAGAATTGCTGATTTTCAAGAAAATATTCAAGCAGCAGAAGAAAAGTACGGGGTGCTGGTGCCCTTACCTTTTTGATGTGATCTCTTTGGAACATCTTGGTCTGCTACAGCTTCTTCTCAGCTTGCCAAAACCATTGCCTGTTTATCTCCCTTCTCATGCCTTTCCCAGAAAATGCGTGTACTATGAAAAGTGCTGTCAGCCTCAGAACACCTCTTCATTGCTTTCACATTTGTCAGCTGCCTACATCTTCAGTCTGTCTCTCGTGTGGTGAAAGGCTGTAGTGGAGATGCTTCCTATGGATGCACTAAAAATGTTGGCCTCCTGCAATGTAAAGGAGCTTGTCAAAGTAAGGAAAATTAATCTGGGCATTTCTAACTGTACAACAGATCTGGCTAGAAGACTGTAAGAAGGTAGTGTGCAGGGAGACAGGGTCAGGAAGTGGTGAGATGTAGTACATAAAACACTGCTGTGCTTGTATGCTTCCCTTCACACAATTAGTCCATTGACTGAATTGGCAGAAGCTGAACATGAGTGAAAGGATTAGTTGTACTAACATGGTATAAACTGAAATTACATCTCAATGGCTTAGATAAACACACTATTTAATTTCTATAAGCAGCAACAGATTTGAGTTTTGGTCAAAGAGCTCTTCAAACATTGACCTTAGAATATATATGTATATAGATAGCCATCATCACTAAAACATAGTATCTCTCTCTTCGGGATACTATCTCTTTTCTATATAGTTTTCTGGTTTGAAATTTCTGCCATCGAAGATGTATCTTTATAAACATTTCAGGACAGTAAATTAGCAGAGCTACTTTGTCCTTTGAAACACCATTATCGTAGTAAGGAATTGAGACTATGTGGACTTTAACCTTTTTCACAGGATTTTACCATCATGACGGGAGGCATCCTGACAAGAAGATTTCATTGCTTGCACTCTGGATCTATCTTATTAAATTGTACTGGTAGCTTCAGTGGCATTGCCTTACAGTGACTGACATTTAAATATACAGCTGTTACTGTACTACTATCTCATGGGCATGCTTGTGAAAACAGTCCCTATCCAGGTCAGCGCCAAAAAAAGCAGATTACTTTAAATCAACACCAAAGGTGGTCACAGCTAAGGCATGTCAGCTGCATAGGCAAGTACCAGAAAGCCAGGGATGGTAACTCCTCCTAACAACCATTCTGTTGATTTCACCAGACCAACACAATTTCACACCAAGTGAGATGAAAAGACAAACTGAAATGTCAGTTTTTTTTCCGAGGAACTGACAAAAATGCCTCTGTATTTCACAGCAGTCAGCTGCATCAAGTAGTATTAGTCTGTTTGCAAGGAGAAGCTGGAACAAATATGCAGTGATTAGTCTGGTGGCCAAGGAAAAGGACATTAATTCTTAAAAAAGCCTTCACTTGCAAAAACATCTTCAACCTCAGTTCAACCTGTTAGCCCAGCCAGAGGTCAGCCCTGCTCACAGAGGTGCTTTTCACTTGCTTTCAAGGAGCCTGGGCCCAAAAAATGCTCTAAACACAGAAACAGATTCTGTCGTCACTCTAAGCACTCTGTAAACATTTCTGCACAGTGGGGGGTGCTGCACCCAATCACAGGGAGCGGCAAAAAATGGAAAATTGGTTGGTTTGAAATTTCAGATGGAATGCACCCATCACTGTGTCTCACCAACATCTGAATTTTTATTGGACTATAGAGATACAGGAAATTCATCTCTGCACAGAAATGACAATGTATTTCAAGTCTGAATTTTTTACTCTTGAAAACCACACTGAGAATCTGTGCAGGAGAAAGGGACTCAAACCGAAGTATCTCTGTATATATATCTCCTCTCTGAGCTTCACAATTTCTGCACTCCTCATGTTGAGGACATAAATGGATGGCAAAAGCTCAGTCATATTTGCAGAGGCAGTGATCTCTCAGCACATGTGACATGAGCAATGGCAGATAATTCCATGTTTTTAAGTACTTTCTGTCACAGCTTCTTATTGTAGGTGTAACTCAGACTGGCAACTCCCATTTTAGCTCACAAAACTCTGAAATTCCTTTTATTTTCTTTTTTTTTTTCAGTAGAGGCAGTAAGTGGCAGAAGCTGCAATTAGGCTTTGTGTAGGTGTTTGAAACATCTTCATTGAATAGCAGCACATGTCACAGTGAGATTTCACTAGAATCATAATAGTCTCTGAGATGAGCTGTGGGGAGGAGGAAACAGATGTTCCTCCCAGACTTTAAGTGCCTTACAAAAATAGAGAAAGACATTCTGCAGCCACTTGTAATTTGCCTTGAATTTCTTAATTACAAGGACTGTGTATAGCACTGCAGACAAATTAGTCTGCTTTAAATGTTAGGAGCAAGATTTTTCCCCTTAGCTTCTCAACAGAAATCCAAGACCCTCAGCAGAATAGAACATGTCACAGGGATTAAAATTTAGTCTGACATAACAATTTACATACTTTATGCAAAAATTAATTCTATTTCTCCTTATGGCTAGATCATGAGTTCTCGGCTACTTCTCAGCCCAGTTCTTCTGTTTAGGGCTAAATTAAACAAAAAGCTGAATAAAGAAAAAAGCCTGTCTGATAAATTGACTGGGTGTACCTTCTTGGCCTTCTTGTATTGTCCCCTTTTAAAAATTCTACCACTCCTTCTTGGGCTGACACTCACACATCCCAAACAGGGTTAGTAAGAAATAGTATCCAGAATGAAAATGTTAAATGTTAATAGTTGAAGACAGTAGACAACTTACTGTAAAACTTTTCATTTCCTAATCTTTGATATCAGTCATCTTCAAGAGAAAATCTTACATTGTCACGCATTCTTTTGGAAATTCTCAGCATCTAACCCTGCCCACAGAAGGACAATTACACTGTTCCCCGCTGTGAATAACAATTACAGTCTGATCCTCTTGCAAATAGGTTACAACAACTGTTAGAAGCTGACTTCAAAAGAAGAAACCCTCAAAACTTTAACAGTCCTGGAAATACTGTATTTTCCTCTTGTAAGGGAATGGAGAAGTAGCTGTTTCATTCAAGAAGCAGCTTATATTTAAGATACTGCTATAGACTTCTCACTCTGGAAGCTACAAAACCAGTGCAGAAGTCCTAACTTTTACCTTTTATAGTATCTGGACCCCATTTCTGCTAATTTAATTTGGCTCCTCTTGTAAGGGTGAAGCATTAACTTTATCTACTGTGCCACTTTAGCTGAAGTCTGAGGTCATGTGTACTTGTGTTAGACCATCCACTTACCTGTGGTCTCACTGCTCATGAAGGGAATCTTCCCAAAGGCAGTACAGAACAGAAATTAATATGACTCTAAAAGCCTTCTGCTATCATATGCAGTAAACATGCCAGAGTTGTTTTAACTTTTACAGTAGCCATTATTACTCTTACAGTAGACATCCAGTAATAATTATTTCTTCTACAGTATCATTATTTCCGTTTTAAATAAGACACTTGAAAGGAGTATTGAGGTCCCTTGGTCCTCCCAGTGCATACCTATTCTGTGTGTGGGTTTATCAATGTGTATACACACAAAAGAGTGAAAGCACCATTGCTTTCCTTTCTCCGCTGTTAACAAAACTAGTTTAAAAGTTAAAAAAACCACAGAGGATAAACAATAATTAATTTCTAACTACATCTGAAAAGAATCAGTGTAACACCTAAAATTATCTCCACACACCAATAACATTATTTTTTCAGATAAAAACCCCATTACTCCCAAGTAACTGCAACAACACTCCTAAAACGGCTTTCTCTGTCCCAGAACAATATTATCTGTGTAAGACCTGGCAGTTTTCCAGATATCAATAACCAGCCATTGCAAGGGTCTCTATTAGGAATGCTATTTTTTGTATGAGGTACTCAGATTTCCACTTTACAACCAAAACAAACCACCCTTCTCTGCTAAACATGCTGATCTATAGACGTGCAACCTGCACATCTTCAGTGCAACTATCAGCTGGGGGTACTATAGGGAACTTCCAAAAGCCTTCACAGGACTTTCCTGTGAGTCTCCACCACTCTGTCCCTCTGCCAGTAAGGACATGACAGATCCATGCCTTGTCAGGCTCCAAAGAGAAAATGCAGAGAAGAGATGACAAGCATGCAATGCTGCTGCAGAGATGCTGTGACTTACAAAGACCATCTCCATGCTACTACAGGAAAACAAAGACAAGGTTTTTCTCTAAAGGTCCATTTCACATAATCAAGCTCTGGCCTGGAGTTTTAGGAATTCAGTTACTCCAAAAAAGTTTTGAACTTTGCTAAAATGGAGACAAGAAATATGCTTTTGAGTTGAGCTGGAATTCAACCTGGTCTTTTAAGAGCAAATTAGCAAAGTATCATAGTTTCCAAAACTAAAAAATTGTGGTAGGGCTGGACAGCTGAGATGTCCAACTTAGCTGGAAGGTCATCATCTTCTGAACATGGCTGTCACTTTAATTTCATTTAGGTGAGTGCCATCTCTGTTTCGCACATGTGGAAAAAAGGAGCATTTTTGTCCAATCATATGATGCTGCAAGAGCCCTATACAACATCAAATACAGCAACATGCAGTTTCTTTTTGTAGGAAATTAGCTAACAAAACAAGGACAAGCTACAGCCAGGGAACAGCTAAATAATGCTGCTCTAATTCACTTCATTTTAAGATCTAATTGAACAATTTCTCTGCATGTAGTGAGTTTTCAGATAGACTAACTCAGGTTTAACATAACACCAATCTATACCAGCTTCTGAAATATCTTGGAATCAGAGTATTAATAAATTATTAAATAATTATTATTAGCAATAGTAAATCCTTTAAAATTTCTTGATTAAAACAAATAATGGGATACATTTTACTTATCCATTTAATTCTGGACCTGGGAAAAAATGCTATTATTTCACTTTGAACATGCACCCTCAATGATTTACACAAGCAAAAGAAAATTGACTCCCTCCACAGGAATGAACAGTCATTCCTTTTAAGAATGAAGATGTCCACAGCTTTATGAAAGTAGCTCAGGTCAGCAGCAGCAAGGCCTGTAAAATTGAAGAGATCTACACCTATGTGGCGACACTGTGAATGCTTGCTGGTTTAGACCATCTCATGACTGTTACTTAAAACATTTTCTTGTATAAAGTTCTAATTAATGTCACTTTATGCGAGGAACCCCAAAGGTATACACGCCACAATAGCACAGCCAGACTTTCAATGAAATCTGAACCCCAGTGTATGCACAGCTGTGATGTAGGTCATGAATCAGGGAAGGTTTAGCACCTATCTAATTAAGCAAAGGCATCATTTATCCATTACTTAGTTGTGCTCAGACACAGGAAAGCCTGGCTAGGCTGAGCCACAGGGTGGAAAGCAGTTTGTGTCTCTTCCAGTATTTGACTAGGAGTTCTTTAGTCAAGGCTATAAAACCTTTCATATATTTAGCTGCCAATCCAGGCCTTCAGCTACAAGTGCACAGTGCAGTAAAAGCCCCCTGATTTGAGAGAAGCTGTGAGGTGATAAAGTACAGTAACAGTGACTGGAGGTATCTATCCCATCAAGGTCCTTGTAAGGTAGCAACAGAGTTTTAAGATGTTTGAACAATCTAGCCTGACCTGGAGATTATGTCTTCCTCTCCCTGCTAGAAATCCCTGGTACAGCCAGGGATTTCTGGTAAGGAGAGGAAGACATAATCTCTTGCTCGGTATCAAGCTAGATGTGGACTCGAACTTCATTAACTCAGCAGAGTTGGCAGGGGAAGAGCTTTCCTCCCTCCTGAGTCCAGCATGTGGGAACTGAGAAGAGACATCTGGTTCCCACAAGTCTAATGTTATAGTCTTATAGCAATGCAGAGCCCTAAATTTTGAGCTCCTTGTACTTTAAATGAAATTTTCTGAGTAGCATGGTATCAATACAGAGCTTTAAATAAAATAATTAACAGCAAAGGAGAAAGCAGAAAAAACATTTTGATAGTCAAGGTGTTAAGGATTAGGTAGGTTATCTAGGCTAAGCAAGAATTAGCATGATAGGAACTAATTTTGCTGACCAAAATTACTTTTCATCTGTGGTTTACATTACAGGAGAAAATCAAGTTTCAGACTACAAACAAATAATCAGGAAGCCAGAAAACGACTGCAACCTGATTCAGTATTAGAGAAGCTCCCCAGGCTCCACATAGAGCACCAATACATGCAGCATTAACAGCTCCCAGGGCTGCTGTACCAGCCCCCAAGCTCCACGGATCTGCATTTCGCTGTCAGTCTGCTCTGTACTGACAGGAAGAGCCCAGGGCCCTGATTCAGCCCCCACTTCCTTCCTCCTCCAGGTTAGTGTTACTCAGAAACGATGTGCCACAAGGTCTCCTTTCCTTCATCACCACTGTTTTGATACGTGGTTTTGGTCATAGCCCCAGCATTCCCTTGATATACCAGGAAACCATCTCCTAGCAATTCTTTGAAAAGCCCAAGCTCTTTCAGTTATTTCAGTAAAACAGTTTTTCTCTTTCTAGAAGAAGTTTCCAAATATCTTTTCCATTTTTTAATTTAGGGCTCACATAATACTTGAATCTCACTCACTCCACCTTTATCATTAAACTAGCTAATTCTTTACTATGGGAACTTGAAAAGACAAATCACAGCAAAGTCTCTGCAGGAAAGGTCTAGGGAGAGATGAAATAAATTATAAAAATATTTAATATTTTATATATAACACAATATTAAATACTAACTATAATATAATATTATATATAATATATATAATATATAACATATTATATATTATATATTATATATTATATATATTATATATATTATGTATAATATATTATATTATATATAATATATATAATAGAATATAATATCATATCATATTATGTAATAGGATATAATATTAACATAACATATAATTTTTAAAATATTAATATTATAGTCTTCTATCCACTTGACCATGCAATTCTTCTTCCAAAAAGGAATTTTAAAAACCCCAAACCTGAGGACAACCAAAAATTAAAGAATTATCTTGCAAAACACAGCTGTCTACAAACTTTCATTCAGGTCAATTGATTTCAACAGAATGAAGATATTTATCATTGTATGATATTTTATCACTTATATAGATTTATTTTTAAATAAAATATTTCAATAGCTTGAGAATGTCTACTTTGTTTTAACAAATCACAGGGCTTCAAATTTCCAATTCCTCTCAGTTTTTGTATCTCTGAAGGTGCCAGAATGCACACAGGTCCTCAGAAAACTGCTTTTGGTTGAATGGCTACAAGAAAAAAAATATTCTTTTAATTTTATGAAAAATGTCTTCACATTTCTATATCCTTAAGTAAACCAAGCCACATTTTCAAGTGTTAATGAGACATCAGATCACAGTTACTTTGGTTAAGTTTTCATCTCTAATCCTCAAATCACATTAAAAATGGAATCTGTCTTTCAATTTCTTTATAAGATACCTCAATTCAAACAAGTAGTCTGATATTCTCTTTTACACCTCTCTGATATACCAAATTACAGCCACAAACATAATTTCTCATTGGTCCTTAAGAAATTTCAGTTCCCTCATTGACTGTGTTGGTATCTGGGATTAAAACTGTTTATTAAGGAGATTTTAATTGCAGTTATTGCATGTTGTCAATAGCTCTTAAACCCAGTCATTCAGCTAGAAACACATTAAATGTTAGCAGTTTACACAAGAGGCAGCCTGGTTCTCTAACACAGAGCTGATTGACGACATAAGTAAAGCCAGTTTCCCCAACCAGCAAGAGCTGTCCTTTTTTCCCCTTTTGTTACACAGGAGAGGTACACCCTGCAGTCAGCTCAGCATTTCCTGAAAAGGTACAAAGAGCCTATTCTTTGAAAGATATCCTTTGAAGGAACTTCAGGCCTCGATCAGAAGCACAACCATTTCACGTGAAGTAATGAAATAATGCACACAATATGATCTTACTCTGTAACATTGTTCCTCATTGCACCATGAAAGTATCTGACTTGGTTTAATGTAACTTTGTATCAAAGTTGATGCAAACAATTTTTTTTTTAAAGGATAGTTAAATTTTTTTAAAGAAAACAGTTTTCTGCTTATTCTTGTTCCTTAGGTGCAATTCTTTTCAGAATACAGGAATAGAGAAAAAAGTGTAATCTCATAGCCTACCAGAATACTTGAAGAAAAGAAATTTCCTTATGAGTTTAAGCTTCATGCTACTGAGTCTGTTTCTCTCCACATTGAAACCTGTGTGCAAATGACAGCATTATTTTTATTTTAACAAAGATCGGCTAGGATGTGTGCTGGCACAGCTGTGTAAGCTAATGAAACAGAATAAATTGCTGCTGTGTCTTTACAGTTTTCTCCCATTCCCTCCTTTCAGTATTCCACAGTTCTCTGTGGAATATTAAAATCATATCATTTTCAGCACCAGCTTGTGGCAGCTTAACTCAGTTTAACTCCCTACATCTCCACTACTTTCTTTCCCTGTGTTCTGTTATCACAGAGCAAGGCTTCAACAAGAGCTATTAGAAACAGCACTAAAACGTCTCACTACAAATAGTTCATTAGTCCCAAAAGAAAAATTGTTCTCCTATGGATGTAAAAGCATCTCCTTTTTCCAACTGCAGTCAAAATAACAGGCAGAGTTTTCCAGGGCTGGCATCTTGAGGACAAATGTCAAGAGAATTTAACAGCCTTTTGTCTAAAAGAGGAAGGAAAGTAACTGTTGGTGGAACATATTAGTTGTTAAACAGTAGCTGAAAGCTCCTACAGGAAGGAATGAAATATGAGCAAATGGTGTCAGCATGTGGATGTGGACCATGCGATAAAAAGCAAGTCATACCTGGTTTAAACAAAGTTCACATAGAGAGAGAATTTTTAAGCACTAGGTTAGTGCATGCACAGGGGATTTTTGTGGTTTAATTCTCTCATGTGGCACGTACCCTTGACAACAAACTTTGCACTGAAAGGGTGACAAAAACTCAGTGAAACTGAAGGAGCTGTGGGAAATTCCTATGTTCTTAAAGGAAAATATAGAAAAGAAAAACTGCCTGATGGAGCAGATAACATCAGCCATCTATGTAATGGTTTACATTGCATCTCTTAGAGGATACCAAGTGCTTTGGAAGGTGAAAAAAAGATCTTGTATAGCAAAGAAATCTTTTTTAATGCTTGTGATTTTGATGATTAATCTATTCCCTGAGCATAAATTTGTGATTTTGATGATCAATTTATTCCCTAAGGATAAGTTTGTATTTTTGCAGATATGCGCAAGAAACAATTCTTCTGTTTGGGAAATGTTACTTTCCTTCATAACTCCTCTGTATTTTTACCCTGATTTTGACTTCCATTGCTTCAAAATTGGTATTTTCCCATCTCCTTGTCAGAGAAGTTGCATATTACTACATGTTTAGGTACTGCTTTTAGCTACTTCTGAAAGAGGACAACCAATTTCAATAGCTACTCTTCTGGATCAGTACTTCACCTGATTCTATTAAGCTGCAGTCAAAAAGGACAAAGAAAAGTGTATTATATGTAAATAACTGGAAAGTTCAAAGAACATTATTATCTTACAGACAATCATAGGCAGAACTCTCCTTTGTTTATTGTAAGAGACATGCTGCTGAGAGATCTCATTAGTGCAATAGTTCAGTGTATCTCCAGCAAGTCCAACACACCCAAGGTGCACTCAGCAGAAAAGGGAAAGAATATAATGAAAATCAGATGGTTTTGGCCTCCCCTTTGGTTTTATACACCTATTTCTGCTTTATTTCAGATATTCTACCTCAAAAGATACAGTTGACTCAAAATATAAAAAGATGCAAGAATCAGGTACCAGTCTGAGTTAACAAGCTGCTTGCCAGCTGAGGAGTCATGCACACATCCATTATTACAAGCCTAAAAATAGCAAGCCTTTGCAAAGCTCTTAGAACAGCAACATGTGGCATATTGATATAAAAGTAATTTGTGGATGAAAGAAAAAAGATGGTAAGAAGCTATTTCAAACAGATGGTTAAAGAAATAAAGCAATTTAATCCCGACTTCCAGAGGCAAATATTGTCATCACTCTAACAGTGATGTTAGAGCAAACTGCTCTACCTGGGGTCTTGCTGCATTCCTTTCAGAATGTCCAGGCTCCCAGGAAGTGGGGTCTACTCCAGATGCAAGCTACACAATTTCCTATCACTCCTTGCATATTCTCTAGCTGTTTTTCCTACCCATTTTCTATTCCTCCATAGCAAACCTTCCCAGAACAATTGTGTTCCTTACTGTCCAACACTTTGCACAGTAGAAGTCAGGTCCAGTTGGGCTCTCAATGAATCTGTTATGACAGCATGGCATCAAATACCAGGTGATGGCACATAGCTTCTTGTTTCTCCCTAACAGATGTGCAAGCCACTTCAGAGGCCCTGGCAGAACCAACTTGGCTGGTCTACTGAAATGATACATTAGTGCTGGCAATCAGCCTGGAAACCTTAAATATGGTACAAACTGTGACTCCAGCCCAGAGGAAAAAGGGTAAGAAAACGGTAAATACCTTGAAATTAGAACTCTATAATCTCATCTATCCTTTAAAATCAGGAGTCTAAAACTAAATACTGTGCACATATTGCAGCTACACAGTGAGGTTCCTCATTTGTTGACAGATCTGGAATTTCACATGAGTCTGTCACACAGGAGCACTAGGAGGAATTTGAAGAGCAAATGTGAGGTAAATACCCCTGCCATGATCTCACAGCATCATTTTCCACCTCCTTCTTTTAAGAAGGGCACACCCTCAGGATAACTGTTTTGATGTGCACACCATTTGCTTCGTGGAGGCTCTACACACTCCTTCTTGACTTCCAGAAGAGATGCCCCATGAAATTCACTCCCTCCAAGCACATTCTCCTTTATTAGCAGAAAGCTGCAGTTTAAGGAGTGCAGCTACACACAAAATCCCCAGGCTGCAGTTATAGGATAGGCCTTCTATATCCTTTAGCACAGGCAGAAAAGGATTCCCAGCCGGGAGTCAAGAGGAGCATCTGAGAATGGACTTCCTCAGATGTTGAACTGCACATGGAAGTCTTTCTAGGTATGGGTCCCTGGTGTCCAAAGGGGGGAAAAACTAAAGACAGCTAGATGTAATGGGTGGGAAGACTTTCTTTTAGGCAGCCTCCTTTTCCAGAGTAGCTCAATCTTAAGAGCCTTTCTTTGAGTACACACTGCACTAGAGGCTCATGCAATAGAGCATTTGTTAGCAACACATCTTATGGTCTGAAAAGAAATAAAGTTCAACTGCTCATGCTCCAAAGCACTGGCAAAACACAGCCATCCCTCAGATCAAACCCACACTTTAGCACAACACTGCAAGATGCAGGCTATACTCATTGGACAAGTCAGTTCTCAGGTGTGATCCACTTCAGTCTGCAAAACTGACCAGAAAAAAATCACAAAATGATGAGAAAATGCTTCCACCACACCTGCAGAAGACAGTACAGTTTAAATACTTTCTACACCAGAAGTGCATGATTTTGAAGACTCCAGCATGGCCATTTCCTGTTGTAATGAACACCGGATCAATCTCAGCTGGAAACACTGTATCCATCCCTGGGAACACTGAGGAGGCTTTCTAAATGACGCACTGTCTTTTTCACCAGGGTGGAAATGAGGTATTTAGATAAGGTTCCTCACACAACTAAAACAGTGCACAAACTACTTGAAAGGAGATGCTAAAAGGAGATGGTTCACTGTGAAAGCAGAGCTCAACTTTGAATTTCATTAGAGAGATACCAAAACATGTAACCAAAAAAAAAAATCTTACAAAAAGGATATTACTGGGGTGGTCACTAAATTTTTTTTCCTTTGAAGAAAGGGAATTTCCACAAGGAGCTAAGGTCATGATGACATGATACTAGAAGAAGAACATTTTGTAATGTGTAGTACTAGTTCTACTGTAACTGAAAACCGTCAAGACACACTTACCTGTGCCAGAGACAAAATACTCTGTATTCAAAGGAACATAAAATCAGGAACACTGACACAAAATCAGGAGCACTGACACAACACTTTATTAATACTTGTCAGATAACATGAGGAAGTCACACCATTGACTTCAGTAACTACTGAGAAATCAAATGAGAAAGAATTTACAAATTGTAATTTTCTATTAAAAGCAAATCAGCTGTAGTGATGGAAAGCAAACATTTTCACACATCTGATTTTATGCATCCTTGGTAGATTTCAAGGTACAGACACAACATGAAAATTATTTTTAAAGCCTTATAGCTGGATACATTTCGTTAACTTCTGCTACTTCCCCCCCTATAAGCAGACATGTTCTCAACAATTTTCCCTTTCATTTTGGAATGCCATTGTGATTGGGGATCAGGAGACTTTGGATTTGTCTTATTTCCCAAATTACTTGAAAGAAAAAAAAATGCAAAGAGTATCTATGTATCACCTAAATGGAAAAACTAAATTATTACCAAGGTCATAATGATTTATTGTGGAAGTTTTAGTTTCATTTTAAAAGTAAATTTTTTAAAATGCTCTTTTCAAGGCATAGAACAGTATTATCTGCTGAATGTCAATCAGTACTGATTCTTTGTAAAGCATTTTGTCAGTCCAAAATATCAGTACAGCAGTAGTAACTGCTATTAATGAAATTGCAAGTAGACCATCTGACCAGAGCCATTACTTCAACCAGTCCATGCCCTGATATCATTGAAAATTACAGTAATATTTTTTTTAGTCCTCAGTTAATCTATTCAATATCAAAATGTCAAATCCCTCTGATTAGCTCAGCACATACACTGTGATTGAACGTCTGAAAGGAGCTTCAGAGATGCTTTGCACCTTCATGTCATGTGCACAGGGCCACTAAAGAACAGAAACACAAACCTTAAAATTCATTACCCAGCTGATGCCATTTAAGCTCAGCAATCAACTTACAAACTGTGTATGCAAGACAGGAGATCACTTGCCAAGATGACATTTACAGTCTAAGTAAACAAGCAGCACAGTCTAGATTTCCTAATGCATCAGGCTTTTTGCAGGCTCTGATTGCTGCTGCTTAATGCTCAGACCACATGCATGCAAAGAGGCCATATGGTTGTGAGAAAAGAAACCACTCTGCTTAAAGCTGAAACCTGCATCCTAAGAATCAGAAAGGACTGGGTTAAATGGTGGATTGTGCTGTCCTCAAGCATTCCTCTTGTCTCCTCCATCAGCATCGATATACCTTTGTTGGAGCATTATGGACTCTGCTTTGCTGAAGGGATGGAAAAATGTTTGGAAGAAAGAAGTGAGGAGTAAACAAATGGAGACAAAAGATGAGGGCATTTGTGGAACCACTTAGAATTACTATGTTGCTAAAATACCCTTGTAATGTGAGGAAATTGGCTGTGAGTAAGTTTGCAGCTACAAAGAGCCACAAAACCTCAACATGGCTTGAAGTGGTTTTGGTGAAGGGAAGCAGCTGTAGCAGCTGGCCTGGATTCTGAAATTTGTTTGGGAAAAAACCCCAACAAAACAACAAAACTCCCCACATGTTCAAGACATACATATCTGCAGAGAACATCAGGAAAGCCTTAGAGAGCTCAACAGGGCCTGGACGAGAACCACACGTCTTCCCAGGAAGGAGTGATGAGTGCACAGGGACCCTCACTCAATTTACTCTCTTATTTTCCCTGTGCAGCCTCTACCAGCTTTTGTTCTTCCAAAGATAGGCTGGGTTAGAAAGCTCTTAACACTCCTCTTTCCACAAAAAGTATTTTTCTGGGAAAGTCCAATAGGCCTGAATCCAGCTACAACAAACTTTCTGGGCACCTCCGACTGTTATGAAATGTAGTGACTCAGCCAAGCTACCTCAAAAATAGAACATATTTTATTTGTTTACTGGAACTTAGTAAACCAGGGCAGGAAAAAAGAAAGCGTCAGAAAGGACACATCCCTACATATTTTCATCTTAGAAAGCTTAGTCCTCCTCTCTGACCCTAGGCAGGTGTCTCTATCTGGCTTTCTGCCTCCCCATAAACTTTTGACTGTCTGCCTCCCTCCCCAGGTCTGTAGTTCTGCACTTCAGACATTCCTGGTCACCTGTCCTGTGATGCAGTTGAATCAGAGGTATCAGTGCTTATTTACAACCAGCATTTCCCCACTTATGTTCCCATTGCCATGGTGAGCAGCAACAGAGCCTGAAATATAAGGTCAAAACATAGCCTAGATATCTCCCACAAGCCATATGGAATAATCATTTTCTGAGGAAATTTCTGGCAAAAATTTGCGCTTGCTGTCTGACCAAAAGCACACCTCAGCTCAGCACTCTGGACTCCTCACTGAGCTCCTGAGACGGAGAACAATAAACATCCCTAAAAAAGCTTGAACCCAGATTCCTCTGCAGAAACTGAAGAGGATCTTGCCAGTTCCTTGTAGGTTATCAGTGTTACTTCTTTGATCTCTGTCAGCCTCACTGTGTTTCCTTCTACCATGTGGAAGTTCAGGGCCATGGCACATATCTGCACTGCTTGCCAAGCACCCCAACATTGCTTCATAGGAATTGATGACTATTTTCCATCTTTCAGAAGCTTTTCAGCCTATCTTTGCACAAATAATGTATGACAATGTAGGTTGCATCTGAATATATTTGGAAAGACAAACCAGACCTCTTTCCCAGTTGCTATTCCACTGAAAACCAAATATCGGTCTGCGTGTCTTGGATTACTCAGTTAGCAGACAATACAGTTATGTGAACTGTATCAAACTAATCAGACATCAAGACAGAGGAAAAAATAGGAAAAATCAAATGAACCCTGGAAAGAGACATCAAGTCCAGGCTGCCAGGACTGCACATACTGAAATACCTGAAGAAAGATTAAAATTATTGTGGTAAGTACATCACAATTTAGGCCAGCCTAAGAGGGAGGTTGTCCACTTGGTGAAAACCTGGACCAAGGCAGATATTCAGTATAAGAGACTGTGTTCTGGATACAGGTATGAGGACACAAAGTATGAAGCACCAAAAAGGCAGAAACATAATAACAACATACAATCGCTGTTTTGTCTCAGCAGGAGTCAAAATTAAATTACTGGGAACTACCAGATTTCAGTAAAAATTGACATTTCTGGGCATTAAATAGGATTATTCAATAGATGAGAACACAGAAATGCAGTATTGACAATAAGTATCAATATATCAGAGTGGTGATACTGCAGCCCAGTTTGGTATCCTAGGCTTGATGAATAATACACTGGGCAGGACAGAAGCTTTTCATTTTTGTATTACCTCCTGTATCACCTCAGCCTTCTCTGGATTAATTTTAAAACAGCTATTTTGGAACTTGTGAACACAAAGGCACCTCCATGTCAGTTTTAGCTTGGGAGACTGTCAAAAATCCAATTCTAGCTGCAGCTTATGTAGAATCAAATGCAGACTCAGGCCCTAATTTTGATATAGTTATCACAACACAAAGACATCAGCTGTTTTTTCCTTTGTGAATTGCAACAGATCTTCTCTGCTGGTAAGTTTTCATGTCATAGTTGCTTTCTGAAAAACAACAATGCAATTTAGAAATTCTTCTCCTCTACCTTGATACAATCTTGAGGAATGCAAGTGAATTCATGCTATTCTGGAACACCAGCAAGATGACAGAGAATAAAAAATTTTAAAGAGTTCAGAATTAAGAAAAAGATGTAATATCCAAGGAAAACAAATAAATATGTAGCCAGAAAATAGACATAGCTGAATGGAAATTGCCCTGTGCAATATAAAAAGTGCTGGTAAAACTTTTTTGGCTTGGCTTTGTTGTTTCAGTCCTAAGAGATCTGAAATGTTTGCCTTGAACTGCTACTGACCATACACATCAGTTTGATGAGAAAGACCAAAAGTTTAGTAGGAATTGTTTGTGTACCATAAGCTGAGGAGCAACAGCTCAGAAGTTATATCATTCAGCAGGCAAAAGTACACTGCAACCTTCACATAGAGAAATAAGTCCTCTCTTGAAGAAAGCCCATGGAGTAAAAGCAAAAGAACACTGTAAGTAAGAGCAAAAGCTCTCAGCGCATTGAGGTGACCAGCGTGCAGCACATCAGAACTTTCCAAAACACTACTCCACTTTCTAGGTCATCACATGCAGGTTCCAATATCTTTCCAAAGGCAAAAGAGTCTGGAAATTGGTCTGGAAGGTAGTCCTGATCAATTCCTAGATGACATATATATGTCACTATGTTATAGGACCGAACAGCAACATATGCAAGCCAAGTCTCCTTCCTGAAGGTCAGATGATCCTATGCAAGTCATTTCCCTGTCTTCTTCTTGATATTTCCATCTGAAGCAAAGACAATAATGATGATGCCCACTGTATTATGCATTTATATAAGATGATGAAAATAAACAGAAGTGGATATGTACTTAAGATTAAATAACTTGCTGTGGTTTCTTCTCTTCACTGACTATCATGCAAGGGAGCTTAACAAGATATTGAACTGCATATTGAAATGCATCTGGAACTGGACATTCCAGATTCAACCCTAGCAGTGTAAGAGTTAGCATCATTATTAATACGCTGAATACTTCTCCAAAAATCTCAAGGTGAAAGATCAGAATTCACCTCTAGATCAGAATATCACCTCTATAAGGTGGGAGTTTTTCCCTCTCCACAGGAATGTTATCATAGATTTTAATTGGAAAATGTCTATTTACTTCAAATAGGAGGGGGAAAATGTGCCCAGACTGGATATGCATGGCAGCTGCAGTGAGGAAACAAGAAACTAAAGAAGTCTAGACCAACATGAAAGCTTTTAACGTGCCACTGTAAAGGTTCAACTAGTTAGACAGAGTCTAACTGACTGTGACTTTAAGAGTCAGATGATTTTATCACCAATCACCTTAATGATCGTGCATACTCAGCTGAGAGGAGCTGTGGACACAATTTGACTCTCATTTGAATCCATAGATTTTTTCAATTTCTATTTTTTTGAAATACAATATAAATGTGAAAACACAGCTCCTAAAAGAAACAGCAGAAAAGTTTTACTGAGCAATCATATAAACATAGAATACCAGGTTGAAAGGGGACCTCAGGACAGTTTTGCAGCGCACTCCCAAGGCAATGCTCACCACACCTGTGCCATTCTTCCATCATGAAATCACACCCACAAGCTTGTAATCCAGCCCAAGGACTCCAAAGAAAAATGTAGTTGTTACCTGTACCTGATGTTCATCTAAATAACAGTCCCCAGCAGCAAGAAATTGACACAGTACAGCTATTTATGACACCAGCACTCTGTGATCTGCCTCACCCACACCTTCTCTCTTTCCTTGGTAACTCTGGAAAAGAGCTTACCCTTCCCTTGGACTCCCTTTGATAGCAAGGGACATCCATTTGGCTCTTCTCAGTGGAAGGAAATCCTCATGGATCTAAGGTATCTGTGACAGCCAAGGCTTACCTATTTCATCTGGTTGTTTGAGCACCTTAATCAGCCCAGATGAAGATTATAATCGATGCAAGGACTCCCTGATGACTTTTCCCCAAAGCCAAATCTCTCCTTTGCCGCTTTATGAAAGTTGAAGTATTTATGTGGGAATGTACCAATATCAAAATTCTATGTAAGATTTTTTAACTCCAGGATGGAACTTCAAAAGAAAACTAAAGAAATTCACTTAACCTGCTCTATGAGTACCAGGACTTCTGTAAAACAAATACAGCAGCGATGAAGGATCTCACAGGATGCAACATCTTTGAAACTTGGTCTCATGCAGCATTAATACATCCATCCTCTTTTCTTCCTCCTCTAGCTGACTACATTTGAATCATGCATATGAGAAAAAACATCAGGACGGTACCGTTAGCTGCACTACAAGTCGCAGAAGCACAAATGGCATGGAACGTCTGAGCCTTTTAATAATGATGCTCTTCTCCGCTGCAGATCACCTGGCACGCACAGTTCAGCTCTCTGAAAAAATAATGCAGTCACTCCCTGATTAAATTACTCCTGGAGTGGAAAAGACATTGAGCAGCCTGCCTGTTTCAATTGGCTGTGTAGTGACTGAGCTCCATCAATATGGAAATAATTAGAAATCCTAGACCAATATAGAGGAGGACAAGGAATATGTGACCCACATAAAGGGCATGCTGGAGTTGCATGAAAGTGAAATCATAGTGTAATATTAAGGGAAAAGTCCTTGATATCAGTGATGGAGGTTAGAAAACAAGTGAAGATTACTTCAGTAAAATGCCAGAGGGTTCCAACTGAGATACAACCCTTTTCAAACACATTTTACAAGCTTCTTTCTCCTAGGAAAGTGGTAAAATTGAGATCTTATTTTAAGTCCTAATTCATAACTCTAATCCACACCTTTGTGTCTCTTTTGCTCTTGATGTTTAATAGGTTTACAAGATTACTAAGTAGCTGCCAGACAAGATTTTTTACTTGGGCTCTGAAGCTTTGACCTTAGTAGTAGTGAATAGCCCAAAAGATCCTAATCAGAGTATGAGAAATGGACAAGTACCCTAGGAAAACCAAAAAGCAGATGAGCCCATTTTCCCCAACTCAAGCAGATGAACTGCTTGAAAGAAAGAAAATTATGGCCCTGAATTTACTGGAAAAATTCTGTCACATACATCTGTAAAATCTCTAAAAAAAGCTTACATTTTCCTTGGATGTGACTCACTTGCCCACCTGTGCTAACCAGGAAGAGCCAGCACTCCAGTATAAGAGGTGCTTTGCTGAAATTGAAGTGCTCTGCTTCCCACATACTCCTGCAGCTGGAGTACACAGCACATGCAGGCACACCATATAGCTCTGTCTCTCCTGCCCCTCCCTGGAATTGCTGGCAAACAAGGTGTGTAACACCAGCCTTCTTCAGCTTCCTCTACCTGGCTGTCATAGCAAAAGGCAGATCCAATAGCAAGGAAGAAAAATGAAGTGAAAACCACACTGGACAAATGCAAACATCCATGCCCATTAAATTCTAAACTTTTTTTGTCCGCATCTCAAAACTAGGGCCACCAATTCATAACTTTTAAGGGTTTCTGAAATGTGCTCTCAAAACAGTTTTGCAGGTACCTTACATTTGCAAAGATCTAGTTTCTTAGTGTAGTTGGTTCCTAAGGATTTTAGAGTGAAGCTTTATTTTCCTTTCTCTAATGCTGAGAAATTTTCCTTTCATTCCTTTAACATTACGAAAGTGCTTTTCATTTCCTGAACAATTTTCAGAGGAAGCCGCTATATTTTTGGAGTAGCTTATTAATTCATAAATTTATATATATAGTTCAATTAAGCATCAGAAAACTTCACCACTGACTTTTATCTCATAAAATCACCTTACAGTATCCCGTAAATTGAAAAGTTTTCTATCCCTGTGGCTCAAACAAATCTCTGTATCAATTTTTAAGCTAGCAATGACTACTTTCACAGTAAGTTCATTAATCTAAAATATTTCTGTTTAAATTTGCTAGGATTAGAGGTAACATTATGATGTGTTATATATTCCCTTCAGACAGTTTTTTTACTTAATAGCAGTATGATGAGAAAAAAGCTGTGCAGGTAACATGATTCCTTATGTACACCACTGTATATTTTTTTAATAGCTTTTTACAAGATTTCCCAAAGTTTATTTAAAATCTCTTCCCTGAAATCTAAAGGCTACACCTTCTCACAAATAAAATAATACAAAGTTTCCTGTACAAAGGATGTTTCAAAACTGTTACCTCTATTTTCAGACTATTTTAACTGAAGAGGAATGCTTTTCTAAAATACTGTCTCCACATTAAAAGCACACATGGGAAAGACTATTTGATGTAAAGCTCCTCCTTTCAAAATCAATACAACTCAAAGCTTCCCTCTGTGAAGAAAGACGGTACGTACGTGGCCATTGTAAATGCTAATGAAAATATCAGTTGCAGGATACATGAATGCAAAGAACCCAAATATAGACATACTCTGGTCTGGGCAAGTGAAAATCTAATTGTCCTATCAGGGATTGGGCGACTGGCTACAAAAGCTAAAAAATAAAACTGTACCTTTCAAAACTGGAAGCCACTTGGTTCACTGAGTGATTACCATTGATCCCTGGCAAATGGAGCTCTGTCTAACTTGGTTATGATCATGGCCAGGACTTTCATAACTACCTTCTATTAAATCAATTCATAGGGGGAAATGCTGGAAAAAACTTAAAATTGTACAAGTATTAAAATCCCACTTTTAAGACTGAAATGTTCTGCCTTCCCAGATGTAGTTGAAGTACCACCTTGGTAGCAGGAATGGCAGCACAGGTGACATAACATCTCCTTACCTTTTACCATTCACATCCCAGCAAAAGATGTCAGTGCAACACAAACCACTGACCATAAGTACTGGTCTGGGTAACATGAAACTCTCTGAAACTCTCTGCCTTGGTGCATGTGCCTGGGAGGCCTTTGGATAGTCAATCTCTCCTGCGGTTTGAACATTTTGGCCTGTAATTCTTTATTAAGCCAACTTTCAAAAGAAATGATCTCTTAGTAAACCAGGTGGAGTTACAGATCGCTCAACTGGTTTGAAAACTAAGTGATTCTAATTTCTAAATATGGCTATACAATAAGCCATAATCTAGTAGGCAAAACTCTGACTTTAAATGCAGGATATATAAGTCCAGCTTTTGGTTCTGCCACTGGCCCACTGGCAAGATTACGTGTGAGTATTCTCACCATACACAAAACAGGAACAATAAGAGAATTGCCTCAAAATCTGAGCAACATTATAAGCAGATGATTAATAGATATATTGGGCTGCAGACTTTTGGCTTTGAAAATCTTGATCCAGTTTCTTATCCTGGAAAGGAAGCTGGGATTATTCAATTTAAGAACTGTCAGCTATTTATAGCCTCAGCTATTAAAAAAAAAATTCTTTTAAGAAGTAGCAAGCCAGAAACCTCTTGCTGCCCAACCATCTCCAGTAGAAACAATTCCCAGGGGTATCTACATACTGTTCCAAGGTTGCTGGAGTGCATATTGTTCCATGTCTTCTTGCCAGTAAATTGCCAAACCGCTGTCAGACACATAATGGAGAGGAAAAAGGAAAAAAACAGTTCTGAAGATTTAACTTCAGTAGGGTTTCTATCACTGTTCTCTTACTTTAGGAGGATGATGCTCATGTCCAAGTGACTGAGTAACATTTCTCTGTTATCAAGGCAATGCAACCTGATCTAGTGGAAGATGTACTTGCCTACAGCAGGGGGGTTGGAATGAGATGATCCTTAAACAATGTTCAATGCTAATGAACTCGTAAGTACATTCCCATTGGCATGGAACTGGGCTAGCATAGTACAGTTTTGCCTAAAACGCATAAACCTGTTGAAGATGAACCTGAAAACAGAATCCAGAACTGTAACTACTCTAAAATTGAGGTACCTTAACAAAACCAAAAAACCACACAGCTGTGGTTTTTTGCTATCTTCTGACAATCAACTTTCTGTCTCCATGCCAGAAGACAGACAGAGCTCTGCAAAACATTGAATGTGTTAATTTACTCATTGGTAGAGACTACAGCTCACCATGCAGACATTTTTTCTGAAAACAAAGTCCCAAAGGGAGGTGAAGACATTTACTCCTACTTTGACTAACCAGTCAAGTATAAGAATGTTACACCTATGCTAATAAAGATATCTGTGAGTTTCTAACAAGGAAACCATTAAGGACAATGATGACATCTTATCTGTGTAGACACAAATAGTTGGGGATGAAAGATTAACACTGCACTGTCTGAAAACTTTTGTAGTGCGACTGAATAAAAAATGAGAGTTTCTTCAAGAATCAGAAAATGACTTGAGGTTTGCTGGTGTGGACAAAGACGCAGTGTGACAGAGCTTTCTCTCACCAGAGGGTAACTAAGTGAGGGAGGCTTATGAGCAGGCTTTCTCCAGTAGATGTGACCTGAAAGGTAAGCTACATGCAAACAAAAAATTTTGTTAGAAGAGGATCAAGTCAGAAGGACAGGGTGAAAGAAAATAGAAGCTAGGTGTAAATAGATGCAGCATTTTTGCCTTATGGTTTTTGTCCATATCTTTCGTGTTTCTAAGTGCATTGCTGATTTTAACTGTTACAAACAAAAGTTCACAGCGCATTTCCGTTTAACCTGTCTTGACCTTGTGCACGGTTTAGACTAACGAGCCTTTCCTTGGCAAGACACAGACCAGGTCACAAGGGTAAGAACACAAGCACCTAGTTAACCAGGTAACAGGAACCCAGTTTGGGGCATGCAAGGAGAAATAGAGCAACCCATGAGCTCTGCTACATTGACTAGGTAGAAAGCTGACACCACAAACATCATGGAAAAATGAACACCTTCCAGTAGCTCTTGGGAAGCAAGAAGGATGGAATCCAGTAAGATATTGCATCAACTCCAAAGATCCCAAAGAACACACCAAGCCACCCACAGCACTCATCCTCCTTCCCCATTCATGTTTTCTGCTAAAGTCATGTCCATAGAAATGTCAACACATCATGGTGGGAGTCTAATAAGATTTGAAAAGCAGTATTGGCTACCTCTCAAACCAGATCAGAAGGGAAGGGAGGCAGCCCAATACACCCTCTGCCAGGGATGGTGAATCAGAGATCCTATATATTTTTTTTAGAAAAAGGTTCAGAATACATGTTCTACAAAGACTGCATTCATTTATTATACTGCTTAGTTTTAAGTTTTTTAAGGAACATTCAACTTGAGATAATTTTAAGAATAGGGAATAAAGGAGATTTTTTTTTTTTTTTGGACAGAGAAAACAGGTTGCAGACATAAAGTGGGTATTTGCACTGTGGCAGGATATGGATTTCTAACTCCAAAAAATAAGATGACAGAAAATAATAAGATTTGGTGTAATGTTAATTAAAGAAAGTTAAGCCTCAATGGGTTTTAAAACACTTTAGAATTAATTTGTTCATTTGAGTATTGTAAATGCTTACAGTGGTAAATAATTTTGTTCTATAAAATTAAAAATAGTTTACTGTAACTTTGTAACTCTGCCCTCTATCATTCCTTACCCCATCCCAAGTAAAAAAAAAAACCTCTTGACAAACTGTTTAAGGACACTTCTGAATGGAGCTAACATTAACTGGAATTCAAACAGCAAACAGCTGTCTGTTCAAACACCTCACAGAGATGTGAGGAGACAAACAAGAGAGATTTAAAACATTTTGCTAAATCAAAAGTGTTTCTGGGCATGCAGTACAGCATGTCTGCCTTAAAAGATGCAGACTCCCCTTGTAAGAGATGAACCAAATATCCATATGGATTGATTTAAATAATGAGAAAACGATATAAAGCATGAGCAAAAATCTTGAATTATAAAACCTGCAACCTGCAGAAAAGAAAAATTAACATCCCTTGAATTGCAAGCTCTTAAATTGTTTGAAAAGAAATGTGAACAAGAAGTAGTGTTTTCTAATTCCCCATGCACTAATCATAACTCACCAATAGTGGTTTCCCACACAAATCCATTTTCAATGCAGTTGCATTGGGCAATGTTGCAGTGACACCTTTCAGCTATTCTGATGCTCATAAATAATGATTCAAGCTTTTAAAGCTACATACTTCCTGTAAGAAGAAACATTAAGTAGACAAGGAAGTAAACAGCTTGATATGAGTAACTATTTTATTTGGACTGCTCTTAAAAAAGAATACACAAAAAGTACATTGTATATGTTTGAAAACAAGTCTACTTAAGTTAAACATTACCATAAAAGTAATTCTTTTACAAGGAAAGTGATTCACAGTGGAAACAATTTGAAACTCAGTTTTACAAAGTTTGCATAAGAACTGCCCACCCAGGTCAAGAAATACACTCATTCCCACACAATGTGATAAGCATAGAGGACAAAACCAAAGCAATTACAAAAAATGATCTTTCATTGATGCAGACAACAAAAGCTAATAGGACCATGCAGATATGTAGTAGATATTGCTGAAATAAACATACAGGATTTTAAGTCTCACATAGAGAAGTAACAGTTTTGTGACAAGGATAAACACATTTTATCAATAAGAAAAACAGATAGCAACAGGATAATCTCAGCAACTACAAAGAAAATAAATACTGCATCTACTTCATAGTCTAATTTCAGAGATAATGATTAAAAATTGCCTTACCTCAAATACAGCTTGAAGAGAGGCATTAACAATATGCCTACATCCTTTCTTAGTTCCCTTTATAGCAATCTAAGAAGAAATACAAAATAGTAAATAACTATCTTTCCTTCAGACAGCTTGTGCCAAGGAATAACACACTTTCCAGTAAAGTGTGAAGAAAAGAAATAAAAAATTAAAACTCAAAAAGACAATCCTTGCAAAATAAAAAGACAAGGAGTTTATATATTTTAAATTCACAGAATGATTTATTGCATTTTAAGGGAGTTGAGACATTCAGGAATTAGATAGTGTAGAGTTAGCAGTGATATTACCTCAATTGTCACTAAAATATTAATTCAGTACATTTATCTACAAAAGGAAGATTGTAAATTCATCCACACAGAACTCGGACACTGGAGACATAAAAAGATTCCTATTCCAGTAGTAAGCACACATGGGCTCACACGATACAACCTTATTAACTTGCTTTTTCCTCCCAAATGACAGTGCTTACTAAAGCAACACTCAAATATTAAATGCTTTGGTCAAGAGTTCAGTCACTGACCTGCAATGGAAGCCTTATGTTCAGCTCCAACATTTTCTAACAGCAAACAAGGAGAAAAAAAATTGGTTTCACGGAATGAACTGGCAAAAAAGAAAATCCTCACATAAGCTTTCCCCGAGGGGAAGAAATATCCACAAGCTTTAAATTGGCCAGGCGGATTTAAGAGGAAGCAAAAAAAAAAAAAAAAAAAAAAAAAAAAAAAAAAGGCAGCTCTTTCTGTTGCGTCAAAGAGCCCACTGTGCAATAGGAACAGTGAACAGAGTTGTTAAACTGGCAAGCTTTTGCTGAAGACAGCTTTTCAATATGCTCTCAGCATCGTCTCCCAGGGCTGGCTGGAGACAGTCCCACTCCTCTTATATGGGCTCTACTCCTTCAAGAGGCAATCACTCTTAAGGACAGTTTCTATAAACATACTGTTCTACCGGCTTGGCTGCACATGATGAGGGCAATTGCACACGTATACATACCTGCATTCAGGGAGCAGACCTGCATGCACTTGGGGAAAATGCAGGCACACTCAAACTAGCCATCATTACCTTGGCTTAAGAGCAGGATGCTATTGATGACTGACTGCTTGCTAAAACTCCCTTCCCCACTTAGACCATTCAGTGTGCTGTTGGAAAGCAATCCTGAAAGGCACAGTACTTAGAGAGGAAACCTCTAATGCAATTCCCTTGGGATGTTGTAGCCCCAGCAGTGCTCTCTGACTAAAGGAAATCAGTAGTCACATGCTGCTGCCTAGCTTTGTGTGTAGTGCAGAGAGCTTGGAGAGCCACCAGAGACTGCGGCTACATGGGATGAGTGAACTGTCCCTCCCAGGAATGATGGCTCCATCACTGAGGACATCTTTAGGGGCTGAACCCATGTACATAAGGTGAACAGAATAAGGACATCAAGCAACCTGGTTAAACACTAGTAAAGCCACACTCATCACCACATACAGGAAACTGCCACACAGATCTCTGCAGGTGAGGACAGCGCCCTGCATTCCTTTTACAAGCCATGGAGACCTAAGAAAAGGCATTCAGAGCACAGTGCAACCTACTCCAACCTGCATCTGGTCTGCTGAGCTGCCTTCTGGGCTTCACTGCCTACAAAGGGAAACCATGATGGCTTTCCCAAAAAGAGGTTGCAGACAGCAACATTTTTAGAGATGAGTGCCACTCCAAAATGACAAGGCGATGAATGCCTGCAACATGTGTGCAGAAAGAACTTGCAAAGAAGAATGGCATTGGTAAGGGACAGGAATAGAAAAGGGAAAATACAAACTGTGGAATGCACTTTTCAATGTGACTGCAGAATTAAAAGTGGGGACAAACATATGCAGCTGGTTAATTTAGAATTTCTCTTCTATTTATATATCTTTCGAAGTTGCCACAGGGACATAATGAGCCTGAATATGTGGGAAGGCAGCAGAAGGAAACGAAGTGTATGCAGGAGTTAAATTCTCTCTATTTGTGTTCTTTCTCTACTTTGTGAACATTTATATGGAAAAATTACTGGTTTAACAACTTCTCTTGAAATCCTTCCAGGTGAAAATGAATTTCTCTCCTAAAAAGTGTTTCCATAAATGACAGACTAAGTTTCTGCAAAAAGTACCTTCAACTTAGAAGTGAAATACAGCATTTTCTAAGCTTTTAGCCCCGTAAATTTAATGCAAGGTCCTATTTGTGCACCAAGCAGTGTGCTGCTTTATTGTGTTCTCACAACACCAGACAACTCACTGTGTCCAAAGCCCCAGCTGTAGTGTCACTAGACTCATATGGGCGTAGTTTTTGCCACACGAGTGATTAATAATTCTGTCTGTGCTGTGTGGAAGATAATTACAATCTGGTTCAGTTCCCCAGATCTAAAAGCTAGGCAGGTATTTTAACACATCTCACAATAATAATACCTGCTCATAAGATTACCTAAATGTTTCCCCCTATAAATCCAGACTCTCCACCACTCATAAGTGTCAAACTGCAAGCTGAAGGAAACTGGTAATATTTGTTCTTCTCTTGAAATTGATTTTTTGTTTATCTCAGTATAATAAAAGTAGATTAATTTGCATGTTGAGCAGGTGGCTGGAGCAGATGATGTCCTGATGTCCCTTTCAACCTAAACTATTTTGATTCTGTGAAAATGAGGTCAATTATTAAAAGCTGCCTTAGGCTATTACAGAAATTAAGTGGACTGTGGCCAACTTCAGTGTTTTGAAGCCATAATTTGGATTCAACTGTCAACTGCAGTTTCAGAGTCAAAGATCTCCATTATGTCACTTTGGGAGAAGCTACCAGATCGGCTGAGACATAAAACATAAGCATTTGTAATGATATTGCCGTCTATGAGGTCATTAATGGATATCACTTAATGGAGAGGGCTGTATTGGTTCCCACACATCCCTTGCTGCTCCACTCTTGGGTTCCCAATCTCCTTTATTTTTTCTTCCCTTCTTATCTATCACCCAGTCATCCAATCTCAATTTAGTGTCCTTCAGCTGCAGAGACAGAGAAGACACTGAGAATTCTGAGTGACTAAAAGCCCAGACACCTCATGTCAGCTGTAGCTGTAGAAATTCCTCTGCACAAAGCAAAGGACACAGAATTGACAAAAAAACTACAAAACAAGAAAACCTTTTGCATGATCCCTGGTTTTTGTGTAGACTCCGCCACACTGCTAGCTCAACACAGACTGTCTTCTTCAAGGCCTCACTCAGAAGATGTGAAGAAGGTGACCCCTTTCAAATCTTTTCAGTATTATGCAAAGCTTTAGCTTCCTTGTAACCCGTGTCAGACATCAACTCCTGCTTCCCAGGCCTAAGGAGTGGCTATCAAGTCAAGCCCTCACCGCTCAGCACAGCAGTTATCCCAGCCTTTACACTGCCACATCATAGACCACTTTATCCCATACCTAAAACCCAACCTACACATCCTTAGGGCTTGCTGTAAATACTCCAGTCCTGTATAAGTTACAGCAGCCTACGGCAGCAAGCCAGGAAATCCAACACAGAATGAATGCGATCTGCTGGGATTATACTGATCCAGAAATGTGGAAGGTGGAGAATGACATTTAGAGCCCTTTGCCGCTGCCAAGTGCCAACCTAACACCTTTCAAACACTCTCCTGGCTCATGAAGACTCGCTTTTGTGGTGCAGAAGGAATTTGAAGCACTACCACCAAGGTCTTCTATATGGCCTTTGCACACATCATGTATCCGTCCCTGTGCTGCATCAGCTACACTGCCTGAATCATCTCTGTTACTCACTGGCCTTCCTCAAGAAATGGGGCAATCTTCCCAGGGAAAAATCATCCTTCGCCACTGCCTTGAGGTCACTGCTGCCTCTTTCCTGCTATAGAAGGTCACAAAGCCTCTTCCTGAAAAACAAGGCTCATGTAGGTATTTCAGCTGAGTCCTGCATTCCTGCAGGAAGGAGGCTGAGTGCACTTCCAATTGTCTAGCTAAAACATTGAGATTCAGCATGTCCTGCGCTGTGGAAATCCAAACAGCACAATCTGGGCAAGAACTCAGGAATGCTACTGTAAGTGGAGAGGAAGCTTCAGACCCTGACAGGCGTAGCCCAACCCCGCCACCACCTACATGCGTGGCTCCTGGAATAGGAGAGGAGGATGCAGTGCCATTGGCACATCAGTAGTTGAAGTTTAAAGCAGCAGTGGCTCTGAACTGTTCACCTGGCTAAAAACCAAGTTTATATTCCAAGTACCTTCAAATACTAGTCTGATGTCACCTGTTGCAGACACAGCGCCCATATTCTGAAGAACCACAGTGCTCCTCTTCCTCACATCCACAAGTGAAACATCAGTGGTGTTTCCTGCTTGCTCAGCGGAATCACTTGTTCCAGTCCCCTGCAAGTCTGATCCTGCTGCCTGTCTTGTATCTATGTGAGGATCACAGAGCAAACAGTTTTTCCTCCTAAGACCAGGCAGCCTTAATGTAAGTATTTTCTTAGGTTTAAACTCCTCCAAGCCTCAACCACCTTTGTCTGTGTGCCCTTCAGACTTCTCTTCTCTTCCATGAAGTTATGCTGATAAAGAAATATCCAGTGTCCAGAGGACACACAGATACATACAAAAGGAAAAAAAAAAAAAAAAAAAAGGTGTTTTTAATTTATTGGACGTATTCTCCCTTGCCTAGTGAATTAAATACAGCAACACCTTGCTTTCAGGACACCTTGTGAAACTGGTTCAAAAACTGCTATCTCTCTGCCTAGCTGATGTCTTAGGGGCGATTCTGCACCAGCAATTTTTCAGGGCACTCCTCACACATCCATTAATTTTCAGAAATAACTTTTGGTAATCCCCTGCCCACCCATTTCCTTCCTGCAGCATCCTGATTCTGGCCTCACAAGCAGCATAGGGGGAGCCCCAACTAGCCCATCAGCTCTTGCTGGGCAGTTTCCAAAGAGACAGAATACACAACTTTATTACCATATTCAGTCCCAGAATGCAAAACTATTAAATTATTATTACTAGTCAATCAAATTTGGCTGTATACATCTGCACAGGCACATGGGGAAGAGCTCTGGGTGACCTACACACCGGCCAGTGATTAACATTGCTGCAGATTGCAGGGCTGTGAAGCCTTTTTTAGGTACCTGTGCCATCCTACAGCAGTTTGTAGCTTGATAACAAGAGCAGGAGAAGAGGAGGCGCCTGTTTAATGAGGGACTGACTTTCTGCTGTGCCTTTGTCACCTCTCTGTGGTGACAAATGGCCACAGTCTCTGTGTGAATGGCCACAGTCACCTCAGCAGGAAAACAAGGACCTTGCCTTTTACCTGTAAGAGAGGTTACAAGTCTCTTAAAACTATTTGCTGAAAGGATTATTGCACTAGCTCTTAGATGTGTAATTTATGGATTTAATCAGTGGAAGTCCCCAAGTGCAAAGTCTGTAAGGTCTATTGCAACATCAGAAAGGAAGAGCTTACTTGAAAGGAGCAAAGAAAGCGACAAGGAAAGAAACTGAGAATTCCGACTAAGTAACATAAGGGGTTATGCTTGTAATCAAGCGTCCTGACATTAAAATCTAATTATAAGAAGCAAGACTCTCTTCCAAGCTGCTGAAAGGTGGATGCAGATCTGTGGTGAAAGGTCCTGCTTTTCCTTCGCATTTGCCTGCGGTGACTTTAGCAGCGGACTGTAAGAACTTTAGACAACACTAGCCCAGGCAGCAGCGCCTTGAACTTTCAGAGCGGGCTTTGACCTGCAGCAACACCAGCTTTAGGAGGGCAGCGCTCGCTGCCGCCCACACGGGCGCTTTGGCTCGCTCGGGCCGGGCCGCCGAGCAGTCCCGGGCCCGCCGCGACACGCCGGCCAGCGAGGGCGCTCCGCGCGCCGCGCCGCGCTGGGGCGGAAGTGCGGGCGAGCCCGGCTCGAGGAGCGCCGTGGCGCATGCGCGCCGCCCGGCGGCCGGGGCGGAGCCAGGCCGCGCCGGCTGCAAGATGTCGGCGCAGGGGGACTGTGAGTTCCTGGTGAAGCGGGCCCGGGAGCTAGTACCGGGGGACCTGTGGGCGGCCAAGGCCTGGCTCATCACGGCGCGGAGCCTCTACCCCGCCGACTTCAACATACAAGTGAGCGCCGCTTCTGTCGCACACGTTCGGTACCGGGGCCCCGCGCGGGGTCGGTGCCGCCCTGCCTGATTGACAGACAGCTCGGCCAATGGGGGCGGGGAGGGGCGGGGCCGGTGGGTGCCGCGGTGACTTCGCGGTTAAAAAACAAAAGAAAACTCTTTATTACCACTACTTCTACTGCTACTGGTTAAAGTATCTCTCCTCAATATGGCTTTTGTGGCATCCTGGGGGCCTTGCGTGGCATTTGACCGGGTTCAAACCGTGCTCAAAGAACTCTTTGAATTCCAAGTTTTCAGTTTGTGTAAAAATTAAGCCGGCGTGTTCACAGAGCCATGGAATGTTAAGGGTTGGTTTAAAGATCATCTGGTCCAACCCCACTTCCATGGGCAGGGCCAGCTCCCACTAGACTAGGTTGCTCCAAGCTCCATCCAACCTGGGCTTGCACACTTCCAGAGATGGGGCAAGCGCGGCTTCTCCGGGCAGCCTGTTCCTGTGTCTCAGCGCTCTGACACTAGAGAATTTCGTCATTATATATAATATAAAGTTCCCCTCATTCAGTTTGTACCCATTACTACTTGTCCTAGCACTTCCTGATGAAGAGTCCTTCTCTGACTTCTCTGGTGGCCTCTCCTTTAGATACTAGAAGGTTGCAGTGTTAATAATATTAAGTATATTGTCAAGCAGAATTTTATGCCTAAATTAATGTGTGATTAAATAGTCTAATGCACCTTCTAATTTCTCCAGCAAATGTTGCAGTCCTTTTATTTTCTATTATGCAGACTGCTGTGGCAAATCAAGGGCAGTTTTTTAGAGTGGAGGGACTGATGTGATTGATAAATGTATTTGGGAAAGCTGATGTTCTGTTCTTGCATGCTGCAGTATGAGATGTACACTATTGAGAGGAATGCTGAAAGGACAGCGTCTGCAGGCAGGCTGCTCTACGACATGTAAGTAATCAGAGCTGGAACTCTGCCTTTATCCCAGGTGCTCCATTCATGGAATCGGTTTGGGAAAGTGCTCTGAGATGATTGAGTCCGGGCTATGACTAAGCACCACCTTGTCAACTAGACTATGGCACCAGGTGCTGCATCCAGTCTTTCCTTAAACACCTCAGGGATGCTGACTCCACCACTTCCTGGGCAGCCCACTCCAAATCTAATTGCCCTTTCTGAGAAGAAATTCCTCCTTATGTCCAACCTAAATGTCCCCTGGGGCATCTTAAGACCGAGTCCTCTTGTCCTGTCACTGGTTGCCTGGGAGAAGACTGACCCCACCTGGCTACAGCCTCCATTCAGGGACTTGTAGAGAGTGATAAGGGCACTCTTGAGAACTCCTTTTCTCCAGGCTGGACAACCCCAGCTCCCTCAGCTACTCCTCACAGAACCTATGCTCCAGACCCTTCGCCAGCTGCACTGCCCTTCTGTGGACAGATATATGTCAGGATTTCCAAAAATATAAACTTAGAGTTTTTGTAAATCTGTGTGGATAAATTAGCACAAAAGATCTAATTAATTAAGAATAAACTGTAAAAAGGAAGGTTTTATTTTCTGTTTTGCCCAAATGCATACTTTTATGAGAAGGTTTTGTCTTTGATACAGATTTTGAGATCAGTGTACATTCCTTGTCTTAAACTTTGTTACAGGTTTGTGAATTTTCCAGACCAGCCTGCTGTATGGAGGGAGATCAGTGTTATTACATCAGCATTAAGGAATGACTCCCAGGACAAGCAGACACAGTTTTTAAGAGGTAAGGATTCTATTCTGAAGTAATCTAAAAATAAGCCCTCTGATTATTTATCTAGTTTGACAAGTAAATGCCAATTTTTCTAACTTTGCCTGTGGGCTGCAGGGTTTGTTTTTTGCCCTCAATTCAGTCATACAGACTTCATTTGGTGTGTTAGGCTTAGAAAATCAAAGGGACATGACAAGCTGATTCCCATTGCTTTGTCTCTGGTATGGGTAGGCTTTCTCTGCCAGAACAAGAAGCACATAGAAGAGCAATTGAATAGGAAATAAGTGGAATGGGACTTTAAAATCATCGTCTCGCAGACTGCAGAGAGCAGTGGATGGTTGTAAAAATGGGGTGAATTCTCGTTGAATTAGTGAGGGATATAAAAATGAATGGTGTCCAGAAGGGCTTGGCATTCACTGCTGGCAACCACAGGAAGTTTTGAAAGCAGGATTTACACCTGAGAAACTATAATCTGCTGTTTGAATATGTACTTCAGAAGCTCTAAGAATATTCCAGTTAAGAAAACATTTGATTTTCATGGGGTATATTTTTTAGAGCAAATGCATAAAACATACAGGGAGAATATGTGAATTTCTTTTTAGTGTCTCAATGGATGTTTAAATTGAAAAAAACCTACATTTTAGTAATGAAAGTATTGGTTGTAGAAGTAAAATGTAAGAAAAAAAATAAATGAACGGTTTTGAGATAGCATCTTGAAACATCAGATACTGAAGTATTGGGATTTAGAGTATTCTACTTACTAGCAGTCTTACTTGTCAATTCAAGTTCCTTGCACCCAAATAAACACTATTACAGATAAATATTTATTTGGTCTTCTCTGAAAGAAACAGACTTTTTTCAGGTATGTGTGTTAAAAGTGGAAAAAGCATAAGGAAATCCCTTTTTGTTCAGCAAAGCAGGGTGATGTGATGGTCTTTTATGCTTTGTCAGTCATCTTTACAATTCAGACACAACAAGTTAATGTTGTCAATGTTATTTTTTTTTTTTAAGGATTATTTGAGACCCTTCCTGGTCGCGTTCAGTGTGAAATGCTCCTGAAGGCAACAGAGCAGTGCTTTAACACATTAGAAAGGGCAGAAATGCTCCTTCTACTTCTGCGGCGTTTCCCAGAGACCGTGGTGCAACACGGGGTAAGAGAAGAGAAGAGGAACTCACAGTAATTGTTAAGGATATTGGCCCTCAGTTTTTTGAGGTTCTGCTGAAATGTGTTTTCCTCTGCCTTAATGAGAGGATGGGTCTTTTTGTTCAGGTTTAATTGTGGCTAATAAATAGTTCAGACTGCTGGATCTTGAGCTTACCACCAGGAAGGGATTGGGCAGAATACAAATAGAAGCAAATAAAACAAAAGTTTTATATTTATTAAGCAAAAAAAGCAGAAGTTTTTTGTTTTGTAAATGAAAGGATATCAATCATACATCACTTTCACTTGTCTGTGTGTGTCATTACTGAAACAGTTTTATGCACAGTTTGTCTCTTGGTCTGGTTTTGCTATCTTCTGACATTGCTTTTCATCTGCTGTTAAGTGTGGATAGTTTAACTGTATATTTGGAGACTTGCACATGCTGTTGCCATAGAATTGTTTCTGAATTACTGTTCAACCCCACTGAATTGCACTCAAAAAGTTTCTGAAACCACTGGTCCACTATTTGATTGTCACCTCTGCTCACACAGGTAGGCCTTGGAGAAACGTTATTAGATGCTGAAAGTATTGAAGACCAGGAATCTCCAGTGAATTGTTTTAGAAAATTATTTGGTAAGAAAATATAAATGTTCTTGTTTTACAGTGCAACTTTTTAGTATGACAATGTTCTGAGGTCAGTAAACTTCTTTCATGATACTATGATGAGAAAACTGCTTTAGTCAGAAGAGGCTCAGGCTGTGTTAATTCAGGCTGGCCATATGGTACAAGTCGGTCCTAGAACCATTCATGTGAGGTTCTTTCTGGTGTATGGTCATCCCATTGCTAATGGAGAAACCTTACCTAGGAGAAATAGAACAAAAAACCCCATAAACCTAAAGGATTTTTTGTTTGTTTTCTATTTTAGTTTGTGATGTTCTTCCTCTGATAATTAACAACCCTGATGTACGACTTCCTGCCAGCTTGTTGTATAAATATCTGAATAAAGCAGCAGAATTTTATATTAATTATGTGACTAGATCTACACAGACAGAAAGTCAATATCAAGGTAAGAATATTTTCACAAAATCAAGTTTAGAATGTGTCTTAGTATCACTGATGTCCATAAATCAAAAATGCATTATTTTTATGTTAATGTATCCCACAGACAAGATACCATTAATAGTAGTATTTAGTGTTTCTTAGTTCTTTGATTCCAAAATACCAAGATGGTGCTTCAACTACTTAGTCATGATGCTTCAGCATATGAAAGGTGGGACAGAATGATGTCCAAGATGTCCTTATCTGGCCTATCAGCTCTCTTGTACAAAGAGGCAGAAATGCCTGATGCTCCCTGTTAGACTTCTGCGTAAAGAATGGTTAGCCTGAAAGGTCCAACATAGTTTTTACATGTCTTCTTGAAAATGAATCAGTTTGTTTGATTTCTTTATGAAGAGAAAAATGTGCTGATTTTCCTAGGTTCACAAGATTCCTCTGATATTATGTCTCCAAGCAAGCGCAGCTCTCAGAAATATGTAATAGATGGTCTCACAGAGAAATCATCCCAGATTACAGATCCTTGGGAGAGGCTGTTTAAAATACTGTCTGTGGTGGGAATGAGGTGTGAGTGGCAAATGGATAAGGGAAGAAGGTAAGAAAGCTCTATTTTGCTGGGTATTTCCCCTCATGGAGATTTTGGCTTTTTGATTCTTATTAAGAACAATTCTCATTGAAGAACAATTTTAACACAAGAACATTTTGTGTAAGTTCACTGCAGCTTTTCTTTCAAGACTGTACAATGTAAAGCAAAAACAGGGTTCTAGACAACACTTTCAAATTAGTCTCTAAAATCAACTTTTGATGATGAAAGTCATGCATAAGCATTACAGTGCTGTGGGGTAACCTTCCCTATGTGCCACAGTGAAGTGAAGCACAGTAAATCTTTTGTGAAATTTCACTAGCTTGTATTCCCAGCCTCCTCTGGCTTGATGCTGGGGGATATCCTCAGCAGAAACATTGAGACTTTCATATTCACTATGCATTCTTCTCTTTAGTTGCAGAGTCTGTGTAACATCCTGAATTCTTGTTCTCTCTCTTCACCTCAGGAGTTACGGTGACATTCTGCATCGAATGAAAGATCTTTGCAGATACATCAGTAACTTTGATAGTGAAGCCCACATTAAATACAAGAATCAAGTAGTGTATTCCACGATGTTGGTCTTCTTTAAAAATGCTTTTCAGTATGTCAGCAATATCCAGCCATCACTCTTTCAAGGTTAGTTTCTAATGTTTCAACTTCTGTAATGAGCTCTTCATGATTTCATTGCTAATATTATGTTTTCTCATTAGACTTTTGAAACTGTCATCTCACAAAATAACACTTACATGTTGTTATGACTTGTTGTAATTCTCCCAAGCCATTAATCTTGCCAGCAGTAGTTCATAACAAATGTGGAGTGGATCAGACCAAAGATCAGTCTAGCTTAGCATTGTGGTTTCAACGTTGGCCAGCAGCAGCTGATTGTCTAGCAAGGACAAAAGTAACAGACCAGATGTTATGTGAAACATCCTTAGGGTTGATTCATACTCTTCCATGAGCATTGTGTTTGTTTCATTTCTCCTCTGATTTTGTTTCTTTGAAGCTGACATTTTCCTGCTTTCCTTCAATCAAAATAAGTGAAGATAGCTTTGCATTGGGAACACACAGATTTGTAATTAAGCAAATGAAAGCTGAATAGGAAAAGATTTCCTGACATTCACAACCTTCCAACTTGTCTTTCTTTATATAGTTTAAGCATAGTCTTTGAGGTGTGTTTGCACATTACTCCTAATTAGTAATTAATTGGTAAATTGAATGTTTAACATGTGTGTGTTACCTGTACATTTTCCTACCCACTTGCATCTGCATTTTGGATGTACTAGATTGCTTGGAGAGCCTTGGATTGCTTTTTTTGGGATTGATTGGACTTCACAGGGGTGGGCCAGAAGCTGAGGAAGGTTTTTTTAAGCTCAATTTTTTTTAGAACTTACTGAAATAAACAGCGTCACAAAGAGGAAATTTCAGCTCTTAATTATGTGATTGGAAATTCCTTGCAACAATAACAATTGTCACCATAGGTAATTAGTACTTATTAATACTACAATTATTGATTCATGTTAAAATGACAGTTTTAATTCTGTGTTGTGATCATAAGTTTCATCACATTTTTCTGTATGGAACAAATGATCATTTGAGTAAGGAAGTAGTCAATACAAATGATGGGTTTTAAACAACTGTACAGTGTGCTGGGTGATCATCTGAACAATGCCAGTAAATAGCTAAGCTCAGAGGACAAATGACATGGCAACTGGTATGCAAAGAACATAGTCACTTAAACAACTACAGCTAATTAACTAATGAATCAAGTTTTTTGTTCTGCCCAGAAGAAGAAGGGTTAAGGTGGGCAGGAGGATACTTCAGGTGTGCATGTAATTTTAGCTGCTTGATTCTAAGTTAAAGAAGAAAGAAAGTAAAGAACTAGGGAAGATGTTCCTTTTTAAGTTGTACAATTGTGTATTTCAAAGCTCAAAGCTCACATTTTCTGACTGAACTACCAGAAAAAGAATGCATACTGAAGTCACAGAGTGCAGTTCCTTTGGTGCAACTTTTCTGGTACTCTCTGTCATTTTCTGATATCAGGAACATATTTCCAGGATGTTTTTTACTCATTTCTGCTTTAGCATTGAAGTCCACTGGTATTCAGTGCCTTTCAAATCTTTTCGATCATTAGAATTTTTTCTTCTTCTCTCTGGAGGGCTTACTGTAGAAATGTAGAATCCTTCATATTTTGGAAGCGTGGTTGTAGAGAAAAACACTCTCTCCTCATCTGTGAGGATTAGATCTGTGACTCTCTTCTCATGTGTGTGGATTTGCAAGAGGCCTCTTGAGGGAAAACGTTTCAATGCTTTTCTCTTACATAATTTGTATCTGCTTTGCTGGAGGCTTGAGAAATGAATGAGGCAATTCACACCTCTCATAACTTTGAGGCTGCGTCCAGGCTTGGCAGGAGTTGCTATTTGGGCTGATGCTTTTGGGGGTTTATTTATAACACTCTGCTAGAAAACAATTAAAAACTTTGTTAGCTTTGATTCTAGAGCTCAGACAGAAAAACACAATGCTGCTCTTTGTATGCCTGTGTAACTTTCAGTACTGTAAGAGATGGTCTGCAGCCCCAGTCAAGTGTTACAGATTTTTCTTTTGTTTTAGGACTGGAGATTTTTGAATAAAGATTGCAGTGCACTTCTGGTGCTGGGAGGAGAATACTTGCTTGGAAAGCAAAGCACTTAGCTGGCAATAATTTGAGTCAGTATGAGTAAAAGAAAAACCCAATATTTTTCTTCTCAGGTGTTAAAACTAGGCAGCTCTTGAGGTTCTAATGGTGAAACTCTTCCAGCATCCCAGTTGTGGTACTTTGCATACATGAGAAACAGCTATGAATATTCTGTGTTATGTCTTGGCTCTATTTTCAGTTTTCACACGTGAAATTCTGACATAGTGGAATACATGATGGTACAGGAGAGGTGATTGCAGTGTGCTGTAGGTGCAATTTCAATGGTTGTATTTATTGACCTGGTTGTTGTGGTTGTATTTATTGACCTGTATTTGTTAGGCAATTTCAATGGTTGTATTTATTGACCTGGTTGTTGTGGTTGTATTTATTGACCTGTATTTGTTAGGTAGAGCAAATTGGCTGTTTCTTCTAAGAGGAGCTTCTATTGTGGTGAACTCCTTACACATCACTTTGCATAGATAGAAGAAGCTTAATAGAAGTTTTTTTTAATGTCAAGAGATAAAATGAATCATCTACTAAGCTCTCAAATTAGTTCTTTGCAGTTGCAAATGAGACCTTAGCCTCATATCTTTCTGCAAATAGAAGAAATGCACAAACTGAAAATACTTGTTTGCACTACTGTCTTACCTGACAGAGATTTCAGAACGAGAAGACAGATTAGAGGATTCCTCTTCCCTTTACATTTCTCTTTGAGCTTTGCACATCTATATGCAGCTTGATTGTGCAGAAGGAGGAAATGGTTTTGGAAGGAAAGCTGTCTCACTAGTGATCACATATCAATGTTGTTTGAGATTAAGAAGTACTGTTCCTATTTTATGTCTAATGAAACTTAAGCACTGGGTATGAAATAATAGGTACCAGATTCTGGATGTTCTGTGACAGTAGAAATTATTCTCTGTGTTCCAAAATGAGGCTTTTCTACTTTTTGGGAGTGAAGATGAGCTCTGGCAGTCAACTAAAGGTTTGATTCTGTTTACTAAAATTGGTGGGGACAGAGCTGACACTGAGTGATCCTACTGGGGAAATCTTGTCATAAAATGCACAAACTTCTTTGTGGGGTCGGTGCATGTCAGCCTATTGGTTTGGTTTCTCATGAGAAATATTTTGAGACTATTGTTGTGCTTTGCCATATTTGTGGCTGTTAACTTCAGAGCCATTTGTGCTTCAGAGTTCATCTGTTGAATAATTGTACTTATTTAAAGCAAATAATGCTTGATCAGAGAACACCTGCTGCCTGAGTATATCTTGTGACTGCTCCAGAAGAAAGGCATAGAGAAATACTCTGAAGCTCTCAATCAGACTCTGGTGATGTCTGGTAAATGCACTCTGACCTTCACTGTACGGCTGTGTTGAGGAAACCACAGCTTTACCAGAATAATTTAAGCAATTTAAGTGACTTAAATTAAGAATGTTTTCTGTAGCATTATAGTCATTACTTGTGAAGGAAAAAAAACCCAGCTTGCTGTAGGCATAAGACATTTCAGATCAGTTAGGGCAATTGTGAATTAATTTATCTTTAAATCCAGGTCCAAATGCTCCAAACCAAACTCCACTGGTTCTTCTCGAGGATGTTCCCAACATCTATGGTGATACAGATATTGACCGTAACAAACACATACACAAAAAAAGGAAACTTGCTGAAGGAAGAGAAAAAACAATGGTAACTTTTGTAGACTTTTTAATTCATAACAAGAATGGCATTGCTACTGGGATTTAAACAACAATGGTTTTGACATAGATGTAAAAGACATATTTTTAGAGCTACCCTGAATTAGCTGTTTATGACCACAATTTTCAAACCTTTTTTTTTCAAAAGCCAGCAAGAATGAAACCATTTTTGCAGCAATTGCTGTAGACACATGTTCTGCTGTGAATGCTTTAACTTAAAGTAGTTCAGCAGAGGCACTTAAAAAAGTAGCTATACCAGTCAGGTAATTCAGGTAGTGGCTATAGCAGTCAGGTATTCTACAGGTAAACTTCCAAAGCAATTGACTTTTCATGATTGGAACTGTCAATATATCTATTGCTTTAATGGTAGAAGATGACTGTTTTATAGAATTTCTCTGCTATAAAGAGAATACCAGGATTTCTTTTGCATTATGCCACTGTAGGCTTAAGTTGAGTCATAAAGTGTGAAGTGTGTATGTACTTCAACAGATAATCTTGCTGAAGCTCAGTGGTGGTAAACAGAATAAATTTGTTTGGAATACTGCTCATCACACTGTGCCACTGAGTTCTTGGTAGCAAACCAGATGGATCTAACCTTAAAACAAGCTAAGTGAAAAATCACTTAAAGCCACTTAAACTAGGACTGTGGCACCTCTATACATAATTGTTTTCTTGTGTTCTGTGGAACTTCTGTGACTTTAGAGTCCTCTGAAGAAAGTATAAATTAAGAAGTTCATCTTTGTGTTTTGTACTGACTTCTAAGCAGAGCTCAGATGATGAGGATCCTTCTGGGAAGGCAAGAAGTCGCCATATTACAGTAAATAAGGCTGATCTTGCAAACTCCATTGAAGTATTAGAGAGTTTCAAACTGGCAAGAGAGAGCTGGGAGCTGCTTTATTCTCTGGAATCACTTGACAAAGGTAAGGTAACTGCATTTAGAATTGCATTTAGACTTCATTGCTTTGCACAGAAATCACTTTTTTTATTGTTAAAAATGGAATTCCTGCCATTATGAATCCTTAAAATCAAAATTGCTTTGTGTCCCGAGTATTTCTGATAGAAGTTCCAGTAAGAAGCTTTATCAGGTGTTGCATTGCTGAATATTTCATTCCTGTATTGCATTTCATTCTTGATGCATCTTTGCTTATTCACCCCTACTTCTGTTGGAGCAGTTGGTCAGTAGTAGGGCTGATAGTGTTAAGTGAGGATGATTAAGATTTAGTTCATGATTAAGAACTTGTGTTTTTACTGTGTCTCCCTTTCTGTTAATAACTGGTGTGATAATCTTGAAAAGAATTTCTCTCCTAAAAAGCAGGCAAACAGTACCACCTAGCTGCTCTTAGGTTTGTTGGACACTGTGAAGAGAAGTGTAATCAAAAAATGAGTGTATAGGAAGAGAGTATCCTATATGTGAAGGATTTCGTCCTCTTAATCTTTTGGTGCCATTTTTAAATTCAGCTTTTATATATATATTATTGATATTTAACCCAAAGCTGCTAGTTGTTTCATGTTCTCTTTGGCTTTTTCTTCTCTAATCACTTAACATAGAGTTCACCAGAATTTGTTTGTCATGGAAGACAGAAACCTGGCTTTGGTTAAGAATCTTTCTTACAGACATGATCATCTACCAGGTAAAAAAAAATATGCTGTAAACTAGAAAACACCACCATTGTGTTGCTCTTCCTTCTAGTAAATAGCAATTTACTTCTTTCTTGTAAATAGTAATTCTGATTAGCCAGTTTGACTGCTTATAGTGTCTACTGATTTTATGCCTTAAAGTATGCCTCTTCTGGGGATAGAGCTACACTGTTTGCACTACAAACTTGGTACCCTGCTTTGAATGTTCCTGTCCCAATAGCTGTTGTTTGAGTCCAGCTAATTTTGGCATGTGGAAAAACATCTATGTTCTCCACAAAAATTAGGCTGACTGTGCTCATTTCAATACCATCTACAGAAGAAAGCTTGTTCTTAATTTTTCCTTTGTGAATCTTTTATTTTTGCCTCTGCTTGTGCCTGAACAAGAGCTATTTCAAACTTCATTAGTCTAAATAAAGTAATGATTAATTCAGGAATATAATTATTTGATTCAGTTACAAATGTGATTTTGTGAACTGGCTTTTTAAAGCAGAATTTTGTTTGTCTTCTGACTGTCTTGTAAATGATTGACCCACACACAGTCTTGTACACAACTCATCACTGGACATTATTAGTTTAGATTAAAATTTTGAAGGCTTGTTACTTGGACACGCACCATTTTGAAAGCTTTCTGTAAGAGAATTTTTTCTCGATCTCTCTACTATTGTATAGAAAAGACCCTAACAGGTTTTTTTTTAATATTCTTTTTCAAAGGGGCAGTACAAAAAAGCAATTAGCAGCCTACATCACTTGGCAGCTCTTCAGGGCTCTCATTCTCCCCAGCAAATTACAGGACAAGGATCTTTAGAAAGTCAGAGAGCACTAATCCAGTTAGCATCGTGCCACTTTGCCCTTGGAGAATATCGGGTACGTACAGCATTCCACACCCTGGGCCTTCATCAACTCACCCTGTGGTTCCCATTTCTCTTTTTCCTTAGAATTTTCCTGGGAGCCTGCTTTCAGCAGGATATCAAACATCAGCCAGGGTCTACTGAAAAATCCATGCTTTACTGGGAGAATTGTACTTAGTGTCACATTAACTGACTGTCCATTAACAACTTTATATATATGTGTATAGTCTTTTTGATAGTGAAGATTTGGGGGGCTAGTTATGATTTTTTGTGGCTACATGTGTTTGAGTTGTCTGTAAATGTATCCTTAATTTGAATTCCTTAACTTTACTGAATTAGTTCCTTAAACTGAGGGGGAATTCTTTTAGGTACAGACTTCATGTGGCAGGCGAAAGAAAAAGTAAAGGAACTTCTGTGATCATCTTAAAAGAGAGTTAGTTATTAACTGATGCTACAAGAGACACCAGAACAATATTGTTTGGCCTGACCTCTGAACTTGCTCTACTTTTGCAATAGATGTTTTGTGTTTTTAATCATGCAGGAGTGCCTGGTGGTCTGAGGTCAGTCAGAGTCAACACTGACAATAAAGGCTCTGTCTCTTAGGCTCTAACGTCATCCTAGTACTGCTGGACAAGTGCTTTTGTCCCTTCCACTTTAATACTTTTTCACTGGAAATGTGATCATATAATCCCACAGACTCCTTGCTAGGAAATAGCATTAAAAATTCATTGAATTTCTGTCATGCTGTCAGATTGCCATTTTCCTTTCTATTTTTACCATGAACAAAATAAATTTTGCAAAATTATTTTAATAATTTATTTAAAAACTTAATCCTTCAAAACAAAATAATTTTTGATTGCAGTTATATTGATCTTGCCCTCTTGAAATGAAGAATGCCAGTACATTTTTTTCAAAATTAAAATTATGTATGTAGGCTCTCAGAGGTTGTTTAGTGACAGCTAAGTCTTTTTGCTTAGCCAGACTGTACTATGTATTAAGTCAACCCAAGTTCTGGCAAAGAATTTTGTGATTGTTTTGTCCTTTTGTGGTGTCTGAAATTTTTTATTGTTATTAACATATTGGAATATCTAAGAACTTGAATTTAAATTTAGCATTATCATGTCCCTTCTTTTACAGCAAACGTGTGAAAAAGTGCTTGACCTCATGTGCTGTATTTTACTTCCAATACAAGAAGGAGGTAAAGTACAAGAGGAGCAACCTAAAGTCAAGTCAAAATTCAGGAAAGGTATGGAGTTGCTATTATCCTAAATTCAGTGTTAGCTGAATTTTTGTATTATGAAAAGGGAGGAAGTTTTTTATTTCCTCTTGGTTTTGTATTGAGGTTTTCTTGCTTGTACCTTTTAAAGTATATTGGTGGCAAGGTCCTACCACAGGAAAAGAGAAGTGCGGAAGAAAGATTTAAATGTTTCACTTCACATTTTGAATCAGTCATAATTTACATTTAAAGCTTTCCTCCCTACCTGAGATGTGGTAATTTTGGATTTGTTTTGCTCCATTTCAATTTCTTTCAACCTACCTGATGTGAGGCCCCTAAAGAAATGATGTGTTGCAGGGTCTGATTTGAAGCTTTGGCCATGTACCAGTAGAGCTATCATGCCTTACTGCCTTCATCTGTTGTTGGCTTGTTTCAAGGTAAGATAGCTCCAAGGTAATTGGAGCTTTCTTGTGCTTAAGGCCTAGTTTATGTATCCTGAAACTGCATGGCCATATCCCAGGGCTGTGCCTCAATCCTTCTTACCTAAGTGGGTATGGGGAGGATCTTCTTTTGGAGAGGGGAGGGGAGTTTTGATGGAGAAGGGTTTGTTTTCTCTTTTTTTCTCTTATTTGTTTTGGTTTTGAGCAGAGACGATAGAAGAGATCTCAAAATTTTTGTCTCTGTTCAGACTTCTCTTATAATCAGTGGGAGATGATTTTGTATTTTAGCTGGAAATTTCCAACTTACTTTAGAAGTGTATTTCATTCTGCCTTAATATATACTTTTAAAGAACTTCTGTATTTGCACAGATCTAAGTGAGATAAATCCTATATATTTTTGAAAGCATCATGTATTTCCTGATTGTCTGAATGTAATTTTTTCCCCTGAAGCTCAGAGCTTTCACAGACAGCAGAGATGATATGGCACTGGGCCACGTAGTTGTTCTGCTTCAGCATGAGTGGCCGAGGGGTGAGAACTTGTTCCTGAAAGCCATCAACAAAATCTGCCAGCAAGGAAACTTCCAGTATGAGAATTTTTTCAACTATGTCACAAGTATCCTTTCTCTAACCAAGAATGTCTTTCACATCCTGTGCTGTAGTGTTGAAAAAGCTGTTAGTTTCCACAGCAGCTCTTTCTTTGAAACATATTTTGTATTTATTTTCATACCAAGAAAACCTCTTGTAGTAGGCTCAGTACACAATGGACTGTAAATATGCCTCCTGTGCATATTTACACAGGAGGCATATTTAAGTACACTGCCATGGCATATCCATTCAGAAAAACAGCAGGAGCTCAGACTGCTCATGCAAGTGGCAGCAATCTCTTCATTAAGAAATAGGTATTATGTACAAGGCTGTTAACAAAAAAGACAAAGTAGTACCTGTGCTGCAGAGCTGAATGATTTTGGCTCTTGTTTGTGAAATACTTTCTGTAACATGTTTGGGTTGAGTAAGGTAATGAGCTATGTCAAAGATCGTGCAAAGCATGTCTGATTTAACTACTCAGCTATCTGATATAAATTTTGATCATTGTACACACAAATGGACAGTTTCATGTTTAACCTAAATAGACATCCAGCCATGGGTCTCAGGAAGCAGAGGGGGTCTAACTCCTATCTGTGATGCCTAAATAAGCTGTGGTGTTAAAGGAAAGGGAAAAAAAACCACACACAAACCAAGCGGCTAAATAAGGGATCAAAATAGAAAACTGAAAAGGGTGATAATGTGCCACTGTGGTGGCACTTGCTTCAGATGCAGCCTCAGTTTGCACTGCTTTCATAACCTGGAGTGCAGGAAAAGGAAGTGAAACCCAGGGAACTTTGAGATCACCCTTCTTTACCTCTGACTACATACAAAGAAACAAAGAAAGAAAAGAAACTAACGGATGTATTCTTCACTTTGAAAAGCCATTTCTCATCAGTTTGTGGAGGATTAGGAATACATGCTGTGATCTTCTCTATCACTTTAAATAATGAGGGACTTCAATAGCTTTTCAGTTTGACTCTCAGCAATGTGGCTTCAGATGGGAGGCATAACAAAGAATGTTCTCAATCATCGTTTCCCTACTCAAATCTTTAACGTTTTCTTCAGATATTGATATGTTGGAGGAATTTGCTTATTTAAGAACACAGGAAGGAGGGAAAATTCATCTGGAACTGCTGCCAAATCAAGCAATGTTGATCAAGTAAGGATAAAAAAGCATTTACTGTTTTCTTTGGCAAAAAAAAAAAGGGAGTATGTTCTGGTTGTCTTTGCTTTCATGTTATCTTCTGGATAGTTTGTCATGTCTTTGAGCTTAAATTTAATGAGTTCAAACAAGGCCATGAGTGTCTTTTTCTGACTCCTGCTGATCTATGTATTCTTTTGGGGAGGGGGTGTTCTTCAGCTTTAATTCCTGCTTTTACAGGACTTTATTTCTGAGTGTGGCATTTGCTTTAGAGTGATTGGTATTAAAGTGATTACAGTTGTGCTCTTTCAACACTTGCACTTTCCAGAAATTCTTCAAATAATTAGGCATGAGTGCAAAGTATTGTTATTAATTTTGCTGAAGAGTAATGCTGAGCAAAAGGCACTATTATGCTTATTTTTGTAAACAAAATTCATGAAAGACCATTGAATGATGAAAAATTCCGGTAAAAATATAAATTCAATTACATTCCTGCTACACTCCAGTAATCTTTCTGTTAGAATTAGCAGGTCATCTTATTCTGCTTAGTTTATTACAAGATGCTGAAGTAAATTAATAATTTGGATTAACTTCCTGGGTGTTTTTACTTGTTCAGTCTTGACTCAAAACTGTCTGCTGCAGGGTTTTAGTGGCATAATGTTTTGGAGTATCCTGGTTGTTATGAGAACTTGAGTATTTTGCTTCCTAAAAGGGGGACTGCTTAAAGTTTGTTGAAATTCCACTTAGGGTCAGTGTATTCTGGCTGTTCGCTAACCAGAAATGGGCTGAAGTTTTCAAAATGGGAGCCTAACATAAGACAACGGGATCCAAATTTAACTAGTAAATAGATTTTCCAGAGATCTAGGCAACCAACACAAAAATGAGATACGAGGTGTAATTAAAGGAAAAGTTGAAATTCAAAGGCTTAATTATGTGACGGAGAATTTTCTCTTTTAAGCTCTAGGTTTTCAAACTCTTACCCTTGCCATGTCTCACTGCTTGTATCCAGCTGTATGAAAACAAGCTTCAGGGCATGCTGCACCACATAGAGTGTTAAGTAATAAGCTTTGCCAGCAAGAGGGCTTAGCACTGAAGACTCCATCTGGTAACTTTTACCTGCTGTCTCCATTTCATTGCAGTAGTTCAGCGCTGTTTCTCTTGGCTCCATTTGATTGGCGTGGCCACAGTTACTTTCTGTTCTGACCCCCTCGGTCAGGAAGGAGGTAGGGAGAAGTGTTTCTAGCAGGACAGAATCTCTTTGACCTCCTTTTGATCTGTGATGTTTCCTCAGTGAAGGAAAAGCTTGTAGAAGAGAAGTCCATTTCTTTGTGTTCAGTGAGCCAAAAGAGTCAAATACCCTGTCCAGCTGGAAAAGCTGTGTACAGCGTTTCATGGGGCTGTGTAGGGTTGGAAGCACTTCACCAGAGAGCCCATGGAAGGGATAGTTGAGGGCCTAAGCCACTGGTCAGAGATGATGTCTACTCCCCTGATACCACCGGTGTTTTTTTAGCTGGACTAGCTGTGAGGCCCAGGGTTGGTGTCAGCCACCAGTGTTGACCTGGTTAGCTCACAGCCTCCCCCAGCTGGGGTTTTTGATAAAGTGTGCCAGTGTAGCCCTGTTTCCCGGGACAGTGGTTGGTACGCTCAGTATCTGCAGGCTGCTTATTACACCTTTCAAAACTATCACCAGTTCTGGTTGGATGAGCAGCTGCACCATCCTCCCATGAATTTTAGCAGGGACAGCTCAGATGCTGTTCATTCATGCTCAGAAAGACTCTGAGTTGGACGCAACAGGCCAAAGATAAAGCAGATGTTCCTTTGTCTGATCTTTTCTCAGCATAAATTGTAGTAATCCTGCATCTTAATGGATGGGAAATGTATTGCAGATATTATATGTCTTTTATAAGGACTGCTTTTTGTTTGATGACAGACAGGGCATTTTCTCCCCGGATGCATTCCTGATTCTTCTTCCAGTACTTTTTTCTAACTACTTTATACTTCATAGGAAATTATATTCATTTGTCTGAAGTCAGTAAAGCAAACTGCAGTGTGCTTTTACAAAAGATGAAGTAGGATCTCGGTAGTCTGCAGACTTATAATTAGGTTCTGCAAAATATTTCCCTTTGCTTGCATCCAGTGTGGGAATGAGAAGGTCCATGGTTTTGGTTTTAACTGGTGATACAGCCAGCTCATTCTGTTTGTGGTGTATAAGATTTGTTTTATGAGCTTTGAATCCAGCATCATAAAGTGCTTTTGAACTCCCTTCTAGAAAAGCCAAGTTTCACAGTTTATCTGACATTCATGTCAGTAGGGGTGCTGTTAGCTGGTGAGGCTAAAGAGGAAAACAGCATTATGCAGGAAATTGCTGCTTAATATCTTGCTCCTCTTTCTGATAAATCTTTCTCTAATTAATCTAATCATAGCCTACCTAATGGTATAAACTTGATCAGAAAGCTGTGTCCTTCCTTTTACTCTTATTCCCATCACATCTCTCTTTGGGGACAGAGAAGGTTGCTTTGAAGTGAAACAAAGTATCTTGAAAGTGTAATTTTTACTCTGTGCACATGGGTATGCTTAGTTCTGACTGAAGACACAGTTGCACAGAATTCCTTTTGCAAACATCTGCCACTCTGGGACCAATAACATCTTGCTGGTCCTTTGTATTTTTTGTTTCCCATGTCCATTTTTGCAAGTACTAGACCTGCTCATGCCAAGAACTCTTGAAAAATTATCTCATTTGATGGAATAATTTTTGTGGCTATTTTATTTCAGGTTATTGTAGCTGTATTAGAGTGTTAAATGTCCCATCTTTATTTGACTTTTATAAGGTCTGTATCTATCAATAAAGCATAGATGCTAACCCAAATGCCCACCTGTGAGATCTGAAGGTAGGCACTTAACTCAGAATTACAGCAATCCAAGTGTAAGTTTTGCTTCTCTGCTCCCTTCATAGCATCTCTGGGGGTGAATGGTACACTCACTACTCGGGTGCCTATTAAGATTTAGGTGACATAAGAGACTTAGATTAAGAAACTAAACCTCTCTCCTATATACCAAATTTCTCCTTTCTCTTCTCCTTAAGTGGGGTATTGCTCTAGACTGAACCTGTTAGGTTATTATCTTGTTCTAGATAGCACATAGAGATAGAAGTTTAATTTCCTGGAGAAGACAAACTGTCTTTCAGCTGAGACAGTGCTGGTTAGTTCCTGTAGCCCTGGTCATAAATAGGAGGTTGCTCTGAGCGGGAATTTGTGTTCTTGCATTGTACCATGCTCTAAGAGCTACTTTTATATGCAGTTAGAATTTGTAAAGGTGGAAAAATCCATCCGTGGGCTAATGAAAAGATACTTGGGCAACCTTTAACAATTACCGCCACATACTCAACCTGGCCGATACCCGCTGTGCATGCACCTGGCTTGGGCTCAGCAGCCAATCCCTTGGCTCCAAGCTGTGGGCTCTCCAGTATGCTGACATGCTCTTGCCAGTACTGATGGGAAGCTGTGGTATCTGCAGTGCTCCTCTGATTAAAGCTTTTCTGACTGACATGCTTCCTTGGAAGAGCTGTGACAGTTCATCGTAGTACAACTGTGTATTGGTTTTGCACCTGCTGCTGTCCTTTCTCCTGGTGTAACTGTCCAAAAATATGCGTATATATTTAGACCACAGCTGTAGAGCAGCCTTGCAATGAAATCTGGGGATATTTGCATGTTTGATGCTGTTAAGAGTCCTGCACCCCTTTGGCTGCTCGGTGGTCATACTGCTGTGTGAGCTCACCCTAGTTGTTACTCCTTTTTTGGAGAGTTGTTTTGCACCAGAGGGGGAGTTGGTGTGTGGGTGTTTGAATGCTGCTATTTGCTGTTTTTTAAAGGACCTCTAGCCCTCCCATGGGGTTACTGCAGCAGGAATTCATACCTGTGCTACAGCCCAGCATACAGACTGCTGACAGGTACCAAGTGGAAAAACCCTGCTCATAGTGTGCTGTGTTTTGTCAACATGTTTTACTGCCCATGGTTTTCAGCAATTTGTTACTCAATATTTATCTTTTTTTTTTATTTCTTCATTTGTGCCTACATTGCCTGGCAAACCATGTTGTTCTATAATAACATTTCTTTTTCTTTTTCCCATAAGTTGCCAGTATCCGTGTCCTTTCAATTTAGTAATCGCTATTGAATTTAAACAATAATGTAGAAATCCTCAAAAGTTTTACTGATGTTCCATCATATATTAGCAAGAGCATAACCCTTTATTTTCAAGATACTGGTTCCTGGATCCATTTGTAGCAATTTTTCTTCATTTAGGTTGTTCTGAATTCTGTTTTGTGTTTTCCAGCTGTAATATAACTCATCCTCCAAAGTGCTGCTGGCTCGCTCAGTAGCTGTAGGTTGCATATTCTCCTTTAGGCTGTAACTGACCATAGCACTCAGCTGCCAGCAATGTTTAAGACAATAAAGACTGAAAATAGGACTTATCCCTTAGCCTCTGACTATACTGGAGTATTTTCAGTGCAGGTTTGCTTCACTTAGCATAGCTCACCAAGGAATTGCCCAGTAGGCTTTGCCTTTTCCATGTGTTGCAAAGGTCTCTACCATTTTGGCAGAGAAGTCTCTTCTCAAATGCCAGACTTCTTTATTTCTATGAAAATTGTGTGGTATTGTTGGAGAAGGTAATTCTGAGGTTTCCCTTCCTTGTTCTCAGCATCTCTGAATGGGCACAGATGCCCTCACCCTTTTATTTTTTATTTTCTTTCTGTCTTTCAGTAGGGTTGCTGTGTTCGGACCAGCTATTCCCTTCTTACCCATGACTCAGGACTCATCTCAGCATTAGCATTATGCTTTTCTTTCTAAATTAATTTATGCTGGTTTCTTCAGTAGTATTAAGGTTCTCACTTCAGGGCATGTCTTTTTCTCCCGTTCCCAAGCAGGGCTTGCAGGTAGATGTTACAAAGTCTTGATCTTACCCACTTCTGGACCAGTGCAAATAGAGTGCTTTGGTGCTGCAGAACACTGTTTTAAGGATAAGATTTCAGTGTTGAGGCCAACATGAGGACAAAGAACTGTTCATAAAAATAACCTTTAAAAGGGCAATATCCCATAAGTTTCCCCAGCCAGCACTGCTTTAGCTTGCTCAGTAGCTGGACCTTTGTTCTGTTTGAAAATACGTCCTGAACTTTTGCTCAGAATAAATGTAACCCCGTGCCTGATGTCTAGTATCTTTATAAGAGCTGGCTTCTGCTGATGCAGCCTGGCTTGATTTGGGTTTTGTGAAGTGCTCACTAGTGCCCTTCACTAGTCACAGTATTATCAGCACCCACAGGGTTATAAAGCTCCTTCCTGCACTTTGATATTGGTAGAATATGCCCTCTGCTCTTTATGATGGCACCTGTGCTCCAGAAAATGCAAGTTCATCTTTTCACTCTTCTTTCAACCCCCCAACCATTTATAGATGTGATTACAGTGAAGAAATGGCCTGGGCAGCAAAGGTAGAGGGAAAAAAAATCCTTTCCCCAAGCAAGGAGAACTCTCCACTTGCTGGGTTAAGAGAATAGATTTTCCTGTTATCCAGAAGACTGACATTATTTCCCCCTTCAGCAGTCATAGTCAAAGCAGTGAGAACATAGATTTTTTTGCAGCTTCTACAAGTTGAAAGACTTGTAACCTACTAAACATAATTTTTAAAAAATAACATAGCACAGGCTCTTAGACTCTCATTAAATAAACTCAGATACGGACCGTAAACATGTAGTAGGTGACACACAATACCTTTTAAAAGACTGTAGTTCACTAGATAACCATGATTTGATGTTGTCTGTCTCTCTTTCCTTCACTGCTTAAGGCACCACACAGTTACCCGGGGTATAACTAAAGGAGTGAAGGAGGACTTCCGCCTGGCCATGGAGCGCCAGGTCTCGCGCTGTGGGGAAAATCTCATGGTGGTCTTGCATAGGTTCTGCATTAATGAGAAAATACTGCTGCTGCAGACTCTTGCTTGAACGGACTGGATCCTGATGCAGTGTCTTTTATGGAGAGAGGGGAATGCTCTTTGTATGAACAAGCAGCATAGCAGTGGAAAATCTCTTGTTCAGAGGGTCAAGAAGTTCCCTGTAAGTTACAGCTTCTGCACTGCTTGATTTCTTACGTGAGTAGATCAAACTTTATAAATAAAACATTGTTTAAGAAGTCTTTGTAATATCCTATTTGTTTTGGGGTTTTTTTTCCATAGCATTATACTAAGATGTGTGTCATAGTTCTTTCTATCTTTGCACATACACAGAGAACATAGCAAGGTATTTCAGGTTTTTTATTAGCACTAGTTTGGAAATCACAGCATGAGTGAATTTCCTGAATTTCCAAAAACTGTTATCTTACACTGAATTGGCCTTTTAGGTCTTCCTTGTCTGCAGAATTCTACCTGTATTGCTGGTTTTCAGATTCAGGGTCCTTAAGTAAATTCATGTAGAAAAAGGATTGTTTTGATTGGAATTTGGTAATATCCAAGTGATTATGCAAAGTCAGTAGGAAATGGCCTTTCTGCACTCCTAGAGTGTAGCACATGAAACTCGGACCTTGTCCATGCAAGAGTTGTGTAACACAAAGGCCCAGAACATGCACAGGGCTGCTAAACCTGTAGGGGCAGCCTGCTGATTAATAAGCCAATAGAAGAGATTTTAGGCTTCAGCAGGATTCTAAACCTAAGGATTTGGTCAAATAAATGGGAGAAATACAATGAAGCATGATCAGCTGAGAGCACCACCAGGCTTTGACACAGAGGTGCCCCCAAGTTTTCCCAGATGCTCACTGGCCAAGTTAAATGTGTGCCAGTAGCCAAAGGGGACAGGCATGCAAGAGGTGCCAAGGATATATACAAACCCCAGACCACCTGAGTTAGGGGGTTCTCTGTCACATGCAGGGACTGCTACCACAGGCCCTTTCTGATAACCCCTTGCAGTCACCATCCCCCATCCCTTGCAGTTCCTTTCATGAACACCATCAGGGTGTCTTAGGCTGCCCAACTGTTAGGGTATATGAAAAGAGGGAAATCAGTAAAATATTTACAAAAGATGGAAAACAGAGAGCAACTGTAATAGACTAGTAAGTTTTTGTTAAATAGGAAAATACTGTCCCTTAAGTCACACAAAAGTCTTGATGATGACTTCCATGGCACTGTAAACTTGAACTAGTATCCCTTTTTAGTAATACAGCCTGAGTGGCAATATTTCAGGCTAATCCACCATATTTCAGGTTAATCCACTTGCCTCAGAGAATCTAGCCCTGCTAGACCTTGACCACCTCTATCAGATTTTCCAGAATATCCTTTTCCTGTAAAGTATATATGATATTATGACCCAAAGAGTTGTTGCAGTGAGGTTTTGAATCAGATGCTCTGCGTGGGATTGACTGTCTTGCATCTTCCACTTAAAAGGGAAGTAATTTGCAAACACTTGGTGTCCAATGTATACCAGGATTGAGTTCATTCCTGTAAGGAAGCACAGGTTATACCATCTGAAAGAGCAGGTATGGGCTTGCTTCAGAGCAAACAGGCAGACGTGTGCCAGGCTTATAAAAGAGAGTGGCACCAAGACAACAGCTGCTAATGTCATTTGCCCCAAAGATGCTACACACTGTTTTCAAATACAGTCTGAGGGGTTTTCTCCCTCAAAACATTTATGAAAAGAAATAGAAATAACCTCTGTGCTTAATTAAAAATACAACCAAATCAGTATGCTGCAATTATATTAATAAGGAGAATAATAACAGTCACTGTTTTCAGGGTGGACGAGTGCCAACCAATCTGGTCAGATCTGCTGCCTTAACAAACAACTGCTGACTGCCCTTCAAAGCTCTGGGGTTTCTGTTAGGAGGTATGATACCCTGCTGTCACCCTGCCGATTTTCCTACCCAGACAACAGGGACCAAAGCTGCTGAAAGGTCCCCTCTGCTGTGGCTTTGCATTCTCTACTTATGTTTGTTGTGTGCCCAGTGTGGTTAAAACCACAGTGGGCTACTTTGGCAGACACGCTTATCTAAAATCACAGAGACAGAACCTACACAGCTGCCCAGGGGATTTAGTCTTCCACATCTTCAGAAGTGGTATTACTCTGTTGACAGGCCTTTGAGTTTCCCATTAGGTTACACAAGTCTCAGCAGTCCCTTCCAAAACCAACTTTGAACAGCTGTGGTATTTTGCTTGGTATTAGGCAGCTGTTCACTGGGACCTTGACTTGATACCAAACTCAGAACAGCCATTAGGCAATAGCAGCTTTTAGCCCTCATTTAAAGAATTTATTGTCCCTCTCTCCTAAATATCTGGTCTCAAGTGTCCCAGTTCTATGCAAAGGTTCCACTCAATCATTCTGGAATCCTTCAGGTTACTTCAGTCTAAATCCCTACTTTCTTACAGACAATGGAAGCGAAGAAAACAAAAGGATAGTATCAGTGCAGAAAGAATCATAAGGAATGTGTCTCCTGATGTGTTTTACTGACCTGGGTATAAAAATGGAGCACCTGACCACCATTTCTTGACATCCACAAGGTAATATATCAGCAATAAGAGGATGAAGGCAAAGCAGCTCATGGTTGTCACATATGATATTGACCTACAAACATTTCCAGTAGAAAGAGTAATATTTAGAGAACAATGTGATACAGATCTCAATGCACAAAAGGTAAAACATTCTCTGAGCTAAAATAGTACTTTAACAAAATCAGATTAAATGTTCCATCTCTTTGCTTACCATAAGTTCTTGTTTATGGGAATAAACCCTTCTTCTTTAGAACATTTTGTCAAGATAGCAGAAATAACTCCCTGAAATAGAAAGCAAAGTTTGTATAACCACTGCAGCATGTTTCAGAAATATTTGCATTGCATTAAAATACATGTCTTTTAAAAAGAGCTACATAACTATCAGACTTACCATTACTATGCCCCATATGATGAACCGACTCATAATTTGTTTGGGCTGGTCTTTGTAGAACAAAGTAATTTTTCCTGCCTTACAAAAAAATACAAAAAAAATAATTTATGCCCATTAATGTAACCACATTTCAAGAGCCAGATATATTTTCCACCAGCTACACGTACTAAGACAGAGACCGCGAATGGGATTTCTGTCAGCTAAGTGGTTGAAAGACTCAAAGTGAGGACTCTTTGTAAAGAATGGACACACAAGGGGGAAATATGTAAATGTAACCCAATCAGCAGTAGATGTGCACCTTTTCTCCCTTTCTTAATATGTTAACTGAGGAAGGGGACAATCATCTTTATTAGGTCAACAAAACATAAGTTGAGCTCCCTCTCCCTCGGTAAGGAACAACACCAGAGCCAGCCCCAAGAGCTTCTCCACAGGATCCCTGACCTGCCCAGAGCACATGCTTTTTTCCATACACCACTAAGCAATATGTCCTGATAATTCACTCCTCAGTGTCACACTTCTCTTCCAAAATCTGCCTCACAGATACTCCAAATCAATTTTTCCCCAGTGCTACGTGTGGTAACATTCCTTTCCTGGCACAAAAGTTCAGTTTGGTTCACAGCTGCTGCACCATCAGAAAAGCCAGCAGTGCATCAAAGCTGCATCAAAAAGTGCAGTACTTTAAACAATTGTGAGCTATGGGCTTTTAGTGTTGGTAACACCAGTGTGAAGCCCTGCATCTCTCTTGTCAGGGAAGGTGAGCACACAGCACCTGTGCAAGGTGGTTATCACTGCATGACAAGCAGAAAATAAGCAAGGGGGAGCAAGTACATCTGCAGCTTTTGAAATGCATAGAATGAAGCTGTGAAGTTGATGTGTCTCAGCCTTATTTTCCAACATACAGAGCCAGCCTACTGCCACCATAAGCCCAACCTTGAAACACTAGGTGGCTATTTTGCAAGCTTCTTGTGTCCATCCCTTACAAAAACCAAGAAGAAGTCTCAGTGTATCTAATGCAAGCTACTACCACATTAGCTTCCACTTCTCTGGCACTCACCTCAGGCTAAGCCATTGCGAAAGCATTGTTCTGGAAAAGGTTTTGTTACAACTAGTCTCAGCCTTAAGTAAAGAAAGCCAGTTGCCTCCCCACTTCTAAGCGTTCTTCAAATCTTCCCATTATAGCATGCAGCCAGAAAGAAAACAAAGTACCTGCAGTCCCAAAAATGCCATAACAATGCTATTTATGGTCCCCAGGATCCCTTCAGGATCATATGGCATCGTTGATTGGTAAATCACCTTAGAGAGAAAACAGCTGTTACAGAGCACCCAAGCAACCAGACTCCTTTCTTTTAAATCTCCCTGCACATATCATTCCCAAGTCACTCCTGACACACTGCAAACCAAAAACTACTTACACCTGAAGAGGGATGCTGATACATATGATTTTCTCCAAGAAGCAAACGGTCAATGTAACCAGCCGCTCCTCCAGTGCAGTTGGGATACTTTCCGAAGTCCCCAATACCGCCAGGACCAAGATAGCCCCTAGGACAGAGGCAGAGAGGTTGTAGCACAAAATGTTGTTACAGTCCAGCTGCACAGCAACTGGCCCGCTGACCCAGCACACTAAATGCTCAATGTTTTCCCAGGCTAGAGGCACACAGATGGCAATGCAGTGAGCATATATTGCTGTACATAGACCTCAGGGAGATTTTAATCCTCTTCTTTAAAGAGAAAGGAAGAGTGACATCACCTGTGTAACATCTGGTACTTTAGTACCAAAGTAAAGATTGTTTTTTCACATGATGGATGCTTCTTTAAACCCTGCTGGCCTGAAAGCTCTTCCCTTCATTCTTTCCCTATGGCTAATAAAATGTACCCTCTACTCAGTAGAAAAGAACCAACCTGATACCCCACATTAAGTTGTCTGAGTGCATGATCTTACCGGGGACAATCAGGCACTGGTAACAAGAAGGTCAGGCAGAGCCAAATTGTTTCTAACACCAGAATAAAAATCCACTGTGGCCAGTAGGGGAGAATATCCTGCAGAGCAGGGAATCGTCCTTCCTGCATGAGATGGAGGGAGGGGTGTTAGCTGGCAAGTAAAAACCATGCCCTAGGGGACAACCTGTACTTCCTGGCAGGCAATCTTGTACCCCAGATACAAGAGGGAGATGTCATTACAAAACTGGGTTCTACCAACAGACCTTTCATTTTCACAAGCAATTTCCAGACACTTAGTTACTTGGGACAGGGGAGAGAAACAAACCAAAACAAAAGCCCTTAATGTTTTTTAACTTGGAAAATGTCAAAAGGAATTTTGATTCATGCGTAGAACAAAAGCCGTTTGGGAAAACAGACTCTAGAAAAGCCAAAACCCAGTATTACTTTCCCCTGCTGTGAAAAATCCTTGCCAAAATTAACTGGACAAAACACAGACTACAGGATTCAGCATAGAGATGCCTGTCCCTGGGCTTCCTTGGCAGTGGAAGAGTCATCAAAAGCGTCTTGGAATGCCTGTTTTTAAGAACTGTCTGAATGGATTGTTGAAATCCTCAAATATAGTAAAGCTAGATGTGACAAAATGCAGACTGCAACACTGAAGGGTGCACATACCCAACATTGACCCCTGCCAGGCCACAGTGCACCACACATCATGTAAGATGTTACATCTTGTTTTCTTGTTGTTTCTCATGTGCTCTTTTTGCCCAAACAAGAGCAAAGGCTCCCAAACCCTGCTCCAGTATTGGTTCAGTTGTCATCTCCCCACATAACTCACCCAGGTCCCACTATCAGCTCTTGTAAACAGGAGTTCAAGAGCAGCAACCACCAGGTATGTGAATCCCAGCCTCTGGAGCACGCCTGGAATACGCAGATTATCCCAGGACACTGGAAGACATGCAGGCAATGTGGAAAAGGAGCAGACACAGGCTCTGTTGTAAATACAAGTGTATATTTAAAAGAAGTCTCCTTCAGGGAGAGCTGAGATCCACTGCACCTGTGGGTACCAGGGATATCTCCACTCTGCCATCCCAATTTTCTCTACATCAAAGTCGCAGGAAAGTCACTAAGACAATCAACAGTGGTTGGCACAAGAGTCTAACAGAGAGAATTGCATCAGTGCAGAACTGAACAGCACTCCACAAGATACCATCCAACTGTAGACAAAGTTTTTGCAACAGCCCAGCCAAGGAGGCAGGAACAAGTTACAGAAATGCAAGGAAGAGAGCAAGTTCCACTCACAAGGTCCAAGGCAGTAATTGGGATTCACAACTATGATTCCCAGCAGGATTAGCACAAAACTCCTCCAGATGATTTTTCTAAGCATCTTCCACTTGGAACTTCCCCACCTCAGCATGGAGCCCAGTGCCAATGCTATTGATGTCCCCATGATGAACACAAACCTGGAGAACAGAGCAGGTGGGAAATGGAGCTGACAGATGTCTCATAACATGTAACAAACACTAAAGCTGGCAGAGCGGCCTGCTTTGGTCCCACAGAGATGCATGCACTGAGTGAAACTGGGTGATCTTATTTCCTCTGATTGCTAGGGATTTCCAGGCTACTGAGCTTGCACTGTGGAACACTTCTACCTTTTTCAGTAGTCAGTTGAGGTAGAGTTGTAATTGCAGTCTACTCTTTTTCCAGCAATTCACACGATACCAAAAAAATCCATTACCCCAAATTAAATTAGCATCTTCAGAACGGTCAAACACCAGTTTCAAATCTATGATTCAAATTCAGAACTGACCCACTCCTCTCCTCTACCTCAGGTTCACAGTCCAAGTCCAGCTCCCTACTCCAACAGAAACCACAGCAGGAGTAGACAAGCATATTAGAGGCAGATGGGATACTTGCTTCCCCATAAGACCATTCTTTGGTTATAGAAATATTAGCTTAATCCAAAATTTATTTGGCTCCTTTATCTATGGATACACACCAGTCCAGCTTCAAATCTTGCCAGACTGGCAGCTTTTAACACAGTGGCATGGCATTGAACTGCTCAGGAGTACTGCACTTCCACTGGCAGGGTAACCCTGGGCCTTGTGTGTGGGAAGAAGGAGGATGTGGGCACCAAAACCA